>NC_134239.1:13465510-14715510 GCF_965152275.1 Natator depressus
GCAAGGGAAAAGCCTATACGAATGTCAGCTTGTGGTTACAGCACTGGAGTGCGACTCTGGAGATTTCACGTCAGTTCCCAGTCCTGACACAGACACTGTCACCCTGGCCAAGTCTCTGTACATCTTGGCTACCCCTCTTCTGCAGAGTGGAGAAAGAATATTTCTCCCCCATACTTTGACTGGTCTATTCAGGGCTGTATGCTCTTTGAGGCAGGGGCTATCTCCATTGTACATGTGGTGCCTAGCACAATGGGGCCCTAGGTAACCAGGAGCAATACTGACCAGTCTAATGTCACTTTTTACTGGACACAGACAGAGTAAAAAAATAGCACACATGCTGATGAGTCCGTTCTGTTAACCTTCTCAACTGCGTTGGGTTTGTTTTAGGACTGTCAATTAATCGCAGTTAACTCATGTGATTAACTGAAAAAAATTAATCTGGATTAAAAAATTAATCTGGATTAATCAACTGCAATTAACAGTGCAATTAAAACTGAAATTAAAAATTTTGGCAGTTTTTCTACATTTTTATATATTGTATTCTGTGTTATAATTGAAATCAAAGTGTTTATTTATTATAACTATTTGCACTATAAAAATAGTATTTTTCAATTCACCTCATACAAGAACTGTAGTATAATTTGTTGTGAAAGTGTGACTTACAAATGTAGGTTTGTTACCTAACTGCACTCAAAAAACAATGTAAAAACTTCAGAGCCTACAAGTCCACACAGTCCTACTTCTTGTTCAGCCAATGGCTAAAACAAAACAAGTTTGTTTACATTTACAGGAGATAATACTGTCCTCTTCTTATTTCCGTCACCAGAAAGTGATAACAGGTATTTCTATGGCACTGTTGTTGCCGGTATCACAAGATATTTACATGCCAGATGTGCTAAACATTCGTATGCCCCTTCATGCTTCAGCCACCATTCTAGAGGACATGCTTCCATGCTGATGGCGCTCATTTAAAAAAAAAAAAAATGAAAAAGTGTTAATTAAATTTGTGACTGAACTCCTTGGGGGAGAACTGTATGTCCCCTGCTGTTTTACCCACATTCTGCTATATATTTCATGTTATACAAGATTTAACAAAACACAAAGAAGGTACCAATGTGAGATTTCTAAAGATAAATTTTGGGTCATGTGCTGTAGTTAAGAATCTGACGTGCCTTCCAAAATCGGAGAGGGATAAGGTGTGGAGCATGCTTTCAGAAGTCTTAAAAGAGCAACACTCCAATGTGGAAACTACAGAACCCAAACCACCAAAAAAGAAAAATCAACTTTCTGCTAGTGGCATCTGACTCATATTATGAAAAATGAACATGCATCAGTCCGCATGCCTTTAGATAGCTATCGAGCAGAACCCATCATCAGAATGGATGCATGGCCCCTGGAATGGTGGCTGAAGCGACATATGAATCTTTAGCACATCTGGCACGTAAATATCTTGCGACACCGGCAACAACAGTGCCATAAGAACACCTATTCTCACTTTCAACAAGAAGCAGGCAGCATTATCTCCTGCAAATGTAAACAAACTTGTTTGTCTGAGCGATTGGCTGAACAAGAAGTAGGACTGAGTGGACTTGCGGGCCTAAAATTTTACACTGTTTTATTTTCGAACAGTTTGTTTTGTTTTGTTTTTTCCACACACAATTCTACATTTGTAAGTTCAATTTTCATGATAAAGAAAATCTGATACAAGTACTATAGTGCCACTGAAAGTTTTTACAGTGCAAATACTTGTAATCAAAAATATAAAGTGAGCACTGTACATGTTGTATTCTGTGTTGTAATTGAAATCAATATATTTGAAAAAGTAGAAAACATGCAAAAATATTTAAATAAATGGTATTCTATTCTGTTTAATCGCGCGACAGCCCTAGTTTGTTTCAATCCCTACAACGTTGAAATTAAATCTATCATCCCAGGCACAAAAATATCCTCCTACTTGCCTGCCCTTATTAGGAGAACAGAAAAGGTTTTTTTGTTTTTTTTAAACAAAGATTTGCCCCTTTGTAACTTGGATTGCAGATCTAAGCAGCCTAGTTTAAAAGTAAAGCCAGTCTTAAGAAAGAGGCATTGCAGTAAGAGGCTGCTTAAAATGCCTTGCATGTGCAAAACTCATACAATGCAGTGTTCACACAGGTGTTGACCAGGCCTGGAACATGCCAGCACAGTTATATCAGTGTAAGCACTAGTACAGATATACCTATACTGACAAGAACTTTTATGCCAATATACTTTGTCAGAGAACTAGTGTAAATTATGCCAGTAGAAACCACTTTATGCCAGGCTGTACAAGCTGCATCTACACTAGGAGGGCTTGCTGGTATAGCTACGCCTGCAAAAACTTTTCTAGTATGGACAAGACCCCAGCCAGGTCCTGTACCTTGGATCAGCTTTGCCTAGAGGAGTTTTTGACTGATCATGCAGTTGTCTCTTTGCATCGGATCAAGCGTAGGACATGCCCACTCTTACATTACAACCATGGATTATTTGAAGGGTTTCTGATTCCACTCACTGGTGAGCATGCTGGATATGTATTAGACAGAAGAAGTAACGGTCTGATCAGTGGTACAGCTTCAGGTCAGACCAGTTACTCCTGTTGGGGTGGCAATTCTGTTTGAGTCACCCTCGGAAGCCATTTTGATTGGCAAGTTCTGGGTCAATGGAGATTTTGCTGCTTCGCCACCATCAGTGGTTACCCTGCAATCCAGTGCCCCACAGCCATGTGTCATGGTGACAGGGTGTACAGACTGACTGCCATGTCACCCTCTGCAGTCTGGGAAAAAGGCTGAAGCTCTAGCTCCACAAGACCTGATCTCAGTAACACGCCACACTGAAGACAGTTGGTTCCTATGCCATGGCTGTGGTCAAGACGGAGTACTCCTTAACTGTTATATGTAACTCCACTCCAGCTCAGTATTAAGCATCCACACTAAGCTGGGCTGCATCAGGACACTGGCAGTTCTGAATGCCTCTTGCTACAGTGAAAGGTCAACTTGTTTCTATTGACTCAGGACAGTCCAAGTGTTTCCATGGGAAAGCGAAGGACAAAAGAATTCATCTACAGTGCTTTGATCTCATTCAGTTTCATGTCCTGAGGTTTTGTGCATGCTTAACAAGTTGCAACTAGACATGCAAGATGGACCCGTGTCCATCATGGCTGATTATAGCCAGTAGAGACACTAGGCACACCGGGGGTGGGAGAAAGAGATGGATTGTTAATGACTTCCTTCAGGAGGGCAATTTGCCAAGCACGCTTCAAAGTAAGTAATGTTTAGGACCTTGCTCAAAAAAACATCTTGGGGTTGTTAATCTTGCCAGGTACCATCCCCAAAAGCAGGAGATTCAAAACAAAAAGGTAATTGAGATAGTGGTGATGAGCCAACTCCAACAACACTCGGATTCCATGGATTTCTGTGATCTTTATCAGCCAGTCTGCGGATAAAACACAGAGCCTGTTCCACAGCTGGGGAGCTGGAGGACAAGGGCATGACAGCCATACAGATTCTGCAGTTTGTGACACCAGTGACGACAGAGTACTGCTAGCTGCCAGGTGCAAGGATGCTGACATGGCGTGACCCTTCAGTGAGTTCAGTTCTTCCCAGATGAGAGCCCATGGGGCTGTGCTAGGACACTGCTTCTTCTCCCCAGAGCATGCCCCACAGAGTTCATCTAGTGCCCCTTCCTGTTTGGTGTCCGCATAAAGCCACCAGGGAGCTTGAGAGCCCTTTGCAAGTGCTGCAGCAACCCCAGAACACTTGTTGTCTGTATCATTCCTTTCACGGAGTATGAATCTTACAGCCTTCCACTCCTCCCAGACTGACAGAGTGGGGGACCTGGATGGAAGAGGGGCTGTTGCTCAGCCTAGATAAGAAGGCATCAAGATGCCAGAGTCCAGAAAGGCTGCAGAGCAAGTTACTCAGAAAAGATTTCTCATCCCTAGTCCAGACTCAGGACTCGCAAATTTGATCCCTCTATGGCGCTGAGTAGCAGGGCTTCTAGCCTTTGGAATTTGTTCCCCTTGGCAGCCCAGAGCCAGAACTAAGTGACCTTCAGGACTCAGAGAGATGCGAGTGGGGTTAGCTGGATGCTGAACCAGGCCTTTATAGTTTCATTCTCTACAATCAAAGACTAGCTCTACAGCAACATGCATGCTAGGAATTTTACTGAGCATTCAGCTTCGGGGCTCAGACCCCCTCAGACACAGCAGCACCAAGGCAGTGAGTAAACCTAGAGCTTCTCAGCTCAAAGGAGCCAAGTCCCTTGCACAAAGCCAAAGCCTTTCCACAGATTTTTTATTTTATTTTTTTTAAACCACACACGCTGGAGCAGGTTGGAGCATCAAATACTTAGATAGCATAGAAGTGCAGGCAACAACTTCCTGTGGGGATGTTCCTGTCTGGTTCCCTTCCTCACATTGGCTCCTCAGTTTATTCTGTGTAAATAGTACATTAGCAGCACTCCTAGGACAATACAGTGTCACAGAAGCAGCAATGCCAGACTTTTATAGGACCCCAGAGTGCAGTCATCCCGTCAAAGCAGCACTTGGCTAATCAGCTAGGGAAGTGACTGATTTGCACAAGGCACAGGGGATCCAATTGCTATTGTCAGATTTGATCACTTCTCCTCCCCAGTGTGTTCCTTCAAGGCGCTGTGCACCCCAAGTCAGCCACCTGCCCAGGAATCAATCCTCCTTCAGGCTGACCCCTCACACCCTAGAATCCCAGCTCAGCGGTAGCTGCAAGTTTAAGTCAACACTCTGCGGAGACGTTCACGTCTTTGCATCAATGTGCAGCAACAACAGATTTGATGCTGCTGTGCAGTGGCACTAACCAAAATGCATTCTTTGACAGCAAACTTATTTTGTCCAACCCAAGCAGACTCAGGCTATAGGGCACAGGTGGGCAAATTACAGCCCGTGGGCCACATCCAGCCCACGGGACTGCCCTGCCCAGCCCCTGATCTCCTGGCCCAGGAGGCTAGCCCCCAGCCCCTCCCCCGCTGTCCCCCCTCTCCCACAGCCACACGGCCGCACAGACAACACTCTGGGCGGCAGGGCTGCCTGCTCATACAGGGCAGCGCGGCAGTGTGTCTGGCTCCGGCCAGGCAGCGCAGCGGCCAGATATGCTGCTCTGAGCAGCATGGTGAGGGGGCCGGGGCTTGGATAAGGGGCAGTCAGGAGATGGGGTGGTCGGATGGGGTGGAGGTGGTCAGAGGGCAGTAGCCAAGCTGTTTGAGGAGGCACAGCCTTCCCTACCTGGCCCTCCATACAGTTTCGCACTCTGATGTGGCTCTCGGGCCAAAAATTTGCCCACCCCTGGTAGGGCCAGGCTTACAGGAACAGAAACCCCTGCCAAACTGGCAGGGCGCATCTTGACACAATGCAAAGGGGGGCTGGGGAAGGAAAGAGAGATCAAGGCATCTTAGGACTCACAATCAGTCCCTGTCTCCCTCATTAAACTTTGCCCACCAACATCAAAACCATGGGGCATGCGATCAAGAGACAGTATGTCCAGAACAAAAGCCTCCAGACAGTGCACGATAACTCTGTAGTACTCACTGCTGCAGGGAGGTTAAATGCCGCAGCTGCATAATTTGAGAGTCAACTAGATGCCACAGCTATGACAATTAGGCTAAGACATTCAGGAGTAATAACCACAGCCCCAACACAGCCACAAGCTATTAATAGTTGCCTTATGGAGGTCCACACCTTTGCTGGAATCACCCACTGCTGGGCACGGGGGGGGGAGAGGAGAGAGAGAAGAGGGGAATAATACTCAGGGGAAAAAAGTGTTCTGCTACAGTGTGTAAAGCCTGCTGTTCCTACCTGAGTCGCCGCCTGGGGTCTGAGGGAGTCCCCGCCCGCCTGGCCGTGCCGTAGTCAGGCATCATCCCATAGTCCAGGTCTTCGTAGCCAATGCTGCGCTGGTCGTCCTCCAGCCCATACGGTTCTGGGTGAAAGCGGTTCAGGTCCACGTTGCTCCCCCCTACCCGCACCTGTGGCTGGGGACCATAGATATCCTGACGGCTGGGGGCCCGGTAGCCATCCATGGTGGGACGATAACGTTCATCAATACGGGTCACACGGGACAGGCTGCCATAGCTGTGGTCGCTGCCAGGGTAGCCGTCCTCATAGGGGCGACCATAGCCATCTGAATAGTGATAGTTGCGGGGGAGTGTGGCAGTGCCAGGCTGGCTCATGTAGCTGCCAGGCCCCCCATTACCATTTTTACGGAAGTTTCTGTCCACTGTCTGGATGTAGTTATTGGAGACAGGAGAACCCTCCACAGGTAACCCATCTGGCCCAACGGGGACCTGCTGTACTGTCCGCGTGGTCACAGTCTTCACCACCTTCTTCACCTGAAGAGATGGGAAAAGGATATGCTCTCAGATCACAAATGCAAGGGCTGCCGATGTCCCCTAATCATCCAAACCTCCCTGCTATCTCAGGCTTGAACTCCCCCAGCTCTGCTTGTGCCCCTCCATCTTGACCAGTAGCCCTCATCCCCAGCTTCAGTTAACAGTGCTACAGAAACACATAGGATAGAGAGTTTAGTGTACAGGCCATCTCACCAACCCCGGGGGAGGGCAGGCCAGATCAACACTACTGAAGATAAGACAGTCCCCTTTCTTTTACTGTCCCTCACCGTGGTCTCTGTGCGCCGGGTGGTCCCATCATCAGATGTCTCCACTGAGACAACCGACATGGCACCCTCTGGGTCCTCCTCCATGGTATACGTCTCCTCCACAATCTGGCCCGGGTCCTGCATCCTGGGGATTGTGCTGTAGAGGAGGTGGCTGCGGTCCTGGGATGAGGGAAGAGCACACCAAGTCAGCCCAGATTGTGAACAGTGCCAGATCCCACCCACAGGAGACAGCATTTCCACGACCTTAGCTCTCTATCTGTACTGTCTAGGCAAGGATGCACTCAGCCATCTCCTGGCTAGAGCAGCATTTCCAAAACAGTGGGTCCCAACCCACCAGTGGGTTGGGGGAAGGATCTAGGTGGGTCACCCGTCATTGCCCCCCCACCCTCACAGGCCCCAGATGCTCCCCCAACCCCATTCTCACTGTGCTAGGCTGGCACAGTAGGCAGTAGCATCTGGGGAGCAGCAGCCTGGCAGCAATGGTGGCCAGACCAGGGGGTGGGGAGGAAGCCAAGCAGGGTGCTCTCCTCAGCTTGATGCAGGAGGAAGACAGATTGCATGGTCCCCTTGTTGGGAGGGAGATCGGTGTCATTTGGGAGTGGTGCATAAAGGAAATAAGAGGATCTCAGAGCCTGGAGGGCTGTTCTGTGTTTCCTGTTGGATCCTGTCTTCCATTCTCATTTAAAGGAGTGATAACTGAAACTACATGGGTGTAGCAGGAGCCCTTTATTAGAGAGTTTTCTATCCACAACACAGTGGGGAGGGTCTCCCCCACACACACACACACACACTTTAAATGGAAACCACTAGCTACAAGAGGAGACTGGCCCTGTGCTGACACTGCCCCTCACATATTTGGTTGCCTGCAGAGCCCAAGCCCATCCCTCCAGCTTCTACTACAGGGCATATGCCCTAGAAGTGAAATGGGAGGAGTGCCCAGGATGAAGGGATTTGTGGTAGGGCTTTCTGCCGAAAGCCAGAAAACATCTACCCAAAGGAGAGAGGCTTCCCTGGCATCACTGTTGCTTGCTGGTGGCTGCAGAGAATGCACTATGGCACAGATAGGGGTGGGGAAGCCTTGCCAGCAACACCTAAAAAGATGGGTCCCTTCCACAAGGAGGAAAAAACCAGCCACTGTGCCCCTGAACTCAGGCCTTGCCCCCAACAAGAGATCCCAGCTCCTCCCAGAAGTCCTTTACCGGTGGTCCGTTGAGTTTCAGATCTGGAAATTTCTGCCTCTCCAAGTCAGCATCGCCCAGGAAACGGCCGTTCTGAAACAAGCCACATCAGCTCGTTATAATGCTTCCTAGTCCATCGCCTAGGATGCATCGTCCTGTTGCCTCCCAGCAAGAAAGGCCAGGCCTCATGCCCTTGGGATTAGTGCCCCACTCCACCTTGTAAGGACAGTACTGACAGCCTCACACCCTAGTCTCAGTTCCAGACTCAGCAGCATCCAATTCCAGTGCCCCAGAGGTTAGCAGCAGGTAGAGGTGGTAAAGAGCAGCCAGGGCGATTCCATGCCCTGAGATCTCAATCCCCTAGGTGAAGGGCATGGTGCTGCAGAGATTGTGCTACACAGCCAAGCAGGAGACCGATGCTATTCCCCAGTGCAGTCTGGAGAGTCCCCAGGAGGAGTTAAAAAGCAGCCATTTCTAGTGTTCCACCCTCCAGACATCCCAGTGCTCCACATGGCAGCCAGACTCCATGTACCTCCTACCAGAAGGGCTAAGGCCCCCTTCTGGGTACACACACCCCAACTCCATCAGAGAGAGAGAGAGACACACACACAAGACATTTCACATCTTCTTTTGATGTGGAAGCCACAGGCCACCAGATGAGACATACCAGCATTTCAGGGAGATTAGAGGGAACAGAACAGCGTGGAGAGTCAAAAGCAGACCACAGAGCATAACTGCTTATCACTGCCTATCATATTCACATACGTTCACTTCTCCTCCCACTTATGGCCCAGGGAACTGTTCTCCCCCCCGCCACTTTGAAGAATAAAAATCCACTTGTCTAACTCCAATGTGGCCTGGGAAATTTCTCAGTAGCACCAGTATCCTCAGCCAGACAACCAAACCCTCTGTGCATTGCCAGTGCAGCTGTCCTCTGGCCCTTTAAAACAGGGCACAGAGGGTCTTGACTTCTACCCCTTAACAAAATCCAACAGTACAGAGGGTAAGATAGCCACAAGAAGAGAAAGGAGATCAAGCCAAATGTACTGCCTGCTGCAGTGTAAGTTAAGAGCCCTGGAGACTCAGGCAGACTCTTCCCTCATCCCCTCCTGGCACTTGGCCTGTCCCATCTGACTACTCAGTGTTTAAAGGTGCTAGCCTGGGACTTCAGAGTAGGGTATTGAACCCAGGTCTCTGCCACTCTACACTTGCTGGAGCCTTGGAAAGTATTTTGATCTTTTTGTCTCAGTTCCCGATCTGGAGCTATGGGGATAACAGCAGCTCTGCCTGCCACACCAAACACTAGGGGGTGAATAAGTACATTGAAGATTATGAGGTACCCAAATACTGGGACAGTGGGGGCCACAAATACAACATGGCCTCTAGATTGGTGCAGCAGCAGATTTCTTTTTTTCCGGGGGGGGGGGGGGGTGCGCGGAGGAGAGAAGTGGCACTTAGCTAGAGCCCAGAGTGCCACTCAAAGCCACCTGTGAGTTCCTGGGCTCTGCCTACCACATCCCCAGGGTGGGCACTTTGTACAACAGGTGTCACGTCATCAGGTTATAGACGGTACCAGGCAAGCACCCCAGGAGAGCAGAGACGCCGGTACCTCTGGCCTCACAACTAGTTATAGGGCTTTGGGGCAAGGGAGCCAGAGGCCCCTGGTTTTCTGGGCAGGGCTGCATCTGTCGCGGAGTCCCAATCCACAAGTCTACAGCACTATGGAGGCTGGCCCATGCAGCTGTTCCCCAGCGCACTAATCCTACACTCAGATGTATGGAGGGCCCTCTGTGCATCAGTGAGAGGTCAAGCAATGCCACCTCACGCCCCCAGACCTGCAGTTCATCTGGTAAGTTCTTACAGCAGTTACTCAAATCTATTAGGTGCAGAGACAGCTCCTCTGTGAGCCAGTTGGGAGGGGGCAGGGCAACTCTGATAGGAGCCAGACTGCCAAATACTCCTCCCACATCCACCACAGTTCATGCAGGAGCAGCCAAAAAGGGCTCTGCCAAGCCCACCTCTCCCCCAAGGGGGTTTTACCTGATGCCGGCGGGTGAGGGTGCCGTTGGCCATCGTCTGGCTGGCATCCTGCGGGGAGACCCGGACGCGCTCCAGCTGCGCCGAGACGTGGCGCCGCTCCTCCTCCAGCGCCCGGGTCAGCTTCTCAAACTGTGCCTCCTGCTCCTTGACGGAGGCCAGGATGCTGGCAGTTGACTCCACTTCCGAGTCGTCCATGGTGACGAGGGCCCCACACAGGGGGTGGGGAGGAGGGAGGGTGTAGGGCACGGGGCGTGTGAGAAAACCAGCGTCAGACGGGTTGGGGGGGGGGGGGGGGGAAGAAAGAGGGGAAGGAGCCCCTCACTTCACGACATACAGTTGAGGGAAGGAAGGAGAGAAGAGATCAGAGGAGACAGATGAAATATCAATCCCAAGGCCAGGTTCTCTCAGCACTCAAAGAAAGAGCAAGTGTCAATTCTGCCACCCTTCCCATGGGACAATAGCAGCGGCTGGCCAGGGCAACTGTCCTGCCATACATGGCAGAAGTGTCACCTCTACTACAGGAAACCCTGATCTGTGCTCTCAGCAGCTCCCGCCTTCAAGTCTAGGAATTAGACTTTTCAGTTTCCCTTCTTTGATGAAGGCCTCACCACGGTAGGATCTGTACAGGCAAGGCAGTTCTATACCCCCCTGCCCCAGTGCAGTCCTGCCAGAGCCAATCTTCTCTCCTCTGAAAGGATCCCCTTATGGATAGGAAGGGAGCCAACCCTGACCAGGAGAGAAGCATGAGCAAGTAGCCCAGAGGGAAATCTCCAAAGCCAGTAGTGCTTAACACACTCCCATTTTATTCGAGGGGCATCTAACACTCCCCTCTCACGACCTGGAAGGAAGGAAGGGTGAGTGACAGTCATAGGACAGGTGGTGATAAGTCTGGCTGGAAGGGAGAGAGGAATCATAGGCTCCTTCACCAGCTCCAGGTGAGAAGAGGCCCTCTAGGGAGGTGTTTTGACTAGAGTTTTGGTGGGTATCTGCTCTGGTAAGGGGAGAGGCTTCTTGCCATCCCATTCATTGATGGAGGCAGAGTGCTGCAGTTTAGAGGATTACCTACTTGACCTGTGAGACCCAACCCAGTCCATGCTAGTTCAGTCCAGAGTTTCACAAACCCCATTAGACACTGCTCCCGTAATGGGTCCCTGCCCCATGAGGAACATTCAGCTTCCACATTAACTTTATGAATCTCAACCCAGTGAGGCCTATGACAGTCTGACAACCTGTGAGGAACATCTGTGACCCTAAGTCCTAAAGGAGCAGGAGTCGCACTGCCCTCTGACCCACCTTCTGTATTTGCAGAGAATTACATTACATATAGTGAAAAAAGGAAGAAATCAAAGAGTTTAATTAAATATTTAAATAAGTAAAATAGTTTTCCATACACACCTGTAAGGAAGGAAGGTCGGATTTGATTGGCTAAGGCACAGCACAGCCAGATCTAGATGCAAAAAATCATGGGAGAAGCAGACCAGCCACCACCAGTGAGGAAGCAGGAGGGAAGAGAGCTGTAGAGACAGTCAGGGAAAACCAGAGTGAACATAACGCAGGGAGGGAGGCAACAGACGGCAGGCTAGAACTGAACAGTAGTGAAGGGGATTATGGGAGGGGACATGGAATTGCTCAACGTGACCTCAAGTACCATTTCCAACCCCTTCTGCAAGGGATGGGGATGGTCATGGGAGAAGAGAATGCCTCTCATCAGTGGGGGCTCCTCAGGGTCAGCTGTACACATCTTGTGCAGCATCCAACACAGCAGATCTTTACTTCCTGCTGCAAACTGGTGCTAACCAGACCTGCCCCAGTGCTGCCTACCCGATTCCAAAGGTTGCTGGTCCCCACTACTTCATACGGTCATCCAGATGCATTCCCACTAGTTTACCAGGACAAGGTAGCCTTTCACTGGCACCCTCAGCACCCACTCTCCTGAGAAACCTACACTGATGTAGAGGGGTGGGCCCCTCCTTCACCCATCTCTGAGCGACCACATCCCAGCATATCTGCTAAGATATTTTAGCAACAGATACAGCCATGACAGGGCTAGTCTGGCCTCTGCACCAGCTGCCTTGGCTCACTTTCCCACACTCCCCAGCAAGACACCAGTATGTGGAGAGTGGGCTGCAGGCAGGCTGTGCACCAAAGTTACAAGGAAGACATAGGCACTGTTTGAAAAACAGACACAGGGTGCAGGGACAGGAAGTCTGTGCTGTATTTCTTCCCCTCCAAAGCATGCCCTGCCCCATTCTTGCTGATGTCCCCCAGCCCATTGCACCCTGCTATTCCAACCCTGGGCTCCACCTATGCCCCTCAAACCTAATATACAGCAAACCCAGTTACTCCAACGCACGGATCTCTAAAGCAGAGGCCTTCCAGTCATTTTACTTGTAACAGTAAAACCAAACCAGGCTTGCCCCTTTTAGCAGGTCTTATTCCTTCATTGTCCAAGACCTCTTCAGACATACAATAGCCTTCTTGGCTTCAGTTCTTATCAGGCACTACAGCACAGAGAGGACTTTGAGCCCAGCAAGAGATTTTTAATTTGCTTTGGAGACAGTCTGAACTGCATTTTAACATCTGGTGGCCTCCGCCCTGTAATCTTCCTTCACCAATAAAAAAAATTCAGTTCTACTGCTGGGCACATATGAAGCATGAGCAGAAGAGACCGTGATAGGCACGGACACACCTATCCCCACCAGCACGTGCTGCTTCTCCCAAAGCACAAATCAATTTGCTTTATCTTCCAGCACCATGGTTCTGGGGTGAGAAAGAAGGAAGTCTGTCCAGAGAGAAGTGATTGCAGGCTGCCTGCTAGCCCCAAATGGTTGCTGAGAGTGACTTTCTACTGCCACTCTAAGCAAGGGTGAGGGCTGGGCCCCAGGCTGCCCATGGGCTCCAGCATTTATGGGGTACTGGGGCACAGGGGAGGGGGACACAGACTTGTAGTTAGAGAGACTGCAAGCCAAAACTTTGAGACAGGGCAGCACTGCTGACTTGACAGACAGAAACCTCCTCCCCCTTCACTATCTATTAGCCAGTGAAACACAGGCAACCAGCTCCTTCTCCAAGGATTGAGCATAATCACACCCCTTGGGTCTCATCAGCAAAGGGGCTTCTGAAAGCCATTGCCAGAACCTTTGGCCTATTTTTTTTTTTTTTTTTTGCGCTTCTCCAATGTTAGTTTTCAGAGCAGAATTTTGCCCTCTGCTCCACCCTGGAGAAAAGCCACCCCCTCCACAAAGACCTTTTTTTTTTTTTATGGTGTCTGCCACCCAATCCCAGCAGAGTCATTATTAGACAGCTAGTCCTGTCACTTCATAGCACATTTGTGATAACAGCTCCCCATCCTCTCCCCCTTGGCATCAGCTGCCCTGTTAGCCATGTGGAATAGGTAGTTTTCAAAGCAGAGAGAAGAGGATGAGCCTAGGACTTGGGAGCCCTGCGTTCGAGTCCCTACTCTGCCACAGACTTCCTGTATGGACCTTGAGGAGTCATTTATCTGTATTGTACAGGAGGGAATTGAGGCAGAGAGCAGCTAATAGCGCCATCCTGCCTCACAGAGATGTTGCAAGGATAAGTATTTAAAAGACTGAGGTGCTCAAAGTACTATGGTAAGAGGTACCTAAAAGATATTGCAACCTTCTGCCTAGCTGCCAGCTTAGGCCCAACTGAATGGGCATCTGTTGTCACTGGCACGGATCTGCACAAGAGAATACTTAGCAAGCCCATGCCCTTTGGGAATCTGGTTTTAACAGGTGCATTTAGCCAGTTCTTTAGTTCCTAACTTAATGCAATGAACAGAATGGTTAGGAGTATGATGTACAAGATATGGGAATGTAGCAATAATGAGGCAGTTTCCTTCTTGTCTCCTTCACATTAGAGGCTGCGAGACACAAAGAGAAGGGGCAAGAATTCAGTTCCTTGCCCACTGTGTCCTTATTCCTGTGCTATACCCAGTCACGTTGGGCTTCTCCAAGACTCAGCCAGGCACCCTTCTGACCAAAATTACAATCCCAGTGTTTTCCACGCAAGAGAAAAGGGACAGACCTGCCATTACATGGAGGGAAAGGGCTATGACATCCTGAAATCTATGATCCCACCTCCCCTCAGGGGAAGGACCAGCACTGTAGAGAGATCAGTGTTCCCAGTCAGCCAGAGAGCACTCAACAAGATGGTGCCTTTGCTTCCCTCTACCCACGGTAGAACAAATCTGTGTGAGCAGCACTCCAGACCAGGCAGACACCCACATGTCAGTCTGGTTCACTTGTTCAGGCTCTGCCTTGAGGACCAAACTGCATCAAACACGCAAGTCCACCAGATCAGGCCTGTCAAGTATCCATGACTAATGGATACAAACAGCCCCACGCTGGCACAAGTACTCCCCAGTCAGAAACAAGGTACAATCTTCCTCCAGAGGAGTGTGTGTAACATGGAACCTTGGCAAACCAAGTGTTCGTGGTTATTACCCCTTTATCACAGTAGCACCTTGGAGTCCTGTTGTGCTAGGTGCTGTAAATACGCTGAGTTGTATAAGCCCTTCAGGTCAAGAGCTATCTAAAAAGGCAAGACAAAGGGCAGGGAAGTGAAACAGGCAAAGCAACACGTTCAAGGCTTCCCAGCAGGTCAGTGGGAGAGCTGGGGAAAGAACCCTCCTGAGTCCCATGCTAAGGCTTAGCCACTAGAGAATATTGCTTCTTTCGATGTCTCCTTCTGTATAGGCTTCAGAGATCTAAGTTTTCATTAGCACTAAGCAGTAGCAGTTCTAGAATAGATTACATACAGAACACCCTAATCCCAGACACCATTCACGCCACAGTATAGCAGCATCCTACCATATTCAGCACTCAGAGGTTGAAATTTTCAGACAGATGCCCTTAAACTTTGTTTGCATGCAAGGCTGAAGCAGCTCCTTCAGCCTTACGTCTCTCCCACTTTTCAACACCAAGAATGCCCCACTCACCCTTCCCCACACCCTCTCTCCAATACCCCTCGAGTGTATCTGAAGGGAGCAGTTTTCTGAGATGCACCCATGAATAGTACCTCATTACCCTTAATTCATACAGTGCAGCAGCACCTCATGCAGTCTCTCCAATGGCTGCTAGTCTACACTGGGAACGCTCTCCCAACACTTTCGTTTTTGTTTGTTTGCTTAAAAAAAATAATAAACCACCCACCCCACCTCCACGAGGGGCGCGGCTCCCAGGGCTGGTGCACTGTCTATACTAGCGCTTTATGGCACTGAAACTTGCTGCACTCAGGGGTGTGTTTTTTCACACCCGAGCAAGAAAGTTGCAACACTATAAATTGCCAGTGTAGACAAGCCCTCAGCTTCCGATGATAGTGTGAAGACTTGGTCCCAATCTTCAAAGCAGTAGCAAAATCAAGCCTCAGCTCCATTGGACCAAATTTTGATCTATGAACCACTGACAGCTGTGCTTTTCCACAAAGATGTGGATGTGGATCACAAAGCATGGAAGAGCTATGGGGTCGAACTAACTTCCCGAGGAAACCAAGCAAACCCAGAGTCTGAGCATTTTTAGGAAATGCAGCAAAACCGTCCTCTTCCACAGCCTTGTCACCCCCTAAAAATGGCTTATGACACACTTGGACCCAAAACAAAACATTTACCTGGAAACACGTCAGCCTTAAAACAAGAAACAAACAACCAACCACACATTCCTTCTCCCCCCCCCCCCCCACCCCCACCCCACACACACACAGAGACACACTAGGTACATCTCCACAATGGTTTATTTTGCACAGGTCAGCAAGAATCTTCGGATTTATAAATGTAAACTAAGTAAGATAAGGGCTTAGCATCTTTCAGGGCTAACATCAAGACCCCCTCTGTTCCATATAATCCCTACTGAGAGTATATCTTCACTACCAATGTTGAAGTGCAGTGCTTTAATGCAGCTGCGTAGTCGCGGCACCAGCGCTAGGAGAGAGCTCTCCCAGTGTGTGTGTGTGTGTGTGTGTGTGTGTGTGTGTGTGTGTGTGTGGTGGTGGTGGTGGTGGTGGTGGGGGAAGCAAGCCACCCCCACGAGGGGAGCAGCTCCCAGCACTGTCTACACTGCCACTTTACAGTGCTGAAACTTGCATCTCTTAGGGGTGTTTTTCACATCCCTGAGCAAGAAAGTTTCAACGCTGTAAAGTGCCAGTGTAGACATGGCCTGAGTACTTTAGAGCAGAGTTTCTCAAATGCCGCTACCAGGGGCTTTTATTGTGGCCAAAGCCTCTCCCCTGGAGCCACAAATGCCAGAGGAGTAGACAGCTGGGTGGGAGTTCCCACCTTCCCGGGTTCAGTGAGTCTTGGGCTTCAGCCCTGGGGTGGTGGGCAGCAGGCTCCATCCCCCGGCTGCCTCCCATACATACCCCTGCTGCCTCCCTACCCACCGCCCCATCCAGAACTTAATTTGTCCCCCAGCTTCCCAGAATTGAGTAAGTCTGCTGTGAAAACTGATATGTTTATATCACTTTTAACAGCAGACTTAGTAGCTAGCAAGTCTTTTAAAAAAAAAAGCGCAACGGGAACAACATGCAAAGCACCTTAATTGTGTTTCTATTCTGTTTTGGTCCAGTAAAGAATAGACACAACTATACATTATTTTTATTGAGTCTGCAAAAAAACCAAAACCCTACATAAATGAGTTACAATTTGAGCATGTATGTGGGCATATTTGTTTTTCCTAGAGTTAAGTATTTTACGAAAAATTGTCAGAGCAGCCACCAGCAAGAGTTGGTGGCTGAAATTTGAGGCCATCAAAAAAATTTGTTGTGACAAAAAACAGTTATTCACCCTTCTTGTAACTGTTGTCGTTAGAGATGTGTTGTTCATGTCCATTCCGATCAGGTGCACACGTACAGTAGCCAGAAGATTTTTCCCCTAGCAACAACCGTAGGGTCAGTCTGGGCACCCCCTGGAGTCGTGTCTTCATGGCATCCAGTATAGAGACCTGCCGACCCCGCACAGTTACGAGAAGGTGAGTAAGAGTTTTCTGTTCGAGTGCTTGTCCATGTCAATTCCAACCAGATGACTCACAAGCTCAAGTTCAGGAGGTGGGGACAGAATCTTCCACTGATTGGAGCACTGCTCGTCAAAAGGCCGCATGTCTCTGGCCTGCTGGGTAATGGTATAGTGCGTGATAAAGGTGCGGATGGAGGACCACATCGCTGCTCTGCAGATTTCCTGAGTAGGGATCTGGGCCAGGAAGGCTGTTGATGAAGCCTGCGCCCTGGTGGAGTGCGTGGTGATCGGGGGTATGGGAACCCCTGCAAGGTTGGATCATGTTCTACATATGCGAGTGCTATAGGAGGAGATGCATTGTGAGGACACGGGTACGCCCTTCATTCTGTTTGCCACTGCCACGAAAAGCTGGACTGATTTTCTAAATGGCTTTGTTCTTTCGATGTAGAAAGGTAGCGCCTCGTGAACATCTAGTGAGTGAAGCTTCTGCTCCCTGCCACTAGAATATGGTTTAGGGTAGAATACCAGGAGAAAGATGTCCTGGTTGATGTGAAATTGCAAAACAACCTTCAGGAAGAAAGCAGGATGGGGCCTGAGCTGAACCTTGTCCTTAGAGAACACGGTGTAAGGAGGCTCTGATGTTAGGGACCTGAGCTCAGACACTGTCCTGGCTGAGGTTATTGCTTCCTGCTCTACCTCTTACAAGGTGGCGTTCCTGGTAGCATGTCACTAACAGTTCAAAGGTGGACCCCCCTCCCATGAGTCTAGAGAGGGCCAAGTTGAGGTCCCAGGCAGGGATAGGCTGACAGACATTAGGGTATAGCCTGTCGAGTCCTTTTAAGAACCGGCTGACCATCTGGTTAGCAAACAGCGCGGCCCTCCTCACCCAGGTAAAAGGCCCAGATGGCGGCTAAGTACACCCTTATTGATAATGAAAGCCCTGCTGCTTTAGATGGAGGAGGTAGTCCTGAATAAGCGGCACTGAGGCTAGCGTCAGGGGCGAATGGTGCTGCACTGACCAGATTGAAAAGCTCTTCCACTTGGCAAGGTATGTGGCTCTTGTAGAGGGTTTTCTGCTGCCAAGGAGTACTTGCCTAACCTGGCCTGAACAGGAAAGCTCCATCAGGTTTAACCATGGAGCTTCCACACCATGAGGTGAAGCAACTCGAGGTTTGGATGTTGAAGACACCTGTGATCTTGCGACAGAAGGTCCGGGCAGAGTGGCAGGGTGATCGGGGCTTCTACAGACATGTCTAGGAGAGAGGTGTACCAGTGCTGATAGGGCCATGCTGGTGCTATCAGTATGACCTGAGCTCATTCCCTCCAGATCTTGAGGAGTACCCTGTAAACGAACAGTACAGGCGGAAAGGCGTATAGGAGGCGACCTCCCCAATGGAGGAGGAACGCATCTGCACTGGAGCCTGGGCTGCAATTTTAGAAGCAGAACTGCTGGCACTTCCTGTTGTACTGAGTGGCAAATAGACCTATCTAGGGAAAGCCCCGCCTCTGGAAGATTGAAATCTCAACATCCAGGCAAAGGAACCACTCGTAGCTATGCCAGGGTTCCATGTTACACACTCCTCTGGAGGAAGATTGTACCTTGTTTCTGATTGGGGAGTACTTGTGCCAGCGTGGGGCTGTTTGTATCCATTAGTCATGGATACTTGATAGGCCTGATCTGGTGGACTGAGTGTTTGATGCAGTCTGGTCCTTGAGTCAGAGCCTGAACAAGTGAACCAGACTGACATGTGGGCGTCTGCATGGTCTGGAGTGCTGCTCACACAGATATGTTCCACTGTGTGTAGAGGGAAGCAAAGGCACCATCTTGTTAATTGCCCTCTGGCTGACTGGGGAACACTGATCTCTCTACAGTACTGGTTCTCCCCCTGAGGGGAGGTGGGATCATAGATTTCAGGGTGTCATAGCCCTTTCCCTCAATGTAATGGCAGGTCTGACCCTTTTCTCTTGTGTGGGCTACGATGTGGAAAACATTGGGATTGTAATTTTGGTCAGAAGGGTGCCTGGCTGAGTCTTGGAGAAGCCCAACATGACTGGGTATAGCACAGGAATAAGGACACAGTGGGCTGAGGTCGGTCTGCCAGCTCATTCTGTACTCCGGGGAGGTACAATGCCTGCAGGTGTACTGAATGTTCGACACAGACGTCCCACAGCATGAGGGCTTCCTGGCATAGGGGAGAGGAGCGTGCACCCCTCCCCCCAACCCCATTTGTTGATATAGAACATTGCCGGTCATGACCGATACACATTGTCCCATTAAGCATGCTCGGAAGGTCTGGCACGCCAGAAGCACCACTCTCAGCTCTCTGACACTGATGTGGAGAGCCAGATCTGCCTGAGGCCTCGAGTCCTGTGGTCTCCCACATATGCACCCCAGCCCAAGTCTGATGTGTCCGTCACTAGTGACAGAGATGGCTGTGAACTGGTGAAGGAGATGCCTGAGCATACCTCCTGAGGGTCAAGCCACCACAGGAGGGAGTTGAGGACCAGGCGAGGCAGGGTCACTATCCTGTCCAGGCTGTCTCTGGCCAGGCAGTACACGGACGCAAGCCACAACTGAAGTGGTCGAAGCCCGAGCCTAGCATGCTGCACTACACAGGTACATGTAGCCATATGACCAAGACGCCTCAGGCAGTTTCTTGCTGTGGTGGTGGGAAGCCATTGAGGTCTCAAATCAGGGCCTGAAACCTTGCTTGTGGTAGGTATGCCCTGGCCTGGGTCGAGTCCAATATTGCCCCTATAAATTCCATCCTCTGGACTGGAAACAGAGTGGATTTCGCTTCGTTTAGAAGACCCAGGTTGTCAAAGGTGGCTCTGATGAATCCGACTTGAGTTTCCACTTGAGTCTTGGAGTGGCCCTGGATCAGCCAGTCATCGAGGTAAGGATACACCTGTACCCGGTGCCTGCGCAGAAATGCAGCGACGACTGCCATGTGTTTGATTAAGACAAGAGGTGCTGCTGACAGGCCCAACGGAAGGACTGTAAATTGCTACCACACCACAAACCTGAGATACTTCCTGTGGGGTTGGATGACCGCGATATGAAAGTATGCGTCCATCAAGCTGAGGGCGATATACCAGTCTGCTGGATCCAATGAGGGAATGATGTCAGGCCAAAGAGACCATACGGAACTTGAGTTTCTTCAAACTTGTTGCGTTCTTGCAGATCCACGATGGGTCTGAAGCAGCCTTTGGCTTTTGGTATTAGGAAATACCAGAAATAGAAGCCTTTGCCCCAGTGCTCCTGAGGAACTTCCTCCACTACCCCTAAAGAGATCAAGGAGGTGCAGTTGCTCCTAAGGAGCTGCTTGTGAGAAGCGTCCTTGAAGAGGGACAGGGAAGGGGGGTGGAAGGGAGGAAGCGCACAGAATTTGATGGAGTATCCCCTCTACCATGCGGAGCATCCATCAGTCCAAGATGATACTATACCATGCACGGTAGAAAGGGGGTTTTGGGGATGAGAAGGTAAGATGGGGTGTATCCACTGTTAGGTGTGCTACACCATCCTCAAGCAGGCCTTCAAAAGGCCAGCTTGGACCCTGAAGATGGCTAGGGATGTCCTGAGCCCTGTCCAGAAGGTTGGCATGACCTTCCCCTGGCGTTAAGATTCCTCCTTCTGGACCTGTGTTGGCTGTTTTGCTGACCAAACCGCTGCTGGGGCTGTGGGTGGAAAATGTCTCCTTTGTGTTGAGCGAGTATAGAGGCCCAGGGACCTGAGGGTGGCTCTGGAATCTTTAAGACTGTTCAGACACTTGTCAGACTTTTCTGAGAAAAGAGAGTCTCACCCTCAAAGGGCAGGTCTTGAATAGTTTGCTGTACCTCATAGGGGAGGCCAGAAACCTGGAGCCATGTGCCCCTTCTCATGGCCACACCAGTAGCCATAACCCTGGTTGCTGCATCTGCCCTGTCCAGTGCCGCCTGAAAGGAGGCTCTGGAGATCAGTCTCCCTTCCTCAACCAAAGCTGAAAATTCAGTGCAGGAGTCTGAGGGGGAACAACTCCATAAATTTAGCCATTGCCAAGCAGGCATCGTAGGAGTATCTGCTGACGATGGTCTGTTGATTGGATATACGGAGCTGCAGTCCCCCTGTGGAGTAAACCTTTCGCCCAAAAAGGTCTAATTTTTTGGCGTCCCTATTCTTGGGCAAAGGGTCTTGAATGTCTCTCCTGCTGGTTAGCAGAGTCCACCTCCAGGGAAACAGGCTGGGGGTGGGAAGAGAGATGTTCATAGCCCTTGAAGGGCACAAAGTACTAGTGCTCATTGCGCTTGGCCGTAGGTGGCAGTGAGGCTGGGGTCTGCCAAAGGGTCTTGTTCATGTCCGTTATTGTTTTTATTAGTGGTAAAGTGATATGGGTGGGGCCAGAGGGAGCCAGGATGTCCACCATAGGGTCCGCATCATCCACAACTTCCTCTGCCTTAATGCCCAGACCCTGGGCAACTCGGTGCAGCAGCTCCTGCAACACTCTAGTAGCCCCAGGTCTAGAAGGCTCCAATGTGCCTACTAGGCTCTCATCTGGTGAGGAGGAAGAGGAAGCCACCAGGGTAGGTGGTTGTTCCCTATCGGACCCACCCGAGGGATCTCTTGACCCAGTGGGAAAAGCGGAAGGCTGGCCTGGTCCCGCAGGTGCAAGAGACATGCTGTGTCTGTGCTGGCATAGAGTCTGGTGCGGCATGAGCGCTGGTGTTCCTGTGGGCACCGTGGCAGCTGGCACCAATGACGGAGGTGGTATCAGTGCTGGTTCCGAGGGTGTGTCTTGCACCGAGGCTGCAACGGGGGCCGCTGATACCTCCAGTGCCGAAGCAGTTGGTTGTGATGCCGCAGTCAGCACCAGTGCCAAGAACAGTGCTGCAGATGCCGGCATTAACGCCTGAGGCACTGGTTCTGGGACGAATGTTACGGAGACCACTGACACTGCACCTGACCCTGGGCTTGATGGAAGGCTCACGGAGTACAAGAAGGCCACTGCTGTGGATTTTGCCACTGAAGGGCCCACTGGATTGGGAGGGACCACCTATGGTGCTGCGAGGAGGATCTTCTGCTCTTCTGCAGAAGTCCGACTCTGAAGACCAGGGTGGCGCTGCTCCTCTTGAGGTAGAGCATCAAGAAGCAGGGAACCAACTACACACTCTGGATGGGGGGAGGGATAGCTCAGTGGTTTGATCATTGAACTCACAATCCTGGGTTTAGTAGGCCAATCTTTGAGAGGGCTATTTAGGGATCTGGGGCAAAAATTGGGGCTTGGTCCTGCTTTGAGCAGGGGGTTGGACTAGAGGACCTCCTGAGGTCCCTTCCAACCCTGCTTTCTATGATTCTATGGTGGAGCTGGCCGAGGTGATGGGAATTGGCATGCTATCATTTCTGGCTTTCCCTTAGAGATGACGAGGGGGGGGTCTAGATGAGACCTGCAGTGCCAGGACACTCTCCTGTCTTGTTGGAGAGAACGGCACTGTTAGCCTCAATAGGTCCCGTGCCACCTCAGAGGTGGATGGGAGCGGCAGATGCTCCGATGGGCGTGGTGAGCAAGATGGGCCAGGACTAGACTGACTCCTGCCCAAGTGAGACAATGTGGCCCGACTGAGGTGTCACTGGTGGCTGGTCCCTCGGTTTTGCTGAAGGAGCTCGACCTCTCTCTGACCTTTGTGTGACACCGATTGGGGACCAGTGCTGAAGGCTCAAATGACCCCGAAGAGGTTGCATAACAGTGCCTAGCTTCCCTGCCAGCATCTTTCTTTGGCGCCCAAGTGCTCCGCGGTGAAGACAAAATGCTGGGATCCGCGGTGCCTGGGTCCGACTCAGATTGGAGAGCTGCCTCCATAACGCACTCTCCCTCTCCTTGATGGCTCTTGGTCAGAACTCCTGACCGATCTTGCAGTGGTCTTTCTGGTGACCCTCACCAATGCACCTTAAGCAGGAGGTGTAGGAATTATTTTTTGGCACGCGCTTAGCGCAGATCTGGCAAGTCTTCAAGTCCGGGAATCATGGTATTCCCCAGCAACAAAATGGGGGAGGAAACCCCCTGTAACTAAAACTTCTAAGGAAACTACTAAACTAACTATACTAACTAGTGGAAACTAATTACGCACAGCGTACAGAGTACTGCTAATCCACTTGCTGAAGCAAGAGAAGAGCAAGGGGAAATTCCAGCTACAATCACTGGCGGTAAGAAGAAACCTGGGGGGGGGGGGGGGTGCAGGGTTGGTAGGGTTCTATATTGGACGTCATGAAGACACGACTCCAGGGGGTGCCCAGCCCAACCCTATGGTTGTTGCTAGGGGGAAAAAAAATCTTCCCAGTACTGTGCACGTGCGCACACACCTGATTGGAATTGACATGAACCACCACTGGAGGAAGAACCTGGTGTTTTAGAGGAATAACTAAAGAGATATGCCTTGTCACTCAGATTCCAGTGTACATTGCTGGAAGGAGTGGGTTCCAGAACTCAGGCCTTCCACAGAATGCTACAGTGGAGAATGTAAACCCAAGAATTTACAGATTAACCTAGCAGATTGTGGTTTACACAACAAGCCAGGGAAAGGGTGAATTACAGAGATCTGTCAGATAACTAGGTGCCACAGCACACAAAAGGCTCTACATGTGAAAGCCTGCCCGCATTCTAAAGCGGATCTGCAGTGCCCCTGCCACTTGTGCATTCAGACCAGTTCATCCAACTCAAGATGGGCTGTTCACTGTGTTCTAGAGATGAAGCTTCTAGGTTCCCTGAGGGTAGGGGCCCCAAGCCTTGAAGCCCCAAATGCAGGGATCACTCTGACAAGGTCTGACTCAGAAGAAAATAGTCTAAAGCTGGCCAGAAAGCTGCAAGAGAACTACTGCACAACTGCTACCTGAGAACTGAGATGCAGCAATGGGGTCAGTGACCATGAACCATAGTGGCAAGATGTTTGTCATACACAGCAGTGGGAGATGACCTCACCAACTCCCCTCCATGAACATCAACTTCCCCACTTCAGTACTGAGAGCACAGAAATAGCTCCATCCCAACTAAAGGAGACTGACACCTGGACAAGATGTTTGTCATCCAAGGACCAGGACACCAGACACCCCTACAAAACCTCATGTCACAACCCCGGGGGTTTCTCCTTCCTTTGGAGAAACTCTCCTTCAAAGACCCCCAGGCAAGTTAGAAGAGCTTATTCTATGAGTGGCTTTCAATATCATAAGCAAGAATGGACACCTTACACACACAGCAATGAACTTCATAGATCAAGAAACATTTGTGTTACACCTCAACACCTGAAGCCAGGCTGGTGAGGCAGGAAACACCCATGACATCAACTTGGGACTGAGCTACTCCAAGAGCTCTTTCCAAATAACCTCCTCCAGTGGTTTGAGACATGGTGTTTACAGGTTGGGTGTTATCAAGCAATAGTTTTTAAAACAGCTGATACAAGGTCAATTACCATCCCATCTTCCCAAAAGAAAAGAGATAACCCTCAGATCAGCAATAATGAACCCCAGAACTTCCCTTTAATAGCAGAGGCATCATGTTACCAAGACTCAAATCATATGCTATGGCACATTTTGTAAAAATTAAGCATAAATAATTAAAACGGTATGTGTCCATAAATTGAGTATGTGGTGGCATATTACTCTTGCTTACTTTGCACCGGTTCACCTCTGCTAATCCAGCGGAGCTCTTAAGTCATCAGTATGACTTGGATGGGGGCGGAGGGTTGTTTCTTGTTTAACACCCCTCCCCACACACACACACCCTTGGGACTTCTACCCATTTCCAAACAGAGGCGCTGAAGAGGTTTTTACAGGCATGAATCAGCCATCACTCCCCTATGAGGGAAGTATTAACCCTAGCATACCACTGGGAAACTAGTATCAAGAGGCAAACTAACTTGTGCAAGTTAGAGAGCCTAGGAGTCCTGACCCAGTTCCAGTTGACAAAGTAATAGTAGATGAAGGGTAAAAAATTAACCTTATTTCCACACTCAGTTCACAGTAGCACATAAAGTCAGTTTGTTTTGCCCCAACCCTCCTGAAAGATCTAGAGGTCCTCAATTCTAGTCCCCATTAATCTGGTCAAGATTGGAGGAGGGGTGCACAACAAAATGGCTGAGAAAACTCAAATTTTCACAAAAAATGTTTAACAGACAAAATTTCAGGTTAAGAAAAGTGTCAATTTCATAAGGGGAGGGGGACCAACTAGCAGCATAGCCCCAACCCAAAAGGCAGAACAGACCACAAGCACCACCAAATCAGAAGCTTTGATTCACCAAGACACACTCAAAGTCTGGAACCAGCCAAGTTGCTAGAATAGGATCATTTTTTGGCTTGAAGTCTGACTGTTCAATCTAGAAATGACGCAGCACCCAGAGACCAAGTACCAATGAGGGAGTACACACCTCAGAACACTACCTGGCCTTTAGCTTTTCCTCTCCTAAAGGAGATTCTGGAATAGCCTGGAGGAAGAGAGAGGTAGATAGTTTCGTAATAGTAATGGCATGTCTGTCAATACCACATTATACCATGGCTGTTTGGTGGTCTGAGTGAAGTGAGCTGGGGCTCCCAGCTCAGTTCTCAGTGGACAGATGCTGCCACCAACACCTTCTTGTTTGCACTGTCAGGAGACATGCCAGGGAGAGCCTGGGCCATGGAGATGTCAAGGATTTTGGACTCCATGGCTGCTGCTTTGACAGCCTTCAGATTCTCCAAGTGAACTTTGGTGCTTCTGAAGCTCATCTTTGCTTTGTTTCATTCACTTGTTTCTCTGCTTCTCAATGTTGTGGCCTCACATCCTCCCCTAGGAAAGTAAAAGGGACTTTCCTAGGAAAGCTGTTATGACAAACCACAAGCATAGTTTTTAAACACAATGTGGACTTTGCACTCCCTGATGCCCCCCAGTCAGCTGCTTCCCCACTGGGAGATCTGGATCCTCCACATGCAGGCATTTTAGACACCATGTACTCATGCAAACACCACAGAGCCCAGCCTCCTTGGAATGAGTCACACTTCAGCAACGAGGCTCTGGCTAAATTCAAGGTGTATCTCACGGTGAGCAGAGCACTGGCCTAGGTCTGAAAGAAAAAGCTGCTCCCTAGCATGTGTCACACACACACACAGGACTGGTCTAACTAGTCACACTGATATCAAAATGGTCTGGCTACTTCCCTCTCCCCCACTCCCTGTCCCCTCCCAGAAATGAGGATTACATACCTAAATTAGGAAGGCTTCCTGTGAGAGAGTTACCTGCATCCCTGCTTGCACCAACACCACAGCCTCACCTAACCTTATATGTGGAAGGCTCAGCAACTAGGAGAGGCTGATAAGGAGGGAGAGATAAGAAAGGCAGGGCACTTACAAACCAGATTTGGGGGGGTGGGGGCGCTAAAGCAAAAGGGAGGAGGAGGAGGAGGAGGAGGAAATAGATGCAACCCCTCCTCCCCCAAGCAAGAGACTCAAGAATGGGACTTTACTCTCCTAAGTAGGTCTGGAGGATAATTTTCTACACACAGGGGACTGAGCAGTCAGGAAAGGAATTGGAAGTAGAGATCACAAATGACTAGACCAGTGGAGAGCTCTGCTTCTCAGGGGAGACTGTGGAAAGTGGAATGGGAGAGTTTGAGCCAGTTTGCTGCAGGTCCCTAAATCCATCTCTGTTGCAGAGGGGAAATTCCTTTTGATCAGTAGTTCTCAAACTTTTGTACTGGTGACCCCTTTCACATAGGAAGCCTCTGAGTGCAACCCCCCCTTATAAATTAAAAGCACCTTTTATAGATTTAAAACCATTATAAATGCTGGAAGCAAAGCAGGGTTTGGGATGGAGACTGACTGCTCACGACCCTCCCTCCCTCCCCCCACCATGTAATACCCTCACAACCTTCGGAGGGGTCCCGACCCCCAGTCTGAGAACCCTTGCTTTAGATACACAAGAGACCCACTGAGTAACAGTGGGGATTCCCCCACACTATTGGGGTACCCAGGAAATTCAACCTCTGCATTCATTCCACATGAAGATTCTACAAACCTCTCCTCTGCCCTCATTTCCCTATCCCTCCAGACCGAGGCAATTCAGCCACCCTGCTCAGAAACACCATTGCAACAGGAGCACAACATGAGCGCTGATCTGCCCAGGCTGTAACTCGGTTACACCTCCTCTCGACTTGCAGGGGGAAGAGAGAACCAAGTGGAGATGGCAGAAGGGAAGGAAGCTGGGCGGGCGGGTCGGCAGCAGAACAGAGGGAAAAGATTGTTCCACTGGTATGTCAGCAATCTGGCTCCAGGGCAGCTGTCCTCTCTGGCAGTCAAAGGCAGATTTGTATGCGTGTGTGTTCAAGGGCTGCCCTCCTTGGCAAGAGGCTGTGGGCTCAGCTACGCAAACGCCCGAGATGCCCCCATTCCCTGCACAGCTGGGGACCCATACAGAGTGGGAGAAAAAAAATGCAGAGTAAAAAAGTTATTTATTCCATTTCTGTCTAGACAGAGGTGAATTATCCCTGTGCAGGCACTTCCTGACTCCCCTCAGAGATCGGAGAGCAAACTCCTCTCCACATTCAGATTTGAGAGTAGGTATGCAGCAGCAAATTGGAGGGGGGCCCCACTGGCCATGACGGGGCAGCCTGTCACAGGTTTCATGCTAACTGCTACTTGTTTCTCCCTGTACCCTCCTCCCTAAGGGCTCAATGCAGCTTGGAACAGAGTATCTTAAGAGCTCCCCACTTCGAGAGGAAAGAGTAGTACCATACCAAAAGTGGCTCTGAGGAGCCAAACCACTGCATTCTAGATATTACAGCCACAGGAACTAGCCTCAGCTCTCCCCTTCCTGCAGTAAAGCCAGATCCAGCCCCAGCCCCTAGAGGGCATGTGGATCCCATTGCACAAGATCCACCCAGCCCGCTCCTCCTCTACTTAAACCACCACAGTGGAATACACCTTCAAACCTGAGCCACGTACCAGGACACTAATGCCAGGGTCCATGTCCCAGCAGGAGCCACACACTAGAGTGCTGGATTGATACCCCAGAGCTGCCTGCCCTCCCCACACCAGCAACCATTCACCCCAGCCTCTCTTCCAAGCATAGCAGGATCCACATAGCAGGCCATGGGCACCCATGTCAAGATTCACACTCCCAGCCCCCACCCCAGCACAGGAGTCTCACATGTTGGAAACACTTTAGCAGCACAAAGGCAGCTCTCTTCTCTGTGGGAATTTGCAGCTGAGGCTGAGCTGCTCTCTGGGGACAAAGGGATTTCACAGGCAGACGTCTCCCCTCTCCCCCTCCCTCCCAGCTTTTCCACTTCCTGTCACAGTAGCACCAGACCTAGGGCTCAGAAACAAACAAACAGAAAGCGCTGGATTCTGGGAAATGGGCCAGAGCATTCCAGAGTGGCCCATTCGCCAATCACCAGCCAGAACTCCCACTTCGCCCAGTGGAGCTCCCTGTCAAAGAAAACAGCCCTTCCCTCCCCACTGCACTGCCCCCTACGCACACCCCTAGGGCCAGCCTGAGAGGAGGCCATTTCACAACAGGCATAGCAGGTGAAGAATCAGGGACTCTGGGGTTGGGGGCAGGGAGAAGGTTACAGATTTACAGTTCAGCTCAACAGCTCCTGCCACTGTGCCTACAGGGACTCCTTACGAGACAGCAGAGAACATAAGCTAGTTAAAACCCCAGATCCCATGCTCAAACCCCTCCTCCTAGCACAGCTCTGGGTCAGAACCCTGTCCCTGAGGAGCCTTGAGGCTCTTCAGCCCTTTTCCTCCTACAGCCTTGAAAAAACATTTTCATCTCCCTACAGGTTAGGATGTCCCCTGCCTTCATTCCCTGCTCTCCCCACCCCTCAAAAGATGCTCAATGGGAAAGTCCACACAGCCTCTGTAGCACTGCTTTACAGCAAACAGAGGCCCCATAAGTTCGTACAGATAAGGCCTCTCCTATCAGCTGCAAGGGAGCAAAGTCCCTCAGGGTGAGGAGGGCTGATCCCTGGTGACAACACAACACCATGCCAGTCAGGAGTGTGGCCTTCTCACACAGAGTAAGAGTGCAGCAGATGGGAAGGGCTAGCAGAGCCACAGCACCTAAGAGGGAATTTAGAGCAGACTCTTCTGCAGAGGACCCACAACAGATGCTGCAATACTAGTAGCATATCACACTGGAAATACCAGTTAATGAGGACAGTCTAGTTTAAGGGACATCTACGGTAGAGGGACTGCACCTGGACAGAACGTACCAAGATGTTCCCATGGCACCAACATCCCAAGACTATAGCTCTGCCAGTCACAACTGCTGCCTAGCACTGAGCCATAGGGACAATATGGGAAGTCTGAGCAAAGCAGCCAGAAGGAAAAGTGATTCAGCTGGTGGGCGGATGCCAAAGTTACATGGACTTCACTCCTGCCCCATTCACTTGCCGTCATCGGTCTTCAACCCTCTGTGCTCCCCACATCCCACCTACTGGGCTCAGGCCATTTCCTCTTTGACAGCACAGCTGCAGACATAGGGGAATCCACACAGCTATGGAGCAGAATAAGGTGCTGCAGCACAGGAGAGATAATCTGACCAACTGTTGTACCCTGCATACAGAGGGCTACCCTGCATCTGGTATGAGGAGGGATCAGAAAACACATGAAGGCACACAGGGAAATAGAATGAACCGGGAGTCGATTTGTAGGGGGCACTGCACAGCTTGCGATGCACTGGCAAATTGCCTTATACAGTAAAGCTTCCATAGCTCCTATCTGCCTTTAAGGTCCATATCAGACACCCAGAAGAGGGGTTTTGAATTTCTTTGATTTAGCTTCGGATCTTAAGTGAGATCCCAGAAGAACAGCAGTTGCAGGAATTGGAGCACATGTTTCTGCCACCATCCTGACTGAAGAATGACTGATCCTATCGGAAAGCCCTACAGTTTTACTTTCCATTTACAAAGTTCAGTCACAGAGGGACACCCTCCACTGCTGAACAGCTGGAAAAATAAGACATTTTCAAAATTGATTTCTACCCATTCCCTCACCCAGACATGCACCTCCTCCTCTGAGCCCATCCCTCATCTCCTCAAATGAAACCCTGCCAGTTAATTCACTGAGCTCCTGTTTCACCACTCTGAACAAACAGGCAGGTGGTTTAGAGAGGCGGAAGTAATGTTGTGTGTGGGAGTGGTGGGCAGGGAATTGCTGAAATCAGTCTAATACAGCATTTCCAGGAAAGGGAAATCTGCACAGTGAGGTGGTAATTGCCTTCCACACAAACCATGCTGCTGTGCTTGATACAAGCAAGGATGTTCTGTGGGTTGCCAAATCTCCTCTCCCTCCCTACCCTCCCCCATTCAGGTACGCTCACAAGCTGACTCACAAAGGGTATCAGAAGGAGATGGTACAAGAAACCTAGCTCAATTCAGCATGACCTCATCGGATGCCCCTTGTTCCAACTGAGCATGCGTACACACACAGACAGATTTAGAAATCCTGATGAAAGAAAGGACTGGGTAAGGAAAGCAATTGGAGGAGCAGGATATGAGAGCCAAAGACTGAATCACCCCTAAAGGGGAAGATTCACTTCACCAACTTGGAACAGTAGCCACCTTCCCCTGGGGGTGTGGAGCTGTAGTGGGTGCTCACAGCTCTTCACACCATGGATGTACTACCAGATATCACACCACCCTGGGGTCCTGCTGAGATCCACAACCGCTCCTATGCCCACACACCCCCTCCCATAGAGAAGAGGAAAAATAGAACTGTCTTGGTGAATATATCATCTGGCACAGTATTTGAGACCAGAGCTCACAATTACATGTAACTGACTGTGAGCAAGGACGAGGACTGGAATAACAGGATGCCACACGTCAGGATTAAAGTGCATCAGCAAACTGAGATGAGGGCAGAGGGAAGGAGACCTGAACAGGACCTGTCTATCCTAGTCAAATAAGGACTGAAAGGCATTATTATGAATGCTAGAGAACAAAAATACAGTGCAAACAGGGTAGAGAGCTTCCCATCCCTCCAACAGCATTGGCACTGCCCCACCTCTACCTGCCCCAGGGCACACAGCAAAACTGGAGGACTTCCATTATCCATAGGCCGTTGCTCTAACACCTTTCTCCAGAACTGCATCTGTATATCCCCTCCCCCATCCATCCCCCACCCCCAACAGCTTTCTCTTCCCTCTGCCCAGAAAGGAAGGAAACCAATATTTCCTGATCAGACAGGAAGTGACATAGAATCTTGCGGGAAAGGAAAGGCACAAAATACGACATCCTGCCAAGCGCTGCTCCCTGCATCCCCCAAAGTGCAGAGAGGAGACTCCCTGGAACCAATGGGGAGACAGACATTGAACTATAAACCAAGGCTGCAACACAGACAGTACCATCTCTGCCACAAGGTATCTGCACAAGGGGAGAAGGAGCGAGAGTGGTTTAATTCACCCACTACATCAGGTGCCAACAAAGAGGGTCATCTCTTCACTAAACTTACCCAACTCTCCACCCATGCCCTCAGAACAATGGGCAGCCAGACAAGGCCACCTCCCCCTACTGGAGAATGTCCCCTCTCCAAAGAGCACACTAAATAGCCACCTTGCATTGCTAGAGCAGTGCACTCACACCTGAAACAGGAGTATCCTCTCTGGCACCATGCCCCCACATGGTTTTAGTGCCATGGTATGTCTCACTGGAGTTACTCACAAATGGGGAGTGTATGTCCCATTTCCACCTACTACTAGCCTCCTTAAACCTCTCACTTTATTGAAGCTAAAAGAATCTGTCAGGTGTGCAGCCCCTCATGTCCAACCATCATTGGTGGATGACCCCAGTTTTGGTGTCACCTCCCACTTAACCTCACAAGCACCCGGGGGAGGCAGAGAAGGGAGGAGAAATCCCATACTAGGCATTGTAGGAAATGCTAGCGGTGAAGCACGAGTAGTTGTAACCTGGGATGCTGATCAGCTGCAAGAAGTGAATGCCTATGCTTGTTCCCGACAGCATAAATTTGGGGAGCAAGAGCACAATGAAGACCCTCCTCCTTCTACCCTCTCCCCACCTGGCTTGTAGCCACATCTCCTGTTTTGCACATAGAGGTGAGCCCTTCTCAGGCTGGCCACAGAGCAGGTGTTTGTGGACCAGCAGAGTGGCCTTTCAACCAGGCCATTTACTGGATACAGAAACAGGGTGAGGCTTCAGGGGAGGGAGAGAAGGTTTCCTGTTTGTTGTCAGTCTGATGTAATCTCCCAAGGACCACATCCAGTAACAGTACATTGGTAATTAAAGTCACAAGAGGGAGCATTCAAAGGAGGTGGGGCTTGGGGTCCAAGCCTGTTTCCACATCACAGAGGATCCCTCCAGGGAGTGGCCCCCTGATATGGGATTTTAGTTCATAAAAGGAAAGTGTCACTCGCTTCACCCTCCCCCTTACCCCGTAGACAAAAATCAACCTGTCTGACATCACATAGCTAGGTAGTAGCAGCAGCTTTGCATGCAGCAACACGCTCTGAGGAATGCACTCCTCCTACAGGGCAGGGGCATGCCAGAAACATGCAAACGAGATCAGTGAACTACTGATCTAGTGAAGGAAAGAGGCCTTTGCAGTTATGTATTTTCTCAGGTTGATGTGACACACCCACCCGCAGAAGTTATCCATACACTGTCGTTCTGGCTGAGATAACCCACTTTTCTCTTAGACAGAGCCCTCAGTTAAGAGAAAAGGAGTAGGGATAGCAGTGGAGGAGAGGACAGGGTGCAGAGGAACCCTTAACTGGGGAACAAGATGAGACAAGAGTCTCATCAAGGAGCAACAAGATTTGTTTTGCTCCCTGCATTGATTAGAGACACCCAAGGATTAGACGGAAAGCAGTGTGAGATGGAGGTTGGTGAAGAATCCTCCCAAGTTCTGGGGTTAGAGGCACTTTCCTGCTCCTACTCAGGATGGGAATTCAGCCTCCATGTTGTTAGTGTACTCCTGGGCCACCCACAGCTCCTCTACTATAGGCCACCTAAGCTCGGGGGGGGGGGGGGGGGGAGAGCCACACACCAGCTCCTGAAGCATGTGGTATCTGTTCACAATAACCCTTCTGCAGTTGCGACAGCCACAAGAAGAAGAGAAATCTGAAGGGAAGGAAGTGGGCAGAGAAGTGGTGTCCACACCATTTCTTCCCAACCCCCACTTTTATGAAATAGCTGCCTGCTGAAAGAGCATGCTAGGGAATGATATATGCCAGCAGACTTCAATCAGACTTCCAGATTCCTACAGCCAGGATTTGCTGGTGGAGGGAAGCCAGTGAACTTTGAGTAGGGTTTGCCACAATGGGTGTTACTTCTATTAGGGGTAGAGCAGCCAGGGCTGGGAAAGAAGAGATGGAGATAAGTCTTGTCCAAACGTGTTTAGCCAATGGACTGACACCAACATCCCCCATTTCCCATCCCAACATGTGGGCTTCCAAATTAAGTCAACTGGATACAGTTAAGCGTGAAGCCAGAAGCGGTTTTTCACCTGTCCTGGAACATTAACAGCCATTTTAAAAGAGGTGCAAAGAGTCTCACTGCCGCTTTGGCAAATGCTGCTTGGTTTCCTAGTGCGCTACCTTCTCAGGGAAACCCCAGATATCCCTCTAATTCCCAAGTTTTGCCAGACTGCTCTGGTTGCTGGAGGAGAGGCTATTCTTTCCCTGCACTGGTATGCCCACCACACCATCTTCAAGGCTGTGCTACACCACCACTCCAGTCTTTGCTACACGAGCAGCAATAGTTTCTGCACCAAGGAGGGTCTGCCAACACAGGGCCCTCTACACCAGCCATCATGGTGGAGGATATGGTTAATAGTTGTTTTTAACAGCATGAGGGGGACAGTGTTGGAGCCAGATCTGCCTACACTAAGACAACCGTAAGAGCAGGGAAGGGATACCTCCCATCATTCTTGCTCAGACAGATATACCCTTAGTTTGTAGGTCTACAAAGAAGTGCTTACGATAGTACTGCTGTAGCACAGACACTTGCTACACCGGCGGAAGAGCCTCTTCCATCACTGTAGTAAATCCACCACCTCGAAAGGCTGTTCCTCCATCAACCTAGTGGTGTCTACACTGGGGTTCAGGTCGGCTTAGCTACGGTTTCTCAGGAGGGGTGAATTTTTCACACACACACACACGTACGTGACATAGCTAGGTCAGCCTAAGTTTTAGGTTAAGACCAGGCCTAAGAGGTCAAGGACCAAGGTCACATTTGGCTTCCAGGATTCACACCTAGAATTTCCACTGTGAGCATCAGGGTACAGACACCTGTCCATATTCCTTGCTCAAGGGCAAGGGTGGGAGCACAGATGGCACCCCATTAAAAGCTCAAGTGTCTCTTCCTCTCTCCTGGGCACACTGCCTGATAATTAAGCAGCACAAGCAACCATTCTCTTCCTCTACAGCCACCCCCTCAGTTCCCTCCCTCTTCGTTGTGTGGTTTGATACAGACCACTAAATAAGAAGTGATATCACCAATGGGGAAATTCATCTCCTCCTTTAAGAGGAACCGAAAGCTGTTGTCCAAGATTTGATGACCATGTGGTGTCAATAACCACATCTAACCCCAGGCCTTGTCCCCACCCAAGACACACAGTCACAAGGGAACACAAGAAACTTAGTAAATGCTTTGGTTAACAAGATCAACAATTCTACTCAGGACAAGTCTCCCTGGCAGCAAAATTCAATAGAAACATCAACCATCTTCACTAAACCACTACTGGCAAGTGAATCACTGTGGGAAGAGGCCAGAAAAGTCTGTTGGAGCTCTGGTTCCAATCTGGCAGTGGCTGAAAGTAGACATTGGTGGCCTATGTGAAAGCAGGTGCGAGTCAGCCCATTTCCTAGTGAGACAGGTGTCCAGACAAACTGGTCACCATTGCCCCAGTTGTTGTGGGTCTTCTAACCAAGGACTACCTGGGCCAAGAGTTCCCCCTACATGTGAAGGGGGATTGTCCAATCTAAGCCCAGAATCGAGACACAAAGGCAGTAGCTTTTACTGCTATGCCAGGCCTGTGTCTGCCGTGTGGATCCAGGAGACTTTGGTTATAAGGGGCTATAAATCCCGACCTTTTCAATAGCATTATGCTTACAGAAAACATTCTTGTCCTCCAAGCCATAGTTGAGTACCTCAGAGAGTCAAGCCCTATGAAAGGCACAGAGCGGTTTCACAGGACAACTGAGGCTACCCATTTTAGCCAACGGGTTTGAGTTTTATCATCTCATTAGCTAACATACCTGTACATTTAGAAACCCAAACTGTTGGCTGATTCCATCTATCACTGTTAGCAATTGAGGCTGTTAAAGAAATTATATGGGAAAGGATGTCATTTTCTTCCAGGATAAAGACTCACTGAAGCCATCGAGCTTCACATCTACTGATGCAGCCTTGTTGTCCAAGGATCTTAAAGTGCTATACTAACATTGAGTTAAACCTCACAACCCCCACAAAGTAGGGAGCTACTCCTCTTTTCCAGATCGTGCCTCAATTTCCCTTAGGGTAGACTGCACAAAGCCAGAAATAAAACTTGAATCTCATGACTGAGCCCTGTCCTCTAGATCAAGCTTCCTGAGCTCCACAGCAACTGCACAAGAGCATCCAGGCCTAGCATCAGAGCCAGAAGGGAGGCAGCTAGTCATATCATAGAAAACCTGCATGAATCAAGCAAAGTTGTCCAGCACACACCAAGCCAGTTGTTTTCCTCTTCCTACCCTTCCAGAAAGGCTCCTTGTAAGATTTCCGCAAGAATGCACTGCACAAGGAAAGGTCAGTCATCTGCAGGCACAGGGTCCCAACCAAGTTCAATCAGACATTGAGGACGACAAGCTTCAAAACTGCTTTTAAGCATGTGAGCAAAAAGTATTTGTGACAGTCTCCTCTACTTTGCTATCTGCTTAGAACCAGCTCTGTATGCAGGGCATACAGCATGCTGGCTTCCCCACTCTTCCCTAAAGCACTCCTGTTATTCCAGTCCAGCTCCTATCTCACCCACCAACAGTTCTTTCAATGCACCTCAGTTCTGCCTTGCATCACCCTTTGCTATTCCAGACTTGTGCCTCTGAGCAGAAAGTTGGTTACACCAGGTTTTGTGGTTTGGCTATGTACACAACCATGTGCATTGGGGAGCAGGGGGTGAAATGAACAGGATGAGCTCCAAGTTCATCTTTGTGCCCTGTCTGAATTTGAAAGTGGACCTGAAAACTAGAGTCTGCATCAGTTCTAATCCCCTGCTCCACCATAAACAGGAAAGCAGCAACTTCTTTGGGGAGCTGAAGGAAAGGACAATACAGAAAATGTATATTCCTATAGTGAGAAGGGATTGGAATTCAAGACTCACAGAACCTGTTCCCAGTTCTGCCACCACCTCACCATGTGACCTTGGTGAAATCACTGTACTTCAAGTTTCTCCATCAGTAAATTTGGGACAATCATGTTTTCTTGCCACTGAGGAGGGGCTGAGACTAAGTTTAGTGTCTCTAAAATGCTTTGAGTGCCTCAGATGGAAGACACTAGGGAAAGGCTAAGTATTATTACAAGCCATATCTAGTCCTGTTCCAAGTGATGAATGGGAAGCACAGAAAGGATCCAAGAATCCCGCTTCCGGTTGGGCTCAGTGAGGTGCCCAGTGATGCTCCATCCTATCAACAACCAAAAACTACAAGCAAAGCAAGAGAGGGGGATGGAAGAAGCGTTCAAGGCCTCTATCCTACTATTAAGGAACCCATGGAATTCAAGGTATTCAGACATTATCGAGCCTGAATGCTGAATCCTGGCACCTCAAGGGACCAACAGACTCCTTCCTGGAGGGGAAGGATGGTCCTGTGGGTAGAGCACAAGCCTGAGATTTTGAAGACCAAGATTCAAGTCCCTGCTCTGCCATAGACTTAGGAAGCTGAGGCACAGAGAGACTCTGTAAAACAGGGAGAACAGCACCGCCATACCTCACTGGGGCGTTGGGAGTGAGGAAAAAAAAAATACATTGAAAATTGTAAGAGGCTCAGATATATGGTGATGTGGGCCATATAAATACCTAAGACAGAATCCCTTCAAGACTACTTCCCCCCCACACCAAAAAAAAAAAAAAAAAAAAGACAGCCCCAATTCTATAAGAGGGCTTTGTACGATAAATGGCAACAGTCTCTCAGAACAAGAGGCACAGAAGGGGCAGGGTGAGGAGGGAAGAGATGTACTGCTATTTGACGAGAGCTGCCAATGAAAGCAGGAAAACAACAACTAGGAGTCCGGTGGCACCTTAAAGACTGTTACCTTAAAGACTGTTAGTTAAACTAACAGTCTTTAAGGTGCCACCAGACTCATTATTTTTGTGGATACAGACTAACACAGCTAACCCTCTGATACGAGGGAAAAAAATAGCCAGCTGCACCCAGCACACTTGGGAGTGGGCTGCTGTGGGATTTTTCCTTTACTGGAGACATTTCAATGTCACTGGTTAGACTGAGCCAGAGAAAAAGGGGGTTTTTTTTATTATTAAATTATTATAATAAATAAATTGCCACATTACCAGGAGTCTGTGGGGGTTGTGGGTTTTTTTGCGGGTGGGGGGGCACGCTAGATGGGCTAGCAGTTTTGACCCTCCCTAGAGGCACAGTCCCTTCCCTGCAAGAACAAAGGAGGAGGCAAATTAGATAACAGGAGAGTCTAGGAAGAGGTAACAGTTTGAGATCTGCCCTGGCCAGCTTTAGTCTAGTCTGCATAGGGTTCCTCACACACACCTAATCCTAATTCCCAACTCTTTCTCCCCTTCCACAGGCCAAAATCTTAGGGAGGCATCACAGCACATAACCTTGGGCCCGGATACCCCCCAGCCCCCAGGAAAGGCCTCCACACACAAAATACTCCCTGCTTCTAACACACATAAGCAACTTCCCTTACTTTAACAAAGGGAACTATGTTGCAGGGGGAAAGAGCAGGATACCATTTGCAATGCTAGCCGCCCCTTACTCCAACATTAAAGGCCTGTCCAAAGAGAGATGCATTCTCTCTCCTGCTCAGAATTAGGAGATTGGCACAGAAAGATTACTTCTTTTTTTCTTTTTCTTTCTTTTTTTTGGGGGGGGAGGGGGTTGGGACGAGAGGTCAAGGTTACATGCTTCACTCAAATCTCAGACACCCCAGAAACCAGCCAACATAACTCCTAGCATGAGAGGAGAAGGATGAGGGGGTTAGACAATGCTGTAAGGCAATAAGTGAGCCCAAGGCCACACTCCAGGCCCTACAGATAGGCCACAAGACTGACCATAGGAACAGGGTATTGCAATCAGCTTTGGGGGTGGGAAGTACCAGCAAAGAGTCGCACCACTCACGGCCACCCAGCAGAGACATCAAGTCATTCCGAATCTACTTTCAGAACTGCCCGTGTTCTTTTGCCAGCTGTCAGAGCACTTCCTCTGGGCTCCCTGGCTGTGAAAGGCTACTAACAGCCAACACCATGAGTTGTTCACAGCAGCTACCCTCTTACACCAACCCTTTATAATCCAGATAGGGAAGGAGTGGGGAGAGAAGAATTATGAGGGGTACTAAATAGAACATGAGCCATCACTGAAACCCACAGACCATTTCCAAACCTGTCCTCTAGCCACTCTCTAAATAGAACACCCTCTTTTCTTGCTCTGATGCACCCAAGACCAAAACCTCAGGTGAGGGGAGAAGAGAGACAGGTGCTTAGATGCAGGGCATGGGTCTTAACAAGTTTCCAGAAACTAGACTGCTTGCTGCTTTTTTCCCCACCTGGAAAATTCCCCCAGGATCTCTGGCCACAAGAGCCTTAAATATAACAAGACATCACAATCTGTGCACAGCAAAGTGAGGGAAAGAGAAGAGAAAGTATGTTTTTAAAAGTATGCTTAGGAGACAAATTAAACTTCCTATAATAATTTTAAACAGTAGCACAGACTGTTTCTCCACCCCAGTTTGTTGCAATTAGTGCCGTATCGAATTCCAGGCTTTTGTTTTGAATGGAGGAGTTAAGCTTACAGATGACGACTCTCAGGACTAGAAACTAGCCCAACGTCCTAGTTCCCAGTGAGCTGGCTACATAAGTACTTTCTTAGTAGCGTCTAGAAACCCCAATCCTCAACACGCTTCCAAGAGACTAAACATAGGAGTCTAAGGAAAGTTACAGGGAAACAACTTTTAAAAAAAAAAAAGTACCTTAGACTACAAAAAAGTCTATTAGACTCGGAGTTCCTAAAGTACTGCTTCAAAATAAGTTTGCTTAAAGCCTTTTTAAATTTTGCTTTCTTCCAGTAAGTTTTAACATAAGCAAAGTCTCGGGCGTAGAATGTGAACCGGGTTTAGATTTCCACACTTAATAGAGGCTTTAAGACGAAGTCATTCCTCATCCGCTTCAACTTGTTGATTAGAACTTAGAATCTGTGAAAAATATCCCCTTTTTCCAAATCTTTTTAACCCCTACCCCCAAATTCAGCATTAAAAAGAGGTTCTAGCTCAACATGGATTCTTTTTAGAAGACTAAAAGGTGAAAGGTCCCCACCCAACTGCACCTGGGGGAAAAAATGGGATCCACCCAAGCAGAAAGTGTGGATCTGAGACATAGAGAATAGACCGCAACACTCCCAACCAGAATACAGCTTAATACAAATACTTTATCAACTGCAAAACCTCCCTACAACTCAGTTTCCCAAAAAGTTTTAAAATTAATATCTTAAAGGGCACAAATAAAACCAAAAACCCACTTTCCAACCCCAGTCACATTCCTCCCCCAGCCTGCACAGAAGACACCACAAAAAACAACAGCTTCCCAGCAACTCAGCCCAGGAGAAGTTGTTAGTTTGTAGTACAAAAGGAACAAAAATCCAAAGTGAACAACAAGCGCTAAAACAACAGAGGAGATGAATTTACAAAAAACAAAAACAAAAACAAAAAACCACACGATTCTTACCCTGGCTTTCTCCCTTCTCAGGAGCTGCAGTGGCGAGATCTATAAGTTTGCTTCTCCTCCTTGTGGGTTTTTTTTTTAAGTACCGGGGGAAGAAATAAAAGCAAAAATAAATAAAAGTTGTCAGTGCGGCTGTTCCTCTGCCCTATAACTTCCCTTCTAATCTCTCAGGATGACAATGTCAGTCTCCAGCAAAAATTTCCCTACGTGAGACCCCTTTTTACGGTCTCTTTGCAAACACACACGCCCAAAACTCTAACGTGGACTTTTCCAACAAATCTCTAAAGAAAATGTAAGAGGCAAAACATTTGGCAAAACCCTGCCAAAATGTGGTGTCGGTTTAAAAAAAAAAAAAAGGCAAAGCAGCCAACGTAGTGATTTTTTTCCTCCACCTCTTTCTCCTCTGGGATCTGCTGCCGTTTCTTCCTTTCTGGCTTTTTTTTCCCCCTCGCCTCCTCTTTCAGATCTAACACCTAAAATGGAAGTTGCACCCGACCCAGCCAAAGACAAGCTGGCGGGGTTGATGGTAATAAACTAAGCTTTCCAACCAAGCCCAACGCCCAACCCCTCTTTCCCTAAGTGATGTCAGCTTCTGCGAAGCTCCAATGGGAAGCAGACATCAATGAGGGACCCGGCACTATCCAATAGAAAACTTTATTGTAGAATATTAAAAAAAGAAAGAACGAAAAAAAAGAAAAAAGGGGGAAAAACCAACAAAAGGAAGAGGGCAGAAAATAACTTTTGGGAGGGGGGGAAGGGAACAAAATAAATAAAAATATATTACTAATATCAATTGCAAGAAAGAGGGTTAAAACAGGCTTGGCAGAATGATAAATGTATTGATGTGATATGCAATTCACAGTCCAATTTCTTTTGATCGGTATGTTTCTTTCTCCCACTCACCTCCTCTGCCTGTTTGCAAATGAGAATAAATATCTTCATTTTTATTTGTCTCCTGTGCTTTTTATTTATATGTTTTCCATCTTTGCAAGAATCATGTGAAAAGGAGGAAAGACGATGGTACAAAAGATGTGTGGGGAAATGTTTGGATCTAGGGAGAATTTGGGATTTGAAATTCAACCTTGATTCTGCTGTTTTTGTTTTAATTATATGAGCCCAGATTGGGGGATTTGCAATCAGCTCTTGTTTTCTTTCAGTCAATGGCTTTTGCTAGCAATTAAGCAACTGATTTAAAAGTCTAGAGTGGGTAAGGAATTTACTTTCCTCCTTTTCTTCTCAAATCACTGAAGAAAATAGCTCTTTTGCTTTGTATTACTAATTTAATCCAATTTACAGTTTGTAAATTCCAAACCACCGATCAGGAGAGAGACAAAAGCTTCAACAAGTTTTCCTTCATCAGGGCCCTAAAGGATGTTTACTGTGATTACATTTGCAAAAGAGTGTTAACCTGGAAGATATCTAGTGCTATCTAATGCACCAGGAAAGTTAGGTGCCTAAATACTTTTGAGAAAGATCAGGCCATATATCTGAATCAATGGGCAGATCGTACACATTTGTCATTTTAAAGCAAATTCTTTTATTCTGTTTTTTAAACCAAGGGAGTTCTCCACATTCCCTTCTGAGCACTGCTTTCTGCCAGAAATCCCCCATCAGTGCCAACTGGGATTCCAGAAGCAAGAACTTCCTTGTAGCAGTACCATATCAACACCCAGGGACCTGATACTCCTCTCATTTTACCTCATCTTCACTGCAGTAGTTGTATACAATTGGTATTAGTGAGAGGAGACTCAGGCCCCAGCAATGTGAACTTCCTCATAGCAGTGACCTGTCCGTACCAGCTACCACTCCTACCATGTGATCTTTTTCCTGTTAGCCTGGCTAAGGAACACCAATCTCATGGGCTGCCTTTACACTGAGGATTTCCTGAAATTCTCCCACCAAGGCTAGCAACAGTGGGTGCAGAACCATGAATGGAAGTGGAGAAAGAGGGTCAGGTTTCAGGAGTAACTTTTAGTTTGGTGTAAACACAACGAGGAGTCCTTGTGGCACCTTAGAGACTAACAAATTTATTTGGTGTGACACCAGGGGCTCAGGCATGCAAGCTGGGCCAATCTGCTACCAGACAAACATAGGCCTTTTAGCACCTAACCCTGGCCACTGTGCATGCTCAATAAAGATCTCTTTCCTACAAGCTCTGGCTGCCTGCTGTAACATATATCAGTGGTTCTCAACCAGGAGTCCGGGGGCCCCTGGGGGGCCACAAGCAGGTTTCAGGGGGGCGCCAAGTGGGGCCAGCATTAGATTTGCTGGGGCCCAGGGCAGAAAGATGAAGCCCCACCACATGGGGCTGAAGCCCAGGGCCCTGAGCTCCTCCACTCAGAGCTGAACCTGAAGCCTGAGCAACTTAGCTTTGTGGGTTCTCCAGTAGCATGGGGCCCGGGCAGTTGCCCTGCTTGCTACCCCCTAATGCCAGCCTTGGGTTTTATATGCAGAAAAACAGGTGTTGTGGCAGAGGTGGGCCATGGAGTTTTTATAGTATGTTGGGGGGGCCTCAGAGAGAAAAAGGTTGAGAACCTGACTTATATTGCTTATGTAATATCAAAGCACCAGTGTAGACTGGCATCTGCTACATTTTCATCACTGTTCTGTCTAACATTGCTCAGAGCAGGTCTAGAAGACACAGTGGTAAAATCACTGGTGGTTGGCCTACACTGGCACGGCCACCCTGCTTAGTAGAGGTCACCAGTGCTAGGCACAATGGCGGAAGGATTTCAGAAAATCCCCACTATGACAAGACCATGTACACTGAAGAACTGTAAGCAAAGAAAATGATAAACAATTGAATATCAATTTCTGGGGAGGCATCTAATGGGATGCTGCAGTGATCTCTGTTATGCCCTGTGCGAATCATATCTTTCATGAAGATCTGGAAGGGGTCAGATGTAAATAGTATCCCAATTAAATCAACAGATGACACAAAGGGGTCTAATCCTGCTCCCATTGGCTTCAAGGGAAGTAGGACTAGGCACTAACTGGAGAATGTTTAAAACAGCACTGAGTGTAGAGAAATACTACAAAGGGATCTAGAGAGACAAGAGACATTGGCAGGAAAAAACAACAGGTTGGTTTGGAAAACTACAGCTAATCCATCTGAAGACACCATTTCCAAAAAGACAATTACTCACCTTCTTGTAACTGTTGTTCTTCGAGATGTGTTGTTCACCTCCATTCCAATCGGTGTGCAAGCGCCGCATGCACGGTCGTCGGAAACTTTTTCCCTCAGCAGCCCCTGTTGGTTCGGCTAGGGAGCCCTTTGGAGTGGCACCCTCGTGGTGTTCAATACATGACCCTGCCGACCCGACCCCCCTTCAGTTCCTTCTTGCTGGCTACTCCAACAGAGGGGAAGGAGGGTGGGTATTGGAATGGACGTGAACAACACATCTTGAAGAACAACAGTTACAAGAAGGTGAGTAACTGTCTTTTCTTCTTCGAGTGCACGTTCATATCAATTCCAATCAGGTGACCCCCAGGCTCTCCCACCGGGGTGGGGTCGGAGTTAAGGAATCACTGATTGGAGAACCACTCTGCCGAAAGCTGTGTCCTCTCTAGCATGTTGGGTGATGGCATAGTGGGTGGTAAACGTGTCCACTGAGGACCAGGTTGCCACTCTGCAGATCTCCTGGATGGGCACCTAGGCCAGGAAAGCGGCGAACGAGGCTTGAGCTCGTGTCGAGTGGGCTGTAATAGCGGGAGCTGGGACCTTGGCAAGGTCATAGCAGGTATGGATGCTGTCTGTGATCCAGGAAGAAATGCGTTGTGAGGAAACCGGAAGCCCCTTCATCCGGTCTGCCACCACTACAAACAGTTGGTTCAACTTCCTGAAAGGCTTCTTGAGCTCACTGTAGAATGCAAGCGTGCCCCGAAGCCCAAGGCAGGGTGAGGAGAGAAACAATCCCACCCACCAAGTCTATACTAACTACAGATAACAATAAACTAACTACTAAAACAAAAACTGGGTAGGACTAGGTAATAGGCTAAGGGAACACTTGCAAGCAAGCAAAACGCAGTTCCAGCACTGCCACGGACGGTAAAAAGGAACTAAAGAGGGGTTGGGTCGGCAGGGTCATATATTGAGCGCCATGAGAGCTCCACTCTAGGGGGCACCCTAGCTGACCCGACATGGGCCGCTAAAGGAAAAAGTTTCCAATGACCTTGCACGTGGCGCGCACACACCTGATTGGAATAGACATGAACAAGCACTCGAAGAAGTCTAATACTCCATGAAGGGGAGAAACTGAGGAAGCATTACGGCTTCCAGAGACTTAGGAGCAATAGCTATCACTGAAGGTAGACATGAGCTGGAAGCAAAAGAAGCTGTAGTGATTTGGGGCTGAGTACATTACCTCACAAGACAGGAAGGTGACAGTCTTATCTGTGGATGTGGGTGTAACCACATCTGGAATATTGGAGTTGATTCTTGGGTCCACAGCACAAAGGGGTTGTAATACCGGATTAAAAAGCTGCCTAGGAATTCCCCAAGCCTAGGGGGAATCCCAAGCCTACATAGGTCAATGTTACACCCTGCCTGGCTGGCCTCAGAATCTAGGCATAAAGGTGACATAAAGCCACTTTGACCCCCACCCTCTGGTTCCAAGTCTGCCGGATTCCAAGAATCAGGGGTGAATGTATTCTGTTCTGGGCACCATGTTACTAGAAAGATATTGACAAGCTGGAGGAGATGAGGAATGAAGAGGAGACTGATTTATGGGGAAAGATTAAAAGAGATGAATATGTATAGCTTGGTTAAGCAAGGAGTAAGTGATAACAATAACAGCTTGCAAACATTTGAAGAGAGTAATTCCCAAAGAGGGTAAGAAAGAGAGTGGTACACAGGGGGATAGCAATGGGGAATGGGATGACATTAAAAAAGGAAGCATTTAGGATAATTATCTGGAAAAACTTCCCTACAGTGAGATTTTGAAATCAACACTCTGATCTGCTGCAGATTCACAAACTTCCATGAGGATCTGGGCCTTTGAGCCTGTGAATTCCTCCGCATCCCACTATGGAGGGGAACTAAGAACACCCTTCTCCTCCTCCTTTTCTTCCAGCACCAAATCAAAGGGCTACCGAGAGGGGAGTGCAGCAGGCCATTGTTAGCTCTGCAGCAGCAAGGAGCTGGGCATCACTGCCCTTCACATCAAGCTGCAAACTACAGGTGGAAATAGAACCAAGACTCCTGGACCTAGCGCCCAGTCAGCCCTCAGAGCTCTAGCTCATTCTGGAATGAAGATTGGGTGCATTGCAGATGTCACCCCCATCCCCTCTGACAGCACTCGCAGAAAGGGTGTTCGCTGGGGTCGTGGTCTGTAAACACTGGCTGGCTTTTGTTTCATCATTACTCCTCTCACAGAAAAAAAACCAAGAGGGAGAGTGCAGGGAACAACACATCAGGGATTGGTTTAGTACAGCCCTCCCATGCAGTGCTGTCCACCCCGTCCTTTTTTCTTGGCAGGAGGCTTCTCCACCTCACTTCCAGTTTCTTATGTGGGGGATAACAAATGCTCCTCCGTCCCCGCACCTCAATTTGTGGGTCCCATTCAGAAGGGAGGGATATTTCTCCCCGTGCTCCCCCAGTTTACTCTACATCCCTTGGTGCTGGGGGAGGATAGGTGCTCCTGGCCACTCACACCTCCGCCCCCATGTCTTTCCTTAGAAGAGGGAGGTGTGCCCTCATTTCTCCCCACCTCCAGTGTATTAGGACTGCTGCACAGGAGCGGTTCCTCCTCTAGTTGGCCCCAGCAACCTGTGATGATGTAAGACTCTATCTGGGGGGAGTTTCTGCCTGAACAAGGTAGAGCAGGGGTTCTCAACCCTTTTCCTTCTGAGGCCACCCCAACATTCTACACAAACGCCATGGCCCACCTGTGCCACAACTGTTTTTCTGCATATCCAGTAGATTAAAAGCCAGGGGCAACATTGGGGGTAGCAAAGCAGAGCAATTGCCCAAGGCCCCAACCCACAAGGTGCCTGCAAAGCTAAGTTGCTTGGGCTTCAGCCCTGCATGGCAGGACTTGGGCTTTAGCTTTCTGCCCTGAGTCCCAGCAAGTCTAACGCCAGCATTGCTCTCTGATTTATTTTGGAAGACCCCCTAAATCCTGCTTGTGGCTCCCCAGGGGGCTTTGGGCCCCTGGTTGAGAATCTGTGAGGTAGAGAAACGAGTCAGTCAGGAGTCCGTAACATGCAAAATTAACATAAAAGTAAGCTCCTGTTATGGCGGGCATCACCAGATGGCACTGTTACCCAGAACCTTACAAGTTCATTTTCTTTGTGTGGGAGCAGTGTACAGTCTGAAGAAATGCTGTAATTTTGTTCATTTTGTGATGCTCTTTTCTTTTCAGGTGAACTGTTGCAAACACAGTGTTTCCTCTCTGCCTTATAACTAGAATCAATCCTGGGAGCAGAGTGGCTGCCTAAGATATGGGCATTGGTGTTTCTGCTAAGATCTCTGAAAGAGGAGTTTGCCTACTTGCCATTTGTGGCTACACCTGATTCAGGACTTGTTATATAGCGTAAATAAACAAGCTACACTAAGATACATATCCAGACTCTGCACTACTGATTTCTCCTTCACAGGAAGCAAACCTTCAGGACCCTGACATCTACATCACTGAAGTTTAAAAAAACAGGCCATTTACTCACCCTGATGGTCATTTTTAAGAAAAGTGACATCAGTGTTGAGACCTATCCTTTGAGCACTTAGCATACTTTGGAGGTGCTGTATAAATAAATACAGGAATATATAAATAATTAGAATAATTTGCAATCCTACTATTTTAAAAGTCTTTGGGCCAGCTCCTCAGTGTGTCTAAATCAACTTAATTTAAGTTAGATCCACATTGGTTTGCACCAGCTGCAATTCTGGCCCTTTGGTGTTTGTTTGTTGTTGTTGACATATGTAATTCAAACACCAGACAAACAGTTGGGAGAACATATTTCCTTCTGACAGTTTTGGCATACCTCTACCCCGTCCATTTCTACCAAGCTGAGGAAGCTTGCACTCCAATTCTCTTCCAAGGAGTCCTCCAGCAAAAATAGGGAAGAGAAGTCTTGGTGTTTTAAGAATTTCTAAGGTAAAGAAAAAGCAGATCCCTCTTTTTTTTTTTTAAATGCCTTCTTTATAGAACATTAGCAAAAGATGGCACAATCTTAATTTATTTATCCTTTAAAGTAACAGTGGACAGGATGAAACCCTACAAAATGTACTATAGAGAACAATCCTGTACTGGCTGTGAGATGGAGCCTGATCTAAAGCTAATTTACTTCAGTAGGAATAAATTCAATGATGGCCTTTAATCAGGCCCATGGATTGGACAGGACCTAATAGGTTTTTCCATTTCTACCTTCTATAATTTCATAGTGTTCTGTCACTGCCCAAATGGGATTCCGAGCAGTTCAAGCTTACTTTCAGAGTCAGATAGATCATAGCACTGTAACCCTTTCTGTCCCCGGTTCTTACAGCCGTAGATCGTGCCTCCATTTAAAGCATATTAAGAACATAAGAATGGCCACACTGGGTCAGACAAAGGGTCTATCTAGCCTACTATCCTGTCTTCCGACAGTGGCCCATACCAGATGCTTCAGAGAGAATGAACAGAACGGGACAATTTCAATTGATCTATCCCCATCTGGTCTCAGTTTCCAGTAGTCAAAGATTTAGGGACACCCAGAGCATGGGCTCGCATTCCTAATCATCTTTGTTAATAGCCGTTGGTGGGGATCTGTCCTCCATTAACTTATCTAATTCTTTTTTGAACCCAGTTATACTTTTGGCCTTCACAACATCCCCTGGTAACGAGTTCCACAGGTTGACTGTGTGTTGTGTGAAGTACTTCCTTATGACGGTTTTAAACTTGCTGCCTGTTATTGGGTAACCAAGGGGTGGGCAAACTTTTTGGCGTGAGGGCCATATCTGGGTGGTGAAATTGCATGCAAGGCCATGAATGTAGAGCTGGGGCAGGGGGTTGGGGTGTGGGAAGGAGTGCGGGTGTGGGAGCGGGTGTGGTGAGCGGGAAGGGGCTTAGGGCAAGGGGTTGGGACAGAGGAGGGGTGCAGGGTGTACGAGGGTGCTCAGGGAAAGGGGTTGGGGTGCAGGAGGGGGTGTGGAGTGTGGGAGGGGGTGCAGGAGGGGTGCGGGGTGTGGCAGGGGTTTGGGGTGCAGGTAGGGGGCTCAGGGCAGGGGGTTGGGGTGCGGGGTGCAGGAGGGGTTCAGGGTGCAGGTGGCTCCTGGAGCGGCTCCTGGGTGGCAGCGGCGCACAGTGGGGCTAAAACAGGCTCCCTGCCTGCCCTGGCCCCGCGCCACTCCCGGAAGCGGCCGGCACCACATCCCTGCAGCCCCTGAGGGAGAGGGGGCAGAGGGCTCCGCCCGCTGCCCTCTCCTGTGGGTACCTCCCTCGAAGCTCCCACTGGCCATGGTTCCCTGTTCCCAGCCAATGGGAGCTGCGGGGGGTGGTGCCTCCAGGCAAGGGCAGCGTGCGGGGGCCGCAGGGACATGGTGCCGGCTGCTTCCAGGAGCGGCGCAGGGCCCGTGGCGCCACGGGGGTGGCAATCCCGCAGGCCGGATCCAAAGTCCTGATGGGCCGGATCCGGCCCGTGGGCCATAGTTTGCCCAGCCCTGGGATAGCCCCTAGTTCTTATGTTACGTGAAGGGGAAACTAACACTTCCCTATCCACTTTTTCCATACCTTTCATAATTATACAGGCCTCTAACATATCTCCCCCTTAGTTTTCTCTTTTCTAGGCTGAACAGTCCCAGTCTTTTAATCTGTTTTCACGGGGAAGCTGTTCCATATCCCTAATCATTTTCATTGCCTTTCTCTATACCATTTTCAATTCTAATATGTCTTTATTTTTGGGATGAGGTGACCAAAACTGCATGCAGTATTCAAGGTGTGGGTGTACCATGAATTTATATAGTGGCATTATGATATTTTCTGTCTTATTATCTAGTGGTTCCTAATATTCTGTTAGCTTTTTTGGCTGTCACAACACATTGAGCATATGTTTTCAGAGAACTATCAGCATGGCAGACAAATACCATCCCACTGCAGTCTGGAAATGTTGGAAGAAATGTAGTTAGTATCATGGGGAGATTTTACAACTTTTTGTAGTAATACTATTTAATAACAATTTATAAAATTTTACATTTACATAGCATTATTCATCACCACTGAAATGCAGCCACCTCTGGAAGGGAGCAAGGCAACTGTTTATAGAACAGAGCAATACTGTATAACAGTTTAGGATAGGAAGTGAAGAAGAATCCTGTATCCCCTCAAGAGGGCAGGGGGGATTTAGGAAGATGAAAGTACTAATAAATAATAATAATCATAACTTTGCACTTCTGTAGCACCTTTCAAGGTGATGTACGGTATGTAATATTATTTTCATTTTGCAGATAGAGAAACTGTTGCACAGAGAGGTTAAAAGACCTGTCCAGCAGCATCACAAAAGTCAATGCTAGACTAAGGAATAGAGTCCAGGTTACCTGACTTCCAGTCCTCTGTGCTAAACTCTAGACCAACATTGCCACTCTGAGCTGGAATTTTGCTAGGACACCAAAGTCAACACCACTACCTTGTCAAGTACCAGAGGGGTAGCTGTGTTCTGTATCCACAAAAACCAAAACCACTACCTTGATGTCTTACCTGAAAGACCACACTTCCTGCAGCTCAGCAGCCCCAATCCCTTTATTGAGGCATAGGGGCCAATATCAACTCAGTCTCAGAGGGAAGATAGGTTTCAGAGTAACAGCCATGTTAGTCTGTATTCGCAAAAAGAAAAGGAGTACTTGTGGCACCTTAGAGACTAACCAATTTATTTGAGCATAAGCTTTCGTGAGCTACAGCTCACTTCATCGGATGCATACTGTGGAAAGTGTAGAAGATCTTTTTATATACACACAAAGCATGAAAAAATACCTCCTCCCACCCACTCTCCTGCTGGTAATAGCCTATCTAAAGTGATCACTTTAGATAAGCTATTACCAGCAGGAGAGTGGGGTGGGAGGAGGTATTTTTTCATGCTTTGTGTGTATATAAAAAGATCACTTTAGATAAGCTATTACCAGCAGGAGAGTGGGGTGGGAGGAGGTATTTTTTCATGCTTTGTGTGTATATAAAAAGATCTTCTACACTTTCCACAGTATGCATCCGATGAAGTGAGCTGTAGCTCACGAAAGCTTATGCTCAAATAAATTGGTTAGTCTCTAAGGTGCCACAAGTACTCCTTTTCTTTCAGAGGGAAGAGTACCACCTACAGAGCTACCAGTGCCACCTCCTGCTGTACCTCGGTTTTCTTAGTACACAGACTTGTCTGTACTAATGCTTTGAAATCTGACAATCAGCTTGCAGTAGCCATTTATATGGGGCCTCAAGTTTCTATTAAACTTTCACACACCTTTAGCTCAAATGCCTAACTGACTGCAGGACTGACAGAAATCTCTTCCCCTTTCTGTTCCACTCCACTATAATGCATCCCCTTTTTCATTCAACTCTTCTCCCCCTTTTCAGGTCCTCCTACCCATGGGTCTGATTCCCATCCCCCTCCTTCTCCCCAACCCTCAATCTTCCCTTTGCAACAGAGGAAGGGAGGCTGCGAAATAAAAAACTGAAATATTTCAAGAATGGAGAGGCTGAGGAACCCCCTCCTTCTGCAATCTCCTTCCTTCTCCAGCAGCAGGATGGGGGAGTCTAGTGATAAAGAACAAAGAGACCATTGCTGGAAAAATCAAGGTTCTAAGAGAGAGCAAAGACAACGGTTTAAACAATAAAAAAAGAACAGAAAGTGTCTTGTCTCCAGACAAGCCATTGTCTTTCAGGCTGCATAATAATGTTAATAACCCCTCTAGGCCTGCAAGCTAGCACAATAGAAGAGGGAGAGGGGAGCTGTAGTTCGCACCTTGACTATTGCTTCTGTTGTTCAGCAGGCATTATCCCCAGGGCTTTGGGGTAAGGAGAATTAGAACTGCATATTGTTGGAAATATCAAAGACCCCTTCAACCAAAGGGTCCACCATTTGTTTTGCACCCAGGATTTTCAGTGGAGGCTGTTGTCACCTAGAAGGGGACAGGTGAAACTGACATGTTAAGAGGCTGCTCTAAGTCATTTTCCAGCAGGGGACAAAGATCATAATGAAACTGATTCCAAAGTGGCCCACTCTGCCAGCCTGCCCAGAAGGGATTCCAGGAAGGATTTTTGACTTGGGCATAGAGTGACCACCTTTTCAAAATTCAAAAACGGGACACATACAGGAGCTTCGCCCCACTCTGTGGCCCCACCCCCTCACCAGGCCGGAAGTGAGAGCCGGGCAGTGGTAAGAGCAACCCAGGGAGACCAGTCCACTGTGGAGAGCCCTGGACCCTTCACCTGCCCTGGGCGGGGTGCCCAAGAGCAGCCCCTGGCCCTGCCCCCAGTGGCATGCCATCCATGGCAGGTGGAGGGTCTGGGGCTCCCCATGTGTCCCGGGCTCCCTAAGTGCCCGACTCCGGCTTCTGGCCTGGCCAGGGGCAAGGCCTTGGGAGAAAGAGGAGGAGCAGGGGGTGAGGCCTGGTGGTGAGGGGGGCTAAGGCCCACCTCAGAGCTCCTCACCCCCTACTGGGAAGAGGCTGGCACCGCCCCTGAGCCTTGGGCAGATGTGGAGTGGCGCCACAGAGAATCCAGGACAAATGCCATCCCGGAGTCATTCAGCCCAGGACTAGGACTTGAAATGTACATTTTGGGACTGTACTGCCCAATTAGGGATGAGTGGTCACCCTACTTTAGAGCCCTGACCACTTCACAAACAGAGTCACATGAGATGTACTCCTACTCTCTCTTTGAGCCTGTTTCTCCACAGCAGCTGATGGACTTCCTGTTTTAGTAACCATCATAAGATATGTAGAACATTTCATGCGATACTGTGATCTTCATGATGCCATGACCAACACAATGTCTGGACAATATAACTCAAAACCTCTGCTAAGAATACACTCATTGCCTTTCATCTTTACACGGCCACAGAATATCTAAGCAGAGGAAAAGGAATGTTTATGAACTGTGCCACATAGGAGATGCATTTCCCAAGATGTGGCCCTGTAGGCTATGAGGAGCTAATGCAATGAGAACAGTCTGCTAACTCTAGGTTCCACTCTTTAACCCTGGCCTTCGGGTTCACTGGCCTACAGGACTATGAAGATGAGCAATAGCATGAATGAGAGGAAATGCAGAGCATGGTATCTGCTTTGGTAATTATGTCCTCTACATTTTTGGCTCTGAGAGACTTCAACCTCCATATGTGGACAACAGCACATCTTTGTCATCACATGAGTCTACAGAGCCTCTGGCCTCCAAAACATTTGTGCCAAGTGGCTACAGGGAGCACACAGAAAGATGCATGTATGCTTTTAATCTCTATTTTGATTGAGAATTAAACCCTCCCGATGATTGTGATGATCTGTCTGATTATGATCTGATCACTACATTATGCAGACAAAAATCAGGGAACTCCAGCTGCTTGGAGGTGGAGGACAAATTGTAAGGGTGTGCCCTAGCAAATAGATGGTGTCAGATCAATTCCATTGGGCTTTTAGCGATCCCTTTCCTGACTAACCATATTATTCACTACTATTATTACGACTTCTAGTGCTACTGCTTGAGTGGCAACAGTGTGCAGCTCTGTGCTATATAAAACAAAGCAGAAAAATGAGCCATGCCTCACCCTGGGACCACTCCCAAGATGGGTGAATGCAGCGATATAACTGGTTTGCTGTCCATCGCCACTGACAAAATAGTTTCCAAGCGTGGCACTGGGCTAGGTGGCATAGAGTATCTAGCAGCCCTCAGCAGTTACACTGGAACAGAACTTCTTAAAGCTAGACACATGAAAAAGGAGAAAATTCTTATTTCATAGAGTGATGAGAAAAGATTCAGGGGAATCTTAATTACAGCCATTGTATAATAATAATAAAAACAATAATAATAAATTATTATTATTGCAGTAGTGCCTCATTGTGCTAGACCCTGCACAGACAAATAACAAAGAAAAGAACCCCTCTTCCAACGAGTTCTCGTTTTACCTGTCAAACAGAATGCAATAGATCTGGGGTTCTCAAACTGGTGGTTGGGACCCCTCAGGGGGTCGCGGGGTTATTACCTGGGGGTTTGTGAGCTGTCAACCTCCACCCCGAACCCTGCTTTGCCTCCATCATTTATAATGGTGTTAAATATATAAAAAAGTGTTTTTAATTTATTGGGGGGGGGGTCGCACTCAGAGGCTTGCTATATGAAAGGGGTCACCAGTACAAAAGTTTGAGAATCACTGCAATAGATGGACAAACCAGACAAATGGAGGTGTGGAAAGTTGAGGTAATAATATTTCCCTACAGCAGCCCCTGCTGGAAATACATGAATATGTTCTGCACAGGTCTTTACTCATAGGGACAGTTCTATTACATGTGGTTCAGTCTTAAAGCAAGGAAGGCAAATCAATTGTCCTACGAGCAAGGGAAACATAACAAGGGTTCATACTTTTCCAGTGAGTGATATCACCGCACCTGCCAATCAGTCACCTGGTCCCAGGGGGCTGCCATGTGATATCAGGGCTTTGCAACCATTTACCTTAACATACAACTAACTTGTTCAATTTCTCTTTTGACTTTTCCTTCCAGCTCAGCTGTACCATTTCAACAATTATTTCCACGGTCACTGCCCCCATGATTCCAAGTTCCTTATCCAAACATTAATTGGCAAGGCAGGACTGGGATTTCCTTTCAGCTTCTCTTCTGTCCCCCATTATATAAGTACCCCCTCTGCCTGTGAATTGGTCTGGAGACTCACCTTAGTTTGTGGATAAGCCTAATGGACTATGAGTAGCTAGGAAGAAGACTGGAGTGCTAATGAAGGATCAGTCACCGCAAGCTCAATCATATTATCTGTCAAGAGTCATGAAGAGGCCAACAACCTTATTTGACCTCCTCAAAAGGATAGTGAGGAGTTGTTTAGTGGAATTGTTCTAAGTTACCAGAGCCCTGGGAAATCTTCCCAGACTGCATCCAGTGACACAATCCAGAATTTTATATGGAGAGTTTTATAGAAAGGAAGTGGGTGGTTTCATAAGGAGTGTATTCTGTGGTTAGAGCAGGGGACTGTGAGTAAGGAGACTTGGGCTGGGATTTTTAAATAGGAACCTGCAGATAGTTTCCTAAATCCACATTTAGTCACCTAAATAAGTAGCCTGTTTTTCAGAAGTGCTGAGCACCCAACAGCTCCCAGTGAAATCCAGTGTTAGAAGTAATGCCTAGGATTACTATAACTGAAAGAGATTACGGGGTGGAAATATTGTTTTCTCTCTTTTTTTCCCAGACTGCTTATTTTGTGCATATGGCAGCACTTTGTGTATAGTGAGGTCTGGTCTGCACTAGAACATTAGGTTGGTTTAACGACATCTGTCAGAAGTGTGAAAAGTCTACACCCCTGAGGGGCACAGTTAAGCTCACATACTTCCCTGTTTAGACAGAGCTAATTAAGAATTCTTCTGTTGACCTAGCTACTGCCCCTCAAGGAGGTGGGTTACCTATGTAACCCACACACCTCATGGGTGTGGTGTTGTGTCCCATCTAGTGGCACCAAGACCACTTAGAGAGAGAGTTAATGAGTCTGCTTAACAGCCAGCCAGTTTTTAGCTCATGCAGTAGATGCTCATGCACTAAGTTTCAGATGTCCCAGGTTCAATCCCGCCTGCCAACAGACCGGTGGTACATGTAGGCCACAGGGAAAATCCCTCCCGTTAGCATCAGTGTAGGTATTGTCTACACTGCAGTGTCGCAATTGCAGCATTTTAAGTGTAAACAAGCCCTGAGTTTCACAGCTTCCCCTATGTAGTTAGTTAGGGCCTGATCCAAAACCCGTTGAGGACAACAGAAAGTCTCTACTGGCCTTTGCTTCAACGCCACAGTCAGTCAGTGAGGGGCATGGATTAACATTCACATCCACTCCCCATCAGTACTGGGCCCAGGCTAGGGAAGCTAATGATCCAACCAGTGAACCAAATTTGGTGATGAATCCTGGTCACATGCCACCTGAGGCACATTGCGCATATGCTAAGACAAAGAAGTCAGTCAGTTTCCCCTTTTGATTATAGGTGTTTCTCACACAGCAAAAAGTGTAAAATGTGTAAAAACATGAAAATGCCACAAAAAATGGGAGGGAAGCTGAAGGGCATGGAATTACTTTCAACTATTTTTTGGAAACTTAATAGATTTCAAATTTACAGTGTCACTTGAACTTCCATTCTTCATTAACTCTTTAATTATTCCCACACTTTGGTTGTTTGTAAGAACAGCTACTATCTTCAGGCAATTGGGCTAGGATTATTATAATTGTTGATCACATGCACAGAGTGACTGATGCAGATATTTTTACAATGGAAGTTTTATAAAATGGTGAAATAAATGTTAAAGTGCATGAGTAGGCTACAGGCTGCACCAAGGCTGTAATGAAAAACACCACCTTCACTTCCCTCTGACTATTGGTTTTCTTCTTCTTCCTCCTTCCTCTATTTTTTTCATAGTGGCATCAGTTAACCATGAAACTCCCAGTTTTCACTCCCAAGACCCAAATGGATTTAAGGTCTAGCAACAAACACCAAGCAAGACTGTGTGGTGAAGAACACAACATTGCATCATGCTGTTGTCATGCTTAAGAACACCAATGACTTTTGGAATATACAAATTTACATCTATCCCTGAAAAGTCTGGCCTTTTCCCAATTATTTTTCTTTTTACTCTATGCATTTAATAATAAAAAAAATCTTTTAGTGCTGGTGATTGTTCCTAGACCAGCAGCCCTGAAATCTAAAGTTGTTTATTTGTTCCCAGAATAGATATTGTAAAGGAAATAGCAGTTCAAGTTTCACCTATACATATATTTATACACAAGAGCACACATTATTACTTCTCAGGCAATGTGCTTCAATCCTTCTCTGAGTTTCCATGGCCCATTCAATCTTTGTCCTCTTTAGAGTGTCAGCCAGGGGTACAATTAATTATATGATTGTGGTGTTTGTGACATGATCACATCTCTGCTAAGAATTAGACAAATACAAATTAAATCATAGTTTTTTGGCCTGATACAAGGTTTACCAATGTGTAAAAGAGACAGATCTCTTAGGTGTCTGTCAGAAGGAAGCACGTTCTTTCGAGGAGGGACTGAGACCCCACAATTCATTTGCTGCATGGCCCCTACCTAGGGTCTATCTAGACAGGGAATAGTCTAGGAAAAAAGGTGCTTATAAATTGAGTTTGAATTAGCTAACATGATTGGAAACACCTCTTGGCATGTAGGGTTAAGTCTACAAAAAGTGCTTTTTTCAGTCAAACTAGGTCAATCAAGTTAGCATAAAACAATCAGAAAGGTGTAGAAACAAGTTAACACCTTTAAAATTGTGTCATCTGGTTCATTTGTAATCTATGCCATGTCTATACGATTGGGACTAGAGCGAGTAGCTACGGTAGTGTATGTAAATGCAGCCTGCAATGATGGGTGGTGTTTTTCCATTGCTGTAACAACACCAACTTCCTGAGTGATGGTAGCTAGGTCAACAGAAGCATTCTTCCCTGGATCTAGATTCATCTACACCAGGGGTTAGATCAGCATAGCTATGATGCTCAGAGGTGTGGATTTTTCACACCCGAGTGCAGTAGTTTTGTCAACCTAAGTTTTAATTTAGACCAGGCCTTAGGCTTCCCCCAGTTTACAGCATGAATGGTATTTCAAATCAAGATAACTAATGTGAATTAGGGCTTGTCCAGACACAGAATTGCATAGGTTTGTAGTAGTTTTGTTTAGAAATGATTTGTATCAATTTAGCTTAAATCGGTAAGTTATTGACTTAAGATAAATAGTACGGCTGTCGATTAATCACAGTTAACTCACACGATTAACTCAAAAAAATTAATTGTGATTAAAAAAATTAATCATGCTGTTAAACAATAGAATACCAATTGAAATTTATTAAATATTATGGATTTTTTCTACATTTTCATATATATTGTATTCTGTGCTGTAATTGAAATCAAAGTGTATATTTTTATTACAAATATTTGCACTGTAAAAATGATAAATAAAAGAAATACTATTTTTCAATTCACCTCATACAAGTACTGTAGTGCAATCTCTTTGCCATGAAAGTGCAATTTACAAATGTAGACTTTTTTTGTTACATAACTGCACTCAAAAACAAAACTTCACAGCCCACAAGTCCACTCAGTCCTACTTCTTGTTCAGCCAATCGCTAAGACAAACAAGTTTGTTTACATTTACAGGAGATAATGCTGCCCTCTTCTTATTTACAATGTCACCAGAAAGTGAGAACAGGCATTTACATCGCTCTTTTGTAGCTGACATTGCAAGGTATTTATGTGCCAGATATGCTAAACATTCGTATGCCCCTTCATGCTTTAGCCACCATTCCAGAGGACATGCTTCCATGCTGATGACGCTCGTTAAAAAAAAATGTGTTAATTAAATTTGTGACTGAACTCCTTGGGGGAGAATTGTATGTCTCCTGCTTAGTTTTACTCACATACTGCCATATATTGCATGTTATAGAAGTCTTGGATGATAACCCAGTGCATGTTGTTCATTTTAAGAACGCTTTCACTGCAGATTTCACAAAACCCAAAGAAGATACCAATGTGAGATTTCTAAAGATAGCTGCAGCACTTGACCCAAGGTTTAAGAATCTGAGAGGGATGAAGTGTGGAGCATGCTTTCAGAAGTCTTAAAAGAGCAACATTCCAATGTGGAAACTACAGAAAGCGAACGACCAAAAAATAAAATCAACTTTCTGCTGGTGGCATCTGACTCAGATAATGAAAATGAACATGCATCGGTCTGCACTGCTTTGGATTGTTATCGAGCAGAACTTGTCATCAGCATGAACGCATGGCCCCTGGAATTGTAGTTGAAGTATGAAGGGACATATGAATCTTTAGCGCATCTGGCACATAACTATTTTGCAACGCCGGCTATAACAGTGCCATGAGAACGCCTATTCTCACTTTCAGGTGATATTGTAAACAAGAAGTGGTCAGCATTATCTCATGCAAATGTAAACAAACTTTTTTCTCTGAGTGATTGGCTGAACAAGAAGTAGGACTGAGTGGACTTGCAGGCTCTAAAATGTTATATTGTTTTATTTTTGAATGCAGTTTTTTGTACGTAATTCTACATTTGTAAGTTCAACTTTCATGATAAACAGATCACACTACAGTACTTGTATTAGGTGAATTGAAAAATACTATTTCTTTTGGGGGTTTTTACAGTGCAAATACTTGTAACAAAAAATAAATATAAAGTGAGCATTGTACACTTTGTATTCTGTGTTGTAATTGAAATCAATATATTTGAAAAATGTAGAAATAAAATATTTAAATAAATGGTATTCTGTTATTGTTGAACAGTGCGATTAATCTTGTGATTAATCACGATTTAATTTTTTAATTGCACGATTAATTGTGATTAATTTTTTTAATAGCTTGACAGCCCTAATAAATAGACATAACTAAACCTGTGAAAGTTCATTGTGTAAACAGGTCCTTAGCTAACTCAGTTTTAAAAAGCACCTTTTCCCAAAGTCCGTTCCAGGTCTAGACAGGGGCCTTGGCTAGAAACACTCTGGATCCCATTATCTGAAAAAAGGGGGACCATGTGTTTAGAATAACAAACCAGGTTACCCCTGTGCCCTTTTCCTCTCTGTTCCATACTGGCTCCTTTGTATCACCTTTCACAGTCCCAGCGTGTTACCATATTCTTACCCTGTCCCATGCAGTCACTACTCTTTTGTGGTTCCTTGTCTCTGTACTCCAAGTCCTTACTTTTTTCTTGCTTCTCTCCTGTTCTCTAGGCTCTGTCCTCCTCCCCCTCCTTGTGGGTTTTCTGTCTTCTTTTCTTGTTAATTTGTTTCCTTCACTCTTAATCTCCTCTGTTATTCTTGCCAATTTTTTATAAAGAAAATGAAGGATTTGTGTAGCTGTAATATCCCAGGCACTTTACCTCCAGATTCTTACTTTGGAACAGCCAGAAAAGGCCCTGGTCTCCTACCCAAGAGTCTCCACCCCAGCCTTTACACTGACATCAGAGCATCTGGGGACAGGACTTTGGGAGTTTAGACAAGGCCTTAGGGTAACATCTTCTAAGGTGCCTAAATGACTTAGGAGCCTAATTCCTACTTCATACTATCAAAAGCTCTTGAAGTCACACAGGAGGCTAAATCCTGATGAAAGTCAATCTTGGACAGACTGGAACTAGAAGTGAAATAATAACAATTAATACCTAGCTCTTCTGTAGTGCTTGTCATGAGTAGATCTCAAAGTGGTTTACAAAGAAGGGCAATATTTTTATTCCCATTTTGCAGCTGGGGAAACTGAGGCACATAGAGGGGAAGTGATTTGCCCATAGTTACCCAGCAGGGCAATGCCAGAGCCAGAAATAGGACCAAGGTCTTCAGAGTCTTAGTCTGGTGCTATAACCACTAGGTCACCTTTAACACTACTCTGACCTCCCCTCCCTCAAAACTAACCAATCTCACTTAATTTGGGGCTACATTATAATTGTTACCTTATAGGTGAAAATAACCCCAGTGTAAGGGATTGGTATATAGCTTGTGGAATGGCTTTATGCCAGAAAATACAGGCTATGTACTGGTTCATGTCTCATTATTCTCAGCTGTTCACAGTCCCTAGGAGACCATGGGCAGGTTGACTGTGAATGACAGCAGCCCTGAGGCGACTCTAATTTATATTGGGGGCTGGAGAGGCCCAGAATACTGGAAGGTGCAAATGTGGTTTAAATCTTAAAGCCATGTTTCCTCTCCTCTCCCCCGCACCCGGAGTGAGAAATGGGCCCAGACTCAGGGAGTGGGAGGACCCAAGTCGAGATTCCTGACCCATAGGGTTGCCAACTTTCTAATTGCACAAAACCAAACGCCCCTGCCCTGCCCCTTCTCTGAGGCCCTGCCCCCACTCACTCCAGCCCCCCCTCCTCCCGATGCTTGCTCTTCCCACCCTCACTCACTTTCACTGGGCTGGGGCAGAGGTTTGGAGAGTGGGAGGGGGTGAGGGCTCCAACTGGGGGTATGGGCTCTGGGATGGGGCCAGAAATGAGGGGTTCAGGGTGCAGGAGGGGGCTCTGGGCTGGGGCAGAGGGTTGGGGTGCAGGAAGAGGTGCAGGCTCCGGGAGGGAGTTTGGGTGCAGAAGGAGGCTCAGGGTAGAGGCTCCAGCTGGGTGGCGCTTACCTCAGGCAACTCCCAGTCAGTGGTGCAATTGGGCCAAGGCAGGCTTCCTACCTGCCCTGGCTCCGCACTGCTCCCGGAAGCAGCTAGCGGAGGGGCCAGAGGGCTCAGCGTGGTGCACGCTTCATGCGCCTACAGGTGCCACCCTCACAGCTCCCATTGGCTGTAGTTCCTGGCCAATGGGAGCTGTGGAGCTGACGCTCCAGATGGGAGCAGTGCACGGAGCTTCCCTGGCAACCCCTGTGCCAAGGGGCCAGACATGCTGGCCGCTTCCAGGAGCTGCGCTGGAGTCAGGGTAGGCAGGGATCCTGCCTTAGCCCTGCTGCACTACTGACCGGACTTTTAACAGCCCAGTCAGCAGTGCTGACCAGAGCTGCCAGGGTCCCTTTTCGACTGGGTGTTCCAGTCAAAAATCAGATGCCTGGCAACTCAGTGACCCATCCTGTCAGAGTCACAAATAGAGCCATGCTCAGCAAGTGGTGGCGGCTGCGGATCTGTAAGGGGGAATGTTGTGCTCCTTGTGTATGGGCACTGATGGGCCAGGTCCAGAGATTAAATTTTGGGACAGGGGCAAGGAATTGAATGGGGGGCGATCAGCAGGTTATCTCAAGTGCCTATATACAAATGCACAAAGCCTTGGAAACAAACAGGAGGGCTTTAAACTAGGTTCACCGGGGGAAGGAGACCAAATCCCTGAGGTAAGTGGGAAAGCGGGATACCAGGAGGAAGCACAGGCAGGAACGTCTGTGAGGGGAGGGCTCCTGCCTCATACTGAGAATGAGGGGTGATCAGGAGGTTATCTCAAGTGCCTATATACAAATGCACAAAGCCTTGGAAACAAGCAGGGAGAACTGGAGGTCCTGGTGATGTCAAGTAATTATGACGTGATTGGAATAACAGAGACTTGGTGGGATAACTCACATGACTGGAGTACTGTCATGGATGGTTATAAACTGTTCAAGAAGGACAGGCAGGGCAGAAAAGGTGGGGGAGTAGCACTGTATGTAAGGGAGCAGTATGACTGCAGAAAAACCTGAGTGTCTCTGGATTAAGTTTAGAAGCGTGAGCAACAAGGGTGATGTAGTGGTGGGAGTCTGCTATAGACCACCGGACCAGGGGGATGAGGTGGATGAGGCTTTCTTCCGGCAACTCGCAGAAGCTACTAGATCGCATGCCCTGGGTCTCATGGGCGACTTTAATCTTCCTGATATCTGCTGGGAGAGCAATACAGCAGTGCATAGACAATCCAGGAAGTTTTTGGAAAATGTAGGGGACAATTTCCTGGTGCAAGTGCTAGAGGAGCCAACTGGGGGGGAGCTTTTCTTGACCTGCTGCTCACAAACCGGGAAGAATTAGTGGGGGAAGCAAAAGTGGATGGGGATCTGGGAGGCAGTGAATGAGTTGGTTGAGTTCAGGATCCTGACACAGGGAAGAAAGGTAAGCAGCAGAATACGGACCCTGGATTTCAGGAAAGCAGACTTCGACTCCCTCAGGGAATTGATGGCTAGGATCCCCTGGGTGAATAACATGAAGGGGAAAGGAGTCCAGGAGAGCTGGCTGTATTTCAGGGAATCCCTATTGAGGTTACAGGGACAAACCATCCCGATGTGTCGAAAGAATAGTAAATATGGCAGGCGACCAGCTTGGCTTAACGGTGAAATCCTTGCGGATCTTAAACATAAAAAAGAAGCTTACAAGAAGTGGAAGATTGGACAAATGACCAGGGAAGAGTATAAAAATATTGCTCGGGCATGTAGGAATGAAATCAGGAGGGCCAAATCACACCTGGAGCTGCAGCTAGCAAGAGATGTTAAGAGTAACAAGAAGGGTTTCTTCAGGTATGTTGGCAACAAGAAGAAAGCCAAGGAAAGTATGGTCCCCTTACTGAATGAGGGAAGCAACCTAGTGACAGAGGTTGTGGAAAAAGCTAATGTACTCAATGCTTTTTTTGCCTCTGTCTTCACGAACAAGGTCAGCTCCCAGACTGCTGCGCTGGGCAACACAGCATGGGGAGTAGGTGGCCAGCCCTCTGTGGAGAAAGAAGTGGTTAGGGACTATTTAGAAAAGCTGGACGTGCACAAGTCCATGGGGCCGGACGCGTTGCATCCGAGAGTGCTAAAGGAATTGGCAGCTGTGATTGCAGAGCCATTGGCCATTATCTTTGAAAACTCATGGCGAACGGGGGAAGTCCCGGATGACTGGAAAAAGGCTAATGTAGTGCCCATCTTTAAAAAAGGGAAGAAGGAGGATCCTGGGAACTACAGGCCAGTCAGGTTTCAGAGTAACAGCCGTGTTAGTCTGTATTCGTAAAAAGAAAAAAGAAAAGGAGTACTTGTGGCACCTTAGAGACTAACCAGTTTATTTGAGCATGAGCTTTCGTGAGCTACAGCTCACTTCATCGGATGCATAGCATATCGTGGAAACTGCAGAAGACATTATATACACACAGAGACCATGAAACAAAACTTCCTCCCACCCCACTCTCCTGCTGGTAACAGCTTATCTAAAGTGATCATCAAGGAGGGCCATTTCCAGCACAAATCCAGGTTTTCTCACCCTTTCCCCCCCTCCCCCCCCCCACAGACACACATACAAACTCACTCTCCTGCTGGTAATAGCCCATCCCTCTTTGAAACCTCTCTTTATAATGCGCATGATAATCAAGGTGGGTCATTTCCAGCACTAATCCAGGTTTTCTCACCCCCCCCCACACACACCCCCCTCCAAAAACCACACACACAAACTCACTCTCCTGCTGGCAATAGCTCATCTTACAATGTGCACAGCAATAATCCAAGTTTAACCAGAACGTCTTGGGGGGGGGTTTGTAGGAAAAAAACAAGGGGAGATAGGCTACCTTGCATAATGACTTAGCCACTCCCAGTCTCTATTCAAGCCCAAATTAATAGTATCCAATTTGCAAATGAATTCCAATTCAGCAGTTTCTCGCTGGAGTCTGGATTTGAAGTTTTTTTGCTTTAAGATAGCGACCCTCATGTCTGTGATTGCGTGACCAGAGAGATTGAAGTGTTCTCCGACTGGTTTATGAATGTTATAATTCTTAACATCTGATTTGTGTCCATTTATTCTTTTACGTAGAGACTGTCCAGTTTGACCAATGTACATGGCAGAGGGGCATTGCTGGCACATGATGGCATATATCACATTGGTGGATGTGCAGGTGAACGAGCCTCTGATAGTGTGGCTGATGTTGTTAGGCCCTGTGATGGTGTCCCCTGAATAGATATGTGGGCACAGTTGGCAACGGGCTTTGTTGCAAGGATAGGTTCCTGGGTTAGTGGTTCTGTTGTGTGGTATGTGGTTGTTGGTGAGTATTCGCTTCAGGTTGGGGGGCTGTCTGTAGGCAAGGACTGGCCTTTCTCCCAAGATTTGTGAGAGTGTTGGGTCATCCTTCAGGATAGGTTGTAGATCCTTAATAATGCGTTGGAGGGGTTTTAGTTGGGGGCTGAAGGTGACGGCTAGTGGCGTTCTGTTATTTTCTTTGTTAGGCCTGTCCTGTAGTAGGTGACTTCTGGGAACTCTTCTGGCTCTATCAATCTGTTTCTTCACTTCCGCAGGTGGGTATTGTAGTTGTAAGAATGCTTGATAGAGATCTTGTAGGTGTTTGTCTCTGTCTGAGGGGTTGGAGCAAATGCGGTTGTATCGCAGAGCTTGGCTGTAGACGATGGATCGTGTGGTGTGGTCAGGGTGAAAGCTGGAGGCATGTAGGTAGGAATAGCGGTCAGTAGGTTTCCGGTATAGGGTGGTGTTGATGTGACCATCGTTTATTAGCACTGTAGTGTCCAGGAAGTGGATCTCTTGTGTGGACTGGACCAGGCTGAGGTTGATGGTGGGATGCAAATTGTTGAAATCATGGTGGAATTCCTCAAGGGCTTCTTTTCCATGGGTCCAGATGATGAAGATGTCATCAATATAGTGCAAGTAAAGTAGGGGCGTTAGGGGACGAGAGCTGAGGAAGCGTTGTTCTAAATCAGCCATAAAAATGTTGGCATACTGTGGGGCCAGTCAGTCTCACCTCAGTCCCCGGAAAAATCATGGAGCAGGTCCTCAAGGAATCAATCCTGAAGCACTTACACGAGAGGAAAGTGATCAGGAACAGTCAGCATGGATTCACCAAGGGAAGGTCATGCCTGACTAATCTAATCGCCTTCTGTGATGAGATTACTGGTTCTGTGGATGAGGGGAAAGCAGTGGACGTGTTGTTTCTTGACTTTAGCAAAGCTTTTGACACGGTCTCCCACAGTATTCTTGTCAGCAAGTTAAAGAAGTATGGGCTGGATGAATGCACTATAAGGTGGGTAGAAAGTTGGCTAGATTGTCGGGCTCAACGGGTAGTGATCAATGGCTCCATGTCTAGTTGGCAGCCGGTATCAAGTGGAGTGCCCCAAGGGTCGGTCCTGGGGCCGGTTTTGTTCAATATCTTCATAAATGATCTGGAGGATGGTGTGGATTGCACTCTCAGCAAATTTGCCGATGATACTAAACTAGGAGGAGTGGTAGATACGCTGGAGGGCAGGGATAGGATACAGAGGGACCTAGACAAATTAGAGGATTGGGCCAAAAGAAATCTGATGAGGTTCAACAAGGATAAGTGCAGGGTCCTGCACTTAGGACGGAAGAACCCAATGCACCGCTACAGACTAGGGACCGAATGGCTAGGCAGCAGTTCTGCGGAAAAGGACCTAGGGGTGACAGTGGACGAGAAGCTGGATATGAGTCAACAGCGTGCCCTTGTTGACAAGAAGGCCAATGGCATTTTGGGATGTATATGTAGGGGCATTGCCAGCAGATCGAGGGACGTGATCGTTCTCTTCTATTCGACATTGGTGAGGCCTCATCTGGAGTACTGTGTCCAGTTTTGGGCCTCGCACTACAAGAAGGATGTGGATAAATTGGAGAGAGTCCAGCGAAGGTCAACAAAAATGATTAGGGGTCTGGAACACATGACTTATGAGGAGAGGCTGAGGGAACTGGGATTGTTTAGTCTGCAGAAGAGAAGAATGAGGGGGGATTTGATAGCTGCTTTCAACTACCTGAGAGGTGGTTCCAAAGAGGATGGTTCTAGACTATTCTCAGTGGTAGAAGAGGACAGGACAAGGAGTAATGGTCTCAAGTTGCAGTGGGGAAGGTTTAGGTTGGATATTAGGAAAAACTTTTTCACTACGAGGGTGGTGAAACACTGGAATGCGTTACCTAGGGAGGTGGTAGAATCTCCTTCCTTAGAGGTTTTTAAGGTCAGGCTTGACAGAGCCCTTGCTGGGATGATTTAGTTGGGGATTGGTCCTGCTTTGAGCAGGGGGTTGGACTAGATGACCTCCTGAGGTCCCTTCCAACCCTGATATTCTATGATTCTATGAGTTCCCCATGTGCTTGACTGTGCTATTGACATGGTGGTGATGGCCAGGGTGGGCGCTGCCAGACAGGCCAAGTGACTGGGATGGGTCAGGGATCCCCCTGGTGCTATTGACATGGCGGTGATGGCCAGGGTGGGTACTGACTGGCCAGGACCCGTATCTGGGCTCTGGGTCTGCAGCATCATAAGCCCCAAGCGTTCAAACGCCATGAGTCAGGGTCTCCAAAATCATAAGATTGGCCAAAAAATCCTGAGCTGTTGATTTTAAATCCACGCAGTTTGGATTCGTTTTCTCTGCTTTCAGGTGTCTGAGCCCTTGCAAGGGGGTGTCACATTTTCGAGCATTTGTGCATAACTGTAAGGCGAAGGGAGAGTCTTGAAAAAAATCACGGGACTCCAGGAGCTGGGTCTATTAATTGAAACACCTCAAGCTCTGGCTGGTTGGGGGTGGCCTGGAGCAGGGAGCCCCCATTTGGCTTCAGGCTTCATGTGGTTCTGGTGGCCAGGGTGGGCACTGACTGGCTGGGGGCTGGGATCTGGGTGGGACCTGGGGCTCCTTGGCTCACGGGGTTGAGATCCAGCAACCTCCCGCCTTCCCGCCCGCCATTCTCCTCAGGGGCAACGGCTCTCTTCGAACTCCTCCCGCCAAAACACCTCCTCCGCTGTGATTGGTCGGAGGGTCTGGCCAATGAAAGGGCTGTTACTGGGCTCGGCGGGGAGGAGGAGCCGCGTCCCTTCTCGAGGAAGGTTCTATTGGAGGCGTGGCGCGCGTGCGGGCGCTAGGGTGGGGCTCGTGCTGAGTGTTGCGGGAGCTGGAGTTTGCAGCAGCAGCAGCAGCAGCAGTAAAGGGGTGCTGCAGAGAGGGGACGGTGCGCACCCCGGGCACTGTTCAGGGGGTGGACGATTGGGGTGCAGGGAATAGAGCATGCCTCAGTCGGGGGAGGGAAATGGGCCCCCCGTTAGTGTGTGTGCGAGGGAATGGAGGACCCCCTTTGAGTGTGGGAAGCTGTGAGGGGAAATGGAGCTCTCCTTAATATGTGTGTGAAGGGGTGATTATGGGGGAATGGAGTCCCCCTTTGTGTATGAGAGGCAGTTGTTGGGGGATTTGAGCTCATTTAGTGTATGGGGGCCAATAATGAGGAGGGAATGGACCCCCTTCAATGCAAGATCTGGGTGGTGTACTGGAATGGAGAAGGAATATGGATCTTTTTGGAATAGGAGGGAATGGTTGTGAGGGGAAGCCCCTTGCATGGGTTGCAACTCTCCAAGCAATGTGTTGTATTTGGAGAGTGGGGGGAGGGGTCTGTGACCAAAAGAAGGTTGGGATCCTTTTGCCTCTTATGCTGAAACATCCATGTTTCTTATCTGTGTCTTGGCAGCACCTGTCCTGTCTCTGGCTGGCTCCCATCCTCAATGCTGCCACCTCACCTGACTGGCTCTTAAGGTTCCTAGTGTTTGGCGCCCCCAGCTTTCCAACATCCCTGTGCACACTCCATTAACCTAAATAACAGGTACCCCATTACTTGTTGCTCCCTTCCTTGCCAGGGGAAAGGGAGTGGAGATCTGGGTGGGGCAATTTATCCCCAAAAGGAAACAAGCAGGGGTTGGTGGTAACAAACCAGTGTCTAATTACATCTCAGCCCTGAAGGTGTCTGACAGTAAAATGTGAGGGGAGCTTTCATAGAATCATAGAACATCAGGATTGGAAGGGACCTCAGGAGGTCATCTAGTCAACCCCCTGCTCAAAGCAGGACCAATCCCCAATTTCTGCCCCAGATCCCTAAATTGCCCCCTCAAGGATTGAACTCACAACCCTGGGTTTAGCAGGCCAATGCTCAAACCACTGAGCTATGTTAAAGATTTGCTCCAATTACAGACATGGGGGTAGCTGCACTGGTAAAGCCATGAGAGGAAGGATGCTCTAGTAGTTAGGACGCTCGGGAAACCCAGGTTGAATTCCCTGCTCAGCCACAACCCCCCCCCGCCCGTGTGACCTTGGGTAAGTGACTTAGGCTTTGTCTGCACTACAAGCGCTAATGCAGCAGAGCTGCGCCGCTATAATGTAGATGCTTACTACAGCAACAGAAGGGGTTTTTCCATCGCTGTAGTAAATCCACCTCCTCAAGAGGTGGTAGGTAGATTGATGGAAAAATTCTTAGATTGGCTTAAGTATATCTCGGGGGTGTAAATTTTTTATACCTCTGAGCAACATAGCTAGGTTGACCTAAGTTTTAGGTGTAGCCTTAGCCTCATTTTGCCTCAGTTTCCCATCTGTGCAATGGGATAACCTCACAGGTATATTGGGAGGCTAAACACAATAAAGACTGTGAAGCAATCAAATATTGCTGTGATGGCGGCCATGTGAGTACCAGGGATAGATAGTTTGTGCGGGTAGAGCTTCTCCCTGTTTTGAGACCAGGGAAAGCTGAACCAGCAAAAATGGATGCTTATAGTGGTTCACCCTGCCTACAATATCTACACTATCTATCTATCCAGGGCTTGTGTATGTGGGAAAGTCTTGCCAGTTATACTGATAGAGTTCTATTGATATATCCTGTGTAGACTCTTATTCCTGTATAAAAGTGACTTTTTTTTTTTTTTAGTTTAAGCATTAACACCTTCCTAAACAACACAAGCTAAACTGAACAAAGGCCACCCTTGCACCAGAATAAGCCATTGTCTACACACAAAAGTATCAATTTAACAATACTGGTATAGCTAAAGTGATACAGACCCCTTGTGTGGGTGCATTTATGCCTAATGGATAGGGCACTGGCCTGAAACTTTGAGAAATCTGGGTTCTATTCCTGGTTCTGCCACTAGCCTGCTGGGTGACATTGGCACTCCTCTGTGTCTCAGTTTTCCAATCTGTAAAATGTGGCTAACGATACTGACCTCCTTTGAGATCTGCTGACGAAAAACACTGTATAAGACTGCCTATTAGTATACTAGGATAAAAGTGCTTATAGCTATTCCTGTATGGGAAAGGGAATAAACTATACAGGGAAAACTGCATCCATGCTAGGTATTGTCTTGGTATAACTATGCCAGTCCAAAAAAAAAAAAATCACACCTTGCCATGTACAAAAACTGTAGAGCCGCCCTTAAAGTGTCCATGTGTGCACCAGTTATAATTATATAATTGGTATAACTATGCTGGTTTAAATCCACACCTTAGGATACAGAAGAAAACTTTTCCTTGTAGTCAAGGCCTTAGTTAATTACACAGCCTCCATCACTCTAGGATCTGAGCACCTTTAATGTATTTGTTCTCACAACACCTATGTGAAGCAGGGCAGTGCAGTTGTCCCTATTGTATTGGTGGAGAACTGATGCACAGAAAGGCTAAGTGATTTACCCAAGTTCACGCCAGGTGTCTGTGGTAAAGCAGGGAATTGAACTGGGTCTCCTCTGTCCCAGATGATGAAAACCTAAACTGCTGGACCACCCTCATGCTCTAGAAAAGTTTTTGAACTGGTGTAGCTACATCCATGGCTGTTAATAGGGCACATGGTAACCAAAGCCTTACTGTGACTGCAGTACTGGTGGAAATTTCAGTAGTCCTGAAAACTGAAGTCCAGGGTCAGCCCCAGTGCAGGCTTCCCACGGCGCCTGTCCTGGAACTTGTGACCTAGGCTGTATCTGCACTGTTGGTCAAGGCGTGGTGGCAGCAGCAGGAGCATTATTGTAGACCTGCTTGCATTTTTACCCCTGAGTCATCAGACTTACTTCAGAACAGAGTCATGATGGTGGCTGACCTTAGTGCTCCCACCATTGCTAGGGCCGGCTGAGCTGTGGTGGTGTTAGACAAATGGTGGGAGAATTGCCTTCAATTCAGAGTGTAGATGAGGCCATATAAGGAAAGGTCCATATCCTACTCACCAGTCTCACTGAGACAATTGAGCATTGCAATGATGGAGCCATTCTCCCAGTCCCTGATGCCCGGAAGCCAGCTGTTCCCTGCCCCAACCTGGGACTGGTTTGGAATCTGCTCTAGAGAGGAAGTTCTCTGTGCCATTCGCTAATTTCCCAAGCCAAGTCATCCACTTCCTGACCTGAGGTGGGGTGAGAGACTCCATGTGGCAGTCTGTGAGGTATCCGGTCCCCCCAACCCTGAGCTGGATTGGAATCAGTGCCCATTGGTGACTGACTCCCGATCCATTTCCCCAATCCCCTGAGCTGGCTGGGTGGGTGCTAGTGACCCTGAGGTGACAGGCTGTGTACTGAATTATGGAAAAAATACCATATTTCACTACCATTCAATACACTTCTCTGTGAGAGTCTGTGCTCCATGCCCCCTGCTAGTTAAATATATCAGTAACACTGCCTCAGGAAAAGTAGCACATGGATAATACATAGATTCCAAGGCCAGCAGGGACCATTGTGATAATCTGGTCTAAACTCCTGTATAACACAGGCCAGAGAATTTCCCTGAATTAATTCCTGTTTGAACCAAAACAGATCTTTTAGAAAAACATCCCATCTTGAATGAAAAATTGCCAGGGATAGAGAATCCGTCACAAGGCATAATAAGTTGTACCAATGGTTAATTACCCTCACTGTTAAAATTGTCCACCTTATTTCCAGTCTGAATTTGTCTAGCATCAACTTCCAGCCATTGGAACTTATTAGATCTTTGTCTGCTAGATTGAAGAGCCCTCGATTATCAGATTTTTGGTCCCCAGGTAATTCTCATAACCTGTGATCAAGTCACCCTTTAAGCTTCTCTTTGTTAAGATAAATAGATTTTGCTCCTTGAGTCACTCACTCTAAGGTGTATTTTTCCAATCCCTTAATCATCCTTGTGGCTCTTCACTGACTCCTTCCCAATTTATCATTGAGCCAGGAATAAAATAGTTTATAACAGTCACTGTCCTTCCAGGGGGAGATGGCTTGGCAGAAGCTTGCAGAAGCTCACTTCCTGCCTCCAGTCTTTCACTTTTAGGAGTACTAAATCCACCAAGGGTGCTCTGCTAGATAGAGCCTACTGCATTCCCAGGACTGTGTTCCGTTTGCAGGGAATCTGGTGTCTTTGGTAACAAGAGGGAGGCTCTGCTGATATGTGCTCCCCTGTGGCCGGTTCTAAGATTCTCTATCGGAACTCCCGCCTCCTGCGCATGGCGTTCCTGCAGCTCCATCGCCAGCAGAGGGCAGATGTATTCTGTGATGTCATCCTGCAGGCAGAAGGTAACCTGAAAGAGGGCAGTGGATTGGTACCCACCTTTCTTGTACCTGGGGCTGAATTGTCACCTCTCCTGTGCTTGTGTACATTTCCACAGAATATTAATTACACATAAGTATGTAGTTACATTTTAACATATAGGGCACTGTATGTACGCTCAGCCCTTAGCTTTGCTGTTTGCAGTGGCTGTTGTATCAATGGGGACTGTGATACTGATGCGGCCTTGTGTGATAGGTGGCACTGATGGGCTCGATTTGTTTGGGAATCATAAGTAGAAAAAGGTCTGCACAAAAGTGGAAGTACTTCCAAAGAGGTTTTGCAAATAGCAGCCTTCCTACATGGTGCCAGATATCTGTCAGCAGACGTACTAACTGTACATCCGTGATTGGAACATTGTGAGACCATTTTATATGAACTTCGCCCTCAGCTGCTTCATGTTCAGCTGACAACTTGAGCATATTTTGGTCTGTGAAAGTCTGACTCATTAATCAAACTAATCTTGAAGCTTCCTGATTTGTTAAGTGTGGGGGCGATTGTCTCACTAATATTTTTTTAAGTGTCTTGTTATTCTGTTGAAACTTTTATTGGGTGAGGGGAAGTTTCAAGCAACAGCCTCCTATCTCATTGCATCTATAAGCAAGGTCCCCACTGCTCTACAAAGTTTAATTCTTTTAATATTAACTGGAAGTACTGTCTTTGTCTGCTGCTAAGAAGAAGTGTCTTGGGAGAGGCATCCTTCGAATTAGTGAGGCTTCCGTATGCTTCCCTGGCCCTTTGTTTCAGAATCTGACTTTTGCAGATGGTGCACATAGAGTGTGAACCAAGACCCAGGACACGAGAGAGTGTGTGTGTTTGGGGAACATGGCCATGCATCTCACTGTCTTGCTCATACTGTATCTTGTTTGTTTCTGTATGTAAGGAAGCTTTTATTCCTTGCTGGCTGGTAGCTTTGGCTGTGTCAGGGTGAAACTCCAGAGACACACAAACCAGCTGTTCTGTAGCTAGAGACATGCCTGTCAGTCTCTCACTGAAATAACATTTGCCTCGATGTGCCAGTGCTCAGTGTCCTCTTTTTTGGGTGTTTTTTGAAAGAGGAAATTAAATGAAAAATAAAATCCTTCCTTTAAGATAACATTCTGGTTGAAGTCTGAAATACTGAAAACTCTGGCAGCATTGTACCTTCCCCTATAGTTCTCCCCCCCTTCTGGAGGGGAGGGTTTGGAGCAACTTCCTGGCTGCACGTCACTGCTGCTAGCTGTCTCTTAAAGAATCAAAGGTGGGTGCAGCCAAGGTGGCCACCATTAGAGTATTCCAAGCTGCTCTGAGTAGCAGTGCTAGGGAGAGGCCAGGTTGTAGGTGCTGGCTGGGTTCAAGGCAGCAGGAGAGGCCCCCAGAAAAGTGGATACATTCTCAATAAAATACCTTCTCCTCCAGGGCAATGGAGGGCCACAGGTCTGTCTGAGTCTCCCCTTCGTGGATAGTCACTAGACTGCTGGATTGGACCCAAATCTTTGGACCCCACATGCTTTCCAGCCCAGTGGGTCTGGACAGAGTCCAGACACTCTAGGTCTGGCCTCTTAAGCACAATCCTGGGGCACAGATCTCATCCGGTATCCCTCCCTGGGATGTGGGACCCTGCAGCCCAGCCCCCCAGGACCAGTCTTGAACCACCCAGGCCTCCCTGGAAGCTTATGCATGCTCTCCCCAGAGCCCCACCCTCATGGTGGCTCCCTTGCATAGTTTCTCTTCAGGGACCATGTGCCATGGGATAGAAAAGGAATATGGAGAAAAGTGTGGGTGGCTTGTTATTTTTAAAGGAAGCAGACAGCTTAATTTTATTTAGAGTGGGGTTTGTTAGTTTTATTTGGCTGTCGATGCAGTTAACTGGAGCAGTGGAAGGAACCTCAGAAATAAAAGCATCCCCTTGAATTACCCTCCCCGTAGTATTAAATGGAAGCACTGTCTTTGCTACTAAGAAGTGTCTTGGTGAGTGGCATCCTTTGCTAGGGGAGGGGAGGAAAGGCTGGAGAGGGGGCCATGGAGATCTGATCTCTCCACAGACAAAAATGAAACCACATCCCAGCATAAGGACGCCGAATTAGAGCTGCCTCAAGAACCATAACGCAGTGTTGCCAACTCGTGTGATTTTTATCATATCTTACAATATTTGGCGCTTTTCTTATCACCCCGGCTGCAGGAATTGGAAGACAGTAAGAGAATCTTTGCTTTAAATTTTTTTTTTTAAAGTGTTTCTTGCCTTTCTTATGCTTGTGGAGGAAAGCTTGAAAAAGTGAAGCAAGGACTCCCGAAAGTTTCTGAAATCAGAAGGCAAATAAAAATAATGATTTTAAGCCAATCTCAGGACATTTGGGTTGGGGTCCAACTCCTGATTTTTGAATTTTTGGGGGTTGGTAATACTACGGCTTTGGGGTAGTTAAAATGTGAACTGCCCTTCTGCATAAGTGAGGTTTATTACTACTGAATAGAGAGAAGCCGAGCCCGACACAGAGGAGGGTTCTTGAAAGGATGCATATTTGGAGACAGGAGCAGCACAGAGCAGGCCAACCCAAACCTAGGAAAGCACCCATTGTTAAAGGGGTTGGAACAGGGTAGTAATAGCTAATGCAGTAGCAGAGCCCAGCTAACCTATGATGCTGATGGTCCACTCCTTTGTTTGCAGGAGAGGCTGTACCAGCTCACTGCTGCATTCTCTCCGCCTGCAGCCCCTTCTTCATGGAGTGCCTGGAGAGGCAAATGCCCTCCAAGGAGTGCAAAGTGGTGCTGGAGCTGCGGGGTCTGAAGATCGGGACTCTGCGGAAGCTGGTGGATTTCCTATACACCTCGGAGATGGAAGTGTCCCGGGAGGAGGCCCGGGATGTCCTGGCTGCTGCCCGGCAGTTCCAAGTAGCAGAACTGGAGTCGCTGCAGCTGGAGGGTGGGAAGCTGGTGAAACAGGTGCTGGGTCGGCGCTTGAACCGGAAGTGCTTGCAGCCGCCCTGCCTGGCTCCTATCTCTGCTAGGGTTGTGCCGCAAGCCTGCCCTCCTGCTCCCACTATCCCACGGACGTTCCACCCCCTGGTGGCAGGCAAGCAATGTACAGCAAAGCCCCCAGGGGATGGCGGGGTACGTGCCAGCAGCACCACTAGTCAAGCGGAGAGCGCCAAGTATTGGGCGGCTGTAGTACCTCAGAACGGGGGAGCCCAATCGGGGATGCAGGGTGCGGTGGCTCCCATGCAGCCAGTGGAGACTGGGAACGTGAGAACCAAGAGCCCCTCCTTGGGCTTAGACAGGAGCCTCGGTGTGGGGAGCACACTGGGCAAGGCTGAAGGGTCACAGGGTGAGAGGAGCGCTGAGCAGGCCTTTCCCAGCGAGGGCTGCACCACAGACTGCTCACCACTGCCAAGAAAGATCAAGCTCAGCCGCCTGAAACTGCCGCCTCCCCCCAATGCCTGTGCCACAAAGGCACCCCCCACTGTAGCACCTGGCAAGACCCCCACATCCATCCGGCGCCTCTGGCGGCAGAAGACCCCAGGCTGGGATGAAGCAGGTGGGCCAGAGCAGGCCAGCCCCTCTTGCCATGGCGGGAGCCTCCCTGTGCCTCCAAAGACCAGCAACAGGAAGCGCAGCTCCAGTGCATCGGCTTCTGGCTCAGACACTGCCCCAGAGGAGGGGCATGTGGGTAGTGTGAAGCTCAGGAAGGTCGTCAATGGGAGTTGCTGGGAGGTGGTACAAGAGACATCAGCCAGGGAGCCCAAGGGAGCCCCAGTGACGATGGGAGAGACAGGCACCTCCCGTGTGGCTTCCCCACCCAGCTCCAGACCACACAAGTTTACGCACTGGCCAGAGCTGCCAGGGACGTGGGCAGCCAGCTCCACTGAGCTGCTGGCTGGAAGGTTGGAGGCTGTGCTTCCTGAGCAGGTGACAGTAGAACAGGGACCTTCAGATGGGAGAGAAGGCTGCAGGGACCCTTATGAGCTGGACATGGCGGCATTGGAGCCCTTGAGTGAGAATGAGGAGTTTGGGGACTCAGCGCCGCTGGAGCAGATGCTGGACCTGCTGCTATCAGGCAGTGGCGTGGAGGGCTTGGGCACTGCTGGGCCAGGAGGGACGGCAGGCTGTGCCCCTTCCACGGGCCCATCACATGGGCCAAACATGACACCTGTGGGTGCTGCTGCAGCAGGCGAGGAGTGGCATCCCCCAGAGATGCAGCTGTGGTCAGAGTGGGACGACCCAGGGAAGGGGCCCCTACCAGGGTGGGAGGTGGGGGGTGGTCACTCTGCCCTTAGCACTGCAGATGGGGATCCCCTGGGGCAGTCTGTGAGTGGCCATCTTGTATCCAGGAGGGTTCTCTCCAGCGGTCACCACCCCACCTCATTCAGCCCAGTGCCTCTGGCTCCTGCCAGCCCCCAGACTCCTCAGCACCCTTCGCTGACAGCTGGCAGCAGGGAGGCTCAGTTGGGCCCACTGCCCCGTGTCCCTGCGGAAGATGGCATGGGCAAAGGGCAGGGATCCTGCACCACCCAGGCTGCTGGGATGGAGACAAAACTTCAGCTTCAGGCACCCTGGGGGCTGCCCCGAAGCAGCCCAAAGCATGGCCCTTTGGACCATCAGCCCCCTGACAGTCCGGAGGGTGACGAGATTGACATCATGGCCGGCGCTGAGGAGGCACTGGTACCTGCTGGCATCTCCTGTGTCAGGCCTGACCCCTCCTCGGAGTCTGATGAAGAGGTGGACATTCTGAACTAGTGGCCACCAAGCCTGGTCTATAGCGGAGGGGAAGGGCGTCTAGCCTATGGGAGCCATCACAACCAGCTGGCCACTGAGGTGTAGCTGCCATAGCTGAGACTGACTGTGGGAAGCTGCTAGTAACAAAATGAATCAGGTTGTTGGAGTGGGGAGCTCTGCAAGTGGGGGACAGGGATCAGTTGGAGGGCACAGCTGGGGTGAAGCCAGGATGGAGGTGCAGCATCCTTTCCCCTACCCTCCCATTAATTCTGGGATGGGGCTGAGTCATACACAGGGAGGTCACTGAGATTTAAACCAATGCGCTGGTCACTCGATGATGCAGTAGGACTGAGAACGGGGTGGCCGCAGTGTTACCTACTTTGTTGTTGGAGCTCTGCTGACCTCTGTGGTTAAATAATCTTAACGCTGCTTCAGTTCTGCTGAGCAGCCTGTGTTTAGAGGAGAGGAGGCTGGAAAGAGAACAGCCCTTCCCAGTCATCTGGAGCTTCCCCTCTGCCTGTGCTGGGACAGAGGGCTGCACATGTTGAAGAAGCCTTTCCTGCTGTCACAGCCACTGATATTTTGCTGATGTACAAGGTAGAGATGTGTGGGTGCAGAGAAAGAAGGGAATGAATGGGCCCAGCATGGATGAAATGGTGGAAATATCAACTGGGGGTGGTAGCCTGCACCCCTGCATGTTGTAGAGTCTCTTTAAAGGTGATGCTAACAGTACTCTCTCACAGGTGCTGTCAGCTCACACTCCCACCTCCCAGTGCTGGGACCCAGGACAGGCCTTGCCTAATTGTCTTAAGTTTCTTTCCTGCCCCCGTTGTGCATTTAGCTTAAGCATTTTCCTCTACATTTATGTACATAAACATCTTAACCTTCCTAAACCTGGCCCTGGGGACACAGGCCACAGATGCTGGTGGAGCACCATTAGGAGCTCCTAAGGCTGCAGCCAGGACTCTAGTTTTGCAAAATATCTGGCCAGCAGTGGTACCAGCCTACCTGCCTCAGCTATGGAGTCATGGCTATCTCAGGAGCAAACTCCACTCCTGCCTGGCAATGCAATAGCACAAGCCACCGTCCCTCATTTCCCATTATCCCACTGCTGCCCCATTAACCTGTTGTGCATCTCATCCAGAGTTGATGGTCTCCTGTTATGATCCAGCTGCCCTCCACAGCACATGTATCCCTCCACTGACAAAGAACACCAGCTCCATAGTTACTTAGTCCTCATCTTCATGTATCACTGTCCTAATGATAACATCTGTTACCCTTAACATCCACATGTATTTTCACCCCCCTCCCCCTCTTGGGAACCATGTGAGCTTTGTGCCATGCTCCCTCCACTTCTCTCACTGCAGGGATTGGCCCCTGCTCCAGCAGCCCCTTTGGCAATGGAAAAATACAGGTGAAAGCAAGGACAGCCTGGAGTGTGAGAGGGTGGGGCTTGTTTGAAATAAAGAGTTTGTTGGATTGGCCCCTTGTTTGTTCTGCTGGATTGGCCCCTTGTTTGTTCTGCTGGATTGGCCCCTTGTTATGTGGACTGCACCCGCTTTCCTAGCCAGGCACTGCAAGCTGCCAGGAGCCATTTCCTCCCTCCTGCAGGGAGCAGAACACCTGGCAAGACTCCTAACAGAACGCATGAGCATGTCCTTGAGTGGGGCTCTCCACTGCTGCCTGCAAGATGTTCAACATAGGGGGAGGAGGAGAAGGTGCAGTCCAGCTGACCAGCCTGCATGGTGACCTCTGAGCTATCACCCCACCTTGCTGCCACTTACAAAGAGTTTTTTTTAGAAGCTTTATTACAAAAAAGTCTAACCACAAAACAGTGAAAGATGATCTGCTAAGGAAGGCCAGAGGTTGCTTGTGGGAGTAAAGCGAAGAGCAAAACAGAAGCGAAGGACAGAGTGGCGGCATCTGGCCCACCACTCCCAGCGGGAAGAGCTGCAGCATCAGAGACATGATTGAGGTTTGGCCATCGGCTCCCCCCCCACTGCACCATGCCTCATCATGGATGCTCCGGTCCACGCAAGGAATGGATAGGTCCTAGATCCAGCTGCCAGGATGAGAGAGAGAGAGAGAGAGAGAAAGGTGTCAGCCCTCGCTGTTCACACAGGAAAATATAGCCACCTCACTCCTGCACTAAGCATCTAGTCATTTGGACCCAAAACACTGACCTACATTAGCCTTGTTAGCTAGAGGCAGCCACACTGAGGTCACCCTTAAGCCAGTGACAAGCCTGCAAACTTAAGGGGTGATAGCTCCTTGAGAAGAAGGATGGTCCACAGGTCAGTGTACTAGCCCAGCACTTGGATTTTCAGGTGTGTTGTGATGCCCTCATATTACCTTTATCTGGGGAGCTAAGGGTTCCCACCACGGGGGAGAGACCATGCAGCATGTGGATGGGGTTTCTGCTCAGCAGTTGGAATACAGAGCATGGCACTGAAGTACCTGCCATGCCGTGCCTGCTACCTCCTCCCCATCACAAGCCATTTTTGATGGATCCAGCCCCGCTTCCAACTCCAGGAAAGGAGACACTCCACCCTCACAGGAATAGCCAACACAGCCTGGATTAGGTTTTACTCTCTAGGCATTCTGGGCTTGGAACAGACCGAGGCTCCAACGACAGTGGCATTCTCGCATCCCTAGCACTAGCCTGCCGACAAGTTCAGCGTGTCCAGTTAAGGCAATGTGCCCTATAGCAGGTATTTGATTAGACACGGGTACAGAAATGACCACAGCTGCATGGAGTCAGATCTTTTAGTGACAACCATGTGTTCTGGCTCCCATTAGCCCGGCAGAGACACCACCGCTTAGAGAGCGAAGCTGGACTCTATTCCTCCTTGTGCATTATCTGCTGGCCCTGATGCTAGGGCTCAGCTATGGAGGGCAAGGAGGTGGCTCAAGGGTCGTTCACAGTGTAGTTTGCTCTGCAAGACCTTTATGACTGGCCATGATACAGGAGAAGGAAAGAGCCCAGCTTGACTTGGGGACCCCAGGTGGTGCCGGCAATTAAAAAAAGCGCAAGCTGAGGGGGTTTGTGCTGGAGTCAGACACACGGATCTCAACCGTACTAATTGTTAGTCACTTCTCCCCTCCTCCCTCTGATTTACAGTGGCCATCCCTTCTGCTAGTCCAGTCTGGGAGCAGGAATAACTCACCTCTGTGTAGCTCTGCTTTAGACCAAGCTGCTCTTAAGCATGTCAGCCACCTTCTCTGGCTCAGGGAACTTGAGCTTGCGAGGTGGCCCTTTCTTAATGCCGCTCCATAGCTCCACCGCTGAAACCCCAACAACAAGGCAGGGGTGGTTACGTGTGGGATGCTACCTATTCGTTTCTATTGCAGTAGACCCTGGAGACCCCCACTGAGCGAGATATGGGGCCAGTATTGTACCAGGCGCTGCAGAGACCCGCCCCCAAGCGAATTCAGGGGCCCCCATTGTGCAGCGCCCGGTACAGACTCCCACTGACCGAGTTCAGGGTCCTGCCAATGTACCGGGCACTGCACAGACACCCCCCACCACAATTAAAATCAGGGGCCTGTGCCTCACTAGGGGCCTGTGCGGTGCAATTTCTGCCCCACAGAGCTCTGAACAGTCAGACAAAGGGTGTGAGGGATATAACATATGCCTTTAGGAACCTAATCATGAAGTAGCTCACCGCATGAGGAGCTCACCACATCACCCTGTGCCAAATTGGGCAATCTCACAAAGCAACATGTGGGCATCCCTACCCCAGCATACAGTCACCCAGGCACTTTTCCCTGGCACTGCCCTGTCCTGGCTCTCCCCTGCTGCCTCAATCATTGCACCCTGACTGAGCACTGCTGTACAGAAACTCCAGCACTTACTTCTTCCATCCTCCTTCACCAGGGACACCTCAAAGCTGTTCCTGCGTGGTGTCTCGGGGTTGATCTCCACCACCACGTTGGCAATGGTGCGGCGCAGCGCCTGGCTCACGGCGTCGGCATTGCGCCTGTAGACTTGTCAGCTCTTACTGCGGGGGAGGAGGGAGTGATGGGGGTCAGCGGGGCTGGCGATTCCGCTAGCGGGCCTCTTGCAGAGGAGTTAGCTGAGCAAACCAGCAATGCCACACTCTCAGCACAGCCCAGCCTCATCCATGGCCACATCCCCCAACTCAGTGCCTGTGCCCCCACCCCCCAAACCTGCTCCCCCTCTGGAATTGTGTCTGACTGATTCCCCCGCAGATAATCCTCCCCTTCCTCCCCACAGACAGGTCCCCTCCTGCCAGCTGTTGGCACCCATCCACCACCTGAGCATCCCTGGTGCCTTCCACAAGAACATAAGCCTGCTGGGGCTTAAAAGCACCCACCCTCTTGCACTGACCAGGACTCACCAATGCTCAATAACCACACGGGGTCCAGGCCCCTGACTTCCCTCGCCCCTTAACCTCTTTGGCAGTGTATTGGCACCACCATTTGTCTTCACATCCTCAGAGTTCACAGCCTTTGCCTCAGGCTCCTTTGCCTTCCTCTTCCTCCCTTTGGGGGCCATCGTGCTCTGGGAGAATAAACAAGAGTCCCTTACCGTGCATCTCCGGGTATTTTTCAATCCAGATGGAATGTTTTTGGAACAGATCTACTCTGGCTCAAACAGGAGTTAATCCAGGGAAGTTCTCTGGCCTGTGTTATTCAGAGGGGGGTCAGGATACATGATCACAGCGGTGCCTTCTACCCTTAGAGGCAGGACCACAGGCCCCATCCACGCAGCCACAGAAATAACTGGGGGGACGGGGGAGTGGCACAAAGTGTAGAGACTTTCAAGGGACAATGAAAACCGAGGGGCGAGAGGACTAGAACAGCAAGGGGTGGGGGAGATAGGGCAGGGTCAAGGGGCACCAGCATGTGTTTGCAGGGCAGGACTGAGGGACACCAACAAAGCGAAAGAGGCGATGGCTAGGACTAGATGGACCAGGAGACAGGGCAGACTCGAGGCGCGTTATCAGCAGGGTGTTGGTAAAGCACCCCCCAGCACCTACTTCCTGCAATTGGTACCAGTAGCTTCTTTCCTGAGCACCCCAGCGTTGGGGGTCTAGGCGGAGCAGCTCCCCCCGCCCCAGCAGTGGAGCCCAGATACCAATGCACCAGCCCCCCCGAAGGACAGCACAGACACGGGCAAATGAGACCTCCCTAGAGACAGCCACACAACCTACCTCCTCCCCAGCAACGGCACAGCAGTGAACCTCAGCGCAGCCACGCGGGCCCGCCAGCCAGAAGAAATGGCCCTGCTCCCAACCATTTGAAGCCACAGAGAGGGGGAACAGAGGAAAATAAAGGTGGGGAAAATAAAGGAGCATCAGCTGAGCCAGCCCTGCCTTTGTCCCCGCTACAGCTGAGCGTGATCGGAGCCGCTTCAGGATCCAGCCAGGACAGTGTTGTAATGAAGACACATGGAGCGGTTTGTACTGCACAGCCTCCCCCCACATCTTTCTGCAGGATGGTTCCTGCCCGAATTTGTTACACAACGTTCTGAATATTAATGAGGCTTCTTTGCAGCCAATCAGAGCTCAACCTGGGCTGTTGAGACTCGGTGTCTGCGGCAGGCCTGGGCCTAGCTCAGCTTCTCCTCCCCTCCCCGCGCAGTTCCCAAGGTCTCAGCTGAGACTCCAGCAACATGACCGTGCAGGGCTGCAAGTGTCCCGCGGGGACCTCGGTGCCGTGAGCTTTCCTACAGCAGTGCCAGCAGGGACCTGTCCCAACTCCCGAGAGCTTCCTTACAGCAGTGCCCATCAGGGACCTCAGCACTGTGAGCTTCTCCACAGCAGTGCCCAGCCCAGACCCATGGAACATGAGTTTCCCTACAGCAGTGTCCAGCAGAGACATCAGTGCTGCAAGCTTCCAAGCAGTGCCATCTCCAGGAGTACAAGTTTCTTCACAGTGACATGCACCCGAATGTTGTGGCCATACGAGCTTACTCCCAGCAAAGCACCTGTGAGCAGCAGGGGGCACTTGGGCCTTTCAGGTGTATTGGACCCAACTTGGTACAGAAGGGCACTGTACAAACAAGCAGCATTGGCCTGTTGCCCCTGCTGGTGGTTCTCAGCACTGAGCCATTGCCAGTACAGCCCTCCCATCGTGCCAGGGAGTCCTGATGCAGACTTTTCAGACCACAGTTTGCAGCCTAGCCCAGCACCCCCTCTGGAGCCTCTTCCTCCCACCCACAGGTAGTGAGATCAGAGCAGGGCCAGTCCCAGAGGGTAGGAACCCTTCAACAGCTCTTCTTAAACTGGACTGCAGCCACCGCTACGGAGCCACGACACAGAGCTCACCTGCAGCTGGAGGCAGCTCCCTGGACCTAGGACTGGCCTGCTGAGACAAGCAATGGCTCAGTGAACATCCACCCCACCCCAGGAGACAGCGAGCTGGGAGGGGAAGGTTCATTCTTAGACTGGTTTATTACAGACACTGTCAAGGGAAGAGATGATTAACAGGACAAATACTCCATGCTTCCAGGAGCCACAGCTGCTGAGCCACCACAACTTCCTCTCCCCTTCATGGCAGGGATGAAGAGGCCCTTGCTATGATTCAGGAGGGGCGGTGCCCCAGGCAGCTGCAGGCACAGAACAGGGGAGCCCCTCTAGGGCCATCCAGTCAATTCCCCCCTCCAGCTCACACAGAGTTCAGGTGCTGCACTCAGCCTGGCACCACCTGCCCTCCTTGCCTCATGAGCTGACTTTTGGCACTTGAAGGGTTAAACCAAGTCCAGCTGAAAGAAAGGGAAAGGGAACTAGTAGTGGCCTGGCCCTTCAGTGGGGAAGGGGCAGAAGTCAGGCACTGGCTAAGAGTCCTCCAGAGCAGCAGAGTTCAGTTCCCACCAGCCCCTGGCTGGGATGAGAGAGAGTTACATGCTCAGGCTGCTCTGCCCCCCACCCCCAGAGCAGCACATACTCTCCAGCTCCTCTCCCCACACTGCTAGGCATAGGCCAGATTCCCCCAACCACTGGGTTAGCCAACAGGGGAAGCCTACATCCCTCCCAAGCGAGGCGTGGGGGAGAACAGGTCCAATGGGGACCTGACCTACACCCAACACATGCACTATACAGCTGGGAGGAGTCCCGTGCACCTCCTTACCCCCAAACAGAAAAGGGGGCAGGAGAGAATATCTTCCAGCAAGAAGTGGTTGGGCCCATCCGCAATACACCCCCATCCCAAGCTGGTTCAGCCCAAGTCAACACTCCCCTCTCACCCAGTCCCCCTTGGTTCCATTCAACCTGGAGAGGCTGCACCCTCAAACCCAGCTGCTCTAGAGCCCTAGGGGAATTCTACCCCCAGCCCCTGCTGGACCAATCACGGCCCACCCCTTGCAGCCAATCAGCAGCCTGCAGCCAGTTCTTGAGGTGATGCCAGAGAGGAACAGGAATAAATAAGATGCTGCAGAGACATGAGCAGTCCAGCATGGCCCAGTGAGGAGCCAGGGCACAGCTGAGCCCAAGAGGGAGGGTGGTGACTCCCTCATGCAGCTCCCATCGTCATCATGGCGCCATCTTCAAGACGGGTTGTGCTGGGCACCATGGCACAGCAGCCAGGAGAGGGTGATGGGGGGCAACTACAGGGAGCGAGGCAGATCTATTTGTCCTTCTTGCTCTCGCCGTTGGGGATCTCCGTGCTAGCCGCCAGGGGATCCTGCTGCTCCAGTGGCTCCTTCTGCCCCTCGTCTCGCTGCTTCGACAGCTTCTTGGCCTTCTGGTACAGCTCGTTCAGGCTGAACTCCCGGATCACATTCTCCTGTGGCACAGAAACAGACCTCAGCGCCTGCCCTGCCACCGCCTCAACCTGCTGCAGGCAACAGCCTCTTTCCAGGAACAACAGAGGAGGAAGGGGGCAGCACCATAGGTCTGGCCAGCCGCTGGCAGCTTGGGGTAAGGGGATCCCTCAATGTCCTGCAGGCTGGGTGCAGATTGCCCAGAGTCATGTCGCAGTGGGGAGCAGGGAGCTCTGGGGGGGGATGGGGAGGGGGTATATCCTGATGGTGTGTGGGAAGCTCCCCTGCTCACAGGAAATGAGTTAAGAGGAGAATTCTGCCCTGAAGCCAGTAACGCTGGCCCAGGGCAGGAGTTCAGCAGGGGAAGGGCCCAACAGAGAGGATGGCCCTATCCAGCCCATGGCTGGCACAACAGAGCCAATGCCCCAGTGCTCAGGAAAGAGCCCACCGATTGAACAGGCAGAGCTGAAGCTAGACAGCTCCTGCAGCAGCCCAGAAAGAGTCGCGGATTAGACATGCCCCTCGCCCTACAGCATGCATCCCACCTCGGAGAAGGTCCAGGAGACGGCCCGGCCCTTCTTGTCAATCTGCGGCCGGCGCATCACCTCCTTCCCGCCCTGGAAGAGGATCAGGGTGGGCAGCTGCTTGGTGAGGGGTGAGGTACTCACTTTGTACCTGTGGGGATGGACGGACGGATAGAGTGACCCCTTGGAGCACCACGCGATCTCAACCCCTCTCCCCACCCACTCCTCAGGCTCTGCATTGCTCTTTCCTTCCCCTTAGACACATCCACATCCCAGGCCCCCAGGCTAGAGGGAAAGGGGGAGACTCCCCTTCCCAGGCAACAACCTCCACCTCAATCCAAGCTAAAAGGACAGTCTCTGCGGTTGCACGTGGGAGTCAGCAACATCCCAAGGGCTCAGGATCAGCAAGGAGGGACGCAGACTCCCAGAGCTCATTAATTTCATGACCTCTCTGAAGCAGGGCTGAGCGGGAAGTAGACTACCCAGGGCTACTCCAGCCAGGGAAGGAGGTCTGGTTCCCAACACAGACATATCCCTCCAGGGGAAATCCCAACAGAGAAGAGACCCCCCAGTGTGAAGCAGTGACCCTCAGCATCCTCATGGCTGGGCTGTTGCTGAGTCGGTTGGTGTGGGGGAGTGGAACTAGCCCACTTTTGCCCACATTGTGGAGGCATGAGACTGATCTAGTTATTCACGGCAGCCTGGACCCGCTCACCTGGTGCTGACATCAGGGTAGCGGCCCACGTCCACCTTGCCGAAGTTGAGCCCCATGCAGTTGTACCTGGGTTGGGAGGGGAGAGGCAGTTAGTGCAGGGAGATCCCAATGCATGGGAGGGAAGCGTGGGGGCAAGAGCACATGGCTGGGCTGAATCCTCTACCACAAACCCCAGCGGGGTCAGCTCCATTCCCTGCCCCCGGGGCAGTCTCAGTCAAGAGGGTGGCAGGGGTTCCCCCTCCCCCACTCACCGAATTACCAGCCAGGCGCCACTCACTTGAGAGATAGGTCAGCGTAGATGGGCGCGAACGACTGGCACTCGTTGGACCAGTTGGCAAAGAACTCCACAATCCAGGTCACCCGCCTGTCCCGCTCCAGCTCCTCCTGCGGCACAGGCAGAAGGGTTAGCTGGAGGAACCACACCCCACCTGGACACTGCCCCCACCTGCTACAACTGGTACCACGAGGGCCACAGCCCCACACCACCAGCCCAGTGCCCCCTCCCTGGGGTCACAGCATGGGCTGCAGAGATCAGCAACTGCAGGCTCAAGCTGGTCCCCAAGCCACAGCAGCCCATGTGCGAATGGTGGCCTGGGGGCTATGGGGCCGCCGATACTCACGTGGATGGTTTTATCACTGAAGTATTTGATATACTCTGGGCCCAGGTACAGAGGCGGCTTGCAGGTCATCAGGAACACTGAAAGTACACACACATCACAGCATGAGTCACTTCACCCTGTACGAACCCCCACACCAACAGCTATTTACTCATCAACCGTATAATCGGGCTTAAAACAGACTCACCCCCCAGCACACACACACAGGTGAGGAGTTGGGACTGCTGTGACTGGCTGCACTTTGTGGGCTTGGACACAGATTTGACGAGAGGAGGCAGGGAGCCCAGGCAGGCACAGAAATCAAACCTTTGGTTTCCAGGACTAGGTTGCTTGCTCTGTAGCCTTACAGGAAGGTCAGATAAAGCATCTCATGCTGGGTTTCTGCCCTAGTGGATGGGGGGAAGCTGTAGATGTGATATACCTGGATTTTAATCAGGCTTTCGACAGTCTCACGTGATGTTCTCCTAAGCAAACTAGGGAAACGTGGTTGAGATTAAATTATTATAAAGTGGGCGGCCAGCTGGTGGAAAGTGTGTACTTAAAGAACAGTCATCAGTGGTTTGCTGTCAAACCGGGAGAGTGTACCTAGTGGGGTCCCGCAGGGGTCAGTCCCGGGTACAGTAGTATACAATACTTTCACTAATGCCTTGGAAATGGAGTGGAGAGTATGCTTATAAAATCTGCAGTCAACACCAAGCTGGGAGGGGCTGCAAGCACGTCAGAGGACGGGATTAGAATTCAAAATGACCTTGGCAAATTGGAGAATTGGTCTGAATTCAACAAGGTGAAATTCAATAAAGACAAGTACTACACACAGGAAGGAAAAAATAAGATGCAAAACTACACACTGGGGAATAACTGGCTAGGAGGTAGTGCTGCTGAAAAGGATCTAGGGGTTAGAGTGGATCGCAAATGGAACATGAGCCAACAATTAGTGATGCAGTGCAAAAAAGGCTAATCTCATTCTGAGATGTATTAATAGGGTATTCGATACAAGACACTGCAGGCAATTGTCCTGCTCTGCTTGGCACTGGTGAGGCCTCAGCTGGAGTCCTGTGTCCAGTTCTGGATGCCACATTTTCAGAATAAGGACAAATTGGAGAGAGTCCAGAGCAGAGCAACAAAACGGACAAAAGATTTAGAAAACCTGACCTGTGGCAGGTTTCAAAAACTGGGCATGTTTAGTGTTGAGAAAAGAGGACTGGAGGAGGTGGGGGACCTAACAACAGTCTTCAAATACATTAAGGACTGTTATATGGGGATCAATTGTTCTTCACATCCACTGAAGGTAGGACAAGACGCAATGGTCTTAATCTGCAGCAAGGGAGATTTAGATTAGCTGGCACAAAAAAACTAACTCTAAGGGTAGGTAAGCTCTGCAATAGGCTTCCAGGGGAGGTTGTGGAATTGCCATCACTGGAGGTGTTTAAGAACAGATTGGGCAAACACTTGTCAAGGATGGTCTAGGTTTACATGGTCCTGCCTCAGCACTGGGACTGGATTTGATGACTTCTCAAGGTCCTTTACAGGCCTACATTTCTATAATACAACTTAGCTTTTCTATAGTGCTTTGCATCAGTGGATCTCAAAGCACTTTAAAATGGAGTTCAGTAGCAGTCTCTCCATTGTGCAGATGGGGAAACCAAGGAAGTGACTTGCCCAAGGCCCTGCATCAGGCAAGCCGCCAAGCAGGGGAGCTGGGAACAGAACTGAGGTCTGCTCCTGTGCTCTATCCACTAGGCAACACTGCCTCCTTACAGTGTGAGCTCTCCAAATGTGGGGTGGTTAAGCCAGCCAGGGGATGCATGTGTTAGCAGGCAGGGAACAAGGGGATGGCACTGAAGGACTGGAAGCTAGGGAGCAGTGGAAATGCACAAGGCTGCCAGTGGCTCCAATACTCATGATTGAGGCAAAGCTTAACATAGAATATCAGGGTTGGAAGGGACCTCAGGAGGTCATCTAGTCCAACCCCCTGCTCAAAGCAAGACCAATCCCCAACTAAATCATCCCAGCCAGGGCTTTGTCAAGCCTGACCTTAAAAACTTCTAGGGAAGGAGATTCCACCACCTCCCTAGGTAACGCATTCCAGTGTTTCACCACCCTTCTAGTGAAAAAAGGGTTTCCTAATATCCAACCTAAACCTCCCCCACTGCAACTTGAGACCACTACTCCTTGTTCTGTCATCTGCTACCACTGAGAACAGTCTAGATCCATCCTCTTTGGAACCCCCTTTCAGGTAGTTGAAAGCAGCTATCAAATCCCCCCTCATTCTTCTCTTCCGCAGACTAAACAATCCCAGTTCCCTCAGCCTCTCCTCATAAGTCATGTGTTCCAGTCCCCTAATGATTTTTGTTGCCCTCCGCTGGACTCTCTCCAATTTTTCTTGTAATGTGGGGCCCAAAACTGGACACAGTACTCCAGATGAGGCCTCACCAATGTCGAATAGAGGGGAACGATCACGTCCCTTGATCTGCTGGCAATGCCCCTACTTATACAGCCCAAAATCCCATTGGCCTTCTTGGCAACAAGGGCAAACTGTTGATTCATATCCAGCTTCTCATCCACTGTAACACCTAGGTCCTTTTCTGCAGAACTGCTGCCAAGCCATTCGGTCCCTAGTAGCGGTGCATGGGATTCTTCCATCCTAAGTGCAGGACTCTGCACTTGTCCTTGTTGAACCTCATCAGATTTCTTTCGGCCCAATCCTCCAATTTGTCTAGGGCCCTCTGTATCCTATCCCTACCCTCCAACGTATCTACCTCTCCTCCCAGTTTAGTGTCATCTGCAAACTTGCTGAGGGTGCAATCCACACCATCCTCCAGATCATTTATGAAGATATTGAACAAAACCGGCCCGAGGACCGAGCCTTGTGGCACTCCCCTAGATACCAGCTGCCAACTAGACATGGAGCCATTGATCACTACCTGTTGAGCCCGACAATCTAGCCAGCTTTCTATCCACCTTATAGTCCATTCATCCAATCCATACTTCTTTAACTTGCTGGCAAGAATACTGGTGGGAGACAGTGTCAAAAGCTTTGCTAAAGTCAAGGAACAACAAGTCCACTGCTTTCCCCTCATCCACAGAGTCAGTTAACTCGTCATAGGAGGCAATTAGATTAGTCAGGCATGACTTGCCCTTTGGTGAATCCATGCTGACTGTTCCTAATCACTTTTCTCTCCTCTAAGTGCTTCAGAATTGATTCCTTGAGGACCTGCTCCATGATTTTTCCAGGGACTGAGGTGAGGCTGACTGGCCTGTAGTTCCCAGGATCCTCCTCCTTCCCTTTTTTAAAAATGGGCACTACATTAGCCTTTTTCCAGGCTCACACAGTGGCAGACACAAGCTAAGCAGGGAGGGTGGCTGTTTTACTGGGTAATAGTGGAACGTGTGGTACGTTGAGGTAGGAAGCAATGTGTTTGCGTGAATGCACGGCTGTCTGAGTGCACGTCACACACAGCATGGGAAAGAGCTGGGCCTACCGAGAACAACACTCAGCACTTTCCACTCAAGCTCAAAATACTGAAAAGGGCAGTGACTTGTCCGGGGTCACAGTGGGCAGGGGCAGAGCTCCCAGCCTAGCCCTGAACCCACCAAGCCAGCCTGTCTCCCAATCACCAGCCATCTCTAAAAGGCCCCATGTCACATCAGAGAAAGGAACTAGGGGGCTGGTTCTCACCCAGAGGAATGCTGGAGGGAGAGGGAGCTAATCGTAGTGAAGGTTGAAGCAAGTCTCCATTAGAAAGTGCGTATTGTTCACCCCCATCCCCCACAGAGGACCTGGACATTACATCTCCCCTGAGGGTATTGCCAGGGATTTCTCCGAGCTGTTCCAGAGTCAGGAGGACAGGACGGAAAGAGGCTGAATGCACTCACAGAAAGGGATGGTGCATCTCAGAACAGAGGACTCAGCCAAGGGATGACAGCTTTGTTTCACTCTAAGGCGCACAGGGACACCGACTGTATAATGTGCGCTAGTACATTAATGTGCCCAGGACATTGTGCTAGGTGCTGTACAAACACAGAACCAGACAATTCCTGTCCCACAGAGCTTGCGATCTAAGAAAAGACCTGGGTAGAGGCAGGGAGCAAGGAGACAGAACCCGCCAGCATGGTCGGCAGTGGTCTCTGCCCACCAGCCACCTAGTCCACAGCAAGTTTTGTGTGAGTTTCAGAGCAAAGGAGAGGCCTGAGGAGGGATCCGGAGGAAGAGGAGGGAGCTTTGTGAATGTTGGGGGCGGGCTCCTCCCAAGTGGGAGGGGCAGCAGGGGAGAAAGCACGAAGGAGACTGTTTGAAAATGGAACAGCTAAGTGATGAAGGTTGGGACCTCGGCCGGCTGGGGGTGAGGTGGGGGACACCATGATCGCCTGTGAGAAGATAGGTGGGTGGGGACAGGTTGTAAAGGACCCTGAAAGGGAAGACCAGGTGTGGGTGTCTGGGGAAAGGGGAGCCAAGACAACATGCAAGGAGAAGGGTGAAGCAGCCAGAGTGACAAGCCAGGAATATGGTCTTAGCAACAGCAGCGATCTGCACAGCCCCTATTGCAGAGGTGGGACCCCAGCCTTGGCAGTTACTCCCCTCTGGGACAGGGGAGCATGAACAGCTTCCACCCAAACAGTGCAGCAAGAGGGAGCCCGAGACCTTTCCCTTACCAGCCTAAAAGGGTGCTGCATTTAAAAAGCCAACTGATAGCGGAGAGCCAGTACATTCAGAGTCAAGGCTACACTTAACCCCCACCCCTGAAATACATAAGGGGGCTCAGAGCCCGTGCTCCTTATCGGAGATGAGGTTGTTTGGCTCTGGCTGCTCAGCACCATAGGGCGTGTGGGATCAAAGATGTGGATGCAGAAGCTGGGTAGACACAATGGTGTTTCAGTAACAATTCTCTCTCCCATCGTGTCTGGCTGGTCTAGTTAGATAGGCAGCTCTTCAGGGCAGGGACTGTCACTCTGCATGGGCACCCTGGAGCACTGACTTGGCTCGGTGCACGGAGAGGGTACTGTACAGACTCGATTCTGTTCAGAGCCAGTGTGTGTCCCCGAGGTGGCATCTCACCTATGCACAACGTCAGGTAGAGCAGCCCCATCCGCACATCCAGCCGGAAGAAGAGGATCGCGTTGGCCACTTTACTGAACATGAAGATGTTCCCCAGGTGCTGATCCACAGTGACTGGAGGAGAGATGGCAGTGAAGGTCAGCCCCAGACAAATGCCCCAGTCTAGGGAGATGCTGAGGTGCATGTGGAATGTCCAACACAGACAGTCCCACTACTGCCCCCTGGATTGACACCAACATACATTAGCCCCATAACCTCATCACGCTGGCTTTGGGGCAGAGCTGCCCTAGGATCTCCCCAATCCTGCCACATGATCTCCTCAGCCAGACCCCGTCCAGACCTTCCCCACATGCTTCCCAAGCCAGAGTCCTTCCTGGGGTCTGACATGGAGACCAAGTCTGCCCAGCCCTCCATGGCAGCCTAAAAACAGTCCTTAGAATGCCTCCTTCTCATCTCTTGCTCGCAGAATAGCTCCAGCGAGGGGTGGGGGGTACTTACTGGATCTGCGGTTCTTCATCATCACAATGGCGCTGAGGAACATGAGGATCTCCACCTCCCGCTGAAAGAATGGATAGAGTGAGCATGATGCTAACCCATTGCCTATACTGCCTCCCTCCCCCACCCCCCAGTCCCCATTGCCTGCACTCTCCTCCCTTGCCCCCAACCCAACCCCGAAAGGGGAATTGCCAGGTCCAGACTGGAACACTGGGAGTAGGTGTGCTGAAAACCTTGCATGAAGGACCTGAGCCCACCCATGGGAGTTGGCTAAGGTGGGGTGAGTCAGCCAGAAGCTGAGCTGGGGCATACCAACAGCATTCGGGGGGGGGGGGGTCGGTACCAGGGCTCGGGACTCACCCGGTCGAAGTCGCAGGGGTTCCCGGGGCGGGGGGGCTCGGGACTCACCCGGTCGAAGTCGCAGGGGTTCCCGGGGCGGGGGGGGGCGGGGGGGCTCGGGACTCACCCGGTCGAAGTCGCAGGGGTTCCCGGGGCGGGGGGGGGGGCGGAGGGGCTCGGGACTCACCCAGTCGAAGTCGCAGGGGTTCCCGGGGCGGGGGGGGGCGGGGGGGCTCGGGACTCACCCGGTCGAAGTCGCAGGGGTTCCCGGGGCGGGGGGGGGGCGGGGGGGCTCGGGACTCACCCAGTCGAAGTCGCAGGGGTTCCCGTCCTCGCGCTGCGTGGGCAGCCCCTGGCAGAGCGGCGGTAGCTTGCGCACCAGCAGGAAGGCAGCGGAGAGCAGCGCGGAGAGCGGGTAATAGGGCCGCGCCAGCCAGCGGCAGAGCCCGGGCACCGCGTAGAACAGCGCCAGCAGCGGGGCCAGGACCGCCATCTTCACCTACGCTGACCGGCCCGGCGCGGCAGGGACAAGCACGCACCCCCACTTCCTATTGGGCAACCGTGATGCCAATCATGAAGAAGGCGGGGACTGCTGGGAGACCTCCTTCTTCAATGGTCTCAGCCACTGCCACTCATTATGAATGACGTCTGACCGGAGGTAAGGATCGCAACGAGGACGGGCTCGCTCGAGCGAGGGAGCAATCAGATGCCGAGCGTTGGAAACACGAGATTTCCAGACCTTGTGATCATCATAGAACGCAAGGGAGAAAACCAGTCACGTCAGGGCTGAGTCATTGTGCCTTCTTGTCCAATCAGTGACACACAAGGACGTTATCCTATTGGGCGGAGTAAAAAAGGAAATTAACCAATCAAAGACACGTAGACGATGGCCCGCCCTCCAATGAGAACGAGGCGGACGGTCCCGTCCCCAAGGAACCAGGCCAATGGGAGAAGAACGCGCGGGGCATGCTGGGATGATGGAGAATTTCTCGGCTCTCTTCGGAGGGGCCGAGCCGCCGCCTCCCGCCGCGGCTACCGCGCTGGGCTTCGGGCCGGGGAAGCCGGGGGGTCCCGGCGCCGGGCCACCCCCCGCAGCCGCCACACCCCAGACCGCGGAGGACGCCGCCCGGAAGGCCGCGGCTGCCAGCGGCCCCTTCTATCTGATGCGGGAGCTACCAGGTATCTGGCCAATGGAGCTCCTGGGGGTGGCCGCGAAGGGGCTGGCCAATCGCATTGCTTAGACGCGTCTGATTGGCCTCTCTCGCCACCTATCGATGGCTGGGGCTGCTTTCTCCAGCCCAATAGGCAAAGCAGACGGGCCAATGGAGGCGGGATTTGGGGACCTGTGTGGATTGTCAGCCCCTTCTGCCAGTGGGGAATGCAGAAACCTGCGGGGCGGGACACAAGTGGGCCGGAAGGCGTGGATTGGCAGCTCTGAGAGCCAGTGAGGATGGAATAAGAGGTTTGTGAAGGGTTGGGGAGATGGAGACTTGTAGCCAATGGGGAGGATAAAGTTGGGGGGGGGGGGGTGTGCGGACCCAGTTGGGAGCAGGCTCCCCCAGCATTAGCCATTTCCCAGAAGCTTCTGCCCCCCCGGGCCAGTGCTGGTGGCGGGGAGGGGGCCGAGCGGGGCATGCTGCAGTCCCACCGGCACAGACCCAAGGCCCTGGCTGCTCATTCAGGCTCCCCCGGGGCTGGTCCATGGTCTGTGGCATCCAGCCCAGGTGCCGTTTTGTGGGGTTAAATCCCGTCTCTGCTCCGCCGTTGCTGGCCGGACACGCGAGTCTCCGTCCCCCAGGCCCCGGGCTGGCCGTAGCGGAGGGGATCTCCACCCGGTGTTGAGCAGTCCGGGCTCAGGTGTGCTCTGCTATTGCCAGTGCTCCACAGACCTTAACGAAGCCTCACAGCCTTGCTGGGCTAGGCAAGTGCCAGCCCCAGCTTGCAGCTGAAGAGAGCTGGAGTGAATTTGCTCAAGGCCAGAGGGGAAGTCAGTGGCAGAGCTGGGAAGGGAAGTCAGGAGTCCTGGCTCCCAGTCCTGTGTGCAGACTGCTCCATCACGCTGCCTTCAGCAAGGCTGGGTGTCAGTGTAAAGCGCTGCTCTCCTGATTCATTCCCAGGCAACATGGAACTGACGGGCAGCACCAACCTGATCACACACTACAACCTGGAACACTCTTATAACAAATTCTGCGGCAAGAAGGTGAAGGAGAAGCTGAGCAACTTCCTGCCCGACCTGCCAGGGATGATCGACTTGCCGGGCTCGCATGACAACAGCAGCTTGCGCTCCCTTATTGAGAAGCCACCCATCTGCAGCAGCTCCTTCAACCCCATCACTGGCACCATGTTGACTGGCTTCCGCCTGCATGCTGGGCCGGTGAGCTTCCCCCTGAGCTGCTGGGAGTGGGAGGGCAACTTTGGGGTGGGGGTCAGTAAAGGGGGGACTCTGAAGTTTGAGTTGGGGGAGATGAGGCAGAGAGGTCTGCTGAGAAAACAAAACATCCTTGCTGGTTAACAGGTGATATGTAGTGGGAAAGGAGGTGATGATTGGAGAAACTCCACCACCCCCACCTACCCTAATCTTTGTCTCTTCCAGTTGCCAGAACAATGTCGCTTGATGCATATCCAGCCACCCAAGAAGAAAAATAAACACAAGCACAAGCAGAGCCGCACCCAGGATCCTGTTCCCCCAGGTAAAGGCTGTACTCCACAAATCCAGCAATCCCCTCTCCCAGACATAGAGCAGCACCCCTCAAATCTTCACCAGGCCCCAGTAACGTCATAGCTAGGGCAACCATCTCCCATCTCGGGACTCACTTGAATGCAGATCTGTGGCTCTCTTTGCAGAAACCCCCTCAGACTCCGACCACAAGAAGAAGAAAAAGAAAAAGGAGGAGGATCCGGAGCGGAAGAGGAAGAAGAAAGAGAAGAAAAAAAAGAAGGTATGTGGCAGCAAGGGGGAAGAACTCCTGGTTCACTTTCCGACTAGCCTGGCTATGCTTACCTTACTGGGGAGGGACAGGACTTTGAATGTATCCAACCACCTCTTTGTTACCCCCCTGCTCTGGAGCCTCTGTTCTAACCTAACGGCCCTGGAGAGATGAAGTTCGGATGCCGCTGGTGATCCATGTGGTCCCACCTCAAGCGGGCAGAAAAATAGGCTTTTGCCCTCTGAAAAAGTGTGAGAGAGAGAGAGAGACCCCCTCAGAGGTGGGTGGGCGGGCACTGTGTGTGGGTGTGACCCCTCCCTGGGGGGGCGGGGCAGGGGGGTTGGATGTGGGGTGGGGACTGTGTGTGGGTGTGACCCCTCCCTGGAGGGGCGGGGGTAGTTTTTTGGAAACTCAAGACTTCAAGATTTTTGATTAAGAAATGCTGCTGTGGTGACTCCTGGGAACTGTAGTTCAGGTGCCTCATGCCGCCTCTTCTATCGGGCAGGCTCCTTGGTTAGTCTGCAGGTCCCATGAGGCACCACTTTCCCAACCAGTGAGAGACCCTGGCCATGGGGCACCATGGGAGATTTAGTCTGGCACAGGAGCCTGGCCCCGGGAGAGGAATGGAGACACGGAGCACCTGCACTACAGCTCCCATGAGGCACCCAAGCTGCATTTGCAGATGGGAATATTGGGGGTGTTTTGGTTTTCAGTAGGAAACTGACATTTCCTGTGGAAATCGCATGCTGTTGGGGGGCAAGTGGGTACACCTAGAAATCCCATTTTGGGGGCTGGAAAACACTGAGGTCAAAAATTCTGAGTCTTCATTCCGCCTTGGCTCTGATTGGTCCCTGGGCTGAGGACTCCTGTCCTGACTCACAACCCCCATAGCCCCACTGTGAATCCTCACAGGGGTTGGTCTGTCTGTCTGACTTAGAACCGGCACAGCCCAGAGCACCCAGGCGTGGGCAGCTCCCAAGCCAGCAGCAGCAGCAGCCTCCGGTGAGGCACCGACTCTGACCGTGGCACTGGGATCACTCCAGGGAGACGCCCATCATCGACTTGCTGAGTGCTGGGGAGAGCGGCGCTGGAGGCGACATTAGGAACTACCCCAGAGCAGCTCGCAGGGGGAAACTGGGTTGCCCCACTGAGGGCCCCCGTGTGTACAGATATCCCAGGGCATCAGCCTGGTGGGAGCACAGACTCAGTTGGAGAGGGGGCACTGGCTGCTGCCTTTAAGGCTTGCTCATCCCTTTTATACCAAATAATCCTCTCAGTAGCAGAGGCTCTTTTTTTATTCATGTTTTAATTAAATCTCTGCTTGGAGGAGACGCCGGTGGTTCTGTTTGAAGGTGCCCTGCTCACTGCCTGTGCCTGGGTAGGCCTTTGCTCCCCGCCCCTGGGCCAGGGCAGCAGGGCAGAGCAGGTGCTGGCCCAGCCACCAGCAGAGTGAGCCTTGAGGACACAGATTCCAGTAGGGACTGGGCTGCGGGAAGCAGATAAGAGGCTGGATGGGCAGAACTCAGCCTCCTGCCTGTGTGGAGCAGAGCGGGAGGAAGGGGCTGAGTCTATTTCCTAAGGGGGCAGGTGTCTGGCTCACAATTCTCCAGGGCATTAATTAGGCCCAATCCTGACAGGACAATGGGGAGCAGATTCCTGGGTTCAGCCAGGCAGCTCTGCTGCAGGGCTCTGTCTCGATCGTGGCTGCCAGGAGCTAACTGCTCAAGCCTCATGGGGGTGAGAGACAGCCTGTTGTTTTTCTGCTGCCCAGGCCAGCTGGGATCACTGGCCTAACAGGCGCCACTACCCTCACTAAATAAACCACACGGTGCTGCAGTGCCCAGGGCAGGAGGATGCTGTTCCTGCTCTGCTGCTGAAGGTAGTGAATGCCCAGCTGCCCAAGTCAGTTTGAGTCCATGTGCGTCCCTTAGGAACCCTCCCGCCCCAGCCAGGCTCTGAGCTGCCTGTCTTCCTGTTAAGGGGGCAATGTGGCTGGTGCCTTAACCAGTGGTTCTACTTCCCTTCCTCCTCCTGTGGGGAACTGCTTCATAGTGGAGGCCTGGCAGCTCTAGGCTGCTCCTCAGGGCTTGACTCCCAGCAGTTCTCAGGGGGCCATGTGTTTTACATCACTGGGAGGTGGAATTCCCTGCACAAGCCTGAAGCAGAACAAGCTCACAGCACCCTCTGCATGGAGCATCTTGCATGGACCAGGGGTCAGGGGGAGCTCTCCTAGGAGGGGGATCCCCTGTCCCAGCAGGTTTTGGCCCCTTCTCTCTGGACTGGGCTTCGTGGCTGCTCCTCAAAACTGCCTGTGCCCCTCTTCTGTGCCAGCTGCGGGGCAGGGGGAGGTGTCACCACTGCTGCTCCTGGGTTTTTCCCCAGGGGGGAGAATGTGCCTTCTGCCCTGTAGGTGTGAGCCAAGCACAGTCCATCTCCATGGAGCTGCAGCAGCAGCTGCTGCCTTCCTGCAGGAACCATGTGCCTTGCCATGCATGGGGCATTCAAGCAGGAGGAGCTTCAACCCTTCCTGGTGGTCCTCTCCTGCAGTGGTGGCTCCACCCACCCTGTCCCTGCACAGCCTGCAGGGTTAAGCTGGATGCCTGCTGGGGTGGTGCAGTGCACACCTGCCTCCTGGTGGTGGTGATGACAGACTGGGGCCAGCTGTGAGCCACTCCCACCAGGAGGCAATGTGGGTCAGGTGCTGCAACCTCAGAAGGCAGCAGTGGCCAGAAATCTACCCCAGCTTAGCCCTTCCCCAACAGCTGTGGGGGGGCCTTTCCCTTTTCCCCCTTCATCCACTCCCTTGAATCAGATGCTGTCTGTGTTCACCAGGCCCCCTGCAAAATACCACTATGCAGCCTGGATCCAATTCCTTCACGCAGACCCAAGCCTCCCCGCTCCAGGGCCTGGCTGAACTGAATGCTGCTGTCTTGGAGGAGACTCAAGCCTTTGCCATCCCACCCTACTGCAGGATCTAGGAGATGGCAAATGGCTTCCCCTGGTAGGAGAGGGTAGCTGGGGAATTTTGCCTCAGCAGCAGGGCCTGTGTGGGGGAAGGGCTTAGGTAACTGCATAGATGGGAGAGGCCCAAAGAGACAGCAGGCTCCGGTTACTGTGCAGGAAGCAGAAGGATAGGCAGTGCCCTGGAGCACTGTAACAACCCTTCCCGCATGAGACCTGTAAGCCCTGGCCTTCTGCCCCCAAGTATTAAAGTGTGCTTGCTTTGGCTACGTTATCATTGTGTCTCAGTTTCCCAAGTCACACAGGCCAGCTGTGGAATAGGCCAGCATAGACCCCAGGAGTCCTGACTCCCACTCCCTGGCTGTAGCTACCATCCCATAGGGGCACTCTTGTCTTGCCCCAGCCCCATTCAAGCAGGGAGCAGAGCTGCTCAGGTGATTCCAGCCTCCTACCACAAGGTGGAACTAGATTGGGGGTGGGGCACAGCTGGGTTCCTCTCTTGCTTTTACAGGGGAAGAGGGGGTGCAGCCTGGGGCCCAGGTGCAAAGGGGCCAGTTGCCCCCTGCTGTGTCTGCCCCTGCCCCATCCCCTCCAGTAGGGCATCCCTTCTATCCTGCTGAGGGATGTCTACATTGTCTCTGCCTATTCCTGCCCCCTTCCCCAGCACCCACTGAAGTACCCCATTTCCTTCCCTATGTTGCAGCCCCCTTCTTTTCTCTCCCCCTACAGCCCTAGTTCCAGTAAGCTGTTCCCAGCTGTTCCCAGCTGTTACTGCATCTCCATGGCTGAAATATCCACGGGCACAGGCAAGCTATGCTGTGGTTACAGACAGACCAATAAACAGACCTAGCTGGCCCCCACCCACCAGGACAGTCAGGGCAGGGTTAATGAGCTGGTTGGAGCACTGGCCAATCTTGAAGCTCTCCTTGTAGCAGCCATGACATCCTGCTGTCTCACACACTGGATCGGGGTCCTCTTGCTACAGATGCTCTGCCTGACCCTCACTGGATCCTGGCTACCCCCCTCCCTGGCATGGCAGCAGCTTTGGGGAGAACTGGCTCTGGAGCCAGTTTGCACCATTCCCCTGCAGTCCCCCCAGATAGAGTTGGGAATTGACTGCCTTTCCCTTCCCTGGGAAGCCCCTCTAGCACTTAACCTGTCTCTGCTCCTTAGGGCTGGCTTACCCGCTGTCATTCCTGTTCTGCCAAGGGGGAGGGGTGCACTTTCATAGCAACCATCCCCCCTGACCCATTTCTGACCCAGCTTCAGGCACCAGGCATGCACACAGATTGGGGGGGGGGAGGGATGCAGGTGGAGCCCTGTTCTGCCACATCCCACTCTGCCTGTAGACCTGGGCTAGGGTTGTTTCCCCTTCTGCTGAGGGGTATTGGGAGGGTTAATTGAAGGGGTGACCATAGGTGCAGTAACCAGCTTTCCTTTGCTCTGGCAGTAATGCCCACCCCAATAATTATCGTGTTGTGTTTCTCTCTTACTTAGCTTGGCCATGGCTGCTTTGCTGTCCCTCACTCGTTGCCAGTTTCACTCTCAGATTCCCGACAGCACATGGTGGGCATAGTTAGGTTGCAACAATTGCTGGGAAAGGCTTGTTTGCTTTAGTGAATCACAGAAAGGTTTCCTTTACTCGGTTCCGTGCACACGTTTGGGGGCAAATTTGACCCTGACACACAGGTTTCCAGACTGCCTGGAAGTTCTAACACCCTCATAACGTGACAGCCAAAAATCCTAACACCCTCCCTCTCCCCACACTAAGGAGCAGGTCGGAAAGCACAAGGGTGGTTCTAGTCAGTTCCTACTGCAAACAGTGAATGAATGAGGACGTTGTTCTCTGGCGTCAAGCCTGCCAGCTTTTCACAGCAGAAATGAGGGTGTGAGCTATAGGGATCAAAAGGGAGACACAGATCTGAGCCTAGGAACACTTATATGTTTACTGCAAACAGGCACTCCTACCGCAGAGCAGCAATTCATAGGGAATAAAGTCACTGTTCTGGAGAGGGTGAACAAAGGGTGTGTGAAGTGTTTTCTGCTTGTCTTATCTTCCACTTGCATCTCAATCCCTTACTCCCTTTTGGGATCTTGCTTCAACCTCATTCTCAGAGCTGCTGCTCCTTTCTGAACAGTGGCCAGCAAAGTGCAGTGGTTTCTCCCAGCCAGTTTGAGCCTGTGCCTTGATTTCAGATGCCACCCGCACACAGGTGAGTCCACTCATAGTATGGAAAGATCCTCCCCCATGGGCCTCTACAAGCACTGGCCCTGCTAAAAGGTTTAGCGTAGACAGCACCACATCACAAGTGAGGGGCCCTTTGCTATTAATTTGTGGAGAAGGACCTCACAGAGATGGGAACAACACTGCAGGACAATCCACAGAGGTGAAGTGGTCACTACTGCAAGGAGGAATGTTGGAGGAGGCCAGCATAGCGGTATCTCCATGGAGTCCAGTGTAGGGGAGGAACGTCCCTATGAGCCAAGGAGATTGACACTGAAGAAAACTTACCCCATTAGACATTTGAGTTGTGAAGTATCAAGAAGCACAGGCTGAGCTTTCGGCCACTTTGCATGGGCTGCATCCATATCCCCATCACACTGGGCTCTTCAATAAGCACCTTACAACTCCGATGACAAGTAGCTGGGCAATCAGGGCTGGCTGGCTGCAGTATAGAAAGTTGAAATAGTAGCCAGACATCACAGTGGGGGTTTTACAGTTGACTTCACTAAGGGCAGCCCTGTTAGCCCTCACAGCCAAAGGGCAAACCAATCACATGGGAGGGATGCATTACAGCTGCTTCATGCCAGGTCACAAGCTTTATTCCCCACCTTTGACCATTTCTGAGCAGCCAAGAGGTTTTGATGCACATTGACCCAGCCAAGCCCCAGCTCCAAGCCTGAGAACAAGACTGGCTGTTGCTAAACATCCTAGATAGGAATAGTGCACAAGCAGAGCATTTGAAATTGGTTCATAGACTAAGAAGAAAACTCTCTGCTCCTCCGGGAATCTCTGCTAGGACTGCGCTAGCAACATGAGTCCAGTCACAGTACAGCCAGGACTGATGGCCTCATACCAGGTAACTTATGTGAGGACCAGTCCCCCACAGATAGTGAGCCAGGGTCAGAATGCACAGAAGAGTCCACCTGATGGAATGGGCCCTGGCCGTGTCTAACGTGAGTGCACCCAGCCTTATCCTGATCCATGTAGAGACATGAAGACCCTGGAATCCGTCTCTCCAAAGGTTTGTCAAGGCCCTACCATAGGAGATATACATGATAGTCCTTTCCCAGAGGATAAGAAAGACCTCCATCAGCAGAGGGCTGCAGAAAGAGCAGCTATGTTCAGAGGCATGGCAGCCAGAGTCCTCTTGGGGTGATCCACAAAAAGTGATTTGCTTGACCTAGATGCCACACCTGGGGGGGGGGGGTAATCACTGGGCTGGGCTTGGCTAGGTTCATGTTCTTCCTTCTCCCTCAGGTTGACACTTAGGACCTATTGGGTGAGCCAGGTTCCACTGCCCCACCTCCATAGCTACTCAACACAGAAGAGAATCTATCCCTCACTGGTTGTCTACGTGAAACTGTGACCCGACTGAATCAGAGCCATCTTCTAGAACACCTCTGCCCAAAGCACAGACAGGAGCCACCTCTGCTCCAGGATGTTTGGATTCCTGCAGAGATCCTGCACCCCAAGAGTAGGCTCCTAATTCCCAGGGCAGGTGCATCTGTGGTCACTACAGTTTGGACTGGTGGAACTTAGCCAGTAATTCCGTGTATCAAGTGCTCCCAAGTCAGTGCACGTCCAAGGGACTGTTAGAGGTATGGGGAGCTGTGTGGTCTGGAGCCTTTGAGGACGGCCTCTTGTACAGATATGCCATAGCTCCCATAAAAAGTTACAACCATGGGCTGCAACCTTCCTGGGGTAGTCTCTGCTGCTGATTCTGCTATGCCTACAACACCCCAGAGTGATAGAGGCTTTTGAAACTGACCCTTGGTGAGCAGCTATGTATTCCAGCTGTCCCACAGGAATAGGGCTTTGGGTAATAGAAGGGGAATTCTCATGATGCAGCAGCCCCCTGGTAGAACAGAATTTTTAAACCCTTCCAAAGTGCTGTTACTCTGATGGAGGAACCACCTTTCCACGCAGACAGCTACTACCTAGCTCTCTCTAGGTGCTTAGATGGCTCCCATTACTGCCGTATCTGAGGGCCTCACAAACAATGACCCCTGTGGAGGCAGGGGAGTGTTATTCCTCTTTTACCGATAGGGACCTGAAGCCCAGAGACGGTAAGGTCCAAGCAACTTGTCCAATTGCATAGGAAGTCTATGAGCTCATTCCAGCCTACATCCTCCTTACACAAATCTGTACACTAACACTGTTTGAAACACTAGTTCGGAAAATGTGTTTGTCCTAAAAATGTCCAGATTTGCTTGGAATGCACAGGAGACGGTTTCGGCAAAGTCTGAGGTTAATTCAAACAGGTTGTTACAAAAATTACCCTGATTTCAGACTTCTGCTGTAACATTTCTGTGTCCCGCTGTAGCTCAAAAGTGACTTCACCACTCTTCAAACTGACCATCTTGTCACTATACTTTGAAACTTGTGACCCAGCTGCATTTGAAGGAAATAAGTTAACGCTATTCATTTTTGTTGGGGAGACTCTTGGACCCAATTTTACTCCCACTAATTTCAATGTCATTTTTTGGTCACTAATTTCAGTGGAAGTAGAATCATTCACTGTATGAGAGATCATCAGCTGACTGAAGTTTAGAAAGAAAATAAGGGTCCCGCTATAGCCAACGGCTAGCAGATCTTCCTCTCGCTCACCAGGACAGCACAGCATTTGCGATGCTGCAGCACCAGAGTTCTAGGCAGAGTTCTCTACAGAGGGAGGTGGTTTCTTATGGAAAGATGACTGGTAAGGTGCCATGGATGCCAGTACATTTATAAAGCTGATCTTGTAATTCCAAACACAAATAGCCTCATGCTTTCAAATTTTTAGTACCAAGTCTGACAACTAGCAAATGCCCTGCATACTTGATCAGTTAAATGGTTTTCAGAGACGACAACTCCAAAATGGCTCCCTCTTCATTTGAGATTTTAGCAGTACTGCATGTTCACATCCCTCTTTCAGACCAACAGTCACATTACACCACACAATTTGAAACAGAGGTGGACTGATGCTGGCTTATGAAAGAGGCAAGTTTTCAAGGGCAGAATAGTCAAGAGTTTAAGAAACTGCCACCTATTTGAAAACTCAGACACAATTCTGTCAATGAAAGCAGGGAGAAAATCAGGTGAGAGAATATTCTTAGCAGCCTCCAACCCAGGCTGAGATACTTGCCTCCTACATTCTCTGTTGGCCGAAGGGGAATGTGCACGAGTCCACTTTCTAGATGGGGTAAACAAAATATAAATGACTTAAAAGATCACTGAGGAGGTTTGTGGTAGAGCCCTGATCTTTGTTGTTAGACCCAAGACTTATCCACTCAACCCCTAGAAACTCTCACAATGTTATCTTATGCAGCGTTGTTGTAGCTGTGTTGGACCCAGGATATCAGAGACATGTTGGGTGAAGTAATATCTTGGATTGGACCAGCTTCTGCTGGTGAGAAAGAGCTTTCAAGCTTACACACAGCTGAAGAAGAGCTCTGTGGACCTCAAACGCTTGTCTCACCCACAGAAGTTGGGCCAATAAAAGACAGCACCGCATCCACAATCTTGTCTTCTTTATATTACAGGAGGCTCCAACCAAGATCAGGGCCCTAAAGTACTGGGAATGCTAATCCTTTGATCTACTAATGAAAAAATGAAGGTTACTTGGAACTGGAGCTCTTTCCGATGACTCTGCATATCCACACTTACGGATACTGACCTGCCTGGTGGCGCTTTATGGTAGAACCTTCTCCAAGCCTTCTCCTACTCCTCTCCTCAGTGTCTCTGAACATTCCAAGGGCGCCTCAGTTCCTTTCACCGCCAACCCAGAAGACCAGGATAGGTCTCTGAGAAAGAGGGGAAGGTGCACGGATATGACAGGCAGCTCAGGAACTTGTGCTAACTCATAACATCGCACAATTCATTGCTCACCCCATCTGGAAACAGATTGAGCGGACAAGCTATGACCCATATGAATCTTAGCATAAGAAACAGTCTGGATGACATCCTTAAACTCTTAGTTCTACCTAAGTAGTAAACAAGAGTGGTCTTACAACCTAACAAACAGGTTGTCTTACAATGCAGGCTCCACTTTACTAGCATGAAGGTTGGGAAAGAAAACTGGCAAATTAGTTATCTGACTGATGTGAAATTCAAACACTACTTTTAGTAAAAAACCTAGGATCAGGTCTAAGAACCACTTTGTCTCTGTGAAGACTAGTAAATGGCAGGTCAGCCACCAGAGCATGTAGTTCATTCACTCTTCTGGCTGATGTAATAGTGATTAAGCCCTCCTTTAACCATTAAATAAAATAATGAACACTCTAATTTGGGTTCAAAGGGGTGACCTTATATAGATAATACCAAATTAAGGACCCAAGATGGGACAAGATCCCTTGAAGCAGGACATATGTTAGACATCCCCTTCATAAACCTTTTGATGGAATCACGTACAAACAACAATCTACCCTCAATCAAATCACCGTAAACTGAAATAGCAGCCAAGTGAACTCTTAAAAGAAGGATTAGATAATCCTTCAGACTTGACACAGATTAAATACTCCAGAACACAGGGTATAGAAGCTGGAGAATCAGATTTTCTCTCCATCCAAGTGACAAATCTAGTCAGTTACATTGGTAACATAGTCTTGTCGATAAAAATGAGCAGTACATTCTGTACCAAGGAAGAACATGACTGCTCACAACTAGGCAAAGTCCGATGGCCCACGCAGTTAGATGAAGAGACTGTGGGTCTGGATGGAGAATCTTGCCTCGCTGCTGTGACAAAATATCCAAAGACAGACGGATGGTACGTGCGTCTTCCACTGACAGCTGATGCAGATGTACTACTGCTGTCTTGTGTACCACTGCTGTCTTGGCCAAGCTGGAGCAATCCAAATCATGCTTCCCCTGTCCTGCCAAATCTCCTTCCCCTTTTTCTGAAAGGCAGGGACGAAGCCCCCTTTCGCCAATGTAGAAGGAAGGCATCTGAAAGGGACTGACGGTTCCTCCCAGCTTTTGAACAGAAGATGGGGCATTTTTCATCACATTTTTCAAGGTGTGCCTTGAATTGACCCCAATAGGAAAAGATATCTTGAATTACTCAATCCTTCAGGGACCACTCTAAGGTTACTTGGAACTGGAGCTCCTGAAATTTGAGAACTGTCCCTGCTGAGATGATCTGCTAGCAGGTTGCTTTCCCATGCTAAATACAGGACCACCAGATAGATCTTATGCAGAATACACCAATCAGCACATAACTGGAACCAAGCGAGCTCCCCCCGGTTTGTTCAGATAATACACAGCAGTTGTATTGTCTGTCGATACCTGCACCATGTTCCATTGTATATGAGGAATGATCTGAGCACCAGACGGATGGCTCTTAATTCTAACACACTAATGTGTATGGTCTTTTCTTGGAAAGCCCCTGATTGTAAATTGAGACACATGGGCTCTCCATTCCATGTTGGATGCGTTCCATGTTATCACTGATGGGGAAGGGGGATGAATAGCACACCTGGAAGAACATTTGTCCACCACTTCAGTGAATCTAGAATGTCCTGAGGCATGATGACAAACATGTGAAGACTCTCTCAACTGGATGTATAAACTCACAAAATCCAATAATATATTGACCACATTCTGATATGAGCAAAAAGGGTATACAAACTCAGGGACTTGAGGGTCGCTCTGGATTCTTTGAGCCCATGGAGCTTAGCATCAGTCTGCTCTGAAAAGAGCAAAGCTCCCTTGCAGGGGAGACCTTGAAGGGTTTGCTGGACCTCATGCTGGAGACTACTACTGTGGTGGCTATGGACCTGGCCATTCAATCCGCTGCATCCAGGGCAGCGTTCAGTGAAGCCCTGGCTATTGACTTCCCTTCTTCCACCACTGACAACTCCTGCCTGGACTCTTGGGGAAGCGACTCCTTGAGCTTCAACATGGAGTGCAGCCCCCCGGTAAACTTTTTTACTGAAAAGCTCCAGCTTCTTAGGAGTCCTTTGCCTGAGTCACCACCCCCTGCAGACCTTGCTCTCCCTTTCGTTGGCTGCAGACACCACTAAGTATCCGGGAAGAAGGAGGGGATGAGTATAGAGGAATTCATAAACCTGGGCAGGCACATGAGAACATAAGAACAGCCATATTGGGTCAGACCAAAGGTCCATCCAGCCCAGTATCCTGTCTGCTGACAGCAGCCAATGCCAGGTACCCCAGAGGGAATGAACAGGTAAAATCATCAAGTGATCCACCACAGTCAACCTATGGAAGTCCTTGCCAGAGGACGTTGTGAAGACCAGGACTATAACAGGATTCAAAGAAGAACTAGATAAATTCATGGAGGATAGGTCCATCAATGGCTATTAGCCAGGATGGGCAGAGATGGTGTCCCTAGCCTCTGTTTGCCAGAATCCCATCGTCCATTCCCAGCTTCTGGCAAACAGAGGCTAGGGACACCATCTCTGCCCATCCTGGCTAATAGCCATTGATGGACCTATCCTCCATGAATTTATCTAGTTCTTTTTTGAATCCTGTTATAGTCTTGGCCTTCACAACATCCTCTGGCAAGGAGTTCCATAGGTTGACTGTGCGTTGTGTGAAAAAATACAGTTGTTTTAAACCTGCTGCCTATTAATTTCATTTGGTGACCCCTAGTTCTTGTGTTATGAGTAAATAATACTTCCTTATTTACTTTCTCCACACCAGTCATAATTTTATAGACCTCAATCATATCCCCCCAGTAGTCTCTTTTCCAAACAGAAAAGTCCCAGTTTTATTAATCTCTCCTCATAAGGCAGCTGTTCCAGACCCCAATCAAGTACTTCCTCTCGGCTCTTCTTGAGGTGGGGGTTAAAGGAAGTTGGGATTTGCCACATGGCTTTCACTGGGTCCATAATGGTCTCATTGAGGGGCAGGGCTACTTTTGACAACCGTGCTGTGCCCGGAATGTCAATCAGGCTATGGGAGTATTCTTTCACTACCTCCGCCTGCAAGCCCAAGTTCGAGGTCACCCTCTTCAGTAGCTCCTGGTGGGCCTTATAGTTGTCTTGGGGAGGTGACATTCCTGGCCCCACACAGCCTCGTCCAGAGAGGAAGCTTGCAGCAGCTGAGGGTATTCCTCTCCTTCTGCACCAACGAGATCCCACAGAACTGGCTTCTGAAGCTCAGCACTGGCCTCGGTACCAGAGGCTGGATTGGGTACAGCCTGATGGGATGAATGCGCCCTTCCCTCGGAGAGACGCTCGCCACAGCAAGGGGAACAGTTCCAGCAACAGTCATGGATGGTAAGAAGAAACTGAGAGGACATGGGGTCGGTTGTGCCCTTCATACCCGCGCTATGAGCGCATGGCACCACCCTGACAGATACCACCGAGGGAAAAATTTCCGGTGACCGTGCTCGGGGCACGCACTCCCTATATTGGAATGGACATGTGTAATCACTAGAAGAAGAATCCAGTATATATTGATATTTCCCATAATATCTCTTAAAAGAAAATGTTTTGATACCAAAATCAAGGTAAGGCATGCACATTACCCAAAAAGCAAGCCAGGGCTCATTCGAGTTCAGGCTGTTACTGGTTTGGCATGAAATATCCATTTTTTATATATACACACTTGACCAACATTTTCAGAAGCGTCTAGAGATTTTGGGGAGCCCCAATGGAGACATCTTAATGGGGCCTGATTTTTGGAGGGTGGGTGCTCATCATTTTCTGAAATTTAGGCCCTTTTAAAGGTGCCTCTAGTTGGTCTCCTTGAAAACCATGGCTGATTAGGACATATTTGTATATTTGCATCACTTGCTGTAGCAACTTGACAGTGGCTTTTGAAACCATGTGTGTGGACCTAAATGCATGCGGTGCTGACACTGGCCCACAACGACCACATCTTATATTGACAGTGCTAGTCCCCCACCAGGAATCGGAGATCCATCGCTAGAACCCATTTTACCACAAGGTCCACAACTAGCAACCTTCCTCTAACAGATCAGTACCAGGCACTGGTTTGAACTTACCTAGCATTTGAGATCTCAGAGATCCAGGATGAGCCAAGGCCCTGAAACTGTAATTTGGATACGCTCCCTATGATGGTAGCTCAGGCTGAATGGCTTTATTTGTCAGGAGTGGATTTCCAGCAGTAGTTCTTCCTGATACAGTTAAGCCCAACAGCTCAATTGAGGAATGCCATTTGGGGACTCTGTGGAAACGATCAGGGACCCACAGGTTTGAGATTAGGGAGGGAGAAGGCCTTTAATCTTCATTGGATAGGCAGAGGTTTCCAGATACTATCAAAGAACCTGGCTATTCATGCAGGAACCTTTTGCTACCTTGAAGTGTTTTGCTGATTGGATAGAGCCTAGCATGCTCCTATGCCTGGTTACACAGTGGGCCTGCTGGGTGTGCTGGGCATGCTTGAAGCTCTAGTTGCTGCTTAGGCAGGTTTCATATCCAGAAAACTTTCCTTTACCCTTTGATGGAATAGATCAAGTGGGGAGAGCTGGGTGGCGCCCTTATTTCCCACCTCTTTCATTACCATCAGCCTCCATCTTCCCCAAAGTGCAAGCTCTGCCTGTTTCACAGCCAGGCCCTTGCCCGCTTGAGGTTATGTAGATGTCCTACTTGCAAGCTCTCACAGACTCATCAATAGTTGCCCTTCACGGATAGTTTCCAAAGTCAATTTGTCTTTCCGCTCCTCACACACCACCAGGTAACAAGGAACTGACCACTGCTAGCCGTTATGCCTCATTAGCAAGCAGGCCTTCCCCTTTGCTACCACAGCTTAGAACAGAGTGAGGACCCACTCATGTACCTTCTGGAGACCTCTCTTGGCAACTCAGCCCTCAGGTTAATTCTTTGATTTTCTGGCTCTTCAAGACGTAGGCGATTCTGCTGCAAATCTTTCTTTTGGATGGAATAATGGGAAAGGAAGATACCAAAGGAGACAACACCTCCCCCTAGGAAAATGAAACAAAAACCACACAAGCCTGGAGGGATGGCTTATTAGATTTTTTTTAATTCCTCATTTTAAAATGGCTAATCATAATAAAAAATAAAAGTGCGGCTCTGTGGAGGCCACAAGAGAGATATTGCCATAGAGAAAGAGTCAAGTAGTGCCTGGAGATTAGGTTGGATTTCTGCTTGGTTTGCTTTAGATTTTCATGGGGTTTTGGTGTGGATGTCTAAAAATTTTTTGGCATATGACATGAAAATATTGCTTTTTGGGGTTTGGTTTGGTTTCCTCTTTTTTTATTCTTCCCCAGTTTGGAAATAAAAACAATCATGTGACAGTGAGAAACCGTAACGGAACCATCAAAAATAAGAAATGTAAAAACATCAGAGAGAAGAATGGCTAAAATTGTCTGTGGGCGAGGGATTAGATACAGGTCAAATCTCTATACAGGGGAACACAGCCCTCAAGCCCCCCCAGTGCTCTTCTGAGCCCCAGTGATATGTCTCTAGCACGTGCAAGCTCATCTGTTTGTTGTGGAAGAGGTAGCGTCAGGAAACAGAAGAAACCCAACAGTCCATTCTCCCCACTTTGCTGGGAGTCAGTTTCATGACACATCCCATCCCATCTGAATACTGGAGGCTGTAAAAATGGGAAACTGAGTCCTTAATTAAACCCACCCATACAAAGGAGACATGGATTTGCCCACCCCACCCAGCTAAAGGGGAGGTCACACCTAACCACTGCACGATGGGGGTGGGAGGGCTGCCTTCCAGCTCTCCCCCCTTGCTTTGCTTCCCCAGGATAGGAAATCTGCCCAGGAACCAGAGAAGCCAGAGAGGGGGAGATGAGAAACAAAAGGCAGCCTGGGCCCAGGACCCTAGCATGGTTGCTAGAGGAAGGACAGGCCCCAGAAGCACTGAGCAATGGTCAAGTCTGGGATCACATGAGCAAGGACCTGGTGTTTGTCCCTAAATATAAAATACTTTCCCATCCCTCCCACACTGGCAATTCCACAGGTGCCTCCTTTCGAATTAACCAGGCACCAGTGGTAGAAACCCCCCGTCCCCCACCCCTCTGGCCATATATACTCTATACACACACGCACACATCCCCATGTCGTCCTTCCTGGGGTGGGTGTCCTAAGGGGGCACGTGGGGCCTGGGCCCTTGTGGGGTGATTCTTCCCTCTCTCTGGTAGATATATAATTTCTTTTATATTTATATTTATATATAGATATTTATATATACACACACCTGGTAACTCAGAAGAGGGGAAAAAATAGAATCCGTAACAATCATAAAAAAAATTATCCTTGTTTTAAAAACGATCCGTTCCTACCGCACGAGGCGAGTGATTGCACAAGGTCCACGAGTGTCTGGCCCATCGGTGGTGGCGCAAATGCAGGCTGCGCCTCCCCCCACCAGCTGGGGGTGCTGCCGGGATAGTCCTCCCCCCTTTCTTTCGGCAGCGTGTGCTACATTTGTAGTCTCTCAGCTGGTTGGGAGGAGGAGGGGGACCCAGGCTGCATTGCAGCTGTGATGATTTAGGGGTGCCCAAGGCTTCGTCCCAAATCCCAGGGGTCATATTTTAAAAGGTCACTGTCCTCTCAGCTATTTCCCCCTGCAGCTGGAGGATTCTAGAAAATGTCCATGCATGTGAGAGAGCAGGGGTGCCTTGCTCCTGAGTATGCCCCCTGCCCACCAGGGCCCAGGCGTTCTGATATCAGCCAGGGAGTAGGCGACAGTGGGGAGAGAGCTTCGCCCCTCATACAGAGATCTCATAAGTGGTCCCACCCACTCCAGAGACCTTCTTGACTCCTCCTCGAGTTGGGCTGCTGAGAGGTGGCTGGCCAGGAGAGGGGGAGGCCGGGCCCAGACTCTTGGGCTGCCCATTGGACTTGCTGTAGGCGGTTCTCATCTGCACCTCGTCTCTGGGGAAGGAAGGACACAAGGGCGTCAGGAAGTGACCACACACCACAGGGCTGGGATTGGTGGAACTTTCAACCACACAGCACGCCACGCTCAATGGCAGGGGGATGGAGAGGGGATCCACACATACAGATCGGGAAGAAAAGGAGGATTCGAGGTGTGTCCAACACCCAAGGACAGACTATGGGAAGGGGAGAGTGGGTATGCACTAGGGAAGGGGCAAGGAGCCAGGAGTACAGCAAACCAGGAAGGTGGACAGAGCCCAGCCCACCCTTCTGGGAAAGAGATTCCCCACTGCACTAAGATGAAAGATACTGGGAGGAAGTATCGCATACTGGGAGGAAGCCCTGAATTCCCCCAGGAAAGAGGGCTAGAATCCACATTGTCCCCCCGATCAAAGGATGGGAGATACCCACACGGCCTGTGCACTCCCCAAGGAGGGGTAGGACATGGGACATGTAGGCGCGGACACACGGCCTGTGCACTCCCCAAGGAGGGGTAGGACATGGGACATGTAGGCGCGGACACACAGCCCGTGCACTCCCCAGGGAGGGGTGGGACACGCAGGCACACACACACAGCCCGTGCACTCCCCAGGGAGGGGTGGGACACGCAGGCACAGACACACACACAGCCCGTGCACTCCCCAGGGAGGGGTGGGACACGCAGGCACAGACACACACACAGCCCGTGCACTCCCCAGGGAGGGATTGGGCAGACACACCTACACCCTCGCTTTCTCTTTGGGCACAGGAAGGAGAGGGAGAACACGCCCCACACTCCTCAGAAGGGTGGAGGGAGGTCTCACACCCCTACACTGCACTGAGGTGGGAGAGGTAACTCACAGACACAGGGCACTTCCTAGAGAGGGGGAGAGGCAGAGCAGGGCATGGAAGGGGAAGGGCTCTGGGGTGGGGAGAGGGTTTGTCTCACACCACGCTCTCTGGCTCATGTGTTGAAGGGAAGAGGGGGAAGGGCCAGACGAGGGCAGGCAGGACTCCTTGTGGATCACCCCCAGCCTCTCCCTCCTGCATGCTGTTGGCTCCCTCTGAGCGCCTCCGTGGGCATGGCGGTGGGGTGCTCGTTCAAGCAGCTTGTCCCCCGCCGAGTCAAAGAACATTTAAAGCACGCAGCAGGCAGAGTTGGTACTTACTTTGGCGCCAGCAATGGCTGCAAAGCCACCTCCTCTGTCTCCGGGATGCTGGCCTGAGGCGATTGTTTTTGGCTGCTGTAAGACACGACTTTGCCCAGCTGTGGGGCAGTGGGTGGGTCGGGTGAGCGTACCCGGAGTGGCTCCGGTTTGCCGAAGCGGGGTGGCACCGGGCGGGTCAGCGGGTTCTTGCCCAGCGGTGAGCGCTTCGAATCGTCCGAGGAGGAGCTGGTGCGTGGGGCGTTGCTGGAGCCTGGTGTTGACTGGATGCCTGAGTCTACCAGCCCCGTGTCCTCCTCCCTAGCCAGGGGTGGTGGGGTAGGTGACTGCTGCAGCAGCTTCTCCCGCTCCTGCATGGAGGCCACAATGTGGCGGGAGAGATTGTCATAGCGCATGGGCGAGGGCTCGCAGGGTGGTGGGTGCTTGGGTGAGCCAGCACCAGGGAAGCGGCTGTGCAGGTCGGCCTCACGCTGCTGGGTGATGCGAGCCGAGAGGAAGGGCGAGGTGTAGCCCATGGGGGGCTCCGGCTCTGGCCCAGCCTGCACTGACTCGAAATCGGGGCTTTCAGAAGGGGTGAGCAGGCTGTCATAGGATAAGCTGCCATTGCGCGTCTGATTCACCAGACTCTTATAGGAGGTGGAGGTGGTGCCCTCTGACCGGATCGACTGAAGCTGGCCCAGCTCAAAGCCTGTGCCCTGGGCCGACTTGAGGCTAGAGGAGCGCGAGCCGCTTGACAGCGGGTCAAAGTGGAAGCTCTTGCCGAAGGTGGGAGAGCGGAAGATCTCGGGCTCCAGGCTCGGTTCCGACCGGTAGCTGGGGTTCCGACTGCTCTCGACGATGGAGGTGGGCTCCTTCAGGCTGTCCCCTCGGCTCAGCTGCAGGGCACAGGGGATGCACGGTATAGTCAGAGCCCCCCATACCTAATGCCCACAAAACTAGAGACCCACTCCAGCCCGTCCTGACCCCCATACTGTCCTGGGGGCTGGAACAAGGCACCTCTAGAGACAGCCCAACCCCTACCCCATTTCCCAGGGTTCCACCCTGCAGACTCCACTCTGGCATCCCCAGAGACAGGGCAGAGGAACTCAAAGTACGGTCTCCTCTAAAAGGGTCCGGAGCTCCCTCACAGCCCAGCCCCCATGTTCACCCCAGCTCTGCCCTGTAGGGTTTGCATAGGGCATCCCTGGAGGCAGGGCAGGGGACGCATCCCAAGAGATAAGGCGGGGGAACTCAGCACCCCACCCCGCACTGCCCTGCGACATCAGCTTCAGGAGCTGGGGTAACATCCCCTTCAGAAGGGCCCTGGCCCTTCTCCCAGCACTGCTCTCTGAGGACAACCCTGAGTCCTGTGGGAGCCAGGAATCTGTCCCCTTATAAACACTACATCCCAATGGCAATGATTGGGTGGGTGGCCTGGGGCAGGACCCAACCGACACATTTTGAGACACTCAGTCCTTGCATATCCCCCTTCCACTGCCTCCAGCTGCCCACGGGCAGCTCCTAAGAAGGGTCACTCCCCACCCCCGCCCTGCAGTCTGGGCCAGCCCCCAGGGCCTTCCATGGGCAGTATTACCTTGGCACTGGTGGAGTGCGGCATGGCGGCTGAGGCGCTGCTGCTGCTGTAGCCAGGGCGGTACTTGTACATGGTCGGAGTTGGAGGACTGTCCCTGCCTAGCAAGCTGCTGTCTGTGGGGAGAGAGAGAGACACACTCACACACAGCATTCGCTGCCTCGCCACAGTGTCCTCTCCCCGCAGTTGAGAGACACCACAGTCATCACGCTGATCTGTGAGAACCGTCTCCGAGCCTGGGAGAGGGGGTTGGGATGCCAAGGAGGGGGAGGAGCTGGGTTAGATGGGCTAAAGGGCAGCACTGGGAATGGGATGAAATGGAGCAAGGGGGCCATTTCCCAACATTGAGATCAGGCAGGCAGCTTCCAGCCCTGAGTGCAGCCTGGCCAGCACTGGGTTATGGGTTCTCGGCTCCACTCTGCTGAGCAAGGGATCCTGTGATTGGTGGAGAAACCCCACACTGGGCTGTGCAATACTCAAGGGGCTCCACTGCTTGGGGGATTTCTAACCATGCTGGAGATACGCTGCGGGGAGACAGTCCTGCCCTGGTGCCCAGGGGACGGGCTTTGTGGATCATCTCAACACTGCTCCAACACAAGAGCCTTTCCTGTTCTGAGCGCAGGCAAAAGCCTGCAGCTCTCCTCTTCCTGATGAGGGAGGATGGGGAGGCGTGCTGGGCATTTCGGGAGCTCTGTCCAACTGGCATTACAGATTTCACAGCTTGCCCTCACCTTCTGCCTCAAGGCCAAGCATCTTGCCGTCACCTTCCAGGCTCTGCCCCTGCCCAGATCTTATCCACCTCTCCCAAAGCCTCTTCTCCTGCCGATCCAGCTCCTCCCCACTAACCCTGGAACTGTCTCCACTCTAGCCCCAATTCTGTCCAAATGCCGCCTCTTCCACCACGCCCTGTAGTTCTGCCTATGGAGCCTCGCTACATTCCAGTACAGACCCATCCTGTGGGGGGAGTATGAACAGCTGGGTCCAGGCAGCTGGGAAACAGCTTGGGATGAGGACAGTGTCTTCATCTGCAATGATCCATTGTGTGTTCTAACCGGTAGCTCACGCTTCCTCTCCCCACAGATAAGAGCTCAACACCATCTCTCAGAGGCAGGCAAACACTTGGAGAAACTACAGCACAGAGAGGGGAAGCCATTCACTCAAGCTGTCACTAAGTAAGTCAGTCAGAGCCCAGAGCTCTGGACTCCCAGGAAGGTAGTCTAGTCACCAGACCATGCCTCCTCTCCATACACATTCCCTTGGATTCCCTCTCCCAGTGGGGACAGAGCTGGCAGGCGAGGAGCCAGCGATAACACCTACACGAAGGAAATTAGCACTAACATCTGCACTCCCACCTACACAACAGGACAGGCAACACCATTGTGACATCAGGCTACAGACAAGATTCAGGCCCCCTCTGGATCCCTGCTTCCCACACACGAGGGTAGCAGCACAAACCATTCTAACTCACTGGTCCAGAGAGCCACTGCAGCAACCTTCCGAACCAGGGATCAGTGCAATCTAGGCAATGCAGTCACTAGCTCCGCTTTGCCCTTCACGAGGCTGTCTGCCACACAAACTAAGCCCTGCAAATGGTCCAAGAGACATTCCTAAAACTGCCCAGCTGCTCCTATGCACAGCTCTGCTGATGCACTTTGCTTCTGTTCAGCAGCCCCTGCTGCTGCTATCCCAGTTCTGGGATCTGCTGATGCACCTCGATCCTAGTCTGCACCCATGGGCTCCCCTCCCTGCGATGGGTGGGGCACAACTGCTCGTCAGCCTGGCATGCCTTCCTTACCCTCATTGGTGGCCAGGGTTAAGTGCGTCCTCAGACCTGTGTAGCGGCTGAGGTCTGGCTTGGGTGGGGGTGGTGGCTCAGCGTCGGCAGACTGGCTCTCCATCACCTCCAGGCTTCCTTTGGACTGCAGAGACAAAGGACAGAGGAGCAATCAGAAGGGTGGGGCAGGACCCAAGGTCCTCCTCGCTGGGCTCAGCAGAGTGAGGTGGTGTTAAAGGGCCTTGCTGCCTCCTGGCACTGACAAGGCATCCCAGGAACACGGCCACGTGCGGCTTGGATGCTGGGTGGGAAGGGAAGAGGTGCCTCAGAGCTACCCGGGAGGAAAGAGAGATGGAGGGTGTGAGCCTCATGCAGCAGTGGCCGCCACAAGGAAGGAACAAGACTTCAGTTGTGGGGCAGGCTGGACGCACACAGTGAAACCATATAGAGGGGAAAAAAGGGAGCACGTGAAAGGCTCACTCAGTTCCTACTCATGGCTGCACACTGCACGCCCTGGGCTCTCTCTGCTTAGGACGCTTCCTTCCTCACCTTTGTTCTCTTCAGTTCAGCCTGGATACCATTGTCCATTATCTTGACAGTGACCTGTCCATCCGACACCTCAGGCCGCAGGAAGGGCGGCTTCACCAACACAGTCTGCTCTGCCTTTGGTCGTCCAAGGTATCTAGTGAAGCACAGGGGAGAGGTAAGCACTGGACTCAACACGAGAGTGGTTGAGCTGGGCCAGTGCCCAGGGAAGAAAGGAGAGCAGCAGAATACAGACCCCGGACTTCAGAAAAGCAGACTTTGACTCCCTCAGGGAACTGATGGGCAGGATCCCCTGGGAGAATAACATGAGGGGGAAAGGAGTCCAGGAGAGCTAGCTGTATTTTAAAGAATCCTTATTGAGGTTACAGGGACAAACCATCCCGATGTGTCGAAAGAATAGTAAATATGGCAGGCAACCAGCTTCGCTTAACCGTGAAATCCTTGCTGATCTTAAACACAAAAAAGAAGCTTACAAGAAGCGGAAGATTGGACAAATGACCAGGGAAGAGTATAAAGATATTGCTCGGGCATGCAGGAGTGAAATCAGGAAGGCCAAATCACACCTGGAGTTGCAGCTAGCAAGAGATGTTAAGAGTAACAAGAAGGGTTTCTTCAGGTATGTTAGCAACAAGAAGAAAGTCAAGGAAAGTGTGGGCCCCTTACTGAATGAGGGAGGCAACCTAGTGACAGAGGATGTGGAAAAAGCTAATGTACTCAATGCTTTTTTGCCTCTGTCTTCACGAACAAGGTCAGCTTCCAGATTACTGCACTGGGCAGCACAGCATGGGGAGGAGGTGACCAGCCCTCTGTGGAGAAAGAAGTGTTTCGGGACTATTTAGAAAAGCTGGATGAGCACAAGTCCATGGGGCCGGATGCGCTGCATCCAAGAGTGCTAAAGGAGTTGGCGGACGTGATTGCAGAGCCATTGGCCATTATCTTTGAAAACTCATGGCGATCGGGGGAAGTCCCGGACGACTGGAAAAAGGCTAATATAGTGCCCATCTTTAAAAAAAGGGAAGGAGGAGGATCCTGGGAACTATCGGCCAGTCAGCCTCACCTCAGTCCCTGGAAAAATCATGGAGCAGGTCCTCAAGGAATCAATTCTGAAGCACTTAGAGGAGAGGAAAGTGATCAGGAACAGTCAGCATGGATTCACCAAGGGCAAGTCATGCCTGACTAATCTAATTGCCTTCTATGACGAGATAACTGGCTCTGTGCATGAGGGGAAAGCGGTGGACGTGTTGTTCCTTGACTTGAGCAAAGCTTTTGACATGGTCTCCCACAGTATTCTTGCCAGCAAGTTAAAGAAGTATGGGCTGGATGAATGGACTATAAGGTGGATAGAAAGCTGGCTAGATTGTCGGGCTCAACGGGTAGTGATCAATGGCTCCATGTCTAGTTGGCAGCCGAAATCAAGTGGAGTGCCCCAAGGGTCAGTCCTCGGGCCGGTTTTGTTCAATATCTTCATAAATGATCTGGAGGATGGTGTGGATTGCACCCTCAGCAAGTTTGCAGATGACACTAAACTGGGAGGAGAGGTAGATACGCTGGAGGGTAGGGATAGGATACAGAGGGCCCTAGACAAATTAGAGGATTGGGCCAAAAGAAATCTGATGAGGTTCAACAAGGACAAGTGCAGAGTCCTGCACTTAGGATGGAAGAATCCCATGCACCGCTACTAGGGACCGAATGGCTCGGCAGCAGTTCTGCAGAAAAGGACCTAGGCGTTACAGTGGATGAGAAGCTGGATATGAATCAACAGTTTGCCCTTGTTGCCAAGAAGGCCAATGGGATTTTGGGCTGTATAAGTAGGGGCATTGCCAGCAGATCGAGGGACATGATCGTTCCCCTCTATTCGACATTGGTGAGGCCTCATCTGGAGTACTGTGTCCAGTTTTGGGCCCCACACTACAAGAAAAATTGGAAAGAGTCCAGCGGAGGGCAACAAAAATCATTAGGGGACTGGAACACATGACTTATGAGGAGAGGCTGAGGGAACTGGGATTGTTTAGTCTGTGGAAGAGAAGAATGAGGGGGGATTTGATAGCTGCTTTCAACTACCTGAAAGAGGGTTCCAAAGAAGATGGATCTAGACTGTTTTCAGTGGTAGCAGATGACAGAACAAGGAGTAATGGTCTCAGGTTGCAGTGGGGGAGGTTTAGGTTGGATATTAGGAAAAACTTTTTCAACTAGGAGGGTGGTGAAACACTGGAATGGGTTACCTAGGGAGGTGGTGGGATCTGCTTCCTTAGAAGTTTTTAAGGTCAGGCTTGACAAAGCCCTGGCTGGGATGATTTAGTTGGGGATTGGTCCTGCTTTGAGCAGGGGGTTGGACTAGATGACCTCCTGAGGTCCCTTCCAACCCTGATATTCTATGATTCTATGTATGCAGACTGCTCCTGCCTGCCTGGCACCCTACAGGAAGGAGCTGCATGCCCCAGAGGGAACTCTACGGGGGTGGGGGGGTTAAGAAGAGCCACGTGCTCTATGCTGCTAAGCCCAGAATGATGGTGCTTTTAGCCATGCAGTTCCCCAATCACTAAGCAATTCTACAGCAGACATCTAAGCCTCTCACAAAGCCAGCAGGCTCCCCTGAATGCAGCTCCCCCAGGTGAGTGCCTCAATAAGCAGGATGCTGGTGGTCATGCTGAACCCCCAGGGCAGGTCTGGATTTAAAGCAGAGGATCAGGGACCTGCCCTAGCGAAGCAGACACTCACATGAGAACATCTACTTCCCAGAACAGCTAAGCAGGCCCGGGACCAAGGAGCTGGCTCAGATCTCCTTGTAGCAGATGGGGCAGACTTACCTGGGGGCTGGGGAACTGCAGAGAACACGGCTGACGTTCTTACAGCAGCCATTGGTGAAGGGGTTCACGCCACCCCGGAATTTACCCGTAACCTGTGGGACATAGAGAACCATTCAGGGGAGCCAGTTTAGAGATGCAGGGAGGGGAGGCCAGCCACCGCTCTCCCACCACCCTCCAAACACCTGTAGTCTGCAGAGTGCATACCTGTTCATTGGTAGTGCGTCCCCTGGCTACCAGCACCACATGGAACCCCGTAAGGCCAGCTACAGGAATGAAGAACAAACCAGCCACGCACATCACAGCCATGCTGCCAGCAGAGTCAAGGGACCAACCATAGTGCTGTTCTCATATACACTCCCCGCTCCAAGCCCCGCTGCTCCTCCTGCCCCGACTGGGAATGCTTTTCTCCTGGCACCCCCATGCAACTGGGAGACATCCCTTCCCCAGCCTGCAATGCTCATCTCCCGGCACCCCCATGCCCATGGGAGACACCCCCTCGCCTGGTCTGGGCTGTTGTTTTAGGCAGGATTTCACTGCACCGTGGGGATGGGAGGAGGATACGTGACAGCCATGCGGATCCCAGAGAGCTCTTCCACCTGGTAGAGGACATAGAGCAGGCCAAAGCCGAAGACGCCCATGATGTGCACGGTGAGCGAGAGCAGGAAGAGGAAGAAGTAGCGGTAGTTGCGCCGCCCGATGCAGTTGTTCACCCAGGGGCAGTGATGGTCAAACTCCTGCCAGTTACAAGGGAAGGGGAGAGAACAGTCAGAGGCTTCCGTTCAACAGCACAGGGCTACAGGCACTAGCCAACCTGTACCATGGGGGAAGCAGAACACAGGCCTCCCTGCCCTGGAGGGAGAGTGGAGCACAGGACTGCCCTGCCACCCCACCGCACAGCTCCTCCCCCCACAGGGAGAGCGGAGCACAGGATTGCCCTGCCACCCCACCCCTTTCCAGGGCTCCTCACCCTCCAGGAAGAGCACAGAGCAGGACCATCTACCTGGGATCAGAGCGTAGGACCCTCACTGTCTGAGCTGCTCACCCTCGTGGTGATCAGAGCACAAGACTCTCCCACCCACCTGCCACAGGGAAGCAGAGCACAATATGCCCTTGTCCTCTAGGGGTCTTCACCCCATAAGCCATAGGGCAAATAGAGTGCAACACAGACAGACGCACCCTCCATGTCCTGCAGCCAAGCACAGCACAGGACAACCACTGGCATGCAGAGCTGTGCAATACACAGGGTGCTGCGGGTGCAGTAGCTCAGATCACTGCAGTCCAGCCCGTACCCTGCCCTGCCGGCGGTTCCTTACCTCCACACAGTTGTCACAGACGCTGCAGTGGGAGCAGCGCGGGGGCCGGTAGAAGCGGCATGTCGCACACCATTTCATGCGCACCTGGATGCCCTTGATCTCCACTGTCTTGTAGAGTGGGGCTCTGAAGTCATCCTCCTTGTCCTCATCTTCCTCGGCTAAGGGAGAGGAAATACCCAGCAGAGCAATAAGTCAGAGCACTGGGAAGTCACAGACCAAACCCGGCTGCTATCTGCCCCCAAAAGTTGGGAGAGCTTCTGAGAACCCCAGTCTTTGCTGTCCCGATGCTGTTGCACTGGACACCTAAGCCACTCCCTAACAGGAAAATCCCCAAATCTGCATTCTGAGCAGGCATGGGGGCCGTCTAGAGGGCCCCAAATATTGAACCATCTATCGGGAGGTTCTCCTAGGCCTGGGTCTCTCAGATGTCTGCTGCCCATGGGAGGCTCAGGGACCTGATCCAGGAATACAGGATTTCTATCTGTTTTGGCCATTGGTCCATCTGATCCAGAATGCTGGCTCCTACAGCGACCAATACCAGAGATGACAGAAAAAGGAAAACTCTCACAATGCATGTCCCAGTACAATACCACATGACCAGGGCAAAGAGGTTCTTTCCTCAGCCCTGTGGCCAGCCTTATGCCCTGAAGCTGGAGATCTGGGGTATCAGCCCGGTCCCGTCATCAGGAGAGCATGGAAAGAGTTGGCTCCTGACAAGACACTTCCTGGGCTGCACTGAGGCGGGAACAGCTCTCACCTCGTGGGAATATACCCGGGTCCATGAAGGTGGCCATGCTGAAGTTGGCCAGCACAAAGAGGAAGACAACAGCATTGTAGATGGGGATGATCGGGGAGATGTACAGGCTGAGCCCCGGGCACCTGCACACAGACACAAGAGATGAGACAATGCAAAACCACCTCGATTCATGACTTAATTGGACTCTAGATAGGACGTCCCCAGCCCTTCCCACCAGCACCTCCCCAATTTAGTCTAATAACTGCATTCTGCAACCCCAAGAGAAGCCCTTCAGACTCATCTATCCAAGGAGGGACTCCAGGCAATGCTGTTTGGAGCTGAGAACTGGAAAGGGGTGAGGATAGAGTCCTGCCCTCAACCCTGTGTCTGAAGGCAACAAGAGTAGTGTTTAATATCCTTTCCCCAGCTGCTGCTCCTTGCTGCAGAGCTCAGTACGGCAGCAGTTGGGCAGAGGACAGAGTGAGGGGATGGACGTGTTGGGCACTGGACAAACCGTCCCTGTTGTGCTTTGTAGTGTCCCAAAATGGAAGTCCACATTCCACGCCCAATAGGTGGGTCATATTTCCCACTGGGCGAACACTGGAGCAGGGGATTCACACTCCCCAGGGGAGCTTAGGAACCACATTGCACAGGAGTCAAAGAATTCCCAACACACAGCCATTAACCCTTCCCTCCCACAACAGGCCACTCCCCTTGGTTCTCTCCAGAAGAGCCAGCGAGGACAACAGTGCACTTGGAAACTCGCCTGCAGCCTTCTCAGCGGGGCAGGGGTATGCCAAATAGACAAGCAGCACTAGGAGACTAGCGTACACAGAACTGATTGGGTCTCTCTTCTGGGACAGAAGGGGCACTTGGGCCCTCCAGCAGAAACAATGCCCAACAGGACTGGCCAGTCTTCTGGGCCACAGGTCCCCTGGCTAGATCCTAACCTTGTTCCACTGGGCACCAGCTCTTGCTTGAGTTGGCTGGTATAGAAACTCATGCCCATAACCTCTCCCTACTCTCCTGAGAGTAGCTGGCTTTGAAATGCAGCACATACTCTCCACACTCTGAACAGCAGTTGCTGGGCATGGGGAACCCAGAGAGTCCAGAAAGGGAAGTGATTAGCAGTGGGCACATAAGGGAAACATTCTGCTGGACCCCTCTGACCAGCTTGGAAAATCCACTGGAAGGGGAGAGTGAAGAACAGTCCTCCCCTTCCACCCCATCACAAATGTCCACTCCAAATTCAGCCTATCCCTACTCTCCTCCCAGTTTAGTGTCATCTGCAAACTTGCTGAGGGTGCAATGAGATGAGATGGTCATCCCCCAGCATGGCTGAATTTGGAGGGGATGGTCATCCCCCAGCATGCAAATGATGGTTCCATCTTGCTGTGTGGGACCTAACCATGCCCCCAGTCTGTACTCAGGGAAGGATGGCCCAGCGGTTTGGGCTCCAGCCTAAGAATTAGGAGAAGTGGGTTCAATTTCCTGCTCTGCTACAGACTCCCTGTGTAACCTTGTGAAAGTTATGTGGCCTCTCTGTGCCTTAGTTCCCCATCTGTACAATGGGGATAATAGCACTGCCCTGCCTGAGACACTACAGGAATAGGGCCCACAAAAGTACCTAAGACAGATGGAGCCCTGGACAAACCAAAAGCAGGACTGACTCAACTCATTAAGGCAAACTAGACAGCGAGGGAAAGAAACAGGACAAGCCAGTGTGACCAACAGCTCCACACACAGAGAGCTTGCAAGAGAAAAACATGTCCCCACCACCACATGTGCAGGGAGACCAGGTTACAGGGGGGAAAGCAGCTACTTAGCAGAAAGAACCCAAGGAGAATGTCCAAGTGAAAAAGACAGCCCTATGTCTGAATGCTGGGACAGTCAGTTAAAGCTCCCAAACAGCCCTAACTCTGCCTTGTGCCCATTGTACTGGGATGTGGGGGGTCAAAGAAGTTAATTGTCTGCTCCCCAGTGTCCTCTGGGGGACAAAGGGAAGTCACGAACATCTAGGCTGTACAGGAGGAAAAAGGTCTCTAGCTGTAGCAAGGAGGATGGAATCAGAGTGGAAATCTGGGAAGGGCCCACCTTTTTCTTCTGTGATTATACAGCACCCAGCACAATGGTGCTCTGGTCCATGGCTGGGGCTACTAGGTGCTACCATAATACTCCTAATAAATAATGTACAGTGCTTAGTTCATTCGTGCTCTTGTCCCTGGCCAGGGCCTTTATATGCTACTGTAATACAAATAATAAAATCTAGCTCTGTCATGGGTGGTGGGTCTGAGATCCACAATGACTAATACTCTGCTATTGCTAAGTCTGTTTGGTTGGAGGTCAAAATAGGGCAGATAGTGATAAGGGAGTTCCAACCTTATTTACAGAATCCCCACCACGATACCCAGACCTACTGGAATTAACCAGACCCCATACAGCAAAGGGCTCCTACAAACCTTGAGGTGCATCTCAGTGCTGCAGGCCAGGATATAGGTGGACTGGCAGAGCTGATGAGGGTGGGGCAGGACTGAAAGAGCAGGAGCCAGACTGAGGTGCACTGGCAAAGCAGAAGGCATGACTGGAAAAGCAGGAGTCACTACAGAGTAGGATTGCGTACTGCGGTGCAAGTGATGTTACCGGTGTGACATCCCTTAGAAACATGCCACCACCCACTCTCCAGCTCTGGAAAACTCATATGGTGTGGGAGGGCGAGATGTGCCACGGGGGAGACAGGGCTCAGGTGCCCCTCATTTTATATAGAGCTCCCCCAGGGATAGCTCAGTGGTTTGAGCATTGGCCTGCTAAACCCAGGGTTGTGAGTTCAATCCTTGAGGGGGCCATTTAGGGATCTGGGGCAAAAATTGGGGATTGGCCCTGCTTTGAGCAGGGGGTTGGACTAGATGACCTCCTGAGGTCCCTTCCAAGCCTGATATTTTCTGATTCTATGATTCACCCCCACACACTGCTGGGTGTTTGGCTGGCTGGCTAACAGCTCCTCCAGAATCACAGGAGGGTTTGGAGGGATGCTGAGAGTGGTGTCAGAAATGGTACACATTGGTAGGGGAATCACCGTTCCTCTTCCCCTGGAGGAGCTTGGGCTCAGGAGACAGTGGGCTTCCCCCTTGAAGGCGCCGGTGTAATACCCTAATCTGCTTTGCGGCTGGGAGTTTAATCCCACAGATCTAGGGCAGCATCTGTCCCTCTCCCCCCCACAACTCAGAGCAGTCTGCAATATACACAGAGGGATTTAGGCAGCAGGAGCACAGAGACAGAGATGAGAGCGCATGGCCGGCTGCACAGGATGACATATGGCATGACTGGGGTAATCCATGGCAGCCTCAGAGTCTGGGGCAGCAGTTGTGGGGCACACACTAGATTGGGCAGGGATGGCCTGCCCCACTGCTCATTGTTCCACTTCCAGCCCCTCCTCCGCTGCCAGACACTATCATTTAACATTCCCTTTAAGGGACAGCTAGGACAGAAAAGCCCACTTTAAACCATCCTCTCACATGCAGGTCAGAGGGAGCACAGACAATCTCCAGTGGAGGGCAGGAGTGGGGCGGCAGCAGCAGCAGCCGCCGCACATGCTATACAAACCCTGGCTCTGAGCCTGTTAACCAAAACCAAAGTATGAGATGGCACAGGGGGAAGAGTATGTTCAAATGCCAACATCTACAGACTAGGCCTAGCAAGAGGCAAGCAGTCCAGTGATGCCGGGGGGAAAAGACTAGGCAGCAGGCTGGGGGAAAGAGGGGAGGGCTCAGAGAACTGGACACAGTCTGTCTGCTCTAGGGTATCAGTTCCAATCCAGTCTAAGCTTTAGGGCACAAAATCGTCACAGATGGGGTTGTGGAGGAGCGATTCCAATCCAGCCCCAGACCAACAGGGGGAGTGAAGGGGATATTGGGCTGTGGAGCTTGTCTCCTCCAGAGCAGCAGTTTCAATCCCACCTCAGGTTCATGGTGAGTTACTCCTATCCCACTTTTGTTTCCCATCATGCTGCTGAAGCAGTGATGCAGTCAGAACCATCACGGCCATTTGTACTGCTTGTGCAAAGGGAACTGGGGAGGGCCTTGGTACATTTCTCAGTGGACATATGTTCCCATCCCAAAGTCACCAGCACTTACTTAATCCTCCCCATTAGTAGTCTCAGCAGAGAGACTATGGCTGGACTGGCCACAGACTGAAGAGTTTCTCATCACCCCAGGGCTAGAGTTAGACACTGCTGGGGGAAGCAGGCCCTGCTGCTGCCTGTGCTATCCCTGCACACCTGCTCTGTTAGTGGTGCCTGTTCTGGGAGTACCTGGCAGGGCAGGGAGCTGCCAGCAGGTAGAGTGTGGCCTGGATGGACTGGAAGGAAGAAGAGCCATGTGCGGAGAGACAAGGGAGAGGTAAACAGTATGTCCCTGTCCTGGAAGCCAAGGGAGGAGCTGCTGTACAAACCTGCCCTGGCATGCAGCTTTAAGCAGTGGGAGAGAGATGAAAGAAGGGCAGGGAGGCAGAGGAAGATAAGGGTGTGGGGAGAAAGGAGAGGTGGCTAGAGAGCAGGCAGGCAGGCAGGCGCTTGTGGCCCCACCCAGCTGGAGGAGGCATTGGGACAGGCTTGCTCATTTCCCATCTGGTAATTAACCCAATTAATTCCCCTCACTCTCTCCTGGCAGGCCATGGGAAGGGAGCCTGCATCCAGGTCAGTGTCCCTCCCCAAATACTCCGCCACCAAACAGGCTCTCATTTTCACACACCCCCAGTTTGGCCTGGGTGGGGGAAATGGTGGCTACCACTGACTGAACAGGCAGAAGCCTTCCAGCCCTTTGCCTCTGCAAAGGTGAGAGGCTCCAGAGCTGCTGTAGCTGAAGTGGGACACCACTGAGAAGGAGAACCAGACAGCAACTTTGGCTAGTGCAACTGCAATGCATGGGGAGGGACTAGGGGTTGAGTGCACAGGACTGTGGGTCAGGACCTAAGTTCCCTCTAAGCAGCGCAGACCTGCCGGGGCTGCGGGAGAGGCGCCCCTCCCCGGCCCCAACACGGACATGCCCCAGACTTGCCGCAGCTGGGGGAGAGGAGCCCATCTCTTGGCCCAGGCGCGCCGAAGCTGCTGCAGCTAAGGAGAGGTGCCTCTCCCCCTGCCCTGAGCTGCTGCAGCAAGAGAGGGCTGGGGGGAGTCCTCTCTCTCTCTCCACCACAGCCCCAGGGCAGCCTGCACCCCCAAACCACTCATCCACAGCCCCACCCCAGAGCCCGCACCCCCAAACCACTCATCCACAGCCCCACCCCAGAGCCCACGCCCCAAACCCCTCATCCCCAGCCCAACCCCAGAGCCCACGCCCCAAACCCCTCATCCCCGGCCCCATCCCAGAGCCCATGCCTCCTCCACCCCAACCCTCTGCCCCAGGCCTGAGCCCCCCCCCCACCCCGAACCCCCCCCACCAGAGCCCTCATCCCCCCCCACCCCAACACGCTGCCCCAGGTCTGAGCCCCTCCCACACCCTGGGTCAGCAGGGGGGAGCCAGAAGTAAGATGGGGCAGAGGAGGACTTGGGGGAAGCATGGGGAGACTCCCCCAAGAGCATGTCCCATCCTACCCCATAACCTGCGCTCAGCTCCTGTTCCTCACAAGGATATGCACTATCTGGGTGGCCCTGCTACCTGGCTCCCAACATTGCTGAGCTCCCAGCAGCTCCAGTCCCTTGTGCTCCCTTGCCTGGTCCTAGCTCCAGCATCCCTGGCTCCCTCCCTGCTAACCCACCGCCAAGCAACCCCCACCCAGGCACAGCACCTGCTGGCTCAAAGGATGCTCTGCAACCCAGGAGAGAAAGGAGCCGCCTGGACCAGGATTAGCAGAAGTACTGGAACGCCATTCCAGCTCCTAAAAAAGATGCTGAAACAGTGTACTGGAGCATTCTGGCATGGCTTGAGCCCTGCTCCTGGGTGCTGTCCCACACTCTGCCACAGACCTGCTAAGTGATCTTCGGCAAATCACTTTCCTTCTGGGTTTCCCCGTCAGTCTCACACACAGGGAGGTGGGGGCAGGGAGAAGGCTAAATCCACTTATACTCGCAAAGTCCTTGGTGGCAGAGGTGCTACAGATGGCATTTTCTGCTCCAACAAGCCCCTCTTGCAATGAGCCATAACCTAGGTTCCTTCCTACCTGAACAGCCGTTAGCCACAGAAAGCTAAGTACTGCCCATCATGCACAAGTCAGAGACTGGGAACGATGTACTATGCAGGCTGTGTGAAGTGAAACTGAGGCAGCCTGGAGTGTCACGACCCCGCCCCTAGCAGGTTCATTCCATGCCTGACTAGCAGCATCAGGCTTGGTTTGCGTGTGACTCTGCCGCGAGCTCCCAAGCAGCCTTACACCATCACTGACTCGACCCAGGTTTTAGTAATATTATACCAGTACCAGAAAGGAAACAAAAATGTGTGGGGTAGAAGGGGTGGCTTTCAATCCTTTCCATTCCTGGCAGGGGGATTCCCTACACAGTGATTCAGAATGGCGCACGAAGCTGCACTCCAGAAGCCAGCCAGGCGGCACCCTGCATGGGAAAAGCCTTGCAAGGAGCAGGCAGACAAGGAGCAACACAACCACGCTTTTGAAGGACACCCTTCCTGGGGTGGCTAAAAATCCTTTTCTGCCACAGCTCAGATCACATCAACCCCCAAATCCTCCCTAACTCCCCCCTCACGGTCTTTCCCTTCAAAGCTCTGCACTGCTCAGCCCCTGCCCAAGTCACCTTCCTTCCTCACTGCTTCCAAGCTGCCCCTTATGCTTGGAGCTATTTCCTGGGCACCTAATCACCACCCCTTTTGTTTGGACAAATTCCTCCTTAAACCTTGCATCTTTCAGTGTCAATCCACTCTCAAAAGTGATCTTCATCTCATTGGCACCCTGGGCATCTGGCCGTTCCTCCTCCTCTCCGATGCTATACCTAGAACCATCTCCTCTCTCCCTTGCAATGCCAACAAAGCAAGTAACCAGTCTTCCAGCAGGCAGATATACTGTTCCTGAGTGGAATGAATGGCAGAACCCCACATTGAGCATTCCAGTACAGAGGGGAAATTCGAACCCAAGCAGGGAGGAAAGTGGACTCCCTCCCCTGGACATTTCAGGAGGAAAGAGTCAAGTTTCTAAGAGACAGTGATGAACACTCAAGATTGAGCTGGGTGAGAAAACAAAAGCAGCCTGACTTCAGCCCCAATAGTGATCCCAGTGCATCAGAATCAATGACAGTTCTGACGGAACAAGTCTCCAACTGCAAAGGGAGCAGAGGGATTAACTCCAGCAGTTTATCCTCCTCCCCAACTCTGATTGGGGTCTGGAGTGCCCATAACAAGCACTTTAGTGGGGAATCTTTTTATTCCATTCCAAAATAGTTTTGGGTGTTCAGAGCCTCCATAACACATTCTTCTCCATGTAGTTCATAGAAAACTAAAGTGATTGCATAGCACCAGCTCCCCAGTCTCCCCTATCTGTTCTGGGGAAAGTCTACACCCACCCATATCAGGTCTAGTTATAGCCCACCAGGCAGGCAAGCTGTCAAACCAAGACCATTTGGTACACAGTGAACTTTATACCCAGAACAGCAGGCCAGGGATTCAAAGCCATTGCAGTCTGGGATTTCAGAGCAGGAGTTTAGGAACTGAGCCAAAGCTCAGAGATACCCAGATTCCACAAGGAAAAAAAAAAATCCTCTTCCAGATCTGTAGTATCCACACCCCAGGGGACTAGTGTTCCTGACTCCAACCACAGCAAGACCTGTAATTCCAGCTCCCAAGCACAACAGCAGCCACAGCACAGCACACTAGTGACACAAGTCACACCTCCAGGTCACCCACGGGCAGTGGAAGCCATGCTCAGGGCACTAATGGCAGCATTCACATGCCCAGCCTTTATGTTGTGGAACCTACACACCAGTGTGCTAGTACCAGGATTCACATTACCAGCCTCTAAGTGCTCTGGGTGTGTGGAATCCACTCTTCCAGGAAATGTGAAGCCTGACACTAGTGCACTTTGATGTGTAGTTCCTACCAGCTAATTGTTTCAGCCTTCACTCTCCAGCAAAGAAAGATTTGCATACCAGGTACTAGTGCCAGGATTTCCACACTCAGCTTCCCAGCACAGTGAGATTTCCTCAAGGGCAACAGTGCCAGGATCCACCCTCCAAGCACCAGAGATAAGGAAGTTCTAGGCAGGTACCATTTGCTCCTCGCAGAGCAGAGGCCCAGGCTGATGCTGGAAGGAAGCCTCATTATTTGAAGATAGACAGGGCAATGCATTCCTGCCTTTCATGCTCCTAGGTAGACTGGACTTCCCACACTGAATCACAACATGCAAAGGGAGAGGCAGAAAGGACAGTGAATGTTTCCATGCTCCTTTAGCCTACACCAAACCAGGGGAGATGGGGCTCTCCACATAGCGGCCTCAGTGACCATCTGAATCCCAGGGAACTGAGGTTTGCTCTTATGTTTAGAGAGAAATCAACTGATTTCCAGAGGAGCTGTTGAGGCTTGTCTTTCTACTGTAGATAACAACAGAGCGCTTGGAAACTCAATAGTTCCAGCCCACCAGGCAAACTGAGTCATACCTTGGGAGCTAAGGCATAGATGGCTTCTCTGCTAGTCACACTGGGAGAAGCCAGTTACTCAATAGACCGTGCTTTTAAATGCAGCCTGATCTTCCTCTCTCCCCAAAGACAGCAGTTACAGCACAGGCTCAATCCCACTCCCAAAACCCCCTCCTCTTCCTCTTCTAGTGGCTATTTCACTTCCTCCTGGGAGACAATTACTCCACAGGAAACAACCCCCCACGTTTGACTCTGGTGCTGCACTCTGACCTTTCCCTCTGTATGGTTAAGAGCAGATGCTGCTGGCATTATCACATTCACCAGGCTGAACTGTGATGGGGCGGAACTGATATCCTGGCCTTTCCAGTTTCTCTCTAAACTCTCATTGCAAATAACCCTCCAGCTCCATGTGATTGGTTGCATTTTGTCATGACTGCAAGGGGTGCAATCCAGCTAGGACCCTCTGCTCAGACTCCCTGTGACAGGCCCACTGGGAGGACTGATACCACAGCCCACCCCAATTCCAACCCAAGTCCAGGCAAATCTGATCACTGTGTCCCTACTCCACACTTCCTGCTTTACTTTCACTATTGCCCACCCACCCTCATGGGGCAGGAGCAAGCTCCCATTTCCTCCTCTGAAAAGGGAAGTTAGGTTTCCATGGCCCATTCAGTCTTTGGATTCTCAGCTGAGACTGACAAATGGAAAAATCAATGTCAGCAGTTTTTGCGATATGGACTTATGTGACTGTCGGAGACTGAGCCTTCTCAGTAATCAGGAAAGGTCAAAGAAATCAAGAGAGATCAGTGTGACCATAAATCTCAGCACCTTCAAAACAAAATAAAAGATCCACTATAAAACAACCCAGCCTGCCCAAAATAATGCCACCAAAATGCCTCCAATAAATCAAGTGAAAAGAAGAGATGTGCACGTTCACTTTAACAAACATGTAAGGAACTCAAGTATCATAGGAATAGGCTCATTGTAAAGAAAGAGACAACAAGAACATGGGCTGATAGCCACCCCTGCAACCCACACACTCTTCAACTCATTTCAAATAGGAACCAAATAGCTGTGAGCAGATGAATTTCCATCACTACTGATCTGGCACAGGTTTGGCTGGGGCCCCAAAGGCAGGAGAGAGAATCCAAACCCTATTCACCATCCCCCTGACTGAAATGGAGCTGCAGCCATCAGTGCAAAAGACTATATTCCATTTCATATCTCCTGAGATAGTACTTTTCAAGGTACCTGACTTTTCAATGCTTTCAAACTACAAGTACTATACAGCAAGCTGAAAATTCAAACCCATCCTTGCATTTGGATGGTACCTTTCTGTCTGCAGAATGCCCATAAGGAAAAGGATCGGGGTGACTGAAGGAGGATGGGAAATGAGGGGTTAGCAGCCACTGGCTGCTTTTTTTGGTACAGACTAAAACAGAGGTGGCCAAACTACAGCCCGCAGGCCACATTCGGCCCGCAGGACCATCCTGCCTGGCCCTTGAGCTCCCAGCCGGGGAGGCTAGCCCCCAGCCCCTCCCCTCCTGTCCCCCCTCCTCTGCAGCCTCAGCTCTGAGCAATGGGGCTGTGAGCTCCTGCCGGGCAGTGCGGCAGGCTCTGGCTGGGCAGCGCCGCTGCAAGTCCTGCTGCTCTGAGCAGCCTGGTAAGGGGTGGGGAGGTTGGATAAGGGGCAGGGGGTTCCAGGTCGGGGGGGGCCAGTCAGGGGACAGGGAGCGGTTGGATGGGGCAGAGGTGGGGGGGGGGGTTGGAGAGCGGAACAGGCGGGGTTGGATAGGCGTGGGAGTCCCGGGGGGCCTGTCAGGGGGCAGAGGTGTGGACAGGGAGCGGGGGGGTTGGATGGCGGGGGCAGTTAGGGGCGGGGGGTCCCGGGAGGGGACGGTCAGGGGACAAGGAGCAGGTGGGGTTGGATGAGTCGGAGGTTCTGAGGGGGGCAGTCAGGGGGCAGGAAGTGGGAGGGGGCAGATGGGGGGGCATGCTGTTTTGGGAGGCACAGCCTTCCCTACCCAGCCCTCCATACAGTTTCAGAACCCCGATGGGGCCCTCAGGCCAAAAAGTTTGCCCACCCCTGGACTAAAACATAAGAGATGGCAGCTTGTTTGGGGGAAGTGGGCAACTGTGCTGCAACTTAATTGGCTTAATCAGGGAGCCGGAGAGAGGGCAGCTAGGAATTTGGGGAGGAATTTGAGCAAAGAGACAAATAGCAGCTGTACATTAAGAAACCTCTGTGAAAGGTGAGATTATATAGATGGCCAAATTGTCTTCAAAGGGGAAAGACAGTGAAAACTAGATTTACTGAAACTCAGGGGAGCAGGCCTGGAAGGGTGTGAAGGGAGTGGGGAGAGAAATGGACCCAAATGGCTTTCCCTGTCCTAAACGATAGGAAATGTTCAGGAGAAAACCCCAATACAAATTCACAGCTTCTTCCTCCTTCCAAGAGGAGAATGGGGGACATAGCCCACTTCCTTCTTTATTCTCACTCAAGCCAATGCTGTTTTCTCAGCTTTGTCCCAACAGTGGCCAATGGCCCTAATTAGTTTAAACCATATTATGTGACTTGATACCTCTGTTAACTAAGTCCATACATTAAAATGGACTTCTTGACTTAGGCACGTAAATCCTATGTCAGGTCTCAGATGGACTAATGGGTAGCACAGATTACATGTTGGAAAAATGCAGTGAAGGATCCACATGGGCCACAAAATTATGAAGTCTCCAAAGATAGCCATCTAGGCAGAGTAAATAGAAACCCAAGCACCAGTCCGATTCTCACACCCCATTGCTGAGGAATGTTATCACCGGCCAACGAGGGGCCTGCAAGTCTTTACATGGAACCTACTTCTTTCTCCTCATCTCTCTTCCGTTTAACTCCATGTAACTATGTGTGTTTTGTTTTCCAAATCAAATGCTTTAGGACCAGTGCCAGCAGCACAGCCCTTGTAAGCAACCCTGCAAAAAAACAAGACAGCCCTAGTGAGCAATCGTACTGGACGCAGTTTGGGACTGGGCTGCTCCCATACCTGACCACAGGCTGTGGAGAGAGCAGACTGAAACATACCAGGCTTGCACCAGTGTCACCTGATTGCTGCTGTCACTTTCCAGGGAAACCATGACGGGGAGGGGACCTGTCTGTAGCCACAAACAGGCGGCTCACAAGTGACAGAGGAGGGAAAATACAAGGACAATGATTCAATCTCAAGAACTGTTATCACGTGAAAGTAAAATCAGATTTGCAGCCTTATGTTCCTTTCTACCCCACTCCCACTCTGGGCAACGGGGCTGCGAGCTCCGCAGCGCAGCTGCAAGGGGAGGGGACCTGTCTGTAGAAAAAAGGCTCAAGAAGGGACTCAGTTTCCAAGCTGAAGGAAACAATACAACATAGCCCTCAATAATCTGACTGGCAACGTACTGTTTTGGCCTCTCTGGGCTGTGCTCCTGCCTGGCAGTGCTTTGAGTTTTAATGTGATGCTGTAAAGTAAGTTAAACAACTTCAGCTGACCTACAATTAAATGACTCTGCCCAGCTATTTCCATCCTGAACAAACCTGCTCAACAGTGCAGGTTTTTAAGTAATTGCAACAAGGCTTTGCAGCTTGCAGCCCTGTGATAAGAAGATCTAGTGGGAGAGGGGAGCTCACGCTCATACTCAGTGATTTTTCACAACTGTCCAGCTGCTGCCTCACAGATTGGTGGGAACTGCCCCCTTTTCTCATACATTTACACTCTTCTTCACCACTGTGAGATGCTGCACATCACAATGATGAGGAAAACGGACTGTGCATCTTACTCCAGTATGGAAATGCCATGAATGACAGCTCACGGAGAGTGTACAAATCTGGGGTGCAACCCCCAATTCTTTCCCCATTTTGTACACACTGCTACATGACCAGGCTGGCACCATCAATCAATTTACTTGTCAGGGGAATGATATTTTACATCCCAAATGGCAAGAGTGTTGTCTTCCTTTCACTCCTCAGCACCGGAGTCAAAGTGGATATACTAAAGCATGTCTGATTAAATAGATGCCTTGAGTCCCTGTGCTGGGAATTCTGAGGGCTACCGGACAAAATGTCAGTCACCCCAAATCACACTTGGGAGCAATCAAACCAGCACTACCCTTCCTATCTAGATACATCATCCTTCGATACTCTCCAAACGCCCTTTCAACTCAACAGCTTTATGATGAAATAATAAGCGGGGGAAAAAACATGCCCTGCCCTTCTCTTTTCACTCTCCTATTGAACAATCAACACTTTATCTAAAGTGTTTCCTCCCCCCCCCACAGCACCATGGGCGGCAGGTATAATAGGCCAGGGGAGGCTCTCCCACCCCTAGTGCAGCCGCCGCTGTGGGACCCAGGTTGCGGGTTTGGTGAGAGAAATTTTTGCTTTTTATTATGCCCTGTGCAGGTTCCGGGACAGCTGTGGAGACACTGTGCGCTATTCAGCTTCCTGGGCTCATCAGTAATCTCCAGGGAGATTACTGATGAACCCAGGATGCTGAGTAACATACTGCCTCCTCAACCGCCCCGGAACCTGCATGGTGCATAGCAAAACCTCAGGTTCTTCTTCCAGAAGAGAGAAGAGCTTTTCAATTTTTGCAGGGCGGCTTGGGGTCTCCGGAGGGGAGGCACAGCTATGGGGGCTCTGGCCAGCCTGGGGCTCCTCTGAGCAGGTTGGGGGGCTCAGGGCTCTGGCTGGTCTGGGCCTCCTCTGGCAGTGTGTGTGTGTGCGGGGAGCTCTGACTGCAGAGGGGGCCTCAGGACTCAAGCTGCAGGGGGCAGGGCAGGGGGTCTTGGGGCTCCGGCCATGGGGGGCGGAGTATCAGGACTCCGGCTGCTGGGGGGCCCGGGGCTCCAGTCGCAGAGGGAGTCTCAGGGCTCTGGCCACCGGGAGGTGGAAGGGGTGGAGCCGGGGGCTAGTCTCCCCAAAGTGGGGCTCCACCCACCGCCCAATACTAATCAATCCCTTTGCCAGCCAATATTAGTGACTCCTCCAGTTCAAAGCTAGGGTTCAGGCAATAACACCCAGCAGGGAAAATTCTTGCCCAAGGCTTAATAAAAGACTCTCAGCAATGGCAAGTCAACTCATGAACTGAGCGAACTGAATTTCTCAGCTGCCCCTCCATTCTCAGAGGCAAGAGCATCCTGCTGCTCCTCACTCACTCCATCTGGTAGATGTGCTCCACAAAGACCAGACATCAGAGCAGCTAGTGTTTGAGAGGCACTAGGAAGAGGAGAGATCCCTAAAGAGGAAGGGCAGCATCCACCCAAGCAGGGAGGGGAAGAAGAGCTTGATTGACAGTTGACTCCACTGGAGTTGGGTAGGTTCTAAAGGGTCACGTCTCTTCTGCATCAGTCTTGACTAGTCTATATTTGGTACATTTGAGCCCTGTCTATCCTGAGTACCTGATTAATCTTTGCTCAGTGGCTGAAGCTTCACAACCACTTCCCCCACTCCACAGAGGTTGAAAGAGAGAAGGAGCCATTCTCAAGTCTCAGCAAGATTAAAGCCAGAGATGGAGCCAGCTGGCCAACCAGAGGGAGCTGAACTAAGAAGTCCACCCTAAAATAAGTGGGCATCTGAGCACGCAATGCACTTTCCTCCTCCCCTCTACAATAAGACCAAACCCTAAAACCAGCTGGCAAAATTTCACTTCACATTAAAAATCAGGATATTTCTAATACAGTACTGGGATAATTCTAACACTCCCAGAACCCCTCACATGTTACCAGCAGGCGCTGGAGAGAAAACTCCAAGCTTGAATAGTATAGGGGCTTCAGCAAAGAGGCAACATCTCATTGCCTTGACAATGAGCCTCTCCAGCACATAAATCATTCCTTCTTCCCCACTTACTGTGCTAGCTTTAATTCCTCAGAAGTCACATGTGTACTGCTATTTTACTGAATGGAATTAGAGAGACTCTCTCATTCACTGAGGTCTGGAGTTCCTGCATACCCTAGTATTTAGAAGAGCCACAGCCACACCCTCACCCTATATGCAGTGTATAATATGCAGAGTCTTAAAGGTCAAGGGCACCTGAGCTATTCAGTGCAGAGCCAGTTCTAACTCTCACAGCTTGGAATCAAGATACTCTTCCAAGAATGGGAGGATGAGATGGGAACAGCAACAGCTCACATAAGTTGGGTCCTTCCCAGGCCTTGAGGTCTTACTCTGTCTGCTTGCCACTGAATCCAGAACTTAGTCAGCTCTGCCCCCAAATGAGGATGAAAAAGAATCCTACCCCAGAAAAACTTACCCCACCAGAAAAAGAGGTCGATGCCCACCACAATATAAAGCCCCTCACAGCTGAGGGGTGAACATGGGGCATGAGTCTCCTGTAACATCACTGCCTGGCACAGTCATCCCCCTAGCCCTGTCACATCAACCAGCACTATTATATCTCAATGCTCTCCCATGCCTAACAGTATCCAGCATGATTATTTACCACCACCCTTACTCATCAACCCCTGGAATGATTATTCCCCAATCCCACAGGTAAATCAAGTCCCATTCCAGAGACACTGAACCCCTCAGACCACTCTTGGATAAAATCTGAGATTAACTGCAGTGAGTGAACCAGATGGGGAGGGGCTGTGTGGGAGTCAAAGGGCATTACTCCTTGGACTTTCCCTTGTACCTTCCAAGTCAATTCTGTTAACTCTCTAAATAATTATTATACACACACTCCTACCATCTTTCCCGGATCCAACAAACTGCTTGTGGCTTTGGTTATCCCCAATACTGAAAACTCTTCCAGATTTATCACAGATACAGAGGTCACATGGGGCCACTATTCACACACAGGGTGATTTGTAATAGGATCCTTGGGCTAAGGCTTGTGTGTTATTCCAAATGTACAAAGACAGCAAGAAGCTGAGAATTGTGGCTCAACAGCTACAAGGCACCTTGCTCTGGCAACTGGATAGGATTCAGTGTATGCCATTTCCTCATCTTGACTGGAAAAGCCAAGTAAAATATATCTGAACCAAGTTTAGGTGGTGGGGCTGCTTGGGGGCCACTCTGACACTTAAAAGCACAATTGCAGAGCCCAGACTTTAGATTCGAAAAGGCAGCATCCCCTCCCATCTCTTCAGCAGGCTCCTGACAAGACATTAACTCCTGTATCAAGTCACCTCACCTCTCCCCCTGCCCAGATTTGACCTCCACACTCAGTCACAGTAGAGTATGGGGCCAATTTGATGTCTTAAGTAGCCCCGAGTCACTTTGTCAGCAGGCCCAGCTCCCTATACCTGGCAAACTATTTGTAACTCACGTGAAGGCAAAGAAGAGGGTGGTGGCTCCCACTAGGAAGATGGCAGCAGCTGAGACCGGGACGTATTTGCTGGGTTTGAATCTCTTTCCAGATGCTGCTGGCATGTTGGAGCTCTGGTGGGTGATCTGCCCTGCAGCATAGCCCAGGCCCAACTGGAGTCAGAATGGACACGAAAAGGGGGAGGGGACCTTTAGAAGGGAGAAGGAGGGGGGCAGAGGGAGAAGATGGGAGGGAGAAGTCGTGGGGGTAAACAGTTACCCAACTTCCTGAAATACACTTAGAGGGTGTTCCAAATGGAGCAGAAGGAAACAATCCAGAGGAAGGATCCACACAGATCCCTGAAGGGAGAGGCCCAAGAAGACAGCCAAGGGAGTCCACACTGTCCCCTGAGAGTTTGGGGATGTATGGAAGGAGATTTAAAAAATAAAATGGGAAACTGAATTCCAATTTAAACTACTGCTGGAACACGACAGCTGGGAGCAGCCAAACTCCAGGTGCAAGAAGCACCTCCCCAAGCAGCTTGTGGCAAAGGCTGGCTTCAAAGAGATTTTATAAGTTAGGGTGGGGAAAGTGGCAAATGGAAGTTGCAGACTCTGCAGCAAATGGAGGAAAGCCAAACTGAGGAAGTCTTTTCCACTCTGGTGAGTGCTCCAGGAAAGGTGGCCAACTCAGAAACAGGCCGCCATTAGATTTCTTTGAAAAAACCCACACCAAAATCCCAAAGAAGCCTCCTCTCCTTTTCCTTTTTAATCTCTTCCTCGTGTCCAGCAGTCCCCTTCAGTCACCGCTCAGGTGGATGGGGTTATCCTGAAACAATGTGCTTGTCTTCCTCACACTGCTTGGCCCTCTCCTCCCCCTCACCCGAGGCAGTCTCAGAAACACACTCCCTGATTTCACCAGGATCTGAGGCTGGCTAGCGGTGGTTGTTTAATTTTATTTCTCTCGACGGCTAAAGCAGGGTAACAGCTGGTACGAGGTTGAGCTGTAAATCCTTTTCTTTGAAAGGGGGGGTTGGAGGGTGAAGTCAGTTGGCTTGTGTGTTTTTGTCTTCTTCCTATTTGTTTCCTTTTGTATGACACTCAAAACTCTAGCTTCCACTTGGTTTTATGAACAAAATTGAATTTCAAATCCTTTCTGTAGTGATGGTGTCCACAAAATCCTGGGCAGGTGAGGTAAGACTTGAAAGTTTTCAGACAATTCTGTTAAAACTGCAGAATGCAACTGATAATTAAAACAATGATGACTGGGCCCTTCTCACCCATGGCCTGGGTATCTAAGTCTGTTCCAAGCTGCTCCATTTTCACCTCCCTCCCGCATAGAAAACCATTCCTCAATCCATATTTGTTTTAAAAAACCATATAAAATAATTAAAACTTGACATCTGGAACTCCACACTTCATCTAGAAGAAAAAAAAATCAAATTAACATGGGAATTCAGGAAAAATAATCATTTAACATATATTTAATATTAATATTGCACTCTGCACCTTCAAGGTACTGTATAAGCATTAGTTTGAAGAGGAAAACATGGACTAGAGGTCTTGATCCCCAACCTGGTTCTAAGAGATGTTGAGTTCTCAGCCAACTCTGACACAGACTCAGTCTATGGGCTTAGGCATGTCACTTAATATTTCTGAGACTCAGTTTCTACATCTGCATAATTGGGATAAGGATACATAACTCTCACTGAGAGATAAACTGTTATTTTTAGTTAATAAACACTCACACTTTTGGTCTTCAACATCACTTTCCATCCTCAAGGAGCTTCACAATCATTCACTAACTAAGCAGTTTCAGGTAAGTATTATCCTCATTTTATTGTTAAGAAAACTGAGGCTCAAAAGTTGAGCAACTTGTCCCAGACCACAGGAGTCAGTGACAGAGCAGAAATGAGAATTCAGGACATTCTGGCTTCTTGTCCTATGCTCAAGTTTTTTCTAGACTATTACAAATAAAGGACCCCTAGCCCCAGCTAGAGTTGTGCTCAGATGGAGTGAAGGGGATAGATAATCAGACGTTTTAATTCTTTGCTGGGAAGGCAGGAAGGAAATGGGAAACACCCCCACAGGATCTTATCGCCATCCCTCAAAGCAGGGCAAGAGATGCCAACAGAAAAACCCAGCCGTGTTGAGTGTTGAACACATTTACACTTGGCTGCTTTGCATGAAGAAGAGTGCAGTTCTCACAAGAAAGCCCTAGTTAGTCTATTAGGCCACGGAAAAGGAGGTCTGACCTATGATCTAACTTGAGTGAGGGAGTCAAATTCCTCCTCCAATATACAAAATGGGGGGGAGGGAGGGGGAAACAAGCTTCTCTCTGGAAATAAAATCAAGAGGTAGCAATCTGCACAAGAAGTTGAGAGCTAGTGAACCCATCACAGCTCAGGAACAACCTGGGCACAGGTTATATTTAATTGATTATTGTGGTTATAGCAACTCTGCTCAGTTCCAACTTTATTTGTAATACATTCTCTACTCCACTGGTTCACTGTTTTATCATGATGCCTTTATTATTACATTAGGTAGCAAAATACAGAGCTGTAATAACTGTTCTCATTTTTCTACTTTAAATTAGCCATGACTTTCATTTCTCTCAATCTCTCTTTTTTAGGTGAATTTTAGTGGTGCCTAAATATGCCAGATTGATATTCCTGGAGCTTCAAAGAACTACAGTACAACAAAAAAGATGTATTCTAATTACTAAAGTTAATTACAACACAGACTAAACCAGTTAAGAGTTAACACGAGGGTTGAAGTATCCACTCATTCAATTGCCAGAGCAGAGTAAGAAATCTTTCCAAGTGAGGAGGGCTTTAGGTTTCTGCAGAATCTAATCTTAAATTTTTAAAATCAAAGTTTCCAGCCTGCACAATTGAAAGAAAACCTTTCCAAATGTGACTCTGCAAACTGTGGTTTCTGAGTCTGCAGATAACTCCAATTTCACTCTACTGTTGTTCTTGCCTGTCCCAACCAGCAGCAGAGTGAAACTGACAAGACTGGTCATTTTCAGGCTACTATGCAGAACTTCTTGGCAGAAGCATCTTGTCAATTTCACTCTGATGTTTCTGAGAGAAATACTGAACTGTAACAGAGGCAGGCACTCAGTTTCGTCACAAGCGAGGAGAACCTAAAACACAGAGGAAGAGAGAAAGCTTTACAAAGGTGATCACTGTGTTGCTGTATCACAGAGCATGTAGAGAGACATTAGATCTAGTATGAATTAACTCACAATCATCTTAGTGGTGTGTTAACTCTGAAGTTTATTTAGGACAACAATGACAACACTGCAAACTATGTCACTAACTGACTGCCTTAACTAACAGTCAATGAGCTAACATGCTTATCTACTGTAACAGGACAGCCAACACATCTGAGGAGCGATACTTCAGTGGTTTGAGCATTAGCCTGCTAAACCCAGGGTTGAGAGTTCAATCCTTGAGGAGGCCATTTAGGGATCTGGGGCAAAAATTGGGATTGGTCCTGCTTTGAGCAGGGGGTTGGACTAGATGACTTCCTGAGGTCCCTTCCAACCCTGATAGTCTATGATTCTACATTTGAAAGGACGTTCCACTGAAATAAGGTTGCAAATTTTAAAGTTGCATAAAAATAAGTGTTCTATCAGACTTTGGGAGTTGATTTTGTTTTTAAGGTCTTCCACATAGGCCTATGTCCCCCTTTCCCCTGCACAGAGTAATCACTGTTCTGCTTTGTCCAATCTCTCATCTCCAGCTGCTCCTATTTTCTCATCCAACCCAATCACTCAACACTGAGCATTTCATCTTCCCTTCCAATCCTTCTCCACTGCCTCTCTCTTCTACCCTAACAGGCAACTCCACTGTCAGTTTCCCCAGCTCACTACCACAGCAGCATCTTCAGCTCTCCACATCCTGTTTCTTCCTCTCTGATATCACCAGGATCTGCCCTTTCCTCGCTAACCCCACTACCTGCACCTTTTGCCACATCTTGTTCATCTCTCACCCCCATTTCTGGGACCTTCTTCTCTCACACCTCTCACCTTTCCCCCTTTAGGCCACCCCAAATGCCTCCATTATTTCTCATTCTTCTCTCCACCTCATCAAATTCAAGCTCTCTCTTCTCATCTGCAAGATCCCTACTCACCTATTCTAATTTTGTCCTCTTCTCACATCCACTTATTCCTTATAGCTCCTCCCAATGTTCTCTCATTACTCCTCCTTTCATCCCCTCTTCCTCCTCAGCTTTGGGACTTCCACTATACTTCCTCTTAGATGCCCGAACAGTTTCACTCTTGCTGTTTGTCAGGAGCCCCGTCTCTCCTTATAATCCATTTCTCCGAGAAATCTTTCCCATTGTGCTTTCCTCCCTACAAGTCTCTCCACGCCTTGTCTGAACTGCTGCCCTGTATCTCATCACTCCTAGACTAGCAGACCTACAGGGCAAGGAATGCAACTTACTCTATTCTTTGTAAAGAACAGTGCACATTCACCATGCTAGAGAAACAATTTGTAATGATTTCACAACATTTCACTACTTATTTCCATTGCCACTGCTAATCACTGCAGTTTCTGTTTAAGTCCCTGTAACACAATGGTACAAACATTACAAGTTTCCCCATGCTTCATCTTTGCCCTGGGGAGATTAGCTTACTGGGGAGGAGAGGGGAGTTGTGTCTCCATGACCAATTCCATAGTCTGCGTTGTTTTGCCAAATACAGTGGTGGTTTGTGTGATGTGGTTATCTATCCCAGTGCAAATTAAAACAAAAATCTCAACTCAGTATACTTGGGATAGGCCACCAAATAACCAGCACACTTAGACTATAAGTTCTCTGGGATAGGGACCACCTTTTTGTTCCGTGTTTGTACAGCACTTTGAACAATGGGGTTCTGGTCCATGATAAGGGCTCCTAGGTGCTACATTAAAACAAGTAATAAATCATAGGGCTAGAGCTTTTTGTAACTACTATCCCAAGAGCACATCCAAAACAGCAACTTACAGAGGAAAGGCCCTGTACCCAATTCCCGACCCCCTCAGCCATCCAGTCTACCCTTGTTTAGTGTAAACCTACAACTCATTTGGAGAAGTTAAACCCCTAAAATGCACTTTTTTCATTGTCCTCTACCTTTGTACCCCATGAAATGCCTGTTAAAGTTATTTTATTTCTGACTAGAGATGCACTGGCCAGCCCAGGAGATCAGCCTCTCCCTTCCACTGGAATCTGAATTGATTATTTTAATAAAATAAAGAAGATAGTCACATATTGACCCTATTCCATTTTTAAATTCATCATACAAACTTAAGAATTTCAACTATCCCCATATTGATTGGGTACATGTCACCTCAGGATGGGATACATAGATAAAGTTTCTTGTCACCTTAAATGACTGCTTCTTGGAGTAGCTAGTCCTGGAACCCACAAGAGGAGTGGTAATTCTTGATTTAGTCCTAAATCAACAGGATCTGGTCCAAGAGGTGAATATAGCTGGACCGCTTGGTAATAGTGACCATAATATAATTAAATTTAACATCCAGGTGGTGGGGAAAAAAATCACAACAACCCAACACTGTAGCATTTAATTTCAGAAATTACACAAAAATGAGGAGGTTAGTTAAACAGAAATTAAAAGGTACAGCGCTAAAAGTGAAATCCCTGCAAGCCACATGGAAACTTTTTAAAGACACCATAATAGAGGCTCAACTTAAATGTATACCCCAAATTAAAAAACATAATAAGATAACCAAAAAGTGTCACCAGTGGCTAAACAACAAAGTAAAAAAAAGCAGTGAGAGGTAAAAAGGCATCCTTTAAAAAGTGGAAGTTAAATTCTCGTGAGGAAAATAGAAAGGCAAGTTAAATGTAACAATATAATCAGGAAGGCCAAAAAAGAAGAACAGCTAGCCAAAGACTCAAAAAGTAACAGCAAACAAATTTTTAAGTATATCAGAAGCAGGAAGCCTGCTAAACAACCAGTGGGGCCACTACATGATCAAGATGCTAAAAGAGCACTCAAGGACAATAAGGCCATTGCAGAGAAACTAAATGAATTATTTGCATCCATCTTCACAGCTGAGGATGTGAGGGAGATTCCCAAACCTGAGCCAATCTTTTTAGGTGACAAATCTGAGGAACTGTCCCAGATTGAGGTGTCGTTAGAGGTGGTTTTGCAATAAAATGATAAACTAAACAGTAATAAGTAAGGCTACATTTTAGTCATGGGTATTTTTAGTAAAAGTCATGGACAGGTCAGGGGAAGTAAACAAAAATTCACAGCCCGCGACCTGTCCATGACTTCCTGACTAAATCTGGGGGGAGAGCAGCCTGAGTGGGCCCACGGATGCTGGGGGAGGGTCCCGCGGATGATGGCGGGTGGGGGGGCGCAGCCCTGGACCCCTGCTGGTGCTGGGTGGGGGAGGGCGGGCAGGCAGCAGCACACAGCCTGGCCGAGATCCGTGCTTAGGGTGACCAGATGCCCGATTTTATAGGGACAGTCCCAATAATTGGGGCTTTTTTTTTTTAATATGGGCTCCTATTACCCCCCACCCCGTCCCATTTTTTCACACTTGCTATCTGGTCACCCTATCCATGCTGGTGCTGTGGGGAGGGATTGGCGGGGCCAGCAGATTCCCTACCTGGCTCCGTGCTTCCCTGGAAGCAGCGATATCTCCCTCGCTCACCTCCGAGGTGGAGGCATGGCCAGGCAGCTCTGCGCACTGCCCCTGCCCAGAGTGCCAGCTTTGCAGCTCCCACTGGCTGGGAACCGTGCCCAATGGGAGCTGCAGGGGCGGTGCCTGCAAGCAGAGGCAGCACCCAGAGCTGCCTGGCCACGCCTCCGCCTAGGAGCTGAGCAAGGGGGATGCCAGGCGCACTGGCCACTGCAGAAGCCACGGAAAGTCACGGAATCCGTGACTTCTGTAACCTTCGTGACAAACTTGCAGCCTTAGTAATAAGTCACCAGGACCAGACGGCATTCACTCAAGAGTTCTGAAGGAACTCAAATGTGAAATTGCAGAACTACTAACTGTAGTCTATAACCTGTCATTTAAATCAGCTTCTGTACCAAATGACTGGAGGATAGTTAATGTGATGCCAATTTTTAAAAAGGGCTCCAGATGTGATCCCGGCAATTACAGGCCAGTAAGCCTGACTTCAGTACCGGGCAAACTGGTTGAAACTATAATAAAAAATAATATTGTGAGACACATAGATGAACATAATTTGTTGGGGAAGAGTCAACATGGTTTTTGTAAAGGGAAATCATGCTTCACCAGTCTACTAGAATTCTCTGAGGGGGTCAACAAGGGGGATCCAGTGGATATACTGTACTTAGATTTTCAGAAAGCCTTTGACCAAGTCCCTCATCAAAGGCTCTTAAGCAAAGTAAGCTGTCATGGGATAAGAGGGAAGGTCCTCTCATGGTTTGGTAAAACTGGTTAAAAGATAGGAAACAAAGGGTAGGAATAAATGGTCATTTTTCAGAATGGAGAGAGGTAAATAGTGGTGTTCCCCAGGGGTGTGTACTGGGCCCAGTCCTATTCAATATATTCATAAATGATCTGGAAAAAGGGGTAAACAGTGAAGTGGCAAAATTTGCAGATGATACAAAATTACCAGGCAGACTGTGAAGAGCTACAAAAGGATCTCTCAAAACTGAGTGACTGGGCAACAAAATGGCAGATGAAATTCAATGCTGATAAATGCAAAATAATGCACATTAGAAAATATAATCCCAACTATACATATAAAATGATGGGGTCTAAATTAGTTGTTACCCCACAAGAAAGAGATCTTGGAGTCATGGATAGTTCTCTGAAAACATCCACTCAATGTGCAGCGGTAGTCAAAAAAAGCTAACAATGTGAGGAACCATTAGGAAAGGGATAGCTAATAAGACATAAAATATCATAATGCCACTATATAAAGTCATGGTATGCCCATACCTTGAATACTGCATGCAGTTCTGGTTGCCTATCTATCTATCTATATATATGAATTGTAAAAGGTACAGAGAAGGGCAACAAAAATTATTAGGGGTATGGAGCAGCTTCCATATGAGAGAGATTAAAAAGACTGGGACACTGTTCAGCTTGGAAAAGAGATGACTGAGGGAGGAATAGGAAAGAGATCTATAAAATCACGAATGGTGTAGAGAAAGTGAATAGGGAAGTGTTATTTACCCCTTCATATGACACAAGAATCAGGGGTCACCTGATGAAATTAATAGGCAGCATGTTTAAAACAAACAAAAGGAACACACTGTCAACCTGTGGAACTGACTGCCAAGGAATGTCATGAAGGCCAAAACTATAACCATGTTCAAAAAACAATTAGATAAGTTAATAGAGGATAGGTCCATCAATCTCTATTAACCAAGGTGGTTAAGCCTCTGACTGCCAGATGCTGGGACTGGGTGTCAGGGAATGGCTCACTTGATAACTGCCCTGTTCTTTTTATTCCCTCTGAAGCGCCTGGCATTGGCCACAGTCAGAGGACAGTAGAGTGGGCTAGATGGACCATTGGTCTGACTCAGTTTGGCTGTTCTTTTGTAAGGAAAAGGTTTTATTGGCATGAGTTTAAGATGAGTGTTACCCATGAGTTGTGAAGCTCTTCATATATGTATGTATGTGTGTGTGTGTGTGTGTATGTATGTATATATATACACACACACAACTCCCAAATGACTTTCTGATATTTTGTGTATTCTGATACCTGCTTTGAAGAAACACCCCAAAATAAAACTTTAATACATTAAACTTCACCCAGCCCACCCTATCACTTGTGGATTCAGGGAAAAAGGCCTTTTTCGTATTTACAAGGTTTGCTTACAGGTGATTGTTTGTAGTAAATGGTTTCATCTAGAACTTCCTGTTTTCACTCACATGTGAATGTCACTGAACAGTATCATTTTAGACTGAAATTTTACATGCTTGCTCTTGGCCTAAAATTATTTTTTCTAGAGTAAAAAATGTAACTAGGTCTAGACTAGGATTTAAAGCGGTGTGATGTTAGATTGAGTTAGGTAGCTGGATCTAATTAAAGTTTTAGAAGGTGTAACCTCACACCTTTAAATCCTCGGCTGGACAAGGTCTGTTTTTTGGGAGTTCACACCTCTAGGGAAGCATAGTCCATATGTTCATTGTTGCAGCCAGTGATTGGTGCTTCTGATAGGCAGTCTGACTGTGTGGATAGGACTGAGGCAGGAGACGTGGGTTTTATTCCTGACTCTGCAACTGGAGTCACTGCGACATCTTGGGCAAGACATTTCACCTCTATGCCTCATCTATAAAATGGGGATAATACTTGCTCTCCTTTGTAAAGCACTTTGAGATCTGTGGATGGAAAGCAGGGCTATATGGGTTTACTAGTAGTAGCTGCAGCTAGGCCAGCATGTTGGTATTAAGCAGGCACCAATTTGGTGCTTGTTACCTCTGGAGTAAGACTTTTGCCGCTCCTTTTCCTTTTTCTCTTCTTTAAAAAAAAATATAGAAAATGAAATGCATAACACTACCTCCAGTGCAAAGTTTAGGTCTTATAGTAGGCACTGCACATAAAGAAATGCAAAAATAACAGTTGTTCCTCCCAACCCAAAGCAACATTAACAACTTGTGTGTAATATTTTCTATTCAGTGTTTTTTTAACATATTCTCTTTAAGAAGAAAAACAGAAGAAGAGAACTGATTAAATGATAAGCTCTTTGATACAGGGACTTTTTTTTGGTTTGTTATTTAATTAGAGTGACTAGCCCAACAGGGCGCTGATTCCTCTTTGGGCTATCTGGAGACTAACTCAGTACAAATAATATATTTCATATGAACAGTGTGCCCAAGTTAATGTTGCTATGGGAATCTTAATATTATATTTCCTGACTGATTTTGAGCTGTACGGCCCTACAGTTGCATTAATACAAGATTAATTTTGCATTTAACTTTGTTCATTTTAATCTGTAGGTTACATCTGAATCTATCTATATATTTGTCATTAATGAAAAGATGCCTTTCACTTACTCAGGTACTGTAATGTCAAGGCCCTTCATTTTCAGTTTTTATTTTGTTCAGGATTTCTCAGGAATTTCTCAATGTTTATTATAAAAATTTTAAAGTGTCTGAAAATCAGTGCAAAGAAATTAACTTCACTTTTTGGGGTAATACTGAGATGAATATCAGGGAATGGGAGGACAGAAAAAGCAACAAATAGAGAAAAGTAAAGGTATTGAAAGTAAAAGCAGTTTAATGCTGGGGTGTATTTTAGGAACTGCCCATTAACAGTAAGTACACATATGCACACATGCGGGTTTTTGTGGCTCTTCCACTACTTTGCTTTACATTTATACTTAGACTAATTTATTATTAACATAAATACACCTACATCTAATGCACTGGATTTCCTTAAACTAATCAGGAATTTCATGTACTTAAGTGGTCCAAATTTCAGGTGAATATTGGTAAAAAAAACAACAAATAGCTTTTGTAAAATCTGGGAATTTTTGGTAAAAACTGAAAACAAAGGGCCTTATGTTTCATGGATGACCTTCCCTGCAGAGGTGCTGTCTGGAACAGCTTTCAGATCCATTCGCATATCTCCCAGCTGGAAACCAAAGGTTTTTGTAGACAGAAGTGATGTACTTCTTTTGGCGAAGTGAGAGCCCTGGTCTGGATTGGCTGTCTTTTACTGGCCACTGGATTGGCCTATTTAAAAACACCATATAAATCTCCCATTCCAGCATAAGAACAGCCATACTAGGTCAGGCCGAAGACCCAACTAGCCCAGTATCCTGTCTTCTGACAGTGGCCAATGCTAGGTGCCCCAGAGGGAATGAACAGAACAGGTAACCATCAAGTGATCCATCCCCTGTCACCCATTCCCAGCTTCTGGCAAACAGAACCTAGGGACTCCATCCCGGCTAATAGCCATTGATGGAACTACCCTCCATGAACTTATCTAGTTCTTTTTTGAACCCTGTAATAGTTTTGGCCTTCACAACATCCTCTGCCAAAGAGTTCCACAGGTTCACTGTGCGTTGTGTGAAGAAATACTTCCTTTTGTTTTAAACTTGCTGCCTATTAATTTCATTTGGTGACCCCCTAGTTCCTGTGTTATGAGGAGTAAATAACCCTTCCTTATTTACTTTCTCCACACCAGTCATAATTTTATAGACCTCTATCATATCCCTCCTTAGTCGTCTCTTTTCCAAGCTGAAAAGTCCCAGTCTTATTAATCTCTCCTCATATGGCAGCCGTTCAATACCCCTAATCATTTTTGTTGCCCTTTTCTGAACCTTTTCCAATTCTAAGGTATCTTTTTTGAGATGGAGCAACCACATCTGCATGCAGTATTCAAGATATGGGAACACCATGGATTTATATAGAGGCAATATGATATTTTCTGTCTTATTCTCTATCCCTTTCTTAATGATTCCCAACATTCTGTTCACTTTTTTGACTGCCGCTGCACATTGAGTGGATGTTTTCAGAGAACTATCCACGACGACTTCCAAGATCTCATAAGGGAAGGCAATTTGGATTTAGACAGGGCAGTAATATACAGGGCAGGGTGTAATTTGGATTTACATAGGGAAGTGGTGACACAGAGCAGGGCATAATTTATATTTACAGAGATAGGGGGCAATATTCAGAGCGAGGAATAATTTGGATTTTACACATAGTTCCCTTGGGGGGGGTAATTTTTCAGTTATTTTGTAAATGCCACCAAACAGCAGCACAAAACTAACCTGTCTGCCAGTTAGTTCATGGCCCCATTTGATGGCATCCATAGTGCTTGCTGGAAAATGCTTGTGTGTGTGATTGATCCATGCTGCACTCTCCCCAAAGTGCAGCGTAAGACAGAGGTGGCCTGGAAACAAAGTTGGGATACTAGATTTTCAGTCACAGTGGAACATAACAGTCAGTACATCTCAGCTCAGATATTAATCTGTGACAAAATATACACTTTATTATACAAAAATATCCCACAGGCAATAGCAAAAACTGCCTCAGTCATCTGAGACGCAAGCTGTCCTTGGACAAGTAACACTAAACCCCCCCCCCCCCCCCCACTAGCCCAGGTTTACACAGGAAGGGGTCATTAGCCTGAGTTTATTAGAATGCGGTGAATTGTAGGCTCCTCTTGGGGCTGTAATTGTAATATATATTGGGGTAAAGAAATTTGAAAATGGATGCAACTGACATTTATTCAGGTGGATGAATGGTAACTTTTCTGATCTAGGGGCATACAATACACAGCAACTATCTGAGAAGTCTATTTTAGGTACTTATCTGGCCCCCATCACCATAGTATCTGAACACCTCACAATACCCATGAGGTAGGGAAGTGCTATTACCCCCATTTTACAGATGAGAATTGAAGCACAGAGAGGCTAAGTGACTCACCCATGGTCACCCAGGGAGTCTGTGATGGAGCTGGGAACTGAACTTGGGTCTCCAAATCCTAAAATAACACCCTTTCTTTTCATGCAAAGGGTAGGGGGACTCCAAGAGGGAGAAAACAGGTTTCATGCAGGGGAGGTATTGTAATCCAGCGGAGGGAAGAATTTATTTCAGGGAAATGGGGATTCCAAGACCAGAAAACAGGACTCGCACAAGTGAACATGTAATCCAAGAGGGGAGAAGGGGTGGTGAAGAAGAGTCGTACACCAAGGGAACATGGCATACAATCCAGGGATGGAGGCAACAGGAGTGGAAATATAGATAGAGCGGGAACGTAACTTGGTGCGCTGGCTAGAGAATAGGGATGTAAAGCCAGTTAAATTAACAAGGGATCAAAAGTGGGGTTATAGTGGCAAAAGCAGACTTAAAAGATAGTAAGGGTCCACACCAGAATTAAGGGGGACAGGGAAAGGGAGGGTTGCACATGGGTGATGGAATTAACTACAAGGAAGGAGGGCTGCGGGATGAAGAGAAAGGTGGCCGCTTAATGTATATGAGTACATGGAGGTGTCTGGGTGTCGCAGCAGAGGAAGAGATCAAACAGGGAATCAGCAGGAGAGTCATACTGAATAGGGGGTCATATTAGGGGACAGTCACATACAGGATGTGATGAGTGGGGAGAGGTCACATATGGGGAAAAGAGTTTCTGTGGAGGAAGGGAGTCATGCATGAGGGGAGGGAACCAGGGGTCACCAGATCACACACAAAGAAAGGAGTTATGCGGGAGACCAGATTTCGGGGTGGTGGTGGTGGGGGGCAGGGTTAGGGGGTGCTGAGAGGAGTCTCTGTGGTGGAGAAATCTATGGAGGGGGGGATGCTGAAAGGGGAGGGGTCATAGAAGCAAGGGTCTGTGGGATCTCTTTCGGGGTCTGTAGGTGCTGAAGAGGTCTCTCTCTGTGTGGGGAGGGGCAGGGTGGGGGTGCTAGGGAAGAGGCATCTGTGGATACTGGGATTGTCTGTAGGGGGAGGAGCACTGTGGGGGATGGGGTGCTGAAAGGAGAGGGGTCTGTGGGTGCTGTGGAGTGTCTCTGTAGGGGGGGTCAGTATGCAGGAAGGGACTGTGGGTGCTGAGGGAGGTCTCTCTGGAGGGGCAGTGTGGGGCAAGGTTGGTGGGGGAAGGGGTCTCTGTGTTGGGGAGGTCTATGGGGGAGAAGCAGTGTGAAGGTAGGGGTCCCTGGGGAAGGAGGAACGGTGAGGTGAGGTGGGGTGAGGAACAGGCTGGGGGCAGGGGTGCCGGGCGGTGCCGAGAGGGTGGCTGTATTGGGAGGGGCAGGGGGGCATTGAGGGATCGGAGGGGGGCGGGAGAGAAGCAGCGTGGGGGAGGGGTAGCGTGGGGACACGGGCACTGAAGGAGGAAGGGGTCTGGGGGTGGGGGCGCTGACGGAGGAGGCGGAGGAGGGGCGGCGGTGCGGGGGTACTGAAGAAGGAAGGGGTCGGGGGTTGTGTGTGGTGGATACGGGGGAGGGCCGGTGAGGGGGCAGTGGGGGGCGCTGAGAGGGGGGAGAGCTGTGGGGGGCGAGGCTGTGCGGGAGCGCGGGGGGGTCTCTCTCTCTCTCTGGGCCAGAGTGTCCGATGCCGGGGGGCGGCTAGGCCCGGAGCGAGGCCCGGCCTCCCTCAGGCGCTTTTCCCCGGCTCCCCGCCGTGGGTGAGGGCCCCGGCTCCCCGCCCTGCCCATAGAGAGGGCCCCGGCCCGGCCTACACTCACCCGCACCGCACAGTCGCTCCCTCCGCCTGCGCCCGGCCCGGCTCCCCGTGTGAGAGGCGCGTCCAGGCAGCAGGGAGGAAGCGCGCGCTCCCGAGCCCATTCGGGCGCGCGCTCCGTCCGCCGGTTGGTCCCAATGCGCGCGCTCCGCCCTCTCCCCCCCCAGAGCGGCCGTTGCCAGGTCGCGCGCCCGTCCGAATACTGCCAGTAGCTGATTGGCGGAAGCGTGAGCGAGGGCGGGACCGAGAGAAGGAAGAGCCGTTGCACATGCCCAGCAGGTGGACACCCACGTCATGGCTCTGCGCGTGCGCCACAGCATCCCGCAATCCGGGAGGAAGGGTAGGGGGCAGAGGAGCAGACCATTCAGCGATGGGATGTTCGGCGCGTGCTCAGGACTCGCTCGGTTGCAGAGGCCACATTCGTACCCGGCCATGCTGATTGACAAACTCCCTGTTCAATCAGTGCTTATCCCCGCCTAGTATGATAGAATGCGTACTGCCAGCGGCTGAGCCGGAAGATCGCCTTAAAGAACTCGCCCCTCTGGTTAAATTGATTATTGGGGTGGGGCTTTATTTAAAGCAATTAAAAAAACAGCAGAGGGGATTAATCCCCCCGTCCCAGTGACTCCATGGTACAGTTCACCCCCAGCCTGTGAGACCTGTCCTTTCTGTGACCCCATAGTATAAGCCACCCCAGCTTGTGTAACACCTCCCATCCCAATGATTCCATGGTACAGCCCCACCCCCATCCCACTGTCAGTGAGTGTGAACCCCCATCCCAGTGACACCATGATAAGAGCCCACCACCAGCCCAGTCTCTAGTGGGTGTGAACCCCCATAACCTAGATGCTGGGCTATCTCCTTGCTCCCACCTTATACTCCAAGCAGGATGCCAGACAGCTTGGCTGGGCTGTAAAGAAAAATGAGGAGGAAGGAATAGTTCACTATTCTCTGCAAACACCTGAGTGTTGTTAAGAGACAATGACATGACAAGACAAGACCAGCATACCCCAGGGATCAAAGGGACTACAGCAGTTTAAAAAGGAACTCTCTCTCAAGAGGGGAAGTTGTTCCAGGCAATCAGACTCTGTTTGCCAGAAGCTGGAAATGGGTGACAGGGGATGATGGATCATTGGTGCTTACCTGTTCTGTTCATTCCCCCTAGGGCATCTGGCATTGGCCTCTGTTGGAAAACAGGATATTGGGCTAGATGTACCTTTGGTGTGCTCCAGCATAGCCGTTCTTATGTAGACTAATCTGCAGGGCCCCTGTTGGGGCATCTGAAGTTAGATGAGGTAATGATCAGGGGATGGGAAACTGTTAGGTAAGACAGCCATGCATATAGCGCAGAGAGTCCCTGCACTAAAGCAGTCACAGTTTAAATGGACAGGAGACAAAGGGAAGATGATTATCCCCTTTTTTACAGAGGGTAACTGAGGCCCAGAGATGATAAGTGATTTGCCTGAGGTCACAAAGGTAGTCTGCAGGAGAGCCAGGAATTGAACATGTCCTGAGTCATAGCACAGGTAAGGCCAGCCTCCCTTTCTAATGCTGGTGTTCTACCACCTGAGCTGGGTGAGCTCCAATCATCATGCAAGGGGCAGGAACAAGGAAAACACCTGATTGACTGACGTTCCACCCCACAGGCTTATGGGACACAAAATGCACCTCTTAGCCTTGGTTTGTCTTCACAGCATCATGCATATCCCAGCCACTAGGTCCTCTTGTAACACTTGCATAGCATGTCCTGTTTTATTTCTCCCCCTGCTGACCCCCAGGCCCAAAGCACTTCCAGAAAGTTAAAGAGGCTGGTGATCAGGGGAGGGGAGATGCAGAATTTGAACCTCTGAGGCAGCAGTTCTGATGCAATCCCAGGACACAGGAGGTTTTCACACCTCTGGCAACTGGGATGTGCATCTGTCTAAGCAACTGACCTGTCCTGACCTGTGACTTGTGAAGAAATTTTTGATCCATAGAACAAGTGAAAGCTTGAGTGTGTGTGTGCCATTAACTCAGATCACAGCGTGCTAATTAAACTGGGAATTTAGGTCTGTCCCTTCCCCACTAATTCACCCTCTTTGATAACTGAATCATATAATCAGTGGAGCATTATTGCTTTGACAGGAAGTCACTATATGGGTTTAATCAACAATGCCACCTCCTGGCTAGAGATGTCAGGACAACCCAAATTCCTCAACCCAAAATTCACAATCTTTTCTTCCCACAATCCTTTCCAGTAGGACCCCTCTCTCCTGCTATGCAGCCTCCAGCATTACATTCTTCCTCCCTGCTTTCTTCATTTGCAAACCTGTTTCTCCCCTCTCTTACCCTGAAGTTCCACCAACTAGCAGCAGTTCCTTGCCATGGTTTCCCCTTCCGGTGGAAAATTCCTGGCTTCATACCCAGTAAAAACCACTGTCCACTTTTATTGCAGTAGCAGCCAGTCATAGATGAGGGCCGAGGTGTGGTATAAACACAGAACAACTCTACCACTCTAAATATAAGATGAGACAACAGCTGAGTACAAGTAACAGGAAGGGTGGGGAGACAACAAAATGATCACAAAGAGCAGTCACGGGATGCCAGCTGCCCAGCTATGGGTGCTGTACACATTACAGCACAGGTGAGCTTTAAGGAGGGAGTTGAAGGAGAAATGCTGAAGATGTTTATAGGGAGCTCATTCGATGGATAAGGGGAAGTGTGAAGTTATTTGTTGGAATATTAGAGAAATTGGTGATCCAAGCTGGCAATAATGTGCAGCAGACATCTCCATAGCACAGGAGAGATGAAGGACCTAGAAAATTAAATTGTTGGTTCTTCTTAGCCTGGCTCCTGGGATGATCCACACTGTACTGAAGTGCCCCAGGGTACTTCGTGTGACCCTGTTCCAATCTGTCCAGTTTTGTCTGTGGGCATCACATTGAAATTCCCCTTTCCAAGCCCCAGCAGTGCCTCCTGTGTGTGTGCCCTGCAGATCCCTCTCTCACACTGCAGGAGGTTACACAAAATTCATCCACTGTCACTAGAGACCAGCAAAATACCAGGAAATTTATTAAAATTACAAAAATATAAAACAATATTGATCCTCTCCTACAAGAAGAGGCCCATGAAGCACTGGCTGTTTAAAAGGGACAATGGGTCCAGATTTCAGAGACTGAAATCTAAGGAGGAGACGAGAACCTAGAGAAGGATGTAGGCAGTGAACCATCTACAGTTACATTTAATCCCACATTCCCTCCCTGCTTCTGTCTACAAATTAATCCGCAAACCTCACCTGACCCACTTTGATTTCTCCCAACGGTTTGATCTGGACAGCAGCCTCTACCCCTTCCCACACTGGTTTCAAATGATTCAGTCTGTGTGGCAGTCTCCACCCCCTTCAATTGGTAAAAGTTCTGTCCACAAAGGAGACACTATAGGCCTGGTTGACTCCACCTCTTCTGCTCTGGTGCAGCCCCTACTTAAGGTCCATGAAGCGGATGTCCATGATCAGCAGGAAGTTCTTGGGCAGTGGGCGAGGTGCCGGTGACAGCACTGTGAAGACCTGGCGATCTACATCCACCCCAGTGACGACGATGAAGCCAGCCACGCTGGTCTCGGAGATGTTCTCCTCACTGCCATCAGCAGTGCTGACGCTCAGCAGGTGGTGCACCATGTCACGGCCCGGCGTCACTGGCACAAGCTTGAGCTGGTTGTCCTCCTGCGACATGCCCAGGGGCAGACATGAGTCAGGGATGGTGGGAGCCCCCACCTTGTAGATCTTGACATCACAGAATTTGACGTCGAAGGCGTGGGGGTAGAAGCAGCCCCGGAAGCCGTAGAAGTACTCACGGATGCGGTCATCCCGGCACTCCCGCCGGAAGTCCTTGGAGCGCTCCACCACCCCACCCGACTTGGGGAGCAGCACTGTGCGCACAAAATGGGGGAGGTCCCGCTTCAGCTCATTGTAGAGGCGCTCCTGGTCCAGCACTACCACCACATCCACCTCAAAGGCTGAGGCAGCATGCACCAGGGCGTGGTACCCCGAGCCCTTCACCCAGCCGCACGTGTTGATGACGCAGCCACTGACTGAAGCCCGGCGGTTCACTTCGCAGCGCTGGTTAAAGACGTCAGCCAAGCGAGATGTGATCTGTAGAGAGAAGCAGCATGGCTAATTGGAACCCAAGGAAGGTGCATGGCAATTGCAGTATCTGAAGTGGCTCCACCCATGGTCTTTCCCTTTCTCAAGGTGGGGCTTATATCCTTTGCAGGCTGCGACTAGATGGTGGCCTGATCACATATAAATTGCCCTTGAGCAGCCCTGACACTGACATTTTACTCAGTGGAGGAGAAATGGAAATGCAAATCTCCTTCTGTCCAAGCATCTCGCTTTAGATACCTTGGCATGGCAAATTAAGCATGGCAGAGCCCAGCTTAATAAGAGACATTCTCCGTCAAGAAACTGTGTCTTGTCCTTAACCAATGAGGCAAGGGATACAAATAACTGTATTTTGTTTGGTTACTTGGACAACTATTAAGCACCAGTGCATTTATTTGCTTCTAGAAGGCTAATCAGATTGGACATTTAACACCCTGCTTACTGAATGGTCATTAAGGTAACTGATCATTTCTTCTAGACCTCTACATCTGAGGTCACAAGAGGAGAGATTTGCTGATTGTCGTGCGGGAGACAGTCAGAAGGTATGTAACAACACAGAGATTCAGAAAAACAATGTTGGTTTGTGTCTACAATGAAATATAGCAAGTGATAGTTATTGCTGCTTTAGAGAGACAGTATTAGCATCACCCCTAATGAACAGGAAGGTGTGAAATGCTAAACTCTGCTCTTTTAACACAGAAGTTGCCAAATAATTAAACAGAATATCCTTTTTATTCACTGTTCTTTTTTCCATCTTAAGTCTTTTCAAGCTCTATTTTTTAATAAAGGTTTATCTCAGTCAAGATAATATACTACCTGCAAGGACGTGTAATTAAGAAGATTCTCTGTATTTGGACAATATTTATATCTTGGATTAATAAATGTCAGTGTTCATCTCAAACCATGCAAATGTTTCATTGCTGTCCCTATTCTGCAGATATGGAAGTGACTTAAGAACGGCCATCCTGGGTCAGACCAATGGTCCATCTAGCCCAGTATCCTGTCTAACAGTGGCCAGTGCCAGATGTTTCAGAAGGAATTAAAAGAACAGGGCAATTATCCCAAGCGATCCATCTCATTGTCCAGTCCCAGATTCTGGCAATCAGAGGCTTAGGGACACCTTGAGCATAGGATTGTGGCCCTGAACATCTTGGTTAAAAGCCATTGATGGACCTAACCTCCATGAACTTATCTAATTCTTTTTCAAACCCAGGTATATTTTTGGCTTTCACAATGTCCTCTGTCAAAGAGTTCCACAGGTTAACTGGGCACTGTTTGAAGAATTACTTCCTTATTTTGTTTTAAACCTGCTGTTTATCAATTTCATTTGGTGACCCTGGGTTCTTGTGTTATGTGAAAGTGTATTAACTTGCCAAGGTCACACAGGAAGTCAGTGGCAGAGTTGGCCCGAGAGCTGTGACTTCCAGTCCATGATGCAAGCCTGTTTCCTTCCAAGGTAGCGCAAAACAGATTAAAGAGTACTGATGGTTGGAGAAGATAAAAGGGGAAGCAACACTCTCCTCCTTTCCTCCAGACTAGATGATGAAAATGCAGCTGAGCAGGGCCAGAGGTGATTGTGGGGTGGGGAGACAAGGGAATGTCAGCCCTTTACTCCCAGTAATTCTTTTTTCTTTGGATCGGTCCCCCAACTCTCTATTCATGTGAGTTCAGACCTAAGAAAACGTCTCAGCATGGGGCAGTCTTTGCCCTTCCCCACCAACAAGTGTGCATATGTGAATTCATCTTGCTGGATTGGTCTAGCCCAGGGAGGATGGAGATGCCTGTGCCATCCCCTGGTGTGAGGGGGGTGTGCACATTGGCATTCTCCTTCCAAAATACTCTGGATTGTGGAGAAGGTGCCCGCCTACCCTTTTCTCCAGTGGGACCAGAATACATTTACAAATACAGCCTACTTTACTCCTCCCTCACTGAGAACCAGATGCTTTGGTCATTAAAGGTTGCTGTGTCTCCAGAAACATCTGTGTGTGTGGGAAAGAGCTCTGGCTGCCTTGAATTTCACCCCCCCAGATCCGCCACTGCTCACCTTGTTATAGAGTTTGATGTTGGTGCCAGGAGTGGTGGAGCCAAAGTGATAGACCAGGGGGGCCTGGACAGAGAAGCCCTCCTCTACGTCAGCAGGCCGCTCGATGTACAGTGCCCCCATGGTGCCAGGGATGGAGACCGAGCCTTGGCCCACGTCCAGCTCCACGAAGGTGGGTCGGCGCCCCAGCCGCACAGCGTAGTTCAGCAACAGCCGGCACACTGTCGACTTACCCACATCCGTAGGTCCCACCACCATGACTCGGGGCCCCCGCTCATCCTCGCGCTCTGCCTGCCGCCGCATCTGCTCCAGGGCTGTGTGGGTGTTGAGATAGAGCAGCATGGGCGTGTCCTTCGATATGTAAGCCACTTCAGTGCGGCCGCTCAGCTGCACTGTGCAGCCATGCCACGTGAACACGGCCACCTTGGCACCAGCATCAAAAGTGAACTTCTTGTTACGGGTCAGCTCAGTGCCGAAGATCTCCGCCATGCCTGCCAGCAGCTCCAGCTGGACAGTCTGCGAAGCCTCCACCTCAAAGCGAAGCTCCGTCTCCCGCTCCAGCTCAAACTTTGCCACCTGCTTCTTCTCATCCCCAGCCTCCTCTGCCATCTCTATCCTGTATAGGCCTGAAACAGACACAAGGAAAGAGGTCACATCACAGGGAGTATAATGCTCTCCCATCAGCCTCCCCAGTTCTACTCTACTCAATCCCTATCTGGAGCTGGTAGAGGGCTCTGTTCCCTACGGTGCTCTTCATTGTCACACAGACCCAGGCATTATTATATATGGATGAGAGGAGGGTTCCCACTCCCCACACTCTGATGCGATTGGTTATTCTGGAGCTCCGCTAATTAAACGATATTCCTTACCATGCCCTCAGGAACCACACACCCAAGAGCACCAAGGCTGTCAGGCCATGGCACTGGGCCATGGAGACGATGGCCATTGAAACAGTCAGACCAGAGCCGGGATGTTATTGCTTCACCCTCTAGACACTGCCCCAGGCAAGACAGTTTTGGTCACTGCAGCTTCATATGGGAAAACAAACCACTGTGTGAACAGGAGTCACTACAGCATCACTCATACGAATGACAGCACCCCCACCCTCCTATGGCAGCAGTGTCCCCCGCACTGTGGCCAGGCTCCTCCCCGGCAAGGAGTGATGACGCTATCCCCCTCCACCTCCCGGAGAATGGCGGCAACACCCCTCTCGTGCCCAGAACCCCCCGCGACCTGCCTGCGGTGTGCCCAGGGCTCCCACTGGGCATGGCGGCGCCGCCCCCCACCGTAAAGCAGTGGTGGGCAACAGGCAGCCCCTCAGGGTAATCCGCTGGCAGGCGCCAGACAGTTTGTTTACACGGACCGTCGGCGGGCACCGCCGCCCACCGCTGCCAGTGGCCGCTGTTCGTGGCCAATGGGAGCTGTGGGAAGCGGTGGCCAGCACGTCCCTGCAACCCGCGCCGCTTCCCGCAGGCCCCATTGGCCGGGAGCGGGAACCGCGGCCACCGGCAGCTGCGGGCGGCCCGCCAGCGAGTTACCCTGAGGGCCCACGTGTTGCCCACCACGGGCTTACAGGCAGCAAAGGGCGTTACTGGGTGTCGCCATGGCAACAGCAAGGCGTTAGGGAGCGGGCCGAGGAGGGGCCAAACCCAGCCGCGCCCCAGAAGAGTCGCTCACCCACCTACCGCCGCCGCTGCCTGGCGCTAAACCAACCAACCGGCAGACCCAAGACCACGCGTACTTCCGGCCCCAGGCCGGAATACGGGAAGGCATAGTGCCTGATGGGAGAAATGGCCAACCCCGGAAGTTCAGGGACGGGGCGCGTTGCCTGCTGGGGGAGGTAGTTTTCCTGTGTAGGCCGAATCCGGAAGAAGGGCGTTGGAACGGCGGATGAGCGCAGGTCCTGCTGGGAGATGAAGTTCCCAAATGTAGGCCAAACTACGATGCGGAGAACGGTTCTGATCTGGGACCTGGAGTGTCAGGGTCCGGTTGCAGCCCAGTGGGCAGGTCTGTGTCAGGGCCACACGGCTGCCCAGCTTTACACAGCCGCAAGAGTGACATATTATGCAAATCCTATAAGGGTTGATTTGCATATATGCAAATAACGTACACATGGCTGTAAACTTCAGCCCATGGTCGACACCCCCTTCCCGAGCAATAATGGGGCTGGGACATGGAGCCACACAAAACTTAGCAGCAGCGAGGCTGGAGCGGTGTATGAGGGTGTGTATGAGGAGAGGGTGCTGGTGGGTGGCTAGATTGCTCAGGGGGTTCTGGGTGCGTCTAAGTCAGTAGGTGCTGGTGGGTGGCTGAGGGGATGGGTATAGCCTAAATTGGGTGGGTGCTGAGAGATCTGGGAGTGCTGAGGTAGCTGGGCAGATGCTGGTGGGGGAGGGGCTCTCTTGCAGGGGCTGGGCTCTGGCTTGGGCCTTTCTGGCCAGGGTCTGGCTGGGGTGTCTCTCTTGGAGGGTAGGCTTTGTGGAGGACAGGAGGTCTCTGTGGGGCAGGGTTCTGGCTTAGGCAGCCTGCTGAGTCTCCCCCGACCCATCTTCTCTCCCTGCCACCTGGGTCAGCTGCCTGAAGCCTTTTGCTACTGGAGCCTCTCAGAAGGTGCATGACATTCAGGGTGGGCTGGCAGGGGGGGTGCCTGATGCTGGAGTGTCACATGAGATGCCGGATACCTGGCAACCATTAGCCAATGTTGCTACTGTATTTGGTAGCGATTGGGAAGGCCACCACTTGGAGTGTCATAGATCAGGGCTCCCGTGACTTGTGATTGGCCACAAATCCAGTCACTGTTTGGGGGAGCAAAAACTGAGTCCGTGTTTGGGGATGTTGCAGATTCAGCTATCAGTGTTGGAGCTGTCACAGAACAGGGGCTGTCAGTGTTTGGGGGAGTGGCTTGCCATGTGAGTGCCAGTGTTTGGGGGAGCGCGATTGGGGGTGCTAGTGTTTGGGGGAGCAGCAGACCATGTGAGTGCCAGTGTTTAGGGCAGTGAGATCAGAGGGTGTCAGTGTTTTGGGGAGTGGCATACCATCTGGGTGCCAATGTTTGGGGCAGTGAGATTGGGGTGCCAGTGTTTGGGGGAGTAGTATGCTGTGTGGGTGCCAGTGTTTGGGGCAGTGAGATCACAGGGTGCCAGTGTTTGTGGGAGCAGCATGCCATGTGGGTGCCAGTGTTTGCGGGAGTGAGATTGGGGGTGCCAGTGTTTGGGGCAGTGAGATCAGGGTGTACCCATGTTTGGGGGAGCAGCATGCCATGTGGGTGCCAATGTTTAGGGCAGTGAGATCAAGGGGTGCCAGAGTTTGGGGGAGTGGGATCGGGGATGCCAGTGTTTGTCGGAGCTGCATGCCATGTGCGTGCCAGGCTTTGGGGCATTGAGATCAGGGGACAGGACTTGGGGCTGTCACAGATTTGGGGTGTCAGGGTTTGGGGCTCTTAGTGCGCTGGGTATCTCCAGCCAGGTAGGTCGCAGTTTCTGTGCAGCGGGGATCCCTGGCCTGGGTGCTGGGGGGGCAAGCTGGCCTGAGAAGCATGCAGATTTGCAGCCCGTGATCCCGAGCTGTCTCTCGCTCCCCTCTCCCTGCGTCAGAGGCGCAATACATGATTTATTACCTGTGCGCCCCCCGCGCATCCCGGGGTACTGTTGGCCCTGAGCCTTCCCCCCGCCGCTCCACCCCTGCCCCATGTTCACCCCCCTCCCATCACTGCGCCCCCCACTCCCGCAGCCCAGCCCCAGTGGCCCCGGCCCCCTCCCTCCCTCCCCGCGCCTCCCAGCCCCTTTCTGACGTAGCGGGGGGGGGGGGGGGGGAGGAATGACTCAATGTTATGATGCGGTGCCACAACACACAGCCACATTCGGCTCCAGCCCGAGCCCCAGGTCCCCATTCGCCCCCCAGCCGCGGTCCCCCGGCCCCCTGAGCCGGCCCCCTGCGCCCCGCACAGCCCCAGGGTGCTCCCCCTCCGCCGGAGGAGCGGCCGCGGGACGGACGGACGGGGCTCTTGGGACGAGATTTCAAGGTGAGGGGCGGCGGACGGGGGGGCTGAGCGCAAAGGGCTTCGCGGAGAAACTTTGCCCTCCCGCCGCGGCTGGCCCCGCAAACGGAGCCTGGGTCTCTCCCCTCCTGTGAATCATCCATCAATCCAGCCCCTGACGAGAGAGCCCAGTCCCCCCGCCCCCCATCCCACTTGCAACTTTCCCAAGCCAGATCCTCCTCCATTTCCCTTGTCTGCGGGGAGCGGATCCCTCGGAACCCTCCCCCTCCCCCAGGTGTCACCTTCCACCTCACACCCCCCTCTGGTCCCTTACGTTATTTTCTGGGTGGGAAAGAGGGGACCGACCTTGTGGGGTTCTGGCACTGGGCCACCACAGTTTGTGAGCCCATTGTCCACTAGCGAGGAGGGAGCGTGACACTTGTGCAGTGAGTTGGGGGCTGTCTCAGGCTGGTGCCAAACTCAGGCATGGGTTTTTTAAAAGGCAGTTCTGGGCAGTGACCAGCATGGGGCACTGTCTCTGGGCTGGGCTTGGGAGCTGGGGAGACTTGGGGCTCAGTGGTGGGAATGGGTCTGTCCCAGCATGGGGCGCTCTCATCCAGCAGTGACAGCAGCATGAGGAGAAGAGACCACATGACAAGAACCAACCCTTTGTCCCAGAAGGGGGTGCTGTCCCCAGCACAGGGGCGTAGGTTGGCGAGCCGGAGAATTGGCTCCCCAGGACTGTGCATTTCCTTTCTAGCTCCAGTGGGGGGTGCTTCCTGGGTTGGGGGGCAGCACAGGAGGGAGAAGAGAGCTGGCACTGAGGGCTGGGGGGGCCCTTCCCCATCAGAGGGCACTCTTCCCAGTCTCCCAGGCGGAGGGAGCGCAGGCCATAGGGGCGACCCCCCTGATTCATTGCCCTCCTCTCTCTCATTCTCTGCAGGTGACTCCCCTTTCGGCCTGGTTCTCATCTGGGGGGGCCCTGGCTGTGCAGCCCCCCCAAACTCTTCCCACCCTGAAACACGGCTCTAGCCAACCTGCTTCGCTGCTTCACCTGCGACCGACTGTGTGGGGGGTGCACAGCGCCCACCCCCCCACCCCGCCAGGGTATCGCCCTCCAGCCTGTCATGCCCAGCTGTGAGCCAGGGCCGCCTGCTGCCTGCCTGCCCACCAAGACCTTCCGCAGCTACCTGCCACACTGCCACCGCACCTACAGCTGTGTGCACTGCCAGGCCCACCTGGCCAAGCATGATGAGCTCATCTCCAAGGTACAGCCACTCCAGCCTGCCAGGGACCTGCACCAGCCACCAGGCTTCTCCAAGGCCATGCACCCCGGCACTGTGAGATTCCGCAGGGCTGTGCCCTGCTGGTGCCCAGCTGAGGACCCCACCACTGTGAGCTTCCTCACAGCCATGCCTTGCCACTGCCAATCTTGCCCATGGCAATGCCCTATCGGTGCCCAGCCAGGCCCTGGGTGCTGTAACTTCCCCACGGCAGTGAATGAAGGTGGATGGTGGGGGCCAGGATTGGGGTTTTTTTGGCCGGGGGGGGGGCAGGGTATAATTCCTGTCCTTTGTCTCTGCAGTCTTTCCAGGGGAGCCATGGCCGAGCCTACCTGTTCAATTCTGTGTGAGTGCCCCTCTGTGATCCATCACTCCATCAGTTACAAGGGGGGGAGAGTACGGGTGGGGGTGGGAGGGTGGGGAGTTTGCAGCCAGTCAGAAGGGAGCAGGCAGCAGCTAGAGCTATATTAGCAGGCCTTATCATTGATTAGGTGTATTACGGTAGTGCCTTGGTCACCCAGCTGTGGAGCAGGACCCTGTTGTGCTAGGCGCTGTACAGACCCAGACCAGAGATGGTCCCTGCCCCAAAGAGCTGATAATTTAAGCCATCACTGTTCTACATGACCCAAGAGAGGGTGACTGTTGGCATCTGAACTCAGAGGCAGGAGGGGCCCCCCCATTCCAAAGGTGGAGTCTCTGGAATGGGGTCTCCTTGGTGGTGAGTCCTGGGGTAGAATAACAGCAGTTGTCATGGTGATGTATAACCCTGCCCCAATGTGCCTCACTCTCTGGGCTCCACTAGAGCATACCACACCCCATGTCTCGGCACTGTTCCCCAGCAGACAATTCCCTACTCAAGTTGGCAGTAACTTGTCAGGCCCCATCTCCAAAACTTCTTGCGCGGGGGTCTTTCTCCCCCAAGATGTCTCATATGGGTTGGCTCATCTCCAAACCCAGGGTCCTCCCTGTCAGTCCACTCCAGGGTGATCCCAGCAAGGGGCTGGGATTGTAATGGGGAGGTGATGAAAATCCACCACAGCCACACCACTGTCAACTCTGGCAGGGGATCACAACCTCTACCACTCAGCCAATGGGCCATCCTATTGCCAACAGCAATGGCTATTGACATAGAAGTATCTAGGAACCTTCTCCCTTGTCTGGTCCCTGGCTTACGGGTGGCCATGGCCAATGACCAAACATGACTGAGCAATCACGAGCAGGAGTAGAGAGGCTATTGTACCTTTGTATGTGGCTCTGGTATGACCGCTGCTGGAATCCTGTGTCTAGTTCTGGTGTCCACACTTCAAGAAGGATGTTGATACATTGGAATGGGGCCTGAGAAGAGCCACAAGAATCATTAAGGGATTGGAAAACCTGCCTTTTAGTGATAGACTCCAGGAGTTTAATCTATTTAGCTTAGTAAAGAGAAGGTTAAGGGGTGACTTGATCACACTCAAGAAGTACCTACCTCTGGTCCAAAAATGTGAGAATAGAGGGCTCTTTGGGCTAGCAGACAGAGGTATAACGTCCAATGGCTAGAAGCTGAAGATAAACAAATTCAGACTGGAAATAAGGAAATAATATTTAACAGTGAGGGTAATTAACCAATGGAACAACTTACCAAGGGTCCTGGTGAATTCGCCATCCCTGGCCATTTTAAAATCAGGATTGGATGTTTTTCGAAGAAATCTGCTCTATGTTGAACAGGAATTAATTCAGGGAAGTTCTCTAGTCTAGGTTATACAGGAGGTCAGAACAGATGCTCACAACAGTGCCTTCTGGCCTTGGAATCTCTGAATGACATGGCAGAGAGAAGGCAGAGCTGGACAGACCGTGCCCTAAGGATTTAGGGTTCCCAGGGCTGTGGTTTGGCTGCTGTCTGAGGCTGTGGGTGGCATGGTGGCTCCTTGCTGCCTTGGCTCAGTAGTGCAGCTGCGTGGTTCTCACTGCTATGAGTTTGTCTGCTTTGCATCAGAGACTGATCAGGCTAGGACCAGTTTGTTTTGTGGGAACAACAGAAATGCACTCTTTGCTAGCTGGTTCTCACAGTTTTGCTTAATGATGGGTAAGGTTGTTAATGCCACCCTTTGGGAGGGTGTTACAGGGTCAGCAAGGGTCAGCAACCTCCCAAGTGCCACCTTGTGGCCAGGGGAGGCTCTGTAGCAGCGTGCCTCACTTTCCCCTCTTCAGGGCTCCTCAATAAATGCTACAAACAGGCTGCTCTCTGTTCAGCCACCCCTTCTTAGGGGCTGGATTTATTAACATCAGTGTGCAAAACAAAACTCTCAAAGTCCCAAAATAAAGTCATCTCTGTTCCCTGCTCTTAGCAGGCCACTCCCAGGCCTTCCTCGCTCTACTCCTGCGGGAATTCTGCACCACTGGGCACGCACAGAATTTTTTTTCCCACAGAAAATACATTCTGCCCCAGAAGTGCTGCAGTTCTGCCTTTTGCCCACCAGAGGCTGCTGTGGTGCCAGAACAGCTGGCTGCGTTCCTGCTGCTGATTGTTCTGGCCCCACAGTGGCCTCTGGTGGGCTAAAGGCAGAACTGTAGCATATCTTGGGCAGAAATGTATTTTCTGCGGGGAAAAAAAAAGACTGTGGGATACATGAATTCTATACGTCCACAGTGGTGCAGAATTCCCCCAGGAGCAGAGACTCCTAGTGATGCCATCAGATCTCGGACAGGGGTGGGCAAACCATGGCCCACGGGATGTATCCAGCCCATCAGACCTTTTAATCCGTCCCACGAGGTCCCACTGGGGAGCAGGGTCAGGGGCTTGCCTTGCTCCGCTCTGCGCATGCAGCAGCTCTGCATGGCTCCCGGAAGCAGGGTCAGCCAGGGGGCTCCGCACAGTGCCCCCGTCCCAAGCGCCAGCTCTGCAGCTCACATTGGCTGCGAACCGTGGCCAATGTGAGCTGCGGCGGTGGTGCCTGCGGACAGGGCAGTGCGCAAAGTGGAGTGGCCCTGCCTCTGCATGGGAGCCAGAGGCGGGATGGGCTGCTGTTTCCAGGAGCTGCTTCAGGTAAGTGTCACCCAGATCCTGCACCTCTGAGCCCCCTCTCCGTGCCCCCACCCCCTGCCCCAGCCCTGATTGCCATCCCAACCCTTTGATCCTAGCCCGGAGTACCCTCCTGCACCTCAAACCCCTCCTCCCCAGCCCCACCCCAGAGTCTGCATGCCCAGCCAAAGCCTCACCCCCCCCAAGTGCCCCTATCCCCTGACCCAGCCGAGAGCCCCCTCCTGCCCTCCGAACCCCTCCATCCAAGCCCGGAGCACCCTCCTGCACCCCAAATCCCTCATCCCCAGCCCCACCCCAAAGTCTGTACCCCCAGCTGGAGCTCTCATCCCCCCCCCTTGTGCCCCAATCCCCTGCCCTAGCCAGCTCTCCGTGCAATTTCCATACCGAGATGTGGCCCTCAGACCAAAAAGTTTGCCCACCCCTGATCTAGGAGCAGCTCTTACCATTGACCACATGGTGGCACTGTCTCACACGCTGGTGTGGGCTGATGGCTGGAGGGACCCTTGGGTGAGTTCGATTTGTCCCAGACAGAGTTCCATGGGGCCCTGCTGGGAGCCTGCTCATCTGCAGAGCTTTCCACACCAAGGCCCAGCTAGTCCCCCCTTCCCATTCAGGCTCTTTATGAAGCCACTGGGGATCTGCAGCGTCTCCAGTGCATCAATGAGACTCAACTCTGCCCCACATCCCTGAGCCAGGCTCTCACAGCTGCTCACCCATGATAGGATCTGACCCAGTGAGGCAGGGAAGGGGAATAGTCACTGCTCAGCCTAGATTAGAGGAAACCTTGGATGTGGGGTAGGGAGGGGGAGGCCTTGGCCAAAGAAGCAGCACCTGCCCCATCCAGCAAGTGGGTGTATGGCTGCCTTTTGTCACGGTGACAGTCTTGAGGTCCTGTTAGATCATCCTCCTTAATCCCCTGGACACTGGTGCTGACTGCCCAGCCCTCAGCAATGGGGCCCCCATTGCAGATGTCCAGGCTGGATACTGGCCTGCTCCCTTCATGGATGAGCAGGCAGGCATAGCGCTGGCTGCAGCACCAGGCTGCCCGGGGAGCACATGGCACTGCAGCTTGGCTCTCCGGGAGACGCCTCTTGCCAGAGACCAATGTTCCCTCTAAGTTTTGACAGGCTGTGTGCGCAAAAAAATTCTTCTGTGCAAATTTTTGTGCTTCTGTGCAAATTATTGTGGGTGCGGTGTTTCGCTGTGTGCGCGGGGTTTAGGATCTGTGTGCGCGCGCACAGCTTAGAGGGAACAGTGCTAGAGACCCCAGCATAGGGGCTAAGATGGGCCAGATGGCAGGTGGCTCGGATGGGCAGGCTACGATGGGGGCAGCAGAGCTCCCTTGGCCCTGGGGCATGCCAATGCTGGCTGCCATTTGTGAGCTCTGAGGGTCTCTAGGGCACCATGCATAGTGGGTCAGGCTTGTGGTTAATTGCTCATCCCAGCTGTGGTTATGGGGCAGGTTGCCAGATTGCAGCGGGGGGCATGGGAGCCTGCCTGGGCCCATGGGTCAGGGACAGTGTCTCAGGAGGGCAGCAATAGGGCCACAGCGATCTCCTTGGGATCCCCCTGCAAGCTGGCCAGAGCCAGCCCCAGCTGCCCTGCAGGGACTCAGGAGCTTCTGTGGCTCTTCCCCAGTTATCTGTGCTCTCCCTGCAGGTGCACAGGTGTGTGGGGAGGGGGAGAAAGGCAGGCATTGGCAGTAGCTCATGTGGGGAGAGAATGAGGGAGGAATGGGACCTTGTCCTCCCTCAATCCTTCACAGCCTCTGCCCCCCCAGTCAGCCCCTTCTGATTCCCCCTTGAGCCCATCCCATCCCATCCCAAACCCCCACAGCCTCTGCCCCCTTGAACTCCTGTCCCCCTGCAAGACTCATGGGTTTCTCTTTCCCCACCTGAGTAAGCCCTGAGCACAGACACCAGCTCAGCCCCCGTCCCACTTCACCTCAGAGGTGTCAAGTTGCACAGTAGTTTCTCTTAAAGCCCCAGCTTCTGGAGTGCTGGGAGGAGCTCAGCTTCCCCCCTTTCTTTTTTTTAATGGGCATTCCACGTTCTCCTGTGAGGGAGAAAAGCTGGGGCAAGTGGTCCCTAAGGGTGCCAGCTGGGTAGTAAATAGAACCCAATATTGGCTCAAAACCAGACAATATTTAAAAGACACGCTCTTGATTTGCTTTGGCATCCAGTGCCTGGTGTCTGAATGCCTGAGGCTGCTCTGGCTGTGGGTATGTAGCATGGGAGTGTGGCTGTGTATGGAGCTCGGCCCAGCACACGGGAAGGGCTGGGCTCCTGTGCTTTGATCTCAGCAGGGCCTGGGGGTTAAGCCTGAACGGCCTGGTTTTGTATGGGCTGTATGTTTGCTAGGGCACCATGACACTCTCCCACAGCTGCTAGCTGACCTGGCAGCTGAATTCAACCCCCACTCCTCCCCAGCAACGTTCCCCTTAATTTTTTCCATCCATGTGTGAAATGAATTTTATGTGCACCAGTATTGAGGTAATGTGCATGTGCATTGCCACCAGTAGAAACAAAAAACAGATGTATATATTTTAAAAGTTACCATAGGGATAATTACTCCAGCCAAGACAGGTTAGGCATTTTAGAACTCACTACTCAAAAATTAAATTTAAGCCTAAGAGAGAAATAAAAATTATGAAATACATAGACCAGTCCAGAAACTAAAATAACAGCACTTTGAAAGAATAAAATTACAGAGAATATATGTGCATTGCAGGAAGTATCAAGAACAACAACAACAATACAAGTATGTGTTGGGAGGTGAGTGTGAGAGACACAGTGGTATGTGTGTGTGAGTGAAAGAGAGAGAGAGACAGTGTGGTGTGTATGTGAGCCACACAGGGTGGGGTGTGTGTGTGAGAGAGAGACACACATACACAGTGTGGTGTGTGAGAGAGAGACATGTTGCCCCTTTAAATAGATCTGCAGTCACCAGTCTGCTTGTTCAGACACAGCAACAGCTGCCAGGAAGCTCCGTCCCATGTCCCACTCCTGAGCTCTGTCATGTCCCCTCCCCCTGCTCTGTGGAAATGGGGTACATAGGCAGGGGGAGGGGGACACCCTGACATCAGTGTCCCCACCTCCCCTTCTCCGCTCTACACAGGAAGCAGGAGGCTCCCAAGAGCAGTTGGCCAAGGGGTCCAACCCAAGGCAGAGGGCAGGAGCAGCACGGCAGTGGGGTGAGGGGCACCTGAAGTGTGTGACACTTGGTAGACTGCTGGGCGGCTGCGCGGCTTAGAGGGAACTTACCCCGCAGGGGCAGGGCTGTGGGGATCTGGGGGGGAAAGGCAGTATGTGACCTTGTCCCATGCTGCTCCTCTTTCTGGTGCCAGGGTTAACGTGGGCTGCGGGCCAGCTGAACAGCGCCTCCTGCTCACTGGGCTCCACTCTGTGGCCGACATTTTCTGTGAGAGCTGCAAGACCACCCTGGGGTGGAAATATGTGAGTACTGCTCCAGCCCTGCAGGAATCCCCCCATGTCATAGCACCCCCAGCTGGGAAAGTACAGACTATGCCCCCTCCCTGGTGTCACAATGCCCCCTGCTGTGCAGGGCAGGGCTGAGCAGTGCGGGGTCCTCCCTGTCCCTGGAGTCACAGTGTCCCCAGCTGAGGAGGGCAGTACAGGCTTCCCCCTCCCTGAGGTAATAGCACCTCCTGTTGAGGGGTCTTGGCAGTGCAGGCTCCTCCCCCTCCCTGGGGTCACAGTGCCTTCTGCTGGGGAGAAGAGCATGCCCTAGAGGACGGGACTGGCTCAGACGCTCCGCTTTCTCGCCCCTCCCCCAGGAACAGGCCTTCGAGACCAGCCAGAAGTACAAGGAGGGGAAGTTCATCATTGAGATGTCACACATGGTGAAGGACAACGGCTGGGACTGAGGAGGGGGGGGGGGGCTTGCAGCCACACCCCCAGCAGCATGGCCTTCCCCTCCCTGATCACGTTGCTACATTGCCCATCCCAGCACGAGAACGCCCCTGCACAAAGGTCACCTTTCGGGAGCAGGGGATCCAGGACCCTCACACCACCCCCAGCCTGAGTGTGTACTGAGCACGGGGACGCCTGTTTCCCCCTTGGGGCCAGCACCAGGCATGGACTGTGAGGCCAGCCCCAGGGTGGGCATCCTGCTGGGCACCGACCCGCTGCTAGCACTGTGGGGCACAGACACCTGGGAGCATGACTCCTGCGGCTAGTGTCTTCCCCAGTCAGGGGGAGTGGGAGTTTAGTTAGAGCCTGCCCTGTGAGATGGGGAGCAAGGAGACAGTTCCTTGGGTATGGTGCTGAGGGGAACTGGTGGGGTGAGGGAGCTGAGTGTCCACCCACCCCCACCCCTGGTGTGGGGTTGTGAGGGGAGAGGCCAAGAGGATCAAAGCTGGCCCCCTGGTGTGGGGTGGGGGCCATTAGCATCAGAGAGCTTCACTCGCACTCTTGGGGATGAGGATCAAAGCCAGGCCCCCTTGGCAGGGGGCTCTGGGGCGGAGGGGGGAAGGTCAGAGTTGCCACTCCACAGTAGGCACAGGAACAGATTCAAAACTGGCCCCCTCCCCACATGGGGCTCTGGGTGGGAGGTCAATGGGATCAGGGAAGCCACCCCAGTCTGGGGCTCAGGGTGGAGTTGGGGGAGAGAAGGTAGGAGCTGGTCCCCTGACCTGTGGCGAGAGGGTCACCACTGGCACCACTGGACTGGGGCTCAGTGTGGGGTGGGGGAAGACAGGGTCAGAGCCAGGCCTCCTGGCCCCGGAGTGTGTGGTGGGAGAAGGATCAGAGTCCAGCTCCTGGCCTGGGGCTTGGAGTGGGGAGTTGGGGTCAGAACTGGACCCCTGGCCTAGGACTATGAGTGGGAGGTGAGAAGGTCGGAGCAGCCTGGGGCTTGGAGCGAGGGTGGTAGCTGGCCCCTCCTGGCCCTAGGCTTGGAGTGAGGGGATGAGATGGTCCAAACCAGCCTCTGCAGTCTAGGACTTGGATTTGGGGGGGGCGGGTGGGAGGGGCAAGAGGGTGGGAGTTGGGCCCCTGGCCTGGGAAGGTTGGAGCTGCCCCTCCCCCGCCCTCAGGCCTGGGGTGAGAGGGTCCAGAGCTGGGCCTGGGACTCTGCTGTTCATTTCCCTGCTCCCACGTCCCTCCCTTGGGCCTTCTTCCGCACTCCTCCATATCTGCTCTGGGCCATTTGGTTCTGTAGGTCGCCATGCCTTGGTGATCCCTGGGCACTGCCCATCCCTGCCCCCTCATTGCTGCCATGGGGCCTTGCCCTGGGGGCCCCAACACTGTGGCACCAGCACCAGCGCACGTGGGTTTTGTATTATAAATAAAGGTGTTTTTATAGAAGATAGAGTCTGTTATTGGGGGAGGGAGCTGGTCAAGGCCTGTCCATTCCGTCTGTCCTTCTGGGCTCTGCCACCCTGCCATCCAACAGGGGCACCCGTTAGTGGATGAGGCTCATGCCTGGCCCTGTCAGGGGCTGGCACAGGTGGAGGGTGCTATGGTGTCTGAGCAGCATGGACCCCCCACTCACCTCCAAGGGCACTGGGTCTGAGAGAATCACAGTGGGAGATGGATCAGAGATGTCCCACTGAGATCAGAGACCCCCAACCAACCTCATCACAGCACCCCCTTCTGGCATCAGAGCCCTCACCCCTACCCAAGCACAGTAGGCCCCCGCCGGTGTCAGAGCAGACCTTACTGGCATCAATAGCATCTTGACCTCCCATCTCCCACCCCCACCCCACTGGCATCAGAAGCGCCCCCAACCTGAGCACAGCACCCCCTTATGGCATCAGAAAACCCTCCACCCCGAGCATAGTAGCACCCCTCTGGTGTCAGAGTAGCCCCCACCAGCATCAGAGCCCCACCCCCACCCCCGAGCTCAGCACACCCTGCTGGCATCAGAGCCCCCCCCATCACACACTAGGGTCTAGGCAGTGCAACCTATTGGGCAGAGCAGGAGTCTGGCCTAGTGGGCAGAGCAGAATCAGAGGGCAGCAGTGATCAGGAGACAAGCCAGTGGGCAGAGGAAATCAAAGATGGCACAGCGCGGCAGCGAATAAAATGAGGCAGCTTGGTCAGGAGGTCCACGATGGTCAGTATAACTGAGTGCCCTTGGAAGCACAGTAACTCCTCAATAAAGTCTATTGAGAGGGTAGAGCAAGGACACAGAGGTGTGGGGAGGGGCTGAGGGAAGCCCATGGGCTTGACTTGGCTTATAGATCTCCCCATGGGCACACAAGTTGCATGACCTAGCGTTATTTTTAACATCCGTTCATAAGATCAGCCATCAGAAGTACCTAGGGTCCAGATTTTAAATGGGCCGAAATGTCCAGCCATAAGCGAGTCATGGCATAACTCTAGCACCTGAAGCCAGGAGCTGCCCTCGGGCATGTAGAGACGAGCCCCACAATAAATCAGGTCGTGTTGTAGATGAAACTTTGAATCTGGGGATTCCAGCAGATTGAGGCCGCAAACAGGTCACTTGTAAGCAAGGGGTGGCAAGTGGTCATCAAGTGACTGTGAGGCTCCTGCACACAAAAGTGGGAGGGTTTAATGACAGTGGTGAAAGCTTCCTGCTCCACTTCACGCTACTCATCCTTGTGTGACAAGGCATTGCCATCCCGTTCTTAGTCCCTGGACAGTACGTAACCATGAAGTCAAATTGGGAGAGAAAAAGAGCCCAGCAAATCTGACATTGGTTGAGTTGTTGCATTTCTCCAATTTCTTTGATCGGCTCAGACTTGGACAGAGCCTTAGGCCTCCTTGAGGAGGTGCCTCCATTCCTCAAAGGCAGCTCAGACAACCAGCAGTTCTTTGTCCCACATCATAGTTTCTCTCAGTGGGAATCAGTTTCAGAGAGAAAAAGGCGCAGGGATTTGCATTTCTCAGGTTTTGCATAAAGTTGACTTTGGCGAAGCCACTCAAAAACAGTGTGCGCTGGGTGGTCATGGAATTGTTGATTCTCTGAAAAAATGAGTCTTTCATATAAGTAGAGGATCATGAATTGGTTGAGGATGTCTCTGAAAACATCATTCGTGAAATGCTGGAAGGTAGTGGGGGTGTGCCATAGACCAAATGACACGACCAAATAGTCAAAATGGCCATGTCTGGTTCAAAATGCCATTCATCCTGTCATCCAGCAGTGGCTGAGGAGCGTGAATACCAACCTAAGGCAGATTGCTAAGAGGCAGGGCACAAACCCCAAACTGTCTGTGAATTCTAGACTTAGATTTTACCAACCAAATATCAAGTGTGAACGTCTCAGGCACTATAACAGCCTTAACATGGGTCCTCTGCTCTATCTTGCCACTAGGTAAGATTGCCTTTGTGATAGATGGTCCTCTACACAAAAAAAGCACAAGTGTTCTGGTTACTCCCAGTCCCAAAGGACCAGTCTCTTACCGCAGCTCAACAGCACTTTAGATCTCACACCAAAGACAATGCTTGTAGCCAATCCTTGGGGCCTTTCGTTTTCAGTTTTTATTTTATTTAATTTTTCCCAAGGATTTATCAATATTTATTACTACAACAACAAAAACAGGTGAAAATCAGTGCAAAAAAAACGATTAATTTTTCTGGGTAAATATCAGGGTTTATTTTGGTGGACAGAAAGACAGGGGGAAAAAGTATTCTGAGGATTAATGCTTTGAATTCTGTTAATCAATGTGATTTGCTGCAGAACTAAACCAGAACTCAAAACCCAAGGCCACCTCTCAGTTTAAGAAAACAATATCTCTCTAATCCCCAAATAAAGCTTTTTATTTGAACAAACAGTTTACTACTGTAGACTTAGTCTTTAAATATTTACATTTAATAATTGGGCCTCACAATTGGCAGCACATACACTCACCTTCATCCTTTTCTCCTGTTTCTTTTTTTAAAACTTTCGAATACTTCCTTGTGTTCTGAAACATATTCTGATAGATTTTTGTTTTCTTCCTATTTTAGTGCGTCAGATCTTTAAACCGTTATCTGCTAACAGCTTGACACATGTACCTGGTGGTGGGTGTGAGATTCATCAGTACGTTCAGATGCACACGCACTTCGGAGCTTATGTGTGTGCCTCTCTGCTTGTATCTTCTAGACCAATACATAGCCTTACTTCAACAGGCAGCTTTGCATATACACACAGACTAATGTATTATTGTAATACATATAGCTCATGGAATGTATAGTATTTTTGTAATAAAACTAGTTATTTTTTTATATATTTGAATGATACAAAAGCAGAGTGAAAATCAGAAAAAAATGAATAGTCCTATTTTTAAAACCTGGGAATTTTTCAATAAAAATCGGTTTAAACGGAAAACAAAGGGTCTTACCAATCCTAAAATAAACTATCTAAAGATTTCTTAAGTAGGCAAAGGAAATAGAGAGTTATTTACAAGGTTAAAGCAGGTAAATGTACACACAAATGTGTTCCTGTCCTAAGTTTCAAAAGGTAATAGAAGCTTCTATAATAAGCAAGCTCTACGCCCTTAGGGCTAATCCAGGCCAACCAGTGGGGATCTTTTGCTTATGCTTAGTATTTCCCACTCCTCAGACTCCAAGCAGCAGACACAGTTCCTCCTTGTTAGGGCTTTTTATTCCTTCTCCCCTTCTGCCCAGCTGCTGGTCTCTTCTTCAAGGCGGGGGGGCAAAGGGGCAGCAATCAACAAAGTAATTGTCCTCTGATGTTCCACAACAGTTCCTCTGGTGTTGATGGGACTTCTTTTGTTGGGCAAGAGAGAACACCGCCTGTGACAAGCTAGTATTTCACACTTGGTAATGCTTCTTGTCTGTCTGGTGCGTTAAAGTTACAGAGCGAACACTTGTTACCTTGGAACATAGGATACAGATATTATATTGGATCAGCAACACACTTTAATAACTCTAATACCTACTTTAACAATACTAACACATGGGTGAGCCAGACTGGTTCCAGCTACATATTTACCAATGTCAGTTGAGACCTAAGGGCCTTGGCATAAGCTGGCCCCTGGTCCATCAGAATCACACATTCCCTTGCTGGATTCTGACAGGTTGTATGTCCCATGCCAGTCTAGCTTTGTGAAGATCCGACCCGGAGTCTTTACAGGAGTTCATTTATGAAAGGGGGCATCAGTTGCAGACTGTGATCTTGCTAAAGGTTTAATAATCACTACAAGAGAGGGAGCCATCCTTCTTGGCCATGAAGAAGATAGGTGCTGCCACTCGGGAAGTCAAGGGACAATGAACCTCTTCTGCAGATTTTCCTCAAGGGCCTGAAGCTCAGGTACAGATAAGGTGTAAATGCACCCAAAAGGAACTCCTGTTCCTGGTTGAAGGTCAATTGTGCAGTCGTCACTGTGCTGAGGAAGTAGAGTGTCTGCCTTCTGTTTGTCAAATACTGTGATATATTCTACGTATTCGGCAGGCATTCCAGGCACTGCCAATGAAATGTTGGTTGACAATTCTGGATCCTTCAGGGGCTGGAGCATGCCACAGAATGTGACCAGCCATTGACTAGATTGGGAAGGCATGCTCATCGGCACTGCAGGGAATAGAAAAGTATAGATCGCAAGTGCCAGCTAATTTGGGGATAATGGGCAATGAGCTGGGGACACCAAGGACGAGCAGTGGATGCGAAGCGCAGATGACCCTGAACTGCCAGATCTCTCGGGTGATTGCCAATGCTGATGCCCTCTAGATGGGTTGTCTGATGCATGATGGGGCCTGAAGATAGGAATGACCTGTCTATAAGCTCAACAAGCTCAGGGAAGTCCTTGCAGAGGATGGGAATTTGAGGCTCCTTCAAGTTCTGGTCCATAAAATTGCCAGAAGAGCCCAAGCCGACCAAGGCTCCTAGGTGGACATCTGGCATGGCAGAATGCTGAAGCTGAAGAGGCAGATGCAGTGGGGTGGCATGCTGGTTAAAGGATGCCAAGATTCAGGCAGATAGGCAGCAGCATGATTCACTGTGGGGAGCAGCGGAGCACTGACTCAACCCTAGCTCCCCTACTGGGGCTGGGTTCTGGCATTTCCTGACCCAGGGTTGCCCAGACCTTAGCCAGGCACTCTGATACAATGTGCCCAGGCACCCCATGTGATGTGTTATTCCATATTATTTATGAAAATATGCTTATGACATGAATATGACATAACTGAGATATACTTTATGCAAGATGGCTCATGTGAGATATCATTGGAAAGGTTATGATTTACTGAATCGATTATCCAATTTGTATGCCTGTACCATTTCTGTATCTGAAGTTTGGAATATTGACTATATATCTGTATTTCAACGAATCTACTTTGGGTGACGCCCACTGCTAACACTTCAGTTACAACAATGGAAAAGCCAGACAGGGCGGATGGCCCATCAGCAAGGACAATGGACTGTGAAAAGCTTGGCCATCCTGTGGATGCTCCATACTGCCACTGACTCTATGGACGCAGTGACACTACAAAAAGAAAAGGAGGACTTGTGGCACCTTAGAGACTAACAAATTTATTTGCGCATAAGCTTTCATGAGCTACAGCTCACTTCATCGGATGCATTCAAATACTACAGAGTCAGGTGGTCTTGTCACCTGATACTAAAACATTACCTGGGACTTCTGATAACTTTCCACTGTAAGGGAAGGGGGGTCAAGTTTGGGAAACAAAGGATTCCCACCTTATGTAAATGAGTGGGGAGGAAGGCAAACAGGACTCTTCCCCTCCATGGCCTGTCTGCCCAAGAAAGACTGCAAAGGGAAGGCAAGGGGGGAGTCCAGACTGAGAAAGGGGTCCAGTCTGAAATGGAATATAACTGGAACTATGAACCACAGAAACTTTGCAAACTGCCTGCAACAATATCTAGGGTGAGAAATACTATTTGCAACCAATTCCTTTAGGGAAACTAGCTTAGTTTGTGTGTTTGATTTCATTTGCTTAGTAATCTCCTTTGTTCTATTTGTTACCCCTTTTACCACTTAAAAGCTGCCTTTTACAGTTAATAAAATTTGTTTTATTATTAAACCCAGTTTCTGTAATTTCTAACTGGGGGGTAAGAAGTGTGTACACTTCTCTCCACATTGGGGAGGGGGCGAATTTCATAATATATCTTTGGGTCTGCGCTCCAAGAGAGGTGGACATCTGAGTGCTGAAGCATGTCCCTGAAGCTGAGGGCTTGGCTACACTTGTGAGTTACAGCACAATAAAGGAGCCCCAGGCGCACTAGCTCACTCCCTTTCCACACTGGCAAGGCCTGTAGAGCGCTCTGACTTCGCAGCTACAGTGCTGCTGGTACTCCACCTCGGCGAGTGGAATAATGTTTGCTGCACCCCCGCTGGAGCGCCGCAGCGCCAGTGTGGACGAGGTGTTGCATTACTGCGCTCTGATCAGCCTCTGGAAACGTCCCATAATCCCCTTAAGTCAAGTGGCCACTCTTGTCATTGTTTTTGAATCACTGCAGGAGTACAGATGTGCCCTTTGAAAGCTCCGTTTCTGACAGCTGGCTGCTTACCTGCTCCGAGACAAAGCAACCATTAGCGTAGAATGCTGTGTGAGAGAGAGAGAGGCGGCGGGGGGGGGGGGGGAAGTCTGCTGCAGTCTGAACTTACAAGACAGCATGCTGACATGCTCTCAGCCCCCCCAAAACCCCACTCTCTCTCCCCCCACATACACACAACACACTCCCTGTCACACTCCCCCCCCCATTTGAAAATCACGTTGCAGTCACTTGCAAGCTGGGATAACTGCCCAATGCTGCTGCAAGTGCCGCAAATGTGCTTGAAGCTGTCCGTGTGGACAGACTGCAGCACTTTCCCTACTGCACTCTCCAAAGGCTGGTTTAATTCAAAGCACTCTATATCTGCAAGTGTAGCCATGCCCTTAGTCTTCCCAGAGCTGATCTGCAGCTGGGTGTGGCCCTGCTTGTGTGTGTGTTAGAGGAGGTTTTAAGAGCCTGGCTCAGCAAGACAGGTTAAAGGGGCCTATGGTAGCAGAACAGGTAGACTCAGTGATATCTCAGAACATGAGGTGGCTTCCCAAGGGGTCCAACCCATCACCCGCTCCAATACAAGCACAACCCCAATGCCTGATGACAATTCTTTTCATCAGTGGAAAGGTGGGTCAGGATTTGGTTGACTTGCATTGGTTCAGGATCTGGTAGGACTACTGGGCCTGTGGGAGACAGAAGCATTCCGGCCAGCAGGGTTCAGGTGGCGTGTCGCTTTTCTTGAGATTGCTCCATTGGTCAACCATCAGTCTGGATGCAAATATCAATTAAAGCTGCTAGACTAGGCGGAGGTTCCACCCGTGCTAATTCATCTTTGATAGAATTGTTGAGCCCCTGCCTAAAGGGGTGTCACAGCCCAGCCTCATTCCAATGAGTGTCTGCGGCCGGACACTGGAATTCTGCTGCATATTTGGCAACGGCCCCGACCCCCTGCCAAAGGGTGTGGAGAGCAGCTTCTAATGTGCATCCGATGAAGTGAGCTGTAGCTCACGAAAGCTTATGCTCAAATAAATTTGTTAGTCTCTAAGATGCCACAAGTACTCCTGTTCTTTTTGCGAATACAGACTAACACAGCTGCTACTCTGAAACATTCTCCATTAGGGTTCATGGAGATGCCCACCCTGCCTGTACAAAGCTCTCGCAGTATTCAAGGAGAGGACTGTCCCCTTCCACGAAAGGGGACACCCACGTCAGGGCCTCTCCTCGGAACAGACTGAGAACTAATTACACTTGGAACTGAGCTGTAGGGTCCGACTGGCCACAACACGAACTGGAGATGACAATGGTTAAGGAACCCATGACATTTGGCACAATCCCCATAAAACTTACTGGGTAGGGGCAACTCGGGCTCATGGAAAATGGATGCGAGGTTGTGGGGACAGAAGACGCTGCAGGGCTTGTACCTGGGCCTGGAAGGCTGCATTCTTGTCACGTAGCGTATCAACTTGAGCCTGCAGTTCCTGCAGGACTCCAACAATGTCTGCAAAGGTGGGGTGAGCTCCTGCTGGGGCCATTCTGGATGGAAGCTCCATGCTGTGCGGCAAAGCCCTGGCTACCTTCTAACAGGCTGGTCAAACTGACATGCCAAGGGGTAGGCGGTGAGACCAAGTGGTCAGAGCAGGAGTCTGGCCTAGTGGTTGGAGCAGACTCAGAGAGCAGAACTGGAGTCGTGGCCAGGGGACAAGCCATTAATCAGAACCAGCGGGCAGGAGTCCAGAGGTAAGAGCTGGAGTGGAGCTTGCAAAGAGTGGGGTGAGGGCCAGCAGGAAGTGGGTCTGGCGCAGCTGGGAACATAGAATGCATTGAGCAGCCACTGTGCTGCTGCTGCTACAGGGGTTAACTGGTGACCTGACGGCCCTTCGGTCCAATCAGGGAGCACAGTCACTTAGGTTTATTGAACTAAATGAGCTCATTAGGTTGCTAGGCCGCTGAGTTCCTGACACCCTTGCCCCAAGCACAGCACCCCTCCCCAGCATCAAAGCCCCTCTTCCTCCCCTCCTCTGCCCCACTCTGGGAGGGGTGGTCTGTGTCCCCCTGCAGATCCCACTCTGCCCTCCTTCTCCCAGACCCCAGAGGCAGAGTGGTGGAGGCACTGGGCAAGGTGCTGCTGGCACCGCCCGCCCGATGCCCTTTTGACATTGCACTGCTTGGCAGGGGCTCAGACAGTAGCACAATGTGAAAAGAGCCCAGGATGGCGGCGTGGTGGCGGTGGGGATCTGCCGTACCCCTTGTCCCCTCTCACCTCCTCCTCAGCAGCTAGGAAATTGCCCCTTCTCACCCACCCCCACAGGGCTGGGGGGCCCAGGGCTGAGGGGGCCTGGGCTAGGTAGGGCCCCTCACAGGAGCAGGATGAGGTATTGAGGTGCCCCAGGCCATGGAGGGGTCACAGCTGCAGGAAGGAGCAAGTCTCCATTTTCACAGCTCTTCGTACATTCTTTTGCTGGGGCTTTTCGGGAGTAACGCCTCAGGAACCAGAGCTGGAAAAGAGAAGGGAGCCTGGGTCATTGGCCCCAGCATCAGAACCCCGCACCCTGGCCAGCCCCTTTGTGTGCCCCAGAGTCGGAATCCCGAACACTTCCCACGTGCCCCAGAGCCAGAACACCTCCCATGTGCCCCAGAGGCGGAAACCTAAACATGCCCCATGTACCCCAGAGCCGTAACCCTCCACCCCCACCGGCACCTCTGCATGCCACAGAGCCGGAACCCTCTCCCCCTGCCAGCACCTCTGCGTGCCACAGAGCTGGAACCCTCTAACTCCACCGGAACCTCTATGTACCCTAGAGCTGTAACCCTGCTCAACGGGTAGTGATCAATGGCTCCATGTCTAGTTGGCAGCCGATATCAAGCAGAATGCCCCAAGGGTCAGTCCTGGGACCAGTTTTGTTCAATATCTTCATTAATGTCTCGAGGATGGCGTGGATTGCACCCTCAGCAAGTTTGCAGATGACACTAAACTGGGAGAGGTGGTAGATACGCTAGAGGGTAGGGATAGGATACAGAGGGACCTAGACAGATTAGAGGATTGGGCCAAAAGAAATCTGATGAGGTTCAACAAGGACAAGTGCAGAGTCCTGCACTTAGGACGGAAGAATCCCATGCACCGCTACAGACGAGGGACCGAATGGCTCGGCAGCAGTTCTACAGAGGAGGACCTAGGGGTTACAGTGGACGAGAAGCTGGATATGAGTCAACAGTGTGCCCTTGAGGACAAGAAGGCCAATGGCATTTTGGGATGTATAAGTAGGGGCATTGCCAGCAGATCGAGGGATGTGATCGTTCCCCTCTAATCGACATTGGTGAGGCCTCATCTGGAGTACTGTGTCCAGTTTTGGGTCCCACACTACAAGAAGGATGTGGAAAAATTGGAAAGAGTCCAGCGGAGGGCAACAAAAATGATTAGGGGGCTGGAACACATGACTTATGAGGAGAAGCTGAGGGAACTGGGATTGTTTAGTCTGCGGAGGAGAAGAATGAGGGGGGATTTGATAGCTGCTTTCAACTACCTGAAAGGGGGTTCCAAAGAGGATGGATCTACACTGTTCTCAGTAGTAGCAGATGACAGAACAAGGAGTGATGGTCTCAAGTTGCAGTGGGGGAGGTTTAGATTGGATATTAGGAAAAACTTTTTCACTAGGAGGGTGGTGAAGCACTGGAATGTGTTACCTAGGGAGGTGGTGGAATCTCCTTCCTTTGAGGTTTTTAAGGTCAGGCTTGAAAAAGCCCTGGCTGGGATGATTTAGTTGATGTTGGTCCTGCTTTGAGCAGGGGGTTGGACTAGATGACCTCCTGAGGTCCCTTCCAACCCTAATATTCTATCATTCTACTCCCACCGGCCCCTCTGTGTGCCCAAGTGCCAGAATCCTCTACCCCCACCGGCCCCTCTGTGTGTCCCAGAGCCAGAACCTCCTATCCTCCTGCTGGCCCTTCTGTGCACCCAAGAGCCAACCACCCCATGTACCCCAAAGCCAGAAATCCTCCTCTGTTCCTGTGTGCTCCACAGCTAGGAACCCCCCTTCTCCATCTCTGTGTGCCCCAGAGCCAGAAATCCTCCCCCAACACACACCCACACCCCTGTGTTCCCCAGTCTGTGGGGAAGAGGTGCTCAGTCCCAGGGCCTGTTCAGTCCTAGACCACTCTGCTGAGATCTGAATCCCACTCCCTATTCCCCAGAGTCAGCCAGTCCCCGAGCCCTGAGGCTGGATCACAGCCAGCGCCCCCTAGAGGGGAAAGGATCCATAGCCCATTCCCCACCCATGAGCCAGCCATTCCCTCCCTGGGGCTGGATTGGAAGCGCTGCCCCTAGAAAGGAAAGGCCCCGTGTCCCATTCCTCCTCCCCAAATAATCTAATCCTCCAAATTGATGCTATTCGGTGGTGACCATTAATAGAAACATTTGTTACCAATCTAAATACACTGAGCGGCATCTCCTCTTCAAGGAGCTCGCTGCTCCGAGAGGGAAAATAGCACAAATCCATCCCAGCCCTCAACAAGACTGGAAACAAAGAATATCTGCACAGCAGCATGATAATTACAGCAAATCTAGGGGAGGGATAGCTCAGTGGTTTGAGCATTGGCCTGCTAAACCCAGGGTTGTGAGTTCAATCCTTGAGGGGGCCATTTAGGGATGTGGGGCAAAAATTGGGGACTGGTCCTGCTTTGAGCAGGGGGTTGGACTAGATGACCTCCTGAGGTCCCTTCCAACCCTGATATTTTATGATCTATGGAGCAGCAGCCCTGAATTACCGGCCTTGTGTATTTCTTGCCTCCTACTCCCTCTAGTGCCCCTTCCCTGACACTGCATGCTGAACATTACAATGGAGCGAGGCTTCGTGGCAATGATCAAATCTTGTTTAGATTCAAAACACTAAAAATCTGTCTACACATTAAAATTTGCAAGCTACAGAATGCCTCCTGATTGCATAAAAGTTGGCTGTGTTCAATTCTTAGTATTTTGGTTTATTTGTTTGGATCTGTTTGATGTGGGGGAGGGAGTAAAGCTTCAAATTCCCTAATCTTTGACCCACTTCAGTTTCTCTGATAACAGCTTAAAAACAAGGAATTTCCCCTCATTTTCTTTTCCTGACCTTCTACCATCATTTTCACCTCCAGTTTCTGAAGAACCTTTTGAGCAATTTGTTTGGACCCGTTTTTATATCGTTCTTTTCATTCGCTGCTCAACAAAACCCAGGAATTTCTCTCAGATAAACAAGAGTGCTCAAAAATCACAAAGGGATCTGAAAAAAAGAAGAGCAAAGAACAACCCCTCCCCTCCATACACATGCACGCGCACACACACTTTAAACCACATTCATTTCAGCCAGACTCTTTCCCTTCTAAGCACAGGCAATGCCAACGTTCCCCCTGGAGACAGAACCTGATTATCCATTTTCTAACTGTAATTAACATCCAGATACATCCCTAGCGGCAAACAGTCCTGCCTCACCTGGAGCGATAAACAAGGGGACTTAGTGGTCTATTTACGGCTTTTCTACATGGGGAAGTTTACCAGCATTACTATAAGAAGAACACAAGAACGGCCATAAGGGGTCAGACCAGTGGTCTATGTAGCCCAGTATCCTGTCTTCTGACAGAAACCACTGTCAGATGCTTCAGAGGGAATGAACAGAACAGGGCAATTTCGAGTGATCCATCCCCTGTCATCCAGTCCCAGCTTCTGGCATTCAGAGGTTTAGGGACACCTGTATAATTATCCCACTATAGTTATACCACTATAGCCCGCCAGGTGGACACACTCATTTGGAACAATAGTGGCCTTTTTCCAGTTTAGCTCATATCCCTTTGGAAGGGCCATAAGAGCATCCCCACAGGGAGTTATACCAGTATAATTAACCATTGAACCAATCTACCAAGGCTCGTGGTAGATTCTCCATCACTGGCAATTTTTAAAATCAAGATGGGATGTTTTTCTAAAAGACCAGCTCTAGTTCAAACAGGAATTATTTCAGAGAGCCCTATGGCCTGTGTTGTAGAAGGGGACAGAGTAGATGATCACAGAGATCCCGTCAGCCTTAGACTCTATGATCTATATCACTATAATTATACCGGTACAGTAATGCCAGTACCTTTCCCCATGCAGACAGGCCCTTTCAGCCCTGATTCCTCCCATCCACCCACATCCTCAAAAGTCTCACACATTGTTGAGGGAGCCCTTATCAGAAACAGAAAAAACTTGAAGTCACCAATTTGCTCCTTCCCAAAGGTGAGATTTGTTGCCAAATCTGCTGTTTCAAGGAAAGGGAGCTGTGATGTCCTGCCTACACACCGTGTTTCACTGAATTCCCTTTCTGGGCAGGATCCCCAGCTGGTATCAATAGCTCTACTGGACTCAATGGGCCAGATCCCCAGCTGGTGTAAATCAGCACAGCTTTGTTGAAGTAAATAGTGCCTTGCTGATTTACACTGGTTGCGGATCTGACTCACCTCTCTGGGCTCTGTTTGTGGGTACAGGTACCTGCATTGGCCAGGTAATAAAGAAAATGATATTTTATATCAACTGACCGAGCGCCTCTTCCATGAGAAATGCCAGTGGTTTCAACTCTCACCCGGTGGGGTCAGACCTTTGGAGACAGCACTGCCACTAATAGCATCTTCCAGCCAAGGAACTTAAAATGCTTGAGTGAATTTAGACTCACAATCCCCTATGGAGGGGGCATCATTTTAAAACTGGGAAAACTGAGGCACAGAAAGGCCTTGCCTGAGGTCAAACTGGGAGTTGGAGCAAGACAAGAACCCATGCCTCAGCCTGTACTTTAACCATCCTTTCCTCCCCCAAGACTCTCTCCTGGATATTTTCTAACGCCCACCTCCCTCTGACTGTTCCCATTCAGATCTGCTGGATTTGGGAGGGGAAACAGGAGAATGCCACCGCAAAACCTTAACAAGCACCTTTCCAGGCAAGCTCAGAGCCATCTCACCATCCCTTGCCCCAGGGGCCCAACGGGTTGGGATTTCACACCCTGGAATAGGTTGAGTAGGCAGCAGGAAATGGTGTTTCCCACAATGAAATTGACCAGCATCCCCTGGAACTGACGAAAGGGCAAGACCAATGGGATTGGTGGGACACAGTATCCAGCTTTATCTTTGGTCTCCTGGGGCCAGATTTCCAAAGGTATTTAAGCACTGTAGCAAGACAGCGTGGCCTCCCTTGAAGATTGATGGCGAGGGACGCCGCTGCCTGCCCTCTGGTGGGCAGAGCCAAGTGAGCCCAGCCTGTCCTGCTGGAAGTGGAAGGGTGGGACAGGAAAAAAGTATAAAAGGCGGGCCCCACAGCTCAGTTGGGTGGGAGTCACCAAGGGAGACAGATGCATCCTGCCTACTGCTGGAGCCTGCAGAACACCCCTGCCATACTGGGGACTGGACAGAGCTCCCCGAGCCACCAGCCAGCTGAGCTGCCGAGTTGCTGGGGCTGGGGGGGGGGTCTGAAGAGGTTAGGCCTGCGCATGCCACTCTCAGGGGATGGGAAGCTGTTATGAGATAGGATCTTAAAGCAACCTCTGTGTCCTTTTCTCTGTTTTGCTCCTACTGTTAAAGTAAACAATCCTTTGGTCAGAGAAGGCTTCCTGGTCCCTATACACCACAGAGCACAGACTTCTGAGGGGAAGAAGCATGGGTGCTGAACCCAGTCGGACCTGCTGGGGAAGCACGGTTGATCCACAGGCAATTGTAGCCCAGAGGTGGGTCTAAGACTGGGAGACTCACTGGATTCCAGCCCAGAGAGGTAATTACATGAGGCTTGGGTCCAAAGAGGGGGCACTCGGAGAAACCAGATGGGGGCTAGCCCTGCACCCATAACCAGGCCAACCCCCTCCGCCTCTCCTGGGACAGGATCAGACCTCATGGCCCGGCTGTGAGTTTCCTTGGCTGTGAATTTCCTCTGTGTGCACTCCAGCCCTCATCCCCCCTGCTGTATTTGTTTAAAGTCTTTGGCAAACACAGGCCCACATGCACCATTGCAAACCTGGGGGGGGGGGGGGGGGTCGGCCACCAGTCACCTGCAGAGAGCAAGGCTTCCTGTCCGCAGTGATTGGGATGCCCTCCCGACCCTGAGGTCAGTGACCTGCTGGTGGGGCTGGACTTTGTGCTCAGATCTGGACTAAGTGGCGTTTGGGAAACGGAATGAAAACCCACTGCATGCGGGGGAGGGGGAAAGGACAACCGCATTTGTTTAACAATCAGATTTATCCTGGGTCACAGAAACAGACCAGGGATGAAAAGGATCTATGGGTCATCAGCTCCTGGGTCTACTCCCCTCCCTGTCCCCCCACAACAGACACACTCCAAAGTCCCCACAGCAGTGCCTGCAACTCATGCTCCTGGGAGAACATCATGGCCGGAAGATGAAGCCAGACAAATTCCGACTCGAAATAATGCATACATTTTTAGTAGAGGGGAAATTAATCATTGGAACAACTTACCAAGGGTTGTGGGGGATTCTCCACCCCTGGCAATTTTTCAATCAAGATGGGATGTTTTCCTAAAAGATCACCTCTAGTTCAAACAGGAATTAATTCAGGAAAGTTCACTGGCCTGTGTTATACTAGACCAGACTAGGTGATCCCAATGGTCCCTTCTGGCTCTGTAATCTATGAACTGTAAGAATGACATTCACAGCACAGACACCCCCTTCTACACCTACCAACCAAAGTGGAAATTAATAAATAATCTTTTAAAAAACTCAAACTCCAACCATCAGAAAATCAACCCCTGCCTCAAACAGAGTTTTGACACTGTAAAGTACCAGAAGTTCCATGAAAATCATTAGGGGCTGTGCTACTGTTTTTGATTTTATGTGGAAGGTGCCCAGATACAACAGTGATGGGCAGCAGGATAAAACAGATAGAGACTGGCGGGCTGTGCAAGGCAGCACCGCAACTTCAGAAAGGGATTGGAAAATTACGAAGAGTACCCGTCAGGCGTGGTAAGGGAAGCTTCCTTTAGCAGAGATGTTTGCAAGAATGCAAGAGTTCTGATGGAAGAGGCAAATCAAGTCAATGTGCCCCAGATGCCACTCGTTTCCCAAATCAATCAAGCTTAAGTGGAGAAAATGATCCAAACTTACAGAGGTGGCAAGAGCAATTCTAGATGAGCAGCCAAGCAAAACCACCCAGCCACCTCCATGCCTCAGAACTCAGTAGGACCACAGAGATGAAAGAGCTGCATGGGATGGGGCTCCCTATTGTGAGCACTGTGTTATGATATCACACATGAGGCCAATTGTGCATTGGGGAGAAAATTCCCTCTTGACCCCTACAGGTGATCAGTTGAAGGTCTGAAACATGAGATTAGATTACAGTCGTTGTCTTAGTGCACAGCTACAGTGAAATTGGGAGATCCCAAAGAGAAAGGGACCATCAGGTCACACAGAATGACCCCTTGGTAACACCTACACAAGGAGCAGATACACCTAGGTGGAACAGAGGAGGATGCTGGCTCAGCAGACACTCAGAACTACTGACACCGTTGATAAGAAACAGCAGTTTCTTGCTACTGACAGACCTCTATCCCAGGGGGCTCTCTAGGTAAGGGAGGAGGGGGATCATGCAGGGGCTGAGGGGGATCTGATCATGGTCAGGGCCGCTAGGAGAGTGCCAGTCCCATTCCAGGGACTACAGGCAGCGATGAGCTACGCAGGCCGGGGAGCACATGGCAGCTGGGTCAAAGGATTCCCCCCTGCAGTGAGCTCCCAGCCCTGGTCCTGCGCAGTTTGGAGTCCCTTCTCAGCAGTTTACAAACCCCCAGAGGGAGCTGCTGGGACGAGGGGGGCAGAGGAGTTAATAAGCTCTGCAGGGTGTCGCAGGCTAGGAGAGGTATCTCTTCACTCCTGCAGAGTTTACAAGCCCTGAACCTGGCCATGGAGCTGTCGTGTCTAGAAGCTCCAGGAAGAGCTCACCGAGCCAGCCAGCCAGGTACTTTAGGGACAGGGGCAGGTTGAGGTGGGGCAGAAACCACCTGTCTCCGATGTCAGCAAGAGCAATCCCCTATGCCAAGGGCTGGGAGAAGGGCCCTTGGGCCAGCTCCACACCAGCCAGGGACACCTCCCAGGAAGGAGGGCTTCTCAGGAGCAGTTTCTACCCAGTGTAAAACCCTTTATGCTGCCAGAGCAGAGCAAAAGGGCCTATCCGTCAGTGGGGCTCATGTTCGAGTCCTCACAAGCCTCCTGTAGCAGTGAGCCCCAGCTCCGATTTCCCCTGCTGTCCCACCCCATAGTCTCCCTTTCCCCCGCACCCTTTGGCAGCCAACCGACTGGGCTGTGGGGAAGTTAGGGTGGGCTTATGTGTGGGGGGGGCACAGGAGGGGGATTACGCTTGGCACAGCCAGCGGTAGGAGGCACCAATACAGTGTTACTGAACTGGCCTGGCTGGGGGATTGTGCGTGACTGGAGAGGAGGGACGGGTGGTGAGGGGGTGGGAAGGGCAGATGTAGTGATGGGGGAGTAGGGTGCAGTGTGGGGAGACAGGTGTAGAGGTGGAGGCTGGGGAGGGGCAACTGTAGATGTACAGTGCTGAGTGGGGTGGCAGGGGTAGGTAGGGAAGGGAGACTTTGTGAGGAACAAGAGAGGGCAGAGGGATCCCAACACCCCTCCTGCCCAGTGCTCTCACACACACACACACACACCCCACTCCAAGGGACGGGATGGCGAGCCCCATGACTCTCCTCCCAACACATAAAGAGCCCCTGGCCCATTAAAAAAACCTCACCCTGTCCCCATGCAAACCAGAACCCTCAACCCCTGCATGACACCCCCCCACCCCCGCAAATGAAGAGGAGGCATGAGGTCAGGAAGGCAAAGAGGGGTTATGGGGGAGGAGGGAGAAAGAAGGGGCCAGGATAGGGAGGGAGGGAGAGGTAGGATTGCAGAAAGCTGGGGCCAGGGGAGGAGGCGAGCAGGGATGTGGGGGGTAGGGAAGAGAGGGCAGCAAGGTTTCAGGGAAGGGGCAAGGAGATGGGGCTGAGGGGCGAGGAGAGTTGCAGGCAGGGGGATGGGGGCAGGGCTGCAGGGGCAAAGGCAGGGGTCCCCCCGCGGCACAACGATGCCGGCTCGCCGGCCCGTACCTCGCTGTCTCCGTCCCGGGCTCCGCGCTCCTTCCCCAGCCGAGGTGAAACTTTCTCCCCGAGCCCCCCAGGAAGGCAGCGCCCCCTCCCCCCCCCCCGCCGCTGCACTGCCCCTCCCCCTCCTTCCTCTGCCGTCCATCTTGAATACTTGGGATTCCTGAATGGAGCCTGCGGGATTCCGCTCCCATTGGCCGCCCCAGCCCCTCCGGGAACAGCAGCCACCTCCCCATTGCCCCCCCCCCCCAATCCCCCTGCCCCATAGCTGGGGCCCCCAGCCCCGAGCCTATCTGCCCTGCCAAAGAGATTCCCACCAGCGTCCACGGTGGGAGTCGGGGCTACCCACAGCTCAGCCCCCCCAGTGCAGAAGCTGCGGTGTTCGGCTCAGAGGCCTCCCGTCCCCCTGACCCATGTCCCAGGTCCGATTCTCCCTGCCTTGCACCGGGGGGAATCTTGCCCCTGGCAAAAGGCCTTTGCCCACGGCGGGTTGGTGACCTGACCTGCTCTGGTTTGGGGAGGCCAGGAATCCAGGCCAAGGCGGGACCCAGGTGGGTTCTGGGGTTCGTTGGCAGTTTAGAAAAGTTGTGAGAGAAATTTCCCCATCAGCTCCAAGCAGATCCGGAAATTTTGTCCAATAAAAAGGGGAAAAGTTTTGGGCCAAACAAGACGTTTTGTTTCCACAAAATCAAAAAAGTTTAATTTCAATTTCAGCAGCTTTAAAACATTTTTGATTTTTAAAAGAAGTAGAATCATGGAACTAAATTCAAGTGAAACAATGCCTTGGAACCAAACCTTGTTTCAAAACGAGAAATAACCCAGTTAATTTCCAGAAATGTTCAAAATGAAATATTCTAATTCTTTCAAACCCCCCCCCCCCCAAAAAATGAACAATTCAGCAAACTCCACACAAGTCTGATGCATTCCAGTGTCTCTGAATCTACATTTATTGCCAGAAGAAAAAAAAAGTGTAATCTGTAAAATTCCTCCCAGCTGTAGTCAAGGCTCATTCACACATGGAGCATAAACTTTTACAGGTTTCAGAGTAGCAGCCGTGTTAGTCTGTATCCTCAAAAAGAAAAGGAGGACTTGTGGCACCTTAGAGACTAACAAATTTGAGCATAAGCTTTCGTGAGCTACAGCTCACTTCATTGGATGCATGGGGAAAAACCATGCTAATTTCCCCCTACTGTTACTTATACCTTCTTGTCAACAGTTTGAAATGGGCCACCCTGATTACCACTACAAAAGTGATTTTTCCTCCTGTTGATAATAGCCCACTTTAATTGAATAGTCTCATTAGAACTGACCCCACACTTGGTAAGGCAACTCCCATCTTTTCATGTACTGTGTATATATATCTTCCTACTGTATTTTCCACTCCATGCATCCGATGAAGTGGGTTTTAGCCCACGAAAGCTTATGCCCAAATAAATTTGTTAGTCTCTAAGGTGCCACAAGGACTCCTCATTGTTTTTGCTGATACAGACTAACACGGCTACCCCTCTGAAACCTATTCTGGAAACGAGGTTTCACTGTAAATTCACACCCAACCTTATTCTGGAATGATGTTCCTGGATAGACCAGCCATTCCAGTCACACTCAGCCACCCAGTTTGATTCAATGAGATTTGATTGGCAGAACAAGTATCAACAATGAATGATAAAGCTCCAGTGGCAGGGAAATAGGAAAGATGCTTGGTAGGGAATTGAGCAAAGGATGCTGTCAAGGTTCCTTCCCCACTCTGAACTCTAGGGCACAGATGTGGGGACCTGCATGAAAGACCCCCTAAGCTTATTCTTACCAGCTTAGGTTAAAAACTTCCTCAAGGTACAAACTTTGCCTTGTCCTTGAACCCTATGCTGCCACCACCAAGCGTGTTAAACAAAGAACAGGGAAAGAGCCCACTTGGAGATGTCTTCCCCCCAAAATATCCCCCTCAAGCCCTACACGCCCTTTCCTGGGGAAGGCTTGATAAAAATCCTCACCAATTTACATAGGTGAACACAGACCTAAACCCTTGGATCTTAAGAACAATGAAAAAGCAATCAGGTTCTTAAAAGAAGATTTTTAATTAAAGAAAAAGTAAAAGAATCACCTCTGTATAATCAGGATGGTAAATACCTTACAGGGTAATCAGATTCAAACCATAGAGAATCCCTCTAGGCAAAACCTTAAGTTACAAAAAGACATAAAAACAGGAATATACATTCCATTCAACACAGCGTATTTTACCAGCCATTAAACAAAAGGAAATCTAAGGCATTTCTAGCTAGATTACTTACTAACTTTACAGAAGTTCTGAGTCTGCATTCCTGATCTGTTCCTGGCAAAAGCATCCCACAGACAGACCCGTTGTTTCCCCACCTCCAGCTTTGAAAGTATCTGATCTCCTCATTGGTCATTTTGGTCAGGTGCCAGCAAGGTTATCTTAGCTTCTTAACCCTTTACAGGTGAAAAGGTTTTGCCTCTGGCCTTATTGGGATTTTATAGTTCTGTATCCAGAAAAGTGGTTACCCTTCACTTTATATTTATGACAGATGCACAAACACACAAATGCACACTCTAAAAACTGCCCCCCCTTCTTCCCCCTTTCCTGCAAATGATATTCAGGGGATTCTTTATTTGAGGGGAGGTGAAGATGTGGGGTTTCTGAATTTGGGGTGAAGATTTATGGGGGGATTAGGATGAATAATCAGAGCTTCAGGTTCAAGGTTTCCTCAAAGCTAGATCTTGGCTTCATTTTCATAGCTCCTACTAAGAGCCTCCCTAGTTCCCCCAACCAGGGCCCACTCCACCTGCTATGTCAGCTCTTGCCCAATGTGCTGCCAGGTGGAGTTTTGGGGAGCAGCTGACGGAAGAGACATTGGCTCTGGGGAACCCAAAGAATCTGGGGGCATTTGCTATCCCGGCCCCCATGATTTGCTTCTCAGTGATGCCCCCTGAGAAGCAAGAGGCTGGGGGGAAGCAGGCTGAGGGGGCCTTGTGAGTTTGGTCCAATCCTATGCTCTAAAAAGGCCTCCTGAAGTGAAAGGTACCAACTGCCTCGTGCCATCTCTATCCCAGCTGCATAATAGTGCAGTGAAAGCTGCAGCCAGCAGGTGGTGCCCTGCTGTGGAGCTGGGTACTCCATAGAAGAAGGAGACAACGTTTATTCAAATAGTGGTTCTCAAACTTATTTGATTGCGTCCCCCCTTCTTTGTATCTGTAGTAATTTATACCCCTTCCACCCTCCGCCACACAAGTACATATGCCGATATATGGGGCGGCAGTGCTTCACTTGAATCAGTTTTGGCTTCTTTGTTTTTCACTTAAGTTCGGGGTTTTTTTCTCTTGCCCAAATGAGCCAACGATATTGTAATAAGAGCAAAAGTAAAACTGCGATTGTGGTCCATGCTTACAATTAAATGTGCACACCATGTCATGGCGATTAATGTACAGATGGCAACGACTTTGTATAATGCTAGGCAAGCTTAACAGAAATCCATCAAAAGGCACAGCGCCATCTGGAGTCAACGGCACAGCGCCATCTGAGGACCTGATATGTCTGGAGGAATCAGCTTTGCTAGTTATTCATTGCTGTGGGTAAAATGTGTGCAGTAAGATTTCCCCCCACCCCCGAAAGCATCTCATGCCCCCCAGAATACATTCCACCCCCAAGTTTAAGAACCTCTGCACTAGAAGATTGCACACTTCACGCTTATGTGCACTGAGCTGTACACCCAATGGACAGCAGCAGGGGGCATCAGAGCTATTCCTCTGCCTGCTGCATCAAATAGGTGCTCCATGGGCCTGATTTTCCTCTCATTCCCAAGTGGAAATCAGGCTTTTCCAGTTTTCTGATTTTCACTAAAATCAGTAAGGGTCTGTCCATTGATGCCTAGAACATTCACAGAAATTTTGGAATGGATTGGATGCAGTGTTCAAAAGTTCTTATATTACAGAGAGACACACAAACAGAGGAACACCATTGAGCTAACTGTAAGATCTGAGCTAAAAGTTCATTGCAGCTTATAGAATAATAGGCCTGGAAGGGACCTCCAGAGGTCATCTAGTCCAGTCCCCTGCACTCATGGCAGGACTAAGTATTATCTAGACCATTCCTGACAGGTGTTTGTCTAACCTACTCTTAAATATCTCCAATGATGGAGATTCCACAACCTCCCTAGGCAATTTATTCCAGTGGTTAACCACCCTGACAGGAAGTTTTTCCTATCACCCAACCTAAACCACTCTTGGTGCAATTTAAGCCCATTGCTTCTTGTCCTATCTTCAGAGAATAATTTTTCCCCCTCCTCCTCGTAACAACCTTTTATGTACTTGAAAAGTGGTATCATGTCCCCTCTCCGTCTTCTCTTCTCTAGACTAAACAAACCCAATTTTTTCAATCTTCCCTCATAGGTCATGTTTTCTAGACCTTTAATCATTTTTGTTGCTCTTCTCTGGACTTTCTCCAATTTGTCCACATCTTTCCTAAAATGTGGCCCCCAGAACTGGACACAATACTCCAGCTGAGGCCTAATCAGCGTGGAGTAGAGCAGAAGAAATACTTCTCGTGTCTTGCTTACAACACTCCTGCTAATACATTCCAGAATGATGTTTGCTTTTTTTGCAACAGTGTTACACTGTTGACTCATATTTAGCTTGTGATCCACTATGACCCCCAGATCCCTTTCTGCAGTACTCCTTCCTAGGCAGTCATTTCCCATTTTGTTTCTGTGCAACTGACTGTTCCTTCCCAAGTGGTGTACTTTGCATTTGTCCTTATTAAATATCATCCTATTTACTTCAGACCATTTCTCCAGTTTATCCAGATCATTTTGAATTTTAATCCTATCCTCCAAAGTACTGGCAACTCCTTCCAGCTTGGTATCCGCCGCAGACTTTATAAGTGTACTCTGAATGCCATGTGGCTACAAGCCACATTGAGTGTGAACACAGCCTGCCTTTCACTGCGGCATGTGGCTACACATACCCTACACATCACTGCAAGTGTAGACATGGTCACAGAATGAGATCCCCTCAGACCAGGGGTAGCCAACCTGAGTCTGAGAAGGAGCCAGAATTTATCAATGTACATTGCCAAAGAGCCACAGTAATACATCAGCAGCTCCCACATCAGCTTCCCCATCTCAGCACCTCCCATCCACTGGCAGCCCAGCCGATCACCGCCTCCCCCTCCTTCTCCGCACCTCCAGGTCAGCTGTTTCGAGGCATGCAGGAGGCTCTGGTGGGGAGGGGGGAGGAGCTAGGGCACGGCAGGCTCTTGTCTGGTCATGTCAGGTGTCTTTGGAAGGCTCATGGTGTACTGAGCATTGTTGTTATGGTAATGTTATAGTAATGTTATAGGTTGTAATGTCATATATATATATAGTTATGAGGCTAAAAATGTGTCCTCATGGCTTAAAGCAAGCCCAGGCAAAAACTCTCCAGAAGCAGAGCAAAAACTCACCTCATCAGGGCATGGATGGGACAAACCCAGCCCAGTCTCACAGGCAACAACGAAGGATCTGTTGGACTCTCGTCTGAGTCACCCTCCTTCCTTTGGTCAGTTTGGGACTGCGATGAGGTAATGCTTACCGGACTCTGAAGCGGTGGGTGGGCAAAGCCAAGAGGGAAGAAAGGACATGATAAAAAGGAGAGACATTTGTCATGTTCTCTGTCTCTCTCTCTTCCACCTCCATCTACAGACATCACCAACAAGCCACTGAAGCGCTGATCAAAGTGGAGAGCCTGGCTGAAGGGGAACCAGCCAGCCTGTGGTGAGAAGCACCTAAGTTTTTAAAGGCACTGGAAGTGTTAATATCAGCTTAGAATGCGTTTTGCTTTTGTTTCATTTGACCAAATCTGACTTGTTATGCTTTGACTTATAATCACTTAAAATCTATCTTTGTGGTTAATAAATCTGTTTGTTTATTCTATCTGAAGCAGTGCATTTGGTTTGAAGCATGTCAGAGACTCCCCTTGGGATAACAAGCCTGGTACATATCAATTTCTTTGTTAAATTGACAAACTCATATAAGCTTGCAGCGTCCAGCGGGCATTACTGGACACTGCAAGATGGAGGTTCCTAGGGTTGTGTCTGGACTGGAAATATTGGCTAGCGTCATTCGGTTGCACAATCCAAGGAGCAGCTTACATGCCAGAGGCTATGCATGAACAGCCCAGGAGTGGGGGTTCTCACAGCAGAGCAGGGTAAGGCTGGCTCCCAGCGTCAATGATTGGAGTGCCCTAGCAGATCACCAGTCCGGATAACAACAGAGGGGAATGTCACAGGTACCAAAGTGAGATTTCTAAAGATAGCTACATCACTCAACCCAAGGTTTAAGAATCTGAAGTGCCTTCCAAAATCTGGGAGGGAAGAGGTGTGGATCATGTTTTCAGAAGTCTTAAAAGAGCAACACACCAATGTGGAAACTATAGAACCCGAATCACCAAAAACGAAAATCAACATTGTGCTGGTGGCATCTGACTCAGATAATGAAAATGAACGTGTTGGTCTGCAGTGCTTTGGATTCTTATTGAGCAGAACCAGTCATCAGCATGGACGCATGTCCCCTGGAATGGTGGTTGAAGCATGAAGGGACATACGAATCTTTAGTGCATCTGGCACGTAAATATCTTGTGATTCCAGCTACAACAGTGCCAAGAGAACGCCTGTTCTCACTGTCAGGTGAAATTGTAAACAAGAACTGGGCAGCATTATCTCCTTCAAATGTAAACTAATTTGTTTGTCTGAGTGATTGGCTGAACTAGAAGTAGGACTGAGTGGACTTGCAGGCTCTAAAATTTTACATTGTTTTATTTTTCAATGCAGTTTTTTTGTACATAATTCTACATTTGTAAGTTCAACTCTCATGATAAAGAGATTGCACTACAGTACTTGTATTAGGTGAATTGAAAAATACTATTTCTATTTTTTACAGTGCAAATACTTGTAATCAAAAATAAATATAAAGTGAGCACTGTACACTTTGTATTCTGTATTGTAATTGAAATCAATATATTTGAAAATGTAGAAAACATCCAAAAATATTTAAATAAATGGTATTCTATTATTGTTGAACAGTGTGATTAATCATGATTAATTTTTTTATTGTGTGATTAATTGTAATTAATTTTTTAATTGCTTGACAGCCCTAGTTAAAACATAACCACAAACTCCTGTCTAGGCAAATGCTCATTGGCCACATCTATGCTAGGAGAAAAGGTGTGTTGGCGATGTGTTAGCTAGCCTGTTATTATCCTTGGCTGTTTGTATTATGGCCACGACCCCATTGTGCTGGGCGCTGTACATTATTTAATAGGTATATTTCAATAACACCTAGGAGTGTCAGTCATGGCCCAGGATACTGTGATAGGTACTGTACATTATGTATTAGGCGTATTACAGTAGTGTCTAAGAGTCCCAGTCATGGCCCAGGACCCCATTATGCTTGGTGCTGGACATTATTATTAGGTGTATTATGGTAGTGCCTAGGTGCCCCAGTCATGGCCCAGGACACTGTGCTAAGTGTTGTACATTATGTATTAGGTGTATTATAGTAGTGTTTAGGAGCCCCAGTGATGGCCCAGGTTTCCATTGTGCTGGGCACTGTATATTATTTATTGGGTGTATTATGGTAGCACCTAGTCACCTCAGTCATGGCCCAGGACACTGTGCTTGGTGCTGTACCTATTAGGTGTATTACGGTAGTGCCTAGGGGCCTCAATGATGGCCCAGGACCCCTTTGTGCTAGATGCTGTATGGACAAAGAGCAAAAAGAAGGTTCCTGCCCCAGAGAGCTGACAATCTAAATCCAACCCATGTTCAAACTGTAGTGTGGACATGATCAACAGGAGTTTTAACTGGTGGTCGCTGGTTGAGGTAAACACTGTGAGTCTCAAAGGTGCCTCAAGGAGTCCTCTTTATTTTTACTGGCTCCCCAGTTTACACTAACACCTGTTCACACTGCAATCACATGGCAAGACTGAGGCTTCAACAAGCAGTAGCTAACCCATGTCCCAAACCCACTTTCCCCCCTTGTGAGACACGGCAAGGGATAGGGTTGCCAGTTTTGGTTGGCCGTATTCCCGGAGGTTTTGTCATATGGCATAATCTTTAATTAAAGATTAATCTTTAATTCCTGGAGACTCCAGGACAATCCTGAAGGGTTGGCAACCCAAGTCAGGGGAGCTCCTCAGAGGGTCTCAGCTGCATCCTGGAGATGGGACGGCCAAAGGAGGCTTTGAGAAGCAGAGGGTGCTCCAAGAACGGGGGCTAGTTAGGACTCTAAGGTGCAGCGAGTCCCTGAGCCACAAAGTATGAGTCTACACTGCACTAGAACACCCTGGCTGGCCCTGACAGCTGACTCAGGCTGGGGCTGCAGTGTAGATGTTCGGGCTGGAGCCTGGGTTCATCAACATTCCCCCTTTGTTGAGTCCCAGAGCCCGGGGTCCAGCCTGAGGGTGAATGTATCCACTGCAATTTCATAGCCCAGCAGCTCTAGCCCAGGTCTGCTGATCCAGGCCAGCTGCAGGGGATCTTTTGCAGCGTAGACATATGCAGAGTGGTCCACTGACCCTAGAGCAGCCCTGGCTTGTGCCCCCTGGTGCCATCACCCTGCTGGGCACTGCAGCAGCAGGCAAGGGATGGGGGTGTCCTCAGGCCTGGCCTACCCCCAGCCCAGCCTGGCATGTCCTGTTAGGATATAGATATTCAGACCTGTCTGTAAAGGCCTATACTCTAAGCATTTAGGTGTATTCTTATCACTTAGCTAGTTCTAGAGGTATAAGAGAAAGAATCAAAATCACTGTCTGCCGGTGTAAGAGCCTTCTCTCACTGTGACAGTCTGAGGCCCTGTTCTTAGGCTAAGGCCATTGGCTAAGCAGCAGAGGCAGCCATAAGCTGGGAAGCGACCGGTCACATCCTCACATTCCAAACCAGTCACATTGAAATAAGGTGCTATTGGGCTGTTAGGAATACAATCCTGTCCTGATCATGCCTATCACCTCCAGAGAAAGGGTAGTGCCTAGAAGATGTAAAAGGAAACTTAGTTTGATAGCATCCTCTCTGGCAAGAACTCAGTTATCAATACTGGGATGTGAAATCCTCACTTCTGTATTGTTTTGTCATTATAGTTCCCTCTTTGCTATTTCAGAGTAGCAGCCGTGTTAGTCTGTATTTGCAAAAAGAAAAGGAGTACTTGTGGCACCTTAGAGACTAACCAATTTATTTGAGCATAAGCTTTCGTGAGCTACAGCTCACTTCATCGGATGCATTCAGTGGAAAATACAGAAGATGTTTTGTTTTTATACACACAAATCATGAAAAAATGGGTGTCTATCACTACAAAAGGTTTTCTCTCCCCCCACCCCACCGTGCAGTTGATAGATTTCCACTCCATACGGCTAAATGCAATGCCTTGCATAATGACAGGGAGAGAAAACCTTTTGTAGTGATAAACACCCATTTTTTCATGATTTGTGTGTATAAAAACAAACATCTTCTGTATTTTCCACAGTATGCATCCGATGAAGTGAGCTGTAGCTCATGAAAGCTTATGCCCAAATAAATTGGTTAGTCTCTAAGGTGCCACAAGTACTCCTTTTCTCTTTGCTATTGTTTGTCTGTATAATCTCTGTCTGGTTCTGTGATTGTTCCTGTCTATTGTATAATTAATTTTGCTGGGTATAAACTAATTAAGGTGGTGGGATATAATTGGTTAAATAATCATGTTACAATATGTTAGGATTGGTTAGTTAAATTTCAGGAAAATGATTGGTTAAGGTATAGCTAAGCAGAACTCAAGTTTTACTATATAGTCTTCAGTCAATCAGGAAGTAAGGGGAGTGAATGGGAACAGGGAATGGGGGTGGGGAAATTGGAATCATGTTTTGCTAAGGGGGGGAATGGGAACAGGGACACAGGTAAAGCTCTGTGGTGTCAGGGTTGGGAAGGGGGACACTAAGGAAGGAAACTGGATTCATGCTTGCTGGAAGTTCACCCCAATAAACATTGAATTGTCTGCACCTTTGGACTTTGGGTATTTTTGCTCTCTGTTCATGCGAGAAGGACCAGGAAAGTAAGTGGGTGAAGGAATAAGCCCCCTAACATCTTGGTGCTGTGACTTGGATGCATTGTATCGGATAGGTGAGTGGTAGCCTGTAAGTCCCCCTCCCCAACAGTCTGCGCAGCTGCTTGGAGGGGGTATAGTGAACTCTCGTGATGGTAGTTGAGGGTTCTGGCAAGCCAGGGTAAAGGATTTTTTGGATAAATGAGTAAGGAAGAACCAGGGCCCATACCAGGTACAGGGGTCAACCTGGGATGAGATTAAAAAGGAAATGGAGGGGGACCGAGAGGGATGGGGGGTGGCTGAGGAGCCCACCCTCCTTTGGTGGAAGAAGGTCCCTGCCCATGGGGACTGAATGCCTTCTAGGGAAAGGAGGCACTTCAGTCCGTTTGTGAGAGGTTTGAAGTAAGGGCAGCATTGTGGGAAGCTGCCAGGAATCTTTCAAGTTTGGTGCTGCTTCAGCAAGGGCTGCTGAAGGGTTGTAAATTAGTTAGGGGTGGTTAAAGATGATTTGGCACAGCAGGGTTTAAAGTCAAAAGCAGAGTTAACAGACTACCTTTCGAGACCGGAGCTGGGAGTTGGTCCTGGGGGAGTGGAGAGAAAGAAAGGAAAGGGGGGGGGGAGAGTTTCAAAGTGCAAAATGGCAGGGTTTGCAGGAGCAGGTAACAACCCCCACTCTTCTCCCAGAGCCAGAATGAGAACCTGGGGATAAGGGTTCCCAACTCTTTCAACCCAGGGAGCCTACTCTTGGCTCAGAGCTAACTATATCCTCCTCTTCTTTTTCTCCATTTACTTAATTTGCTGCTGGTAGCCTATACTTTAAACTGACCTGACAGGCTTAATTGGTTTCTTTCCACCTCTTCCCCCTCCTCTCCCCTGGCCTTTCCACACTTTTGTTTTTCTGAAGTTTTAATGGAGGGTACTTTGGAAACCTATGTGAAATGTTTTTGGTTATTTTGGACAAAGTATGAGGGAGGTCTGCTGTATTCCACTGGAATTTTTGGAGGAAAAGATCCATGGAGACAAATGTTTTACTGCCTCTTTGAACAGTCTCAAGGTAAAGACAGCACAGGTGAAGGCAGCTGTGTGGCAATAATTGTACTTGGTGGCTAAGTTGTTACAGACCAATTGCACCGCCTTAAAGAACTAACTGTAGGAGTAAGTGATTTAAAGAAGTGAGTGAAAAGTTACAAATATCTTTTGCAGAAATTAATAATAGAGGGTTTGGAGGAAAGTATAAACATTTGGAAGTTGTGGAAATGGTAAAAGGTAACAGTTGTGGTGTTACAAGAAGGAAGTTTTTGTTTAATATAAAACCCAGTTATATAAATGTAACTGTGTGTGCAACTCTGTGCACTCACATTGGATGGAAGCTTGGTAATTAAATTTTCCAAGGGGGTCAGGTCGAGTGGCTACTACCACCACTATGCTTCTGTCCCCAGAAGCCTTTACGGCTATTCTGAGGGGAAAATGGGCCCTTTTCCCACAGAAATGGTCTATAAGGGGCTGCTGCAGGCAGAGAGAGAATCTGATCAAAATTATTTGACTATGGGGTAATGTAATCAAAATCACTAAAGGAATGTAAGGGGTTTCTCTTGGAGCTTAACTTGGCTGCCCCTGGTTGTGTCTAGTTGTACAAGATGGAAGTGTAATTGGGGTACAGTTGTGTAAAAGAGTAATCACAGTGCAAGGGATGTTAGGCAAAAGAGAATTTTGTGTGTGCGCACAGGTAAAAGAAAAGGAAAAGGGGAGCAATGATGGGAACACTAAGCCTTGGGGTGGCTCTGGGGGATCGGACTGTCGCTTTGGTGGGTGTGCATAAAAACTCTGTGGGTACAGGGGAGGCAGTTACACCTTGTGTAAAATTAATATAGCTAATGTTATGGCTGTTTAAACTATGGAAGGAATGTGCATTTTCCCAAGACGTGTGCAGTGTATATTGGAGGAGGGGTAAAAGAAATGCAAACAAAACATGGTACTTCATTAAAATCCTATTAGGGCTCCAAAAGGAGCCACAATAGGTTGTGCTTTCTTTTTCAGATCTTTGTGTGATTTGGAGCAGGAAAGGAAAGTGGAAAGCAATCAGAACTCTAGTGGAAGTGGAATGTGTCCCTTTTAAGACGGTCTCTGAGCTGCTAATAGCTTTGGATCCAAAAGAAAGCTAGAAAGCCTCTGTGTAAATGCAAATTACCTAGCTGATGGGCACAAAGGAGCTGCAAATAACGAATACATCTGGTCAGCAAACAAGCTACTAGAAGACTCAGATTATGGCCCTCCAGAAAAGGGAGGTGAAAAAACAAGTCAAGCCTGAAAATAAGGGGACAGGTTAACCATAAGGGGTGTGTGTGTGTGTGTGTGTGTGTGTGAGAGAGAGAGACAGAGAAACTATTGCAAACTTGGTCTGTTGTACAAGAGGGGAAACTGAGGTACACCACCTCATGAATTTCATAAATGACCAGTGAGTGGGGTAATTCACTATCCTGACTATAGAACAAAGGTAATTCTTCTGGTTTTTCCTGCAATTAGCAAGGACATTTGTAAAAGAAAGTGGTGGTATTATTATTATTTATTAATTATTAAGCAATAATCTGTCCCCACCAGGGGGGTGGAAATTTTTTCTTTTGTTTCTCAGACACTCTACAAGCAAGCTGGCGCCAGCAGAAGAATAACGCAGAATATCGTGGATCTGTGTTTTATGTTGTTTGTCTGTGGTGTTTGTCTTGTTGCTAGCATTGTTGTGTTTCAATAAACAAAAGACCTTATGACATGGGTGCGGGATGGCTTCAAAAGGCTGACCTTGGTGGAGAGATGTGTATGGGAATGCAAAATGCTCAGCTAGGAGGCCAGCACCTGTGTAATAGCTACCGTGGTACCTGGAAATGGAATGGCAACTAAGGTGGTCCCCACAAGCCCTATGGAAATAATGAGAAGGGGAGGAGCTTACTAGGAATCAATGGAGGGGTGTGTAAAATAGTGTAAATCAACAGAAGATGTTTGGATGTGCCCCTCTCCTATGACTATATGGAGGAGCAGGATCAATGGCCTATGCAAGGGGTGGACAATTAGGTGTACTGTGTATAAGGTGTTTTGCTGGGAATGTACATATTACTGGGGGCACAATTACACCAGCCTATAACCAAACTACATCCCTCTATACGCTGCTATCTGGACTTTGGTGCACAAATGGATATGTGAATCTTATTGCTGTGAATAATCAAACCAGGGCATACTGTCTGATTCCATACCAAGGGGGTAAGCTGGTTTGGACAATATTCCCAGTTCTCTGTGAACATTCAATAGACTTATGATATGGACAAAAGCATGCAAAACCTGCAGGGGCAGCTTGTTGCAACTGCCAACAACTGGACACATAAGATCATGACCCTATCAAAGGAGGAGAGGCAGTGTTTTGATGGTGGCTCGGCTGTTGGACCATACTCCAGTGGTCAGGACTCGGTGTTGCTGTGGATTTTGTATTGTGGACTGTACTTATGTTTCAGAGTAGGAGCCGTGTTAGTCTGTATTCGCAAAAAGAAAAGGAGTACTTGTGGCACCTTAGAGACTAACAAATTTATTTGAGCATAAGCTTTCGTGAGCTACAGCTCACTTCATCGGATGCATTCAGTGGAAAATGTATCTGATGAATGCATCCGATGAAGTGAGCTGTAGCTCACGAAAGCTTATGCTCAAATAAATTTGTTAGTCTCTAAGGTGCCACAAGTACTCCTTTTCTTTTTGTACTTGTGTTATAGGTTATCTCCATATGCAATGTAAGTAATGTAGTAAGCCCTCCCCACAATGCAGTGTACTAGGCAACCTGGACCCAACCTTCTCCGGCCCACTCTAATTGGAATAGGTGTGGTATGCCCGTAGGAGAGAAGGTGCAGGGCACTATACTGCACAAGGGGCAGTGGGACAAATGGAATATCGACACCTTCCACCTTGATGCCCGGCCCTATCAGGAAATCTGTCGCTATATGTCCTATGCTTTTCCAGGGATACCTGGGCAGGAGGATCCCAAAAGAAAAAAAGGGGGTGGAGTGTTAGGATATCGATATTCAGACCTGTCTGTAAAGGCCTATACTCTAAGAATTTAGGTGTATTCGTATAACTTAGCTAGTTATAGAGGTATAAAAGAATCAAAATCACTGTCTGCCGGTGTAAGGGCCTTCTCTCACTGGTGACAGTCTGAGGCCCTGTTCTTAGGCTAAGGCCTTTGGCTGAGCAGCAGAGGCAGCCATAAACTGGGAAGCCAATGGTCACATCCTTACATTCCAAACTAGTCACACTGAAATAAGGATGAATGGACTATAAGGTGGATAGAAAGTTGGCTAGATTGTCGGGCTCAATGGGTAGTGATCAATGGCTCCATGTCTAGTTGGCAGCTGGTATCAAGTGGAATGCCCCAAGGGTCAGTCCTGGGGCCGGTTTTGTTCAATATCTTCATAAATGATCTGGAGGATGGTGTGGATTGCACCCTCAGCAAGTTTGCAGATGACACTAAACTGGGAGGAGAGGTAGATATGCTGGAGGGTAGGGATAGGATACAGAGGGCCCTAGACAAATTAGAGGATTGGGCCAAAAGAAATCTGATGAGGTTCAACAAGGACAAGTGCAGAGTCCTGCACTTAAGACGGAAGAATCCCATGCACCGCTACAGACTAGGGACTGAATGGCTTGGCAGCCATTCTGCAGAAAAGGACCTAGGGGTTACAGTGGACGAGAAGCTGGATATGAGTCAACAGTGTGCCCTTGTTGCCAAGAAGGCCAATGGGATTTTGGGATGTAGATGTAGGGCTATTGCCAGCAGATCGAGGGACGTGATCGTTCCCCTCTATTCGACATTGGTGAGGCCTCATCTGGAGTACTGTGTCCAGTTTTGGGCCCCACACTACAAGAAGGATGTGGAAAAATTGGAAAGAGTCCAGCGGAGGGCAACAAAAATGATTAGGGGACTGGAACACATGACTTATGAGGAGAGGTTGAGGGAACTGGGATTGTTTAGTCTGCAGAAGAGAAGAATGAGGGGGGAATTGATAGCTGCTTTCAACTACTTGAAAGGGGGTTCCAAAGAGGATGGATCCAGACTGTTCTCAGTGGTAGCAGATGACAGAACAAGGAGTAATGGTCTCAAGTTGCAGTGCGGGAGGTTTAGGTTGGATATTAGGAAAAACTTTTTCACTCGGAGGGTGGTGAAACACTGGAATGCGTTACCTAGGGAGGTGGTGGAATCTCCTTCCTTTGAGGTTTTTAAGGTCAGGCTTGACAAAGCCCTGGCTGGGATTTATTTGGGGATTGGTCCTGCTTTGAGCAGGGGGTTGGACTAGATGACCTCCTGAGGTCCCTTCCAACCCTGATATTCTATGATTCTAAGGTGCTATTGGGTTGTTAGGAATACAATCCTGTCCTGATCATGCCTATCACCTCCAGAGAAAGGTAAGTGCCTAGAAAATGTAAAAAGAAACTTAGTTTGATAGCATCCTGTCTGGCAAGAACTCACTTATCAGAAGCTGGGATGTGAAATCCTCACTTCTGTATTGTTTTGTCATTATAGTTCCCACTTTGCTATTGTTTATTTGCATAATCTCTGTCTGGTTCTGTGATTGTTTCTGTCTGCTGTATAATTAATTTTGCTGGGTGTAAACTAATTAAGGTGGTGGGATGTAATTGGTTAAATAATCATGTTAAAATATGTTAGGATTGGTTAGTTAAATTTCAGAAAAATGATTGGTTAAGGTATAGCTAAGCAGAACTCAAGTTTTACTATATAGTCTTCAGTCAATCAGGAAGTAAGGGGAGGGAATGGGAACAGGGAACGGGGGTGGGGAAATTGGAATCATGTTTTGCTAAGGGGGGGGGAATGGGAACAGGGACACAGGTAAAGCTCTGTGGTGTCAGGGTTGGGAAGGGGGACACTAAGGAAGGAAACTGGATTCATCCTTGCTGGAAGTTCACCCCAATAAACATTGAATTGTCTGCACCTTTGGACTTTGGGTATTTTTGCTCTCTGTTCATGCGAGAAGGACCAGGGAAGTAAGTGGGTGAAGGAATAAGCCCCCTACCATCCCCCTGCTCTGGATCATTCACCAGGTGGGGGGGCTAATGCTCGGGGAGGGTAGCCAACACCGAGGGGGCACAGGGCAGCAATCAGCTAGGGCCACAACATGCAGACGCTGTGCCCCATACCAGCTTCCCAGAAGCAGGCTCCTCTGGCCAGGGATCTCAGTCAGAGCTCTTACCCCTGAGCCTGCCAGGCCGGCCAGGAGGGGGAGGGGTGCAGCAGACAGAGCTGCCTAGCTCTGCCCGATAAAAACAAGCCAAGCCCCGAATCATCAGTCCCCTGATATCCTAGACCTGGGCTCCCCCACACCCAAATCTGCTGGTGCCCCTGACTTCTGACCCCCAGCCTGCTGCTATTCCAGCTCACTGCGGCCTCGCTCTCAAACACTCTCATAATCCTTCAAGGGAGAGCAAGCGTGTGAGCCGTGGGGAGGCTGGGGTGCGACTTGAGGTATAGGTAGAGACAGACTGAGGGGAAAGAGAAGGGAAACTGTATGGGGGAAGGGCCCTTTCTCCCTTCCCCCACCCTATGAGGACCTGGGCCAGGGTGGCAGGTGCCAGTTTCCTGATTACATCAGTTGGGAAAAGGAGGCGGCAGAACAGCCCATCCTCCCCAGGCCTGCCAGTGGGCCAAAAGCGGAAGGGCAGCTCCAGATCCTGCCCCACACTTACCGTCAGCGAGAGCATGTATGAGCAACCCCCAGCCCCGGGGTACGACTCTGCTTCCACTTCCCTTAGCAAGGAAGGGAGAGGTCACGGGAGTGTTTCAGAGCCCTGGCCCAGGCTCAGCAAAGGGCCTGATTCTGAACTAGGAGAGCAGGAGGCTGCAGGTGAGGATTGAGGGGCACTGGCAGAGCTGGGGCTGGGGGAGGAGTTCAGGGCTGCATCGCGGGGGGCGGTGGGTCAGGATTATGGGGCACTAGCAGAGTTGTGGGGTGGGAGAGCCCAGAGCTGTCTTAGCAGGGAGCATAGGCAGAGATTGAGGGGGCACTTGTAGGGGTGTTGCCCCCACAAACTGTATACCAGAGATTTCAAACTGTGGGGTGCGCCCCCCTAGTGGGGCACAGAGGAACATTCACTGGGGTGAGCAGTGATGCTAGGCTGCTCAGGCCAAATAGCCAGCCCCATGCGGCGGGGCTCGGGGGGGGGGCGGCAGGGGGAGCGCCATCTCCAGCCCCCGAGTACTCATTAAGTACACTGTAATTTAGTACCACTAACCAGCGGTAAACCTGGAATTTAGACCTCTACTTATTATTAATAGTATTAAGCCCCTTGCTCCCCCTCCCCCCACCCCCAAATAAAGAAGTCAAACTATGCCTATGATATGAAGCTGTGGGTCAGGACTGAGGGGCACCAGCAGAACTGCAGGGGGAGCCCAGGGCTGGAATAGCAGGGGGCTGTGGGTTGGGATTGAGGAGCACTGGCAGAGCTGTGCAGGGTGAGGTAGATCCTTGCAGTTCAGCTCCCCCCTTCCCTCCTGGAACAGCAGGTCCGAGAAGGGGAAGGCCAATCCCTTCAGGCCTACTGAGCCCCCTGTTGCTGTGACGCAGGCAACAGGCCCTGGCAGCTCCCGGATAGGCGGGGCTGGTGCTGAGCTCCGAGCATTGACTCTCAGTTACGTATTAGGGATGTGTTGGCAGCTGTTTGGGGGCATGCACCCGAGGACCTGGGGTAGGAGGGAGGAGTGTTGCTCAATGAGGAGAAGGGAGAATCGTGCTCTAGGGCTGGATCCTCCTGGAGATCCCACTTGACTGCAAGCCCTGCACGCATGGCTCTGGGGCTCCCCCTGACTGCTCCAGATGCCCCTTGGCCTTTCTGCTCAGACTGGTTTCAGAGTGGTAGCCATGTTAGTCTGTATCAGCAAAAAACAAACAAATGAGCAGTACTTGTGGCACCTTAGAGACTAACAAATTTATTTGGGCATAAGCTTTCGTGGGCTAAAACCCACTTCATCGGATGCATGGAGTGGAAAATACAGTCGGAAGATCTAGACACATGGAGAACATGAAACAATGGGAGTTGCCGTACCCACTGTAACGAGACCAATCAGTTAAGGTGAGCTATTGTCAGCAGGAGAAAAAAACCCCTTTGTCCTGATAATCAGGATGGCCCATTTCAAACAGTTTACAAGAAGGTGTGAGTATGGGCCATCCTGATTATCAGGACAAACGGTTTTTTTTCTCCTGCTGACAATAGCTCACCTTAACTGATTGGTCTCGTTACAGTGGGTACGGCAACTCCCGTTTTTTCATGTTCTCCGTGTGTCTAGATCTTCCGACTGTATTTTCCACTCCATGCATCCGATGATGCCCACGAAAGCTTATGCCCAAATAAATGTGTTAGTCTCTAAGGTGCCACAAGTCCTCCTCATTTTTTTTCCTGCAGCTGACACACCAGGGCCAGTGAGAACCAAGTCCCCTACCCTGCCCCCCGAGCCAGCCAGTGCCCTGCCCTGGGCCCAGATCAGAGCCAGTGCTCCCTAAATGGGAAAGGCCCGATGTCCCATTCCCGGCCCCTGAGGCAAGCAGTCCCCCACCTTGGTGCTGGGTTGGAGCCTGCACTCCCTTGAGGGGAAAGGCCTAGCATCCCATTCGTCACGCCCCTGAGCCAGTCAGTGCACCGCCCTGGGCCCAGATCAGAGCCAGTGCCCCCTAGAGGGGAAAGGCCGCATGTCCCATTCTTCACCCCCATGAACCAGCTAGCGCTCTGCCCTGGGGCTGGATTGGAGCTGATGCCCCCTAGAGGTTAAAAGCTCCTGCCATGGCCCAGCAGCTACGTTCCCTGATGTCTCTAAAGTGGATGCTATTCACCCATTCCTCTTGCCTGCCAGCAGAGAGCCAACCACGGAGGACTGATTGGGAGCCTGACCCTGTCTGATTTTCTTGCCCCCAGGAGATGGGCTGTGGGGGGGGGGTCCTTTCCTGACCACATAACCAGCGGGAACTTCAGCAGTGCCAATGGAAACTCTCTGGCTACAACTGTACTGCCCCCCACCAGCTCTGCACAGGCTGCAGAATCCCCTTTATTCTTCTTATTTGTTCCCTCGCTAGCGCCTATCTTCCCCCCCCAATGCCTAGGACAACCCCGTCTGCTCCCCACCCAGTCCTCAGGATGCCTATGTCTGCTCCGCCAGGTCCTCAGGATGCCCTGTCTGCTCCCCCTAGCACTTGGGATGCCCCCCTCTGCTCCCCTGCTGGTCCTTGGGACACTCCCGTCTGCTCCCCTCAGCACCTGAGATGCCCTTTTTGTGCTCCCCAGGTGCCCAGGAGACCCTTCTGAACTCCCCATATGCACCCGCCCAGTGCTCAGGATACCCCCGTCTGCTGCTGCCAACACCCAGGATGACCCCCCATCTGCTTCCTCCCCAGTGCCCAGGATGCCCTGTCTGCACCCCTGGTCCTCAGGATGCCTCCACCTGCACCCCCCGGTCCTTGGGATGCCCCCGTCTGCACCCCTTGGCTCTCAAGGTACCCCTGTCTGGTCCCCCAGTTTTTAGCTTTGCTGATTGGGTGGCTTGTTCTGTTGGGTGCTGTCTGCACCAGGGCTCACACACAGTAGCAGTGTGTCTGCGGGTGGGTACAGCTCTGAACCGATGCCCAAGCTCTTCCCTTCCACTGCCCCCTGGCTCATCCTCGCCATGCCCCGCATCCCTCAATGGCGATACCGCAACGGCTTCTGCAGCCAGTTTCTCTGCCTCCGCTCCAGCTTCCCCAGGACTTTCCTTGCCATGCTGAGGAACTGGGATTTCTCAGTCTTCCTAGGAAGCTGGTGAGTCACAAGGCCTGGGGGTGTGATCTGAGCCAACAGGTGGGATATAAAGGCCCTAGCCAAGCTCCAGATAGAGGATCGCGGCACCTCCTAGAATTGCCCTGAAGGACACAGGATGAGGCTGCGTGAGTAGGGGCTGCTGCAGGGGAAGAAGGGTTGTGTTCCACTGTGCCAGTGGCTGTGCTGCTCCCCAGCATCGGCTGCACAGGCTGCTGGTGTGAGGAGTTTGTCTGTGCTCAGCTGGAGGGGAAGGGTTCACCTCAGCATTACAAAGAGGCTGGGCACACCAGTGAAGCAGGCGTTAAGGAAAGGGGCTGTCGCTCCAGGGCTTTCACTCTGGGCTGGGTGGTCGAAGGAGCTCAGCTACCGTAGAAGCACCTGACTCAGCTTTGCCTTCAGGGTGCAAGTTTCTCCCCCTAGACTTTAGTGCATTTGACCCACCAATAGAACAGGGCATAGGGCTGCAGAGCTGTGAAGGGGGAATCCCAGGGCTGGGTTAGCAGGGGACTGTGGGTTGGGACTGAGGGGCACCATGACCCTGCTCTGGGATCATGCCAGGGCTGTGTTCTGTCCTTCCTTCCTTCCCGATGCAACGGGCAGGCAGTGTCCTGTGCAGGTGAACCAGGACTGGCACTTCTGTAGGCATCCATAGGCAAAGCAGTTGCCCCACTCTGGGTGGATGCTGTGATCTCACCTTGGCCGGGGCGAGGGGCTATGATCGTGCAGGATCCCATTGGGCTGGGATCTGCTCTCCCAAGAGATCCCTTCTGTGGTGAGCCCATGCCATCCCTCAGTGGGGAGGGGTAGGGCAGAGGTGGTGGGGGCTCGGCTCAGGACAATAGATGAGTCATGGAATAACCAAGAGGTACCTCCTTGCACCCCCCATCTTATAGATGAAGGGCCTGATCCTGTGTCAGCAGCTCAGTATCGGTCCCATAAGGGCCAGATTCTTTTCTCAGCCCCTCCTTCGCCCCCCAAAGTCTATGGATTTGCCTGAGCCAATTAATGAAATGCCATGTTGTGGGGCTCTCCCAGAAATGCTCCCTCCCTATTTGGCCCATGGTCCGGCTCCCTGGGGGGCGGGGGAGAGGTGCTCTGTGATAGTGGGGGCAAGGCTGGCAGGTGAATTCCTCATAGCTGGTGCAAATGGAGCTATGGCCCATTCACACCAGCTGGGGATCTGGCCCCATTGACTCCAATGGAGCTGTGGGCCTCTGAAGACCTGGGTTCTGATCCCAGCTTCAACCTTGGGTAAGATCTGAATCTTCCTTCTCCTCAAACTGTAGAGCGGAGAGAATCTGTTGCTGTCTCACAAGTGACTAAATCTATTTCTGATTGTGACGTGCTCTGCTGCTACAGCTAGGCAGGTTATAAAAGTATCTAGAGGGACGTGCACATAAAAATTACCCAGGTCAGGGAGTTAAGATGTGGAGAGATTCCTTCCTTCTCTCTCTGAAACCTCTGCTTCATTGGTCTGTCTCTCTGCTGTGAATAACCGTTAACAATCCAAGATGCTGGATTCGCATGGGACTATGATGGGGGTGGTGTGAAAGTCAGGGCTGTGACCCATCCAGAAATGAAGCACAGTAGTCAGATGGAAAGAGCTGGTGTAATACATACAAGGGAGACATAGAGGCCTCAGAGGGGAGAGGAGAGGCCAAGCAAACCAAGGTGGCCCTGCTCTCTTTTGTTCTGTGTCTGTGGAACGCCTGGCACAATGGGATCCTGGTCCCAGACTGGGGCCTTTCAGGCCCTACCGCAATACAGATAATTAATATCAGATCAGGAGAGATGGCAGCACTGTGATTCCAAATGGCTCAGAAAAGTTGTCCCAGAATGTAGGTTAGATTTAGTCTGCTAAAATCTTTCTCAACTCGTTCATGTTGACTTTAATGAGGTTAAAGACAGGGTTTAAACCCAAATCTTTCCCCTTTTTGCCATTCAGAAAGCCAAGATAATTGTCTGCATGAATATCTCATCTACTTTATCTGTCTTATCGAACTATGGCTCCATCCCATTTCAGTAAGTGTGGCTCTGTTAATATCATTGATCACTACTCTTATTCTGACAGCACCCAGCCATGTGCTAGATGTTGAGTCATTACCTAAGTTATAGCAACACCTGAGATTGCTAAAACTCAATGAGATGGAAGAAATGGAAAAGGGATTTCTCGCTTCTTTTCTTTCTATTTTTCGGGGCTTTATGTATGCTACTCAGTTTCACTCCTGCATTGTGAGTCAATTTCACTTCTTGCAGTTAGGGGAGATACAAGAGCTGCTTCAGTGTTTGGTTGGCTGTGAATATTTATGATCCTCTTCCGTGAAACCCCTTCACTGGTGAATTTTCCACAATGGCCACTCTGAGCCTTCGTGGGGGCGGGTGGGTGGGTGAGCAAGATGTCACTTAAAATCAACGAGATGAAATATCCTGAGTAAAAATGTTTTCATGGATTGTAAGGCCAGACAGGACTGCAAGATCATCAAGTCCAGAGAACCTCCCCCAGAGACTGCACAGTAGAAACCTCACTTGCATTTGTTGTTGGAAAAAGGCTAATGTAGTGCCCATCTTTAAAAAAGGGAAGAAGGAGGATCCTGGGAACTACAGGCCAGTCAGCCTCACCTCAGTCCCTGGAAAAATCATGGAGCAGGTCCTCAAGGAATCAATTCTGAAGCACTGAGAGGAGAGGAAAGTGATCAGGAACAGTCAGCATGGATTCACCAAGGGCAAGTCATGCCTGACTAATCTAATTGCCTTCTATGATGAGATAACTGGCTCTGTGGATGAGGGGAAAGCAGTGGACGTGTTGTTCCTTGACTTTAGCAAAGCTTTTGACACGGTCTCCCACAGTATTCTTGCCAGCAAGTTAAAGAAGTATGGGCTGGATGAATGGACTATAAGGTGGATAGAAAGTTGGCTAGATTGTTGGGCTCAATGGGTAGTGATCAATGGCTCCATGTCTAGTTGGCAGCCGGTATCAAGTGGAGTGCCCCAAGGGTCAGTCCTGGGGCCGGTTTTGTTCAATATCTTCATAAATGATCTGGAGGATGGTGTGGATTGCACCCTCAGCAAGTTTGCAGATGACACTAAACTGGGAGGAGAGGAAGATACGCTGGAGGGTAGGGATAGGATATAGAGGGCCCTAGACAAATTAGAGGATTGGGCCAAAAGAAATCTGATGAGGTTCAACAAGGACAAGTGCAGAGTCCTGCACTTAGGACGGAAGAATCCCATGCACCGCTACAGATTAGGGACCGAATGGCTAGGCAGCAGTTCTGCAGAAAAGGACCTAGGGGTTACAGTGGACGAGAAGCTGGATATGAGTCAACAATGTGCCCTTGTTGCCAAGAAGGCCAATAGGATTTTGGGATGTATATGTAGGGGCATTGCCAGCAGATCGAGGGACGTGATCGTTCCCCTCTATTCGACATTGGTGAGGCCTCATCTGGAGTACTGTGTCCAGTTTTGGGCCCCACACTACAAGAAGGATGTGGAAAAATTGGAAAGAGTCCAGCGGAGGGCAACAAAAATGATTAGGGGACTGGAACACATGACTTATGAGGAGAGGCTGAGGGAACTGGGATTGTTTAGTCTGCGGAAGAGAAGAATGAGGGGGGGATTTGATAACTGCTTTCAACTACCTGAAAGGGGGTTCCAGAGAGGATGGATATAGACTGTTCTCAGTGGTAGCTGGTGACAGAACAAGGAGTAATGGTCTCAAGTTACAGTGCGGGAGGTTTAGGTTGGATATTAGGAAAAACTTTTTCACTAGGAGGGTGGTGAAACACTGGAATGCGTTACCTAGGGAGGTTGTGGAATCTCCTTCCTTAGAAGTTTTTAAGGTCAGGCTTGACAAAGCCCTGGCTGGGATGATTTATTTGGGGATTGGTCCTGCTTTGAGCAGGGGGTTGGACTAGACGACCTCCTGAGGTTCCTTCCAACCCTGATATTCTATGATTCCTCTGGCTGAAGACAAGGAAATTGCCTGGCTTCGGGACGGAAGGAATCCACATCTGCCTGGGGTAACAGAATGTTAATTGGGGATCAGAGGGAAGGAGGTGGAAGAAACCCACCCCTGCAGATAGACACCAATTATTACAATGGAAATCAACATGGATGCTTATGACAGGTGGCGAGCTGGGGCTAGAATTTGCATCCTTCTGCCCCAAAATTACAGGCCTCTGTCTGTAGCTGGAAGCAGTTGCGGGTCCCTTATTCAATCTGTGCACCCTTGCACTGTCAGCATGTATTCCTGGGCTTTACCGAGGTCTTGGGCGGGAGGTCTCTGGGGCAAATGGAGGGCTGGAAGGGACTTGAGAGAGATCCCTGACAGGTGTCAGTCTAAACTGTTCTCAAAAACCACCATTATGGGGATGCCACAGGCCCTCCTGATGACCCGTTCCAGAGCTTCACTAGCCTCAGAGATATTCCTAGTATCTAACCTGAATTTCCTGTGCTGCAAACTAAGCCAAGTGCTTCCTGCCCTACACTCTGGGATATGGGGAACAACTGATCACTAGCCTCTCTAAAACAGCCTTGGACATATTGATGGAAGGGAGCTGTGTGCAGTGAGAGGAGGGAGCATGTGTCTGAGGTCTTGGGGTGGGAGGTGGCTGGAGGGATCTTTTGGGGCCAGGACCATGGTGACTGGGGGAGTGCTTCGATGACTGGAGGGTTGAATGGGGGGGAAATAGAAGGGAGCTCTTTTATAGCCCTGCCCTCTTTCCCAGCATTCATTGTGGCCTAGCCTACAGCTTCCCATCAGTCCTGGGAACTATGCCTCCCAGAATTCCCTGGGAACAGGCTAGCCTCCCTTAAAGGGCCAGTTAATGACTCCTCCCATCATCTCCCTGCCAGCCACTATTCTTCGTCCCCCTCCCTGCCTGATTTCATATGTGTATGCTCAGTGGGGAGAGGTCCCCAGGGCCCCTTTGGGAGTGATGCCATCAGGTCCAGTCAGCCAATCAGCATGTGACTTTGGACCATGTGTGTTCCCCTCTGGCGGGACAGGGTGGTGACTCCGGTGTGTTGCCCCCCCGTGCAGGACGGAGCGACATCTTGTCCCTGACCTCTGTGCTAGCTGTGCTCTGGTCCCTGGCCCAGGGACGCCCTGGCCCCGCGTGCAATGCCGAGTGGCCCAATGCTCAGGACATCACAGGGCACCTGAAGAACTGCCTGGAGCACCTGCATAAGCTGTTCCTGGTACGAGGGGGGTTTGCCATTCCCCCATGGGACCCACCCTCGCTTGGGCCCTCCCCATGGGACCCCCCACCCTGGCCATCTTCCCCCCACAGGCCACCCACCCTGCACAGATCCCCTCCATGTGATCCCTGCCTTGACCATCGCAATACCAGGAACCACCCTGCTCAGGCCCTCTGCCCCGCATGCCCCCCACACCTGCCCCCTATGGGAACCACCCATCCTGGCCATCTCTCCCACTGGTCAGGCCCTCCCCTGCTTCATGGGAACCCTATCCTGGCCATTCCCCCCCTCCCATGGGACCCCCACTCTGCTCAGCCCCCCTTTGGGATGCTCGCCCTGACCATCTTCATTCCCATGGGGTCACCCTGCTCAGGTCCTCCCTCAGAGGCCCGCACACCTCGCTCAGACCCTCCCAGGCCCCCACCCACCCAGCCCCTCATCATGCATCTCCACGCTTGCAGGAAGAGGGTTACAAAGATGGAGAAAAGAGGAGCCGTGTCTGCCTCCCGACGAGCAAGGCCAGTGACGGGGCCACGCAGCTGGTAAGGACACCCATGGACCTTCCCAGTGCGGGCAGGAGGTGCCCGGTGATTTGGAGGGGGCAAGGCTGGATTGAGATCTTCCAAACTAATGCCAAGTCATTGGCCTCTCAGGGGTCACACTTGGGACCTGCAAGCCCGCACTTCTCCTGCCTAAGCTAAGGGGCCCTGCTGCATTGTCTGAGACTGCAGCCAATCTCTACTGGCAACCCAGCCCTCATGAGAGGGGACAGAGCCCTGCACTGCGTGTGGGTGGGTTACGCTTCCCTTCCCCTGGGTCTGGTTGGCTGATGGACTCCCGCCCTCCGAGCCCACGTCTCCCTCCAAAGGGAGCGCGGGCGAAACACCCTGGGGCTTGGTTCTCCTTCTGCTGCTGCCTCATATCAGCTCCTGCCATGGGGGAATCCGTCAGAGCCCTGGCCCTGGCCATCCTCCTGTTTTGAAAGGCGGATTGCCTCAGCGCCTGTTTCACTGGGAGGTCAGGGAGGCCCGAGGTGGGAACTGAGGAGGTGCCGGAGGGCTCAAGCCTCATTACAGCTAACAAAGCCTCTTTGTGGGATCATCACCCCTGGTTAGCGGAGGGGGAAACTGAGGCACGGACAGGGCTAGGGACTTTCCTGAGGCCATGTGGTGAGCTTGGAATGGAACCCAGGATTCCTGGCTCATAGGCCCAATAACTAGACAGCCAATAACTAAGCACAAAGCAGGAGCAAGACTCCCCAAGGTGGCCAGTCAGGGCTCTGCTTTGCCAGGGGTTGTACAGACACAGAATAAAGAGCAGGACTGTGGATCAGGTCCTTTCTGGAGCTTCCTGTACGAGCGTAGGAGCTAGCTCTGCGAGTGCTGACCCAGCTCCTCTCCCATGCCACAGGACATGATCAGCACCCAGCTGTGCCAGTACAATGCCTGCTTGATGCACCTGGAGAACAGCTTCTGGGGAACCAACCAGCTGCCGCTCAGCATCACCAGCAGAATGAGCCTCTGCCAGCGCCAGCTCTCCCACCTCAGAAACACCATCAGCAAGATGAGGGTAAAGGAGCCCATACCCCTTCCCTGGGACAGTGCTGTAGCCTGCAGATAAACCATGGGAGAAACCATTGCTGCCTTTAGCTGTGGGGGAAGCAGAGCTGACATGTCTCTGCAGATGGTTTATTCTGCATGTAATTATTACTGTGCATTGGTATGCAGAGCACTAATGCTTTGTGGATAAAGCCCTAGTCTGGGATCCAGGGGTTCAATTTTTGGCTCTACGACAGACTCCCTGTGTGACCTTGATCTCAGGGCTGGATTAATGCAGCCCTGAATCCTAGAATATCAGGATTGGAAGGGACCTCAGGAGGTCATCTAGTCCAACTGCCTGCTCAAAGCAGGACCAATCCCCAATTTTTGCCCCACATCCCTAAATGGCCCCCTCAAGGACTGAACTCACAACCCTGGGTTTAGCAGGCCAGTGCTCAAACCACTGAGCTATCCCTGCCACCCCTCCCTGTGATGTGGTGGTGATAAGAGCCTCTCTTGAGAGGTGGTGGAGTCCCCCCTGGCCAGTGGGGTCACTCTCCTTGGGAAATGGGGAACATGGGTAAAAATAGTCTGTAATCGTGTCATCGAAGCCTATATCATGATGCACGTGGCTAAGGGAGATGAATTAAGGTAGCAGGGGCAGCTTTAATTCTGCTACTTCCTAACTGTTGAATGATTGACTCTGTGACCTTCACATTCTTTTAATGTAACTTTTATGGATGTAATTTCCTAGGAACTTTAAAGATTACTGGGGGGAAAACCAGGTCTCCCCCAGTGGAACCATTTCGACCCTAGCCTCAGTCATCAGCAGGGTTGGAACGTTTAGATCCACCACACAGAGCTCTGCCTCTGGAGCTAGTGGAATAGCTAGGCACAGTGGTAGGCTGTTATCTTCCAAGAGAATCAGACACTAAGAATATAAGAACAGCCATACTTGGCCAGACCAATGGTCCATCTAGCCTAGTATGCTTCAGAGAGAATGAACAGAATAGGGCACTTGTCAAATGATCCATCCCCAGTCGCCCAGTCCCAGCTTCTGGCAATCAGAGGGTTAGAGGCACCCAGGGCATGGGGTTGTGTATCTGACCACCTTGGCTAATAGTCATCAATGGACCTAACCTCCATGAACTTATATAATTATTTTCTGAACCCCGTTATACTTCTGGCCTTCGCAACCTTCCCTGGCAACAAGTTCCACAGCTTGACTGTGTGTTGTGTGAAGAGGGGGTTGGGACATTTGGCCAGTGGGTTTTACAGCTATTGGATGGCAGCTGAGGAATAGTGAGACTCAGGATGCCTGGGTTCCATTGCAGGCTCTGGAGGGGATAGACCCTAGTGGTTATAGACCCTACTGCCCTGTCCCCGCTTTGCACCCTCTGCCTACTGCAACTCCTTCACCCTATCCACTCTCAGATGGCTTCTACCTTCCCCTCCACGATGCCTGGGGACCAACAGGGGAGCACGGGGAGTGCAGGAGAAACAGGTTCCCTGCTCTCAGTTCCAGCAAGGCAGTGGCTCCTGGCAGCCAAGAGCAGAAATTGTAGGGAAAGTACTGCTGAGCACCTGCTTCCCAGGGCTGGTTGGAGCATGCTCAGTGCAGACAGAATCACTGGAGCTTTTAGCTGCCTAACTCTTAGTCTCTACTGAGCATATGTCAGATGTATAAGTAGGTCAAATTTAGGTGGATTTTCACAGGCACAAAGTCCAGCTCCCTTGCAAGTGCTTCTCTAACCACTAGACCACATGCCTCTGCTAGAGTCAAGAACAGAAGCCAGGAGTTGAGATCACCTAACATTCTTCTGCTGTGACCCACCATGAAGGCTATGCTGTGACGAGAGCTGGGAAGATGATAGATTTTTTTGGTTCATTGGTCACTCGGAAAAGTTGGGGAAAAAAAATCCGTCAGGTCGGCCCCAAGCCAAACATTTCCAAAATTTGTGGTGGCCTGAAAAAATAAAAAAGAAAAGGTTTCTTTTGGGTCAAATCATACGTTTTGTTATGACAACGTTGAAACATTTTGTTTTGATTTTGACCATTTTTGAATATTTACAAAATAAAATGAAAGGGCATTTTTTTAATGAAAAGTCTTTTAAAACTGAAAAATCAAAATGTTTTGATTTTTTGAGCCTTTTTTGAGGTTTTTTTCCCTAAATGAACAATTTGGTGAAATCAACACAAATTCATGAAATATTTCCAGCTCACTGAACTTGCTCCAGACAAAGGTTTTGGCTGAAAAATATCACCTAGTTCTAGTCAAGCCTCCAGAGTCACTGATTTAATGTTATTGCTTTAACACCTGAGAAAGGGATCTGTGGTGAAGATCTAAAGACCAAAGGTTCAAACCTCCATGCTGGGAGCCTTCATAGGCTTTTCTGTTTAGCTCTTTCCCTGATTTATAAGCCTGGCTTATTTCATTTGCATGACACAGACTTTCCAAGCGGTTTGATGGCTGGGGAATGTTGTGATCTCTCAGGCATAGGGGGTGACCTGCAGCAAAATCCAGGTGTTCTGTAGTTTGGCAGTTTTTGGAGGGGTGACCTCCTGACATTTCATGCTCCCTCTCTCTCTTTGTTCTGCCCAGCAGCCAACAGCAGCACTGTACCCATCCTTCTGCGAAGTGGCCTGGCCCTTTGCTGGCACCGGGTGGAGGGAGATCACCACCGGGCCTCAGCTCTCTAAGGAGCTTCTTGAGTATTTGAAGCAACTGCAGTTCCCCTGTGGCTGAAGACACACTTGTGTGCAGCTGGTGTGTGTGAGTGTATGCAAAAGGTAGGGGTAGGGGTGAGTGTGTAGAGGGTGGTGTGTTTGTGCCTTGCTCTGTGTATGTGTGTGCATGTGTGCGGTGGAACAGTTGAGACCGTGGGTCGAATTTTCCAACATGCCTATGTGACGAAAGCATTTTGGCTCCAGACTTCCATTGATTTCAACAGAAGTGAGACGCCCCCTTTGTGGCTCTGGGCCTAAGTCCCGTCTCCGAAAGAGACAGACACAGGTGCGCAGTCCCACTGAGACTCTGGCTCCCGAGGGCCTGAATCACTTTTGAAGATAGGATTTAGGAGCCTGGGTCACTTGGATGCTTTGGAAAACGCACCCAGCGCTCCAAGCCCAGCTGGAAACCAAAAGCACCTTTGTAGCGAGGAATGTAGCTCACGAGAACAAGAGGAATACCCTTTCCTGCGCCCCTTGGTGCATTACTGTGCATCTCTTCATCCATCCTACTAATAATTATATTTCATATCTATTGCCTCTCTCACCTTCCCACCGGGGTGTGGCCCCCCTCAGAGGCTTTGGTGATGAGTATATTTTTAAATAAAACACACAACTTTTCTAGTCCTGCGACCACTGTATACCTGCATCTCAGCTCTTTGGCTCATTTGCATACAACACGCTGGCTGGCTATACCGCAGCGGAATATGCTCAGTCCTCAACTCGGCCAATCCAAGCGCTGCATGCTAATTTCCGCTTGCCTCCAATGGGTGCCGCCCCCAGCCGTCAAGCTATTGTTGGGTGTACTATACCAGCTGGAGAGTGGAGTGGGGCTGCCCCATTGGATATGGTGCTAAATATGGGGATTCCTTAGGGCAAGAAAAGAGATGGAGTGGGGGGCAGTGAGGGGCAGAGGGAGGCATCTGCTGGTGTTATGGGATCTCTCATGTACATGTATGTAGATCATATTAGGATCTTGGCCTAGGAAATCCTTGAGCCAGGTCCTTCCAGGGGAATTCAATGTGACAACAACTTCCGTGGGGGGTAAGTAGATCTGGATAATGACCCCTCAAGGCGTTATTTACCCTTGTGCCCCTACATTTACCACCCAGGGAGCTAACCGGACCAGTGAAATTAGCCTCACCCCCTCCACTCCATAGCGTTTGCCCTCACACAGCCCTTCTGGCTACAGGCTCTCTGGGAGGTGGGACGGAGATGCCAGGAAGCCAAAGTTTTCAGACTTTATTTACTGCTGAAAGAGGCAGCGGCTGCTGTGAGGGGGACAGAGTCAAGGGAGTGGGGAAAAGGGACCCCCCACAGATCAGCTCTTCTGTGTACATTTCAGAAGGTCCGAGCCTGGGATGGTCACAGGCTACAGACAGTCAAGTGGGGAGAGGGAGGAACAAAGGGGATGAGGGGAGAAGAGAGAGGGAGATGGAAGGAAAATCCAGAGAGAACAGACTGTGGTGATGAATGGGGTGTATTGGGAGATAGCTAGATAGAGGCTACGTATTGGGGATGCATGGATAGATAATAATAATCCCTAGCTCATCTACAGTCCTTTCCATCAGCAGATCTCAAAGTGTTTTACAAAGCAGGTCAGGATCATTATCCCCATTTTGTGGATGGGGAAACTGAGGCATAGAGCTAGACCGTCCCTTGACCAAGGTCGCCTAGCAGCAGAACCTAGGTCTCTGTGAGTCCCAGTCCACTGTGCTAACCACTAGGCTACACTGTCTCCCAGGTCAGTCCCTTGATAGATGCTGTGTGTGGGATTGATAGCGAGGTAGAACGGAGTGCATGGGGATGCATGGATGGTTATGTACGGAGGGAGAAAGAGAGAGAGAGACAGACAGACAGATACCCCCCACACCAAAGCGTCACAGCCAAGCAACACTGTTCAGTGCCTGTGGCACCAGGGCATACCATACAAGTGGAACTGGGCATGGAGGGGGTTGGGTCAGACTCTGGGATCGTTGACGTGGCCCATGAACATGGGGAAGCTGTGGTTGTCATTCCACAGCATGAAGAAGAAGGGCTGCTGCACATCGAAAACCCAGGCGGTGCGGGCCACCGAAAAGGCCGTGGCAGCCGCGGCCTCCAACCCTTCCTCATTCAGCTCCAGCATGGCCCGCTGCTGGGCGCTCGTCACCAACAGATCCTCTGCCTCTGAGATGCCGCACAGGTTGGAATCATAGAAAATGCCATAGTCTGGAGAACAGGCAGAGACGGGAGGATGTAGGAGCCACTCCTCAGTGCCCAGGAGTCTGTCCCAGTCCTGGAGACCCCACCCTCACCCCGGGTAGAGACCAGTGCCAGAGATCAGCCATGGAGATGGACCACTCTGAACCAGGGGAGCCCATGATACATCCAGTGGTCTCATGGGACCAAGAGACATGGGACTGATCAGCTATGGGAATGGGTCATTCCAAACCAAGGGAGCCTGTGATGTGTCCAAAAGTCAAATGGAGCCAATAGACATTGGTGTGTTGGATTGGCCATGGAGATGGATCACTCGGAACCAGGCGTCCATGATCCATCCAGCAGTCTCACATATCCATCAGACATGGGATAGATCAATCAAGGAAATGGGTCACTCAGAACCAGGGAGCTGTAGGGTCGGTCCATGGTCTGTCCACTGGTCTCATAGGCCCAGTAGACACTGGTGTGGTGGATTAGCCAGGGGAATGGGTCCCTCAGAAGCAGTGGTCTGACTCTACCCCTCAGGAAATGACATCATTGCTCGTCCATTCCCCTCCAGGAAGTGATGTCACAACCAACACCCCTGCTCTGATGTCCCTTCCTGCCCAGAGGGGGGGTGGGCTCTCTTGCCTCTTCCCCTCCCACCCCTAGTACCCCCCAGCCCAGCCCCTGCTGCCACCATCCATCACCCGTTCAGCACCATCCTTACCCATCTCCCCCAAGATGTCCATGAGGTTGTGGGAGCTGTCCAGCTTCAACTTGGGCAGGCTCACCACAGTGGACTTGAAGGGGGAGTCCATCAGCTTCTTCATCACCGCAGTGAAGGTCTCTTTGGTCAGCTTCCGCTCCACCTCAGCGAGCATCTGGGACACATGCTGGGGCACGATGACTATGAGGCTCATGTTGTGGGACAGCTGCAGCCGGCCAACCTTGGGGGAAGATGACACAAAGGCCTCTCTGTGCTGAGGGCCTGTCCTCAGCCCCGATCAAACGTCCCCTTCTCCCGTCCATCTCTTCCTGTGCCACAGCTGGGCCCCCATCACCCCATCCCCCTATTCCTGGAGTCCTTTCAATGGGACCTCCAAGACACCTGCGGGCGTGAACCAGCAGCATGTCACTGATTGCAGTCTTGGTCAGCTGGGGATCAGGCCCTTTGGGCCTACACCTACCCTGCTCCACCAACTGCAACCCCTGCGAGCCAGGGAATGGGTACATGGTGCCTTTGCTGCCCCACTCCCCATCCCTGGGACAGCATCCATTTCTCCCACATGCTTTTGTGTCCCCAAGTCCCGCCCCCTTCCCGTTCTTCGTCCTGTCTACTCCCACGCCTGGGCAATTAGGGCCGAGTGACACTTTTTCATCAAACCATTTTTTTTCAACCACATTTCCTCCAAAACTTCCCGCCAAACATATTTTGGGACAAAACAGTGGAAAATGAACATTTTCTATTAAATGGCTTCAGGTTTCAAAAGCCAGAAATGTTGCTCACTGACTTTTTAAAAAAAACTGAAAAATATTTTTTGCCAAAATCAAATTAAAAAATGTGTTTGAAACCAAAGAACACTTTTCTTCTTTATGTAAACCTGTTTTTTTAACCAAATCCTGTTTTATTCAAACAAAAGACCAATTGGGTTTCTTACTGAAAATTTTCACCCCATAAACAACGGATTTCCTTTTTAACAGAAAACTAATTTTTTTTAACCAAAAAGCAATTAGATTGTTGCTCTTACCAAACCCATGTTTACTTTCTACCCCAAAACCAATCAAAAGGACAAAAAAAATTCTTAAAGAAAACCAATTAAAAAAAAAAATTCTTTCCAGAAACCAATTTTCTTTCGAAACAAAACACAGTGGTTTTAGAGCACTAAACTCAGTGTTTTCCCTGCTAACAACTGATTTGCTTTCTAACAAAAAAAATTGATTTGCTGACAAATTGAAATGTGTTAGTTTCTCGTTTAAAAAAGTCACGGCCAAACAAACCAACCACCCCTCCCCCCACCCAAAAAATCTCTGAAATATGTGTTGCCTGGAAATCATGAAGGAAACAAACGTTTTTGGACTTTTCCCACAAAAAATCTTGGTGTTTTGTGACCAGCTCAGCAAATAATGCTAGGGTCAGTTGGAAATGTGGGACAATAACGACTTGCAGTTGTCAATGCTGACCATCTCTCTTAGGGTCTTATCCCAGCACCCAGCACCAGAATATCTGGGTGTCTTGCATGTAGAACCAATGCTGTGCTGGAGAAAAAGCTTCCCGGGCAATTACTGGATCCACGCTCTGTGGAGCCATGGATATTGGATGCCATGAGTTGAGAGTCCTCAGCTTGAGATCCCCACACCCCACCTGCACCTTGAGCCTGCTATTCTGAGAAGCTGGCTTCACTCAGATGAGATGGGAGGTGGGGAGGGGAGAGGAGTGTGGAGAAGGGGGCACAGGGGACATCGCTAAGTGACATTATGGAGGAGATGTGATGGGGTGGAAAACAAGAAGGAGAAAGTGGAGGGGAGAAGGAGGGGAAAATGGAGTTGCCATTGGAAGGTAGGCAAGGCAGGGGCCAAGAGGAGAGGGGTGTGGCACAGATCACCCGCGGGGGCTCACCTTGGCCTGCAAGCTGGGGTCATTGAAGAATGCCAGTGGGTACTTCTTGCTGGTCATCATTGGCACCCAGATTGGGGCCTGGCCCGGGCGGTAGAATGTCTCGTTCACTGTGTTCTTCACTTTAAAGGTCGTCTTCCATTTGGCTTGAGGGCAAAAGGACAGGGAGATGTAGCCGGGGAGCACCCTCAGTGCATGCCACAAGGGGTATCCCAGAGGCGTCCCTCGAGGGCAGGGGGCTTGAGGGGATGAGCAGCCTGGAGGAGTCCCTTGTGGCAGGGAGCTCCAGGTGGGCTCCCTGGGGGCTCGGATATCTCAGGGGACAGGTCTCAGTGGGTGCAAGTATCGCAGGGGTGGGTCTATCAGGAGTGGCAGAGGGAGCGTGTCCCTGGAGACTCGGATATTGAGGGGGGAGGGGGGAAGTGTCCAAGGGACCTGAGTTTCTGGAGGGGATGTAGGGGGGCAGGGAGCAGGTCCTAGGCATGGCACGGTGCAATGCCCCCCTCCCTTACATTGGAAATAGACAGCGTTGAGCAGCACCAGCTGGACGTCAGGCTCCAGCTCCTTCAGCAGCCTCTTGATCTTGTTCTTGGTCACGTCTCTCACCCACTTGTTGATGAGTTTCAGGTCCTGGGTCTTGTTGCCACTGAGCTCCTGGGGCTGGCTGTTGTAGAAGCGCAGCGACTGGTTGAGGAAGGCTTCATTCAGGGGCAGGCCTGCAAGCCGGGAAGGCAAGGGGATGAGGAACCGAATGCCATTGCTGCCCTGTGAAGCCCTCAAACTCTCCTCTGCCACCTGGGCAACACCAACCTCCCCTTACTCCCCTAATAACATTGCAAACCCTCTTCCTGACCATAGGAAGTTAGACAACCCCTTGCCCCTTCCAGTGCCTCAGTTTCCCCATCTGTAAGATCACCTCTCTGCTGAGCAGCATTAGATGTCGGGGCCCTGCAGGGGAAATCGCAAGGGGATAACTTGTTTATTTATACCATCTCCACCTGTCCTGGAACGGGGTGGTCACAAAGAGCATTCAGGCTAATCCCCTCTTTCAGAGATCCCAGTCCAGACTCCAATGCCCACTTCCCAGGAAGCAAGTCTGTCGCCAGAATTGACTCTAGTTACAGACATTAAGGCAGAGAGCAAAGCCTTCTGCTGTTTGTAACAGCTCCTCCCAAAAAGAAACTACATTACAAAACTAACAGCAACACAGCATGTCTCCAAAGCCTGAACACTTGCTCGCATGCTAAAAAAAAAAAGAGCTTGTGAGGCTCTCTGCAACAGTACTGCCTTGGGACCCCTGCCATGACAATACCTCCTTCCCTGAAGGCATGCTGGAGAGGAGGAGTTGGAAAGTGCTTTGAGATCCTCAGAGGGAAAAGCAAAGCACTGGCGTTTCTCTGCTGACCTGAGTAGCGATGTGAAGCCCTCACACCCACTCACCTTGGCGGAGGAAGAACTTTGAGGCCGAGATCAAGGCCTGGGATTTGAGGAGCCGCTGCAGTGGAGTGTGGACGCAGACAAGATCTGAGGGGTAGGAGAGGATGGACTCCAGCCGTTCTTTGGTTTCGCCCCGGGCCCCTGCATGAGAAGAACAAGTTCTCAGATGGGAGGATGAAGATTGACAGGGCTGGGGAAAGGGGCAAGGGCCACTCCTGCAGGGGGACTGGCCTCAGATAATTCCGTGTGTGGGTAGCACTGGGAGCTGGGCTGGAGACTCATCCCCATGGGATAGCTTGGTCTTTGGGGTTTCCTTGGTTGGCCGGGCCTCCCCTTCTCAGCAGGGGCTCCCAGTACTATTGGTAACATCATCCCATCCCAGCCACCCAGCAGTGTTGCTTTGGCCCATGGCCAATGGGAGAAGGCTCTCAGTGCACCATCCCTGAGGGAGGCAGAGCTGGGCATGGCCCTGTCAAGATGGGAGTGAGTATGGGGAATTGTGGGGGGTGAGTGAAGGGGTATGTGTAATGGGTGTTTGTGAGAGAGAGGTGGGTGTGAGCGATGGCTGTGTTTGTGAGGTTGAATGTGTGTGCAATAGTTGTGTGACCAGCTCTGTGTGTGTGGTGGTTTTGTGTGTGCAATGGTTGTGTGTGTATGTGTCAGATGGCTCTGTGTGTGCTGACTGGATTTGTGTAACGGTTGTGTGTGTGCACGTACACAGTGGTTGTGCGTGTGTGAAATGATTGTGTCTGCGCATGCAATGGCTGTGTGCACAATGGTTGTGCATGCGATGGTAGTGTGTGCATGCATGATGGCTGTTTGGTCCTGTGATGTTTGTGTGGACATGTCTGGTGACTGTGTGATGGGTGTATATGTGACAGGGGTATGCGTGTGTGTGCGTGTGTGTGATGGATGTGGGTATGCACGATGGGTGTATGTGTGACAGGTGTGTATGAGATACCTGTAGGTATGCGTGAGAGGTATATGTATGATGCGTGTATGTGTGTGTGTTTGTGTGAGACAGCTGTGGGTGTTATGGTGTATGTGTGACGTGTGTGTGTGAAGGCTGGGTATATGTGTAACAGGTGTGTGTGTGTGACAGCTGTGGGTACATGTGGTATGTGTATGTGTGGCTGGTGTGTGTGCAACAGGTGTGGGTATGAATGATAGGTGTATGTGTGACAGGTGTGTGTGTGACAACTCTGAGTATATGTGATGGATGTATGTATAACAGGTGTGTGTGACAGCTGTGGGTATGCGTGATGGGTGTATGTGTGACAGGTGTGTGTGTGTGAGACAGCTGCATCTGCATGTGCGTTGACTGTGTGTGTAACTGCTGTGTATGTGTGCACTGGCCTTACCCAGCAAGAGGTGTGAGAGCGCCAGGGCCACGCTGAAGGGCGAGAAGACCACGTTGGAACCAGTGCCTTCCACCTTGGCCAATTTCGAATAGAACTTCAGTGCAAAATCAGTCAGCGCTGTTGCAACCCTGGGGCTCTCCTCCTTGGAGTCGTCCGCACAGGTTCCCCAGGGGTCACTGGGTGGGCACCGCTGAGGTGTTGTGATGGGTGCTGTAGTGGCCTCAGTGGTCGGTGCAGCAGTGGGCTCCTTGGCTGGCTCCTTTTCTAGCTCCTTGGCTGGCTCCTTGTCTAGCCCCTTGGTCCACTTCGTGGACAGCTTCTTATCTAGCCCCTTGGCTAGCTCCTTGACTGATTCCTTGTCTAGCTTCTTGGCTGGCTCCTTGGATGATTCCTTGTCTAGCTCCTTGACTGGCTCCTTGGATGATTCCTTGTCTAGCTCCTTGACTGGCTCCTTGACCGATTCCTTGTCTAGCTCCTTGGCTGGCTCCTTGGATGATTCCTTGTCTAGCCCCTTGGCTGGCTCCTTGGATGATTCCTTGTCTAGCTTCTTGGCTGGCTCCTTGGATGATTCCTTGTCTAGCCCCTTGGCTGGCTCCTTGGATGATTCCTTGTCTAGCTCCTTGACTGGCTCCTTGGATGATTCCTTGTCTAGCTCCTTGGCTGGCTCCTTGGATGATTCCTTGTCTAGCCCCTTGGCTGGCTCCTTGGATGATTCCTTGTCTAGCTCCTTGGCTGGCTCATTGTCTGGTTTGTTGTGTGGCTCATCTAGTTCCTTGGCCAGCTCTGTGATATTTTGGATCTCTGGTACACAGGGGAGACAGGTTTGCATAATTTTTGGTGGGGCCCAGAACAGTCCCACCCCCCCACTGCCCCCTACACCTGCCTTGTAAGCCAATATACAGTAACTCCTCACTTAAAGTCGTCCTGGTTAATGTTGTTTTGTTGTTACATTGCTCATCAATTAGAGCAGTGGTTCTCAAACTTTTTTTTTCGCGGACCACTTGAAAATTGTTGAGGGTCTTGGCGGACCACTTAATGATCTTGCCAAATGTTGTTTGTACCGTTAGCTGACTATTGTAAAGCGCTTTGGATAAAAAACCCTTAACATTTTTTTGTTCTACACATAAAAGCACACAACTCATATTTTAATATCAGTGTGTCACGGAGCCCCCGGGCAATGCTCTGGAACTGCTCCCTACGAAGCCAGGCAGGACTCTGGGGAAGTCTCCTTTCTGGGAGCAGCCTGTCTTCAGGACACACAGCTCACACAACTTCCACCTTCCTGGGTCCGACCTCAGAGCATTCAGCATCCTCTGCCCCTCCGTGCGCTTCCCACAGCGAGTCCGCCCAGGTGGGCTCCTGGGGAAGCCAGAGGGTCCTGCACCCCAACTTCGCAGTCAGACGTGACTCTCAGCCAGCCAGTAAAACAGAAGGTTTATTAGATGACAGGAACATGATCTAAAACAGAGCTTGTAGGTACAGAGAACAGGACCCCTCAGCTGGGTCCATTTTGGGGGGGCAGTGAGCCAGACAACCCCCTCTGCACTTCACTCTATGTCCCCAGCCAGCCCCAAACTGAAACTCTCTCCAGCCCCTCCTCCTCTGGGCTTTGTCCCTTTCCCGGGCCAGGAGGTCACCTGATTCCTTTGTTCTCCAACACCTATAGCTCTCACCTTGCAGGGGGGAAGGGCCAGGCCATCAGTTGCCAGGAAACAGGGTGTTGGCCATTCTCTGTGTCCAGACCCCTGCACACACCTGCTCTCTAGGGCTCTGCAACAATCATACACCCTTATCCCACCACCTAGATACTTAAGAACTGCATAGGGGAAACTGAGGCACCCCCACAATATTCAGAGGAAACATTAAGAACAGTCCCGCTTCGTCACACAGTAGTCTTAACCTTTCTAATGAGATGGATGTACCCTCTCTCCCCTACCGCAGCAGCCCCTGAGCTGGGGCTGGGAAGGAGGGCTGTCTCTCCCCGGCAGACGCAGCCCTGGAGCTGGGGAAGGTCGCCTCTTTCTCTGGCTGCCGCAGCCCTGCACGACACCAATTCCCCCCACCCCCTTTTCTCACACGACTGCCCTCTCCCACCTACTCCTTAGTTCCCCCAAGACCACCACCTGACCTTACAAGTGCATTTTCTCCAGCGTCCAGGCACTTAATTAGTGGAGCCAGGCCTGCACAGCTCCACTAATTAGGTGGGTGCCCTTCATTGTTTCATGTGCGGCCACCCAGGCGTGCACCTTAGAAGGAACTATCCACAGACCACCTGAATGGAGCTCGCGGCCCACAGTTTGAGAACCTCTGAATTCGGGAACATGCTCATTTAAAGTTGCGCAATGCTCCCTTATAACGTTGCTTGGCAGCCGCCTGCTTTGGCCACTGCTTGCAGGAAGAGCAGCCTGTTGCCGCTAGCTGGAGGGGGCTTGGAACCAGGGTGGACCGGCAGCTCCCCTGAGTTCCCTGTGCGGCAGCAGGCTAGCAATTGCTAGGAAGTTCAGCTGTCCCTCCCTCCACTGCCCTGTGCTGCTCCTGCCCTCTGCCTTGGAGCTGCTCCCGGTAGCCTCCTGCTTGCTGTGCATGGGGCGGGGAGAGGGGTGCTAATGTCATGGTGTGTCCCCCCTGCTCCTGCCCCCTGTTCCTTTACCCCATCCACAGAGCGGCGGGGGGGGGCGGGGGTCAGGGCAGACACGACAGGGCTCAGGATGCTGGCAGAAGCTGCGGTCTCAACTTGCTGATCTCCTTAAAATGGCAATGGCCTTAGAGTGGGGTCAGCGTACTTAAAGGGGCAATGCACGCCTCTCTCTCTCTCACATACACACAGGTTGCGTGTCTCTGTCTCTCTCTGCCATGCTGTCTCCCCTCCCTCCATTCGTGCTGCCTTGTAGAGTGTGAGCCTACATTAACAACAATGTGTTAACCCTTGAGGGCTCAGCTGAGTGCTAATTCATCATTTAGCAGTAAGGCATCCCCTGGGAAATATCCCACTCCCTGACTTCACCACCTCAACCAAGCTTCACAATCATCATTGCTGTGTACAGTATTTGTTTGTTTAAAACTTATACTGTGTGTCTATATATATATAGTCTTTTGTCTGGAAAAAAATTCACTGGAACCGAACCCCCGTATTTACATTAATTCTTATGGGGAAACTGGATTCGCTTAACATCATTTAGCTTCAAGTAGCATTTTTCAGGAACATAACTATAATGTTAAGTGAGGAGTTACTGTACATTTTTTTAAATAATGTAAAAATGTGAGGGCTCTGGGGTGAGGCTAGTGATGAAGGTTTTGGGGTGTGGGAGGGGCTGAGGCAGAGGGTTGGGGTGCAGGGATGAGGGCTATGGGGTGGGGCTGGGGGGGTTGGGAGGGGCTCAGGACTGAGGCAGAGGGTTGGGGTGTGGGGAGTGAGGGCTCTGGCTGGGGGTGGGGGCAGGACAGGGGTTGAGGAGGCAGGAGAGAAGGACTCCCCGCAGCCCTCTCCCAGCTGGCAGCAGGGAGCTCCAGGGGCAGAGCCCCCCTCTTCCGCCCCACACCACACTCACGTTGCACCACCGTCACTGCACATGCTCCTAGGGCCCCTCTCAGGTCCAGCAAGCCCCTTCGCCTCCCCTGTGGTGGGTGCCGGGGGGATTGCCATCACATGTGCACCTCCCCCCCCCCGCTGCCCCTTGCCCAGCATGGTGGTACATGTCTCTCAGGGACCCCTCCTGGGCCACACATGCCAGTAGCACAAGCGGCCTCCCCTTCTCTCTCTGTCACACTGGAGGCAGCTCTGCAACCTGCAGACTCCTCTTTCCCTGACCCCTCCTAGATCTCCTGCCCCTCCATCTCTCCCCCATCCTCTACTCCCTTCCCGGGTCTGCAGAGCTTCTTCCTGCCAAATCACATAGAATCATAGAATAACAGGGTTGGAAGGGACCTCAGGAGGTCATCTAGTCTAACCCCCTGCTCAAAGCAAGACCCCAATCCCCAATATTTGCCCCAGATCCCTAAATGGCCCCTCAAGGATTGAACTCACAACCCTGGGTTTAGCAGGCCAATGCTCAAACCACTGAGCTATCCCTCCCCCGGTCCTCTTGGCAGGGATGGAATAGAAGGTGAGTCCCATTGTTGGCTTCCTCACCTCCTGTGGAGTCAAGGCCAGTAGCTTGTAAGGAGAACTCGGAAGCAGAGTGCTGTTTGTCCCCTTCTGCGCCATCCAGCCAATCCTGCTGTGCCAACACCAGAGGGGAAAGGAGAAGGATCCATCAGATAAGTGAGATCCAAGGCCCAAGGGGTGTGATGGGCTCCTGGGCACCAACACGCAGGGCAGCATCAAGGGGAATTGGATCTGGTACCAACTAAGGGGCGATTCACTGCCCCTTGCCCCTCAGGAACTGCCTGAATCTCCCCAGCTGGAGATTCAGCTGAGTGGGGAAATCCCCAATGGGTGGAGCTACAGGGAAGTTCCTCAGAGGCGGACTTTTCAGGAGGCAGAACTGGGGGGAAGTTCCCAGGAGGTGGAGTTTCCGGAAGGTGGAGCTCTGGGGGAGTGGGTGTGGCCAGAGCACACCACTCTGGTAAATATTCTTTGTTCAAAATGTTTTTTCAACAAAAAATGGCTTTTTAATCAAAATGGCATTTCAGGGGCAGGGGGAATCTCCATTTTTGGATGACATGGCTCAGTTAAAAACCCATTTTTTCAGTCTCCAAAAACAGAAAAATTTCAGGGCTTAGGTGAAAATGTTCAGTGAAAGCAAATATTTCTGTCCAACTGGCTAAAGTTTTTTGCTTTCCAGTTATCAGAAACCAAAACATTTTCAGTCACCAAAACCCATCATTTTTCCAGTTTTAGGTTTTTGCTGAAATAAATGAAATTTCAGAAAATGTTACAGTTTTCAGCAATGAAAACAAGTAACATCTCAGTTGGAAAATTTTCAATAAACTCCCAAATTTTTGCCGAAGCAGGTGAAAATTTTTGGGTTTCCAGTGCCTTAAACCCCCAAATTTGGGGAAAAGTAGTTTTGGTGGCCAAACATGGAATTTATTTTCCGTTTTTTGTTAATAAAAACCCAAAAGGTTTTGCAGAAAAATATAGGCAAAAATGAAAGAAAATGGTTGTTTTTGCCAATTGTTTTGCAGGTTTAATAAACCAAACATCCTCCACATCCAGAGCGCTGACCATCCCCAGATGGGCACTTACCAGTTGGCATAGCTCAGAGCAACCCCCAGGCGGCTCCAGTATGTGCCAGGATTGGGGCAGAGTTGAGCAAAGACCCAGCATGCTATGCTGTGCCCACTGGCTCTGGCCCTGTAGTCTGAAGAGTGGGATTTCAGGCACTGGAGCTGGTGCCGGGCTCTGCTATGGGCTTCCTGGCCTGAGCCCTACCCCACGCCCCGGGCAAAGCAGGTGCATGTGGGCATGTGGTGGCATCCCATGATTCAGATCAGTCCCTGGTTCTGGCTACTTCCACTGTTTGGGGGCCCAGCTCTGCCCACTCGAGGGGCACTGACTCCCCACTCGGGAGCTGACTTTCAGGGCTGTGGGTCACCCACAGCTGCCACTGACATCAGTGCTTGTCCCTGGTGCTCAGCACCTCTGTATCTCCAGCCCTAGTGTCCTTGGAGCATTCATCTCCAGTACTCAATGGGTTAAACTCCCCCCTCCCCAGGAAGGACAAGGCTCCCCCAGCACGGAGGATGGACTCACGCCTGCGAAGGTCACCAGCCACACTAGGATCAGCCAGCTCTTCATGGCAACGAATCCTGCCAAAGCAATGCCCAGAAGTCAGTGAAAACCCTTCCCACCTTTGCCCTCTCCTGGCCCAGCTGCCCACAGTGCTGGGCCTGGCTGGGGCAGGCTGGGACCCCCAGGTGCACCCCCACCCCACTGAAGCACAGTGCCCCCTCCTCAGCCTGCTCTGCCCAATGCCCTTTCCATTGCACTCCCTCGGCTTCTGTCTGTTTGGCCACCCCCTCTGTGCCAGTCTGTCTGTCCTGTCTCTCTGTCCCCCAATCTCCACATGTCTGTCTGCTCACCCCCTCTGTGTCTGTTTGCCCCCCAATCTCTTTATCTGCCTGTTTGTCCACTCCCTCAGTCTGTCCATCCTCTCTCTCTATGCCTGTCTGTATGTCCCCTATCTCTGTGTCTGTCTATCTGTCTACTTCCTTTGTGCCTATCTGTTTCTTCATCTTAGGGCCTGTCTGTTCCCCACATCTCTATGTCTGTCTGTCCATCCTCCCCCTCTGTCTGTCTGTCCCCCTCATCTCCCTGCCTGTCTGTCCTTCCACACCCTTTGTCTTTTGTTCCCCCATCTCCTTGCTTTTCTGTCTGTCCATCCCTTCTGTGTCTGTCTCCCCACTCTGTGACCCTCTCAGTCTGTCTTTCTCACCCTTCTGTGTCTGTCTGTCTGTCCCCCACCCTCCCCACTTGTGCCTGTGTCTGTCTACGCACCTCTTTCTGTGCGTACGTCTGTCTGCCTCCCCCTCTCTGTGTGTGACTCTGGGTCTTCCCATTCTGTCTCTTTCGCAATCTCTCATCACATGGCCAGTGTGGATGCTAGGTTCACTCCCAGCAGCTCCCCACCCCTCTTGCTGAAAGCCAGGGGCTGAGAGGCTGAGCCAGGGAGAAGGAGGAAGAGACACCAGATGCAGAAGAGAGAGAGAGAGAGAGAAGAAGGGCTGACAGAGGTGAAAAAGGGCTGCAATCTGCCTCATATCTGACCCCAGACCCAGAGCCCCACCTGCTTCCTGTGTTCCAGAGTGATCAGTGTCCAAACCCGAGCCCAGCACTCAGGGCACAGAGGGCTGTTGAGGGTGGAGCATGGGGTGGAGGGGATGCACCCATTGGCTGGCTCTGGCCCCAGCCTGTTAAAAATTAAGGATGATTGATTCCTGGTGTGATTTCCCGTAAATCAGGGGCAAGAGGGGTGGGCAGCAGCTGATGCAGGGGAGGCACCGGGTGGATTCTCCAACTCTGTCAAAGGTGCCAGCTGGAAACCGGGACCTTGGGCCCCCCTCCCCCATGACTATAGCTCCCTGGGGCACCAACCGGAGGCCAAAGGTACTGGCTTGAAGTGGTTTCAATCATATACAGGGTTTGCAGTTTGGTTCAATGGGTCTCAGCACCCCCATTATACACATTGTCCCAGAGCCCCTGCTGGGGTCCCATCTCCAGAGGCTATGCCCCTGGACAGTAACTGATGGTGTAAAACTCCTGTCCTTGTTTACTGTCCCTGTTTGTTGCTGCTGGGATCAGAGCTCCATTTTTCTGGTTAGGTCAGCAAGCCACAGCCACGTATGAGTATTTCTGTGCTAGGGGCCCAATTCCCAATCTGAGGTTGGATCCTGTCTCTGGGCCTCTCCTTGTGCACCTGCTACTTTGACCCTAATGGAAATGCCCTGATTTTGATGACTCTCCTTTCTGAAAACAGGGCCATTGTGACAGCCTCTGGAGCTTACAGGGGGGAAAACAGCTCAACAATGTAAGAACAGCATGAAAGCACACATGAGTGCAGTAAGGACTCAGGCCTTATCTAGACACAAAAGCTGCAGTGGGTTAGCCATCCTGGATAGTTAAAGGAGTGGATGGAGTTATACCAGTATATACAGTTTATATCCACTCCTATGAAGGTGCTTATACCATTATACACTGGGATAAAGGTGAATACACGGGGATAGCTATTCCTGTGCAGGAAGAGGAATAAACTACATTAGTATAAGAAAAGGAGTACTTGTGGCACCTTAGAGACTAACCAATTTATTTGAGCATAAATTGGTTAGTCTCTAAGCCCTGGTCTACGCTAGGACTTTAGGTCGAATTTAGCACCATTAAATCGATGTAAACCTGCACCCGTCCACAAAATGAAGCCCTTTATTTCGACTTAAAGGGCTCTTAAAATTGATTTCCTTACTCCACCCCGATAAGTGGATTAGCGCTTAAATCGGCCTTGCCGGCTCGAATTTGGGGTACTGTGGACACAATTCGACGGTATTGGCCTCCGGGAGCTATCCCAGAGTGCTCCATTTTGACTGCTCTGCACAGCACTCTCAACTCAGATGCACTGGCCAGGTAGACAGGAAAAGAAACGCAAACTTTTGAATCTCATTTCCTGTTTGGCCAGCGTGGCAAGCTGCAGGTGACCATGCAGAGCTCATCAGTAGGGGTGACCATGATGGAGTCCCAGAATCGCAAAAGAGCTCCAGCATGGACCGAACGGGAGGTACGGGATCTGATCGCTGTATGGGGAGAGGAATCCATGCTATCAGAACTCCGTTCCAGTTTTCAAAATGCCAAAACCTTTGTCAAAATCTCCCAGGGCATGAAGGACAGAGGCCATAACAGGGACCCGAAGCAGTGCTGCGTGAAACTGAAGGAGCTGAGGCAAGCCTACCAGAAAACCAGAGAGGCGAACGGCCGCTCCGGGTCAGAGCTCCAAACATGCCGCTTCTATGATGAGCTGCATGCCATTTTAGGGGGTTCAGCCACCATTACCCCAGCCGTGTTGTTTGACTCCTTCAATGGAGAAGGAGGCAATACGGAAGCAGGTTTTGGGGATGAAGAAGATGATGATGATGATGAGGTTGTAGATAGCTCACAGCAAGCAAGCAGAGAAACCGGTTTTCCCGACAGCCAGGAACTGTTTCTCACCCTGGACCTGGAGCCAGTACCCCCCGAACCCACCCAAGGCTGCCTCCTGGACCAGGCAGGCGGAGAAGGGACCTCCAGTGAGTGTACCTTTTAAAATACTATACATGGTTTAAAAGCAAGCATGTGAAAGGATTACTTTGCCCTGGCATTCGCGGCTCTCCTGGATATACTCCCAAAGCCTTTGCCAAAGGTTTCTGGGGAGGGCAGCCTTATTGCATCCTTCATAGTAGGACACTTTACCACTCCAGGCCAGTAACACGTACTCAGGAATCATTGTACAACAAAGCATTGCAGTGTATGTTTGCTGGCGTTCAAACAACATCCGTTCTTTATCTTTCTGTGTTATCCTCAGGAGAGTGAGATATCATTCATGGTCACCTGGTTGAAATAGGGTGCTTTTCTTCAGGGGACACTCAGAGGAGCCCATTCCTGCTGAGCTGTTTGCCTGCGGCTAACAGAAATGTTCCCCGCTGTTAGCCACAGGGAGGGGGGAGGGTTGAGGGGGTAGCCACGCGGGGGGGGGGGGGGGGAGGCAAAATGCGACCTTGTAACGAAAGCACGTGCTATGTATGTAATGTTAACAGCAAGGTTTACCCTGAAAGAGTGTAGCCAGTGTTTTATAAAATGTGTCTTTTTAAATACCGCTGTCCCTTTTTTTTTCTCCACCAGCTGCATGTGTTTCAATGATCACAGGATCTTCTCCTTCCCAGAGGCTAGTGAAGATTAGAAAGAAAAAAAAACGCACTCGAGATGAAATGTTCTCCGAGCTCATGCTGTCCTCCCACACTGACAGAGCACAGACGAATAGGCAAATAATGTCAGAGTGCAGGAAAGCACAAAATGACCGGGACGAGAGGTGGCGGGCTGAAGAGAGTAAGTGGCGGGCTGAAGACAGGGCTGAAGCTGAAAGGTGTCAGCAGCGTGATGAGAGGAGGCAGGATTCAATGCTGAGGCTGCTGGAGGACCAAACCAGTATGCTCCAGTGTATGGCTGAGCTGCAGCAAAGGCAGCTGGAGCACAGACTGCCACTACAGACCCTGTGTAACCAACCGCCCTCCTCCCCAAGTTCCATAGCCTCCACACCCAGACGCCCAAAAACGCGGCGGGGGGGCCACCGGCCAACCAGCCACTCCGCCACAGAGGATTGCCCCCAAAAAAGAAGGCTGGCATTCAATAAATTTTAAAGTTGTAAACTTCTGAAGTGCTGTGTGGCATTTTCCTTCCCTCCTCCACCACCCCTCCTGGGCTACCTTGGTAGTCATCCCCCTATTTGTGTGATGAATAAATAAAGAATGCATGAATGTGAAGCAACAATGACTTTATTGTCTCTGCAAGCGGTGATCGAAGGGAGGAGGGGAGGGTGGTTAGCTTACAGGGAAGTAGAGTGAACCAAGGGGTGGGGGGTTTCATCAAGGAGAAACAAACAGAACTTTCACACCGTAGCCTGGCCAGTCATGAAACTGGTTTTCAAAGCTTCTCTCATGCGTACCGCGCCCTCCTGTGCTCTTCTAACCGCCCTGGTGTCTGGCTGCGCGTAACCAGCAGCCAGGCGATTTGCCTCAACCTCCCACACCACCATAAACATCTCCCCCTTACTCTCACAGATATTGTGGAGCACACAGCAAGCAGTAATAACAGTGGGAATATTGGTTTCGCTGAGGTCTAAGCGAGTCAGTAAACTTCGCCAGCGCACCTTTAAACGTCCAAATGCACATTCTACCACCATTCTGCACTTGCTCAGCCTGTAGTTGAACAGCTCCTGACTACTGTCCAGGCTGCCTGTGTACGGCTTCATGAGCCATGGCATTAAGGGGTAGGCTGGGTTCCCAAGGATAACCATAGGCATTTCAACATCCCCAACAGTTATTTTCTGGTCTGGGAATAAAGTCCCTTCTTGCAGCTTTTGAAACAGACCAGAGTTCCTGAAGATGCGAGCGTCATGTACCTTTCCCGGCCATCCCACGTTGATGTTGGTGAAACGTCCCTTGTGATCCACCAGAGCTTGCAGCACTATTGAAAAGTACCCCTTGCGGTTTATGTACTCGGCGGCTTGGTGCTCCGGTGACAAGCTAGGGATATGGGTTCCGTCTATGGGCCCACCACAGTTAGGGAATCCCATTGCAGCAAAGCCATCCACTATGACCTGCACATTTCCCAGGGTCACTACCCTTGATATCAGCAGATCTTTGATTGCGTGGGCTACTTGCATCTCAGCAGCCCCCACAGTAGATTTGCCCACTCCAAATTGATTCCCAACTGACCGGTAGCTGTCTGGCGTTGCAAGCTTCCACAGGGCTATCGCCACTCGCTTCTCAACTGTGAGGGCTGCTCTCATCTTGGTATTCATGCGCTTCAGGCCAGGGGAAAGCAAGTCACAAAGTTCCATGAAAGTGCCCTTACGCATGCGAAAGTTTCGCAGCCACTGGGAATCGTTCCAGACCTGCAACACTATGCGGTCCCACCAGTCTGTGCTTGTTTCCCGAGCCCAGAATCGGCGTTCCACAGCATGAACCTGCCCCATTAGCACCATGATGCATGCATTGCCAGGGCCCATGCTTTGAGAGAAATCTGTGTCCATGTCCTGATCACTCACGTGACCGCGCTGACGTCGCCTCCTCGCCCGGTATTGCTCTGCCAGGTTCTGGTGCTGCATATACTGCTGGATAATGCGTGTGGTGTTTAATGTGCTCCTAATTGCCAAAGTGAGCTGAGCAGCCTCCATGCTTGCCTTGGTATGGCATCCGCACAGAAAAAAGGCGCGGAACGATTGTCTGCCATTGCTCTGACGGAGGGAGGGGCGACTGACGACACGGCTTACAGGGTTGGCTTCAGGGAGCTAAAATCAACAAAGGGGGTGGCTTTACATCAAGGAGTATTTCAGGCAGGACTTCACAGAGGGTTCCAATAAGAAATGGTGCACCTAAGTTATTGTTCTTATTGGAACAAGCAGGTTAGCCTGGCCTCTGATTGATACATGGCTAGGTTTACCTCGCTGCACCTTCTCTGTGAGTGACTGCAGTGTGACCTAGAGGAATGAGTCCCCTAGACGGGGGAGGGGAGGAAGCAAATGAGTACAAAACAAATCTGGTCTATTTCTTGTTTTGATCCACTCCATCTATCTTTTATATCTTTGGCTGGCAGCAGACGGTGCAGAAGGACTGCATGCCATCCACATCTCATGGCTGCTCGGCAGAAGACGGTGCAGTAGGACTGCTAGCCATCCGTATCGCCTGCCCGCTCATCATAAGACAGTTCAATAGGACTGACTGCAGGACTAAAGAGAATGACCTGGTCAAGTCACTCCAAATTTAGTCCCTGCGCCCATGTCTGCCCACGCGCTCCCAGCCGACGTGGCCAGGAGCACCTCGGACATGACGAGGACGGCTACCAGTCGTATTGTACCGTCTGCTGCCAGAAGGCAGTGGGTTGCTGCTACTGTGTACCAATTCCGTACCGCATCTGCCAGCACCCAGGAGACATACAGTGACGGTTACCTGAGCGGGCTCCATGCTTGCCGTGGTATGGCGTCTGCACAGGTAACTCAGGAAAAAAGGCGCGAAACGATTGTCTGCCCTTGCTTTCACGGAGGGAGGGAGGGAACGGGGGCCTGACGATATGTACCCAGAACCACCCGCGACAATGTTTTAGCCCCATCAGAGTGCTCCATTGTGACTGCTCTGGACAGCACTCTCAACTCAGATGCACGATTGTTTGCCGTTGCTCTGACGCAGGGAGGGGCGACTGAGGACATGGCTTACTGGGTTGGCTTCAGGGAGCTAAAATCAACAAAGGGGGTGGCTTTACATCAAGGAGTATTTCAGGCAGGACTTCACGGAGGGTTCCAATAAGAAATGGTGCACCTAAGTTATTGTTCTTATTGGAACAAGGAGGTTAGCCTGGCCTCTGATTGATACATGGCTAGATTTACCTCGCTGCACTTCTCTGTGAGTGACTGCAGTGTGACCTAGAGGAATGAGTCCCCTAGACAGGGGAGGGGGGGAAGCAAATGAGTACAAAACAAATCTGGTCTATTTCTTGTTTTGATCCACTCCATCTATCTTTTACATCTTTGGCTGGCAGCAGACGGTGCAGAAGGACTGCATGCCATCCACATCTCATGGCTGCTCGGCAGAAGATGGTACAGTACGACTGCTAGCAATCCGTATTGCCTGCCTGCTCACCATAAGACGGTTCAATAGGACTGACTGCAGGACTAAAGAGAATGACCTGGTCAAGTCACTCCAAATTTAGTCCCTGCGCCCATGTCTGCCCACGCGCTCCCAGCCGACGTGGCCAGGAGCACCTCGGACATGACGAGGACGGCTACCAGTCATACTGCACCGTCTGCTGCCAGAAGGCAGTGGGTTGCTGCTACTGTGTAGCAATGCCGTGCCGCATCTGCCAGCACCCAGGAGACATACGGTGACGGTTACCTGAGCGGGCTCCATGCTTGCCGTGGCATGGCGTCTGCACAGGTAACTCAGGAAAAAAGGCGCGAAACGATTGTCTGCTGCTGCTTTCACAGAGGGAGGGACGGACGGGGGGACTGACGATATGTACCCAGAACCACCCGTGACAATATTTTTGCCCCATCAGGCATTGGGATCTCAACCCAGAATTCCAATGGGCAGCGGAGACTGCGGGAACTGTGGGATAGCTACCCACAGTGCAACGCTCCGGAAGTCGACGCTAGCCTCGGTACTGTGGAAGCACTCCGCCGAGTTAATGCACTTAGAGCATTTTCTGTGGGGGGACACACACTCGAATATATAAAACCGATTTCTAAACAACCGACTTCTATAAATTCGACCTTATTCCGTAGTGTAGACATACCCTAAGGTGCCACAAGTCCTCCTTTTCTTTTTGCGAATACAGACTAACACGGCTGCTGCTCTGAAACCTGTCATGAGTATAAGATACCGTTGTACCAGAATGATGTCATTTACACTAGTAGCTGTACTCGTATAACCATACCAGAAGAAAATCACACCCCTAACTGACGTAGTTATACCTGTGCAAACCCAACACTGTATGTATAGCAGATCTTGCTCGGGAGCGATACGCTGACACAGTAACCCTTGAGCTCAAAGAGAACTACCCGTCATTTTTCTTTGCATCTTGAGATAGTTTGTGAGCAGTTGAAGTGTAAGTCCTCTCATGTCCAGAGTTTTATCTTTACATCTGCCTGATGTCTGTTTCTTCAGGTGAAACTCAGAGAGCCTCATCATAATGTATCAATCTACATCAAATAAATGACATGCCGGTAGGGCCCAGAATTGGAAGCAAGTCACAGTTGGAGCTTTCTGCCACCTGGGGAAGGTGGTCTGTGAAAGAGATGGAGCTGTCTTGGTCTTAGGTTGCAGTCAGGTCCCATTTTCTAGCTTGTCTCCAAATTTCTGCGAATTCTTCAGAGGAGGTTGGAGTTTTCTCAAATACATTAGAATCCCCCTGAAAACGGTTCCCAGGCAAGGAGGCTCCTTCAGGAGCAGTTTGCCAAGGGTTAATATCTGAGTAGTTTGATTGGATATCTAAGTCACATGATGTTATGGTTTTGGCCCCCACTGGTGTGTGTGTATTACAACTGAGAAACGTGCTACCCATGAGAGATCAGCAACAGTTGCTGAAAATCCACTGTTACCCGCACAAAATTCTCTGTTACTCACAAACTCTAGGGCACCCACCTTTACCCAGGTCCTAGTGCTCAAGGTGTAGCCCTCTTAATTTAGGCACCCCCACCCTTTCCCTGTTCCTAGGGCTCCAGGTAAAAAGCACCTAACTTTACCCCTCCATGGGCTCCAGGCTCTAATCCTCCGTGGGCTCCGGGCAAACACCCTTTCCCTGTGGACTCAGAGCTTAATCTTTTGTGGGTTTACGGGGTCTTTTACTAGTGAAAGAGCTGTACACAGTAATATACTACATAACCTCTATTTATTAACAATCACCAAAACGAGACTGCACATGCTACACATACAGTGCTTACCACTCCCAATAAGACAGATGAACTTTGCTTGATGGCCAGTCAGGACCAGGTCCATCTGGGGGACTCCAGTTTCTGCACGGTGTCATTGGCAGAGTGTTGAGGTCTGGCAGCTCTGATTTTTGGGGCTGTGTCCTGGAGTTGATTGCCAAAGAATTTCCTTTTGGACCCCAGTTTATGTAGTGAAATTTGAGTCCTTTTTAGCTATACCTTAACCAATCATTATACTAAAATTTTACTAACCAATCCTAACATAGTGTAACAAAATTCTTTAACCAATCCTACCCCACCACCTTAATTAATTTACACCTAGCAAAATTAATTATGTAACAGACAGAAAAGAACCAGACAGAGACCATACAGATAAATTTCAGAGTAGCAGCTGTGTTAGTCCGTATCCGCAAAAAGAACAGGAGTACTTGTGGCACCTTAGAGACTAACAAATTTATTAGACCATAAGCTTTCGTGGTCTACAGCCCACTTCATCGGATGCATAGCATGGAACATATAGTAAGAAGATATATATATATATACATTCAGAGAAGGTGGAAGTTGCCATACAAACTGTAAGAGGCTAATTAATTAAGATGAGCTATTATCAGCAGGAGAAAAAAACTTTTGTAGTGCTAATCAAGATGACCCATTTAGACAGTTGACAAGAAGGTGTGAGGATACTTAACATGGGGAAATAGATTCAATATGTGTAATGACCCAGCCACTCCCAGTCTCTATTCAAACCCAAGTTAATGGTATCTAGTTTGCATATTAATTCAAGCTGTTAGGATATAGATATTCAGGCCTGTCTGTAAAGTCCTATACCCTAAGAATTTAGGTGTATTCTTATCACTTAGCTAGTTATAGAGGTTTCAGAGTAACAGCCGTGTTAGTCTGTATTCGCAAAAAGAAAAGGAGTACTTGTGGCACCTTAGAGACTAACCAATTCATTTGAGCATGCTCAAATAAATTGGTTAGTCTCTAAGGTGCCACAAGTACTCCTTTTCTAGTTATAGAGGTATAAAAGAAAGAATCAAAATCACTGTCTGCCGGTGTAAGGGCCTTCTCTCACTGTGACAGTCTGAGACCCTGTTCTTAGGCTAGGGCCTTTGGCTAAGCAGCAGAGGCAGCCATAAGCTGGGAAGCCAATGGTCACATCCTTGCATTCGAAACCAGTCATAGAACCATAGAATCTCAGTCCTGGTCTACACTAGGACTTTAGGTCGAAATTAGCAGCGTTAAATCGATGTAAAACTGCACCCGTCCACACGATCAAGCCCTTTATTTCGACTTAAAGGGCTCTTAAAATCGATTTCCTTACTCCACCCTGACAAGTGGATTAGCGCTTAAATCGGCCTTGCCGGCTCGAATTTGGGGTACTGTGGACACAATTCAACAGTATTGGCCTCCGGGAGCTATCCCAGAGTGCTCCATTGTGACTGCTCTGCACAGCACTCTCAACTCAGATGCACTGGCCAGGTAGACAGGAAAAGAACTGTGAACTTTTGAATCTCATTTCCTGTTTGGCCAGCGTGGCAAGCTGCAGGTGACCATGCAGAGCTCATCAGCAGAGGTGACCACGGTGGAGTCCCAGAATCGCAAAAGAGCTCCAGCATGGACCGAACGGGAGGTACAGGATCTGATTGCTGTATGGGGAGAGGAATCCGTGCTATCAGAACTCCGTTCCAGTTTTCGAAATGCCAAAACCTTTGTCAAAATCTCCCAGGGCATGAAGGACAGAGGCCATAATAGGGACCCGAAGCAGTGCCGCGTGAAACTGAAGGAGCTGAGGCAAGCCTACCAGAAAACCAGAGAGGCGAACGGCCGCTCCAGGTCAGAGCCCCAAACATGCCGCTTCTATGATGAGCTGCATGCCATTTTAGGGGGTTCAGCCACCACTACCCCAGCCATGTTGTTTGACTCCTTCAATGGAGATGGAGGCAACACGGAAGCAGGTTTTGGGGACGAAGATGATGATGATGGTGATGAGGTTGTAGATAGCTCACAGCAAGCAAGCGGAGAAACCGGTTTTCCCGACAGCCAGGAACTGTTTCTCACCCTGGACCTGGAGCCAGTACCCCCTGAACCCACCCAAGGCTGCCTCCTGGACCCGCCAGGTGGAGAAGGGACCTCCGGTGAGTGTACCTTTTAAAATACTATACATGGTTTAAAAGCAAGCATGTGAAAGGATTAATTTGCCCTGGCATTTGCGGCTCTCCTGGATGTACTCCCAAAGCCTTTGCCAAAGGTTTCTGGGGAGGGCAGCCTTATTGCGTCCTTCATGGTAGGACACTTTACCACTCCAGGCCAGTAACACGTACTCGGGAATCATTGTACAACAAAGCATTGCAGTGTATGTGTGCTGGCATTCAAACAACATCCGTTCTTTATCTCTGTGTTATCCTCAGGAGAGTGAGATATCATTCATGGTCACCTGGTTGAAATAGGGTGCTTTTCTTCAGGGGACACTCAGAGGAGCCCGTTCCTGCTGGGCTGTTTGCCTGTGGCTGAACAGAAATGTTCCCGGGGTAGCCGCGCGTTGGGGGGAGGCAAAATGCGACCTTGTAACGAAAGCACATGTCCTATGCATGTAATGTTAACAGCAAGGTTTACCCTGAAAGAGTGTAGCCACTGTGTTATAAAATGTGTCTTTTTAAATACCGCTGTCCCTTTTTTTTTCTCCACCAACTGCATGTGTTTCAATGATCACAGGATCTTCTCCTTCCCAGAGGCTAGTGAAGATTAGAAAGAAAAAAAAATGCACTCATGATGAAATGTTCTCTGAGCTCATGCTGTCCTCCCACACTGACAGAGCACAGACGAATGCGTGGAGGCAAATAATGTCAATGTTTTAGCCCCATCAGAGTGCTCCATTGTGACTCTCAACTCTCAACTCTTGCTCTGATGCAGGGAGGGGCGACTGACGACACGGCTTACAGGGCTGGCTTCAGGGAGCTAAAATCAACAAAGGGGGTGGCTTTACATCAAGGAGTATTTCAGGCAGGACTTCACGGAGGGTTCCAATAAGAAATGGTGCACCTAAGTTATTGTTCTTATTGGAACAAGGAGGTTAGTCTGGCCTCTGATTGATACATGGCTAGATTTACCTTGCTGCACATGCTCTGTGAGTGACTGCAGTGTGACCTAGAGGAATGAATCCCCTAGACGGGGGGGAGGGGCGGGAAGCAAATGAGTACAAAACAAATCTGGTCTATTTCTTGTTTTGATACACTCCACCTGCGACAATGTTTTAGCCCCATCAGGCATTGGGATCTCAACCCAGAATTCCAATGGGTGGCGGATACTGCGGGAACTGTGGGATAGCTACCCTCAGTGCAACGCTCTGGAAGTCGACTCTAGCCTCGGTACTGTGGAAGCACTCCGCCGAGTTAATGCACTTAATGCACATAGAGCATTTTCTTTGGGGACACACACACTCGAATATATAAAACCGATTTCTAAAAAACCAACTTCTATAAATTCGACCTAATTTTGTAGTGTAGACATACCTATAGAATATCAGGGTTGGAAGGGACCTCAGGAGGTCATCTCGTCCAACCCCCTGCTCAAAGCAGGACCGATCCGCAACTAACTCATCCCAGCCAGGGCTTTGTCAAGCCTGACCTTAGAAATAAGGTGCTATTGGGCTGTTCGGAATACAATCCTGTCCTGATAATGCCTATGACCTCCAGAGAAAGGGAAGTGGCTAGAAGAGGAATAGGGGTTCCACGACCACTGCTCCCAAGAGAAGGACTCGGGGACTCTCTCCTCAGGGGACTCTGCCGCCCCGACCGGGAAAACCGAAGTCTGCTGCTTGCCAGGAGCTAGGATTCATGATGTGACAGAGAGACTGCCGAGACTCATCAAGCCCTCGAATTGCTACCCTTTCCTGCTTCTCCACGTGGGCACCAATGATACTGCCAAGAATGACCTTGAGTGGATCACTGCAGACTACGTGGCTCTGGGAAGAAGGAGTTTGAGGCGCAAGTGGTGGTGTCGTCCATCCTCCCCGTGGAAGGAAAAGGCCTGGGTAGAGACCGTCAAATCATGGAAGTCAACGCAATGGCTACACAGGTGGTGTCGGAGAGAAGGCTTTGGATTCTCTGACCATGGGATGGTGTTCCAAGAAGGAGGAGTGCTAGGCAGAGACGGGCTCCACCTAACGAAGAGAGGGAAAAGCATCTTCGCAAGCAGGCTGGCTAACCTAGTGAGGAGGGCTTTAAACTAGGTTCACCGGGGGAAGGAGACCAAAGCTCTGAGGTAAGTGGGGATGTGGGATACCGGGAGGAAGCACGAGCAGGAGAACGTGAAAGGGGAGGGCTCCTGCCTCATACTAAGAAAGCAGGACAAACAGCAAGTTATCTCAAGTGCCTATACAAAAATGCAAGAAGCCTGGGAAACAAGCAGGGAGAACTGGAAGTCCTGGCACAGTCGAGGAATTATGATGTGATTGGAATAACACAGACTTGGTGGGATAACTCACATGACTGGAGTACTGTCATGGGTGGATATAAACTGTTCAGGAAGGACAGGCAGGGCAGAAAAGGTGGGGGAGTTGCATTGTATGTAAGAGAGCAATATGACTGCTCAGAGCTCCAGTAGGAAACTGAAGAAAAACCTGAGTGTTTCTGGATTAAGTTTAGAAGCGTGAGCAACAAGGGTGATGTTGTGGTGGGAGTCTGCTATAGACCACCAGATCAGGGGGATGAGGTGGACGAGGCTTTCTTCTGGCAACTAACAGAAGTTACTAGATCACAGGCCCTGGTTCTCATGGGAGACTTCAATCACCCTGATATCTGCTGGGAGAGCAATACAGCGGAGCACAGACAATCCAGGAAGTTTTTGGAAAGTGTAGGGGACAATTTCTTGCTGCAAATGCTGGAGGAACCAACTAGGGGCAGAGATCTTCTTGACCTGCTGCTCACAAACTGGGAAGAATTAGTAGGGGAAGCAAAAGTGGATGGGAACCTGGGAGGCAGTGACCATGAGATGGTCGAGTTCAGGATCCTGACACAAGGAAGAAAGGAGAGTAGCAGAATATGGATCCTGGACTTCAGAAAGGCAGACTCTGACTCCCTCAGGGAACTGATGGGCAGGATCCCCTGGGAGAATAACATGAGGGGGAAAGGAGTCCAGGAGAGCTGGCTGTATTTTAAAGAATCCTTATTGAGGTTACAGGGACAAACCATCCCGATGTGTAGAAAGACTAGTAAATATGGCAGGCGACCAGCTTGGCTTAACAGTGAAATCCTTGCTGATCTTAAACACAAAAAAGAAGCTTACAAGAAGTGGAAGACTGGACAAATGACCAGGGAAGAGTATAAAAATATTGCTCGGGGATGCAGGAGTGAAATCAGGAAGGCCAAATCACACCTGGAGTTGCAGCTAGCAAGAGATGTTAAAAGTAACAAGAAGGGTTTCTTCAGGTATGTTAGCAACAAGAAGAAAGTCAAGGAAAGTGTGGGCCCCTTACTGAATGAGGGAGGCAACCTAGTGAGAGAGGATGTGGAAAAAGCTAATGTACTCAATGCTTTTTTTGCCTCTGTCTTCACCAACAAGGTCAGCTCCCAGACTACTGCACTGGGCAGCACAGCATGGGGAGGAGGTGACCAGCCCCCTGTGAAGAAAGAAGTGGTTTGGGACTATTTAGAAAAGCTGGACGAGCACAAATCCATGGGGCCGGATCCACTGCATCCGAGAGTGCTAAAGGAGTTGGCGGATGTGATTGCAGAGCCACTGGCCATTGTCTTTGAAAACTCATGGTGATCGGGGGAGATCCCGGACAACTGGAAAAAGGCTAATGTAGTGCCCATCTTTAAAAAAGGGAAGAAGGAGGATCCTGGGAACTACAGGCCAGTCAGCCTCACCTCAGTCCCTGGAAAAATCATGGAGCAGGTCCTCAAGGAATCAATTCTGAAGCACTTAGAGGAGAGCAAAGTGATCAGGAACAGTCAGCATGGATTCACCAAGGGCAAGTCATGCCTGACTAATCTAATTGCCTTCTATGACGAGATAACTGGCTCTGTGGATGAGCGGAAAGCAGTGGACGTGTTGTTCCTTGACTTAAGCAAAGCTTTTGACATGGTCTCCCACAGTATTCTTACCAGCAAGTTAAAGAAGTATGGTCTGGATGAATGAACTATAAGGTGGATAGAAAGCTGGCTAGATTGTCGGGCTCAACCGGTAGTGATCAATGGCTCCATGTCTAGTTGGCAGCTGGTATCAAATGGAGTGCCCCAAGGGTTGGTCCTGGGGCTGGTTTTATTCAATATCTTCATAAATGATCTGGAGGATGGTGTGGATTGCACCCTCAGCAAGTTTGCAGATGACACTAAACTGGGAGGAGAGGTAGATACGCTGGAGGGTAGGGATAGGATACAGAGGGACCTAGACAGATTAGAGGATTGGGCCAAAAGAAAGCCTATGAGGTTCAACAAGGACAAGTGCAGAGTCCTGCACTTAGGACGGAAGAATCCCATGCACCGCTACAGACTAGGGACCGAATGGCTCGGCAGCAGTTCTGCAGAAAAGGACCTAGGGGTTACAGTGGACGAGAAGCTGGATATGAGTCAACAGTGTGCCCTTGTTGACAAGAAGACTAATGGCATTTTGGGATGTGTAAGTAGGGACATTGCCAGCAGATCGAGGGACGTGATCGTTCCCCTCTATTCGACATTGGTGAGGCCTCATCTGGAGTACTGTGTCCAGTTTTGGGTCCCACACTACAAGAAGGATGTGGAAAAATTGGAAAGCGTCCAGCGGAGGGCAACAAAAATGATTAAGGGACTGGAACACATGACTTATGAGGAGAGGCTGAGGGAACTGGGATTGTTTAGTCTGCAGAAGAGAAGAATGAGGGGGGATTTGATAGCTGCTTTCAACTACCTGAAAGGGGGTTCCAAAGAGGATGGATCTAGACTGTTCTCAGTGGTAGCAGATGACAGAACAAGGAGTAATGGTCTCAAGTTGCAGTGGGGGCAGTTTAGGTTGGATATTAGGAAAAACGTTTTCACTAGGAGGGTGGTGAAGCACTGGAATGGGTTACCTAGGGAGGTGGTGGAATCTCCTTCCTTAGAGGTTTTTAAGGTCAGGCTTGAAAAAACCCTGGCTGGGATGATTTAGTTGGGGATTGGTCCTGCTTTGAGCAGGGGGTTGGACTAGATGAACTTCTGAGGTCCCTTCCAGCTGACTGATACAAGCTGATTGATACAAGCAGTCCCAGACCGCCAAAGAGGCGGGGCAAGCCGGCACAAAACAGGTGGAGGGAGGAGAGTGGAACAACCCTGGTCGCAGTTGGAGCGAATACCAGAAGGGACACCCTCAGACCACACCCTACTACCGGGGGCAGCCCAAGGCCCCAACTACACACGAAGGAATACTCCAGACACCTTATCGTCCTGCCACACCATTCTCCAGCAAGCCACCTCGCCCCAGTGACCCATCAGCTGGATGATGTTTTAAATGTAATGAAACGGGGCATGTAAAGGCCAACTGCCCCAAGAACCCCAACAGATTACGGTTCATTGCACCGGAATCACACCAGAGGTCCTCAGGCCCAGATACCTCCCAGATATCCTCAGAGCAGAGGGAAATTGTGAGTGTGAGGGGGAAGAAGGTCACCGCGTGGAGGGACACCAGAGCACAAGTGTCGGCTATCCATGCTTCCTTAGTGGACCCAAATTTAATCGACCCAGAGATCCAAGTGACAATTCAACCCTTCAAGTCCAACTCTTTCAATTTGCCTACAGCCAAGCTGCCTGTCCAGTACAAGGGCTGGTCAGGAACGTGGACTTTTGAAGTTTATGATGATTATCCCATCCCCATGCTGTTGGGAGAAGACTTGGCAACCATGTAAAGCTAGCCAAGAGGGTGGGAATGGTCACCCGCAGCCAGGCTAAACAAGCCGTCACGCCTAGCTCTGTTCCGGAAACTTCTACCAGGTCCCAGTCAGAGCTGATGGAACCGGACCCCATGCCAACGTCTGCAACAGCAGTAGTGGATCCAGTCCCAGAGACCCAGACAGAGCCAGCCCCAGAACCGGAACCGACGGAACAACTAGCACCAGACCCATTGCCAGCACTGAATCCAGTACTTGCAACCCCAGCACCAGAGGGCCCCACCGAACCTGAACCGGCAGCAGCCGATAACCCTACACAGTGGGCTCAGCCGGAGCCTGAACCCAACACCGTGCACCAGCAGAGAGCAGTTCACAGACAACGGAAACAGCTCCATCCCCTACATCGCTTCCAGAGGGACCAAGCCCAGGTCCACAATCCAATGAGGAACTGATGTCTCCAGCATCAAGGGAACAGTTCCAGACCGAACAGGAAGCAGATGAAAGCCTCCAGAGAGCTTGGACGGCGGCACGGAGCAACCCACCGCCTCTCAGCTCTTCTAATCGCTCCAGGTTTGTTGTAGAAAGAGGACTTTTATGCAAGGAAACTCTTTCTGGTGGACACCAGGAAGACTGGCATCCTCAGAGACAGTTGGTAGTTCCAACTAAGTACTGGGTAAAGCTCTTGAGCTTAGCCCACAATCATCCTCGTGGCCATGCTGGGGTGAACAGGACCAAAGACCGTCTGGGGAGGTCATTCCACTGGGAGGGAATGGGCAAGGATGTTTCTACCTATGTCCGGTCTTGTGAGGTATGCCAAAGAGTGGGAAAACCCCAAGACCAGGTCAAAGCCCCTCTCCAGCCACTCCCCATCATTGAAGTTCCATTTCAGCGAGTAGCTGTGGATATTCTGGGTCCTGGGTCAAAAAAGACACCCAGAGGAAAGCAGTACATACTGACTTTCATGGATTTTGCCACCCGATGGCCGGAAGCAGTAGCTCTAAGCAACACCAGGGCTAAAAGTGTGTGCCAGGCACTAGCAGACATTTTTGCCAGGGTAGGTTGGCCCGCCAACATCCTCACAGATGCAGGGACTAATTTCCTGGCAGGAACTATGAAAAACCTTTGGGAAGCTCATGGGGTAAATCACTTGGTTGCCACTCCTTACCACCATCAGACAAATGGCATGGTGGAGAAGTTTAATGGAACTTTGGGGGCCATGATACGTAAATTTGTAAATGAGCACTCCAATGATTGGGACCTAGTGTTGCAGCAGTTGCTCTTTGCCTACAGAGCTGTACCATATCCCAGTTTAGGGTTTTCCCCATTTGAACTTGTTATGGCCGTGAGGTTAAGGGGCCATTACAGTTGGTGAAGCAGCAATGGGAGGGATTTACACCTTCTCCAGGAACTAACATTCTGGACTTTGTAACCAACCTACAAAACACCCTCCAAACCTCTTTAGCCCTTGCTAAAGAAAACCTACAGGATGCTCAAAAAGAGCAAAAAGCCTGGTATGATAAACATGCCAGAGAGCATTCCTTCAAAGTAGGGGAGCAGGTCACGGTCTTAAAGGTGCTCCAGGCCCATAAAATTGAAGCATCGTGGGAAGGGCCATTCATGGTCCAGGAGCGTCTGGGAGCTGTTAATTATCTCATAGCATTCCCCACCTATAACCGAAAGCCTAAGGTGTACCATATTAATTCTCTAAAGCCCTTTTTTTCCAGAGAATTAAAGGTTTGTCAGTTTACAGCCCAGGGAGGAGACGACGCTGAGTGGCCTGAAGGTGTCTACTACGAAGGGAAAAGTGCTGGTGGTGTGGAAGAGGTGAACCTCTCCATGACCCTTGGGCGTATGCAGTGACAGCAGATCCAGGAGCTGTGCACTAGCTACGCGCCAACATTCTCAGCCACCCCAGGACTGACTGACTCCATTGACACAGGTAATGCTTGCCCAATTAAAGTCCAACCTTACCGGGTGTCTCCTCAAGCTAAAACTGCTATAGAACGGGAGATCCAGGATATGTTACAGATGGGTGTAATCCGCCCCTCTGGAAGTGTATGGGCATCTCCAGTGGTTCTAGTTCCCAAACCAGATGGGGAAATACGTTTTTGCGTGGACTACCGTAAGCTAAATGCTGTAACTCGCCCAGACAACTATCCAATGTCACGCACAGATGAACTATTAGAGAAACTGGGACAGGCCCAGTTCATCTCTACCTTGGAATTAACCAAGGGGTACTGGCAGGTACCGCTAGATGAATCTGCCAAGGAAAGGTCAGCCTTCACCACACATCTCGGGCTGTATGAATTTAATGTACTCCCTTTCGGGCTGCGAAATGCACCTGCCACCTTCCAAAGACTTGTAGATGGTCTCCTAGCGGGATTAGGAGAATATGTAGTCGCCTACCTTGACGATGTGGCCATATTTTCGGATTCCTGGGCAGACCACCTGGAACATCTACAAAAAGTCCTTGAGCATATAAGGGAGGCAGGACTAACTGTTAAGGCTAAGAAGTGTCAAATAGGCCTAAACAGAGTGACTTACCTTGGACACCAGGTGGGTCAAGAAACTATCAGCCCCCTACAGGCCAAAGTGGATGCTATCCAAAAGTGGCCTGTCCCAAAGTCAAAGAAACAGGTTCAATCCTTCTTAGGCTTGGCCGGTTATTACAGACGATTTGTACCACAATACAGCCAAATCGCCGCCCCACTGACAGACCTAACCAAAAAGAAACAGCCAAATGCCGTTCAGTGGACCGAAAAGTGTCAGAAGGCCTTTAACAAGCTTAAAGCGACACTCATGTCTGACCCTGTACTAAGGGCCCCAGACTTTGACAAACCGTTCCTAGTAACCACAGATGCCTCCGAGCGTGGTGTGGGAGCAGTTTTAATGCAGAAAGGACGTGATCAAGAATTTCACCCTGTAGTGTTTCTCAGCAAAAAACTGTCTGAGAGGGAAAGCAACTGGTCAGTCAGTGAAAAAGAATGTTACGCCATTATCTATGCCCTGGAAAAGCTATGCCCATATGTTTGGGGACGGCGTTTCCACCTGCAAACCGACCATGCTGCACTGAAGTGGCTTCACACCGTCAAAGAAAATAACAAAAAACTTCTTCGGTGGAGTTTAGCTTTCCAAGATTTTGATTTCGACATCCAACACATCTCAGGAGCTTCTAACAAAGTGGCTGATGCACTCTCCCGTGAAAGTTTCCCAGAATCAACTGGTTAAAATCGTCCTTGAGATGTGGAAAATATTGTTAGCCTTTATGTACTTGGTAGTATATTTAGAGATGCATGTGTCTTATTAACTCTGTTTTTCCTAGAGCTCTAGGAAGAAATCCCAGCCAGTGTTTCACCCTAGCTGAGATTTGGGGGGCGTGTCATAAATATAAAGGGAAGGGTAAACCCCTTTAAAATCCCTCCTGGCCAGAGGAAAAATCCTCTCACCTGTAAAGGGTTAAGAAGCTAAAGGTAACCTCGCTGGCACCTGACCAAAATGACCAATGAGGAGACAAGATACTTTCAAAAGCTGGGAGGAGGGAGAGAAACAAAGGGTCTGTGTCTGTCGGTACGCTGCTTTTGCCGGGGATAGAACAGGAATGGAGTCTTAGAACTTTTAGTAAGTAATCTAGCTAGGTATGTGTTAGATTATGATTTCTTTAAATGGCTGAGAAAAGAACTGTGCTGAATAGAATGACTATTTCTGTCCGTGTGTCTTTTTTGTAACTTAAGGTTTTGCCTAGAGGGATTCTCTATGTTTTGAATCTAATTACCCTGTAAGGTATCTACCATCCTGATTTTACAGAGGTGATTCCTTTACTTCTATTTACTTCTATTTCTATTAAAAGTCTTCTTGTAAGAAAACTGAATGCTTTTTCATTGTTCTCAGATCCAAGGGTTTGGGTCTGTGGTCACCTATGCAAATTGGTGAGGATTTTTACCAAACCTTTCCCAGGAAGTGGGGTGCAAGGGTTGGGAGGATTTTGGGGGGAAAGACGTGTCCAAACTACGTCTCCCAGTAAACCCAGTTAGAGTTTGGTGGTGGCAGTGGATATTCCAAGGACAAAGGATAAAATTAATTTGTACATTGGGGAAGTTTTAACCTAAGCTGGTAAAAGTAAGCTTAGGACGTTTTCATGCAGGTCCCCACATCTGTATCCTAGAGTTCAGAGTGGGGGAGGAACCTTGACAGGTGGTGTTTATGTGACCATCGCTTATTAGCACAGTAGTGTCCAGGAAATGGACCGTTTGTGTGGATTGGTCTAGACTGAGGTTGATGGTGGGATGGAAATTGTTGAAATCATGGTGGAATTCCTCAAGGGCTTCTTTTCCATGGGTCCAGATGATGAAGATGTCATCAATGTAGCACAAGTAGAGTAGGGGCTAGGTAGCTTAGGGGGAGAGAGTTAAGGAAGCATTGTTCTAAGTTAGCCATAAAAATGCTGGCATACTGTGGGGCCATGCGGGTACCCATAGCAGTGCTGCTGACTTGAAGGTATATATTGTCCCCAAATGTGAAATAGGTGTGGGTGAGGACAAAGTCACAAAGGTCAGCCACCAGGTTTGCCGTGACATTATCGGGGATACAGTTCCTGATAGCTTGTAGTCCATCTTTGTGTGGAATGTTGGTGTAGAGAGCTTCTACATCCATAGTGGCCAGGATGGTGTTTTCTGGAAGATCACTGATGGATTGTAGTTTCCTCAGGAAGTCAGTGGTGTCTCGAAGATAGCTGGGAGTGCTGGTAGCGTAGGGCCTGAGGAGAGAGTCCACATAGCCAGACAATCCTGCTGTTAGGGTGCCAATGCCTTAGATGATGGGGCGTCATGGATCTTGGGTAACAAATAGAATACCCCTGGTCGGGGTTCTAGACATGTGTCTGCAGAGATCTGTTCCTGTGCTTTTTCAGGGAGATTCCTGAGCAGATGGTGTAGTTTCTTTTGGTAATCCTCAGTGGGATCAGAGGATAATGGCCTGTAGAATATGTAGTTAGCCCTGGTCTACACTAGGAGTTGAGGTAGAATTTAGCAGCGTTAAATCGATTTAACCCTGCACCCGTCCACATTATGAAGCCCTTTTTTTCCATGTAAAGGGCTCTTAAAATCAATTTCTTTACTCCACCCCCGACAAGGGGATTAGTGCTGAAATCGGCCTTGCCGGGTCGAATTTGGGGTAGTGTGGATGCAATTTGATGGTATTGGCCTCTGGGAGCTATCCCAGAGTGCTCCATTGTGACTTCTCTGGACAGCATTCTCAACTCAGATGCACTGGCCAGGTAGATAGGAAAAGGCCCGCAAACTTTTGAATCTCATTTCCTGTTTGGCCAGCATGGCAAGCTGCAGGTGAGTGCAGAGCTCATCAGCAGAAGTGACCATGATGGAGTCCCAGAATCGCAAAAGAGCTCCAGCATGGACCGAACGGGAGGTATGGGATCTGATCACTGTATGGGGAGACTATCATAAATATAAAGGGAAGGGTAAACACCTTTAAAATCCCTCCTGGCCAGAGGGTAAAGGGTTAAGAAGCTAGGATAACCTCGCTGGCATCTGACCAAAATGACCAATGAGGAGACAAGATACTTTCAAAAGCTGGAGCGGGGGAGAAACAAAGGCTCTCTCTGTCTGTGTGATGCTTTTGCCAGGAACAGAAAGGAATGGAGTCTTAGAACTTAGTAAGTAATCTAGCTAGATATGCGTTAGATTCTGTTTATTTAAATGGCTGAGAAAATAAGCTGTGCTGAATGGAATGGATATTCCTGCTTTTGTGTCTTTTTGTAATTTAAGGTTTTGCCTAGAGGGATTCTCTATGTTTTGAATCTAATTACCCTGTAAGATATTTACCATCCTGATTTTACAGAGGTGATTCTTTTACTTTTTCTTCCATTAAAATTCTTCTTTTAAGAACCTGATTACTTTTTCATTGTTCTTAAGATCCAAGGGTTTGGGTCTGTGTTCACCTATGCAGATTGGTGAGGATTTTTATCAAGCCTTCCCCAGGAAAGGGGGTGTAGGGTTTGGGGAGGATTTTGGGGGGAAAGACGTTTCCAGCGGGCTCTTTCCCGGTTATATATCTGTTAGACGCTTGTTGGTGGCAGCAATAAAGTCCAAGGGCAAAAGGTAAAATAGTTTGTACTTTGGGGAAGTTTTAACCTAAGCTGGTAAAAATAAGCTTAGGAAGTTTTCATGCAGGTCCCCACATCTGTACCCTAGAGTTCAGAGTGGGGAAGGAACCTTGACAAAGAGGAATCCGTGCTACCAGAACTCCGTTCCAGTTTTCGAAATGCCAAAACCTTTGTCAAAATCTCCCAGGACATGAAGGACAGAGGCCATAACAGGGACCTGAAGCAGTGCCGTGTGAAACTTAAGGAGCTGAGGTAAGCCTACCAGAAAACCAGAGAGGCGAACGGCCGCTCCGGGTCAGAGCTCCAAACATGCCGCTTCTATGATGAGCTGCATGCCATTTTAGGGGGTTCAGCCACCACTACCCCAGCCGTGTTGTTTGACTCCTTCAATGGAGATGGAGGCAACACGGAAGCAGGTTTTGGGGACGAGGAAGATGATGATGATGAGGTTGTAGATAGCTCACAGCAAGCAAGCGGAGAAACCGATTTTCCCGACAGCCAGGAACTGTTTCTCACCCTGGACCTGGAGCCAGTACCCCCCGAACCCACCCAAGGCTGCCTCCTGGACCCGCCAGGCAGAGAAGGGACCTCTGGTGAGTGTACCTTTTTCAACAGTATACATGGTTTAAAAGCAAGCGTGTTTAATGACTAATTTGCAGTGGCATTCGCGGCCAGTACAGCAATTGGAAAAGTCTGTTAACGTATCTGGGGATGGAGCGGAAATCCTCCAGGGACATCTCCATAAAGCTCTCCTGGATGTACTCCCAAAGCCTTTGCAAAAGGTTTCTGGGGAGGGCAGCCTTATTCTGTCCACCATGGTAGGACACTTTACCACACCAGGCCAGTAGCATGTAGTCGGGAGTCATTGCAGAACAAAGCATTGCAGTGTATGTTTGCTGGCGTTCAAACAACATCCGTTCTTTATCTCTCTGTGATATCATTAGGATATCAGGAGAGTGATATCATTCATGGCCATCTGGTTGAAATAGGGTGCTTTTCTTAAGGGCACATTCAGAGGTTCCCGTTCCTGCTGGGCTGTTTGCCTCTGGCTGAACAGAAATGTTCCCTGCTGTTAGCCACGCGGTGGGGAGAGGAGGGAGAGGGGAGGGGTTAGCCACGCGGTGGGGGAGGCAAATTGCGACCTTGTAATGAAAGCACATGTGCTATGTATGTAATGTTAACAGCAAGGTTTACCGTGAAAGAGTGTACCCATTGTTCTATAACATGTGTCTTTTTAAACACCACTGTCGCATTTTTTTTCTCCACCAGCTGCATGTGTTTCAAGGATCACAGGATCTTCTCCTTCCCAGAGGCTAGCGAAGATTAGAAGGCTAAAAAAATGCACTTGTGATGAAATGTTCTCTGAGCTCATGCTGTCCTCCCACACTGACAGAGCACAGATGAATGCGTGGAGGCAGACAATGTCAGAGTGCAGGAAAGCACAAAATAAACGCGAGGAGAGGTGGCGGGCTGAAGAGAGTAAGTGGCAGGCTGAAGAGAGGGCTGAAGCTGAAAGGTGTCAGCAGCGTGATGAGAGGAGGCAGGATTCAATGCTGAGGCTGCTGGAGGATCAAACTAATTTGCTCCAACGTATGGTTGAGCTGCAGGAAAGGCAGCTGGAGCACAAACCGCCGCTACAGCCCCTGTGTAACCAACCACCCTCCTCCCCAAGTTCCATAGCCTCCTCACCCAGACACCCAAGAATGCGGTGAGGGGGCCTCCGGCCACTCAGCCACTCAACCCCAGAGGATTGCCCAAGCAACAGAAGGCTGGCATTCAATAATTTTTAAAGTTTTAAAGTGCTGTGTGGCCTTGTCCTTCCCTCCTCCACCACCCACCCGGTGCTTCCCTCCTCCACCACCCCTCCCAGGCTATCTTGGCAGTTGTCCCCCTATTTGTGTGATGAATTAATAAAGAATGCATGAATGTAAAGCAACAATGACTTTATTGCCTCTGCAAGTGGTGATCAAAGTGGGGAGGGGAGGGTGGTTAGCTTACAGGGAAGTAGAGTGAACCAAGGGGCGGGGGGGTTTCATCAAGGAGAAACAAACAGAACTTTCACACCGTAGCCTGGCCAGTCATGAAACTGGTTTTCAAAGCTTCTCTGATACGCACCGCACCCTCCTGTGCTCTTCTAACTGCCCTGGTGTCTGGCTGTGCGTAACCAGCAGCCAGGCGATTTGCCTCAACCTCCCACCCCGCCATAAACATCTCCCACTTACTCTCACAAATATTGTGGAGTGCACAGCAAACAGTAATAACAATGGGAATATTGGTATCGCTGAGGTCTAAGTGAGTCAGTAAACTGCGCCAGTGCGCTTTTAAATGTCCAAATGCACATTCTACCACCATTCTGCACTTGCTCAGCCTGTAGTTGAACGGCTCCTTACTACTGTGAAGGGTGCCTGTGTACGGCTTCATGAGCCATGGCATTAAGGGGTAGGCTGCGTCCCCAAGGATAACTACAGGCATTTCAACATCCCCAACGGTTATTTTCTGGTCTGAGAATAAAGTCCCTTCCTGCAGCTTTTGAAACAGACCATAGTTCCTGAAGATGCGAGCATCATGTACCTTTCCTGGTCATCCCACGTTGATGTTGCTGAAACGTCCCTTGTGATCCACCAGTGCTTGCAGCACTATTGAAAAGTACGCCAGAGAGTTTAGGTACTCGCCGGCTTGGTGCTCCAGTGCCAAGATAGGGATATGGGTTCCGTCTATGGCCCCACCACATTTAGGGAATCCCACTGCAGCAAAGCCATCCACTATGACCTGCACATTTCCCAGGGTCACTACCCTTGATATCAGCAGATCTTTGATTGCATGGGCTACTTGCATTACAGCAGCCCCCACAGTAGATTTGCCCACTCCAAATTGATTCCCAACTGACCGGTAGCTGTCTGGCGTTGCAAGCTTCCACAGGGCTATTGCCACTCGCTTCTCAACTGTGAGGGCTGCTCTCATCTTGGTATTCTTGTGCTTCAGGGTAGGGGAAAGCAAGTTACAAAGTTCCATGAAAGTGCCCTTACGCATGCGAAAGTTTCGCAGCCACTGGGAATCGTCCCAGACCTGCAACACTATGCGGTCCCACCAGTCTGTGCTTGTTTCCCGGGCCCAGAATCAGCGTTCCACCGCATGAACCTGCCCCATTAGCACCATGATGCCCACATTGCCAGGGCCCGTGCTTTGAGAGTAGTCTGTGTCCATGTCCTCAACACTCTTGTCACTGCGCTGACGTCGCCTACTCGCCCGGTTTCGCTTTGGCAGGTTCTGGTGCTGCAGATACTGCTGGATAAGGCGTGTGGTGTTTAATGTGCTCCTAACTGCCAAAGTGATCTGAGCGGGCTCCATGCTTGCCGTGGTATGGCGTCTGCATGGAAAAAAGGCGCGGAACGATTGTCTGCCATTGCTCTGATGGAGGGAGGGACGACTGACGACATGGCTTACAGGGTTGGCTTACAGGGAATTAAAATCAACAAAGGGGGTGGCTTTACATCAAGGAGAAACAGAAACAACTGTCATACAGAATGGCCCCCCCCAATGACTGAACTCAAAACTCTGGGTTTAGCAGGCCAATGCTGAACTCACGGAGCTATTCCTCCCGCCGCTATTCCAAGCAGGACTGAATCTCCATTAAACTTTTCAAGGTGCCCCTGACAGACCTCACCGAAATGACTGTCGGCCATTGATTTCACGGAGGGAGGGAGGGGGGAGCAAATGAACATAAAACAAATCTGGTCTATTTCTTGTTTTGATCCACTCCATCTTTTACATCTTTGTCTGACAGCAAACGGTGCAGTAGGACTGCTAGCCATCCTCATCTCCTGGCTGTTCGCCAGAAGACGGTGCAATACGACTGCCGGCAGGACTAAAAAGAATGACCTGCTCGAGTCACTCCTATTTCAGTCCCTGCGCCCATGTCTCTCCAGGCGCTCCTGACTGACCTTACTTAGGCGGCCATGAGCACCTTGGACATGATGACGATGGTTATCAGTCCTATTGCACCGTCCGCTGTCACAGGGCAATGAGCTGCTGCTGTGTAGCAGTGCAGTACCGCGTCTGCCAGCACCCAGGAGACATACGGTGACAGTGAGCTGATCAGGCTCCATGCTTGCCGTGGTATGGTGTCTGCACAGGTAACCCAGGAAAAAGGGTGCGAAATGATTGTCTGCCATTGCTTTCATGGAGGGAGGGCCTGACGACATGTACTCAGAGCCACCCGCGACAATATTTTTGCCCCATTAGGCATTGGGATCTCAACCCAGAATTCGAATGGGCAGCAGAGACTGCGGGAACTGTGGGATAGCTACCCACAGTGCAACGCTCCGGAAGTCGACGCTAGCCTCGGTACTGTGGAAGCACTCCACCGGGTTAATGCACTTAATGCACTTAGAGCATTTTGTGTGGGGACACACACAATCGATATATAAAAGCGATTTCTAAAAAACTGACTTCTATAAATTCGACCTAATTTCGTAGTGTAGACATACCCTTCAAGAGCTGCCTAGCAGCCTCTTGTTCATATTCCAACTTATTCATGATGACAGCACCTCCTTTGTCAGCCTTTTTGATTATGATGTCAGAGTTGTTCCTGAGGCTGTTGATGGCGTTGTGTTCAGCACGGCTGAGGTTATGGGGCAAGTGATGCTGCTTTTCCACAATTTCAGCCCACGCATGTCGACGGGAGCAATCTATGTAGAAGTCCAGTCTGTTGTTTCGACTTTCAGGAGGAGTCCACGCAGAATCCTTCTTTTTGTAGTGTTGGTAGGAAGGATTCTGTGGGTTAGTATGTGCAAACTAGATACCATTAACTTGGGTTTGAATAGAGACTGGGAGTGGCTGGGTCATTACAGTTATTGAATCTATGTCCCTAAGTTAAGTATCCTCACACCTTCTTGTCAACTGTCTAAATGGGCCATCTTGATTATCACTACAAAAGTCTTTTTCTCCTGCTGATAATAGCTCATCTTAATTAATTAGCCTCTTACAGTTTGTATGGCAACTTCCACCTTCTCTGTATGTATATATATATATCTATATATATCTTCTTACTATATGTTCCATGCTATGCATCTGATGAAGTGGGCTGTAGCCCACGAAAGCTTATGCTCTAATAAATTTGTTAGTCTCTAAGGTGCCACAAGTACTCCTGTTCTTCATACAGATAAAGAATAGGGAAGTGGGGACCATAATGACAAAACAATAAAAAAATTAGGATTTCACAACCATAACTATTTGTAAGTGATTTCTTGACAGACAGAATGATATCAAACTAAGTTTTCATTAACCATCTTAAGATCTGTTTCTTTACCTGGTGATAGTGGGGGCCATTAGGACAGGGTCTCCTTCTTAACAGCCTGATATTACATTGTTTTAATGTAATTTAGATGAAATGTGAGGATGTGACTTTCTGCTTCTCAGCTAATGGCTGCTGCTTGGCTGCTCTTTTAATCTGGTTGCAGACGAAGGCCTTAGGCTTTAGGCCTTACAATATGGCTGCAGACAAAGGCCTTATCCTTACACCACCACCATGTCTTACAATAAACTCCTTCACTTGCTGGCTCCCCAGCTAACCTCTGCTACACAGCCCATTTCTTCTTGGCTTCACTTTCCACTGTTGTACATTATTTCTATTCTGGTAGCTCCCAAAGGCCCCAATGGGAGCTGCGGAGTCGGTGCTCGGGGCAGGGGCAGCGCGCGGAGACCCCCTGCCCCTCCCCCGGGGCCACAGGGATGTGCCAGTTGCTTCCAGGATCAGCGCAGGGCCAGAGCAGGCAGGGAGCCTGCTTTAGCCCCACTGAGCTGCCAGACCATTAGTGGCCTAAAATCTCCTGGTTTGGCTTCAGTAGCCTCCGGAAGATTGAGCATGATTCCGGGAGACTCCCAGTGAAACTAGGGTGACCAGGTGTCCCGTTTTTGACCAGAACACCCAGTCAAAAAGGGACCCTGGCGGCCCTGGTAAGCACCACCAACTGGGCCATTAAAAGTCTGGTCGGTGGAGCTGCGGCACTAAGGCAGACTAGTCCCTACCTGTCCTGGCTGGCACCATGCTGTGCCCAGAAGTGGCCAGGAGGTCTGGGTCCTAGGTGCGGGGGTCACGGGGCTCCATCCACTGCCCCTGCCCCAAGCACCAGCTCTGAACTCCCATTGGCCAGGAACCAGCCAATGGGAGCTGGGGGAGACGGTTTCTCTGGGCAAGAGCAGTGCATGGAGCCTCCTGCCCCCTCTCCCCACCTAGGACCCGGACCTGGTGGCTGCTTCCAGGGCGCAAGCAGCACGGTGCCAGGACAGGCAGGCAGCCTGCCTTAGCCCCCCTCCCGCTGCACCATTGACCAAGAGCTGCTCAAGGTAAGCCCGTGCCCCAACCCCCTGCCCCAACTCTGAGCCCTTCCTCAAATCTGGAGCACACTCCTGCACCCCAAACCCCTCATCCCCAGCCCCACCCCAGATCCCGCCTGAATCCTGTATCCCCTCCTGCATCCCAACCCCCTGCCTCAACTCGCAGCCCCCTCCCGCACTCTGAATCCCTCGGCCCCACCCCACAGCCTGGAGCTCCCTCCTGCACCCCAAACCCCTCATCCCTGGCTCCATCCCAGAGCCCACACCCACAGCCTGTATCCCCGCCTGCACCTCAACCCCTCCTGCACTCTGAGTCCCTAGGCGCCACCCCCCAGCTGGGAGCCCCCTCCTGCACCCCTCATCTCCAGCCCCACCCCAGAGCCCCTCCCGCATCTCAACTCCCTGCCCCAGCCTGGAGCCCCTCCTGCACCCTGAACCCCTCATTTCTGGCCCCACCCCAGAGCCGGGCCCCCCACCCGGAGCCCTCACCCCCTCCCGCACCCCAACCCCCTGCCCCACCCAGTGAAAGGGAGGGAGGGGGAATGTAATGAGCGGGGGACAAAGAAGGGGCGGGGCTAGAGTGTTCGGTTTCGTGACACTGGAACGTTGGCAGCCCTACGGAGGAGGCCTAGGGGCACTCTAGCCCCCAACCCCTCTCTATGATCCTTGAGGGGGAGTTCTAGCCCCTCCACACCGTATCTCTGTGATCCCTGAGGAGGCGGGGGAGAGGGAGCGTTCTAGCCCCGCCCCTCGCCCTGGTCGGGGGGCGGGAAGGGGGAGGGCGCTGGTGCGCGGCCGCGGGGGCGGCTCCTCTCTCGCCACCGCCCCGCAGAGTCGCTGCTCCGCGCTGAGCCGGCCGGGCTGGGAAGATGGCGGCGAGCAGGAGAGTGGGCAAGGTGCGGTGGCCGGGCCGGGTCTCTGGCCCTCGCAGCCCCCCGCGGGCTGATGGCACCGGCCCGGGGGGAGGGCTGGGCTGAAGCAGGGCGGGGAGTGCGGGGGGGGGGGGGGGGCTGAGAATGATGGCGGGACCGGGCCGGGTGAGTTGGGGGGCTGGGGAGAGGCCGCGGGGGGGCTGGTTGTGGGACACAAGGTAAGGCTGCGGTGGGAGCTTTGCATTACTTTCACTTTTGTTTGGGTGCCCTTGGCTAGCCAGGGGGGTGCTGGACTCACCCCAGGTCTCTGATGTGGCTCCCGGTCCCATTGCGGCTCCAAAGGCCCCCTGCAATGAGGTTAACCCCTTCCTGTGTCTCTCCCTCCACCCCCCCATCCCGTCACACCTGCCCCTGCCCTTTGCTTGTCATGTGCCTGGAGCCGGATCAAAGGTGAAGCTGTGACCCCTGTGCAAGGGGGGTTGGGCGGTTGTCTCCAGCTCTGGTCAGCATCTGGCTGCCCAACCCCATGACCAGACGGGAATAAAACCCAGATTGAAAAGAATGACTCGTAATGTATCAAAATCACGCTGGTGGGGGTGGGGTGGCTGGAGTGACCTACAGAAAAAAGTGGGGCCCTGGACCCCCTTAGGGCGAGGTGATGGGGGCTGACACAGAAGTTCACCCTTTGTGTCCTGGCCAACTTCGGACAAATGCACCATGCTGACCCTGGTGGTGCCAGCTTTATAAAGGATCCAGGCCAGATTGACATGGAGGGGGAGCTGTGGGGGAGGGGAGGGCGGGGTGGTTCAGGTCGAAGTGAGGATGAAGCAGGAGGAAAGGAGGCATTTAATTTTAGGAGCGATGTCTAAAAGTAAGTGTCAGGACCAGGCAGGTGCTTTCACTTTCTATGGCTGCTGCCTCGGAAAGTCCCTGGCTGGTTTCTGGTTTCTTCGAAACCAAAAGTGCAGGGTGAGGATGAATGGGGAGCCTCAGGGGGTGTGGGCTGAGCTGAGGGAGTGGACTCTCTCCTCTGGAGTGATGTTTCTCAGGGGCATGGGGAGGGGAGCCCTAGAGTAGGGTGAGGTGGGGGGACTGGGTAACCCAACGCTCCCTCCAGTCCCTGGGAGTTGGGATGTCCCACTAGGGGGAGGTGAGCGGCTGGGTTGCTTGCAGCAGGAGGTTCTGTTGTTTGTTTGCCTTTGGGAGCAGGAAGTGAGTTTGTCTCCCTCCCCCTTCAATGAGTTTCTGAGAAATGTGCTTGGGCAGCTGCAGAGATGGGCAGAGCTCAGCCCAGCTCTTGGTTGCTGCAGCCCTGGTGTGGAGAGACTATGGGCGAGAGAGGGTGGCTCGCAGCGGTCCCAGTTGTGTGGCCTTTACGGGATGGGTGAACGCCGCCCCAGGGTGTTTGCATTTGCTCAATGCTCCATACTTCCGGGAGCCGGGGAGTGCCATGGCCGACCACTTTTAAGCAGTGGTCCCGTACTAAATCAGTACAGCTGCTGCCGGAGCATCGCTTTGGCTGCCAGGGTCTCAGCAGTGCTCAGATTTGCCCCGGTTGTCCCTCTGTCCTGATGGGAGAATGGCCAGGTCACGTTTCAGTGAGTGACGTTGCAACCTGGCACATAGGGTCACAGTACCAGTCGGATTTGGCCCAGCTGCCCTTCCATCCAAAGGCGGTGGTTCCCGTTGGCTGTGGTTCCTGGACAATGGGAGCTGCGGAGTCAGTGCTGGGCATGTGGGCAGCATGGGGAGCTTCCCTGATCACCCCTGTGCCTAGGGGCCACAGGGGCATGCTTCCGGTTGTTGCGCAGAGCCAACCGGACTTCTAAGAGCCTGGCAATCCTCTCCCCTGCAGCGGGGCAAACTTGCGCTTGCGGTTCCAGCCCCGCAGGGGAGTGCTGAGGCTCGGGGCTTCTGGCCTGCGGCGTGGAGACTTGCCGTGGGCCGGAAGTTCCCCACCCCTGAGTTAGACCCTGAGCATGAGAGCAGGATCCAGCCTGCCAAGCACCTCTGAGAGAGAATGGTAGATGCCTGACCGCCCAATGTCCCATCTCCAGCTGTGGCCATCCCTGATGCTTCAAAGGAGAGAAAAAAACTCTTCCAGAGTACGTTGAGAGATGGGAAATCCCTTCCTTACTCCTGTGGGTGGCTGTGGCTGAAATCCTGAAGCATGAGCATCAGGAACACAAGACATAAACTGGAACTGAGCCCCAGGGCTGCTGAACCCAGTTCTTGCCATCACAAGCAGCCTTGTCATACAAATGCACTTATGAATTTACCCAGTGGAGGGGGTGACAAGTGGGGACTAGACCAGGTTCCTGGTGTGTGTGTGTGTCAGGAACTGGAATTCACCCCTCCCTTCCCCTCAGAAAGATCTGAATTGGTGCCACTGGTGGTTTGGTTTGTGCTGCTACATGGGGGCGGATGGGGAAGTGAGAGTCTGAGGCCTATTGGGGTGGCAATTTTAGGGAGCAGAAGGCTGGGCCAATTGGGGGGCCGTTCTGAGGTGGGGGCGGTGTGTGGTCCCTGACGACTCGGCTCTCTCCCACTGCAGGAGCTGGATGACTTGAAGAGGTCTGGGTCCCGTTGCTTGAAGGACATTGAGGTGGATGACACCAATGTTCTCCTGTGGAAAGGGCTCCTGGTGCCGGTGAGTGTGGGGACTGGGAGATTGGAGGGGTGGGGGCGGGGGTTCAGCATGGGCTGCTTGCCCCAGAGGGGTCTGTGCTGTCCAAGGCAGATGGGACAAGCCCCCAGTTCTTCCCAGGGATCAGTGTTTGCTGGCTCTGTAGCTTTCTGCCCTCTCTCTCCTGCCCTATGACCAGGACAATCCTCCGTACAACAAAGGTGCTTTCCGAATCGAGATAAGCTTCCCAGCCGAGTACCCCTTCAAGCCCCCCAAGGTCACCTTCAAAACTAAAATCTACCACCCCAATGTGGACGAGAAGGGGCAGGTCTGCCTGCCCATCATCAGTGCTGAGAACTGGAAACCCGCCACCAAGACGGATCAAGGTACATGCCCCCCTGCCACATGTACATGCCGCCAGGGAGCTAGTGGGGGTGGTGCCCAGAAGCGCTGGGCCTATGGAGTCTGGGGGGTTACAACAAGGGTGGCAGTGATGTGGCTGTAGGGGTGAGTGAGGATGGCGGGCTGGGGTAGTTTATGTGCCAGGACCAGTGCAGGTGGGTGAGGCTGGTATCCTGTGGGGTGGGTGGCGATGGCAGCAGGCAACATGGGTGGGTGAGGCTGGTACCCTGTGGGGCAGCTGGCAGTACCGGGGGACAGCATGGGTGGGTGAGGCTGGTACCCTGTGGGGCAGTTGGTGGTGCCGGCGGGCAGCGTGGGTGGGTGAGGCTGCTACTGTGTGGGGTGTCTGGGGGGCCGGGGCCAGTGTGCAGGAGCAGGCACACCCTGCCCCACTCCATGCCATGCTCACCCCCTCCCTGCCCCTCTGTGCAGTGATCCAGGCTCTGATCGCGCTGGTGAACGAGCCTGAGCCTGGCCACCCGCTGCGCGCCGACCTGGCCGAGGAGTTCACCCGCGACTACAAGAGGTTCCTGCGCAACGCCGAGGATCACACCCGCAAATTCAGCGAGAAGCGGCCCTGCGAGTGACCCTGATCCTGCTCTAGCACCCTGCTGCCGACTCCTGGTGGGGAAGACTCGCTGTCCCAGGCAGGGGTGGGGCCTATGCACGTAGTGGGTGAAATCTAGTGGGTGGGTGGGGCCAAAATGGCCTCTCCCACCATTGCATGCTGTCATGGCGATGCACCCCATGGAATTCTGGGGCATGTGCCCCACCCCTGCCCAGACTAAGGGCGGACCCAGCACCTCACGGTAGCACTGTTGTCACTTGTAGGAGCCCTTCAACTGTGAGGGGGCACTGAAGCCCCAGGGGGTTTTGAAGTTGGGTGCGTGGGCTTTCCCCTTCCCTTCATTGATTGACTCCTTTGCTCACCCCATCTTCAGGCCCCCAGGCCTGCCAGGAGTGGCCGGGCCAAAGGCTTCTCCCTGGGCACTGAGCTTTATGCCACGAACCCCACTGCCTTTGTTGATCTTATTTTGGTTTGTCGCCTGGCACTTTAAAACCTCAGCTGCAAAGACTGGAGGGGAGGGTGGGGGGTGGGGAGAGCAGCCCCAAATGCCTTCCCTGCACCCAGCCCATGCAGACAGGGAGCGATGTGGGGGGGAATTCCCCCCAGGAGCCCTGCAGCTGGGTAGGTGACTGGGGCTGCGTGGGGGGGTGTCAGGCTGGAGGGTGATTCTGGGTTGGAATAGTGTGATGAGAAATGTTTTTTTAAAATAGCCCCTTTGTTGGTGGGGGGTTGTGTGTGTGAAATAACTTCCTTTTTCTGGTCAATAAAAATGGACCGTGATCCCTCCACTCCCATGTGCAGATCCCCCCCTTGGATGATTTCCCAGGCAGCTGCCTTCCCCGCCCCAACCTGGTGTGGGGCCAATCTCTGGGGACCTCGGACTATCTCTAGACTCTTCCTCTTTCCTGCTGTTCCTGCCCCAGCCACTTCCACCCTCCCCCTTTGAGGTGGGATTGGAGCAGATGCCCTGAGGATGAATCATTCTGATCTCCGCCCCACGCTCCGCACTGGAGGGGAAGGGCTTTGAGTCCTGTCCCAGCTCCCTGGGCCAGCATGTTCCCATGGAGCTGGGTGCTGTTCCTAGTCAGCTCCCCCCAGCCCCTCCCTCCCCAGTTACCACGAGCTGGCTTGAGGTTCAGACCATGGAGTTGCCCAGCTGAGAGCTGCCAATGCCATGTGTGTGATCCTATAGGGCCCCCCCGGACAGCACCGGGGGTGGGGGGGGGTTGCATTCCCAGGGGACATAAAACTGAGGTCTTTAGCTGCTTGTGCCCATTAAAAATCCCAAAGGCGGGTGATCACACCCTACCCCTCTCTCTCCTCCCTTGGTACGGTCCACTCCTCCACTTTGTCCTAAATGCAGGTCACCTCAGCATCCTGACCTGCACCTCCAGAGGCCAGGGCCATCTCTGATGGCTCTTGAGCAGCTGCTGCCTTGTGCCCTGGAGGAGGGGGAAGTGGCTGCTGTTGGTGCTGTCATCAGTCTGGACCATCCACAATCTAGCACTAACAAGACTCTGCCACCAGAGGGCAGCACAGAGCTATGGGGCCTGTAGTTGTGCACAGACCCCTGCTCCCTTCCAGCCCATAAGCATATGACTTCCAGGCCCTCTGCTGAGCACCTCCTGTGGGATTTGGCAGAGCTGAGCCAAGGCCCAGAGCAGAAGCCTGCACTTGGACAAGGCCCTTCAGAGGTTGGAAGATCATTGGTACCCAGCTGGGTGTCACACTGGCACCAGCAGGAAGGCAACCCTGGTTCACTGTCACTTGGAGCCAGGCAGCTCCTGTGGGGGTAGCCCTATGTGTGGGGCGCTTGGTTCTAATGGACCCTGGGAGTGCCAGGAGAACTAGCCCTACTGCGGTCAGCCAAAGACGCATTCCAGACACCTGCTGCCAGCTGGGATCCACGAGGAGCACTGGCCCCAGCCCTGTGGTGAAATGTGCTCATCTGGCGTTGGCAGGGGGCAGAGGTGACTTCCTGTTGCTGATGGGCATTGCTCCTGACTGGGCTGCAGCCCCAGCCACATCTGTCACGCCCTGGCCAAGGAATGTGGCCCACGCTGATGGAGCCCTTGACCTTCCCGAGCGAACCATAAGAAACCGCCCGGGTCTGCCTGAGCTTGGAGCAGTTCTGCTTTACTGGATCTGCCAGGGTCTCTCGTGCACGCTTGAGCCAGGGGCTCCTGCAGCACTGGGAAGGGGGCAGGCAGGAGATGGCTGTGGAGGGTTACCAGCGGAAGAGATGCCACGTTTGAGGAGAGCTCCAGGACAGACCTGTTGGGAGAGTGGGAGCAGGTATTGTGGGGGTCGAATGCCCGAGGAGAATGCCTGACGGGGGCCTTGTTTCAGGAACTCTGCCTTGGAGGGGTCCCTGCCAGCTACCACACATCCCAGTGAGGCGTTGGTGGCACCTGTTGGAAGTTCACTCTGTCTCCCACCAGCTGGGGCATCCTCAGCCAAGGACTCCAGGGGCTGGGAGAGGGGGCAGGGGCCAGGCCCGGGTATCCTGCCCGTAGCAGGTCTGCCGAGCAGTGGGCTCCACTGCTGATCATTGCGCACAAGGCTGAACCAGGCTTGGGGGGGGCTCTGTTGAAAAGAGGCCACTAGAAAGAATTGGTTGTAACCACCCTATGCCCCTTTCCCTACCTTGGGCAGGGGAGAGAAGATGCCCCTGGAGCTGCCCTGCCCTGTTGGACCCTCTTCTCTCTCTCTCTCTCCTCCCCCCCCCGCCTCATGGAGGGGACCACCACAGGGGCAGGGCTGAGCCCCCTGCACTTCTTATTCAGGAGGTTGGGGGAGGGAGAGGATAGCTCCTCCCCATCATGCTCTGGGGTGAAGGGGCAAGGCCTTTCTCCAGAGCAGGAAACCCCCTCCCCACCCATGGCCACTTCTGCCCTGCCCCCATGGAGTGTTCAGACATAGGCTCCCAGCTCAGCCAGGGGCTGGGCTAGGCCGACTGGAGCGGGGGTGGAGGTGCCCCATCCTGCATGGGCCTGCAGGAAGAACACACACCCCATGGTGGTGTCCTGGTGGGGTTGGACTGCTGGGGTGGGCGCAGCACCCCACCCCCCCATACCTAGCCTGATCTGCCCCTCTGGGAGGCGGTGATGTCCAGGCACCGGGGAGCCCCTCGCTCCCACGTGGGCAGTGAGAGGGAGGGTAGCACCCCCTGCAGTTCCTCACCCATGCCCCCCTGTGCCAGGCTGAATTTCTGGGCGGCCCCTCCTCACCCATGGCGCCAGGCGCTCTCTTTGCTTCCCCAGCCGGCTGCTTCCCCCCTCCACCTATTTCTTCTTGGTCTTCACCAGCCCCTTGTCCACCAGGCTGCGGTACAGCTCCTGGATGTAGGTGTAGACACACTTGGAATCCGGAAAGCTCATGCGCACCATGTCCTCCACCTCCAGCAGTGGGGCGCAGTCAGCATGCTGCCTGTGGGGCAAGAGGCAAGGGGTCAGCACAGCAGTGCTGCCCTCGGCCACTCGGCTCGGCGCCCTTGGTTTGCTCTGTGTGTCCCCTGGGCATGGCTGTCCCACTGACCTCCCTGGCCAAAGACCCCATACCTTGAGCCATGGCCCCTCTGCAAACCAGGCAGTGTTTGATGCCAGTGGGCAAAAGGGAAGTGGCCCAGGATGTGCCTGTTGTGACAGGGGATGGGAAGGAACCGCGGAGCTGGTGCCCTAGGGAAGGGCTCAGTGTCCAGTCCAGGCTGGAGGGTGCGTCCCTGGAGCTGCTTCCAGCCCTGTCCCAGCAGGGCCGTGCCCTGCCCTGATTGCGTTTGGCTGTGTGGCTGGGCCCACACTGTCAGGGTCATTGTGCTCTGGCCTCAGGGAGTTGGTGGGGGGAGAGGGCAGAGCTACCAGGAACCATAGGGTGGCCAAGCTGCAGAGGGAATACCGCTAATTAGCTAACAGCCTCAATTACTGGATGCAGTACCCGGCAGGGCCTCCTACACCAGCTGACATAGGGTGGGGTGCTACACCCAGCGCCCGCTGCTGGGGAGGGTGGGGCTGGGCAGTGCAGGCTCCTCCCCATCTCTGGTGTCACAGCACCCCTACTGGGCAACTGCAGATTCCTACTCTGCCTCCAAGCCCCATGTCAGATGGGTGGCAGAGGCCCTTCCCAGGGTGGGGCTGGCTACCCTGGCCATTGGGGGGGTGAGGTGTAGGGTGCACTCACTCAGCAGTGGCAAAAGCCAGGGCAAAGTTCTCCCTGCGGTTGGCTGGGTCGAGGGCCGTGTAGTCGAAGGCATCAGGGAAGAACTTGTGGATGAGGGCGCAGAAGGCCAAGCCACTACTCCAGCTGGAGGAGAAGTTCTGGATGTCCACATGCTGGCAGCCGGGCAGTAGAGTAAGGACACAGAGAGGGAGAGCCAGTCAGCCCCATTAGCACTAGGTGGGCTTCCCCGCTAGTCTCTTTGCGGGCACTGCAGGGTCTGGGGGTGCCCGATCCTGTGGGCTGCCCACCCCTCCCATGCACTAGGAAGAGAGGCTGGGGCAGAAAGCTGGCAGCTATGTTCTCTGGCCATCTCCACAGTGGATGGATGGCAGTGCTGTGTCCAGCATGGCAGAGGCCTGCCTGGTGCAGCAGGCGGTCTTCTGCTTTTCCTCCTCTCCATGTTGTAGTCAGCACTGGTGACCCAGGGCCTTGGGGCAGAGCTGCTCACCCGGGGATGGTAGAACCCCCCATGCTGTACCCCTTGGGCCAGCCACCTACCCCAATGCTTCCCAGGGGCTATCCCAGCTGCCTTCCCTTGCCATCTTTCCCCCCGGGGCCAGGTCTAGTCACCCCCTGAAGGCACCTACCTCACCCTTGCCAGCCTCTCACCTCATAGCCACGCGTCTTGGCACGACACCACTCCAGCAGCATGTTCTTGATGGCGTTGGCACCTCCAGTCTTCTTGATGTTGGGGGCAGGGCCGCTGGCTGCCCTGCAGGGGGGATGGAAGGGCCAGTGTCACAGAGAGAAGGGACAATGCGCATTCTGCTGCAGAGCCCCAGAGCTGGGGCAGTGACTGGCCAGGTCCCCTCCCTCCCGCATCCCTCGGGCCTTTCCTCCCTGTCCCACCAGCCCCTGAGCCTGTGCGGGTCAGGAGCTGAAGGGGTTAACCCCCATGGTACCCTTGGTGCCACAAGAGCTGCCCCGAGCACTTTGCCCCTAATGTCCAGTGGCAGTGAGTTCCACAGGTGACTAGGTGCCCCTCCCTACACCCTCTCTTGGCGTGTTTCTCTTTAATGGCACTGGGCACTCTCCGTTGGTTGACCGACCAGGGCCTTTCCTCCAAGCTCCGCCCTCTCGTGTGTAGGCCAGCCCATTCGTAGTCCCTGGGGGAGGTTAATATGGGATTGTGCACCCCCCAAATTTCTCCACAAGGGCCTTGCGGGACTGGGCCCTGGGTGCCAGGCGGGGTCGGGTCAGCTCCCTCCGATCCAGCGCTGGTCTCTTTGGCTTCTCCTTGGGGGGCACAGCTCCTTCAGGTGCAGGGCTCTGCGCACTGTCCTGGTGGGCTGTCCCTCCAGTGCTGCGAAGAGGTGGGAAGCGGATCAGAGAATGGGCCAGGAAGAGAGGGGGTGGTGTGTTGTGGTGGGCGGGGGAGGGCAGGCTCTCCCTATCCTTGGCTGTATGCCTCCACCTCCCTGCCTGGCACCAGGGGGCACTGTGCTAGAGGGGCATCCCCCATCCCCTGGCTGTATGCCTCCACCTCCCTGCCTGGCACCAGGGGGTGCTGTGCTGGGGGTAGAAGTCCCTTATCCTGGTATTGGGGACCCCTGCGGGTGCTCTCACCTGGCGCTGCCACCTGGAGTGGCTTCTCGGCCTTGGGAGGTGCCTCCTGAAAGGAATTTACGAAGTTTTGATGTTAAAAACAGTCACCACAAGCTCACCTGGGTATCTGAGATTGGGGGGCTGTGCTGGGGGGGGTGACCCTGTGTGAGTCGGAGGAGGGTCTGGGGGCTGTGCGGGGCTATGGTGAAAGGGTGTCCCCTCCCTGTATTCTTCCCCCACCCTCATTCCCCGATTCAATTGGCCTTACCCGGCTGGGGGGCCCCAGTCTCCTTCCCAAAGGCAGCATCCCCTGTGGGGCTGGCCAGCCCCTCGTCGGGGGAGCTGGGTGCTGGCTCACCCCACGCCTCCTCCTCGCCCCCCATCTCTGGGGACAGCGGCTCCTCTGAGGTGCTCCCACCATGCCCCTGGGAGGGAACAAAGCCCTTTAACAGGCCCCTGCCTCCCAAATCCCAGACCCCTGCTGCTGGCCCCAGCTCCTGTCCTCCCCTGCATGGCCTCCCTGCCCCTCCCCCCCCCCAGGTGAGATTTGAACCCACCTCCCCTGGGGGTTACCACTGGGGCTGAGTCCCGCAGCCTATCCGAGCCCTGGGCCGCTCCCTGCGATGGCCTGGGCATGCTTGTGCCCCCACCGCATCAGGGAGGGCACATGGGCACCCGCAGCACCTTCTGGGCAAGCTGGCCCTGTGGGGAGGTGTGTGTGTGGGGGTTTCCCTCCTCCCTCCCATTACCCCATCTGACCCAGGGGGACACTCACCTCTCTGGCCACGGCACTGCTGGCCTCCTCGGCTTCAGTCCCTTGCGTCTCTGGCTCGGCCCCTCCAGCCCCATCCTGCGACTCAGGCCCAGACACACCTACTGCCTCCCTTTCCTCTGCCCCAGCCCCCTGCCCTCTGTCTTCCCTCTCCTGTGCTCCAGCCCCAGAATCCCCTGCTCCCCCAGCCTCACCACCCTCCTTAGCATCGCTCCCAGCATCCCCCGCTCTCCCAGGCTCACCGCCCCCCTTAGCATCGCTCCCAGAATCCCCTGCTCCCCCTGCCTCACCACCCTCCTTAGCATCACTCCCAGCATCCCCCGCTCTCCCAGCCTCACCGCTCCCCTTAGCATCGCTCCCAGCATCCCCCGCTCTCCCGGCCTCACCACCCCCCTTGGCATCACTCCCAGCATCCCCTGCTCCCCCGGCCTCACTTCCCTCCTTAGCATCGCTCCCAGCATCACCAGCTCTCCCCTTCTCCCCCAGCCCATCCCCACCCCGAGCCACCTCCTTGGCTCCAGTCCCAGCCACCCCTTCAGTCTCCTTAGCCGTGGCCCCGGGGTCCTCTGCTGTCGGCCTGGGGCAAGGGGTGCCTTCCTGTGCCTCCATCTCTGGAAGGAGACAAGAGGCATGTGGGTCAGATGGGGGCAGCAGAGACCTGGATAGGGGCTGCGAGAGACCCCCCCCGACTGGCCTGCCTAGGAACCGGCCTACCAGATCCCCCCCAGCGCTCTGTCTACCCCCACCCCTGAGCCCCATCATTGCCAAGTTTGGGGGAGGGGGGGAGAGGGCAGGAGGCATCGGCTCACCCTCTGCTGGCCATACCATGGCATTGTGGGGCCTGCAATAGGGAGCTTACATCAGCTCCAATGCAGTTCTTTTTCTCGGGGGTGGGGAGAAGGGAATGCAGCCTGGGGGAGAGACTGAGCGGGGGAGGGAGAATGGGGGGCACACAGACACCCTGGTGTTGGGGAGAGATTGGGGAAACCTGGGAGGAGAGGAAATGGGGGCACACACAGCCCCCGGTGTGGGGGAGCTGCAGGGTGTCCCTGCAATGGAGGGTTGCACCCATGGACCTTGTGGAGGGGTATGGAGGGGTGCCGGGAGCCCCTGGTTCATGCAATGAACACCAGCGAGGTATGACTATGCAGTAAATACTGTAGGACCTACCTAAACCCGAGAGAGCTGGGGAGGCAGCCAGGGAGAGTGCCCTTGGGGCTGGCTGCGCTGTCAACCCTTTCAAGTGGAATAGGAGGCCAGGCTGAATGCTGGCCCTTTAAAGCAAGATGCCCCACCCCCCATCCCCTCCTAAACAATCCCCAGGGGCTGGAACAGGCCTCTGACTCAGGCCCCAAACCTGCAGTGGGGGGAGGGCACCTTGGAGATGGGGCAGGTTACCCCCCTCCTCAGCAGCTAAATATACCCCTGACATTTACTGCTCTGCCAGACCCAGAGAATGGGGAATTTGCCAACCACGGCTCTGCCACCCCCCTCATGGTAAACTGCCTGCAGCCCCAGGCTTCCACCCCAGCTCTGCCAGGGCCTCTCTATCCCGCCCCATTGCCCCCTGCTACCCCACCCTGGGCTCCTCCCGTTCTGTCAGTGCCCCCCAATCCCACCCAGATGCTCCCTGCTACCCCGTTCCCCCAGTTCTTCCGGTGCCCCTCCATCCTGACCCACCTCTGTCTACTATCCAGCCCCAGTTTCCCCCCAGTTCTTCCAGTGCCCCTCAGTCCCACCCCATTGCCCCCTGCTAGTCCAGCCCAGGGCTCCCGCTGCTCTGCCAGTGCCCCTCAATCCCAACCTGCAGCCCCTGTTATTCCAGACCTGGGCTCCCATGAGCTGCCTTTAATTCAGATGGTCTCTCCCAGTGCCTGAGAGAGGAAAGGGGGTTGGGGTGATTCTGGGGGATCCTGAGCCGGGGCAATGGGCAGTGGACCCTCTCTACACCCTGAGTCCCATAAGCCAGGGTAGGTGGTGTCTCCAGCCCGACCCAACTCCCCCTACCAGAGGGGTTAATTCAATGCCCCACTCCCCCCCCCCCCCGCTCTGGGCCCTCCCTGGCATAGGGGTGCTGGCTAGGGCTGCACCCACCTGCTGGCTGCTCCTTGGGGTGGGCTGGTTCTGGGCTCGGTCCCCGTCTGTCCCGCTCTTTGTGTCACCGCCCTTGGCACAGCCCCTCTCCCGGGGCAGCACAGCCTATTTTTACCAGGAGAGGAACAGATGCTACTTTCATTTATACTCCTCCACAATGCCAGCTCCCCTGGTCCTCCGGGGGGTGGGTCCACTCTCCCAGGGTCACATTGGTGAGACCCCCTGGGATGAGCCTGAGGGGCTAAGGGGGGACCTCACCAAGCAGGAAGTGCAGCCACTAACCCTGGCAGGGGACTCTCGTGCTGAGAGGTCTCAAATGGGGAGTGAATCGAAAGGACAAACAGCCACAGGGGATCCCACCCTGACAGCACCTGGAGCCTCTCCCTCCTCCACCCCAGGGTACTGCCCCTGCTCCAGGGGGCACCAGCCATTCAGCTTCGCACCCCAGGGCTGGAGCTAACAGAGCCATGGGGGAGTGCAAGGGGGACCACAGGGCATCTCCTCCTCTCTGCACTGCTGGGGGCGCCCAAACACTGGGCAGGGTCCCCCTCCTGAGCCTGTGAGATGCAGGCACTTGGCTGCTAGAGCGTCAGGGATTTGATGGTCACTCCCCACTGCACAGGCAGCCAATCAGGAAGGAGACTGCCCCACCTCCCAATCCTCATGAATGTCTCTGTGGAGCATCTAGGCCACTCTATGTAATACAACCTGTCTCAGTCCCCAGGGCAGCTCTGGGGCCTGGCATGCCAACCCAGCCAGCTAGGCAGTCACATGGGCACCATCTATGGGGTAGAAGGAAAAGACAGGGTAGGTCTCACCTAATCCAAGCCCTGGGTGGCTCCCCTGCAGCCGTTCCTTGCCTCCCCTGGCATCTCAGGCTCAACTGTGCTGCTGCCTCCCTTCTAAAGGCAAAAGCTACGTGCTCTAGCGGGTAGAGCCAGGAACTGGGAATCAGGAGAGCTGGGTTCTGTCCTGATTCTGAGCTTGGGCAAGTCCCTGCCTCGTTTTGTGCCTCAGTTTCCCCATGTGTAATATGGTGGTGGGGTGTGACAAACTGGGCACACACACTGCCTAGGACGAGCTGCCTGGCTCTGTTTAGCAGGAGGCTCAGACCATCACTGGCTCAGAGGCAGACGCCCCTTTCCATGTAAAATCGGCAGCAGCAGAGACAGGCACTGCCACAGGGACACTGAGCCCAGGGCGTTCGTAAGTGGCGGGCAGGTGGTAAGACTGGCAGCCAGGGTAGGGCACATTTTTGTGATGTGTTTGGGAAGCGATCGGGCAGGGCCCACTCCAGTCCCCCTGGCTGTGGGGTCGGTCCCAGGTCCCACACTGCGGTGCTGCCACTTCTCCCAAGGGCTCATGGCGGGAGGTGCTGCCTGGGGTCAAATGGAGAGAGTGGCTGGCGGAGCCAGGCTGTGCCTGGGTTCTGGCAACTCTGCTCCTGTCCTGTTCCTGCTCCAGGTACAGGGGACTCTGGGGGCATACTGCAAATAACAGCACAGCCCCTGTCTGCTGGCCCCCACTGTGATCATCCCCCACCCCTGGAACCTCCACAGCCCTTGTCACCCCACCGCCTGACAGACCCCACCCCGTGTCTCCCACAGCCCTTGTTACCTGACAGGCCCCACTGCGATCACCCCAACCCCACACTCTCCCAGCTGCTCTCATCCCTGCTGTCCCCGAAGCCCTGCGGGATCCCAGCCTGAGGCAGATGACCCAGGGGCCTCTCTCTCCCTCCCCTGCACCCTCTGGGGCTGAGCCCCTACACCCCCTCCTCCCCCCGTGGCGGGACACTGACCCTCCGACTAGTCTAGGGTCATTAGACCTCCTGGCTTGTCTAGCAACAGCTAGATCTCTATGGTTACATCATCCCGTTTCCCATCCGGTATGTTCTAGCCTAGGTCCTTCCCCAGCTCTATGCTCTAATTGGGTTCCCCGCCTTCCTCTGGAGTCAGCGCGTCTCCGCTCTAGCTCCAGTCCCCCCGCTCATCTCTATGGTTTGGAACTGGCCCCCTCTACTCTCCTGCCTATTTCCTCCTGCTCTCTTGCAGGTAACTCTGTGGTAGCTGAGTCCGCCACATACCGGAAGTGGACCGCTCTCTCCCCCAAATCTGACTCTATTGTACCGTGGAGGAGAGAGGGGCCCATTATGCCGGAAGCGCCTGTTCCTCCCGTGTTTCCGGTTGGCGGGGGAAAGTCACGTTACATCCAGGAGAAAGGGGCCGGCCTGGGCCTGACCTCTGACCCCGGGGTCAGTGGTCCCCCGAGGGGCGCGGAGGGTGAGGGGTCCCCGCCCAGGGCCGGGGGCAGCTCTGAGGTGTGGGGCGTGCCCTCCCCGCGGGCCGAAGTCCCCCAGTGCGCTGGCTGGGGTCGCTTGGCCCGGCTGGGCGGTGGCGTTCCCCTGGGAGCGTGTCGGGGTGGCCGCACTGGGGGGACTGCCCGGGGGGTGCTGCCGTCCTGGGGCATGGAGGGGACTACGCAGGGTGGTGTTGGGGGCCTGGGTGCCGCCCTGGGGGGGTGGGGGGAGTACACTGTGTAGTGGTGGGGGGCCAAGGGCTGCCCTGGCAGGGGGGGTTGCGACCCTGGGGCATTGAGGGGGCTGCACTAGGGGGCGGGGGTGGCAGCTCTTACAGGCTCTGTGTGTTTCCAGGAGCAAGTCGCTGCCTCCCACCCCAACGCCGGGGACTTGGTCACTTGGGGCGCGATGGATCCGCTCAGGGCCCAGCAGCTGGCAGCTGAGCTGGAGGTGGAGATGATGGCTGACATGTACAACAGGTAATGACCCCATCGCGGCAGCTCCTTGTCAAGGGCAGGGTTGCATCCCATCTCCCCCCCCCCCGCCCGAGTGCAGCTTGCTGGGGTGTCATAGGTTTGAAAGCCAGCAGGGATCATTGTCTTCATCAGAATTAGAGACAGTCCAAGGAAGAGCCACAAGAATGATTAAAGGATTAGAAAATATGCCGCCTAGTGATAGACTCCAGAAGCTCAATCTATTTAGCATAACCAAGAGCAGGTTAGGTGATGACTTGATCAGTTGGTAAGTACCTACATGGGAAACAGATATTTAATAATGGGGTGATCAGTCTAGCAGAGAAAGGTCTAATATGATTCAATGGCTGGAAGTTGAAGCTAGATAAATTTAGACTGGAAATAAGGCATCAGATTCTAATGGTGAGAGTAATTAACCTTTGGAACAATTTACCAAGCGTCATGGTGTATTCTCCGTCAGTGATGAGTTTTAAATCAAGATGGGATGTGGGTCACAATGAAGGGTAACTGGTGGGCTGTGGGTGTGCTGGAGCTGAGGACTGGAACATCAAAGGTCCATGGGTTGGGATTGAGAGGAATTGGCAGAGCCCAGAACTGCAATAGCAGGGGTTGTGGATTGGGATTCAGGGGCACCGGCAGAACTGTGGGCAGGGTGTGGAGGGAACTCAGGGCTGGGATAGTAGGGGGTCTGTGGGGAGGAGGCAGGGCTGGGGTCACAGGGGCGCCTGTGGATTCTCATGCTCTCCCCTTCTGTGACCCAGAATGACCAACGCCTGTCACCGGAAGTGTGTCCCTCCCCACTACAAGGAGGCAGAGCTCTCCAAGGGGGAGTCTGTGTGCCTGGACCGCTGCGTCTCCAAGTACCTGGACATCCACGAGCGCATGGGCAAGAAACTGACAGAGCTTTCCATGCAGGATGAGGAGCTGATGAAGAGGATGCAGCAGGGGGCAGGGCCAGTGTAGGGGCTTCCTCTTGAACATGGACAGCATGCATGATTGGCCCAGTGGCCCCAGCATTGCACCCTGGACTCAAGCCTGTGGCCCCCCCCCCCCATAAATAAAACCTCTGCAGTTGTGTATAAGCTAGGTCTTTTCCTGCAAGGACATTTCAAAGAGCAGGGGCTGGGATACACCAATGGGATGTTCCGCTTCCCCCTCCCACCCCCACCTTGCTCCATCCCTGAGTGGATAGGATCCCAGTTCTGCCCTGTCCAGCTGACCCTCCCATTTAGCAGGCCAATCTGGGGGGGGGCTAAGAGCCCTGTTCTGTCCTTTTACCACTTCATGGGAGAAAAGGGTTAATGGAGGTCAGTTCCTGCATGGGGAGTAGTTCTGCAGGAGGCCAGGTTGACATCTGGCTGTTTTTTCCTCTGCTAGTACCCCAGTGTAGCTCTAGGGGGCGCTGTGCTGCTGGGGCAGGGGTGTATCTTCCTGGTGCGCTGTAAAGCTCAGCTCCTCTTCTGCTGTGCACACTAAATATCCTTGGTACTGTCACTGGGATCGCTGTGTGAATGGCAGGTTCCTGATCAAGTTTGGATAACCTCCCCTCCCCTGCAGTTAACCTTTCACTTCCTGTCCCAAACTCCTAGTAGAGGGATGTCACTCTTCCCCTTTAATCACCGCCCACCCCAGAGGTGGCTGCAGATCCATGCATGCCTGTGTGAAGAGTTTCTCTCTTATTTCAGTCAACTCATCCTGGCAAGCACAGTGGACTGATGGTGCATTGTGTGCCCACCAGGGGGCGTGCTGCTCCCTGCAGAGCACATGGCCCTTAATAACCATGTTGGTCTAACAGCTCCTGGCTGTGCTACATGTTTAACAACCCAGGATTTTAATTGGGTTGTTTCCCTGCCTTTGTCTCATTCAGAGTGCTGACTGCAGGTTAATTACATGGCAGCTCTGTTTTGCCAGAGGCTGAATTCTCCCATCCCAGCTACTTAAAGATCAGAATTGGATTAAAAGGCACCAGCTGGGAGTTATTTTTAACTGACTTGAGGTTTTGTTCATCTTGACTGGGTGGTGGCCTCTCTGGTGGGTAAAATGCTAGAGGAATGGGGCTGTAATAAGGAGGAGTCATAGATTATAAAGTCAGAAGGGACCGCTGTGCTTATCTAGTCTGATTTCCTGTGTAACACAGACCCGAGGACTTCCTTGAATTAGCTCCTGGTTGAACTAGCAGATCTGTTAGAAAAACATCCCATCTTGATAGAAGAATTGTCAGTGATGGAGAATCTGCTGCAGCCCTTGGTAGATTGTTTCCGGGGTTACCTCGCTGTTCACATTTTGTGCTTTGTTTCCAGTCTGAATTTATCTAGCTTCAACTTCCAGTCACTGCATCTTGTTAGATCTTTGGCTGCTAGATTGTGGAAACACCCCTGTGTTCTGGGGGCTTCCCAGACCTTCAGGAAGGGATAGTCCCTGCCCTACTTTGATCACGGTCTGCAGATAGACAGACACACCTGAGGTGGGAGGACAGCCAGACAAACCAAGCATTCATAGTGGTAGCAGAAGCAGTCTTGTTTGCACGCACCCCGTTTGCCCCTTCAGCTCTCCCCGTAGAGTGAATCCCTGTTTCACTAGAAAAGGTTTGCTAGGATAGATAAACCAGTGGAGCTTTGGCTGAGACCCAGCTTCTCCCAGCAAAAGCGTTCTTTTGCTGGCGTAACATAATCCTAACGTCTAACTCGTCTGTAGCACTTGCCATCAGCGGATCTCAAGGTGCTCTATGACACAGGGTTGCATCCTCAATCTGTACTGGCAAAAGGATGTTTTCCCCAGTCTGTGTGTGTCTACACCAAGGCTTATCGATGGCAGTAAAATTTTGCCCCACACCCCTGCTGACATAGCTTTGCCAGTGCAAGCGTTGACTGTAGACCAGGCTTCAAGTGGTGCAAAGCCCTGATGGGTGGACGCAGTTACAGTGGTGGAAGGATGCTTAGACTGGGATAGGATTCCTGGAGAGCAGTGGTCTCCAAACTTTTGAGGGTTATGTTCCCCTTCCCTCTGTCCGTGCACCCCTGGAGCCACAGCCAGGAGCAGGGGGTGCACGGACAGAGGGGGTGGGGCATGGACGGGATAAGAGGGCTGGAGCTGTGGCTAGGGGCTGAGGCTGGAGTCAGAGCAGCAGCTGGGCCCCAGCCAGGTACGGAGCTGCGCTGGTGATGGGGTCAGGCATGCAGCTGGGGTGGGGAGGGGCTGGAGCAGAGCTGAGGGCAGGGCTGGGTGGCCCTCCCTCGCTGCCCCCGATGGGGGCTGGCCTAGCCCACTGTGCCCCCCCAACGTCTAGGGGGCACACCACACAGTTTAGGGACCTCTGCTGTAGAGGAAGGGTGCTAAGTTGTACAGGTGTAAGGCACCTATCTGTTCTGAGGGTAGTGCTGGTTTAACAATACTGGCAGCCATGTGGCTGTGGTTATTCTATCCCAGGACATATAGGAGCCGGCCTAGGAGGGCAACAGCTGTGGGGAGGGACAGAGAAGGAGGCACGGCAGGAATGATGCCAACGGCTGGCAGTTTGGGGGCAGGGGAGCAGCGTGAAGCTGGATGGGTGGAGGGGCAGAGTTCCTAGATTCCCAGGCCAGCGGTGTGGATCAGTGAGTGTGACCTGGCTAGCCCAGGCCAGAGCTGCCTGCGTGGTGGAGCCCGAGTGGAGCGTTTGGAGAGAGAGAAAGAGAGAGCTCAGAGTGATGGAGAATCTGCCCCGTGCCTCAGTGGGCCCCAAGGGTTAATGGCCTAAAATGAGCCCCTTCCAACCTCGTTTGCTTTGGCTTCAGGCCATTGGCATTAGACCCAGGAGGGAGGAGAGCAGGGCTTTGAAGCTGTAGTGGTGGGGAGGGGAGCCCAAGGGAAACAAGTCTACTTTGGAGGGTGGGGGGCTGTGTGTGTGTGGAGGGGGTAGGGAACAGGGGACAGAGGGCCAGGCCCCAACAGGAGTGGGCGGCTGTGGGAGCCAGCCCCAGTAATGGGGACAGTCTCTGAGTCTCCCTGGTGCATTGGGGATGCTGTGCCCAGGGTGATTTCATACAGACCCTGAGAGGGGGTAGGAGAACTAACTGGCCCCAGTGCAGTGGGCTCTGGGGAGGAGCGGTCTCCCAGCATGGCCCCTGGGGTGCTCTCTGAGCCATGAACTGTTGCAGGATTGCGCTGATGCCTGCAGGTGAGACTGCCATCTGGGAGCTGAGCACCTTGCCAGCTATTTTATGCCACCCGTGGGCCATTCCCACTTGAACCCAGCCATCAGCTGAGGCTACAGGCCAGGAGTTTTCTGCTCCCAGCGTTCCCCAGCCCCTCCACAAACCCCACCACAGCGTTTAACCCACTGACATCCAGTGGCGGGGAGATCCACAGGCTGTCCTGGGAAGGACAGCTGCCTGTTTCCTAGCAGTTAATACCCTTGAGTGTCTCTGGTCATGGGACTGGGGAACCGGCTCCCTATAGCCCTTAAACACTGTGACATTCCCCTCTGGTGTTATCTGGACTGGTGATCTGCTAGGTCACCCCAATCCTTGTCTCTGGGAGCCAGCCTTACCCTGCTCTGCTGTGAGAACCCCCACTCCTGGGCTGTTCACGCACAGCCTCTGGCATGTCAGCTGCTCCCAGCTACTTACAACTGAACGACACTAGCCAATATCTCCGGTTCCAGACACAACTCTAGGAACTTCGGTCTTGCAGTGTCCAGTAATGCCCGCTGGACGCCTCAAGCTTATATTTGTTTGTCAGTTTAACAAAGAAATTGATATGTACCAGGCTTGTTATCTCAAGGGGAGTCTCTGACATGCTTCAAACCAAACACAGTTCTTCAGGTAGAATAAACAAACAAATTTATTAACTATAAAGATAGATTTTAAGTGATTATAAATCAAAACATAACAAGTCAGATTTGGTCAAATGAAATAAAAGCAAAATGCATTCTAAGCTGATCTTAACACTTTCAATGTCCTTACAAACTTAGATGCGTCTCACCACAAGCTGGCTGGTTGCTCTTCAGCCAGGCTCTCCCCTTTGATCAGCACTTCAGTTGCTTGGTGTTGGTGTCTATAGATCAGGGGGTCTTGGTGTTGGTGTCTATAGATCAAACGCGTGGCCCGTGGGCTGCTTGTGGCCCGCAGAGTTATTTCCTGCGGCCCGCCATAGCTCCCCGCCTCCCTGAGCGCACTGCGTCCCCACTCCTCCACCTACCTCCCAGTGGTTCCCGCCGCCAAACAGGTGTTTGGTGGTGCATAGGACTTTCCAGGAGGGAGGGGGGAGGAGCGGGGATGCAGCATGCTCAGGGGAGGAGGCAGAGAAGAGATGGGGCCATGGAGGGGATTTGGGGAAGGGGTCGGAATAGGGGCAGGGAGGGGGCGGAGTTGGGGTGGGGACTTTGGGGAAGGGGTGGGAAGAGGTGGGGCAGGACCTCATGGAAGGGGTGGAGTGGGGGCGGAGCCAGGGGCAGGGAGGGGGGGCTTTTGTATCTTTGTATGAAAAGGTGTCAGTGATGTAGCCCTCGGGCCAGTGTACTAGTCCTCATGTGGCCCTCGTGGTGATTTGAGTTTGAGATCCCTCCTGTAGATGTAGGTGGAAGATAGAGGAAGAGAATCGCAAACGTCTCTTCCTTTTGTCATGTTCTTTCCTCCCTCTTGGCTTTGCCACCCCCTTCAGAGTCAGGTGAGTATTACTTGGAACCTCTCCAAGCAAGGTTGAGCAGTTCTTCTGGTGTGGCCTCATGCAGGTGAGTCATTGCATTGTAGCCCCCTTGCTGACAATGGCTGTTGATGGGTTGTTTGACACCCCGCCCGGGCATTGGTTTCCTTGCTATTGCCTCTGGAGAGCTAATATCTGGCTGATTCCCCCAAGTTACAGCATGCTTTAGTGACCCCCATACAACACAATTCTCATAACTTCATATGCATTAATGATACACATATATGGACAGAGAAATGACTTTCAGCAGATCATAACTGTTCCCCTGATACCTTCCAAGGCATGCTTTATACATAAGATCATGATTATATGAAAATGAGGAACATGGGGGTTACAGCAGGCTCCCCCTAGGTATAGAATGTCACAACCCCCCCCTTTTATGTTGCATTGTTACCCGGTGGGGAAAAAGGACAGTTTGCTTTCTGGGCAGGCTGGGAGACCTCGGTGTGAATGTTATGTGGCTGCCTGAGCGGATCATTAAAAAGGAAGGACTGGCTGAGGGCGGCCCCCTAAGACAACAAATCCACACACCAGGACGTGAATGCCTAGCAGCCTGTGACCTCTCAGCTGGGAGGCTGAGCAAACCCCGCAGCTGGAGAACAAAAGATCAGGAAGGCGGCAGGTGGGGTTAGGAGTTGGCTGTGGGAAGGGGTCGGGGCTCTCACCTGGGAACTGGCCATGGAGGTCAGACTGAGACAGAGCCTGAACAAGGGGTTCACCACAGCTTGGCTGGGCTCTGGGCTGAGCAGGATGGACTTGGGCCATGCTTTAACCTTTGTTTCTCTGTGCTCACCTACGGCCCTCCTGTGCTCTGCAACAGCTGACTACTGAACCCGGCTGTTTGGACAACACTGAGCCTCACTGCAAATACTTATTGAGGGGCATTAAGAGCAGATAAGGCTGTGCCGGGAGTCTGTCCCAGCTGGGCCCACTGAATTGAGCTCATGGGTGAGGCAGGAGGGTCAGTCACAGGAGGCAGTGAGGCCCGACGGCCTGCCCTGAAGGAAGGTGAGACCCTTCTGGGGTCTGGCACGCTGAAGGATTCCTCCAAGAGACTGTTCCAAAGCTGGGGGTGTAGCACTGATCTTGTGGATCCACGTCACACAATGACACAGGGACAGACATACACCATGAACAACCACACATGCAATCACACACCATGCAGTGTCACACACAACCATAATCACCCCATGCACAACCACACAGGGACAGACACACACCTTGCACAGCTACATACATGCTATCATAACCACACCAGGCACAGCCGCACATGCACAACCTCACACACACAGCCACATATGCATGTTTACACCATGTACAACCACCCACTGTGCACAACTATATGTACACCCACTCTTCATGCACAACCATCTGTACACACACACAACCACCGGCACAACTATACACACATATGAATGTGCACATGCAGCACAAACACGTAGGCCGGCCAGGGGAGGGGGCACCTGTGGGTGGCACCCAGGGAGTTAAAGGTTGAGTTGTAGGTTGTGTTAGCGCAACTGGACTCATCACAGCAGCTAAAGGCTGGTCAGTGGCCAATGAGAAACTGGGAGGGGGAAGGGCTGCAACTGCACCAGAGACCTGTGGGAGACATAAAGGAAAGGGTGAGACACGCCCTGCACAAATGTGATCCTGGCGTTTCCCAAGGGTGACCCCCACTGGTGAGATCTGCGTATTCCCAGTATATGCTCCAGCCAACTTGGTCTTTTCCTCTGTTCTCCCTGCCTCACTTTCTTCTCTTCTGTCCCATTTGGAAATCTCCACTCTGTTCTTCCCCACATCCTTCTCCCTCTGCTCTCTCCCAGTCTCTCTCCTCTATCCACTCATAGAATCATAGAATATCAGAGTTGGAAGGGACCCCTGGAGGTCATCTAGTCCAACCCCCTGCCCAGAGCAGGACCAATCCCCAACTAAATCATCCCAGCCAGGGCTTTGTCAAGCCTGACCTTAAAAACTTCTAAGGAAGGGGATTCCACCACCTCCCCAGGTAACGCATTCCAGTGTTTCACCACCCTCCTAGTGAAAAAGTTTTTCCTAATATCCAACCTAAATCTCCCCCCACTGCAACTTGAGACCATTACTCCTTGTCCTGTCATCTGCTATCACTGAGAATAGTCTAGATCCATCCTCTTTGGATCCACCTTTCAGGTAGTTAAAAGCAGCTATCAAATCCCCCCTCATTCTTCTCTTCTGTAGACTAAACAAACCCAGTTCCCTCAGCCTCTCCTCATAAGTCATGTGTTCCAGACCCCTAATCATTTTTGTTGCCCTTCGCTGGACTCTCTCCAATTTTTCCACATCCTTCTTGTAGTGTGGGGCCCAAAACTGGACACAGTACTCCAGATGAGGCCTCACCAATGTCGAATAGAGGGGAACAATCACATCCCTCGATCTGCTGGCAATGCCCCTACATATACATCCTAAAATGCCATTGGCCTTCTTGGCAACAAGGGCACACTGTTGACTCATATCCAGCTTCTCGTCCATTGTCACCCCTAGGTCCTTCTCTGCAGAACTGCTGCCTAGCCATTCGGTCCCTAGTCTGTAGCGGTGCATTGGATTCTTCCGTCCTAGGTGCAGGACTCTGCACTTGTCCTTGTTGAACCTCATCAGATTTCTTTTGGCCCAATCCTCTAATCTGTCTAGGTCCCTCTGTATCCTATCCCTACCCTCCAGCGTATCTACCACTCCTCCCAGTTTAGTGTCATCCGCAGACTTGCTGAGGGTGCAATCCACACCATCCTTCAGATCATTAATGAAGATATTGAACAAAACCGGCCCCAGGACCGACCCTTGGGGCACTCCGCTAGATAGCGGCTGCCAACTAGACATGGAGCCATTGATCATTACCCGTTGAGCCCGACAATCTAGCCAACTTTCTACCCACCTTGTAGTGCATCCATCCAGCCCATACTTCTTTAACTTGCTGACAAGAATACTGTGGGAGACCGTGTCAAAAGCTTTGCTAAAGTCAAGGAATAACACGTCCACTGCTTTCCCTTCATCCACAGAACCAGTTATCTCATCATAGAAGGCAATTAGATTTGTCAGGCATGACTTTCCTTCCTCTCTCACACCTTTTTTCAGTTCATTCTTTCCTTTCTGTCACTCTTTCATTCTTTTCTTCTTTCTTTCCCCTTTTAATTTGTTTTCTTTCCTTCTCTAATGCATTCTTTTATTTCTATAGTTCATTCTTTAATTCTTTTTCTCATTCATTTTTTCCTGTTTTCTTTCCTTAATCCTTCTTTCTTTCATTTATTCCATCTTTCACTTGTTTTTTCTTTCCTTCTTTAGTTCTTTCCTTCATTCCTTTGTTCTTTCTAACATTTTTTTTCACTCATTTTTCTTTCCTTCTTTAGTTCATTCTGTATTTTGTTTCTTCTATCTTTTGTCTATTCTTTAATTCTATCACAAGAACATAAGAATGGCCAGAGTGGGTCAGACCAATGGCCCATCTAGCCCAGTGTCCTGTTGTCCAAGAGTGTCCAGAGCCAGGTGCGTCAGAGGGAATGAACAGAACAGGGAAATTATCAAGTGATCCATCCCCTGTTGTTCAGTCCCAGCTTCAGGCAGTTGGATATTTAGGCGCATTCAGAACATGGGGTTGAACCCTTGACCATCTTGGACAATAGCCATTGATGGGCCTGTCCTCCAGGAACTTACCTAATTCTTTTTTGAACCCAGTTGTAGTTTTGGCCTTCCGAACATCGCCTGGCAACGACTTCCACAGGTTGACTGTGCGTTGTATGAAAAAACTACTTCCATTTGTTGTAAACCTGCTGCCTATTCATTTCATTGGGTGACCCTTGGTTCTCCTGTTATGTGAAGCGGTAAATAACACGTCCTCATTCGCTTTCTCCACGTCAGTCCTGATTCCATAGACCTCTGTCATGTCCCCCTTTAGTCACCTCTTTTCCAAGCTGAACTGTCCCAGTCTGTTTAATCTCTCCTCAGGTGCCAGCTGTTCCAGACCCTCAACCATTTTTGTTGCCCTTCTCTGCACCTTTTCCAATTCTCATGCATCTTTTTTGAGATGGGGCAACCAGAGCTGCAGGCAGTATTCAAGGTGTGGGCTTACCATGGATTTACATAGTGGCATTATGATATTTTCTGTCTTATTATCGATCCCTTTCCTAACAGTTCCTAACACTGTTCGTTTTTTTGACTGCCAGTTCACATGGAGCAGATATTTTCAGAGAACTACCATGATGACTCCAAGGTCTTCCTCGAGTGGTAACAACTAATTTAGACCCCATCATTTTGTATGTAGAATTGGGGTTATGTTTTCCGTGTGCATTACTTTGCATTTATCAACACTGAATTTCCTCCAATTCATTTTTGCTTGTTTTTTCTTGAATTCATTCTTTTTCACCCATTCTTTCCTTCTTTAGTTTGTTCTTTCATTTCTTCTCTTTCATTCATTCTTTAATGCTTTCGCTCATTCTGTCTTTCCTCCTTCAATTTGTTCTTCGTTGCTGTTTTTTTCTTTAATTTTTTCACTCATACATTCTTTCCTTCAGTTCATTCTTTTTTTCACATGTTTTGTTCTTTCTTTAATTCATTCTTTTTGTAACTCACTCTTTCTTTCCTTCTCTAGTTTGTTCTTTCATTTCTTCTGCCTTTCATTCCTTCTTTAATTCTTTCACTGATTCTTTCTTTCCTCCTTCAATTCATTTTTGCCTGTTCTTTTTTTAATTTGGTCTTTCTTTAATTCACTCTTTCTTTGCTCATTCGTTCTTTCATTCCTTCAGTCTTTCTTTAACTCATTCATTCTTTTATTCATTTTTCAATTCCCTCTTTATTTTGTTCTTTGCCTTTTTAGCTCCTTCATATTTCCTTATTCTTCTTATCCCTCTCCTGGCTCTTGCTCTCTCTCTCTCTCAAACACATATGCAGAGTTGATGCCCTTATAAAGCAGACAGGCACATGCTCTTTTCACTTCCTGCACTGCTAGACACACACAAGCGCTCTTAAACTCCGGAGCCGTTTGTAACCCCAGCTGTTGGCAAACAGCAGGCAAAAAAACAACCCGCTTAGCCAGTGGCTTGAGGCAGAGGGAGAGTTTGCTCAACCTCTCCCTGCCCCCGGGATCACCGAGCTGGGCCCCCCCCCAGCCCCGACCCCTTTCTTCAGGAGGGTAAGTTTGGGCGGGAGGTGCCAAGGGGGAGCGGTGTGAGGGGAGGTGGTGGCTGGGGAGGGGGCCAGCTGGGCCAAGGGGACTGGAGTGTGTCACACGTGTGTGACTGGGGCAAAGCGATCGTTGTGCGGTCCACGTGGCAGGTCAGCCAGGCCGGGCCCAGCCCAGCCCTGTATTGACTCTGGGCTATTTTTGGGGAGGGGTAGGGCCATGTGGCTGGCTGTGCTGGAACAGGAAGAGAAGGTGAGGGGGACTCACGGAGGCTGCTGGGTGGCAGGAGGCCATGCTGAAGAGGATGCTTGAGTCGATTACAGAGCTGGGATGTTGGAGGGATACGGGGGCATTGGAGAGGAGACCCCTGCGATGGGGGTACCCCAGAGTGCTGCCAGAGAAGCCTGACATGAGAATCCTGGCAGCTGGGGAAGGCCTAGCACCTCCAGTCTTGCCAGGGGGTTGTGGGACAGCCCAGGGGCAGGGCAAGCCCCTCAGGTACACAGGTTGGTCTAGGGGCTGATCTTCCCCCAGGGAACAAATCTTTGGCTGGATCCATCCCCATGTGAGGGAGCGACGGGTCCCCTGGCCCTTCCCCCAGGGGGCTATTCCCCTTTGAAGCCATTTTCCCACCTAAATTCATCTTTCTTAATGTTCTCTCATCCCACCTTTGGAGATTTGCAAACTCAACAGAGTTCCGAACATTTTGTCTCCCCTTGGAAATGAGCCCCGTGTAGGATCAGCCCCAGCGCCAGGCCAAGGGCAAGCCTGGCTGGGATGGCATGGTTTCCAGCCCCATGTTGCTCCGGCCTCTTCACTCCAGCTTCCGAACTTGCCTCATTTCGGGGAGCGCTGCCACACTCCCCCACCTTGGTCTCTTTCAAAGTCTCTGCCCTCAGCCCCGGTGGGGGGGCGCCTGGCTTTGGGATCGGGTTGTTCCAACTGGATTGGCCACCGCTTTCCCCAGTGCTTAATTTATGCCAGGGCTCAGCCCCGGCACCTCAGAGCTTGGCAGATCATAGCCCCCACATTGCTGGGCTTGGCAGATCATAGCCCCCACACCTCTGAGTTTGCTGTGTCAGTTACGAAAGCAAAACAATTGCTTGAGCTGGCAACTCTTTCGTTGCAAATCAAGCACTGGCTTTCCCATGTGAAATCCCGTGTTGGTATTTGAGAGTCACAGATCCCAAGGCCAGACCGGCCCACTGTGAACCGCTCGTCTGACCTCCAGCTGCCCTGACCAAGTCTGTGTTTGAAAGAGAGAGACCAGGTAGGTGAGGTAACCCCGCTCATTGGACCAACTTCTGTCCAGTTTTCCAGCTCTACAGAGACCAGCACAGCTACAGCGACCCTGCAAACACGGCTGAGCTAGAGCAGATCTAGAAAAACAGCCAGTCTCCATTTCCTGCCCAGGTGGACTAGCTCTCCCAGCCCTGGTGGGTATTTCCCTGGCCTGGCTCATAGCATCTGTGACTTTCAATAGGAGGAAGGATGGCCCAGTGGTTAGGGTGCTAGCCTGGGACTGGGTAGACCTAGATTCAGTTCCTTGCTCTGCCACAGACCTGGGGCAGGTCACCTGGCTTTTCTGTACCTCAGTTTTCCCCATCTGTACAAAATGGATAATTGGCCTGTCTGTGTGAGGCTACAAAGGCATTGAGGGGCTCAGACACTACAGGCCAGGTAAGTCTCTTTGACAGATGGATACTGTGCTGTTTACTCCCTCTTCCAGACTGGTACAGCAGAGGTTAAATAAGACCAGATCTCTGCAGCACCCCCCCTCCTATGCTTTACCATTTATTTAGAGAGGGGAGGGGCAAGGAGAGAAAGTGGGAGGGGGCAAGCAGGGGACGGGAGGGGCAAAGAATGAGCCAGTCATTCTGTGTCCTCAGCCTGTGGCCCCAGTGGAGCCAGGATGGCGCTGACACTGCAGCAGGCGTACCATCGGCGCTGGTGGATGGCATGCACTGCCGTACTGGAGAACCTCTTCTTCTCCGCCGTGCTGCTGGGCTGGGGCTCCCTGCTCATCATGCTCAAGCATGAGGGCTTCTACTCCCACATGTGCACAGGTGAGAGGGGAGGGGCCCAGGGAAAGTGAGTGGGGTTGAGTGAGAGAGTGGGAGGGACCAAGCTGGAAAGGAGAGAGGAAGGTCAAAGAGAAAGTGGGAGGGGCCAAACATGAAAGGGGAAGGACAACAATAAAATGGGAGGGGCCAATCAGCAGAGGAGTGGGGGATGATATGAGGAATGGAGGGCAAAGGGAAGCAGTGGGAGTGGGCAATCCGAGGAGGAGCTGAGATGCGGACAGGTGTGGCCAAGCAGGGGAGGGGTAGAGCCTGAGATGAGATGGGGCGGAGCTGAGATGGTGTGGGAGGAGCCACAGGAAGATGGTGGAATGGGGACATGTGGGAATGTGGGCGTGTTTGGGGCATGGCTGGGGCTCAGTCCCTGCCAGAGGCCCCACATAGCTGGGTTCCTCCCCAGATCAGCCGGGCTGGTTCTGGCCCCTCATTGCAGGCCCGGCGGGGTGGATGGATCTGACAGGGTCTGGGTTGCTCTGCCTGGCACGAGACACAGCCAGCCAGACACAGCCTGGGGAGGCACAGACGGACCTGTGGGGGACTGACAGGCACCATGCCTCTGGCTCCTCCCACCGACCCCAGCTGCTTAGGGCCAGGCCCCCCTCAATGGGCCCTGGGCACTCATGTACATGTCTGCCCTGTGCCAGGCTGTGCAGGGACACATCCTGCCTTGGCCCCCCTGACATCCACCCCATGGGGCTGCAGCATGCTTGTGGACAGGGTGACAGCAAGACCGGCGCTTGTCGCAGACCCTGCCAGGCGTGACGCTGTACAGCATTCCTGAGCCAGGGCTGGGAGGCTGGAGACCCGCAGGGACACCTCTACTTCACTCCTGCCCCCAATGGGAACCTGCTCCCTGCATGGGAACCCCTGCCCCTCCCATCCCCCCTTGCCTCCTGTTTCCCCATGGGAACCCTGACCCTCCCCCTGACAGCCCCCTGCTCCCCCTTTGCCCCTTATTCCCCATAGGGCCCCCTCAACCCTCAGAGAGACTCTGTTGCCCCCATTGAGAGTTCTGCTTAAATCTCATGAAACCTCTTGCCTCCTGCTCTCCCATTGGACCCCCTGTTCCCCCACTGAGAGCTTTCCTGCCCCCCATGAGCCTTCTTGCTCCCTGATGAAACTCTGTGCTCCCCCCCAAATAGCTTCCGCCGGGGGCCCCTGCCCAGCCATGGAGTGAGAGGTGGGTATGGCCCTGGGGCAAGGGGGGTCAGGGTGGGGGGGGCTGGTCTGACACTGCAAATGTCCCCAGGTGAAAATGGAACCAACGGCTCGGCTCTGGAGCTGCCCCCCAACCACTGGCCTAGCTGTGTGGAGCAGGAGGAGATGCTGAACCTGGGCTTCACCATCGGGTCCTTCCTGCTAAGCGCTGCCACCCTGCCCCTGGGGGTGCTCATGGACCGTCTGGGGCCCCGGCCCCTCCGCCTCCTCGGCAGGTGCGGGGGAGTCTGGGGGTCAGGAACCCCCTGGGTGGGGGTTGTGTGGAAGCGGGGCCCATGGATTGGGAGCTGTGGCCCTGAGGAAACAGGGCTGGGCCCTAAGATGGGAGAGGTGGCTGGGGGAGTGGGGGGGACAAGGTAAATGGAGGGGGAGGTGTCTACTGGGGATGTCCCAAGGTGGGGGGTGCAGGAGGTGCCCATGGGGGAGGCTTGGTCCTGTGGGGGGGGCCTCAGGGATATGCTTAGGGTGGCTAGATCTCAAAGTAGGGGGCACTGTGGGAGATGGCCATGGGGATGGAGGGATCCCAGGGTTGGGGAAGGGCCATAGGGGATGCTGATTACTGCCCTGTGTCCCTGTAGTTTCAGCTTTGCTGTCTCCTGTGCTGTGATGGCCCTGGCTGCCTATGACCCCCCAGGTGAGGTGAGGGCCCTTTCCCACAGCTCCCCACCCCTACGTCTCCCCAGCCTGTTTCCTGAAGCCGATCCATACCTCCACTGACACAGTCCCCCCATCTCCACTGCTTATCTTGCTTTCTGCCATCCCCCAGTCTCCCAGCCCTGCGCTCCTCTGCTCCCCAGTCTCCCAATACCCCAGCCCTGTGCTCCTCTGCTCTGCCATGCCCCAAACACCCAGCCCTGTGCCCCTCTGCTCTCCCATCTCCCCAAATCCTCGGCCCCACGCTCCTCTGCTGTCCTGTCCCCCAAATCCTCGGCCCCACGCTCCTCTGCTGTCCTGTCCCCCCAAATCCTCAGCCCCGCGCTCCTCTGCTCTCCTTTCTCCCCAAATGCCCAGCCCCGCACTCCTCCGCTCTCCTGTCATAGAATCATAGAATATCAGGGTTGGAAGGGACCTCAGGAGGTCATCTAGTCCAACCCCCTGCTCAAAGCAGGACCAGTCCCCAATTTTTGCCCCAGATCCCTAAATAGCCCCCTCAGGGACTGAACTCACAACCCTGGGTTTAGCAGGCCAATGGTCAAACCACTGAGCTATCCCTCCCCCAAACCCCCAGCCCTGTGCTCCTCTGGTCTCCCGTCTTTCAAGTTCCCCAGCTCAGACTCATCTACTCTCCCCGTCTCTCTCTCTCCCCCAGTTCTCTCCCCACTGATTTTCCTCGGCCTGTCCCTGAATGGCTTCGGGGGTATCTGCCTGACATTCACCTCGCTGACGGTGAGTGTGGGATCTGTGCCCCCCTGGGGAGAGGGGCTGTGCTTGTCCCTGTGGGGCAGGAGGGAGTGCTGAGCCCCTTGGGAAGGCTGGCTGGGGGCAGCAGAGGGGAGGAAGAGGTAGCATGCCAGCCCTCCCCAGGGGCACAAAATATCTTTGGTCCCAAGGCTCCCCTTTTGATGCCCACAGGGGTCAGTGCTCTGGTCTCCTCCCAGGTCTTGGCATGGGGGCCTGAACCCCACAGCTGAGTACCGAGGAGGCAGGTGGCGTGGCAGGACCCTGGCCTGGAGTCACATGGCAGGGGAGTGACTAGCTCCCCTGCCTGTTTTTGGGTCTCCACGGCTCTCTGCTGTGCTGTGCCCTGCCCCGCTGAGGAGGCCTGTGCCCAAGAGTGGGGGCGTCACAGCTCACTCAGCCACTCTTGCCCCATGTGAGGGTTGGTTCAGGAGCATGGCAAAGCACCCAGCTTTCAGGGTGGGGCCCAGCCTGGGTCCCCAATGTGTGTGTGTGGGGGGCAGTGCGAAACATCGCGCTCACTGGCAGGAGGCTCTGTGCTGTCTCTCGCCATCTCCCAGGCTCAACATGCTCTCCCCTCATTGCTTCGGGCTGATGTGCCACTCGCCTGCCTTCCACGTCCACGGCTCCCATCGCTCTGGGCCAGGCTCTGAGCCATCTGCCTCCTGGCTTCCTCTGCATGGGCCCGACTGGTGGCTTGTACGGTGGGGCAGGGGCACTGGCCTGGCACCCAGCGTGGCTGGGTGGGGCTGGTTGCCCTGTGGGGTGGGGACAGGGCCAAGCTCTGAGCCTGGCACAGGAGGGCCTTGTGTGCCCGCTTGGGTCAGGTGGCGGCTGGGGCTGTGTTCGCCCCATGCTGACTGCTCCTGTCTGCGTTGGTTTCTGGGGGGTGCGCAGCTGGGCACTGCGGTTCTGGGCACACAGAGAAGGCCGGTTGGCGGGAATATCGCTGCAGGGTTTCCTTTGGGGGCGGGGCTGGGTCCCCAGTTGGTGGAACTGGGCCCCAGATGGCAGGCTGGGGTGTTCTTGGGGGCCATATCCACATGCCAGCTGCCAGCGTGAGCCCGCACGCTGCCGTCTCTGTGATGGGGTCTGACCCGGGGGTTGTGCACACGCTGCATGCAGCACTCTGAGCGGGGAAGTGTGCCAGCACTGGGTGCCAGCGAGCCCTCAGGGCCAGGCTGCCAGGTGACCTTGGCAAAGGGATGGGAACTGCTCTATATGGGCAGGGCAGAGCAGAGTGGGCAGCGCTGCAGCCTCTGGCGTGGGGCACTGCCTCGGTCAGGGGAGGGAAATCTCTCCATCCAGCATATGAGGGGTTACACACTCCCCACCCCTGTGGGGTCATGTTGCATCTTGGCACAGGCACAGCCCCCCCCCCCCACACCTGCCAGCAGTCACGTGACCTGGGCAGGTAGCTGGGCAGCCAATAGGAAGGCAGGATCGTGGGGCACACCCCCTTGCTGAGGGGATGGGAGGCAGGGCACGTGTTGGAGCTGGGCTAGGGCCCCAGCCACGTGCTGGCCTGTTTACTAAACCAAGGTGCCCTGCTGCTTGCAGCTGTATCTGTGGGAGGGGAGGAACAGCCCTGATCCCCTCCCTCATGGGGCCCCGACACTGTCCAGAGTTGGGATCCAGCCCTAACCCTCCCCCATGGCACCCTAACCCTGTATCTAGGATCCCTCCCCAGGGGGAATCCAGGCCTCCTCTCCCCTTCCCCCACCCGCTGCTCCCCTAGTGAGACACCCCCCTCAGTGGGGGTCAAAGGGAAACGGCTACCCCAGGCCTGAGGAGAGCTGGGCCCCTCAGGGCAAGTGGGCCTGAGCCGGGCCCGGGGAGGGGCCTGCAGCAGGGAGAAGTGGTGTCCATGGGCTGGAGGGGGAGGGAGCTGTCCCCCCCCCCCCCGTGCCTCTCCCCCCACTAACCTCTCTGCTCTGTGTCCTCCCCAGCTGCCCAACATGTTTGGGAACCTGCGCTCCACCTTCATGGCGCTGATGATCGGCTCCTACGCCTCCTCGGCCGTCACCTTCCCCGCAGTCAAGGCAGGTTCAACCCCCTCTTCCTGCCCCAGAGCAGTGGGTGGCCTGGGCTGCTGGACTGGGGGGCTCACAGAGAGTTAACAGCACCCCTGGGTTACGTGGGGAGAAATCAGGGGTATCGGGGTGACCCCTGCCCAAGAGGCCAGCCAGATCCTCCCTGTCCACATCCGCCCCCCTAACCTCCTGCTTCCCTGTTCCCAGCTGATCTACGACGCCGGCGTCTCCTTCATTGCCATTATGCTGACCTGGTCAGGCCTGGCCTGCCTCATCTTCCTCAACTGCCTGGTCAACTGGCCCAAGGAGTCCTTCCCGGCACCCGAGGAGGCGAACTACACGTGAGTGAGGGTGGGGGAGCTCCAGCCTTTCCCAGCAGGGGGCTCTGTAGGGAGCAGGGCGGGAGCACTGGCTGTGGGGGGGAGCTCCCGGCAACTCCAGCTTCAGCTTCTCCTACCAGGTGTCAGTGGCAGGTCTCCCCTAGCAGGCGGCGCTATGGGGACAGTGGCCGGTCTCCCGCAGCAGGGGGTGCAATGGGGGGCAGTGGTAGGTCTCCCCCAGCAGGGGGCGCTGGTTCTCCTCTCACCCCCCTTTCCTGGGTCAGGAAGAAGATCAAGCTGAGCGGGCTGGCACTGGATCACAGGGTGACAGGTGATCGGTTCTACACCCATGTCACCACCGTGGGGCAGCGCCTGAGCCAGAAGGGGCTGTGCCCGCAGGAGGGCAAGGAGCTTTGCCCATCCACGCAGGACCTGTGCCACGGGGCCACGATGCCTGCCGAGTGTGAGTGCCAGCTGGACCCAGCCTGGGGTGGCCCCAGCACCCATGGGGGCAGATCTCAGGGTACCTTGCAGAGGGCAGGGTCTCTGGGTGAGGGAAGTCCTGCTGCAGCACTCCCTGCTGGGCTGTGTGCGCCCCGGGTGGGCAGGGTTTGGGGGCTGCTGGGCTTCCCCAGAGTGTGTGTGGGGGAGGTTCAAGGTGTTAAGGGGGAAGGGCTTTGCCAAGGTGGGGGGCAGTGCTTCCTGAGGATGGCAGTGTGACAGGGCCACCCAAGAGTGTCTGAGGGTCTGACACCCCCACGGGGGAGCAGTGTGTGTGAGGGGGTTCTGTCAGGCGGGGGGGTGTGGGGTTCTCCCAGGCTGCAGCTACAGGAAACTTTAGGGAGTTGCAGGGCTCTCCCAGGCTGGGATTGCATGGGGGGGTGCAGTGCAGGCAGGGCCAGATTAACCTTTTGTGGGCCCGGCACCAAACATATCTGTGGGCCCCCATGGAGGCAGTGGAGCATGGCACGGGGAGGTCAGTCCATAGAGCAAGGCCAGCCATGGGCAATGGGGCAGGGCATGGCAGGGGCGGCCCTGCTCCGCCCAGCCCAGTGCGAGGGCACTATTTACAAACCGGCAGTTGCCAGACGCACAGTGGCCTGCCCGGCCCTGTGCTGCCAGCGTATCCCTTCCTCTCGGGGGGCGGGCCCATGCTGTGCCACACAGACCCCCCCAACCAACACTTCCCGATTCCCTATGGCCAGGGCCCCCCTGGATCCACTATGCCCAGTGCCCTCTCCACCCCTCCACAAATGCACAGCGCCTTGCACAGCACCACCCCTGCCCAGAACCCCATCACTAGTGCCCCAACACACACATCTTCCCTGCTCACTTACAGCCCAGCACCGCCACAGAGAGAGACCCACTCCCCCACGCCCTGCCTTCTGGCCGCGCTCACCGGCCCTGCTGGGAGGCGACTGTCTGCCAGGCTGAACTGTCAGCTCAGACAGGGCTGGTCCCAGGTCCGGGAATCGTCTGGCCCCTTGGGAGTGGCGCGATCAGCCAAACAGGGCCTGCCCCGGCAGGGCTCCCTGAGGACCCACTTGCCTGGAGAGGCCCAGCCAGACCCCCTCTCCCCACCACTGTCGTCCCCCCGCACCGGCTGAGACCTGAGACTGGCCAGGCTTCTGCACCAGTCCCAGGCGGCTCAGCTGTGGGGAGACATGCGGGGCCCCACAGGTGGTGGGAAGCAGAGACTGCTCGGAGCCAGAGATGCACTGGAGGCTGGCCGGGGGCAGAGAGAAGCAGGGGGCTGGGGACGAGGATGGAGAGGAGCCCTCGGCCAGCCAGTGGGCGGGCTGAAATGAGCAAGTGGTGGGCAGGGAGCCAGTGGGGTCTCGGGGCGCAGTGCAAATGGAGCAGGCCAGGGCCCCTTCTGAGCATGGGCCTGGCTCCATTGTAAACCCAGCACTGAGTGCAGGGCTCTCCCAGGTCGGGGGTGCAGGGCGGTGGGGACTCTCCCAGGCTGGAGGGTGCAGGGGTTGTAGTGCAGGGCTCTCCTAGGCTGGGGGTACAGGGGACCGTAGGGAGGTGCAGGGCTCTCCCAGCCTGGGAGGTGCCAAGCTCTAACAGGCTGGGTGCTGCAGGGGCTCTCCCAGGCTGGGGGGTGCAGCCTGGGGCAGCAGGTGGTGTGTGCGTGGGGCTTCCCCAAGCTGTGTGTGGGTGGTGCCAGCTATGCCCCCAACCTGCCAATTTATGGCCCGGCAGCTGCTCCGTGCAAGGCTAGGTACCTCCTGCATCAGGCAGTGACTCTGCAGGCCAAGGGGCGCTGCCTGGGTGTCTGGCTCCACCTGCTGGCGGGATCGGGGAGCCTGACCTTCTCCGGCCATATGCCCGACACCGATAAGTTGCGCTGGGTTCTGCCTGCGGGATCTGGGGTGGCCCTAACCCACAGGAGGAACGGAGCATGCAGTCACCCACGCGGCCAGTCTCCTGCGCAGCTGCTAGACTGGGCTCAAGGTTGGAGAGAACCCAGGAATCCTGGCTCCAACAACCCCCCCTCCCCCAACCACTAAATCCCACTGACCTACTAAAGCTAGGTTACAACCAGGAGTCCTGACTTCCACCCCGTAACTAGACCCCACTCCTCCCTCTCACAGAGCTGGGAGTAGAAGCCAAGAATCCAACAGTGTTGAGATTCACCTTTTCCACATACGAGAGAAGAGGTGGGCTGTGACAGACACCCCTGTCTGTTTGTAGGGGGGTGATGGGGGCTGCGGTGGGGAGAGTATGGGAATGACTCTGGCTGAGGCTGTTGGGGGGGATGGGGGCTGCGGTGGGGGAGGGTAATGTGGGGATGACTCTGGTAGAGGCTGTCGGGGGGACGGGGTCTCTAATTGGAGGGAGAGTGGGGATGACTCTGTCTGAGTCTGTCGGGGGAATGGGGGCTGCGGTCAGGGGAGCGTAGGGATGACTCTGGGTGAGGCTGTCGGGGGGATGGGAATTGCAGTCTGGGGAGTGTGGGGATGGCTCTGGCTGAGGCTGTTGAGGTGATGGTGTCTCTGATGGTGGGTACTATCATGTCTGGTGAAGGAGATGTGGGGGTTGTCTGGGGCTGACAGTGACATCTCCTCCTTGCCTTCTCCCTGCCCCCGCCCCCACCTGCAGACTTGATCCCCTTCCGCCGCAGTGTCTGCTCCCCCATCTTCCTGTGGAGCCTGATTACCATGGGCATGACCCAGCTGCGCGTCATCTTCTACATGGCAGCGATGAACAAGATGCTGGAGTTCCAGGTGACAGGCGGCGGCCAAGACGGTGAGGGGAGCAGAGGGGTGCGGAGGGGTGTCATGGATCCACAGGCTCTGCTCTGCTCCATGCCCAACCTCTCACCAGTCCTTGGCCCCCAAGGCCCCACCTAGTTCCACAGGGGCAGGCCCATGGCCTCTAGGGCCCCAGCAAGCCCTGTCTGTCTCCGTGGCTCCCTGCAGCGAATCCAGCTGAGCCAGTCCCCTGCGGGAGGTTTGTGCCCTTCGGGGCACTGTACTGTCAGTGATATCTGCAGCGACAGCAGTAGCCTTCCCAGGCACGGGGGAACAGCGTATTACCCGCCTGCCCCATGGCATCGGAAAGGCTTTGGGTTAGCACAGAGAGGCAAAGGTTGAGCTATAGTCCAGCCTGGCCAGCGCCGGTGCAATTAGCCAGCCAAGCTGTTATGGCCTTGATCTCCGTCTGTCTCCTTGTCAGCCCTGAGGCCTGGCCACCAGCCTCCTTTCCCCTTTGTTCTCCCACTGGGCCCTTTGCGCTGCTTCCCAGCTGAGGGCCAGGGGAATATCTCCCTCCTCCTGGCTGGTGGCTGCTGGGGTGAACAGCCCGGTCATTGGGGTTCCCGCTCTCTTGCTGGATTCTCCATTGATGTGGGTTGGTTTTCGCCAGTCCTTTGCCTACCCTTTGTACCACCCCAGCCAGCCACGGGACACACACACACCTCATGGTTCTTGCTCTGCCCCAAGAACAGCTGGTTAACCCTTTGTACTCCTGTGCAGAGCAATCAAAGCACAGAGGGAAACTGTGGCACGCATAGGACTCATAAACATATTACAAAATTTCCACTTGGTCACAAGGGGACATAGGCCAGGTGGAGGCGTTAGGTGGGGGCCTGCTCTCATGGACCCACAGGGTGTGTACTGTGCCCTGACGTTTCCCCTGTCCCTCGGAGGAGCCCCACAGAGGGCCCCACTCTTCCTTAAGGGCCAGTCACGCGGCCTCCCCGCCCCTGGGCTCCACCGGGAGCTCTGTTCAGTGAGGCCGCGCAAGCCGGGCTCCTGGCCACAGACACATCCACTCTTCGTGCCAATGTGATTTTCAGCACAAACCTGCCCTAACTCTCAGCCCAGCTGGCTCTCAGTTTGTTGTCCAAGGGCTGAGTTCGTCCATCCACCTGCGGGAGGATCCCAGGGATCGCTGGGGCTCCCACTGGCTTTACAGACCCTTGATCGATGTGGAGCGAGGCCCCAGGCTGTTATGGGACCCAACACCTCCTGCCCCCAGAACCTCTTTTAATCCTTTTGTGCCCACAAGTAGCAAGGCAAAGTACAGAGGGAAACTGAGTCATGCATAAAAATATCTCAGAAAATCATCACTTCATCACAGGAGGGCATAGAGCATCAGGGGGAGCTGTGTGTGTGGGGAGTTGGGGTAGGAGGGGGAGGCAGAGGCCAGCAGGAGGAGCTGGGTATGGGTGTGGGGAGGAGAAGATGTTGGAGGGACATAAGCTAGGATGAGGGAGGGGGCCTTCTCTCCAGGCCCTTTATCCCCTGTCTGTGTCTCTTCCCCTCGTTGACTCCAGTGCCGGAGGAGCGGATGGAGCAGGCCGAGGACACAGGTAGGAGCGGCTGGGGGGTAGCCAAGGCCAGCCCTGCCCCCTGCCCCTCCAGCCTTACTAGCCAGGCCGGGGTGGAGAGAGAGGCAGTGCTGTGGGAGCATCCCAGAGTCCTGTCCCTGGCCCCAGCTCTGGCAATTTATGGAGCTGCCAAGAGACTGGGGAGCCCCAGTCCCGAGTGGGGCAAAAAGTGGAAGTGGGGTCTCCCACATGGGGTGGCCGATGCACCGATGCCCTCCCCAGGTGCTGTGTGGGTGGAGCCTGCGGGCAGGGTTCTCCCCTATAGGGCAGAAGGATGGGGTCTGGGTGTGGGGTTCTCCCCCTGATGGGGAAGGGCATGGGCATAAGGGTCTCCTCCCTGATCAGGGATTGGGGGTGAGGACTGGGCACAGGGGTCTCCTCCCTGATGGGGATGGGGACAGGTCCTGGGAGTCTCTGTGGCAGTGGGGTTGGGGGCGGGGCCTGGGCACCGAGTTCTCACCATCTCCCTGATGGACAGTTGGGTTCTACGCCTCCGTCTTCGGGGTCATGCAGCTGCTCTGCCTTGTCACCTGCCCCTTCATCGGCTACGTGATGGACTGGCGCATGAAGGACTGTGTGGACGGGCCGCTGGGCATGGGTGCCACTGCAGCAGCTGGGTGAGAGTGTGTGCCCGGAGCATGGACCCTGCTGAGGGGCTGGGAGTGTGAATCCTGGCACTAGTCCCTCGGGGTGCAGACCCAGCTTGGGGGCCTGGGGATGTGAATCCTGGTGCTGGTGCCCCAGGGCGCAGACCCTAGTGGGGGTGCTGGGGGGTGAATCCTGGCGCTCATGCCCGGGGGCATGGACTCTGCTGAGGAAGCTGGGGGGTGAATCCTCACACTGGTGCCCCGGGTCATGGACCCTGCTGGGGGGACGTGTGTGTGTGTGTGTGTGTGTGTGTGTGTGAATCCTAGTGCTCATGCCCCAGGGCACGGACCCCGCTGGGCTGGCTGGTGACTCTTTCCCCTGCCGTTCCCAGCGCCAGGGCTGAGAAGTCACCTGCTAGGCCCCGTTACCGCAAGATCCAGAAGCTCACCAACGCCATCCGGGCCTTCACCTTCACCAACCTGCTGCTGGGGGGCTTCGGGGTCACCTGCCTCATCAACAACCTACCTCTGCAGGTACCACTGGCACTCTGCCCTGCTCCCGCACAGTGCCCCAGGCAGGTGCCGCCCCTGGCCTGCTCCCTCCCACCCCATGGCCCGCCAGAGCTGGTGCCGCCCTGAGTCTCCTGACCTTTCCCATTGTGCCCCAGGCCCAATGGTCATTGTCTGCTGCTGCTCCCCCGTGGTGCCCCCCCATTCTGATGGCTCTCTCTCTCTCTCTCTCTGCAGTTTTTGACCTTTGTCCTTCACACCATGGTGCGAGGCTTTTTCCACTCCGCCTGCGGGGGTCTCTACGCAGCTGTGTGAGTCGCCCCCCCCCCGAGCCCCGCCCCGACCTTCCTGCATGCCCCGCCACACCCAGTCCTGGAGCACTGGCCGGGGATGCCCACAGGGGCATGACCCAGCAGCTGGGGACCCCATCTCCCTCCCTCCTTAATCTTCCTGGGGGTCCAAGCCCAGCTGGCTAAGGCTGATGGAGTTCGGTGTGGGTCAGTCGTTCTTGATGGCCAAATATATGGGGGGGAGGGGTACAAACCAGCTGGGATGTGGGGCAGGTGGGAGGGGAGATGGGGGGTTGCCCCCTTGATCCCTCTCATTCTCCTGTCTGCTGGGGCCAAGGGGAGAGGTTTGGGGGTCACTAATCAAGGGGGCCTCACTCCTAGGACTTTGGTTACCTGGAAGGAGTGCCAGGTGGGCAGAGCCCTCATTGGCCGCTTGGCCTGTGGTTGCAGGTTCCCGTCCAGTCACTTTGGCACTCTAACTGGCCTGCAGTCGCTGATCAGCGCCGTCTTTGCTCTGCTGCAGCAGCCACTCTTCATGGTCGTGGTGGGGCCCCTGGCCGGCGACCCCTTCTGGGTAAGCGCAAGGGCCGTGACCCGGGGCCAACCCTGTCCTGGGATCCCCTTCCCACAGGCCTCAGGCTGGGGAGCCCCCGCCCCCACCCCATGGAGCTAGCATACGGCAAGGGGGCAGGGCAATACCAGTTCCTGACCCCACCCCCAAGGGCTTAGACTCTGCCCCGCTCTGGGGCTGATCCACCAAGGGGTGAGGGAGGCTGGGGCGGGGGGTTGGATCTGGTGCCCTTTCCCCTGGCTGGGCAGGGAGCTCTGCGGAGCACCTGGCCCCGTTAGACCAGAGGTTGCCATTTGCCCCAGTTGAATGCATTAGCTGACACTGGAGAGGTGAGGGATGGGGCTAGACCCAGGCTCCTCCTACCATCCTGGAAGGGGCCACAGGGACCTCCCTGCCCTTGGAGAAAAGGAGCATCTTTTGGTATACTGGGTGGAAGGAACAGGATGGCTCAGGGAAGAGGGGAATGGGACATAGGGCCTTTCCCTTCTACGGGGCACTGGCTCTGATCTGACCCCAGGATGGGGTCACTGACTGGCTTGGGGGGTAAGACCCAGAGTCTTTGCCCTCTAGGGAGTGCTGGCCCCTGCGCCTGGCTGGCTTGGAGTGGGACAGTCCCTGGTGGGGCAGGTGCCTGTGTCCAGATTGGCAAAGCTGCCCAGTTGGCACTAAAAAGGTCTTGCCCCCCCAGGGGAGGAGTGCAGGGCTGTGGAGCGGGCCCCTTTCCCAGCATGCCGTGCAGTTAATAGGGGGTGGAGAAGGAACATATTTTGGTGGCTGAATCACTGAGTGGGTAGCTCAGCTGTGAGATGAAATCACTGATTTTCCCCCCCTCCAAATCTCTCCCACTTGCTTTGCACCCCCCCCCCACCCACCCCCCGCAGGTCAATTTTGGCCTCCTGATCTTCTCTCTCCTGGGCTTCCTGCTGCCTCTCTACCTCTGCTACTTCCGGCGCACCCTGCTCCGGGACCAGACGACGCTCGGAGAGATCCCGGACCTGGCTGAGGGTGCCCAAGTCAAAGTCCAGGACGGCATGGCCCTCAATGGCATGCTGAGCGCTGACGACACTGAGGCATAGGGGGGGCTGGAGAATGGGGGGGGGGGGGAGAGAGCGTGGGTGACATAGAACAAAATGCCAGATCCGCTCATCAGACGATTGCCGAACAGATGGGATGAGACACTAAGAGCAGGAAAAAGAAACACTTGTAGGTTTCAATACGCGGGAGCCATGGAAATAGCCGAGCTGCGTCGAATTTCTAATAGTTTTTTTTATATATATCGAGAGAGAGAGAGTTCTATGTATTTTTGCAGTGAACTTTATAAAGCTCTATGACTGTAAATAGCTAACCAAAGATCGGGGTGCACTCCTAAGCCCCAAATCAGGACGCACCTTCCCATAAAGATCTGCGCCTTGGAAAGGGGTGCTGGATCAGGGCATTCAGGATAATAATTTGTAGCACTTACCTAGCCACTTTCATCTGTCAAACTGTGGTGGGTGAGTATCGGAATTCCCCTCCTCCCCCCATGTTATAGATGGGGAAACTGCCTAGCTGCCAGGTCCTGGGTTTGAATCACAACTTCCCCCTCTCTGCCCTGCCTGATTGAGCCTTCACCTATCTGCTAACATGGAGGGGTCAAAAAGTTTCCTCACCCTGCTAGGATGTCCCTCATTGGCTCACACTGGCTTGTTGATAAAGTTTCTTTTAAAACAAATGTATTTCTCCACACAACACACAGTCAGCCTGCTGGAACTCTGCCAGAGGATGTTGTGAAGGCCAAGACTAACAGGGTTAATAAAAAAAAGAACTAGATAAATTCATGGAGGGTAGGTCCATCAATGGCTATTAGTCAGAATGGGTAGGGATGGTGTCGCTAGCCTTGGCTGGGAATGGGCAGCACAGGGACTGTCCCAATGTTTAGGTCTTTGTCCCGCATTCTGACCGATGCACGGTGGGGACGCCATTTGTCCTGATATTGTCCTGATATTGCGGCTTTCGCCGCTCTGGCGTGTTTTTTTTTTGCTTCATCAACTCCAGCCGCTTTTTTTTTTTTGCTTTCCCCATGTGTCCCGATATTTTCTTTGTTTCATCTGGTCACCCTAGGGCAGCAGGAGATGGATCACTTGATGGTTACCTGTTCTGTTCATTCCCTCTGGGGCACCTGGCACTGGCCGCTGTCAGAAGACAGAATACGGGGCTAGATGGACCTTTGGTCTGTATGGCCACTCTTATGTTCTCTTCTAGAATGTCCCCTGTCTGCCAACGCTGGGGGTCAATAAAGCTTTCTGTTTCTTCTAGGACATCCTCTATCTGCCAATGCAGGGTGCTGATTAAGTTTCCCTTCCCTTCTCAGGCCACCCCACACCAAGATACCCTCTATCTGCTAACTCTGGGATGTTGATCAAGTTTCCTTCTGTTATAGACATACTCTTGTCTCCTGACACTGGAGTGTTGATCAAGTTTCCCCTCCCCTATTTTATAAGCTATCTCGCTGTGTATGGTGGCTGTGGATCCCACCCCACCCCAGCAGAACCAGACCCTGGGAGGTGTCTGGGGTGAATGGCTGCCGGGTGCATATTTCTCAGGTACTCCTATTCATCTCTTATTTGGGAGAGAGCAAACGTCCATGTCCACAAATGGTACTAAGGGTGGATCAGATCCAACAGTGGGTTCTGAGTCTGGCTGCAGCCCTCTCGGGGGATGGGTGCAGGCGCTGGGTTGGCAGTCCTGAAGGGAGGTGCTTGAAATCACAGGCTATCTCTGTCATTCTGGGCAGCGCTGGGGAGCAACCACAGTTGGCCACCTTCCAGTGACATCCATGGAGGCGTTGCATCCATTCTCTGTGGTGCTGCACCCCCTTCCCGGGGGCCAGCAAAGGGGTTGGCCAGGAAGGGGTGGGAATGGGCCCCTGCCCCCCTCCTCTCTGTAAGCCCCACTGTCTCTCTCCTCCCCCATCGCTGGTGCTCCACAGCCGGGGGGGATTTAATTTATTGTTCTGCTCATATGTTTCAGAGGAAATAAAAAGGCAAATATGAGGCCTGGTGGTGATTGTGTCTAGGGGATCTGGGCCCCACCCCAGTGATATCCCATCTCTCTTGGGGCTTCCAGGAATCTCAGGACAAGGCCCCTCAGGAGGCGGCTTCTAAGGAACAGGGGCTCAAGTCTTGCCCCAGATCAAAGACGGGCCAAGAGGCAGGAATCGGAGAGCAAGATCATCCTGGCAGCGGGTTAATGCCAGGTCTGCTGGCTCTGCACCGGTTCCCGTGTCTAAGCTCTTAGCGTGCTGGCAGAGAAGGTCAGTGGCAAAGTGGCAGCAGCTGCAGCGGAGAGCACACCCAGAGCGTGAGGTCAGTCAAGGCGTAGCGAGGGAGCCCAGAGGGACAGGAACGGGTGACATGCCGGGAGCTGGAATTCAGTGTCTGCTCCATGCAAGGAGATGGAAGAATTTGAACCCCACGTCCCACCTGACGGGTCTGAAATAATTGTTGCAGCTCAGAAAGGGGCCTGGGTGTCATTGCAGACAGATCAGTGGAGAGCTCTGCTCAATGCGCAGCCACAGTCGGAGCAGCAAAGCTGTGAGGATGCCGAAGGAACGAGATGGTGAATAATAGTGAGGATATTATAGTGCTTTCATATCAGTGGATGGCGCAGTCTCCTCTGGACACCATGCGCTGCACAAGTCGCCCCATCCCCAGAAGGATGGTGCAGATCTTGTGGGGTTCAAGGAAGGGTGACAATGATCCAAGGGCCTGGAAACATGCTCCAACGATGAGAGAGTGAAGAAATGGGGGATTGTTACCTTAGAAGGGATATGGGCACGGACGGGATGGAAGTCTATAAAATACCAAAGGGAGAGCTGGAGCTGCTGCTTTCCTTGTCTCCTGATACAAGGGGACAGTTGGAGATGTGGAAAGGGGGCAAATTCCCACCCCAAGAGTGGAAAGTCTTATTTTATACAAGAGACCATTAGCCAGGGGAACTGCCTGCCACAAGATTGCAGTGAGGCCAACAGCAGGGCTCCAAAAAGGGACTGGCCATTTCTGTGGGTAACAAGACTAGGCTGAGTTTCAGTGAATGCTGCCTGCGTTGGGTCAGGGATATTAGAGCTCTGGCTTAAACCTCACAGCCGATCTCTGATTACTAGTGATGATGATGATGAGACCTTGTGTGTGTGTGTGTGTGTGTGTGTGTGGGTGTGTGTGTGTGTGGTGGGCAGATTATCCTACACTGGATCCTATGGGATTCTTTACACTTTCCAGGGCAGCCGCTGGTTCCAGCCACTACTGGAGATGGGGAAACTGGGCTAGATGGCCCTGGGCTCTGCTCCAGTTGGCTGGGCTCCGTGTCCTCCATGGTGACTGGCCGCACCACTCACTGCAGCCTCATGACACCCTGTGATCACCCAGTCAGAACAGGGTTGGGTCTGGTTAGTACTGTGGTGGGAGGTGCTGTCCCCTCACAGTCAGTGCTGGCTCCTATGCCCCAGCATGGTGCTAGGGGGCGCTGTGCTGCAGGGAGCAAGGGTGGGGTGTCACGGATCTACAGGTTCTATGCTATGCCCTGGCCTGGAAGCCCTCCCTTGGGAAGACTCCTTTAAGCACGCCAGACCCCCAAAGGGTCACACCTTTGCACCAGGACAGGCCATGTGGCTTCAACACCTCCAAGACCAAGCATCTGGGCTCCAGCCCTCCTCCTTCACCCCGCGAACTGCGCCCAGCATGTCCAGTTGAGCCAGATGCCTGGCCGGTGACCAGCGCACCTCTACACTTATCTGCAGTGACCCCAGGCTGCCATCTCCAGGGTTATTAGTCACCTGGCTCCACGCATGGGGAAGGCCTGAGGTCAGCAGGGAGAGGCAAAGGGTGAGACAGAGCTCAGCCTGGTCCATGCCAGGGCTCCTTAGAGCCATGCTGCTCTAGGAACCATCCTTGGCTTCCTGGCTTCGTCTCGGTCCCAGGGGAGAGCACCAGTGACTCTGGGAGGCCAATACTCAGTGCAGGTTCCTGCTACTGCTCTGCTCCGGATGGCACTGGGCTGCGCTGACATGTTCAGCTGTCTCTGTAGGGAGGCATTCAGCTTCACTTGCTGGGCACGGTGTGTGCAGCGAAACAACTGGCAATCGCGGCTCTTTGGGGGTGGTCATTGGGGTTGCCGTTGTCTCTGTAGGCTCTGCCAGTGATTGGCATTGGTGCCAGTCTGCCCTTAATGAGTCCTTCAGATCACCCCATGCAGTTACACATGCCAGACGCCTCGGGTCTCCTGTGCTTTACGCTCCGTGTATAGCCGCATGGAGCACTAAGAGAAATTGAGGCACGCATTGAGTCATACAAATATGACAAAAATTCCTATATTTGTCACGGGGCTCAGTAGGGGGCACTCTTCCCTCCCACTCCAGACTGGCCCCAATGCCCCACTGGGGTACGGGGCATGCCATTCTACAAAGAGCAGGGTATGGGCTCTGTAGGGCTTCATCTCGCCTCACAGTCAGTGCAGCCTCCAATGCCCCAGCGCAGCACTCGGGGGCACTGTGCTGCAGGGAGTGGGGGACTAGATAGGGGGTGCTCTCCCCTCACAGTCAGTGCTGACCCCAATGTGGCATTAAGGGGCTCGGTGCTGTTTTAGGTTCTAGCTTTCAGATGAGACTGAAAAATGAGGCCTGGCTTAGGTGCAATATCAGAAGAGCCTGTTTACTTTCCAAAAGCACAGGGGCATTTCCTCGCTCCCTCCCCCCCCCCCTGCAACTCCAGCCCTGAATTTATCTTCTGCTTCCCCTGACCGCCCCATGGAGTTTCATTTGGGCAATGCTTTGGTCTGTTTCTTTGCCTAAATGCTTCTGCTGTGGTGTTAATAACAGCTACTGCGCCTCCCCCCAGAGGTGGCTGCATTTGCATTTGCCCCTGGAAAGGGCTGTGGGGGGTCCTTCGGCCTGCAGTATCAGTGACATGGATGTTATTGCCCCATCCTCTTCTTGGTGGAGCTGAAGCCCAGACCCACATGATTGCCCAGAGCTGGGGTTGTATTTAGGGGGACTGTCCCCTGTTGCTGTCCCCTCAATATCTTGGCAGCACAGTGTGCTCCCAGTCACAATAGGCGTGGCATCTTGATCCCATTCTGCCGCTCGATGGGCTGCGTCTCTCAGTGCCAGGGACCCGCCGGCAAGCATGATGGACGCACTGGCCGAGGGCGAGGCTTGCCAGCAGGCAGGGTAAGGGAAGGAGCAGAGTGGGGGGAGCAAGGCTCCTGGGAGGGGGCTCCCTCATGAGCTGAGACTCCTGGGATGGGGTGGGTAGAGGGGCTAATGGCTGGGGGGCACCTATGAGTGGAAGAGGAGGTGAGGCTCCAACTACAGGGGTCTGTGTCGGGGTGCAGCCTCCAGCCTCTGTCTCTCCAAGCTCTGTGGGGAAATCCCAGCCCCTGTGCCCTAGTGGCCATCTCCTGCCGACTCTGGTGGGTCCAGCCCCCGACCGCCCTCCCCTGTGCCACCACACACTGGTGCCCTTACGTGTCTCCGTAGGAGCCAGCTCCAGCAGGGCTGGTGCTGGGGTCAGTCACGTATTAGCCTGTACACACTGTGTGGGGTCCCTGGCCCCTTCCTTCCCCTACGCAGGGCCCAGCTGCTGGATGCCATGTGTGGCAGGGGGGGTGGGTCTGGGCTCTCTCTCTCATATACTCTCATACTCTCTCTCATGCAATGCAAAGCAAAGCAAGGCTGGATGGTGGCCTGGTCAGAGCAGCCGAACTCTGCAGGAAATTCGGGGTTAACAGCAGGTGTTTTGCCTGGGGGGAGAGGGGGGAGAATTTCCTTCGTTTTTCCAAAAATCAAAGGAGAATTCAGTGAGGTAATGCAGGCCGTGCCCTCAGCCAGTGACCCGAACAGTCAGCCCTTAGTAGGGTTTCAGCATATTTCCCTATGCTGAATATGGGACACCTGAAAAAATTACTAATATTCAAGTGAGTTCAACAGTAATCAGTCAGAACTATGCAGTACAAACATTCAAATTAACATCAAGTTGACTGAGCCCCTGTTAAAAAGAAATACTGCGTAGTTGGATTCTTGCTATTTACCTTCTTATCTTTAAGGCAGGAAGGAGCCTGCTGGCCCAGCTGCTAGTGAGCTGAGCGCTCCAACCGAGGGCGGGGGGGGCACCACACAGCACTGGAAGTGGGACGTGCCCCACCAAGGGGATATGGAGGAGCAGCGGTGCTGGGGGGGTGAAGGGGCAAAGCAGGGAGAGGACAGCGAGAGGGGGAGCACGTAAAGGGCCAATGGGTGGGCAGCAGAGGCAACCCGTAACTGGCCACTGCCTGGCTCCTGCCCACACTCACCAGCCACTGCAGTTTGCAGTGAGCAGCTAGCGCCAGCTGGAAACGAGACAGGGGTTGGGGCCCTGCAGGCCCAAAGCCAGCACGCAGCGGGGGCTGTGCTGACGGACTAGCAGGGGGAGTGGCCAGCCCCGCATGCTGCATCTTCACCCCGCCAACCAGCCTTGCACACCCACCCACATCAGCGGCCACTGGATTCCCCCCCTCCACTGGTGGCTGGCGAGCAGCGATCTGACCAGCAGCAGGACCTGCCAGTACTGATGGGGGGAGACAGAAAATACAAGACAATTTACCCATTTTCAAGAAAAAATCAGGACACCTGCAGGAGGGCCTAAATATGGGACTGTCTCTTTAAAAACAGAACATCTGGTCACCCTAGCCTTGAGACCACCTCGCCCTGTGCCCATGGCAATCCCAGACCCCTCTCCTGCCCGGTACCAAATCCTCCTATACATACTAAATTAAAAAAAAAAAAAAAAGGTGGGGGGAGGGAGGGGCTTGCCCATTGCCAGAAGAGTATGTATCACATCCAGGTGCAAGGATGTGATACACTGAAGAAGATTAAAGCACTGGGCTGGGGGCCACGACTCCTGGGTTCTATTCCTGGCTCTGACCTTTTGGGTGACCCTGGGCAAGTCCCTTCCCTGCTCTGTTCCTCAGTCTCCCCATTTGTCGAAAGGGAGTAATGGGAGGGTCATGTGGCTAATTTGTTAATGACAAAGGACTTTGACCTCTGGGGCTGGAACAGGCTAGAGAGGGGAAAAGGGAAATATGATTTATCGGCTAGAGCTGAGTCTAAAGGCCATTTATGTTAATAAACACAGAGTTTCTTTTTCTCTTTCTTTCTTTGATGTTCTTGTCTCACGTCTTTCCTCTGGCCCAGCGCCACGCTGGTGGCTGCCATCTCAGTTCATGCCAACGGATGGCAGGGAGATGCAGCAGGTAGACTTCCATCAGATGGGGGCGGGTGCTCCTATTCGCTGGGCAGGAAAAGGGCACAGGCAAGAGGGCACAGCCAGGCCCCACTAACTCTTTGGCTGCTTCCCCAACCACAGGGGCAAGAAGGGAACGCTCTGCTCCCCTTTCCGGCACTGCTTCGAGGAAATAAGCCCAGGGGTGAGATCCAAGTTTGCCATTAAAAGATGGGCTCCAAGGCAAAGCCTACTCCACTGCTGGGTTTAATGCACTCACCCGCAGGGAGGGCAGGTGACACAAAGAGCACTTTGCAAATACCCATGAAAGGAGCCTCCCCGTCCTACCTGTGGGGTGGGCAAGTATTGATCTCCTCATGGGCCAGATGGGGAAACTGAGGCCCAGAAAGGAGAAGTGACTTACCCAAGGCCAGATAGCATGTCAGTGCCAGAACCAGGAATAGAACCCAGGACTCTGACTCCCAGGCCCACTCCTGCTCTATTCACTAGACCCCACGACCCCCTCTCCCCCCAGAGCTAATGATAGAACCCAGGAATCCTGGCTCCCAGCCCCTCCTCCTGCTGTAACCACTAGACACCACTCTTCTCCCACTGGTAGGGTTTCACTAGGCCTTGTGCCCCCACACTAGGGGTGGCTGCCCCCACAGTGACCCCTTGTGTTATACGACCTTTCTCACCATTGTCTCTCACTGACGTTATTTCATGTGCCGAGATGCCAGGATCCCGTCCCAATTCTTCCCAGGGCAGTTGCACCCAGAGCCCATTGGGGGTGGGGCACAGAGCCAGTTGCCCAGTGGCAGAGGAGACCACCTTGGGGGCAGCGGGAGCAGGGGAGCGGAGCAATGGCCCATGAGTGGCTGGCTGCCCAGTGAGATCTCCACCCACAACATCAGCTGGGCAGGGCGGGGGCAGAGCTTGTTCTGGTGCCCATTCAATCCATGGGTGAAGCTGTGGGTGCCAGTGGGCGCATGCCAAGCCAGTGGTGCTGCAGCACCATGACCAGACAGACCATGTTGCCCATCCTGTGTGGGCCACCTTCCCATGGGCACAGGGGGCCGCCATTCCGCAGCCCTGGGGAGCGCAGACACCAGTTGGGGGAGGTGTGGAGGGGTCTCTCCCGGCAGCCTCAGGCCCAGCCCAAGTGGCCAGAGCAGGGCCACCCACCTGGCAGTGGCAGCACCATGCTGCTTGTCGGGAGGGACCACCCCGGGGTGTGGCACTATGCCACCCCCCCCCCGATCTGCAGTAGAGCAGTGGGGAGGCAGCCAGGCAATCAGGGCAGGCCCACCCCCGGCCCAGCCAGAGCCCTTCACTTCCCTCTCCCTGCCCATGCTAATCCTTGCAGGAGGAAGTAATTCCCCTTGCAGGGAAGATTATTAGAAGAAGCCGGACTGCGCCTCTTCTAATCCTGGCACCCGAGGGGGGGTCATGGGCCTAGTGGGGAGGGGCTGGGGGGGTCAGTGTGGGGGCTGGCACAGCCACATGCCTGGGGTGGTCTCTTCCCCAAGCAGGGGCACGAGAGACCTGACCCTCCTGGGGAGGGGGCAATCAGGCTGGGGTCTGCAGGCCACAGGGCCCCCTGTCCCCCACCCATTGTCTTGGTTCCCTGGGAAGGCAGCCTCCAGTATTAACCCTTGAGGGGTCAGGCCCAGCAGAGCTGGGTGTTGGCAGGCAGGGACCAGGAATGCCATCTCCCACTTGGCTGCTGTGTAGACGGGCACTGGCTGCAGTCAGGGCAGGGAGAGACGAGCAGCACTGGGCACTAATGCCTAGGGCACCAGGACGGGCCCCTGTGCCTTTGGGGGTCAGATCATCCTTTGTCATGGATCTCCCCCACAGCAGCATGCCCCACACACCCCACTCTGTCTGCCTTCAACCCATGCCCTGGTGCGGAAAGGGGACCCCATTCCCATAGGGACCCCCGATTGCTCATTGCAGGGCCGGGAGGGGAGGGCTGGCTTGGGGAGGAGTGTCTTGGACATGTGGGGAGGGGCCCAGATGTTGTTGGGGGTGAGGGCTGGACTCCTCCCCCCGAAGTTGGCATGGGGGCAGGAGGCAGCGATGAGCAAACGAAGGCGCTGGGGGGGGCTAGAAAAGGGAAAACAACCCAATTTTTGCAGTGAACAGATGCTGCGAAAGGGCTGCGTGTTGGGCGAAGGGATCATGGAGGAGGGTTGAAGCCAGGGAGCAGGGCTGAGCCCCTTCAGCACTCCTCTGCGCCCCCAAGAATCCAGGAGGTGAGGCTGCCCCCCAAGCATCCTCACTGCCCCAGGGCCATCGAGATAGGGGTCCCTGAGCAGGGGATCTGTGCCCTCTGGGCACTGCCCTGCCAGTGGGCAGTGGGGGGGCCCTGGTGCAGCTCTGCCAGGAGGAAAACCCTGCCCCACATACACATGGCTCCCCCTGCCCTCTCCACGGCTCCCCAGCCAAGTTTTAAGGATGCTTTCTGCCTATGCCCCCAGCGTACCTTGTCCTGATTGGGAAGGGGGGTGCAGCACCCCCTCTGAGCTCTCTGTCATTGCACCCCCTTCCCAGCAAGGGCAGCCTCCCCCCCCACCCCAGCTGGAGTGGGGTCAGGCAAGGGTTAACAAAGGCCTGGCACTGTGAGTGGGAGGTTCTCGCTTAGTCAGGGCTGCAAACGCCTGGCAAGGTGTTGAGCTTGCACCACAGGAGGGGAGAGGCGTGAGCTGGGGGAGGGCAGGGGGAGGGGCACAAAAGGAGGGAGGGGAGACAATAGGGACCAGGCAGTATCACAGCAGGAGGGCAGGGGCCTGTGTGTGCCAGGTGGGCACTTCAGGGGCTGTCAACCCCCTCCTACCCGCATGGGGCCATGGGGGGAGGGAGACGGAGCGCCTGCCAGCATGCCCTGGGTTCACCCCACCTGCCCAGCACACCCTGCACTAACCTGCCCATTGCATGGCTGGGATCCTAGGTGGGGGCACCTACCTCAGCGCTGGCTCCCAGCATGGCCCTGCCTTAGCTCTGGCCAGGCCCGGGTCCTGGGTGATGGGGCAGGGGAGGGAGGAGATGCAGCTGCCTCCTCCACGTCCATCACCTTAGGTGAAGGCCTCTGGATTCAGGCCCAGGTGCTGCAGCCCCAAGCCGCAGCCCCAGCCCAGGATTCCCGGGTTTGCATCCAGCTCCGCTGGCAGTTAAAAAAGCAGCAGCAAGTTTCTTGCCTTCGGAAAACGCATCAAATTGTGACCCTGGTGTGAGCGATGCAGTGATCCTGCCTGGGGCTGCACATAGCCTGAACGCATCACTGGGAGGGGTGTGAACAGCCCTGTGTGTAACTGTCACGCTGCCCGAGTCTGAGCTCATCGCTGGGAGGGGTGTGAACAGCCCCGTGTGTAACTGACACGCTGCCTGACTCTGCACAGGGCCTGAGCTGATCTCTCCGAGAGGGGTGAACGGCCCCATGGGTCACTGTGGGGTGTTAACTCCAGTGTCCTAGGGCCATCTCTCCTCCCCCCTGTGCCTGTCCCCCTTTCCCCAGCCTATGCCTCTCCTCTCGCCCTCCCCACACTGAGCAGTCAGGTCCACACTGGCAAGGGGCGTGCGGGGTGCATGGGGTGGGCACTGAAGATCATGGCGGGGGAGGGGGTCAGGCATTTAATAGCATCAATAACTGAGTCTGGTCCTCCTCCCCACAAAGGGATTCCCCCCTTCTTTGACTGCTCCCCCAACTCCTGGGGGGAAGGGTTCTTCCTGGGTATGCCCCCCCCACCAGCATGGGAAGGGTTAACTCCCCTTCATCTCCTTTGGGGTGGGGGGTGCGGGGCTGGTCAGTTGTGCTCCCTGCGGGGAGGCGGGCAGGCAGGTGTGTGCCTGGGACAGCGGACGACAGGCCAGGCTTGGTGTGCAGATCTGGGCAGGATGATGAAGGGACTGTCCCCAGGGAAGAGAAAGAGCTGAGTCCGCAAGACCAGGGGTCACCCCCGCAATGGGGGGGGGCAGGAGAGAGACAGGGGATGAAGAGAGACGGAAAGGGGGGGATAGAGGGGCCCTTGGCTATGTTCTGGGCAGGCTGGACCCTACTGCCCCCCTCCCCCTTGTTACTTGGGGCAAAATTGTTTCTCTGTGTCCCTGTGTAGGGAGGTTGTGGGGGGGGGAATACAGAGAAGGATCTGTGGTCCCAGAGGCAGTGGGGGGTGTTGGGGGGGAACCAGAGACAGGATCTGGGGGCCAGAGGAAGTGGGGGCCCCAGAGATAGGAGCTGGGGCCCAGAGGCAGTGGAGAGGGCCACAGAGATAGGATCTGGAGAGCCCAGAGGCTGCGGGAGGGACAATGAATCACGGAGGCAGCTGAAGGTGGGGGGGAGGGAGGGGATCAGCTGCCTGGCTGTGGGGGGAAGGGCCCAGCTGGAGTGGGGGGCAGGGGCGTAAGGTGAATGGCACCTCTAGGGTTTCGGAAGGTCTGACAGGGCTGTGGGGCATTAAACATTCATGCTGGTAACCTGACCCGCTGCATTGTCTGCACTGCCACTGGCATGGGTCACTTTACAGACTTCGGCTCTGCCAGCTTGCCCACGGTGCTGCGACCTTCCTCACAGCAGCGCCAGCCTTCCCACAGCACTGCGAGCTTCCCCGCAGCAGTGCCAGCCTGCCCATGGTGCTGCGAGCTTTCCCACAGCAGTGCCAGCCTGAGCACAGAGCTGCAAGCTTCCCTGCAACAGTACTAGCCTGCCTGCAGCACTGCGAGCTTCCTCGCAGCAGTGCCCATTGCGTGTCTTTCTGTGTGTGAGCATGTGTATCTGATGTTTCTGTGCGTATTGTGAGTGCGTGTGCATTGGTGTGTGTGTGCATGTCACTCTATGTGTGTGTGTGTGTGAGTGTGTATCATTGTATGTGTGCATCAGTGCGTGCAGGAAGTGCCCTGCGTCCCAGGGACCCTGCGCTCGTGGGGCTCGCTGACTGGCTGGAAAGTGGGTCAGTGAGCTGCTGTGATGTCACACGCGGTGCTGTGCTCTGGGCACCGGGGGCCCGGGAATCTGGGCCAGACACAGGGAGAGCGTGGCTGTAACCTGCCCTGCCAGTGCCCCCTGCACAGAGAGTGCTCCCTGCTGTACTGTGCAGAGCCTTGCCTCTCCAGAGACTTCCTGCCCAGACAGCGCCCCTCCCACACCCCAGCACTTGGACAATCCGGGATTTGTCATTTTTTGGGAGCAGTATGGGGCCCATGACACACATCTATGCTCCCCTCCAGCAGAGGGCGGTGGTGGGCTAACCAAAGGGCTCTTCCCAATGCAATGGATCCTCTCCAGAATTGAGGAGGGGAAAGCAGGTGCAATCCTGGGACACATGATCACAGAGAGGATCACTGGAGGCAGGGGGGTCGACTCTTATTGCAGAGCGTGAATTGGTCAGGGAAGGGGGGAGGGGGGATCGGTCTGCCCCAAGGGCCTTTCTCTTTCCTACCCTTCAGCCTGTTACACTGGGCACACTGGGCACAGCACCCTCAGACATGGGCACACACAATGCGCTGTCCAGTTGCAGTTGGTTTCTTCTCCTGCCCAGTCTCTGATACCTGATCATCCCAAGGCCTGGCTCCCTGGACTCCTGGCTCCCTCCTAGATGCCAAGGCCATTGTGATCCTCTTGTCTGATCTCCCGTGTAACACAGTCCAGAGACCTGCTCCCAAATCATTCCCAGAGCAGAGTGGAGAAAAGCGGCCCCTCTTGATTGAAAAATTGCCAGTGCTGGAGAACCCACCACAAGGCTCCTAAGTGGGTCCAGTGGTTAAACATTTACGCCTTGTTCCCAGGCTGAATTTGTCTCGCTTGAGCTCCCAGGCATTGGATCATGTTAGATCTTTCCCTGCTAGACTGAGGAAACCATTAGTAAATATCTGTTCCCCATGTGGATACATTTAGACTGTGATCAAGTCACCCCCATAACCTGCTCTTTGTTAAGCTAAATACCTGCTCTTCCTTTGCCTGTCTCCTCAGATCCCTTTAAGGGCATCAGCTGCCCGCAGCCCCATGTGCTTGCTCTCCAGCTCAGAAGCTGAGTGCATTGGGCCACTTTTCTGCACCCACCCCCCACAGCTGCCAGCATGGCCCCACACTGCCGGGCTAAGAACCGCCCATCTGTCCCCTTCTTTGAGTCATCCCTCTGCCCTGGCCCTGTAGACCACCATAGGGCAGGGGAGACCCACCCCAGCATGGTGGGCAGGCACCAGGCTGCATTCACAACAGGAGATGTTCTGGGGCATGAGGGGGTGTTGTCTGGGCTGGGCCTGCGCTACGGCTCATGTTCCCCCTGCCAAGCCCCACCAGGGTGGATCTACCCCCCTGGCGTTACCACAGGGGGGTTGGTCCCATCAGGCAGAGAGACTGTAGCTTTGATCAGCACCCCTGGCCAGTCCCACCAGCTGCCAGGCTATGGGGATTCCTACAGTGCAGCTGGCTCCCTGAATCGTGTCCCGTACTCTCTAATAGCCTTATGGCTTTAAGATATAAAACCATTGAAGATGTTTATCTTTTGCTTTCCTGCCGCTTAATCCCCTGATCCCGCGGCGAACAGCTGTTCAGGCCATTAAATTGGAACTTCATTAATGGGAGATCGCATGGCTGCCCAATAGGTTGTGTGTGGCAATTCCCTGATGACCCCCGGCAGAGGCTTCCCGGCTCTCTCCTGGCACAGGGAGTGGGAGAGAACATTACTATTTGCAGCACCTACAGGCAGCAACCAAAATCAGGCCCCTGTCATGTCAGGCCACCGTGCAGTGATAGGCCCTCCACAGCCCTCCATAGGGCCCCCATTGTGCCAGGTGCTGCCCAGACCCCCACCAGGGTTGGAGTCCCTGTTGTGCTGGATGCTGCACAGACCTGAGCCAAGATCGGGATCCTTTTTGTGCCAGAGGCTGCACAGACACACAATGAGAGACAGCCCCTGCCCCAGAGAGCTCACAGCTTGAATAGATGAGGAGTGGGAGGGGAAACTGAGGCCCAGAAGGGAAAGTGACTTGCCTGAAGTCATGCAGAAGAGCCAGGAATAGAACCCAGGAGTGCTCTAGCTACTGGGCCATGTTGCCCATTGGGCTGATCCTGAATGCTCACAGCTCTGTCGCACCTTCCCATCTCATGGCTCTGCAGTGTGGTTATTCCCAGGGCTTGGCCTGCCAGAGAACATAGCCACGGAGAGCTGCCTTGGGCCCTTGTGTTACGTGTCTCCCTGTCCTCGATATTTTCCCAGGCGCTTCCGCACAGCCGGCGCCTGGCCCAGTCGCTGGAGAACAAGGTAGCAGCCTGGAAGAGGGGCCAGCCAGCTGGGCGGTTACCGGCTTGAGCCGGGCTCTGCATGGCTCAGTGGCAGGGGGTTCGATGTGCAATGGGCACTGGCTATGAAGATCTGCTGAGGGCAGCTTTGGGGTGCTATAGAGACCTCAGAGCCCCACTGCTGCTCCTCATGGTATGTGGCTGTGCCCCCTGCTGGCAGGCACTGGGCCTGGCCTTGACCCCAGCTGCAAGCTCCATCCTGGCTCACTGATTTAAAGGGTTTAAAGGGCCAGCCCCATTCTTCCCAGCTGCCTTGCCCATGCACTCCCCCTACTTTAAAGGGCCAGCCACATTGCCTTCAGGTGCCTTCCTCCCCCACCAGATTTAAAGGACCAGCCCTGTTCCCTCAGCTGCTTCCCCACCTTCAGCTGCACGTGTGTTCACAATAGTTGTGCAGGAGAGTGTGACAGTGGGGGGTGGAGGGGTGTGAATTTGGGGCTGGCAGTGGCTGCCAGAGCAGGGGCTGGGCAGACCTCCCTTACTATCCCACCACGCTGCACTGTGGTTGAGCTGCAGCCTCCCAAGCCCTGTCCCCCAAACCAAGACCCACCCCCAGGAGTACAAATCTCTCTCCATCCTTCCTCTGCTTCCTCACTCCTTTGATCAGCAGCAGAGCCATGTTTCACTGGGTTGGCACCACAGGGGTCACCAGTAGACTCCAGAGTTGACAGCTCCATGTGATGAATAAGGGTGGCTAGTACCCATGCTAGAGCTGTTGTTTCAGGCTGCGGGCAGACTCAGGCACGCAGCACTCCCTCTGGTTAGACTGTTCCCATTAGCTTCCCACCCAGGGGCATCATTTCAGAAAACTTTTTTGGGGGGGAAGGGGAATTGTGTCAGCACACAGAGCCGCTCTGTGCCTCGGTTTCTCTCTGTACGATGGGGAGAATAGCCCTGCTGCATGGGGCACTGGTAACTACATTACAGATGGAGACGGGAGGGGGCCAGAGAAGTGCTGAGATACAGATGCACTGAGCTACCTTACCTGCCCCTCAGCCAAGTGGTTTTTTTTGGGAGAGGGAGGGAGGGGAGAAGATAGCTCTGGGCTAGAGCCCCTCACATGGTGGCTCACACCAGCCAGCCTGCTGAGGGGAGGCTGAGCCGGTCCCAGCCCTGTGTGGCTTTAACTCCTCTTGTAAACACAAAAGCTGTACCATGGCCAGACCCATCCCTCCCGCCTCCCTGGTGTCCCCTGGCTGGCTGCGGGGTGGTTGCTCTGTCCTGTGCTCTGTTCTCCCCCCATGGCTGGCCAGGCCCCCTTGAGCCTCATGAGGATTGGGGTAGAAGGGGCAGGGGTGGGACTGGGGTTCATGTGGCACGAGGCGACCCCTGGATGCGGATGGGGGAAGGGAGTGCTGGGTTGCCCTGCGGGAAGGCTCTTTCACGCAGCCATGCTCACTGGCTTGTGCTGCTGTTCTGCAAGAGAGGCCATGAATATTTCACGAGGAGAATGACATGACCTGGAAAGGCAGAGCCACCCCCTCTGGCACAGCGCCAGACCTGCCTATACCTTCACAGCACAGGGCTCCAGTGAGACCCTGCCTTGACCCCCCTCACTGACCTCCAACTCCCATCCCCATGTGACCACCCCACCCCATCCCTCACCTCCACCCCATGATCAACCTCATGCTCACCCTGCACCCACCCCTAACCCCAATAATGGGGAGACAGAAGTGCAGGGGGGCAAGAGAGCACGAGTGAACATGAGGTCCAAGTGTGCCAGGCCCCTGAAGGTAGATGCTGGGCAGGGGGCTTTGGGCAGCAACCCACAAGTTCATGTCATTGTCAGTGTGATCACCACCCTTGGGTTCCAGAGTTAACAGCCTACTCAGCTGAAAGGGACACCCCCAAGGCCATCGGCTCACGCTGGCTGCAGACTCAGGCAGCAGCATGCATGTCGCGCCTCTGTAGGGTTCTCTCTACGATGCTGAGAGTGAGAGCCTGCACTGGGGATAGTCATCAGGGGCAGGGAGGCGTGGGGCCAATAGGTTGGGCCACCAGGATTCCCCCAAATCACTGCCAGCTTCAGGAGACAGAAGCTGCTGATTTGAAATGAGAGCAGATTCTGTGGGCAAGAGACCAAAAGTTGCCAGAGCTGCTGCTGCTCACCTCCTCTGCCTGCTGAGTCCATGCCCGCTCTGCCGGGATGGGAATCTGTGCCAGCTGGCATGAGGAGCTGGTAAGGAGGGCACCTACCCCATCAGAACTCAGACCCACCAGGCTTGGCACCCTCCTGGCCTGAGATGGGATCCAGAGAGCGAGCCAGGAGCCAGCAATCTGAATACCCCTGTGCTGCCCAGGCAAGAGCGGGCAAGCTCAGGAACTGGACTCCAAGGCAGCTGCTGCCCACGTGCTTGAGTGACTGAGCCCAACAAACCGGCCTAAAATAATAGAATTTTTTTTAATAAATAATTTTCCAACCCCCTTTTTTTTTGCTTGTTAGAAGGGGGCCAGGGTGAGCAGCAGAAAAACATCCAGCATCAGACGTGTCGGCAAATGGGGGGTCAGAGCCGCAGAGCGGGGCTTGGGGGGAGATCCCACCAGACTCAGAGGAGGGAAGGGGAGAAGGAAAGAGCTTTCATCCCCGAGGGCCAGTCCAGGAACACGGAGATGGGGGAAGGGAGAGGTGGGGGGGAATGGGGGGGTGTCATGTGGGAGAGGGAAAGAAGGGGCTGGGAGTACTGCAGGGGAGGGGACGCTGCTCCCTCTCTCTCTCCCCATTAGGAGGCAGTGTGGGGGGGTTGTGTGGGGGGAGGCAGTAGCTTGGAGTGGAGATTATAAGGATGCGGGGAATGGGCTGGGGGGGCGGTTGTGGGCATGTGGGAGCAGGGGGTGGTGTGGCTTAGAAGGAACAGTAGGGGATTAAAAGGACACTGATCCCCCTCTCTCTTCAGCAGGAGGGGAGCTATAACTCCTAGGGACCATGCTGTGGATTTCTGCAGGGGGAAGAGGCATCCAACAGCTGGTCCCCCTGCACAGTTTGTCACATAGGAAGGGGGGGCTCTAGCCAGGGTGGGAGAGATGGTGCAGTGGGTGGGGGGGTCCAGTGAGCAACATCAACGGGGTTGGGGGCTAGCATGGAAGGGTCCCTTGGGTGAGGGGGGTGCTGCTGGGTGGGGTCCTATGGGGGTGTTCCCTGGAGGTGTGGGGGCCTAATGGGGAGGGAAGCTGGGGTGCCAGCAGGGGGTTCTCTGGGGGTCCTGTTTGCACTGATGGGCTCCCATCCAAAAGCAGACAAGCAGCAGGAATCCACTGGGCATCGAGAAAGCACCCGTTGCTCAAACTCCACATTCCCCACTAGCCAGCTGCCCACAAGGGCAGGTGTGTGTGTGAGAGTGAGTGTGAGAGAGAAACAAGGCAGGCTCAGTCCCAGAATGGGGGCTGAGGGCCTGCCCCCCTCAGTCTTCGTGCCATGGGGGGTTATTTAGGGCCTGTCCTCCCCTCCTCCCACAGTCGCTGTCCTTGCTCAGTCTGGGGCAGTCTAGTTGGGCTGGGTCAGAGCCCGGGGGGCCCCAAAAGCAGCAGCAGGAGTGGGGGTAGGGCTGCGGGCAGTGTGCCTGGCTGGCAGGCCCCAGAGTCCAGCGGGGAGCAGCCGGGCCCGGCACAACCCTCCTTGAGCCGGCCCTCCTCACTACCATAGCCGGCCCAGTAGTCCACCTCGGTGGGCGAGTCGTACTTGGGGCTGCGGATGTCACTGGCCGGCAGGTCCCTGTAGAAGGAGGAGGGGTCGGCGGCAGGCGCCCCAGCTTCCCCCAGCCCGTACAGGTGGTTGGAGGAGCTGTTGCTGCGGGGCCGGCCTGCCTCGGCCTCCCCACCCCACTTCGGCTTGGTGCCCCCGGCAGGCCAGGCCGGGGCGTGGTTGGCCGGGAGGCAGTCCCAGAAATCGGCCTGGCTCAGGTGGCGCAGGTCACGACCCTGGCGCTCAGGCGGGGTGGCACAGGCCACGGCCGAGCTGGAGACACGGGAGCGCTGGAACCAGGTCCACAAGGAGCGGGCGCGGCAGTCGCAGGCCCAGGGGTTGTTGTTGAGGCGCAGGAACTCCAGCGAGGGCAGCTCGGCCAGCGTCTCGCCCGGCAGCGTCGCCAGGCTGTTGTTGAACAGGTAGAGGATGGTGAGTTTGGCCAGGTCGCGGAAGGCCCAGCGGTGCACTGAGTGCAGCCGGTTGACGTGCAGCAGCAGCCGGTCCAGCCCCCACAGCCCCCGGAACACGTGCTCTGACAGCACCCGGATCTTGTTCCCGTGCAGGAAGAGATGGCTCAGGTTGGCCAGGTCCATAAACAGGTCGTCCTGAGAGATCAAGGTGGGAAGGATGGAGAGCGGGGAAAAAGAAGGGGAGGAGGGGCGGATGGAGAGCCAAGTAGAAAAAAAGAAAAAGGAGGGGAGAGAAGGGGTAGAGATGGATAGATGGAGACGGGGTGGATGGATGGAAGGAAGCACAGATGGACAGAGGGGGTAGAAAGAAGGGAGAGAGGAGTGGTAGAGTTGGATGGATGGAGGAATAGATGGGGGTAGAAGGTGGATGGAGGAAGGAAAGGGTGGATGGTGGAATAGAGGGGGAGGAATGGAAGGAAGGATCCAGGGATGATAGAGGGAGGTGGAAGGAAAGCAGGAGGAGAGGAAGAGATGCAAGAGGGATGGAGAGAGAGGAAGGGAAGAGGGGCGAGATGACAGTGAGAGGGAGGGACGGATGGCAGGCAAGTCAGATGACATGACACAAGCTTTGCCACCTAACCACCCAGCTCCCAGCCCTGTGATCTCTGCAGGACAGGGCACGCTATGCTGAAGGCAGTGCTGTCTGGCAGGGCCTCCCTCTCCTTGCCCCCCCACCCTGGTGCAAGCTGCAGGGGCTGGGCTGCTCCTTTCTGTGGAGGAGCCGCAATGCCTGGGGCCGGATGCACTGTGGTTTGAGAGTAGCTGGCTGGCAAGGCACCAAAGAGCCCCTCTGCTCCCCCCTGCCTGCCTGCAGGAGAGTGGGGGAGGGGAGCTGCATCGGCCAGGCAGCCCGACTCCCAGCAAGAGGACAGGTGGGGATCTCACCCTAAGCCCAGAGAATACAGCCCCCAGCTCAGCAGGACTGTAGCTGGTGCCCCCTAGGAGGGAAAAGGCTCCCAGGTCCCACTCATCACTTTCTGAGCCCGCCCTGGAGCTGGGTGGGAACTGGCGCCCCCTAGAGGGGAAAGGCCATGTCACATTCCCCACCCCTGGAGCCAGCCAGTGCCCCAGTCCGAGCTGCTGGCACGCAGGCATCTGTATGTCCATCCCTGTGGCCAGGATCCCTGCCCCCACCCACCTGGAGGTAGAGTAGGTTGTTCTCCTGCAGGTACAGGTACTGGAGGCTGAAGAGGCTGCGGAAGAGGGTGCTGGGCAGGCTGCTGAGCTGGCAGCGGTAGAGGTGTAGGGACTGCAGGCGCTCCAGCCCCCGGAAGGTGTCGGGGTCCAGGCTGCGCAGGTTGCGGTTGTCCCCCAGGTCCAGCTCCTCCAGGGCGGACAGGTGGCGGAAGGTGCCGGGCTGGATGGAGGAGATGTTGTTGGAGTACAGCCAGAGGGTGATGGTGCTGGGCCCGAAGGTGCCCGCCTGCAGTGCCCCGATCAGGTTGTTCTGCAGGAAGAGGCGCTGGGCGTTGGGGGGCAGCACCAGGGGCACCGACGAGAAGTTGTTGGCTTGGCAGCTGACCGTGGGTGGGGAGAAGTAGCAGGTGCACAGCATGGGGCAGGTGGGCTCCCCTGGGGGCAGGGCCGCCATCAGTGCCAGAAGGCAGAAGAGGGGGGTGACGGAGCCTGGAAAACAGAGAGGCAGGAAATGAGAGGGGCTGTTGCACCAATACCACCCAGTGCACTAGAGCCCCAACTCCACCCAGCCAGGGCCACCCCCACGCCCCTGCCTTGCATGTGCTCTCCTACCCAAGCATTGTGATCCTGGTGTGTGTGTGTGTGTGTTGGGGTGTCCTTTGGACACCTTCCAATATGGAGTCTCCATTCCCAGGGGGATGGGTGGGTATTCCCAGGCCTGGGGCCATGGTTGCTCCTGATCCAGGCGGCAAACGCGCCCATGTGTTCTCGTGTGAACACTTCTGTGCGCGTGTCCCATGTGCAAACGCATGTGCCCAGAGCACGTGTAGGTGGGCGGCTGACGCCAGAGCGAGTGACACAAGCTGCTGCCATTCCTGTTCACACCACCTCCGCCTCCTCCTCTCCCCTTCCCCACTCAGGACCCACACGTGTTCCTCTCCCCACAAAGCAGCTCCAGCCACACACCCACTCTGTGTGTGTGTGTGTGTGGCTTACTCAGGGGGAGATCCCCACACTCAGACCCCCCAGGCTCAGTCAAGTATAGGACAGTCATAGAGCTCCCCAAGGACGATCCCAATCACATCATGCTCTGGGTGTCCCTAGCCTCTGACTGCCAGAAGCTGGGACTGAACAGCAGGGGATGGATCACTCAATAATTGCCCTGTTCTGTTCATGCCCTCTGAAGCACCTGGCATTGGCCCATGTCGGCAGACAGGATATTGGGCTAGATGGTCCATTGGTCTGACCCAGTGTGGTAGTTCCTAGGAGCATTCCTTGCCAACTCCACTCCCTGTCTCTCACTGAGGGGTGTCGATAAAGTTCCCCCAGGCCCTGTATGGGGCACTTCCTGTCTCTCTCTGGGAATCTCAGGAGCCGAATTCTGATCCCTTAATCCTTCTCAGAGGATTAAGCAGTGTCCCCTTAGGACTGGTCCAGCAGTGCCTCCTTAGCACTCCTCTGGGGATGGGCAGGAGTCCAGCAATGCCCAGTGCCTGGGGGGCTGTTCTGGGCCCCCACCCCTGGTCGAGCAGCTGTAACCCAAGAAGCCTCATCCATAATTCAGGCCTGTGGCTCTCTCTAAGTGCAGGTTGAGGGAGGGGGAGGGGGGCTGGAAGATTCTCAGCCTACCCACCCTCCCACTTCTGTATGGCCATCAGCATTGTCTGTGCCATCAGGGCAGCTCTGCCTGTGCCCCTGGGCTCATCTCCCACAAGGCCTGTCCTATTATCTCTCCTTGCCCCAGCCCTTCCCCCTCAGATCCCCCTCTCCCAAGGCCCTGTACCTGCCCTAGCTGGGCTGCCGCTCCATTCACTCCCTGCTACCAGCCAGTGGGCAGGGGTCCCTTACCGGAGTCTGACTCCGCTCCCCAAAGAGAGGCCAGGATGGCACCCCTCACCCAGTCTGCATTTCACCAGCCTTCCTGCCTCATCAGCACCTGGCCCCAGGGTGGGGGGGTTGGCACAGCTGCCACCTCTCCCCTCCTGCTTACCTTGTGGGCCCCATGCCAGCACCCCAGAACCCTGCCCAGGCATATTCCCCATGCCCTCCCCCAGGACTGTGGCAGTCCCTCCCTTTCTAGATCTCCAGCCACTTTCTTGGCTCTTTGCAGCGACCCAGGCACCGGCTGTAGGTAGCTCCCTTGTGGCTGTCCGATCCCCCTCTTCCTCCTGCCGAGGGCTGGGGCAGTGTCTGTGCCACCCCAGCTCATGCCCAGTTGGGCAGCTGACCAACTAACAGGGGAACCACTGACCCAGGAGGCGGAGCTGGGGGAGTGGGGTCCCCGGGACATGGCACTTGGCCATGGAAAGAGGGGAGCAGGGAGGCGGGTATAGAATCTGGTGGGCATGCCCCCCCCCCAAAACCAGGGCAGTGAGCCCTGGGGGAAGGGGAGATCAAGGGGGGGATCAGAAGAAGGGGAGGGGAAGTGGAGGGGCAGAAACTGCAGATCTAAAGCCCGGGGGAGCAGTCCAGCCTCCCACAGAGGAAGAGGATGGTGGGGATGGAGGGTGGGAGCAGTGCAGAGATGGCTGCTGATGGGAACGAAGGTGAGGGGTGGTCCCCATAGGATCAGACGCTCAGACAGATGTGGAGGGGGGAGCCCTAAGAGGAGGCAGCTGGCTGGCAAAGGCGGCTCCACAGCTGAGGGAGCCCCCGAAGAGGAAGGTGGGGTGAGGATGAAGGCTCTGGGGAGCAGAAGGGCAGGGGGCAATACCTAAAGAACAGCCTCCCACACTCCGCAGCAGAGCGAAGGCTGGCAGGGAGGCCGTGGGGTGGTGACGCAGCGTGTGATGCAGGCGAGGGGGCTCCGTGCTGCCGGGAGCTGCTCTGTGCTTGTCCATAATTTAAGACCCCCAAAATAAGCTGCTAGCCGCGCCGGGAGCTCTTGCAGAACGCAATGGCTATAAATGGCACCAGTCGCCTGGGGCACCAGGACCAGGCCAGCAGGGGGCAGCGCTGCCAAGCTTACCCCCTGCGCACAGTGCCAGGGGATCAGCAACACCAGACCCACCAGACCCAGACCAGACCAGACCAGCAACACCAGACCAGCAACACCAGACCCTTGTGTGCTCAGCTCCTCTGATCCTTGCTTCGCCCCCTCATATCCCCCCTGCCAATCCCTCCCCAACCCATCTGTCTCCCTCCCCCTCTCATCAGCTGAGTCAGCTCTGGAGTACCAGCCCCTGAGCACCAAATACCCTAGAGAAGAACATGCCCCCCCCCCAATCCACCCCAGCCCTGTCCTGCAGGGGGCACAGCTGGAATGCCTCTCACCAGATGCGTGCATTTGGGGGTCTGGGAGAACACCCCCTCAGCCGGCCAACCCACCTCTCATCTCCATGGCTGAATCAGAGCCAGCACCCCCTAGAGGGGAAGATCCCATGGCCCATTCCCTGGCCTACCCCCAGGTAACTAAGCAGCTGGGTGTGTGGCAAGGAGGGTGGCGCCACCCCTGGCCTCGGGAGCAGGGGGTGCTCAGCTCCCCTGTTCCCTGTCCCTGTGCTTGCAGAGTGGGGGGAGACAGAGTGTGACCGGCACTGCTCTGGCTTCCCCCTCCCCCCTTGCAGTGCCCTGCACCCCCCAGGCCAAGGCATGAACAGTCCCCACCCACCCCAGGGCTTGTCTTGCTCATGCACCCAATGCTGTGTGTCCTGCTGCCCCCTGGCACCCTCCTGTCCACAGCTGCCCTGTACCCTCCCATCCTCCCCGCCGCTATCCCCTTCCATGCCCGTCCAGGGTGCTTGTGTTCTCCCCAGCACCACTGCAGGGAGCTGTGCTGTCAGTGCCCCATCACTGTTCCCTCCATCCCTGACACATCCCCCCCAAGGGTGCTGTGTCCCTCCCTCAGCAAATGTCTCATCTGTACCCCCCCCCCAGCACTGTCCCTCTCCCCCTGCCAGCACTGTCCTGTCCATGTTCCCTTCACCCAGGACACTGTGTCCTCCAACCCTAACACCGCCCCATTTGTGCCCCCCCCCCAGCATTACCCTCCACCTGGTACTACCCCTCAGCACCATCCTATCCTCCCCATGCTGCCAAGCCAGCAGCAGCTCCCGTCCGGTCCCACTGGGCCCTGGGGTGAAGCCTAGGAGCCAGCAGGCAATGGCGCTTACCGTGCAGAAGGCGTACCGGCCGGGGCAGCATGTTGCCAAGGTGAGCGTAGAAGGGCAGATGGACGGAGCAGGGCAGGGGCAGATCCAAGCCTCAGTGACCCTCGGCCAGCAGCGTCCAGGTGCCCAGCGCCGATCCAGCTGGATGCGGTGTTTGCCAAAGCCCAGCCTGCAGGGGCTCAACACCAATGCATGGGGAACTCAGTCCACTGCCAAGTCTGCAGGGCTTACTGGTGCCCAGGCGTTGGGTTCTCAGGCCACAGTGCTCGGCTCCGTGCCAGTGCCCAGTCTGGTGCTGGCGCCTGGGCAGAGGGCACTCAACACTCTCTAATGCCAGTGCCGGGTGCGCTCAGTCCGGTGCCCGGTGCGCTCAGTCTGCGGTGCTCTCCAGCGCTCGGGGGGACTCAGTCCAGTGCCCGCGCCTGGGCAGGGGCGCTGAGCGCACAGCACTCTCCAATGCTGGTGGCCGGTGCGCTCAGCCCGGTGGCACCCGGCGCTCTCTCTGCGCCCCTGGAGGGCACCTTAGCCCCCGCTGCGCCGGCGACAGCGAGCGCACGGCGGCCTCATGCCGGTGGGGGTGGGGGCGCGAACAGGACGGGGCGTGGCGGGGCTGGGGGCGCTGCGCTCCGGACACCCTACGGTGCGCTCCCGGCAGCTCGCGGGAAGGAGTGAGCTCTGCGAGCCGCGGAGCCTTATCCCGGCCTGGCGGCTCCTCCCCTTGCCGCGGGGCCGCCGCTTTAAGGGCCGGGCTCCGCCCCGCCCCGCCCCACCGGGGGCAGCCCAAGGGCTCTGGGCTCCAGATGCCAACAAAGGGCGGGGAGCGGGGAAGCCAGTGCCCCTTGCAACAGGCGAGATCAGTGGGCAGGACACCGCGCCCCAGCCTCCCCATCCTTGGGAGGGCATCACCGCGGGGCGGATGGGATCGGGCACCCTCACAGGGAAAAGGCCCCACGTCCCATTCCCCACCCCCCTGAGCCAGCCAGTCCCCTGCTCTGGGTGGGATCAGATCCAGCGCCCCCGAGAGGGGAAAGGCCCTGTGCCCCATCCCCTGCCCCCTGAGCCAGCCATCCTGGGGGCTGGGCTGGCTCACCGTCTAGCAGGGCAAGGGAGCTGGGGGCTGAGGCGGGGCTTAAGGTGGGAAGTGGGAGGAGCCAAGAGAGGGATCCTCCCCATCCAACCCCTCCCTTGCTCTGGGGCTCTGACGGGCACATCTGGGAGCAGAGCCGGGTGGGAGGGGGAGGAGGAGCCGCTGCCAGAGAGCTGGGAATGGGCACCAGCTGGTGCTGGCGTTGCCAGGGACTCATCTGCCAGCAGGCAACACACTCCCAGGAAACCAACCAGCAACTTTGGCCCTGTGCCCACCCTGCCCCCCTTCTCTGCTCATCTTGCCATGTCGGGGCAGTTCTGGAGCCGTATGCACAGCTGAAAGTAGAGGGATCCATGCCCCAGGGCACCAGCACCAGGATTCACACTCCCAGCCCCCCTTCCCCCGCGAAGGGTCCGTGCCCCGGGGCACCAGCGCCAGGATTCACACTTCCAGCCCCACACCAGCCCAGCAGTTTGTGCCCCGGGGGGTTGAAATGAGCTGTACCCTGTGGCTGGCAGGACTGTGTGTGCCCCAACCATGGCCATGTTGCCCAGGGCTGGGCAGCGGGGGTGGGGGCCTGGGTTGGTGGGCTATGCCAGGCTGCTGCGGCACAAGCTGGCGCAGGATTTGTTTGCTGAGCTGCCTCCGGTGCAGCTCCCGGGGAGCGAAATATCACAAGATGGAGAGACAGACGCTGCGGGTGCGGGTGGGCGGTGGGCGCTGACTCAGGGGGCTGTCATCCGCTGCTGGCCATGTGCTCCGTGCCCAAGAGGGTCCCAAAATGCACTGGGGACCCAAGCAGGGATGGGCTATGCAGAGTCTGGGTGCTTCCCAATGCCCTCCATGCCCCCTTTTCCAACATACCCAACCCCCCACTGTGCCCCCCATCCCTAGAGCTACCTGCCCCCTCCAGCACACCAAACCCCCACTGTGCCCCCCACCCCACATAGCTACCCACCCTCTCCACACACCCCCATTACATGTCTGGGCCCCAAAGGGTTAATTGTCAGTGAGAGGTAAAATTCCTTTGCTTCCCAGCATCCTTTGGGAGCCTTATGTGGGGCAGAGATGTCCTCACCCCCACATGCAGAGCCTCATGCTGCCTGCCCCCCACCCACCAGAGGGAGCAGGCTGTGGAGCTGGGCACCCCAGGGGCAAGGTGGGGTGTCTGTGGTGGGGGGGACCAGCAGCCTCTGGCACTGTAGCCCCTCCCCTGGCACCAGGGCAGGTATGGCCTGATCTCTGCATGGATGGGAAAGGCCCAAGTGCAATATCCCTCTAGCATCATGGGGTGAGGAATAATGCCCCTGAGAGGATCCATGGCACTGACCTCTGACCCCCGTGTCAACATGAGTTGAGAGCTGTCCCCCAGGACCTGAGCTGGACAGACAGACAGACATGTATGGGATAGATTGATATAGGTAGAGGGGATGTGAGCAGATAGGTAGAGACAGAGGGGCTGTAGGGGATGTGGGGTGAATGCTATAGTTAGAAGTTCGTATAGAAAGACAACTAGACAGGTGTGTATGGGTAGATATATTTATTGTCGTGTTTGAGATGGAGGGATGGATAGATGTGCACGTGACAGATAGTTGGATAGAAAGATTGATTGATGTATAGCTATGGGGATTGATGGATTGGTGGACAGATAGCTGATTGCCTATGCACATGGTGCTCTCTAACACCATACGTTCACTTAACCTTCAGTAACCCCACTGCCCACCCGCAGCTCCCACCTCACTGTTGACAATCCCCACGTCAAGATGCTTCTGTGGCCCGCTAGTGACACGGCGTACACAACTCAGTGCTGAAATGAGGCAGATCGGATCTCCCCAGGTGCATGTGCACCGCTCCTGTGACCACACGCGGGGGGCTGGGAGAGAGGCTCACATACACCCCCAGAGGGGCACAGCCTCCGGGGCACCTCATGTCACAATCACAGCTCTGCCAAGCTGCTTCAGCCAACCTCTCTGTCATTCAGTACAGCGACACCTAGCCCAGTGACTGCAGCCAGAGTGCATGAAGAGAATAGCCAGTGACTTCAGCCGGCTCCAGGGGTCAGAGTTAAGGTTGTGGCGGCATCTACCTTCATACTGTAGCTGCAGGTTTTCTGAGATTTAAGTTTAGCTGAACTTGATGTTCTGTAAGGGCATGAGATAGCACCGGGCATGCATCACTCTGCATTAACAAAGAGTTTTGCTATTTAATAGATAGGGAGACAGACAGTTGTGGCGCCCCAGCGCTGCTGTAGTTAATATTAAGACTAGCATTCTGTTTACAGCTCAACATTTGTAAGTGCTCTGGGGGCCACACAGCCTCAAATGGCCTCCAAATTTGGTGTCCCCTGGGGGGGTGGGGGCGCATGGGCAGAGTTCAGTTACTGAGCCAAACTGGGGGTTATTTCATAGACTCAGAGTGTCCAAGGCCAGAAGGGACCACTGTGATCATCTAGTCTGACCTCCTGGAAAACACAGGCCAGGGAACTTCCCAAAATCATTCCTAGAGCACAGCTTTTAGGGAAACAGCCAATCTTGACTTAAAAATGGTCAGTGATGAAGAATCCACCAGGACCCTTGGTAAATTGTTCCAACGGGTAATTACCCTCACTGTTAAACATTTACACCTTATTTCCAGTCTGAATTTGTCTAGGTTCAACTTCCAGCCATTGGATTATCCTAGACCTTTCTCTGCAAGATTGAAGAGCCCATTATTAATTATTTGCTCCTCATGTAGATACTTAGAGACTGTGATCAAGTCACCCCTTAACCTTCTCTTTGTTAAACTATATTGAACTCCTTCAGTCTACCACTATAACGTTTCTTTTTTCTTTTCTTTTCTTTTCTTTTCTTTTCTTTTCAAGTGTTTGTTATTTTTTAGAAAGATGTGTAGAAAAAACAAACATAACAAAACATACATAAACTTCTCATAATATATTAACCATTTGCTATCTAACCATTGTGATACAGTAGACATTTAATAAGGCAGGTTTCTAATCCTTTAATCATTCTTGGGGCTCTTCTCTAACCCCTCTCCAATTTCCCACCACCTGTTGGAGGTTTGCCTTTCCAGGATAGCCAGGTCCATGGCTGGTTAGTTTGTGAGATCTAAGGAGATCACAAGAATCATAGAATATCAGGATTGGAAGGGACCTCAGGAGGTCATCGAGTCCAACCCCCTGCTCAAATCAGGACCAATCCCCAATTTTTGCCCCAAATCCCTAAATGGCCCCCTCAAGGATTGAACTCACAACCCTGGGTTTAGCAGGCCAATGCTCAAACCACTGAGCTATCCCTCCCCCCAAAGGCAATGCGGTGGCAGATTGACCCTGGGGGTCCTGAGATACAGGCAAAAAAAAAATCTTGTCTTAAAGTTAAAAGAGAAGGAGGACTTGTGGCACCTTAGAGACTAACCAATTTATTTGAGCATAAGCTTTCGTGAGCTACAGCTCACTTCATCGGATGCATACTGTGGAAACTGCAGAAGATGTTTGTTTTTATACACACAAATCATGAAAAAATTGACATGTTTTGTCTTTTTTTTTTTTTTTTTTTGTAGATAGCTGGAGATCAAACCAGAGTTGAGATCATCACACCAGGATCTCAAATGCTCTAGAGTTACCCCAACTGAGTGCACCGTACCCCCAGCCCTGGGGGCGGAGGAGCGGGGGGAATCAAATTACAATGTTATGAGTCAAAGGGTTTGGTTCTCCAGTTAGGAGGGCTAAGGCCGTGTCTACACTTACAAGCTTACAGCGGCACAGCTGCCTGTACCGACACAGCTGTGCCGCAGTAAGAGCACTCATGTAGCCATGTTATGCCAGCTGGAGAGAGCTCTCCTGTCGACATCATAAAACCAGCTCAACAAGCAGCAGTAGCAGTGCTGGCAGGAGAGCATCTCCCACCAACACAGTGCTGTGCACACAAGTGCTTATGCCGGCAACACTTATGTCGCTCGGGGTGTGTGTGTTTTTTTCACACCCCTGAGTGACAAAAGTTTTGCCAACATAAATGCTAGTGTAGGCATGGCCTAACTGGATAGTGCTGTGCATTTGCGGAGAGAGTGGCTATGGGGGTGGAAATGTGGCTGTGATCTGTTGGGTGTGAGTGGTTCAAGGGGGGGCTGTTGTAGCTGCTAAATCTCAGTGTCACCCAGGCACTAACAGTTCATATCTGCCCAGGGCAGAAATCTGAAATGAAGAAAGGAGGCACCTTGCTCCAAGATGGCCAAGGGGTTTTGACTGGGGGGGGGGGGAAATGTAATTGGAAGGCTGCTAAATATTCAGAAGGCGTTGGCACTATTTTCGATCCCCCCAAAAACATGCAAATGTTGGCTGGGAGGTGATTGGGGGTGGAGGAATAGGTGGGAATAGGGGGAGAGGGTTTGGGGTTCAGTGAAGGGAGGGCAACACTAGGAAGTGGGATACACAGAGCTGGGTAGATAGGAGAGAGTTGGTGGGTGGGGGAGGGGGGTTTGATGGAGATGGAAGGGTGGGGTCAGGTACTGGGAAGGTGGACATGGGGGTGAGTGATAGGGGGCTGGAGCATAATAGGGGCAGCTGCCAGCCCCCCATTACCCTCCCATGGGTTCCAGGACATAGGGGCTATCTCTCTTTGGGGCTTTGAGCATCTCTCCCTATCTTTCAGAGTAGCAGCCGTGTTAGTCTGTATCCACAAAAAGAAAAGGAGGACTTGTGACACTTAGAGACTAACCAATTTGTTAGTCTCTAAGGTGCCACAAGTATTCCTTTTCTTCTCCCTATCTTTGTGTGTGTCCCAGGATCTGGGGATCATCTGGGATCTGGGGGGATCTTGTCCCTCTATGGGGGTCTGAGCCTGTCTCCCTAACCCCGATGTGTGCCAGGATTGGGGATGCCCTGCCCCTCTGGGTGTGAAGCTGAGAACAGGCAAACTGGGAGCATGCCCCAAGGACACAGTGCTGAGGAACTGAGACTGGGCATGCTTGATGCATATTACAGGCTCTCCAGGTCTGGCGCAGGGGGATGGGAACACCTACTGACATGCATGGAGCAGCTGAGACCTCTCCGAGCTATTGTTTCAGGCTGTTTTCATCTCCACGGAGTGTTCTCCTTCAGCTGAGAGCGTCACATTGGGAGATGGGCCCTGTCCCACCACTCTGAGCCTGCTGTCCTGTGGAGAGCTGTGTACAGCCCCTTCCCTCAGATCTCCCACTAGTATAGTAAATTGCCAGGTATATTTCTATCGGCAATCAGCTTTCAGTTTAAAGCTTGGCTCTCCTAAGTGGTCTAAAATCTGCCCAGATAGTCAGATTGCCTTGACCTTTGATGTGCCTCATGTGAGCGAGGGCAAGGGCTAGGGTTAGTGAGCCGAACTTGGGGTCTTTTGAGCTAGAAGTTCCCAAGATAAAGCTCCCCTCCCAAAAAAAATCATTTCACAAAGTTCTACCAACTTCTTTGGTGCCCACCTGGCTCCTCAAATGCTAATGGCTTAATGGGATGGGCAGAGGACGGTAAACTGAAACTATGGGGAGCGGGGTATATGTTGTGAGGGATTGTGGGGGTGGGGAAGGGAGGAGAGAACCACACCAGTCTTCTCTCACAAGCTTAAAGTTCCTGTAACGATCATGTAATAAATCTGTCAAATTCTTGGGCCATGGACCAGGTCTGAGATTTCTCACCAGTCTTTTAGCAGCTATACCAGTGGTTCTCAAACTTTTGCACTGGTGACCCCTTTTTCATAGCAAGCCTCTGATTGTGACCCCCCTTATAAATTTAAAATACATAAATAAATAATATTAAATAAATAAATAAATAAATAAATAAAATTTAACACCATTATAAATGCTGGAGGAAAAGCGAGGCTTGAGGTGGCGGCTGACAGCTCGCGACCCCCTATCGAATAACCTTACAACCCCCTGAGGGGTCCCGACCCTCAGTTTGAGAACCCCTGAGCTACACACTCCAAACATTTCAAAGCATGACCATTATCCCCATCCCACCATAACAACGTGTACAGGGGGACCGTGTGTGTGTTGGGGGGGAGGGGAGGGGCGCATAGCGGCCACACAGCAACTGTGTGGCCTAGTGGGGACAATGGTAGATAAGGCCTTGTGAAACCTGGGCTCTGCTACTGATTCTGCCACTGGCCCGTGGGATGACTTTGGCCACATGTGTGATAAGGTGGACAACAGCAGCTGATGCTGGTCACTGCAGCTCCAAGTAGTTGCTTGGGAGGATCCTTGATTTGGCAGACCTGTGCCTGACTGGTGGATTGGGACAGGCTGAGGAGACCACAGAAGGCTCATTTACCCATTACGCAAGAGGTGGAAAAGGCACAGGAAGGGTGTGCCTGGCAGGTTCTTCAGAGCCAGGAGAGATCTCTCAGGGGGAAGATACCGTCTGTCTCCCCCATCCTTGGCCGAGTGAACTATGCATTGGATGAGATTGTAAATACAGGGCTGTACCAGTTTGTAGAGGATGGTGGGGAAAACATGAGGTGTTTGACCAGAAGGTCTGTGAGTGGTTTGTTGCTTATAAAGAGACAGGAGTGGGACCCTGCCCTGTGACACCAAGATACTTTGTCTCTCTGTGCCGTAGTTTCCCCACCTGTACAATGGGGTTGATGATGTTTCCCTCCTTGAGATCTCCTGATGAAAAGCGCGGTGTAAGAACTTGGTATTATTATTATGATCTGGCCAGAGAAGTGACCAAACTGCACATCCACATAATAATTACAACTGCCTAAAGAACCTACCAACAACGTTTCACTTTCTGTTCAGAAAACTAGGAACTGAAATGGCAAAAAGCTTTGTTAATGTTGCCTGTTTTGTATCTTGTGCCCTTCTAGAATGGTGAGTTCAGCAAAACTCAAACCTCTGAAAATGAGGAAATCCAGAGTTAAGGTATGTGCCATCTTACCCTAACTCTGCCCTCTTTGAGCGATGCCCCACAACACCCATAATATGGACTCACTCTCTGCCTTTGACCTTTGTTTAGAAAAGAGATGAATGGGAAGAATATGACAGAGGTCTATAAAATCATGAATGGGGTGGAGAAAGTGCATAGGGAAGTGTTATTTACCCCTTTGCATGACACAAGAACCAGGGGTCACCTGATGAAATTAGCAGGTTTAAAACAAAGGCAGCAGGTTTAAAACAAACAAAAGGAAGCACTTCTTCACACAACACACTGTTGACCTGTGGAACTTGTTGCCAGGGGATGGTGTGAAGGCCAAAAGTATAACAAGGTTCAAAAAGGAACTAGATAAGTTCATGGAAGATAGGTTCACCAATGGCTATTAGTCAAGATGGTCGGAGATGCTACCCCATGCTCTGGTGTCCCTAAACCTCCAACTTTTAGAACCTGGGACTGGACGACAGGGAGTGGATCACTACATAACTGTCCTGTTCTGTCCATTCCCTCTGAAGCACCTGGCACTGGCCCCTGTTGGAAGACAGGATATTGGGCTAGATAGACCATTGATCTAATCAAGTATGGCCGTTCTTATGTACCAAAGAGGAGCCCCTTACACTTAAATACTGAGCCTGCTCCACAGGAAGAATCCCACAGCTGCTGAATTGTACAACCCCTTCAGCCCCTTTTACAGGTCCTGCTCCCTGATCCTTGCGGGGGAGGGGAGGGATAGCTCAGTGGTTTGAGCACTGGCCTGCTAAACCCAGGGATATGAGTTCAATCCTTGAGGGGGCCATTTAGGGATCTGGGGCAAAAATTGGGGATTGGTCCTGCTTTGAGCAGGGGGTTGGACTAGATGACCTCCTGAGGTCCCTTCCAACCATGATATTCTACGATTCTATGTGCACCATGCCATCTACCACTGTACCTTCACTTAACCTTCATTAACCCCACTTCCCACCCGCAGCTCCTACCTCACTGCTGGCAATCCCCAAGGCAAGATGCCCCTGTGCCCTGCTAGTGACATGACGTACGGAAATGAGGCAGACCGGATCTCCCCAGGTACATACTGTGACACAGAGATGTCCAGGTGTGTGCTGGCAGGGATATTACAGCTCCGTCCGAAGGTGGAGAAAGTGGAGAAAGCTACTAGGGGAGAGGATGCTCTAGATTTGATTTTGACAAATAGGGAGGAACTAGTTGAGAATTTGAAAGTGGAAGGCAACTTGGGTCAAAGTGATCATGAAATGGTAGAGTCCACGATTCTAAGGAATGATAGGAGGGAGAACAGCACAATAAAGACAATGGATTTCAAGAAGGCAGACTTTAGCAAACTCAGGGAGTTGGTAGGTAAAATCCCATGGGAAGCAAGTCTAAGGGGAAAAACAACTGAAGACAGTTGGCAGTTTTTCAAAGAGACATTATTAAGGGCACAAGAGCAAACTATCCCACTGTATAGGAAAGACAGGAAGTATGACAAGAGACCACCCTGGCTTAACCAGGAGATCTTGAACAATCTAAAACGCAAAAAAGAGTCCTACAAAAAGTGGAAACTTGGTCAAATTACAAAGGGTGAATATAAACAAATAACATAAATATGTAAGGACAAAATTAGAAAAGCCAAGGCACAAAACAAGATGAAACTAGCTAGGGACATAAAAGGAAACAAGAAAACATTCTACAAATACATTAGAAGCAAGATGAAGACCAAGGACAGAGTAGGCCTGTTACTCAATGAGGGGGGAAAGACGATAACAGAAAATGTGGAAATGGCAGAGGTGCTTAATGACTTCTTTGTTTCAGTTTTCACCAAGAAGGTTGGTGGCAATTGGATGTCTAACATAGTGAATGCTAGTGAAAATGAGGTAGGATCAGAGTCTGAAATAGAGAAAGAACAAGTCAAAAATTACTTAGACAGGTTAGATGTCTTCAAATCACCAGGGCCTGATGAAATGCATCCTAGAATACTCAAGGAGCTGACTGAGGAGATATCTGAGCCATTAGCAATTATCTTTGAAAAGTCATGGAAGGTGAGAGATATTCCAGAAGACTGGAAAAGTGCAAATATAGTGCCCATCTATAAAAAGGAAATAAGGACAACCCGGGGAATTACAGACCAGTCAGCTTAACAAAGCCTTGGAAACAAGCAGGGAGAACTGGAGGTCCTGGTGATATCAAGGAATTATGACGTGATTGGAAAAACAGAGACTTGGTGGGATAACTCATATGACTGGAGTACTGTCATGGATGGTTATAAACTGTTCAGGAAGGACAGGCAGGGCAGAAAAGGTGGGGGAGTAGCACTGTATGTAAGGGAGCAGTATGACTGCTCAGAGCTCCGGTACGAAACTGCAGAAAAACCTGAGTGTCTCTGGATTAAGTTTAGAAGCGTGAGCAACAAGGGTGATGTCGTGGAGGGAGTCTGCTATAGACCACCAGATCAGGGGGATGAGGTGGATGAGGCTTTCTTCCGGCAACTCGCAGAAGCTACTAGATCGCACGCCCTGGTTCTCATGGGAGACTTCAGTCACCCTGATATCTGCTGGGAGAGCAATACAGCGGTGCATAAACAATCCAGGAAGTTTTTGGAAAGCGTAGGGGACAATTTCCTGGTGCAAATGCTAGAGGAGCCAACTAGGGGGGGAGCTTTTCTTGACCTGCTGCTCACAAACCGGGAAGAATTAGTGGGGGAAGCAAAAGTGGATGGGAATCTGGGAGGCAGTGACCATGAGTTGGTTGAGTTCAGGATCCTGACACAGGGAAGAAAGGTAAGCAGCAGGATACGGACCCTGGACTTCAGGAAAGCAGACTTCGACTCCCTCAGGGAACGGATGGGTAGGATCCCCTGGGGGACTAACATGAAGGGGAAAGGAGTCCAGGAGAGCTGGCTGTATTTCAAGGAATCCCTGTTGAGGTTACAGGGACAAACCATCCCGATGAGTCGAAAGAATAGTAAATATGGCAGGCGACCAGCTTGGCTTAACGGTGAAATCATAGCGGATCTTAAACATAAAAAAGAAGCTTACAAGAAGTGGAAGGTTGGACATATGACCAGGGAAGAGTATAAAAATATTGCTCGGGCATGTAGGAATGAAATCAGGAGGGCCAAATCGCACCTGGAGCTGCAGCTAGCAAGAGATCTCAAGAGTAACAAGAAGGGTTTCTTCAGGTATATTGGCAACAAGAAGAAAGCCAAGGAAAGTGTGGGCCCCTTACTGAATGAGGGAGGCAACCCAGTGACAGAGGATGTGGAAAAAGCTAATGTACTCAATGCTTTTTTTGCCTCTGTCTTCACCAACAAGGTCAGCTCCCAGACTGCTGCGCTGGGCATCACAGCATGGGGAGTAGATGGCCAGCCCTCTGTGGAGAAAGAGGTGGTTAGGGACTATTTAGAAAAGCTGGACATGCACAAGTCCATGGGGCCGGACGAGTTGCATCCGAGAATGCTAAAGGAATTGGCGGCTGTGATTGCAGAGCCATTGGCCATTATCTTTGAAAACTCGTGGCGAATGGGGGAAGTCCCGGATGACTGGAAAAAGGCTAATGTAGTGCCCATCTTTAAAAAAGGGAAGAAGGAGTATCCTGGGAACTACAGGCCAGTCAGCCTCACCTCAGTCCCCGGAAAAATCATGGAGCAGGTCCTCAAAGAATCAATCCTGAAGCACTTACATGAGAGGAAAGTGATCAGGAACAGTCAGCATGGATTCACCAAGGGAAGGTCATGCCTGACTAATCTAATCGCCTTCTATGATGAGATTACTGATTCTGTGGATGAAGGGAAAGCAGTGGATGTATTGTTTCTTGACTTTAGCAAAGCTTTTGACACGGTCTCCCACAGTATTCTTGTCAGCAAGTTAAAGAAGTATGGGCTGGATGAATGCACTATAAGGTGGGTAGAAAGTTGGCTAGATTGTCGGGCTCAACGGGTAGTGATCAATGGCTGCATGTCTAGTTGGCAGCCGGTATAAAGTGGAGTGCCCCAGGGGTCGGTCCTGGGGCCGGTTTTGTTCAATATCTTCATAAATGATCTGGAGGATGGTGTGGATTGCACTCTTAGCAAATTTGCGGATGATACTAAACTGGGAGGAGTGGTAGATACGTTGGAGGGCAGAGATAGGATACAGAGGGACCTAGACAAATTGGAGGATTGGGCCAAAAGAAACCTGATGAGGTTCAATAAGGATAAGTGCAGGTCCTGCACTTAGGACGGAAGAACCCAATGCACAGCTACAGACTAGGGACCGAATGGCTAGGCAGCAGTTCTGCGGAAAAGGACCTAGGGGTTACAGTGGATGAGAAGCTGGATATGAGTCAGCAGTGTGCCCTTGTTGCCAAGAAGGCCAATGGCATTTTGGGATGTATAAGTAGGGGCATAGCGAGCAGATCGAGGGACGTGATCGTTCCCCTCTATTCGACATTGGTGAGGCCTCATCTGGAGTACTGTGTCCAGTTTTGGGCCCCACACTACAAGAAGGATGTGGATAAATTGGAGAGAGTCCAGCGAAGGGCAACAAAAATTATTAGGGGTCTGGAACACATGACTTATGAGGAGAGGCTGAGGGAACTGGGATTGTTTAGTCTGCAGAAGAGAAGAATGAGGGGGGATTTGGTAGCTGCTTTCAACTACCTGAGGGGTGGTTCCAGAGAGGATGGTTCTAGACTATTCTCAGTGGTAGAAGAGGACAGGACAAAGAGTAATGGTCTCAAGTTGCCATTGGGGAGGTTTAGGTTGGATATTAGAAAAAACTTTTTCACTAGGAGGGTGGTGAAACACTGGAATGCGTTACCTAGGGAGGTGGTGGAATCTCCTTCCTCAGAAGTTTTTAAGGTCAGGCTTGACAAAGCCCTGGCTGGGATGATTTAATTGGGGATTGGTCCTGCTTTGAGCAGGGGGTTGGACTAGATGACCTCCTGAGGTCCCTTCCAACCCTGATATTCTATGATTCTATGAACTTCTGTACCCGGAAAGATAATGGAGCAAATAATTAAGCAATCAATTTGCAAACATCTAGAAGATAATAAGGTGATAAATAACAGTCAGCCTGGATTTGTCAAGAACAAATCGTGTCAAACCAACCTGCTAGCTTTCTTTGACAGGGTAACAAGCCTTGTAGATGGGGGGAAGTGGTAGATGCAGTATATCTTGACTTTAGTAAGGCTTTTGATACTGTCTCCCATGACCTTCTCATAAACAAACGAGGGAAATACAGCCTAGATGGAGCTACTATAAGGTGGGTGCATAACTGGTTGGAAAATCGTTCCCAGAGAGTAATTATCAGTGATTCACAGTCATGCTGGAAGAGCATAATGAATGGGGTCCCGCAGGGATGGGTTCTGGGTCTGGTTCTGTTCAATATCTTCATCAATGAGTTAGATAATGGCATAGAGAGTACACTTATAAAGTTTGTGGATGATACCAAGCTGGGAGGGGTTGCAAGTGCTTTGGAGGATAGCATTAAAATTCAAAATGATCTGGATAAACTGGAGAAATGGTCTGAAGTAAATAGGATGAAATTCAATAAGGACAAATGCGAAGTACTCCACTTAGGAAGGAACAATCAGTTGCACACATACAAAATGGGAAATGGAGTTCTGCGGAAAGGCATCTGGGGGTCATAGTGGATCACAAGCTAAATATGAGTCAACAGTGTAACGCTGTTGCAAAAAAAGCGAACGTCATTCTGGGCTGTATTAGCAGGAGTGTTGTAAGCAAGACACGAGAAATAATTCTAACTCGTGAGGACCAGGTGATCTTTATGGCGTAGTCTTTTGGGACAAGGTACCTTGGGAATCGATGTGGCAGGAGTGGCACACCCATTTCTAATCCCCGGACAGGTGGCAAAACACTTGTTTGGGGTGTACTCTCGTACTGCGGGGATGAATAAGATGAAGCGAATCCCTGGGGAAACAGGGCGGGATACACTTAATCGCATACAGGCATGGGCACGGTGCTGGGTGGATCCCCTGGATGGTCCATGGGTGATGCTATAGGCAGGGGCACCGGGACCTGGTGGGGGTGTGGAGCAGGGTAGGGGTGTGGAATTGCTGGACAAATGGTTGGAGCTGAGCAATCCGCAGTTCGTGGGGCATTTAAGGTTGCAGCACCCTGAACTTGCTCCCAATCAGCTACCCAAGTTTCTGGAACAGGCAGATGTGTGGAGGCAGATGCATCAGGGGGAAGAGCCAGTCCATGCTATTACTGCGGGGGATCAATACAAGGTGGAAAGGAGTGGGTCAGCCTGGAGAGGAGGAGGTAGAGGGAGAGTTCGTGGCTTTGGGAGGGTAGTCAGGGACGAGCGGGCAGCTATACAGCAACAGATCCAGAGACTGCAGGCTAAACTGACTACCCACGATCTTACCAGATCAGGGGGAAAGTGGTCCTGGAGGCCAAGGGACTGGGACTGCCTGAAATGCCACACACACAATTTTGCATGGAGACAGGAATGTGTTTGGTGCCAGGACCCCCGGTCCCCCCAAGAACCAGTGGGAGGGACAGAGGTGGGTGCTGCAACTTAGGGGTGCCCTGGGAGGCGTCCTGTCCATGTTCTCAGTTTAGGACGGGGTGCATCTGGTCGCCCCACGCTCCAGGGGGCAATCGAAGGGAGTCCCATGAGGGATTTTTTGATAGACACTGGAGCAGCCATCAGTTTAACCACATGGGGGCAGGGGAGACCCTCAGAAGGGACTGTGACAATTGTAGGGGCAAGGGGAGGGGAGACACAGTTAACCCTGAGGCGGGGACAAATCAAAGGAATCTGGGGGGAAGGGGAGATTATGTGGGGTTGTAATGATATGCTTAATCTTTTGGGGGCAGGAGATTTACACAAAATGGGACTTGTACTGGATTTAGCCAATTGGGTGTGTTTACTGGGGCAAACGCAGGACAGTCAGGGCTATACCATTCCCATGGGGATAGCTACTATGACCATTAAAGCGGCACATGCCCTCCCACCACCCCCGGCTGGGTGGGAACACATCCCTGTGTGGGCTAAGGATAACCTGGATTGTGGTAGGGGCAGCATGGAGGTACTGATGGAGGGAGGGGACCCTCCCCCACAGAAACAGTACCCTATTCCTCGGGAGGCATTGGCAGAGGTGGGGGCAACTATTGGGGAGTTGGAACAGAGGGGACTGATTCGGGCAGTTGCATCCCCTTGTAATGCTGCTGTGTGGCCCGTGAGGAAGCCAAATGGTACCTGGCGCCTCACTGTGGATTACAGGGCACTAAATGCTCTGGCCTCACCAGCCTCAGTGGTGGCAGCGTACCCTGAAATGTTGGCCCGTATTGGACCCCAATTCCGAATTTTCACTGTTTTGGACATAGCTAATGGGTTTTGGTCTCTGCCACTAGCTACCTCGTGTCAGTATAAAACTGCATTCACATGGGAGGGCAGACAATTCTGCTGGACAGTCCTACCCCAGGGATATAGGAACTCCCCTGCAATTTTTCACAGATACATGAGACAGGCTCTGGAGGGGGTGGATTCAGCAAGGTGCATACAATATGTAGACGACCTGTTGCTAATGTCAGGGACAGAGGAAGAAGACAGGGAACTAACTGAGCAGGTCTTGCAAGCTTTGGCAAGAGCAGGATTGAAGGTCAATGGGAAAAAGGCTCAGATGGGACAGACAAGAGTGACCTACTTAGGAGTGGAAGTGTCTCAGATGGGAAGGGAAATCGATAAGGGACGGGTGCAACTGATCCAGTCCCTGCCACTGCCTACGGATGTTAAAAGCTTGCAAAGTTTTCTGGGTCTAACTGGATTTTGCAGGGATTTTGTGGCCAATTATGCAGAAATAGCCCAGCCTCTATTTGACCTAACCCGAGCCTCAACTTGGGAATGGTCAGAAGAGTGTACTGAGGCAGTGAGAGTGCTAAAGGAAAACCTGGCCAGTGCTCCAGTGCTGGCCTCCCCGGATGGGGAGAAATTCTTTCATCTGTACCCTTTGGTATCGGACACTACCATTGGTTGTGCGTTAACACAGGAGTATGGAGCAAAGGACCGACCTGTGGCCTTTGCCTCTCGACTTTTGAGTGCTGTGGAACTGAAGTATGGATGGTGTGAAAAGGTGCTGTTGTGCTCCTACTGGGGGGTTGAGAAATTCAAATGCCTCCCGGGAATGCAGAAAGTAATAGTCAGATCTCATTGTGACCCCTGCGGCTGTTACATATGCACACTGTCTTACAGGGACCAGTGAGTGGGCAGCGTATTGTCCAATGGTTGCTGGCTCTGCAGGCAGAAAACATTAAAGCAGAGTGTTAAAGGAACCCACAGTCTGGGTAGCCGGATTACATCTGACTGGCACCCCACACCAATGTGAAGCCAGCCCAGGTAAAACCCAACATCAGGTGTTTCGGGCGGCTAACCCCAATCCGGTAAAGGAGGGGACACTGGTATGGCTTTTGGATGGAAGTTGGAGGTATCAAGGGGGACGGAAAACTGCAGGCTTAGCTGTTGTGGGAATCAGAGGAAATGAGACAGTCAGCACCATTGGTTTCTCACTAGAAGCAAGGTCAGCTCAGGAGGCAGAACTGGCAGCCTTGCTAACAGCTTTAAATGAAGTGGATCCCAAATCTGAGCCAGAATGTTGGGTGGTGGTAGATTCAGATTATGTATTTCGTGGTGCCACATTAATGCTGAGATGGTGAGTGGATAATCATGTCAGGGCAACAGACGGCTCCACAATCAAGCATGCTACCTGGTGGAAGCGAGTGGAGGAGCTCAGTCACAGGATCAATGTGGTAAAGGTAAAGGCACACAAGAAAACAGGACCCCTAAGCAAAGGGAATAATCTGGCTGATGTAGAGGCCAAGCGGGCTGCAACAGAGGCACCCCCGTGGCCCTGGGAGCCAGAAGAGAGTGTGTCTGTAGCACTGATAACAAGAAGCGGGGTGGATAGAGATCGGGGAGGGCGAATTTGAGAGTTGCAAGAATCTGACCCAGGACTGGAAGGCATCATGAAACTTGGGGACAGGCATGTGCCAAAGGTGGAACTAATGGAAGGGATTTGGTGTGTCTTAACAATTGAGGGACCGGTAATGTTGTGCCCTCAGGGAAGCCGGACGGCTTTCTTAAGCTGGGAGCTTGGGAGCTTGGAAGGGGGACACCCGGGTTTGAGGAGACACTGGGAACTTTAAAAAGGTTGTGCTGGTGGCCAGGAATGGCAGCTGATTTAAAATCACATCTTAACGTTGTTTGGACTGTGCCAGGCACAGCCCACTTCACAAGGTGCTAAGGGGAGAATTAATGAGACAAACCCCAAGGGGACCATGGGAAAGAATACAGATTGATTACACAGGACCCCTACCACCAGATCACAGGAAAAACCGATTCATGTTGGTGGTAGTGGATGCTTTCAGCCGGTGGGTAGAAGCTTTCCCCACAAAGTATCATACTGCCCGGGTAACTGCTGCAATACTGGTAAATGAGGTATTCACTCGCTGCGGGGTCCCAAAGGTGATTGACTCAGACCAAGGAGCTGCTTTTCGGTCAGATCTGTTAGGGGAGCTATCGGCCCTCACTGGAATCACACAATTGTTCCATATTGCTTATCACCCCCAGGCTGCGGGGCAGGTGGAACGCATGAACCGCACCATTAAAAATGAGCTAAGAAAGGGAGTGGAAATCGGAGGAAAAAACTGGTCACAGTTACTGCCCTTTGTTTTAATGAGAATAAGGGCCCGAGAATCAAAGGGCACAGGATTTTCTCCATATGAAGCTCTCATGGGAAGGCCTATGGAACGGTGGGAAAATCTACTTACCCCAGTACCTGGGGAAGTCACTACACACGGCTTAACACAAGAATGGATTTTAACTTTAATCAAACATGTAAAACAAGTACAGCAGGCAGTGGCCTGGTGAGATGAGCAAGAAGCAGCAAGAGTCAAAGCATGGGGGAGCGTAATCTACCCATGGTAGGAGATCTAGTGATGTACAAGATTCCAGGTCAACACCATCCATTCCCAGCTCCTACATGGAATGGCCCCTATCTTGTCCTTGACCAATTAGGGCCCAGTCTGCTATTACTGGGTACAGAGAATGGAGGACTGGAGTGGGTTCACTGCATGCAAATAAAAAGGTACAAACAGGGGATTGGGAAAGGGGACGTGTAAATTTTTTTATGTGTGTATTACAGGTTAATTCAAAAAGGAGAAAAGGATGAAAATTCCCTGGCCCTGGATGGAACAATTACTAGTGCTAATCACAATTGTCACATTTACAAATTCTATTCAGATCCCATGATGTGAAGTGTCAAAAGGAGGAAACACATGGACGGCTACACATGCAACCTGTGGTAATAAAGCTAATGAAGACTATGAGAATCTCCCCATAGAAAGATGTACCTCTAATACTCCAACAGGAATTTGGCAGTGTCGGTATATGGTTTATGGATTAGATGGGGGAATCCCAACCAGGTGGAGAATATCATATTTATCAGGAAATATCGAATGGTACTCCCTGGGTGCTGCCATGATTAACGATAGTGGAAAACACAGTTACCCAGCTATGTGGTTTGTTACAGAGGGTCCAAAGAATATAACCCTCTGGTCTCCTGGAGCAAATGAACCCTCTTGGGAAAATAGGGCCCCACATTTAGGGTGTGATGTTACCATATGTAACCATATGGAAGATAATCCCCGAGGGTGTGATTGTTATGTACATATTACATTAGGCGTAAAATCCCCTTTGGGACACTGGGGGTACGATGAGTTAACCATTTTACAGAATGTAACCCTACAGGTGATATGGATGCCAAGTTGGAAGAATCCAAATTTAAAGTGGCCACAGCCTGGAGCCAAGAATATTCCCCGACGAGCAAATGTCTGGGAGCCATTGTGGGAGCAGGTGCAGCCAGCACTTTTTAACGTGTCCTTTCACTCTATTACATGGGTGGTACGCCTCAGGGAATGGTGGGTGGACCAAATCCATCCTAACTGTAGTATGTACATAAAAGGATTGAAACAACAATTCAATGCATGGGTGAGGGGACACACCTGGAATCGTCGTCGGAAAGGGGATTGTGGGCAGCTGGGAACACTATGCTGGGTACATGGAATCTGGGGGACGAGTGGATAACCAAATAATTAGTAAGCCAAAATGTGAAATTTCAACAACAAATTAATGAATTAATGGCACAGCATCTATCAGCAGTTGCCACAGGGTGGAGGACAGCAGTAGAGGTAAACTTGCAGTTAACTCATTGGGCAGGGGACCTGGTGACATGGGTAGAGGAGGGCTTCAGAAGACTAACATGGGGAGAAGTGTGCGTAGGTATTCAAAATGCTCAGTTAATAATGTTAATGGATATTATGAGAGATGCTTGGTCAGAACAATGGCCTTCAGTATTAAATCGGGAGGCTAGCCCATATTTATCCACAATTGCAAAAACATACCCATCTACCTGGAAAATAACATCCCCGACCTGTGGGGACAGTTCTTGTGTGATTGTTACTATGATACCATGGGAAGGAAATGCAAATAAGGTGGTTCCCTTGAACCCTATGGGAGTAAGTAGGGAAGGGGGAGCACGTTGGGAGCCACTAGGGAATAGGTGGGGGGGGTGGAATGGGGTAAATTGGACTGTCATCACATTAAGCAGTTGTATATCCAGAGGAGGAATATGGATGTGCCCCTCTCCTATGACTATGGAGGAGCAGGATCAATGGCCTATTGCAAAGGGGGGGCATTTAGGGGTAATGTATATGGGGTACGGTGTATTCTGTTGGGAATGTATGCAATCCTGCAATATAACACTAGGAGGCAAAATCCTTCCAGTGTATGACCAAATTATGAACTTCTATACACTGCCACCTGGACTATGGTGCACCAATGGATCAGTGGACTTAATCGTTGTAAACAATCGAACTAGCACCTACTACCCCATACCGTACCAAGTAGTTGAATTGGTTTGGACAATACCAAATTTCACTGTGGATATTCAATGGACACACAATATGGACAAAAGTACACAAAGATTACAAGAGCAACTTGCTGCAAGCGCCAACAGTTGGACACACTTACAATCCACACTACAGGATGGCGCTGACAAAATTTTAACCTTATCAAAGGAGGAGAAGCAGTGTTTTTGGTGGTGGCCAGGATGTTGGACCATACTGCAGTGGTCAGGACTCTCGCTGTTGCTGTGGATTATCATAGCAGCTGGTGTATTGTTAACTATATGTGTGTTACATTGCATATGGAAACGATCAAGGGGGGCACAACCCCCTAGAGAACAGCCACTAATTATAACCTATAAGTAATGTAGTAAGCCCCCCCCCAAGTGTACTAGACAGCCCGGACCCAACCTTCCCGGGCCCACTCTAATGGGAAGTCTGGAACACTAATTGGAATAGGTGTGGTATGCCCGTACGAGAGAAGGTGCAGGGCACGGTGCTACACAAGGGGCAGTGGGACAGATGGAGCATCGACACCTTCCACCTTGATGCCTGGCCCTATCAGGAAATGTGTCGCCATATGTCCTATGCTTTTCCAGGGATACCTGGGCAGGAGGATCCCAAAAGAAAAAAAAAAAAAAAAAAAAAAAAAAAAAAGGGGTGGAGTGTTAGGATATAGATATTCAGGCCTGTCTGCAAAGGTCTGTATTTTAAGAATTTAGGTATATGTTTATCATTTAGCTAGTTCTAGAGGTATAAAAGAAAGAATCAAAATCACTGTCTGCTGGTGTAAGGGCCTTCTCTTACTGTGACAGTTTGAGGCCCTGTTCTTAGGCTAAGGCCTTTGGCTAAGCAGCAGAGGCAGCCATAAGCTAGGAAGCGAACAGTCACATCCTCACATTCCAAACTAGTCACATTGAAATAAGGTGCTATTGGGCTGTCAGGCACTATCAGGACAGGATTGTATTCCTATCACCTCCGAGAAAGGGAAGTGCCTAGAAAATGTAAAAGGAAACTTAGTTTGATAGCATCCTGTCTGGCAAGAACTCACTTATCAATAGCTGGGATGTGAAATCCTCACTTCTGTATTGTTTTGTCATTATAGTTCCCACTTTGCTATTGTTTGTCTGTATAATCTCTGTCTGGTTCTGTGATTGTTTCTGTCTGCTGTATAATTAATTTTGCTGGGTGTAATCTAATTATTGTGGTGGGATATAATTGGTTAGCTAATCATGTTACAATATGTTAGGATTGGTTAGTTAAATTTCAGTAGAATGATTGGTTAAGGTATAGCTAAGAATATTACTATATAAATTAGGGGCAAACAGGAAGTAAGTTGGGATTCGAAAATAAGGAAAAAGGAACTTGTATTTAAGCTTGCTGGAAGTTCACCCCAATAAACATCGAATTGTTTGCACCTTCGGACTTCGGGTATTGTTGCTCTCTGTTCATGCGAGAAGGACCAGGGAAGTGGGAGAGTGAAGGAATAAGCTCTCTAACACGCTCTACTCCGCGCTGATTAGGCCTCAGCTGGAGCATTGTGTCCAGTTCCGTCTGCCACATTTCAGGAGGGATGTGGACAAACTGGAGAAAGTCCAGAGAAGAGCAACAAAAATGATTAAAGGTCTAGAAAACATGACCTATGAGGGAAGATTGAAAAAATTGGGTTTGTTTAGTCTGGAGAAGAGAAGACTGAGAGGGGACATGATAACAGTTTTCAAGTACAGAAAAGGTTGTTACAAGGAGGAGGGAGAAAAATTGTTCTTCTTAACCTATGAGGATAAGACAAGAAGCAATGGGCTTAAATTGCAGCAAGGGGGGTTTAGGTTGGACATTAGGAAAAACTTCCTAACTGTCAGGGTGGTTAAGCACTGGAATAAATTGCCTAGGGAGGTGGTGGAATCTCCATCACTGGGGATTTTTAAGAGCAGGTTGGACAAACACCTGTCAGGGATGGTCTATCCCTTAGTCCTGCCTTGAGTGCAGGGGACTGGACTAGATGACCTCTCGAGGTCCCTTCCAGTTCTAAGATTTTATGATTTTATCGCTCTTACTGCAATGGGGATTGTGTGGGGTCTCTGCCGACAGCGATGGTCGAGCTGATTGCCATGGTTATTGCAAGATGTTTGTCCAGGAAACACCTGTAGAGTTACGGAACACTCGGATCTTGTGTTCCAAATCTGATGCCTGGGAGTGAAACATAGCACCTGAAGAGGGGAGGTCTGAGAGCTGAGCCAATCTACGTGAGAACAAGGGACACCCCTGGAGACAGCTGCTGTTTACTGTCTGGAGTAGATGCAGGCCCATGCTACACTGGCAAGTTGCTGGGCAGTAAAGCAGCTTTCTGAGCTGTAACTCCTGAGGTGTCCACACTGCCAAGCCACTTAGTGCACAGAAACTGTGCAGTAGTAGTGCTGTAACAAAACCACCCCAACGAGAAGCGTCAGGGCTACAGTGCTGCGGTGCCAGTGTAGACACCATGGTCGATTACAGCGCTGCGGTTGGCCTCCGGGAGGTGTCCCACAAAGCCTGTTCTCGCTCCTGTGGTCATCGGTTTGAACTCTACCCTCAGGTGACCAACCGTCATCCCCACCCCATAAATTCTTTTGGAATTTTGAAAGTCCCCTTCCTGTTTGCTTGGGGATGTGTGCAGTGGTCTCAGCACATCTTTCCAGGTGGCCATGCCTGCTCCACACAGGACTGGAAAAAGTATTTATTGCACCTGCTGTTTGCATACAGGGAAGTGCCGCAGGAATCCACAGGGTTTTCCTCGTTCAAGTTGCTGTATGGGAGGAGAGTGAGGGAACCCCTGGACTTGATGAGGGACGAGTGGGAGGGGAAGGCCTCTTCCGATGGAGAATCAATGGTGGAGTATGTACTGACCTTCTGGGAAAAGCTTGCTGAACTCATGAGGTTGGCCAGGGGAAACCTAGCCAGGGCACAAAGGAAGCTGAAGGTCTGGTACGACCGCTCAGCATGTGCACAATCCTATGCTACCGCAGACCAGGTGATGCTTCTCATCCCCATGAGGAAGAATAAGCTGCCTGGGACGGTCCCTTCAAGGTCATCAGACAGGTAAATGAGGTGAACTATGTAGTGGAACTGTCCAACTGGGCACACAACCACTGGGTGTACCATGACAACATGATGAAGCCATACCGGGACAGGGAGAAGTTGGGGCTGGCTGTGTGTGGGCAGAAGGGAGAGGATCCCCTGGTGGGTCTCCTCCCTGAGGCTGGGGCTGACCCCTTTCTGGAATCAATTCCCCTATCAGACCAGCTAATCCCTGCCCAGAAGGCTGAGATCAGAGGGGTGCTGCATTCATACCGGCAGCTGTTTTCCAACTGACTTGGGCTCACGAACCTGGCTGTTCACTGGGTGGAGACGGGAGTCAACCCTCCCATCAGGTGTTCCCCGTTCAGGGTCACTGGGAAAGCAGCCCAGGACTTGGAGAGAGAGGTTGGAGACATGCTGGCTTTAGGGGTGATCCAGCCATCCTCCAGCCCCTGGGCCTCTCCCATGATGTTAGTGTTGTGTGGACTATAGGAATCTTAATGCTATCACCATGTCTGATGCCTACCCCATGCCTAGGACTGACGAGATCCTAGATAAGTTGAGGGCTGCCTGGTACCTCACAACCATGGATCTCACCAAAGGCTACTGGCAAGTGCCTTTGGACCCAGAGGCCAGGGCGAAGTCTGCCTTCACCATCCCAATAGGGCTCTTCGAGTTCCTGGTCCTGCCTTTTGCCCTCAAGAGGGCACCTGCAACCTTTCAGCACCTGGTGAATTAGTTACTAAGGGGGATGGAGGACTTTGCTCTAGCGTATATTGACGATATGTGTATTTAGCCAAACCTGGGAGGATCATGTGTCCCAGGTGAAGAGGGTGCTGGGTTGCCTCCAGGATGCAGGGCTGACTATAAAAGCTGGAAAGTGCAAGGCGGGGATGGCAGAGGTGTCATACCTGGGCCACCAGGTGGGGAGCAGCCACCTGAAGCCGGAGCTGGCCAAAGTGGAGGCAATCAAGGATTGGCCCGCTCCCCAGACTAAGAAGCAGGTCTAGGATTTCATTGGGATGGTGGGGTACTACCAGAGGTTTGTGCCACACTTTAGCTCCCTGGCAGCTTCCCTGACAGAGCTTTGGAGGAAGGGCAAGCTGGACAAGGTGGTCTGGACAGAGCAGTGCCAGAGGGCTCTCTGTGCGCTGAAGGGGGCACTCATCCAAAGCCCGGTGCTGGTAAACCCGGATTTTAACCAACCCTTCCTGGTGTTCACCGACGCATCAGACACCGGGCTGGGTGCAGAGCAGATGCAAACTGATACTAAGGGGGAGAGATATCCCATTGTGTACTTGAGCAAGAAGCTGCTGCCCTGGGACCAGCACGATGCGGCCATAGAGAAGGAACGCCTGGCCATTAAAAAGCCGCAGTCATATCTATTTGGGCGGCGCGTCACTGTGTACACTGACCGTTCGCCTCTAATGTGGCTACACCAAATGAAAGGGGCTAATGCCAAGCTCCTGAGAAGCGGCCTGCTCCTGCTGGTTTATGACTTGGAGGTGGTCCATGTGAGGGGGAATGCCAATGTTATAGCCGATGCTTTATCATGGAGCGGGGCCCCTGAACTTCCCCAGGTCACTGGCTAAGTGACAACGCTCAGTTCAGACTCCAAGGGGGGAAAGATGTGATGAACTGGGGGATTTTCTTGTTTTTTTTTCTTGTTTTTTTCAATGATTTGCAAGGAGGAGGGGTGGGGCTCTGTTTCCCTGGGTGTTACTGGTTTAACGAGGTGATGGGAAAGGGAGTTTGTTCTTACAGAGGACCAGCGAGGGAACTTGGGACCCCGGCCAATGGCTGGGGGAATGGATACTCCAGCGACTGGTGACTAGTGGACAGAAGGCCTAGCTCGGATGCCACAGCTGGTTCTGGCCAGTGGGAGGACAATGGGCTGTCGGTGACCTGACCAGCCAGTTCCAGCCAGTGGGGAACAAAGGATGGATGAGAGGAGAGGCTGAGAGGAGAGGAGGCCCAGGCGACCCTGTTTATCTGGACAGAAGACAATGGACAGAGGCAGGGCTTGGGGGGAGGTGATATCAGATGCCCAGCTGGAAAGCGCGGGGTCTTTGGACTGGGGGGAGAGAGCAGGCAGAGCCCACCTGGATGCCGGAGACACCAGGCCTCAGGGCCCTGAGAGTTTCCTATGCTGTGTTCAGATGTTCAATAAACCCTTCTGCTTTACGCTGGCTGAGAGTCGCTCCGGTCTAGAGAACAGGGTTGCATTATTCCCTCTGGGAGTGGAGGCCCCAGGGGTCCAGAGTGAGTGGACTCCCTGAGAGGGCCCACGGTGAGAGACAGGCGTGCTAAAGGCTCAGCGAGGTACAGTTCCAGGAGACGGAGGGGGCTTAACCTCTGAGAGAGAGTGGACCCCTGAGAAGGGCTGTCTCACTGAAGGGGGTTCCCCCCAGGGACCCTACGGGGCCAAGAGTGGGCATGACCTGTGAGTCCGTGACACCATGCACCATAACAAGAAAAGGACTACTTAATAAGTACAGTCTATTGATTGCATCTGATATTTTTATTTTTCCTGTAACCTGATGTTTCCAACTCCTTATACCTGCTTTTATTTGAATCTTTCCCTCTAGTTCTATTTAATAAACTTCAGTTTGGTTCTGCTCTAAACAGGTTGAAGTGCCCTGTGCTAAGGAGAGTGTTGAATCAAATCCAGTGCCTGGGGGCAGCAGATCGGTGTGCATGGCGGGTGTCCAGAAGACAGGGGACTGGGCACCCGAGTGTAGCAAAGTGAGGTCTGTCAATTGCTAGCCTGCACTGGGAAAGAGCCGGGCTCATGGAGCATGGTGCGGAGCGACTCTGCTGCCAGCAGCTGGTGACTGGGGTGGGTTTCCCTTGGTGGGCACAGACAGCGCTCCCTCCTGCTGTCAGCAGGTGGCAGTGATTCCTCCCAGAACCTTGGCTAAGCCCCAAAAGTGTCCCACCCACACACCTCTTTCCTTTGATCACACACAGGGGGCAGGGAGAGGGGCTCACCAACCCCTCTTGAGAGGTCCCGCCCCCGCAGGTCACAATTACAGCTCTACCAAGCTGCACCCACCAACCCCTCCGCCATTCAGTTCAACACCTAGCTCAGTGACTGCAGCTGGAGTGCATGCAGAGAATTGCCAGTGACTCCAGCCGGCTCCAGGGGGCAGAGTTAAGGTTACATGAGTGTTTACCTTCACGCTGTAGCTCCTGGTTTTCAGAAGTTTAAGTTTGGCTGAACTTGATGTTTCAGGAGGGCAAGAGGTAGAGACAGGCAATCGTCACTGGGCAGTAACAAAGATTTTTGCCGTTTAGTAGACAGACAGACAGCTGGATAAGGGGGTGTGATAGGTAAATTGATCTCTATGGGGCAGGGGGATAGATCCATAAATAGAGGCTTATGAGTTAGATAGAAAGTCAGATAGATGATTGTATATGGAGATAGATAGAGGGTTAGATAGAAATATGGAGCCCATGGGACTGGCTCCCACGGGATGCTGCAGGCCTGTAGCCCCTTGGCAGGGTGACCCGGACTCTGCACTCCAAAACCCCGGTGGGATTGTAGAGACAGAGCTGGGGGGTCAGAGGCAGAATGGCCCAGGGTCTAAATCACTAGCCTGCCGCTCAAGAGACTGGGATCTAGTCCTGCCTCTGTTGGGTTACTGTGGGCAAGTCACTGCCCTGCTCTGTGCCTCTGTTTCCCCATCTGCCTTGTCTATTTGGAGTGTGAGCTCTTTGGGGCAGGGCCTGACTCTCACTGTGTCTGTGCAGTGCCTGGCACAACAGGGCCCTGATCTCAGCTAGGGCAGGGCCTGTCTCTCACTGTGTGTCTGGGCAATACCTGGTGCAAAGGGGCCCAGATCTCACTTGGTGCAGGGCCTGTCTCTCGCTTTGTGTCTGTGCAGCACCTGGCACAATGGGGCTCTGATCTCTGGGTGCTACTGAAATAGAAACAGCAGCCAAGTGGCAGATGCCCGCAGAGCCCAACAAATTGTTCCCACTGAATCGTTTACTCTGAGCATTTCCCTCAGCCCCAGTCTCGGGGGATCCGTCTGCAGGGCTGTGACCAGGAGGCTGGTGGGAATCCAGGCAGGGCTGCCCACACAGTGCAGCTTGTGATCCCCACTTGGGGGCTCATGTGATGTAGCCACGTGGCATGAACACAGCGATCACCAGCGCCATCAGGATGGGGTCCATTGGGAAACGAGCTGTTTGTGCCAGCAGAGGCCCCAGGGACTGAAAGGGAGCAGGAGCAAGGCGGGGAAGGATTGTGCTTCCATAGCACCAGGGAGAGGGGTCACAGGATGCCCTGCTACCCACCCACCCATCGCCTCGCCCTCTATATATCCCATATGCACCTGCTAGCCTTTCACCCTTCTGTTCGTGTATTCCATCTGCACCTTCCAACCCCACACTCTGCACATGTCCCATACTCACCGTCTATCTATCTATCTATCTGTAACCCTTCTGCCCGTCAGAGTTGGCAGCAAGAAGGGCCAGGTTCAGTATCTAGGGGTTCCATTCCAATAACACAATGCAAAACCGGCTCGAACCCCCACCCAGTGACCTGGTACAAATATATACCACCCCTGCTGGGCACCTCCAAGAGGCAATAGTTCCCCTCTCGCAAGCACAGAGTCTGAGTGTAGCAAAAGCCTTTTAATAACAGAGAGAAACAATGTGGTATTATGTTGGGGAAACACCACCAACAGGATTCATAACACAACCCATGAGCAAAAATCCCACCCCAAGCAAATTGGGGCATGTCCTTTCCCTTTGGTTCTTGAGTCCAGCAACCCAAAGTCACCCAAAGTCCCAAAAGTCTCTGTCTGTGGTCAGTGCAGCACCAGAGTTCAAAAGTTTACCTGCAGAGTTTTACCTCCCAACCTGAGTGGAGATGTGATGTTAAGGGGCACCTTACATGGTCCAAAAGCCAATTGCCCCACCTCTCCATGGGGCTCCACTCTGGCAGCCACGCACATGAGCTGCTCCAGCCATACTGCAAACTGCTCTGCAATATATCTTCAGGCTCCCCCACTACTTAACACAACACTCAGAGATTTCAGCTCTTAGTAAGTTCAGCTCTTTCGTGATTTCAGCTTGTAGTGGGGGAGCCTCACTGCTAGTGCACCATTAGCCCAAAATGAATTCAGCTCAGCAGCCTGTAACTAGACTCCTAATAGAATCAAAATTAGCTCTAGTATTCCACAGTAGAGAGAGAAGGAAGGAAAACTAGCATGTAAGGCCCTCACCCAGGGGCCCATACCACCAAGTATTAATACCCATCCCCAGTCTCTCTCTATTCACTGGATTTTGGAACCCATGACCCTTGCCTAGTGAGTGCTGCTTAGTTGATGGTGAGTCTCTCCATCATAACAAAAGGCCAAGTACAGTTCCACTGTCCTTGAGTCACATAATCAGGATAATAACAGTTTATTCCTGCTCCAATAACAGAGAAACTGGGGCTCCTACAGCAGCCAAAGTAACCATCTAGGCAGGGTGGGTGTGCCTATGCAAATGAGATCAGCCCCTGAAGTTCTTTTCCACAACTCATCATGACTCGCCACCAGATGTCAGGGTAGAGCTCATCCTGACTCTGCTTACATATCTAATCATCTATGTAATCTATCTATCTATCTATCGATATTCATAGACTCTAAGGCCAGAAGGATCAGCTAGCCTGACCTCCGGTTTAACACAGGCCAGAGAGCTTCCACAAATCATTCCCAGAGCAGAGTTTTTAGAAAAACATCCCCTCTTGATTTAAAAAATGTCAGTACTGGAGAATCCACTGTGAGCCTTGGTAAGTTGTTCCAATGGCTATTTACTCTCACTTTTAAAAATTACCCCTTATTTCCAGGCTGCATTTGTCTAGCTTCAGCTTCCAGCCATTGGATGGTGTTAGATCGAAGAGCCCATTACTAAATATTTGTTCCCCATGTAGGTACTTATAGACTGTGATCAACTCACCCCTAAGCCTTCTCTTTGTTAAGCTAAATCGATTGAGCTCTTGGAGTCTATCACTATTGTCAAGGTTCCTTCCCCACTCTGAACTCTAGGGTACAGATGTGGGGACCTGCATGAAAGACCCCCTAAGCTTATTCTTACCAGCTTAGGTTAAATGCTGCCACCACCAAAGTGTTACACAAAGAACAGGGGAAGTGCCCACTTGGAAACGTCTCCCCACAAAAATATCCCCCCAAGCACTACACCCCCTTTCCTGGGGAAGGCTTGATAAAAATCCTCACCAATTTGCATAGGTGAACACAGACCCAAACCCTTGGATCTTAAGAACAATGAAAAGCAATCAGGCTCTTAAAAGAAGAATTTTAATTAAAGAAAAAGTAAAAGAATCACCTCTGTAAATTCAGGATGGTAAATACCTTACAGGGTAATCAGATTCAAAACATAGAGAATCCCTCTAGGCAAAACCTTAAGGGTATGTCTACACTACGAAATTAGGTCGAATTTATAGAAGTCAGTTTTGTGGAAAGCGTTTTTATACAGTCGATTGTGTGTGTCTCCACACAAATGCTCTAAGTGCATGTAGTCGGCAGAATACGTCCACAGTACCGAGGCAACCATCGACTTCCAGAGCGTTGCACTGTGGGTAGCTATCCCACAGTTCCCGCAGTGTCCGCTGCCCATTTGAATTCTGGGTAGCAATCCCAATGCCTGATGGGGCTAAAACATTGTTGCGGGTGGTTCTGGGTACATATCGTCAGGCCCCCCCCCTTCCCTCCCTCCCTCCGTGAAAGCAAGGGCAGACAATCATTTCATGCCTTTTTTCCTGAGTTACCTGTGCAGACGCCATACCACGGCAAGCATGGAGCCCGTTCAGCTAACCGTCACCGTATGTCTCCTGGGTGCTGGCAGACGTGGTACTGCATTGCTACACAGCAGCAGTTTATTGCCTTTTGGCAGCAGACAGTGCAGTATGACTGGTAGCCGTTGTCAACGTAGTCCTGGGTGCTCTTTTAACCAACCTCAATAAGGTCAGGGGCACCTGGGCAAACATGGGAGTGACTCAGCCAGGTCATTTCCCTTTTAAGTTTTGTCTCACGGTGATTGAGTCCTACCGGCAGTGCACTGTCTTTTAATCAGCAGCCAGCAGAAGACGATGGCCAGCAGTCATACTGCACCGTCTTCTGCCGAGCACCCAGGAGATGATGATGGCCAGCAGTCGTACTGCACAGTCTGCTGCCTGCAAGATGTATAAAGATAGATGAAGTAGCTCAAAGCAAGAAATAGACGAGATTTGTTTCGTATTCATTTTCTCCTCCCTCCCTCCGTGAAATCAACGGCCTGCTAAATCCAGTTTTGAGTTCTATCCTTGAGGGGGCCATTCAGTTTCTTGCAAAGCCACTCCCTTTGTTGATTTTAATTCCCTGTAAGCCAACCCTGTAAGCCATGTCGTCAGTCACCCCTCCCTCCGTCAGGGCAATGGCAGCCAATCGTTCCGCACCTTGTTTCTGTGCAGAGGCCATACCACGGTAAGCATGGAGCCCGCTCAGATCACTTTGGCAATTAGGAGCACATTAAACACCACACGCATTATCCAGCAGTATATGCAGCACCAGAACCTGGGAAAGCGAAACCAGGCGAGTAGGCGACGTCAGCGCAGTGATGAGAGTGATGAGGACATGGACACAGACTTCTCTCAAAGCACGGGCCCTGGCAATGTGGGCATCATGGTGCTAATGGGGCAGATTCATGTGGTGGAACACTGATTCTGGGCTCGGGAAACAAGCACAGACTGGTGGGACCTCACAGTGTTGCGGGTCTGGGACGATTCCCAGTGGCTGTGAAACTTTCGCATGCGTAGGGCACTTTCATGGAACTTTGTGACTTGCTTTCCCCTGCCCTGAGCACAAGAATACCAAGATGAATACCAAGAATACCAACCTCACAGTTGAGAAGCGAGTGGCAATAGCCCTGTGGAAGCTTGCAACGCCAGACAGCTACCAGTCAGTCGGGAATCAATTTGGAGTGGGCAAATCTACTGTGGGGGCTGCTGTGATGCAAGTAGCCCACGCAATCAAAGATCTGCTGATATCAAGGGTAGTGACCCTGGGAAATGTGCAGGTCATAGTGGATGGCTTTGCTGCAATGGGATTCCCTAACTGTTGTGGGGCTATAGACGGAACTCATATCCCTATCTTGGCACCAGAACACCAAGCTGGCGAGTACATAAACCACAAGGGGTACTTTTCAATAGTGCTGCAAGCACTGGTAGATCACAAGGGACGTTTCACCAGCATCAACGTGGGATGGCCGGGAAAGGTTCATGACGCTCGCATCTTCAGGAACTCTGGTCTGTTTCAAAAGCTGCAGGAAGGGACTTTCTTCCCAGACCAGAAAATAACCATTGGGGATGTTGAAATGCCAATAGTTCTCCTTGGGGACCCAGCCTACCCCTTAATGCCATGGCTCATGAAGCCGTACACAGGCAGCCTGGACAGTAGTCAGGAGCTGTTCAACTACAGGCTGAGCAAGTGCAGAATGGTGGTAGAATGTGCATTTGGACATTTAAAAGCGCACTGGCGCAGTTTACTGACTCACTTAGACCTCAGCGAAACCAATATTCCCACTGTTATTACTGCTTGCTGTGCGCTCCACAATATCTGTGAGAATAAGGGGGAGATGTTTATGGTGGGGTGGGAGGTTGAGGCAAATCGCCTGGCTGCTGGTTACGCACAGCCAGACACCAGAGCGGTTAGAAGAGCACAGGAGGGTGCGGTGCACATCAGAGAAGCTTTGAAAACCAGTTTCATGACTGGCCAGGCTATGGTGTGAAAGTTCTGTTTGTTTCTCCTTGATGAAACCCCCCGCCCCCTGGTTCACTCTACTTCCCTGTAAGCTAACCACCCTCCCCTCCTCCCTTCGATCACCGCTTGCAGAGGCAATAAAGTCATTGTTGCTTTACATTCATGCATTCATTCATCACACAAATAGGGGGATAACTACCAAGGTAGCCCAGGAGGGGTGGTGGAGGAGAGAAGCACCAGGAGGGGTCGTGGAGGAGGGAAGGACAAGGTCACACAGCACTTTAAAACTTTAACACTTATTGAATGCCAGCCTTCTGTCACTTGGGCAATCCTCTGGGGTGGAGTGGCTGGGTGGCTGGAGGCCCCCCACCGCGTTCTTGAGCATCTGGGTGAGGAGGCTATGGAACTTGGGGAGGAGGGCAGTTGGTTACACAGGGGCTGTAGCAGCGGTCTGTGCTCCAGCTGCCTTTGCTGCAGCTCAACCATACACTGGAGCATATTAGTTTGATCCTCCAGCAGCCTCAGCATTGAATCCTGCCTCCTCTCATCACGTTGCTGCCACCTTTCAGCTTCAGCCCTCTCTTCAGCCTGCCACTTACTCTCTTCAGCCTGCCACGTCTCCTCCCAGTCATTTTGTGCTTTCCTGCACTCTGACATTGTCTGCCTCCACGTATTCGTCTGTGCTCTGTCAGTGTGGGAGGACAGCATGAACTCAGAGAACATTTCATCGCGAGTGCGTTTTTTTTGCCTTCTAATCTTCACTAGCCTCTGGGAAGGAGAAGATCCTGTGATCCTTGAAACACATGCAGCTGGTGGAGAAAAAAAAAAGGGACAGTGGTATTTAAAAAGACACATTTTATAGAACAATGGGTACACTCTTTCATGGTAAACCTTGCTGTTTACATTACATACATAGCACATGTGCTTTCGTTACAAGGTCGCATTTTGCCTCCCCCAGTGCATGGCTAGCCCCTTCCCCCTCCCCGTGGCTAACAGCGGGGAACATTTCTGTTCAGCCACAGGCAAACAGCCCAGCAGGAACGGGCACCTCTGAATATCCCCTTAAGAAAAGCACCCTATTTCAACCAGGTGACCATGAATGATATCATTCTCCTGAGGATAACACAGAGAGATAAAGAATGGATGTTGTTTGAACGCCAGCAAACATACACTGCAGTGCTTTGTTCTACAATGATTCCCGAGTACATGCTTCTGGCCTGGAGTGGTAAAGTGTCCTACCATGGTGGATGGAATAAGGCTGCCCTCCCAGAAACCTTTTGCAAAGGCTTTGGGAGTACATCCAGGAGAGCCGCGAATGCCAGGGCAAATTAATCCTTTCACATGCTTGCTTTTAAACCATGTATAGTATTTTAAAAGGTACACTCATCAGAGGTCCCTTCTCCACCTGGCGGGTCAGGGAGGAAGTCTTGGGTGGGTTCGGGGGGTACTGGCTCCAGGTCCAGGGTGAGAAACAGTTCCTGGCTGTCGGGAAAACCGGTTTCTCCGCTTGCTTGCTGTGAGCTATCTACAACCTCATCATCATCATCTTCCTCGTCCCCAAAACCTGCTTCCGTATTGCCTCCATCTCCATTGAAGGAGTCAAACAACACGGCTGGGGTAGTGGTGGCTGAACCCCCTAAAATGGCATGCAGCTCATCATAGAAGTGGCATGTTTGGGGCTCAGACCCGGAGCGGCCATTCGCCTCTCTGGTTTTCTGGTAGGCTTGCCTCAGCTCCTTAAGTTTCATGCAGCACTGCTTCGGGTCCCTGTTATGGCCTCTGTCCTTCATGCCCTGCAAGATTTTGACAAAGGTTTTGGCATTTCGAAAACTGGAATGGAGTTCTGATAGCACGGATTCCTCTCCCCATACAGCGATCAGATCCCGTATCTCCCGTTCGGTCCATGCTGGAGCTCTTTTGTGATTCTGGGACTCCACCATGGTCACCTCTGCTGATGAGCTCTGCATGGTCACCTGCAGCTTGCCACGCTGGCCAAACAGGAAATGAGATTCAAAAGTTCACAGTTCTTTTCCTGTCTACCTGGCCAGTGCATCTGAGTTGAGAGTGCTGTCCAGAGCGGTCACAATGGAGCACTATGGGATAGCTCCTGAAGGCCAATACCATCTAATTGTGTCCACAGTACCCGAAATTCGACCCAGCAAGGCCAATTTCAGTGTTAATCCCCTTGTTGGGGATCGAGTAAGGAAATCGATTTTAAGAGCCCTTTAAGTCGAAAAAAAGGGCTTCGTTGTGTGGACGGGTGCAGGGTTAAATCGATTTAACGCTGCTAAATTCGACCTCAACTCCTAGTGTAGACCAGGGCTAAGTTACAAAAAGATACAAAAACAGGAATGTACATTCCATTCAGCACAACTTTTTTTTATCAGCCATTTAAACAAAACAGAATCTAACGCATATCTAACTAGATTGCTTACTGACTTTTTACAGGAGTTCTGACCTGCATTCCTGCTCTGGTCCCGGCAAAAGCATCACACAGACAGAGAGAACCCTTTGTTTCCCCCCCCCTCCAGCTTTGAAAGTATCTTGTCTCCTCATTGGTCATTTTGGTCAGGTGCCAGCGAGGTTATCTTAGCTTCTTAACCCTTTACAGGTGAAAGTGTTTTTCCTCTGGCCAGGAGGGATTTAAAGGTGTTTATCCTTCCCTTTATATTTATGACACCCCCCAAATCACAGATAGGGTGAAACGCTGGCTGTGATTTCTTCCTGGAGCTCTAGGAGAAAACAGAGTTAATAAGACACATGCACCTCTAAATAGACTACCAAGTATATAAAGACTAACAATATTTTCCACATCTGAAGGATGATTTTAACTAGTTGATTCTGGGAAACTTTCACGGGAGAGTGCATCAGCCACTTTGTTAGAAGCTCCTGAGATGTGTTGGATGTCGAAATCAAAATCTTGGAGAGCTAAACTCCATCGAATAAGTTTTTTGTTATTTCCCATGGTGGTATGAAGCCACTGTAGCGCAGCATGGTCGGTTTGCAGGTGGAAACCTCCTCCCCAGACATATGGGCGTAGCTTTTCCAGAGCGTAGACAATGGCGTAACATTCTTTTTCACTGACTGACCAGTTGCTTTCCCTCTCAGACAGCTTCTTGCTGAGAAACACAACAGGATGGAATTCTTGATCCGGTCCATCCTGCATTAAAACTGCTCCCACACCACGCTCGGACGCATCTGTGGTTACTAGGAACGGTTTGTCAAAGTCTGGGGCCCTTAGCACAGGGTCAGACATGAGTGTCGCTTTAAGCTGGTTAAAGGCCTTCTGACACTCTTCGGTCCACTGAACGGCATTTGGCTGTTTCTTTTTGGTTAGGTCTGTCAGTGGGGCGGCGATTTGGCTGTATTGTGGTACAAATCGCCTGTAATATCTGGCCAAGCCTAACCTGTTTCTTTGACTTTGGGACAGGCCACATTTGGATAGCATCCACTTTGGCCTGTAGGGGGTTGATAGTTCCTTGACACACCTGGTGTCCAAGGTAAGTCACTCTGTTTAGGCCTATTTGACACTTCTTAGCCTTAACAGTTAGTCCTGCCTCCCGTATGCACTCAAAGACTTTTTGTAGATGTTCCAGGTGTTCTGCCCAGGAATCCAAAAATATGGCCACATCGTCAAGGTAGGCTACTGCATATTCTCCTAATCCCGCTAGGAGACCATCTACAAGTCTTTGGAAGGTGGCGGGTGCATTCCGCAGCCCGAAAGGGAGTACATTAAATTCATACAGCCCGACATGGGTGGTGAAGGCTGACCTTTCCTTGGCAGATTCATCTAGCGGTACCTGCCAGTACCCCTTGGTTAAGTCCAAGGTAGAGATGAACTGGGCCCGTTCCAGTTTCTCTAATAGTTCATCTGTGCGTGGCATTTGTTAGCCGATGGCCAAGGATGTTTGGTGAGGTGCCAGCTATGCCCGTTTATACCATCCGTGACTTTAACCGCTAGGACGCACTGTCCCTTCGCGGCGGGCAGCCCGGGCTAGGCTGACGGATGCCCCAAGGTCCTAACCACCCGTGACTTTAACTGCTAGAGCTCAGAGCTCCTTCGCAGTGGGCAGTCAGGATTGACTGACAGGCGCCCCAAGAGTTTGCCCCGTGGAGGCGGCACAACTCAACGCTAGGCTCTTAGTACTCTCACCTAATGGCCAGGCTTTATAGCCAAAACGGCTGAGGTTCTTTAATTGTGTTGGCTGCTTTACAGTAAACCAGAGAAACAAGTCAGGCTTATGCACAAATGGTTACCAAAATTTATTAAACTAGATTCTAATCATGTGGTTACAAAATTGCTAGTGCCTACTTATTTAAATGTAGAGATGTTACACACACAAACAAGTTACAAAACTGAAGCTACAATCCCAAAGAAAGAAAACAAAGTATAGAGCTCTATTTCAAAATATGTGTACACTAAAGATAGGAGATCAGGTGTGGGTGCTTCTTACCCTCCTTGCATCTCTCGATTCCAGCGGTGCCAAGCCAGGATCGGTCACTCAATTCCGCGGAAAGACGAATAAGGGACAAGGCTTAGGGACCCTCTTAGCTGCAGAAGCCTTGGGAGGCTGTCACTTATCTGACCAGCAGATAGATAGTGAAAAGCACTCAAAAATCATGGTGCTGTAGGTCCCCTACTTATACCTCTGTACTCCTTTATTCTCTTTCTCCTTTCTTATGCCAAATTGGGGCTGGTCTGTCTGGGCGACGCCAGCTCTCGCAAGAGTAGTTTACACTTGCAAGGGAGAGAAACAATAAGTTTCGACTACTGGACATTCCTTTTATTAGGGTAAATATTTTCCCACCTAGGATGTTGGGGTGTGTGCATCATGCTATTTAGTAGGGGCTAAGAGCCATGTCTGTCACAGCGCCTCTGCCTGCTGTGAGCCTAATCGTTGTATATGTTTCCAGAGGCACATTGTAGCAGCACACCTGTGCTTTTCACAGCTTCAAAGGCTGTGCTGGAATTTATGTTAAGTGCCCTGTTTTGGCTTCCGTGTGTTCCCAGCAATGCTGGTCTGAGAGTGGGGGGGCTGGCTGTCTGGCTACAGCACTGGATAGTTGTCTGGGCGAGTTACAGCATTTAGCTTACGGTAGTCCACGCAGAAACGTATCTCCCCCTCTGGTTTGGGAGCTTGAACCACTGGAGATGCCCAGGCACTGCCAGAGGGGATCTTTTCCCTTAGTAGTAGACACCTTCAGGCCACTCAGCATCGTCTCCTCCCTGGGCTGTAAACTGACAAACCTTTAATTCTCTGGAAAAAAAGGGCTTTAGAGAATTAATATGGTACACCTTAGGCTTTCGGTTATAGGTGGGGAATGCTATGAGATAATTAACAGCTCCCAGACGCTCCTGGACCGTGAATGGCCCTTCCCACGATGCTTCCATTTTATGGGCCTGGAGCGCCTTTAAGACCGTGACCTGGTCCCCTACTTTGAAGGAACGCTCTCTGGCACGTTTATCATACCAGGCTTTTTGCTCTTTTTGAGCATCCTGTAGGTTTTCTTTAGCAAGGGCTAAAGAGGTTCGGAGGGTGTTTTGTAGGTTGGTTACAAAGTCCAGAATGTTAGTTCCTGGAGAAGGTGTAAATCCCTCCCATTGCTGCTTTACCAACTGTAATGGCCCCTTAACCTCACGGCCATATACAAGTTCAAATGGGGAAAACCCTAAACTGGGATATGGTACAGCTCTGTAGGCAAAGAGCAACTGCTGCAACACTAGGTCCCAATCACTGGAGTGCTCATTTACAAATTTACGTATCATTGGCCCCCAAAGTTCCATTAAACTTCTCCACCATGCCATTTGTCTGATGGTGGTAAGGAGTGGCAACCAACAGATTTACCCCATGAGCTTCCCAAAGGTTTTTCATAGTTCCTGCCAGGAAATTAGTCCCTGCATCTGTGAGGATGTTGGCGGGCCAACCTACCCTGGCAAAAATGTCTGCTAGTGCCTGGCACACACTTTTAGCCCTGGTGTTGCTTAGAGCTACTGCTTCCGGCCATCGGGTGGCAAAATCCATGAAAGTCAGTATGTACTGCTTTCCTCTGGGTGTCTTTTTTGACCCAGGACCCAGAATATCCACAGCTACTCGCTGAAATGGAACTTCAATGATGGGGAGTGGCTGGAGAGGGGCTTTGACCTGGTCTTGGGGTTTTCCCACTCTTTGGCATACCTCACAAGACCGGACATAGGTAGAAACATCCTTGCCCATTCCCTCCCAGTGGAATGACCTCCCCAGACGGTCTTTGGTCCTGTTCACCCCAGCATGGCCACGAGGATGATTGTGGGCTAAGCTCAAGAGCTTGGCCCGGTATTTAGTTGGAACTACCAACTGTCTCTGAGGATGCCAGTCTTCCTGGTGTCCACCAGAAAGAGTTTCCTTGCATAAAAGTCCTCTTTCTACAACAAACCTGGAGCGATTAGAAGAGCTGAGAGGCGGTGGGTTGCTCCGTGCCGCCGTCCAAGCTCTCTGGAGGCTTTCATCTGCTTCCTGTTCGGTCTGGAACTGTTCCCTTGATGCTGGAGACATCAGTTCCTCATTGGATTGTGGACCTGGGCTTGGTCCCTCTGGAAGTGATGTAGGGGATGGAGCTGTTTCCGTTGTCTGTGAACTGCTCTCTGCTGGTGCACTGTGATGGGGTTCAGGCTCCGGCTGAGCCTCTTGTGTAGGGTTATCGGCTGCTGCCGGTTCAGGTTCGGTGGGGCCCTCTGGTGCTGGGGTTGCAAGTACTGGAGTCAGTGCTGGCAATGGGTCTGGTGCTAGTTGTTCCGTCGGTTCCGGTTCTGGGGCTGGCTCCGTCTGGGTCTCTGGGACTGGATCCACTACTGCTGTTGCAGACGTTGGCATGGGGTCCGGTTCCATCACCTCTGACTGGGACCTGGTAGAAGTTTCCGGAACAGAGCTAGGCGTGACGGCTTGTTTAGCCTGGCTGCGGGTGACCATTCCCACCCTCTTGGCTAGCTTTACATGGTTGGCCAAGTCTTCTCCCAACAGCATGGGGATGGGATAATCATCATAGACTTCAAAAGTCCACGTTCCTGACCAGCCCTTGTACTGGACAGGCAACTTGGCTGTAGGCAAATTGAAAGAGTTGGACTTGAAGGGTTGAATTGTCACTTGGATCTCTGGGTCGATTAAATTTGGGTCCACTAAGGAAGCATGGATAGCCGACACTTGTGCTCTGGTGTCTCTCCACGCGGTGACCTTCTTCCCGCTCACACTCACAGTTTCCCTCTGCTCTGAGGATATCTGGGAGGTATCTGGGCCTGAGGACCTCTGGTGTGATTCCGGTGCAATGAACCGTAATCTGTTGGGGTTCTTGGGGCAGTTGGCCTTTACATGCCCCGTTTCGTTACATTTAAAACATCATCCAGCTGATGGGTCACTGGGGCGAGGTGGCTTGCTGGAGAATGGTGTGGCAGGACGATAAGGTGTCTGGAGTATTCCTTGGTGTGTAGTTGGGGCCTTGGGCTGCTCCCGGTAGTAGGGTGTGGTCTGAGGGTGTCCCTTCTGGTATTCGCTCCAACTGCGACCAGGGTTGTTCCTCTCTCCTCCCTCCACCTGTTTTGTTCTGGCTTGCCCCGCCTCTTTGGCGGTCTGGGACTGATTGTATCAATCAGCATAAGAAGCAAGACTTTCTGCTGAGTCCATTTCCTTATCCCATAAACACTGTTTTATTTCCTCCTTGGACATATTCAGGAATTGCTCCTGAGCTATCAAATCACACATTCATTCAAAGCTAGTGACACCCCTTCCTGTGACCCATTTATCTAACAGATCCTTCATCTGGTTTAGATAAGCCACATTACTTAGTCCAGGCCCTCTCTTAAGGGTTCGAAATTTTACTCTGTAAGTTTCAGGTGTAATTTGAAATTGTTTTAAAACCAAATCCTTGAACTTATTATAGTCAGAAGCCTCATCAATAGGCATCTTATTGAATATGTCCAGAGCTCTTCCAGTCAATTTTGCGACCAATGTGGTCATCTTGTGAGCTTCAGGAATTTTATGGAGAGTGCACAGTCTCTCAAAGGTGAGAAAATATTCAGCAATATCACTGGATTCATCATACTGTGGACATAGTCGCTCCCATTTGTGGATTGTTGGGGAAAGATGGTTAGGGTGATCCAGTAGATTAGGCTCAGCCCTTACCTTCTCCAACTCCAGTTCATGCTTCCCCTCTTTTTCCTTCTCCTCCAGTTCTTTGTCCTTTGCCTCCATAGCTCTCCTGTGGGCAGCCTCTTGGTTTTTTTCTGCCTCTTTTGCTGCCTCCAGTTCTCTCCTGTGGGCAGCCTCTTTGGCTGTTTCTGCCTTGGGCTCTGTCATGTTTGCCTCTTTGCTTTTAACTAACTTTACACCCGAGAGGTAGAAATAAAACAAACAAAAAACTTGGCTTGTCAAAAAAAAATAGGTTGTGCTGTCACCGGATACTGATGTTCTCGGATAGGGATTGTCAGCCGACAGAAAAACCCTTTAAAAAAAAAAACCCTAACACCACCTTTGTCTCCAGGCAAATAGACAGAAAAATCCTCTAGTTTCATTTAGCTAAAACAAACAAACTAACAAAAAAACCTCTTCAGGTCTGTGAAAAACTTGGCAATTTCCCTGCAGGAGGTTAACTACCTTGCCTTTAGGTAGAGAAACTCCAGCTCACAAAAGACAAATCCCTTTTGTTATGCTTGTTGCTTTGTCCCCTTTTACAAAACCCTTTAAAATCTTTTAAAATCCTTCTGTATTTCTGGTTCAAAAAAAAAATCTCAAAATGATTTCAAATAAATCCCACTTCTAACACCATATCAAGGTTCCTTCCCCACTCTGAACTCTAGGGTACAGATGTGGGGACCTGCATGAAAGACCCCCTAAGCTTATTCTTACCAGCTTAGGTTAAACGCTGCCACCACCAAAGTGTTACACAAAAAACAGGGGAAGTGCCCACTTGGAAACGTCTCCCCCCAAAAATATCCCCCCAAGCACTACACCCCCTTTCCTGGGGAAGGCTTGATAAAAATCCTCACCAATTTGCATAGGTGAACACAGACCCAAACCCTTGGATCTTAAGAACAATGAAAAGCAATCAGGCTCTTAAAAGAAGAATTTTAATTAAAGAAAAAGTAAAAGAATCACCTCTGTAAAATCAGGATGGTAAATACCTTACAGGGCAATCAGATTCAAAACATAGAGAATCCCTCTAGGCAAAACCTTAAGTTACAAAAAGATACAAAAACAGGAATATACATTCCATTCAGCACAACTTTTTTTATCAGCCATTTAAACAAAACAGAATCTAACACATATCTAACTAGATTGCTTACTGACTTTTTACAGGAGCTCTGACCTGCATTCCTGCTCTGGTCCCGGCAAAAACATCACACAGACAGAGAGAACCCTTTGTTTCCCCCCCTCCAGCTTTGAAAGTATCTTGTCTCCTCATTGGTCATTTTGGTCAGGTGCCAGCGAGGTTATCTTAGCTTCTTAACCCTTTACAGGTGAAAGGGTTTTTTCCCTGGCCAGGGGGGATTTAAAGGTGTTTACCCTTCCCTTTATATTTATGACAACTATAAAGCAGGTTTTCCAATCCCTTAATCATTCTCATGGCTCTGCTCTGACCCCTCTCCAATGTATCAACATCCCTCTTGAGTTGTAGGCACCAGAACTAAACACAGGATTCCAGCAGCGGTCACACCAGAGCCACACACAGAGGTACAATAGTCTCCCTGCTCCTACTCAAGATTCCACTGTTTATGCATCCCAGGATCGCATTAGGCTTGTTGGTCGCAGTGTCACACTGGGAGTTCATGTTCAGCTGATTTTCTATCCCTACCCAAAATCTGTTTCAGAACCACTGCTTCCCAGCACGGAGCTCCTCAACATGTAATCTCCTTCACTTCATCTTGCACTCACCACCAGTTTGACCACTGTATATACACTGTGTGGTCAGGCAGGTGTTTTCTTTAGATAGATAGATAGATTATATGTATGGGGATAGATAGAGGGTCCATGGGTTAGACAGATGTTTATGGGGTAGATAGACTGTTTGATTGATAGACAGATGGTTGTATATAGCAATAGAAAGCTGGGTATGTGCGGATAGATGTTCTGGAGATGGATAGGTATGGGGTGTAGATAGGTACAGGGTATATATTGATAGATTGCTAGTAGGTATGGGGATAGATAGATAGATAGATAGATAGATAGATAGATAGATAGATAGATAGATAGATAGGGATAGCTAGCTTGAAGATGCCTGGGAAGGTTAGCAAGAGGGACTGGATGGTGAGCTAGCCAGTGGGTATGGGGATAGATGGACGGATGATGCTGTGGGGATGGCTATTGAGTGTCTGGATGGATAGATAGCCAGTCGGTATGGGGACAGATGGACAGTTGATGCTTTGGGCAGGACTAGCGAGAGGTTCTGGATGGCTAGTTAGCTGGTGGGTATGGGTACAGATGGCTGGATGATGTATTTGTGCTGGAAATGGCCCACCTTGATTTTCATGCAGGTTGTAAGGAGAGTGGTCACTTTGGATAGGCTATTACCAGCAGGAGAGTGAGTTTGTGTGTGTGGTTTTTGGAGGGGGGTGAGGGGGTGAGAGAACCTGGATTTCTGCAGAAAATGGCCCACCTTGATTATCATACACATTGTAAAGAGAGTGGTCACTTTGGAAGGGCTATTACCAGCAAGAGAGTAAGTTTGTCTGTGGGGGGGCGGAGGGTGAGAAAACCTGGATTTGTGCTGGAAATGGCCCAACTTGATGATCACTTTAGATAAGCTATTACCAGCAGGAGAGTGGGGTGGGAGGAGGTATTGTTTCATGGTGTCTGTGTATATAATATCTTCTGCAATTTCCACAGTATGCATCCGATGAAGTGAGCTGTAGCTCACGAAAGCTCATGCTCAAATAAATTGGTTAGTCTCTAAGGTGCCACAAGTACTCCTTTTCTTTTTGCGAATACAGACTAACATGGCTGTTACTCTGAAACCAGCTTTGGAGATTGCTAGCGAGAGGGTCTGGATGGCTAGCTAACCAGTGGGTATGGGGACAGATGAACAGTTCATGCTCCAGGGATGGCTAGCGAGAGGGTCTGGATGGCTAGCTAGCTGGTGGGTATGGGGAAAGTTGGATGGATGATGCTCTACAGAAGAGAAGAATGAGGGGGGATTTGATAGCTGCTTTTAACTACCTGAAAGGGGGTTCCAAAGAGGATGGATCTAGACTGTTCTCAGTGGTAGCAGATGACAGAACAAGGAGTAATGGTCTCAAGATGCAGTGGGGGAGGTTTATGTTGGATATTAGGAAAAACTTTTTCACTAGGAGGGTAGTGAAGCCCTGGAATGGGTTACCTAGGGAGGTGGTGGAATCTCCTTCCTTAGAGATTTTTAAGGTCGGGCTTGACAAAGCCCTGGCTGGGATGATTTAGTTGGGGATTGACCCTGCTTTGAGCAGGGGATTGGACTAGATGACCTCCTGAGGTCCCTTCCAACCCTGATATTCTATGATTCTATGATTCTCTGGGGATAGCTAGTGAGAGGTTCTGGATGGCTGGTTAGCGGGTGGGTATAGGTACAGATGGACAGATGATGCTCTGGGGAAGGCTAGTGAGAGGGTCTGGATGGCTAGCTAGCCAGTGGGTCTGGGGACAGATAGATGGACAATGCTCTGGGGATGGTGAGGTCTGTGGCTAGGAACCAGTGCTCAGGGGATAGGCGTGCACAGTCACCTTCGCCCAGTGGTGGATTTACCATGAAACAAACAGTGTGGTGGCATAGGACCCCCAATGACGGGGGCCCCCAAAATGCACGACAAATCTCATCTGACAACCTGGCCCCGAGTCCCGGCTGGCGGTGGGGGGTGTCTCTATGTGTTGCCCCTGCCCTGAGCTTTGGAAGCGGCGCACAGAGACCCCCTCCCCCCACACCTAGAAGCCGCTGCCAGAGGAGTGTGCCGGTGTGCCCTCCTGCACCCCAACCCCCTGCCCCAGCCCAAAGCCTGCACCCAAACTCCCTCCCAGAGCCCCCACCCCTCACCCCTTCCCACACCCCAACCCCCTGTCCCAGCCTAGAGCCCACACCCAGCACCCAAACTCCCTCCCAGAGCCCCCACCCCTCACCCCTTCCCACACCCCAACCCCCTGCCCCAGCCTAGAGCTCGCACCCAGCAACCAAACTCCCTCCCAGAGCCCCCACCCCTCACCACACCCCAACCCCCTGCCCCAGCCTAGAGCCCGCACCCAGCACCCAAACTCCCTCCCAGAGCCCCCACCCCTCACCCCTTCCCACACCCCAACTCCCTGCCCCGGCCTAGAGCCCGCACCCAGCACCCAAACTCCCTCCCAGAGCCCCCACCCCTCACCCCTTCCCACACCCCAACTCCCTGCCCCAGCCTAGAGCCCGCACCCAGCACCCAAACTCCCTCCCAGAGCCCCCACCCCTCACCCCTTCCCACACCCCAACCCCCTGCCCCAGCCTAGAGCCCGCACCCAGCACCCAAACTCCCTCCCAGAGCCCCCACCCCTCACCCCTTCCCACACCCCAACCCCCTGCCCCAGCCTAGAGCCCGCACCCAGCACCCAAACTCCCTCCCAGAGCCCCCACCCCTCACCCCTTCCCACACCCCAACCCCCTGCCCCAGCCTAGAGCTCGCACCCAGCAACCAAACTCCCTCCCAGAGCCCCCACCCCTCACCACACCCCAACCCCCTGCCCCAGCCTAGAGCCCGCACCCAGCACCCAAACTCCCTCCCAGAGCCCCCACCCCTCACCCCTTCCCACACCCCAACTCCCTGCCCCGGCCTAGAGCCCGCACCCAGCACCCAAACTCCCTCCCAGAGCCCCCACCCCTCACCCCTTCCCACACCCCAACCCCCTGCCCCAGCCTAGAGCCCGCACCCAGCACCCAAACTCCCTCCCAGAGCCCCCACCCCTCACCCCTTCCCACACCCCAACCCCCTGCCCCAGCCTAGAGCCCGCCCCCAGCACCCAAACTCCCTCCCAGAGCCCCCACCCCTCACCCCTTCCCACACCCCAACTCCCTGCCCCGGCCTAGAGCCCGCACCCAGCACCCAAACTCCCTCCCAGAGCCCCCACCCCTCACCCCTTCCCACACCCCAACTCCCTGCCCCGGCCTAGAGCCCGCACCCAGCACCCAAACTCCCTCCCAGAGCCCCCACCCCTCACCCCTTCCCACACCCCAACCCCCTGCCCCAGCCTAGAGCCTGCACCCAGCACCCAAACTCCCTCCCAGAGCCCCCACCCCTCACCCCTTCCCACACCCCAACCCCCTGCCCCAGCCTAGAGCTCGCACCCAGCAACCAAACTCCCTCCCAGAGCCCCCACCCCTCACCACACCCCAACCCCCTGCCCCAGCCTAGAGCCCGCACCCAGCACCCAAACTCCCTCCCAGAGCCCCCACCCCTCACCCCTTCCCACACCCCAACTCCCTGCCCCGGCCTAGAGCCCGCACCCAGCACCCAAACTCCCTCCCAGAGCCCCCACCCCTCACCCCTTCCCACACCCCAACCCCCTGCCCCAGCCTAGAGCCCGCACCCAGCACCCAAACTCCCTCCCAGAGCCCCCACCCCTCACCCCTTCCCACACCCCAACCCCCTGCCCCAGCCTAGAGCCTGCACCCAGCACCCAAACTCCCTCCCAGAGCCCCCACCCCTCACCCCTTCCCACACCCCAACTCCCTGCCCCGGCCTAGAGCCCGCACCCAGCACCCAAACTCCCTCCCAGAGCCCCCACCCCTCACCCCTTCCCACACCCCAACTCCCTGCCCCGGCCTAGAGCCCGCACCCAGCACCCAAACTCCCTCCCAGAGCCCCCACCCCTCACCCCTTCCCACACCCCAACCCCCTGCCCCAGCCTAGAGCCTGCACCCAGCACCCAAACTCCCTCCCAGAGCCCCCACCCCTCACCCCTTCCCACACCCCAACCCCCTGCCCCAGCCTAGAGCCCGCACCCAGCACCCAAACTCCCTCCCAGAGCCCCCACCCCTCACCACACCCCAACCCCCTGCCCCAGCCTAGAGCCCGCACCCAAACTCCCTCCCAGAGCCCCCACCCCTCACCCCTTCCCACACCCCAACTCCCTGCCCCGGCCTAGAGCCTGCACCCAGCACCCAAACTCCCTCCCAGAGCCCCCACCCCTCACCCCTTCCCACACCCCAACTCCCTGCCCCGGCCTAGAGCCCGCACCCAGCACCCAAACTCCCTCCCAGATCCCGCCTCACGCACCCAACCCCCTGCCCCAATCAAGGTGCCTCACTTTTATTTTCATTTACTTCCTATTACTTATAATACAGGAGGAGGATGAAGAAAAAAAGAATGAAAAAGGGGGGAAGATAAGAGGGAATGTTCTGTTTCTTGGCTGGGTCCAGAGGGCCCCCGCCCCCAAATGAAGCTGGGCACAGGGCCCCACTAACTCTAAATCCGCCACCGCCTTCGCCCATGACCCCGGCGTCCCTCCAGGACCGGACTCAGCTCCCTCCTTACCGCCTGGGGCATTGGCGATCCCGGGGCGCCCTCTGCTGGCCGCCCGGCAGAGTCCCCCGCTGTGCTGCCGACCCCTTGCCCGCGGCGGCGATGCTGTGGCGCCGCGCCGGGGCCAGCTGGCCGGAGGAGACGCCCCGGGCCGGCCAGGCGGCTGCCCGAGTGGCCGCGCTGGACGGCGGCGGGCGGTGGTGGCAGGAGCCGCGGGGATCGTGGCGTGAGGCGGGCGGTGAGTGCTTGGCACGGCCTGGAGCCCCCGGGGGAGCCCGCCCCGCCGATCCACTGGGCTGGGGCCGCTGGAGGCTTCGCCGCCCCGGGGGGGGGCAGATCGGGGAGCACACGGAGGCTGGGAGACAGAGGGGGCTTGGGGCAGCGTATGTGGGGGCTGGGGAAGGGGACTGGAGCACGTGGGGGAGGGAGCCCTGGGCACTGGAGTGGGGCTGGGAGAAAGGTCCTGGAAGTAGGGTGCTGCTGATGGAGCAGGCAGCCCGATGGAGCAGGCTGGCATCGCCCCCAGCCCGTGCCGGGCGGGGCCCTGACTGGACAATGGCATCTGTTGCTTAGGTCCTGGCTGTGGCTGTGACTCTGGCCTGGTGGTGTGCTCGGAGTGGCACTGTAGGGGGGAAAGCCCCTGCCAGACCGGCTGTGCCTTTCCTGCTGCAGGCGGGACAGTGGGAACGGGCTGGACTGGGCATGGGGCCAGATCCCAGCTGGTGTCAATCGGCCGTAGCTCCCTGGGACTCAATGGGCCAGATATCAGCTTGTGTCAATTGGCCGTAGGTCTATGGGACTCAGTGGGCCAGATCCCAGCTGGTGTCAATCGGCCGTAGCTCCCTGGGACTCAGTGGGCCAGATCCCAGCTGGTGTCAAACGGCCGTAGCTCCCTGGGACTCAATGGGCCAGATACCAGCTTGTGTCAATTGGCCGTAGGTCTATGGGACTCAATCAGATCCCAGCTGGTGTCAATCGGCCGTAGCTCCATGGGACTTTCAGAGATTTTCAGTGTTCTCTAACACACACACACACACACACACACACACACACACACACACTCACTGTGTGAGGTCACCTTCCCTCTGTTTACCAAAGGTGCTGTGGGGAGGGCTCTCACCCCCTGCCTCCAGGCATGAACCAGGCTCTAAGGACTGGGGGGGCAGGAGGGGACTTCCCTTGGGCAGGGGGAAGTGTGACACTTCTGGGGTAACTCAGGGGGTGCAGGGTGAATAAACTACAAGGGAGCCTTGTCCGTGCCCACTGGGGGAAACTGGCCCCAATCCACTGGCTGGTGGCCACTCTGGGCTCCGCAAGCCCTGCTCTAACCCGCCTCAGGCTAACAATTTATACTCCTCAGCCCCTGGGCTCCCTACGTGGGGCCTTGGGGCAGAGCAGACATACCCTGTGGCTAAATCTATGGAGCTCGTCAGCCTCCACAACATGTCTGTATACCTCCCAGCATCCCACTGAGTGCCCACGCCCTTGACTTCTGGACACCGCAATGTGCACAGATTTGCTAACCCTGCGGAAGCAGAACCCCCTGCACACTAGCTTCTCCTTGGCACCCAGTACTGACCATGTCTGCAGTAAAACCAATTGGGAGTTTATGTGACAAAGCTTAAGATAAAGCTTCAAACAGAAGTGAATGGAAGGATTGGAAACATCTTGTTACAGATAAACCAAAAATAGAAAACACCTTCTAGAGCCCCTCCTTAGGAACAAGTTCCTGCCCTGCCTACTAAGGTATTTCTCACCCAGTGGTCAGTCGATCTGGACAGCGTTTGGCCAGTTGAGAGCTGGGATTCTTTCTGCATGAGACGCTCATGCGGGTGGGCAGTGCCCCTCCATAACGGATGTCATTTTGTGCCCTCCTTTCCCGTCTTATACAGCTTATATTTGTCTCTTTTCCCAACTTCAGCTCGCCCCTGCTGGGCCCCCTAGGCAGGGTCCTTTTCCCTGGGTTCTTTGGAACTTTGTAAAGGCCCGAGCCAGCCTCTGTCTAGGCTGTGAACACTTGGCTAGGCTGGGGCGAAAGATGGCAGTTCTCACTTTGAGCTAGGTCTGAGAACGCTCCCGCCTGTCCGGTGACCAGTTTCACGTCCAGCAGCTTTGGCCACAATATTCTACATGGTACCTGACTTGTCTACACTACAGCCTATGTTAGGAAAGAATATGTCACTCAGGGGTGTGAATATGCCACCACCTGGAGCGACATAAGTTACACCAACATAAGCGCTGATGTGCACAGCGCTGTGTCGGCGGGAGTGCTTCTCCTGCCAAGGCAGCTCCTGCCGCTTGCAGAGGTGGGTTTTTATGCCGACGGGAGAGAGCTCTCCCGTCGGCATAGAGCATCTTTCCTAGATGCGCTGCAGCGGTGCAGCTGTATTGGAGCAGCGATGCGGCTGCAGCGCTGTACATATAGACATACCCTTCGACTATTTCCTGTATGTGCATCCCACAATAACCATGACAACCAAAGAGTAGGTTTAGAACAAAGATAAGGCAACACTTCTACACACACAGGCAACCGGTGGAACTCGTTGCCAGGAGAGGCTGTGATGCCCAAAAGTATAACTGGGTTCAGAAAAGGACTAGATAAGTTCATGGAGGAAAGGTCCGTCAATGTCTATTGGACAAGATGGTCAGGGATGTAACCCCATGCTCTGGGTTTCCCTAAACCTCTGACTGCCAGAAGCTGGGACTGGACAGCAGGGGATGGAATTGCCCTGTTCTGTTCATTCCCTCTGAAGCACCTGGCACTGGGCACTGTCAGAGACAGGACACTGGGCTAGATGGACCATTGCTCTGACACAGTCTGGCCATCCTGTTCTTAACCAGTAGGCTCTGAGTTTTCGGCAGAGGCCATGCCCAGCCCCTTTCGGGGAAATATCAGGAAGGTGGCACTCACAGGGGATGGGCCTGTTTAAGCTAGTCTTTGGGAACACTCAGCTGTGTTTCCCCATCTGTTGCCAACATGGGGCACTGGGATCATGACAGGTTCATGACTGTAGGGTCCTGGGCACCTTCCTGGGAAGCAGCTGTTGCCGGACAGTGTTGGGGACTGAGCAAGATGGGGCTGGGATCAGATCCAGCCTGGCCGTTGCTGCGTTCCCAAGTTCTGATGTGGCCTAATCTCCGTGTCCAGCCCCTTCCCCCCTCCTGGATGTGAAGAATTCCTCCCTGTTTTGCTCCTGGCTCAGAACTATCCAAAATGGCCTTGTGAAGAAGGGCCATCCATGTGTAGACAGGACGCTTCCCCACATGCATGGTGGAACTGTCCCGCAAGCAGCATCATGCGAGGAGAGGGGGAGATCAGTGAGTGAGCAAGAACTGCAGCTCAATGAGGGCAGGGTTAACTGCCCTTGGCTGTGCTCCCAGATGGCAACCCACGGTAGAAAGGCAGCGAGGGACTGATGTCCCAGAATTAACTCTCACCCACTGAGGGGGAGATTCTGATCTGTGATCCAGGGCTGTAAATCTGAAGGGGCCCCATGGGAAGCACCCCCAAAAATACACTGGGATAAGTGAGAGCCATGCCCGAGGAGCTCCATGCACCTGGTTCACCATTTCTTGCCCCTCCCCTCATCATTACACCAGCGCAAGATGGGATGGAAAGCTGCTGAACCCAACTGGTAGCAGTTTGCACTGCCCCTGCATTGGTGTGAATTTTCACCCACCTTGCAAGGCTGTGGATTCCCCATTGTGAATTTCCACCCAGTTCATGCTCGTCTTGCACTGGTGTGAGCTTCCACCCCATTTGTATTGGTGTTCATTTCTCCCCTTTTGTGTCCTCGCTCAACCAGTGTGTATTTCCACCCACCTGGTAATCACTTTGCAGTGGTGTGGATTCCCGGCCTGAGTTTCCACCCAATCTCCACCCTCCTTGCACCTGGGTGAGTTTCCACTCAAAGTCCCATTTATTAACAAAGCATCTTAGCAGCTAACCCTGAAGCTCAACAAGCAAAATTCACATGTGAGAATCCTCACGCTCTAAGAGATGCAAAAGCACCAATTCCACCTTCTTAATTGCACTGACACTTTAAAAACAGCCCAGAAAAGCAACATGCCAGAATCAAATGGATTCTGGAGGAATGATTGGATTCTCTTGGAACCCCAGAGAAACATTAATTTTTGCACCATTTGTTTTGTATTTTTGCCACTCAAGCAGCCAATAGGGCAACTGAATGAGCCAAAACCTTATCTGTGTAAGCAGAGGCAGGATGAGCTCCACCCTGACATCTGGTGGTGAGTTGTGGCAAGTTGTGGAAAAGAACTTTAGGGGCTGATCTCATTTGCATAGGCACACCCACCCCACCTAGCATGAGCCCATAGCTGCCGAAATGGTCACTTTGGCTGCTGTGGGATCCCCAGTTTCTCTGTTATTGGGGCAGGAAGAATAAATAAATAATTATGTGAATCAAGGACAGTGGAACTGTACTTGGCCTTTTGTTATGATGGAGGGACTCACCATCAACTAAGTAGCACTTGCTAGGCAAGGGACATGGGTTCCAAAACTCAGTGAATTGAGAGAGGTTGGGGGGTAGGTATTAGTACCTGGTGGTATGGGTGCTTGGTGAGGGTCTTACATTTTAATTGTACTGTCTATCTCTACTGTGGAGTATCAGAGCTAATTTTGATTCTATTGGGAGTCCAGTTACAGGCTGCTGAGCTGCATTTACTTTGGGATAGTGGTGCACCAGCACTGAGGCTCCCCTATTACAAGCTGAAATCACAAAAGAGCTAAACGTGCTAAGAGCTGAAGTCACTGAGTGCTGTGTTAAGTAGTGGAGGGGGGCCTGAAGATATATTGCAGAGCAGTTTGCAGGATGGCTGGAGTGGCTCACGGGAGCGGCTGCCAGAGTGAGAGTGGAGCGTTTGGCTTTTAGACCGTGTAAGGTGCCCCTTAACCCTCTCCCTCACATCTCCACTCAGGTTGGGAGGTAAAACTCTGCAGATAAACTTTTGAACTCTGGTGCTGCACTGACCAGGGACAGAGACTTTTGGGACTTCGGGTGACTTTGGGTTGCTGGACTCAAGAACCAAAGGGAAAGGACATGCCCCAATTTGCTTGGGGTGGGTTTTTTGCTCATGGGTTGTGTTATGAATCCTGTTGGTGGTGTTTCCCCAACATAATGCCACATTGTTTCTCTCTGTTATTAAAAGGCTTTTGCTACACTCAGACTCTGTGCTTGCGAGAGGGGAAGTATTGCTTCTTGGAGGCGCCCAGTGGGGGTGGTATATATTTGTCCCAGGTCACTGGGTGGGGGCTTGAGCCGGTTTTACATTGTCTTATTGGAATGGAACCCCTAGATACTGAACCCCTGCCCTTGTTCTGGTGAGGGACAGAAGGGTTACATCTGAATGGTTCAGAGGTGACTTGATCATATTCTATAAGTACCTAGCCCTCCTGCTTCATGCGGTGAGCTCTGCCCAGCAAGTCCAACAGAGACAGGCATCCTGGTCAGAGATCTTTTGCCCTCCTCAGAGATCAGTGCTCCTGAGCATGTATTGTGCAGGGACACGGGGCAGCCTTTGCAAACCAAATAAAGGTCTGTGATTGGTGCACAGCATCTCAAGGCCTTGGGTTAGCAGAAAGAAGCAAAGGTAAAGCTAGAGCAGTGGTTCTCAAACATTTGTACTGGTGACCCCTTTCAGATAGCAAGCCTCTGAGTGCAAACCCCCTTATAAATTAAAAACACTTTTAAATATATTTAACACCATTGTAAATGCTGCAGGCAAAGCGGGCTTTAGGGTGGAGGCTAACAGCTCTCATGTAATAGCGACCCCCCCATGTAATAACCTCATGACCCCCTGAGGGGTCCTGACCTCCAGTTTGAGGACCCCTGAGCTAGAGTTCAGACTGGCCAGCATGAGGCCCCTCCCCAGCCAAGCTGTTGTTGAATCCATTTTAGTTTTCTTTCCCTCTGTCTGTCAGTCCAAGGTGAGAGCTGCTGGCCCTACACTTAATCTTTTGTTCTCCAGCTCCAAGCTTTTGCTCTGCTTCTGTGCAGAAAGATGAGGGGAGATCTGGTTCCTCTTGGCTGCTGATTGCTAATATGTCCCCGACGCTTGGGGTTCCCACTGTCTTGCCAGATCCTTCATTGTTATGGGTCGGTTTCAGCTAGTTCTTTAAGGACCCATTTATAGCTCCCCACCCGGCTGTGAGACACACACCCCTCCTGTCCCTTGCTCTGCCCCAGGAACAGCTGTTTAACCTTTTTGCACCCAGGGGGGAGCAGTCCCTAGATAAGTGAGCCACTGCCATGCACGGCATTTATAAAAACATTACAAACAATTCCCACTTTGTCACAGTTGCTGGCTCCCCTTCTGGCCTTGCAATCTATGAACTGTTGCATAATAAGTATTTGCCTTTTTGAGCCAATGAGGCAAAAGGACCAAGATTGGAGAGAACTGTTTAGTTCTCAAAAAACTCTGAAAGCGACAAAATAGGAAATGATGGAGCAAATCTGTCCAGACCCACAGGCTCCAATGCGCTGATGTCTCTCGCTGCTGGAAGAGAATCCTGTGAACGTTTCCTGCTATACCAAGGTGGCAGGGGCCTAGATCTTCTTTATCAGTGACAGTTGTGGTTTCTGCCAGCTGATTAGTGGAGATTTAGCCAGCAAAGAGATTATAATGGGACTTTGTTTGGTACCATGAGCGCTGTTCATTAATTTGGTTGGATAAGATGGTATGTTTCATGAGTGCTTGTTGGAACCTTAATCATTCTTGTCATTCTGGGGTGGTGTGGTGGCTGTATGCTCAGCAAAGAAAGTCTATCCATGAGAGTCATGTTGATCAGCTTCAAATAGCCAAAGATGCTCCTCAGATCTCCTGGTCTGTTATTATTATTCCTATTTATTGTAAGCCTTTTCAGCTAACGTCTTCTCAGTTATTCATTTCCACTCAGCACTCTCATAGCACTGGTGTCAATTTCACTCATGTGACCGTCCATCCGCTTTGCACTTGCTTTTCACCGGCATAAATGGCCATTGATGCTTAGCAATCTGATGAGCAACAGAAAATATTTTCTTTTGGTGATTTGAATTCATTACCGTAATGTAGCTTCTTGAAGTGGAGAGGAAATGGTGGGGTAGTCGGAGCTTCTGCTAGTGGCATTGGGTTTGCATGTTGTGTGATGTAGCTAATACCTTGTGTTTCCATGGGTGATATGATCAAAAAGATAATAAAACATTTCTTATACAAAATAAAATAATGTATTCCTGCTCTTTATCAGAAGCTTCTCTGACAAGCTGTGTGTTATTTTCTAAAGAGCCAAACTCTCTTGCATGAGAAACGTATCGATTGAGCTATTTTGTCTGAAACAGCTACATTAAAAGAACACTGAGGTTGCAGTGCCAAGCACTGCCAAGTTAGGAAATGCCAGAGTTCAGGATGCCAGAGCAATCTAAATTCACCCCTCTTGTGTATTACAATCAGGTCTTTAATTACATGATCACAAAGTTTTTTCCCAGGGTCCCTGCCTCATTCAGCGCACAGGATGGATGGGGCTTGTTCACTGAGTAGCTGTTCAATATTTCTTTGTATCCTCATTGTTCAGTGCATGACCCTGATCTGATTGACTGCCTTCTATTCTAACCCAGTTCTGAAGACAGAATTCTTAATTTCCTCTTGGGCGTTTCTGTGGTGCCTGTCACTATAGCATTGGAGAGCTTCACAATCACTAGTGACCCCATCTTCACTGTCCCCGTGGGAGGCGAGGGTGTGGGCATATCCCCACTTTGCAGGTGGGGTGCTGAGGTATGGAGATCAAAGCCAAAATTGTCACCCATTTGTCGCCACTAATTGTGGGTGCCCAGTTTGAGGTGCCTGGTCCTGACTTCCCAGCGCACTTAGTGCTAGGTTGCCACTTTGTGTGTTCAGAGGGCAGCCACCACTGATGTCCGATGCAGCTGGGAGTGCTCAGTTTGGTTTACATGACTTACAGAGACAGGGCTAGAATCCAGTTCTCCAGGGTGGCATTGAGCTGCCTTGGCCATGAGACCCTCCCTTCTCTGCCCCCCCTTCGCCCCCCCGCCCCGATACCCTGCCTCTTGTGCAACATACCTTCTAGCTTCTGCAACAAATGAGGCAGGGGTCTTGCAGACAGCAGCCCCCTTCCCTGCACAGTCCTGATTCTTCACCAGGGCCGGGGTCCTATGGAAAAAAAAATAACACGTGATCATATCATTAATGGTGATGGTTTTATTGTATTCCCAATTATTATAATTGTGATTGTTTGCATTTGTGTTTATATTATATCTGGTGTTTAGTCAATTGTAATGGTTTTAGTTATATTCACCTGGTTATGATTGTTTGGTTTGTTTGCAACAGATGACCTGTGCCAATGCATCCGATGAAGTGAGCTGTAGCTCACAAAAGCTTATGCTCAAATAAATTGGTTAGTCTCTAAGGTGCCACAAGTCCTCCTTTTCTTTTTGCGAATACAGACTAACACGGCTGCTACTCTGAATACTGTAATGATCATAAATCAAGGAGCGGAGTGTTGTAGGAGCAGCAGTGATCTGTATGCTCTGTATGACTATGCTATGTATAACCTGTATGCTCAAAAGACCTGTTACACCTCTTCCTCCCCCCCCCTTTGTCACCTCTCCCTCTTTGAATACCTGTGAAGTGGCTTTCCCCGCTCCTCCTCCCTCCTGGAATGCTTGTGGGATGAATGGGCTGGTTGAAAAGCTGGAAGATCAGAAGAGCTCCCAGGTAGACAAGGTGTCTGGGACTCTAATTAGGCAGCGATTACACACGCAATGCATGGACACTGCATGGACACTGCCCGAGGTGGAGTGTGACCAACCAGACGCGGCCAAGTCATCTCTAGTCACAGGTCATGACACTCTGATTAGGCAGTGCTCACACCTCTAATGCGGCCAAGTCATCTCTAGTCGCAGGCCATGAGGAGCAGGTCCTTAAAAGGGGAAGGGGCCATGTGCTTAGGAGTGCACTCACAAGCTTGTACCTCCCATGAAGGCCCTTCGCCCGGACCGCCTGGCCAGTGGTTCTCCATGTTGCATTCCATTGTGCCTCGGGAAGACTTACCTTCATCGCACCATCCATTGCTGCACTGTGGAACACTTACCTTGAAGGATCCTGACATCTCCAGTGCCGTGCCTGTCCTAGGAGCGTGAGTATGCGAGTGTGAGTGTGACCTCCCCTCACTTCTTTTGAGCTTAGCTGTCAGTATAATAAACTTGCTGCTTTCTGCCAAACTCTGGTGGGTCATTAGTCCTCCCTAAGCTTACTAGCTGGCCCTATGTCGGGTAACAGCTGCCATCTCAGAAACCCCACCCTTGACCCCGCTGGCCTCTACAGCTACTGCCCCATCTCCCTTCCGGCTGCCATTGAATGCACTGTCTATAATCGCGTTCTGGAGCTTCTCTCCTCCAGTTCCATCCCAGAACCCCTTCAGTTTGTCTTCTGCCTCTTGCACTCCACTGAAACCGTCTCTCCTGAGCTCTTCCTAGACAAAGCTCAGAACCATACTCCAGCCTCATCCTCCTTGACCTGTCAGCTGCCTTTAACACTGTTGACCACACAGTTCTTGAGATCTTCTGCTCCTCTGGCTTCCATGATCCTGTCCTCTCCTGATTCTCCTCCTACCTCTCTAGTCACTCCTTCAGCACGTCCTTCAGAGGATCACCCCTCCAGCCTTCTGTGGGGGTCCACAGAGCAGTGTCCATGATTCCCTTCTCTTCTCCCTGTACACCATATCTTTGGGTAATCTCATCTGCAAACAATAATTCAACTCTGAGGAGTCCTTGTGGCACCTTAGAGACTAACAAATTTATTTGGGCATAAGCTTTCGTGGACTATAACCCACTTCATCAGATGCATGGAGTGGAAGATACAGTAGGCAGGCATAAATACACAGCACATGAAAAGATGGGAGTTGCCTTACCCAGTGGGGGGTCAGTGCTAACAAGACCAATTCAATTAGGGTGATGTGGCCCATTTCCAACAGTTGGGTGGGGGGAAGCCTTGTGGGTAGATGTGGTATATCTTGACTTTAGTAAGGCTTTTGATACTGTCTCGCATGACCTTCTCATAAACAAACTAGGGAAATACAACCTAGATGGAGCTACTATAAGGTGCGTGCATGACTGGTTGGAAAATCATTCCCAGAGAGTAGCTATCAGTGGTTCACTGATCAGTCATGCTGGAAGGGCATAAGAAGTGGGGTCCCGCAGGGTTGGTTCTGGGTCCGGTTCTGTTCAATATTTTCATCAATGATTTAGATAATGGCATAGAGAGTACACCTATAAAGTTTGCGGACGATACCAAGTTGGGAGGGGTTTCAAGTGCTTTGGAGGATAGGATTAAAATTCAAAATGATCTGAACCTACTGGAGAAATGGTCTGAAGTAAATAGGATGAAATTCAATAAGGACAAATGCAGAGGACTCCACATAGGAAGGAACAATCAGTTGCACACATACAAAATGGGAAATGACTCCCTAGGAAGGAGTACTGCAGAAAGGGATCTGGGGGTCATAGTGGATCACAAGCGAAATATGAGTCAACAGTGTAACGCTGTTGCAAAAAAAGCGAACGTCATTCTGGGACGTATTAGCAGGAGTATTGTAAGCAAGACACGAGAAATAATTCTTCCACTCTACTCCATGCTGATTAGGCCTCAACTGGAGTATTGTGTCCAGTTCCAGCCACCACATTTCAGGAAGGACATGGACAAATAGGAGAAAGTCCAGAGAAGAGTAACAAAAATGATTAAAGGTCTAGAAAACATGACGTATGAGGGAAGATTGAAAAAATTGGGTTTGTTTAGTCTAGAGAAGAGAAGACTGAGAGGGGACATGATAACAGTTTTCAAGTACAGAAAAGGTTGTTACAAGGAGGAGGGAGAAAAATTGTTCTTCTTAACCTCTGAGGATAAGATAAGAAGCAATGGGCTTAAATTGCAGCAAGGGGGGTTTAGATTGGACATTAGGAAAAACTTCCTAACTGTCAGGGTGGTTAAGCACTGGAATAAATTGCCTAGGGAGGTGGTGGAATCTCCATCATTGGGGATTTTTAAGAGCAGGTTGGACAAACACCTGTCAGGGATGGTCTAGATAATACTTAGATAGTATTATAATATTATAATATTATATATAATTTAATAATTAATATATAATTAATATATAATCAATACAATATATTATATAATATTATAATAAGATTATACTTAGATAATACTTAGTCCTGCCTTGAGTGCAGGGGACTGGACTAGATGACCTCTCAAGGTCTCTTCCAGTTCTATGATTCTATGAAACCATCCCTTATATGCCAACCAATATCAGGTGAGTTACCCATGATATCAACTTGGCTTGGGACTTTCCCTCTGTAGGAGGAAAAATGATGCCATGTGACTCGATCACATCCTTCATTGTAGCCAAATCCATTACCCCAGAGCTCACAGGGTATATCTGGGCTTCAGCTGGGCGCCAATCTCCCAGCCCAAGTAAGGCAGACACACGCGTTAGCATGCTGAAGCTAGCAGCACGGATGTTGTGGCAGGCTTGCTGGATGAGCTCAGATCTTGAAGGGGCTTGAAGTAATGCCCCCTTTCCAATCATAATGCCTCAATCTCACTGCACTTTACAAAGCAGGTCAGTAGCATTATTCCTATTACACAGCTGGGGAAACTGAGGCACATAGCAAGAGGAAGTGACGTGCCCAGTGACAGAACTAGGACTAGAACCCTGCTCTTCTGAGTCTGAGCCCAGCTCCCCACCCACTAGGCCACACTGCCTCTCTGGTGTAAGAGCAGTGAGGATGATCCCTCTCTGCAGTAGCCCATCAGGGCCCCAACCAGGGAGGGGACTTAGAGGTGGGGAGAGCCCGTTGGAGGTGCTGGGCAGAGGTATAAAGCAGAGCTCTCTGCCCTGGATTCCCACAGTCCATGCCAGAGGACGAGGGGGGAGAGGCAGCAGGGATGCAACTGCTGAGGAAGCAGGAATGTGTGTGTGTTTCTGGGGGGTTTGGTTGCCAGGCTGATGCCAGGGGGAGGGATTGCTAGAGGTAGGTTCTAAGTGGTGGGGGTGACGAGGGGATCAGGCAGCAGCTTTGCTGAGAGCAAGTGGAGCAGCAACAGGGCAGGTGGGTGCAGCTGGCAGAGACTGGGCAGGATGGAGCAATGCAGCTGGGGGACTCACCGGGCAGGCCGCAGGATGTGACGGAGAAGAGGGGGACATAGCGCTGGGGATGGGGCAGGTGGGCTGGGGTGGGCATCGAGGGCTGAGCGGGGATGGTTGGGTGGTGGTCAGTGCAGATGTGGGAGATGAGAGCAGACAGCCTTGGGCACAGCCTGGAGTGGGGAGCCTGGGAAAAGTAGGGGGTGGAGTGGGTGTGGAGGGGGCTAGGATGAGTGTCAAGTGAGGAGGCCAGGTCAGGATAGCATTGGAGGGCATGGGTACTGGAAAGCCAACTCTGAGTTCACTTCACCCAATCATGGAGTGGAGGAGGACCATGTGACCTGGGTGAAAATGGGATGGATGGCTGCATGGGTGAGTGGCTGGAGGGGTGTGTATGGGGATGGAAGGATGGGTGGTGGAAGGGGAGTGTATGGGGATGGATGGATGGCTGAATGGAGAGCTATATATGGGTGTGGATGGGTGGCTTTTGGGGTGGGGAGGGAAGGATGGGTGACTGGAGGTGTGTGTATGGAGATGGATGAATGTGTCATTTCAGGGGTGTGGATGTGGATGGATGAATGGATGTATAGATGGATGTGTGTGTATGGGGATGGAGGGTTGCGGGGCTGGAGGGGTGTGTATGGGGATGGAGGGATGTGGGACTGGAGGCGTGTGTATGGAGATGAATGGATGGGTGACTGGTGGGGTATTTATGGGGATGGAGCAGTGTGTATGGGGATGGATAGGTGGCTGGAGGGTTGTTTATGGGGATGGCAGGATGGGTGGCTGGAGGGGTGTTGGATGGGGTGGGTGGATGGGTGGCTGGAGGGATGTGTGGCTGGAGGTGTGTGTATGGAGATGGAAGGATTGGTGGCTGGAGGGGTGTGTATGGGTATGTATGGGTGGCTGGAGGGCTGGTTATGGGGATGGTTGAATGGGTGGCTGGAGGGGTGTGTATGTGGATTGATGGATGGGTGGCTGAAATGGTATGTATGTGAATGGATGGATGGGTGGCCTGAGGGGAGTGTATGTGGATGGATGGCTGTCACTGAGTGTGGGGGAGTCAGGGCCCTGCACCCCCCACTTCCTGCAATTCACCATGACTCTCAGCCAGCCAGTAAAACTGAAAGTTTATTAGATGACAAGAACACAGTCCAAAACAGAGCATGTAGGTACAGACAACAGGACCCCTCAGTCAGGTCCATCTTGGGGGCAGGGAGGCCAGAGCCCCATCTACGCCTCCCTCCATTTCCCCAGCCAGCTCCAAACTGAAACTCTCTCCAGCAGTCTCACCCAGCCTCCCCCTGGCTCCTTCTCCAGCCTTTGTCCAGTTTCCCGGGCAAAAGGTGTCACCTGGCCCCAACCCCCCTTCTGGGTTCAGGTTACATGCTCAGGTGTTGTCCCTCAAGTGAAGTCACACCCTGGTATCCCATCACCAATGCAGACAGTCCCAATAAAGCTCCCCTGCAATATTCCCAAGTCAATCCGTCCCAATCCCTATTCCATCACAATGGGTGGATGGAGATTGTGTATTGACATGGATGGATGGGTGGCTGGAGGGGTGTGTATGGGGATGGATGGGTTGCTGTAGGGGTGTGTATGGGGATGGTTGGGTGGCTGGAGGGATGTGCATGGGGATTGATGGGTGGTGGTGGGGGGCGTGTATGGGGATGAATGGGTAGATGGAGAGGTGTGTATCGGGATGGAGAACACCTCAACCGGGTTACCATAATGACTAGCCAAAATGGGGAGGCCTTTCTGGTTTCTATCGAATGGGCCACCACTGCGATCTGCTGGCTTCCAGAGCATTGGTCTATCATAGTGGCCCCATACTTGACCAGGCCTGTGCAGTCCTCTTATCAGTAAGTAGACCTCACGGACACACTTGATTACTCTATGATGAAGGCAACCATCCTGGACATGATCAAATGTGCTGGGTTGGCTTGGCCATAGTACTTTCATACCTGTGATCCTGGGATGTGACTGGAGATGGTTTGGGGAGGCTTTGCATAAATGGGGAGGCCAACTGCTGGCAGAAACAAATCTGAGACCTGGGCCAGAGGGAGACCGAAGGAACAGAGGGAAGAGAGGAGGTACGCTAAGGGCTGCATTAGGGAGGCTGTGTTGGTGAGTATCTGAGTGTCTGTTGTGGGGACAGTTTGACAGTTTGACCGTGTGCTTGATTGGTTGTTTGTTTGAAAAGTGTGAATTGGGAGTGCTTTGTTCCAGGTGAGCCTTGAGTGGGCCTGACTGTTATAAAAAGCCAGTCAGCTGCGAACCAGCTGAGCGGCGAACAGCAGAGAGGCTAACAGAGGGAGTTTGCCTGGGAGTTCGCCTGGGGAGAGCCCACTGAGGCTTACATCTTGCCGGCTTCTCTGAGTAGTTACTACAACTCCTGAGGAAGCTCGTAGAAGAAAGGTAATGTGGATGGGGAGAGTTCAGCTGTTGTGACCTGCACTGGATGTGCCATGTTTGTCTTTCTTCCACAGGACAGAAGCGACTTTGTCTGTACAAAGTACAAGCTGGCCTCCATATTGGAAGAGAAGGTTCAAGATCTGGAGCAACAGGTATCGACCCTGCGTTGCACAAGGGAAACTGAAGATTTCCTGGACAGACGTCAGGATATGCTTCTATGGGCACAATGTTCTGAAGATTCAGAGGAGGCTGCACTGCGGGGACAGGAGGACGGTGAAGAAATTTGGCAGCATGTGACCTCCAGAAGAAGAAAGGAGAGCGTCCATGTACCATCAGCGCAGATACAGGTAAGCAACCGTTTTCATGTTCTCTCCACAGGTACTAATGCGGAGAGTGGACTAGATGATACATCTGAGGGAAGGGAACAGAAGGAGACTCCGCCGACTGGAAGGCATGAGATGCACTGTCCTAGGGACGGGGGTTCCACAACCACCGCTCCGAAGAGGAGGAGGCGGGTATTGGTGGTCTGGGACTCTCTCCTCAGGGGGACTGAGTCATCTATCTGCCGCCCCGACCAGGAAAACGAGAAGTCTGCTGCTTGCCAGGAGCTAGGATTCACGATGTGATGGAGAGACTGCCGAGACTCATCAAGCCCTCGGATCGCTACCCCTTCCTGCTTCTCCACATGGGCACCAATGATACTGCCAAGAATGACCTTGAGCGGATCACTGCAGACTATGTGGCTCTGGGAAGAAGGATAAAGGAGTTTGAGTCACAAGTGGTGTTTTCGTCCATCCTCCCCGTGGAAGGAAAGGGCCTGGGTAGAGACTGTCGAATCGTGGAAGTCAACGAATGGCTACGCAGGTGGTGTCGGAGAGAAGGCTTTGGATTCTTTGACCATGGGATGCTGTTCCAAGAAGGAGGAGTGCCAGGCAGAGACGGGCTCCACCTAACGAAGAGAGGGAAGAGCATCTTCGCAAGCAGGCTGGCTAACCTAGTGAGGAGGGCTTTAAACTAGGTTCACCGGGGGAAGGAGACCAAAGCCCTGAGGTAAGTGGGGACGTGGGATACCGGGAGGAAGCACGAGCAGGAGAACGCAAAAGGGGAGGGCTCCTGCCTCATACTAAGAAAGCAGGACAAACAGCAAGTTATCCCAAGTGCCTGTACACGAATGCAAGAAGCCTGGGAAACAAGCAGGGAGAACTGGAAGTCCTGGCACAGTCGAGGAATTATGATGTGATTGGAATAACAGAGAGTTGGTGGGATAACTCACATGACTGGAGTACTGTCATGGGTGGATATAAACTGTTCAGGAAGGACAGGCAGGGCAGAAAAGGTGGGGGAGTTGCATTGTATGTAAGAGAGCAGTATGACTGCTCAGAGCTCAAGTATGAAACTGCAGAAAAACCTGAGTGTCTCTGGATTAAGTTTAGAAGCATGAGCAACAAGGGTGATGTTGTGGTGGGAGTCTGCTATAGATCACCAGATCAGGGGGATGAGGTGGACGAGGCTTTCTTCTGGCAACTAGCAGAAGTTACTAGATCACAGGCCCTGGTTCTCATGGGAGACTTCAGTCACCCTGATATCTGCTGGGAGAGCAATACAGCGGTGCACAGACAATCCAGGAAGTTTTTGGAAAGTGTAGGGGACAATTTCCTGGTGCAAGTGCTGGAGGAACCAACTAGGAGCAGAGCTCTTCTTGACCTGCTGCTCACAAACCGGGAAGAATTAGTAGGGGAAGCAAAAGTGGATGGGAACCTGGGAGGCAGTGACCATGAGATGGTTGAGTTCAGGATCCTGACACAGGGAAGAAAGGAGAGCAGCAGAATACAGACCCTGGACTTCAGAAAAGCAGACTTTGACAGCCTCAGGGATCTGATGGGCAGGATCCCCTGGGAGAATAACATGAGGGGGAAAGGAGTCCAGGAGAGCTGGCTGTATTTTAAAGAATCCTTATTGAGGTTACAGGGACAAACCATCCCGATGTGTAGAAAGAATAGTAAATATGGCAGGTGACCAGCTTGGCTTAACAGTGAAATCCTTGCTGATCTTAAATACAAAAAAGAAGCTTACAAGAAGTGGAAGATTGGACAAATGACCAGGGAAGAGTATAAAAATATTGCTCAGACATGCAGGAGTGAAATCAGGAAGGCCAAATCACACCTGGAGGTGCAGCTAGTAAGAGATATTAAGAGTAACAAGAAGGGTTTCTTCAGGTATGTTAGCAACAAGAAGAAAGTCAAGGAAAGTGTGGGCCCCTTACTGAATGAGGGAGGCAACCTAGTGAGAGAGGATGTGGAAAAAGCTAATGTACTCAATGCTTTTTTTGCCTCTGTCTTCACGAACAAGATCAGCTCCCAGACTGCTGCACTGAGCAGCACAGCATGGGGAGGAGGTGACCAGCCCTCTGTGAAGAAAGAAGTGGTTTGGGACTATTTAGAAAAGCTGGATGAGCACAAGTCCATGGGGCTGGATGCGCTGCATCCGAGAGTGCTAAACGAGTTGGCGGATGTGATTGCAGAGCCATTGGCCATTATCTATGAAAACTCATGGCGATCGGGGGAAGTCCCGGATGACTGGAAAAAGGCTAATGTAGTGCCCATCTTTAAAAAAGGGAAGAAGGAGGATCCTGGGAACTACAGGCCAGTCAGCCTCACCTCAGTCCCTGGAAAAATCATGGAGCAGGTCCTCAAGGAATCAATTCTGAAGCACTTGGAGGAGAGGAAAGTGATCAGGAACAGTCAGCATGGATTCACCAAGGGCAAGTCATGCCTGACTAATCTAATTACCTTCTATGACGAGATAACTGGCTCTGTGGATAAGGGGAAAGCAGTGGACATGTTGTTCCTTGACTTTAGCAAAGCTTTTGACACGGTCTCCAACAGTATTCTTGCCAGTAAGTTAAAGAAGTATGGTCTGGATGAATGGACGATAAGGTGGATAGAAAGCTGGCTAGATTGTCGGGCTCAACGGGTAGTGATCAATGGTTGCATGTCTAGTTGGCAGCCGGTATCAAGGGGAGTGTCCCAAGGGTCGGTCCTCGGACTGGTTTTGTTCAATATCTTCATTAATGATCTGGAGGATGGCGTGGATTGAACCCTCAGCAAGTTTGCAGATGACACTAAACTGGGAGGAGTGGTAGATACGCTGGAGGGTAGGGATAGGATACAGAGGGCCCTAGACAAATTAGAGGATTGGGCCAAAAGAAATCTGATGAGGTTCAACAAGGACAAGTGCAGAGTCCTGCACTCAGAATGGAAGAATCCCATGCACCGCTACAGACCAGGGACCGAATGGCTAGGCAGCAGTTCTGCAGAAAAGGACCTAGGGGTTACAGTGGATGAGAAGCTGAATATGAGACAACAGTGTGCCCTTGTTGCCAAGAAGGCCAATGGCATTTTGGGATGTATAAGTAGGGGCATTGCCAGCAGATCGAGGGATGTGATCGTTCCCCTCTATTCGACATTGGTGAGGCCTCATCTGGAGTACTGTGTCCAGTTTTGGGCCCCACACTACAAGAAGGATGTGGAAGAATTGGAAAGGGTCCAGCGGAGGGCAACAAAAATGATTAGGGGACTGGAACACATGACTTATGAGGAGAGGCTGAGGGAACTGGGATTGTTTAGTCTGCGGAAGAGAAGAATGAGGGGGGATTTGATAGCTGCTTTCAACTACCTGAAAGGGGGTTCCAAAGAGGATGGATCTAGACTGTTCTCAGTGGTAGCAGATGACAGAACAAGGAGTAATGGTCTCAAGTTGCAGCGGGGGAGGTTTAGGTTGGATATTAGGAAAAACTTTTTCACTAGGAGGGTGGTGAAACACTGGAATGCGTTACTTAGGGAGGTGGTGGAATCTCCTTCCTTAGAAGTTTTTAAGGTCAGGCTTGACAAAGCCCTGGCTGGGATGATTTAGTTGGGGATTCATCCTGCTTTGGACTAGATGACCTCCTGAGGTCCCTTCCAACACTGATATTCTATGATTCTATGATAAGATCCTGAACCACTTCCTGACAAGACAGAGATACCGGGTGGAGCCAGACTAGCTGTTGATGGAGATTTTGTGAGGGAGCAGAAGGAAGACCCAACATTAAGTCACGTCTGGGAAGAAGTGACTGACTCTGAAGAGGAGGGGAGCGCCAACTGACGGATACCCCAAGGACCCCGCTTTGAGGTCCACAACAACCGATTATCCCGTTCTACCCAGGGACCTGCAAACCCAAGAGATGCACCGACAGCTACTGGTAACCTGGAGATTCTGACAGAGTCTGCTGCGTTTAGCTCACTCGGTGCCCTGGGCCTGGTATCTCGGGAGAGAGAAGACCTTATAGTGAGTGGCACCTAGGTTCTGGCCTGGCATTCATAAGGAGGTGAGTGATTTTTGTGCCTCATGCCCAACATACCAACATGCTGGTCCCCAAGGTATACCCAAGGTCCCCCTGATCCCGTTCCCTGTGGTCGGAGTGCCCTTCGAAAGGATCGGCATGCATCTAGTGGGGCCCCTGGAAAGAAGCGGGTTGAGGTTCTGCCACATACTCGTGGTGGTAAACTACGCAACCTGGTATCCCGAAGCTGTTCCATTGCGTATGGCTATGGCACCTATGATAGTGGCAGAGCTCCTGAACATCTTCACCTGGGTCAGGATACCAAGAGAGATACTGAAGGACAAGGGGACTAACTCTTCATCCCAGTTCATGGCAGAACTGTCCAGGCTATTGGACATCCGTGGCCTTAAGATATCTGTCTACCAACCATAAACGGATGGCCTAGTAGAAAGGGACCCTGATATCAAGGCTCAGGAAGTTCGTCGACGATGATCCATGACACTGGGAAAAACTACTACCTGCCTTATTGTTCGCTATACAAGAGGTCCCCCAAGCCTTCATGGGGTTCTCCTCGTTCGAACTGCTCTGTGGGAGGGACCCCAGGGGAAGCCTGTACCTCCTCCATGAGACCTGGGAGGAACAGGAGGCCCGAGTCATGGGGTTGGTTCCATGCATCTTACAACTTTGTGAATTCCTAACAAGCTTGGGGAATTTGCCCAGGAGAAACTACTATGAGCCCAGCATCCCAGGAGCATAGATACAGCCATGGGACCAAATTACAGACCTTCAAACCCCAGGGACCAAGTCCTATTATTGCTGCCCTCAGCCAAGTCCAAGTTGTTAGCCAAGTGGCAAGGACCATTGGAAGTGATCCGAAGTGGGGCTGGTAGACCATGAAGTCCAGTTGCATTGACGAGAGACCTGTATGTACCATGTTAACCTGTTGAAGGCCTGGAAGGCCCATGATGGTTTGTTGTTTGCCCCCTACCCCTCCGAACCAGAACTGGTGCCAATAGTGTTAGGCTTATCTGATCCGACTCCTGTGTCAATCGTACATGAGCTCAGTGGAGAGCAGCAGCAGTAGATGCGACAACTGGTCCAATCTGTTCTAGCCATGCTATCGTCCTGCCCCGGATGGATGAACCTAACGCACTATCACATAGCCACCAGCCCAGGGAAGAGGGTTCAAGACCATCATCAGCCACTACCCAAGAAGATGTGGGTTGTCATCCAAGAGGAGCTCAAAGCAATGCTGGCCATGGGGGTCATAGAAGAGTCTTGAAGGGAGTGCAGGAGCCCCATTGTATCTGGGTCAATGAGATTCTGCATCGACTTTATGAAAGTCGGTGTTGTCTTGCATTTCGATGCTTACTTAAACCTCAATGCCACAAGCTACTCAAACCTCTAGGGAATTTATATCCATGCTGATATATATATCCAAAGGGATACTGGCAAATTCCCCTGACCCCAACATTACGGGAGAAAACAGTCTTTGCCATTCCTTTTCCAGTTTATAACCTTGCTGTTCGTACTCCATGGGGCCACAGCGACCTTTCAATGGCTAACGGACCAGCTGCTGCACCTCATAACCAAAGATGGGCAATCACTCATTACCAAGTACGATCATCTTCCGTGGGAGTTATGGGTCCTCAGGTGGCTAATAAAGCCAATCCTTGAACCACAAGTTCTATTAAATGAGGGCAGATGTTTTCAGGCTCAGGAGGAGGCTGTTGACCATGACTGGAGACCAGTCTCTCCGTCCTCCTGTGCCTCTTGTCCTCTTCGGCTTGTCAGCAAGCACGTTCAAAATGAAGGGGACCATCACGAAGGACTTCACTCCATTTTAAGCGATCCTGGGCAAGTGTCTCCCAAGTATCAATGTCACTATTACATTTTTTTAGGTTGTCCTTCAGCAAGTCCTTATAATGCTTCTGTCATAAATATAAAGGGAAGGGTAACCACCTTTCTGTATACAGTGTTATAAAATCCCTCCTGGCCAGAGGCAAAATCCTTTCACCTGTAAAGGGTTAAGAAGCTAAGGTAATCTCGCTGGCACCTGACCCAAAATGACCAATGAGGGGACAAGATACTTTCAAATCTGGAGGTGGGGGGAGATGAACAAAGAGTCTGTCTGTCTGTGTGATGCTTTTGCCGGGAACAGATCAGGAATGCAGCCTTACAACTCCTGTAAAGTTAGTAAGTAATCTAGCTAGAAAATGCATTAGATTTTCTTTTGTTTAATGGCTTGTAAAATAAGCTGTTCTGGAGGAAATGTATATTCCTGTTTTTGTGTCTTTTTGTAACTTAAGGTTTTGCCTAGAGGGATTCTCTATGTTTTGAATCTGATTACCCTGTAAGGTATTTACCATCCTGATTTTACAGAGGTGATTCTTTTACCTTTTCTTTAATTAAAATTCTTCTTTTAAGAACCTGATTGATTTTTCATTGTTCTTAAGATCCAAGGGTTTGGGTCTGTGTTCACCTGTACCAATTGGTGAGGATTATTAACAAGCCTTCCCCAGGAAAGGGGGTGTAGGGCTTGGGGGGATATTTTGGGGGAAGACGTCTCCAAGTGGGCTCTTTCCCTGTTCTTTGTTTAAAACGCTTGGTGGTGACAGCATACTGTTCAAGCACAAGGCAAAAGTGTGTACCTTGGGGAAGTTTTTAACCTAAGCTGGTAAGAATAAGCTTAGGGGGTCTTTCATGCAGGTCGCCACATCTGTACCCTAGAGTTCAGAGTGGGGAAGGAACCTTGACAGCTTCCATTGTCCACCCACGTTACGGTACCCTTCTTTCATCTGAGAGAACAGGACCTGATGACTGATGACTCATAACCAGTACACAGTGGCTTATGTTGCTGATATCGTGATTTACAATACCAGCTGGGAAGATCATCTATGACACCTCACCACAGTGCTGCAAACACTTGGGGAAGCCAGGCTAACTGTGAACCTGGCTAAATGTCACCTAGGGCAAAGGGAGGTAACATACGTAGGGTACATGGTGGGACAGGGTCAGTTACACCTGATTGTGGAAAAGATCCAAGCCCTGAGAGACTGCCCATGACCATGAGGCAGGTGAGGCAGTGCCTCTGGCTGACTGGCTACTACAGGCGTTTTGTGCCCGAGTTCGCCACCTAGCTGCGCCCCTTACAGAAAGACGAAAAACTCCTGGCCATGGAAAGTACAGTGGTCAAAGGAGTCTGAACAGGGCTTCCAGGTCCTTAAGGGCCGGTTGAGACAGGAACCAGTCCTGTTCCATCCCAGTAGTGGGATGGGGAGGCGCACCCCATACTTTACTTAAGCAGGAAGTTATTCCCCCGTGAAACTAAATATTCTACAATTGAAAAAGGCCCTGGGAGTCAAGTGGGCAGTCGAAGCCCTATGGTATTACCTGCTGGGGAGCCCTTTCCAACTCATCACTGACCACACATTCCTTCGGTGCATTAACTCCACAAAGGACACCAATGCCAGGGTTACGAGGTGGTACCTCTCCCTCCAGCCCTATGAGTTCCAGGTCCTTCATCATCTGGGTAGGGCTCATGCGAATGCTGACTTCTCCTGAGTGAGAGGGGGTAACATCGGGCCCTAACTTGAGGGGGAGGATGTGCGACAGGGTGTATAAACCCAGCACTGGTCAGGAGGGGGGTAACAAATCACTTTGGGCAGAGGAGGCCATGCCCGCTCGCCCCTGCTGTGCATGCTCCTGGTGGAGAGAACAAATAAAAGGCAGCTGGTCAGTTCAGTTGGGGCTGGCTGAGGAGGAGGATGGACGTGCCGCAGGCTCCTGCTGAAGAACTGTCAGCTCTCCAGATTGCTGAGGTGGGTATCCCAGACTACCCCTCAGGGGATCCACCAGCTACGGAGACGCCAAGCCGCTGCCCAGGGAAGACAAAGCTGCGGAAGGCTCAAGGGTAAGAAGTGACCCACAGACTGCATTGGGAGCTGACACTTGAATACTTAATAAGCAGGTTACAGGTTTCACAGTACCCTGGGTCAGAACCAGGGCGTAATTTGTAATGAAAGAGGTGCTGGGGCTTAAGCAATTTTTTTATGTTCATAACTGCTACAGCAGACCTAGAAGTGCCAGGGCTGTGAATTGCCAAGCCCAGAGGTGCTGGAGTATGAACGGCCAACCTCAGAAGTGCTGGGCTGTGAACTGCCAAGCCCAGTGGGGCTGGGATTGTGAACTGCCAACCTCAGAGGTGCCAGGGCTGTGAATTGCCAAGCTCAGAGGTGCTGGAGTATGAACGGCCAACCTCAGAAGTGCTGGGCTGTGAACTGCCAAGCCCAGTGGGGCTGGGATTGTGAACTGCCAAGCCCGGAGGTGCTAGAGCTCAGCCCTGCCAAGCCCTGTCACAAATTAAGCACTGGTCAGAACCCAGTGGAGTAGGATGGACCCGGATATCCCTACCCTCATCCCGTGCTTGCCACTAGGCATTACAGCTGGGGATCATTGATATAGACTGTTCTGCCCTGCCCAGAGGGCTGGAGCCCCAGACTGCTATTGTCTGCCTCAGCCAGGAGGCTAAGGGTTATAAACTTGCCCCGCATGGAGGGCTGGGGCCAAAGGTACACCAGGTGAACAAGGGTGGTACTGAGGACTTTTTGTCACCTGATGGCGATGAAAGAAGGGGTAGGTCAGTGGGCCATGTCTGATACAATGTTGTGACATGCAAAAGGGACAATCCCTTTTTCAACAGTGCCCTGTGACAGCCCCTGAGAGCAACTGGGCGTTGGGGGGCAGGGGGAGGTAGCAGAGATTTGCAACAGTGTGTGTGTTTGCATGTGTGTGTGTGAGCATGTGTGTTGTGTGTGCATGCAGCATGTATATGCGTGTGTGTACATGTATGAGTGGAGTGTATGTGTATACATGCTGGGTGTATGTATGTGTGTGCATGTATCCGTGTGTGCTGTGTGTGCACATACAAATGTGTGTGTGTGTGTGCATGTTGTGTGCATGCATGAGCATGTGTGCGTGCGAGCAGTGAGTGCTCATTCCAACATCTGTTTCCTGGGAGGGGGCAGAGGCGGGGGTGGAGCTGGGGAGAGGGACAGAGTGGGGAGGGAGGAGAGGGCGTTCCCTGGAGTTTCTTGGCTGTGCTCTCATGCTGTTGGTAGCCCCATGCAAACAGCCCTGCTCCTGAGCTGGTGACGCACGGTGAGTCTCCCCGTCCACCTGTTTTGGGAGGGGCCCAGAGATTTGCGGGAGGAGGGGCAAGAGCAGAGGAGGGGGATGCTGGTTGTGCAGGGGTCAGGTAGGCTGTGTCCCTCTGGCACTGCTGTCCCCCTGCCATCTGCTGCCCCATTGCTTGACACCCTCCACCCCAGATCTCGCAAGTGCCCAGCCAGGCACCTGGGGGACAACATAGGGAAGGGTGGATGGGGGAGGGGCAAGGGTGTGGGGGGCTTTGAAAATACTTAGCTGGTGACGTGGCTCAGGCTGTGTCTACACTACAGACCTTCCCGCGGCACAGCTATATCGCAGCAGCTGCGCCATGTAACGTCTCCCACGTAGCCACTGTATGCCCATGGGAAAGAGTCTTCTGCCAGCCTAATTAAACCAACGCCAATGAGCAGCAGTAGCTATGTCCCGCCGACACAGCACTGTCCACACCGGCGCTTTTACTGGTGAAACGTATGTCAGTCGGGGTGTGTTTTTATCACACCCCTGAGTGACAAAGTTTTACGGACAAAAGTGCTAGTGTAGAGATAGTCTAAGAGAAAACAGATGCATTGTGAGTGATGTAGGGGGAGGGGTGGGTGGCTCTGGCTGCTGCTAAGGATGAGTGACTCAGACACTGGGGGGAGGGCATGGGGCGCAAAGGGGGGAGAGATGGGAAGGCGTTACTGTTCAGGAGGTTCCCAGATAATCTGGGGATGGGGGACAGAGAGAGGGAGAGAGGAGAATTGAAAGAAAGAAAGAAAGAAAGAAAGAAAGAAAGAAAGAAAGAAAGAAAGAAAGAAAGAAAGAAAGAAAGGGGTGTGCATGGGATAGATAGATTAGATAGGGTGTAAGCAGATAGATTGATAGAGTATCTGCAGATAGACAGATGGGGAGCATGCAGATAGTTTGATAGAGGGGTGTATGCAGATAGATATATTGTATGTGGATGGATGGATGGATGAATGGACTATAAGATGGATAGAAAGCTGGCTAGATTGTTGGGCTCAATGGGTAGTGATCAATGGCTCCATGTCTAGTTGGCAGCCAGTATCAAGCGGAGTACCCCAAGGATCAGTCCTCAGACCGGTTTTGTTCAATATCTTCATTAATGATCTGGAGGATGGCGTGGACTGCACCCTCAGCAAGTCTGCAGATGACACTAAACTGGGAGGAGAGGTAGATATGCTGGAGGGTAGGGATAGGATACAGAGGGCCCTAGACAAATTAGAGGATTGGGCCAAAAGAAATCTGATGAGGTTCACAAGGACAAGTGCAGAGTCCTGCACTTAGGACGGAAGAATCCCATGCACCACTACAGATAAGGGATCGAATGACTTGGCAGCAGTTCTGCAGAAAAGGACCTAGGGGTTACAGTAGACGAGAAGCTGGATATGAGTCAACAGTGTGCCCTTGTTGCCAAGAAGGCCAATGGCATTTTGGGATGTATAAGTAGGGGCATTGCCAGCAGATCGAGGGACGTGATCGTTCCCCTCTATTCGACATTGGTGAGGCCTCATCTGAAGTACTGTGTCCAGTTTTGGGCCCCACACTACAAGAAGGATGTGAAAAAATTGGAAAGCGTCCAGCGGAGGGCAACAAAAATGATTAGGGGACTGGAACACATGACTTATGAGGAGAGGTTGAGGGAACTGGGATTGTTTAGTCTGCGGAAGAGAAGAATGAGGGGTGATTTGATAGCTGCTTTCAGCTACCTGAAAGGGGGTTCCAAAGAGGATGGATCTAGACTGTTCTCAGTGGTAGCCGATGACAGAACGAGGAGTAATGGTCTCAAGTTGCAGTGGGGGAGGTCTGGGTTGGATATTAGGAAAAACTTTTTCACTAGGAGGGTGGTGAAGCACTGGAATGCATTATCTAGGGAGGTGGTAGAATCTCCTTCCTTTGAGGTTTTTAAGATCAGGCTTGACAAAGCCCTGGCTGGGATGATTTAGTTGGGGATTGGTCCTGCTTTGAGCAGGGGGTTGGACTAGATGACCTCCTGAGGTCCCTTCCAACCCTGATATTCTATGATTCTATGGCTGGATGGATGGATAGATGGGGTGTTGCGGATGGATGGATAGATGGAGGGGTATGTATGGAGTTGGTAGATGATCAGGTAAGTGGGAGAGACACCAAGGGAGGGCTGGGTTGCAGGTGGAGCAGGGCAGCCAGGCCACTGGCCATGGTCAGTGCCTTGGTGCCACCACCCTTCCAGCGTCCACCCCTGTTACGCTCGCTGACCCTGTGCCCCAGCCAGGGAAGATGGGGACAGGGTAGTTGGTAGTGTCCCTGCCTTATATGTGGGATCTCAGACTCCCTGGGAAGTGGGGAGGATGCCCCTGGGTTTGTGTTTGTCTAGCTCGGAGCATGTGCAAGGGCAGAGAGCAGTGATGCCTAGTGACATGCATAGGGAGTTGGGGGCTGGCAGCCAGCTGGTCCCGACACTGCCATTCCTCCCCCAGGGCAATGCACGTTGTGTCACTTGGGCTGTGTCAGGCTGGAAGGCTGCTCCTTGCAGGGAAAGCTGGGGGCTGCGAGTTGGGTGGGCATTTGCCCTGGGGAAAAGCAGGGCCCCTGGTGGTGACAGCAAGCGAAGAATCCCAGGTGCACATGGTGCACAGAGGTCGGGTAACACAAGTGACATGGCACATGTATGCTGCACGGGTTGGTGTCAGGCACTCTACGTGGCTGCTGTGTTACACACATATAGATTCCAAAGCCAGACGTGAACGTTGTGATCATCTAGCCTGACCTCCTGGATAACACAGGCCAGAGACCTGCCCCCAAATCATTAGAAACCGGCCCCCCTTGATTGCAAAATTGTCAGTGTTGGATCTATCTATCTATCTCCACACACTTTGCACAGCTGTTGGGTCACACACAGGCTGTGCAGTTGTCATGTTACACATGTGTGTGACATTGCACATACACATTTCATAGGGTTGTGTTGCACATACTGCAAGGGGGCATGACACACACACTGCCTGGTTGTCATGTCACACACATCCATGTGACATGTTGCACACACACTGCACGGCAGTTGTGTTACACACATGCTACATAGGGTCTCATTGCACACGTGTGACACCTCACACACACACTGCATGTCAGTCGTATTGCACACATGACATCTCACATGCTGCACGGCAGTCATGTCTGACACATGTGACACCTGACAGACACTGCATGGCAGTTGTATGACACACACATGACACCACACACCCACTGCATGGCAGTTGTATCACACACATGTGTGACATCTCACAAAGGCTGCATGGCAGTTGTGTCACACATATGCATGCCAACTCACACAGGGTGCATGAGGGTCAGGGCTGAGGGGGATCTGGCCTTCGCTCCAGGGTATGTAGCCTGGAATGAGACAGCCCCTGGTTGTGCCTGAGTTTCGGGGAGTTGGGGAGCAGGCACATACCATGGGGATGGGGCTCCATGCATGGGGGAGGGGGGAGCGCCTGGCGAGTGGCATGTGGCGCTGCCATAGAAATGCAGATGATTATTTATAACATTTCCCACCGCCCACAGCTGAGAGGAACAGGCTTCAGTACAGCAACGTGCCATTAATGAGTCACCCGTGCACCCCCAGTCGAGAGGCCAGAGCTGGGGAAGGCTGTCACCTAGGGGCTGGGATATCTATCTATCTATCTCTCTATCTATCTATCTATCTATCTACCTAAAGAATACACCTGCCTCTTCCTTCCCGCTGGTGTATATACTGTGGTCAGACAGTGTGATAATGACCATCATATGAAGGGCGGGAGATAGATGGGAAGAAAGATGAAGTGTATGGGGCTGGATGGATAGACAGAGGGTGAGTAGGGGACAGGTGCAGTGTGTGGGGTTGGCAGGTGCGGATGGAATACACGAACAGAAGGGTGGAAGGCTAGTGGGTGCATATGTGATAGATAAAGGGCGAGGCGAAGGGTGGGTGCATAGCAGGGAATCCTGTGACCCCTCTCCCTGGCACTATGGAAGCACATTCCAGCCCCGCCCTGCTCCTGGTCCCTTTACACAGCCCAGGGGCTCTGCTGCCACTAACAGCTGGTTTCCAGACGGGCTCTGTCCTCATGGTGCTGGCGATTGCAGTGTTCGTGCCACGTGGCTACATCACATGAGCCCAAGCGGGGATGACAAACTGCACTGTGTGGGCGGCCCTGCCTGGATTCCCACCAGCCTCCTGGTCACAGCCCTGCAGACAGATCCCCTGTGACTGGGGCTGAGGGAAATGCTCAGAGTAAACGATTCAGTGGGAACAATTTGTTGGGCTCTACGGGCATCTGCCACTTGGCTGCTGTTTCTATTTCAATAGCACCCAGAGATCAGAGCCCCATTGTGCCAGGTGCTGCACAGACACAGTGAGAGACAGGCCCTGCACCAAGTGAGATCTGGGCCCCTTTGCACCAGGAACTGCCCAGACACACAGCAAGAGACAGGCCCTGCCCTAGCTGAGATCAGGGCCCTGTTGTGCCAGGCACTGCACAGACACAGTGAGAGTCAGGCCCTGCCCCAAAGAGCTCACATTCCAATTAGACAAGGCAGATGGGGAAACAGAGGCACAGAGCAGGGCAGTGACTTGCCCACAGGCAGAGACTTGACCCAGTAGAGGTAGGACTAGAACCCAATCTCCTGAGCGGCAGGCTAGTGATTTAGACCCTGGGCCATTCTGCCTCTGGCCCCCCAGCTTTGTCTCTATAATCCCACCAGGGTCCTGGAGTGCTGAGTCCAGGTCACCCTGCCAAGGGGCTCCAGGGAGCTGGTCCCCTGGGGATGCCATAAATCACTGCCCGTGGCCCTGCCCCTGAGTGCCCCCTGTGTCCTTCCTAGCTCAGCATTAAAATCCTCCTGACAGGATTGTCCTTGCCAGTACCCAAGGTGTTGGCTCCCGCGCTCGGCCAGCACCGGCCAGGCCCTAATCGTCCCCAGAGCACAGCCTGCCCAGGGTGAAGAGCTGATTCTCGGCACTGGGGGGCAGGGAGTAACCCGACTGGCTCCGCCTCAGCCTGGGCACAGTGCCAGAGCCCCCAACATAGTCCAGGCTGGGCAAAGAGGCACAGAGAGAAGGAGTGGGAGGAGCATGGGAGACGGAGGGGGAGGCTTTTGTTGGTTCCCTGATCCATATCCCTCATTTTCCCCACCGCCACATTCATTTGCACTGAGCTCAGCACGTGTCCCCTACTGATCCCCCATGTTGCCGGCACCCAGTGCCCAGAGGCAAAACAACAGCAGGGGTTCGTTGCCCGGTATGCGTCACCCAATAAACACAACAGGGTGGAGAAGCATAAAAGTTTATTTGGAATTCCAAAGGTACAGGGAGAGATATCTCAAATCCTGCACATCAGAGCAGGTCATTACACACACTTTTATATTCCTTAATGCTACTGCACTACACATCAGCCAATCAAAGCTTTGCACAAATACTCTGCCTTCCTTATATGGGTTAAACAATGTTTATTTCCTGCAACCTCTAACAAGCATTCCTAGCAAATTAAACAACCAGCACATCCTGTCTGGCCTTGTAGCTGTCTCTCCTGTTATCTTTAACTTGGCGTCAGCAAACCTTACACTATGAGGCATTATCTACAACTGCAACATTGTTTTAAGAGCAAAAGAGCTTACTCAAACCAGCCAGGCCTGAGTTCTATTAAGGGGGGTTGACAAGAAGCCCTTAGGCCTACAGCAGGGAGACTTCCTCGACCCTTATGGCCTTCTATCCCCTCGACTTAACTAGTGGCCATGCCCTGGGGTCTCCAACACCCATCCGCCCCTGGCTCTGTGCAGGTGGCAGCTAATACAGACGTCTCCGCTGGGGAAGTGAAACTCGCTCTGACCCTGCAGGCCTCCCACTAAGTCGGGGGAGCTCTGGGATGGGGGACTGGGAGAAACCCAAATGGTTCAGTAGAGGGCACACTCTCCTCAGAGTCAGTGCAGACCTGAGCGCTAGGGGGCGCTGTGCTTCAGGGAGCAGGGCAGGGGCTCACGAGGGGGAGCTGTCCCTGCACAGTCAGTGCTGACACCAGTGCCCCAGTGTGATGCTAGGGGGCGCTGTGCTGCAGGGAGCGGGACAGAGGATCAGTAGGGGGTGCTGTCCTCACACAGTCAGTGCTAATCCCAATGCTACCAAGGTCTCTTGAACTTTCCAAGGGCATGGAGGATCCAGTGGCATTTTTCACAAGACCTCCCCCCATGCGCTGGCCTGTTTCCCAGAGGGTTAATTCCAGTTTGCCACACTCAATTTCCCTGTGGTTCCAGCTGGATACATCTTTTGTTCCTTACTTTTGCCTCTAGCAGTCTCCATTACTTCGCTGTTTAGCCCCCCTGCCATCTTTTTGGATTGGGGGGGTGGGTTTTGTCTGAGCCTCTAGGATGGTGTTTGTAAGTATCTACATGCTGCTTGCAGGTGTTTTACCCTTGGCACTACTCTTTTTAATTTCCATCTAACTACCATCCTCATTTTTGTCGTTCCCCTTTGTAAAGTTAAGTATGAGTGTGGTGGGTTTTTTGGTATTTCCTCCCCTACATGGCTGCAAAATTTAACCACATTGTGGCCACTATTACCAAGTGGTTCAGCTGTATTCACCCCGAGGTCAGATTCTGTGTGCCACTGAGGACTAAATCAAGAATCCTCTTTCCCCTTGTGGGTTCCAGAACTAGCTGCTCCAAGAAGCTGCCATTTATGGTGTCTATAAACTTTATCTCTGCATCCTGTCTTGGGTGACATGTACCCAGTCAATATGGGGAAAGTTGAAATCCCCATTATTATTGGGTTTTCTGTTATTTTAGCCTCCCTGATGTCCCTGAGCATTTCACAGTCATATGTTCGGTAATATATCCCTATTGCTGTACTTTCAGTGTTCAAGCATGGAGTTTCTATCCATAGAGTTTCCATAGAACTGTTTGAGTAGTTTAAGATTTTTACTTTATTTGACTTGTTGCTTTCTTTCCCATACAGTGCCACTCCCCCACCAGCACGCCCTGCTCTCTCATACCCTCCTACCTGGTATTTGTGTCCCATGGATTATCCTCATTCCATCAAATTTCTGTGCTGCCTGTTATATCAGGTGGGGGATACTGGCACTAATGCCAGGCACTCAGGTTCATCCAGCTTAGTATTTAGATGTCTAGCATCTGTGTATAAGCACTTGTGCATGTTGTCTATATGCAGTTGCTTACATCCATGTGTTGTGTTTAAACGGGATGCTTACATTTGACTGTTCCTCACCTGTACTTTACCAACGTCTTTCCTAGCCCACATATTAGGATATAGGTTTCCCCCGAGGCAGCTGCATCTCAGTGTTGGATGGGGGAACCCTGTATGAACATCTGATCCCCCCCTTCCCCAGAAGCAGCTACATCTCAGCACTGGGCATGGGCTCTCTCTGCAAACTGTTGACCTCCTGGAGTGTCTCTTTGTGGTTCCAGGCTCAGAAAGGGACCCTCCCAGGAGCAGAAGGGAAGCAGACAGGGTGCCATGGAGGAGCAGGGCGCAGGGCTGGCCAAGCGGCTGGGCACACTGCTCTCGGGCCTGCTGGAATGCATTTGCTTTGCCGGCATCATCTTTGGCTGGGCCTCGTTGGTTTATGTGCTCAAGGACATGCACTACTTCGAGGAGCTGTGTGTGCCGGCGGCTAATGGCACGGGCAATGGCACGCAGGGCCCAGGTACGGCAGGGGGCAGCACTAGAGTGACAGGGGTGAGCGCTGCAGGGGAGTGGGCAGTGCTGGAGGGGGATGGGGCAGCAAAGCAGGGGCCGGGGGGATAGGGGGATGTCTCCATCTCAGGTGCTGCACCGGGGCCAGAAGGCTGATGAGGATATGCAAATAATGCAACACCCTTATTTGCATATTCAGGACTATGCATTGTCTCATTTGCATATCCCTAAATTAAGGTTCCTTCCTTTTCTGGTTCCCAACCTTGAGCTCCCCTCTGGCCCAGTGCCACCCATTTCCCCTAGACACCCTCTTGGGCCATGGGTGTGGCGGAGGAGAGGGCATGTGAGGGGCCATGAGTGAATGGTGTGAGGGAGGGTATCGGGCGTGGGGGCCGTGTGGATGGGATGGGATGGGGGTGTCAGGGCAGGGGGTCCGTGTCTGGGGGTGAATCCATGTTAGGGTCCTGTAGGGGTGTTGGGATCCAGGTAGGGGGGTGTGTGTGGGGGGGGTGTCAGAGTCCATGAGGGGCATGTGGGAGCTGTGGGGATGGGTTGGTCAGTTCAGTGTCTCAGGCCATGCTCTCCCCAGACTGCCGGGCACAGGACGAGCAGCTGTCACTCATCTTCACTGTCGGCTCCTTCATGAACAACTTCATGACCTTCCCCACCGGCTACATCTTTGACCGCTTTGGCACTGTGCCAGCCCGCTTGCTGGCCATGTGAGTGTGGGGGAGGGGGGCCCAGGGATCCACCCCGTGGGATACTCCCACTGGGCTGCTGCACCACCCCCACTGCGACCCTTACCCCCCTCCACTAGGACCTTCTTTGGGTCCCACCCCACCCCACTGGGACCCTCCTCTTGGATCCCTCCCCATGAACTGAATCCCCTCTGGAACCCCTCCCCTAGGATCCCTGGGGACCCGGGGGTGGGGGATGGGGCGCTCTCCCCCCTGGAGCCAGGCCTCATCTCCATGAGTCTGGCTAGTGTGCGTGTGTGGGATAAACCCCATGGAGTCGGGGGGAGGAGAGAAGGTTCCCCAGGACAGGATCCCCATCCCTCCCCACTCTTTCTTTCTTTGGTTGTTTCTCTTCCTCGCTCTCCCCACAATGCTGTGAAAATCAGGGACCACGCCCAGCCCAGGTTATCCAGTGAGCCCATCTGCCTCCCGCCCAGCACGGCCCTGCCTGGGCCCACAGATCAGTGCCTGTAGCAGCCAGCCTCACAGACCATGCCCCCCAGCACAGCCCCCCTCCACACTTTCACAGGGTCAGCCCCCCCAGCACAGGCCCCTCCCCACAGCTGGGACCCGATGTTTGCCAGCTGTCCCTTGCCCTTAGGGCTCCAGGGAACCTGCAGCTCATTTGTTTCTCCTTGGCTGAGTTAGTATCTGTTAACTAGCCAGGGACTAAGTCAGCAGGTCCTGTATGCGACTAGGCCCAGGGGCACTGGTGCAGCTGGCTCTGGGCTAACTCCCCTGCACCCCAGAGCATGGCCAGCAGGCTATTGCTAAGGTTCAACAAGTGCCCGGAAGGAAGTGCTCACTGCTTGCTTACCCACAAGCTGTTCCCTCACCCGTCCACACTGCAGAGCTGGGGCTGCTGCTTCTGGGGCTCTGCTGGGAGCTCTGCAGCTCCAGTCCCTCCCGCTCAGCTGAGCTCCCTCACCAGGATGCTGTGGGCCAGCCCCAGAGCCCATGGCAGTCAAAGCAAAGGCCTGCTGCCTGGGCTGGGGAGGAGGCTCCGGCTATGAGGTGGGGGGTACTGGCACTAACTGGACCCACTGGCCTCCAGGCAAAAGGCTCCAGGTGCCACCTGCCCCCACTAGGGCTCATCCACTCCCCCTGTGCTTGGCAGGGTTCAGCCAGCCCCCTCCTAGGGATCCAAGCCCTGCCACAGGGCTAAGGTTAGCCACCCACTGCCTGGGCCTCTGACATATGCCTTTGCCCTCCCGAGGTCTTGATCCGCGCCCGAGAGGTGAAAGAATGCAGGCAGCTACCTGTCTATCCATCTCTCTATTGACATACACCCCATCCATCCATCCATCAACATCCCCTCCATCAATCGATTGATTGATCTGCATCCATCGACATACCCTCCATCAATCCATCGACATGCCCTCCATTGATCGATCAATCTACATACACCCCATCCATCCATCCATCCATCCACCAACATACACCCCATCCATCCATCCATCCATCCATCCATCCATCCATCCATCCATCCATCTGTTAGGGGCATATTCCTTCACCCGCTCACTTCCCTGGTCCTTCTCGCATGAACAGAGCGCCACAATACCCGAAGTCCAAAGGTGCAAACAATTTGATGTTTATTGGGGTAAACTTCCATCAAGAAATGATTCCAATTTCCTTCCTTAGTGTCCCCATTCCCAGCTCTGACACCACAGAACCTTGCCTGTGTCCCTGTTCCCATTCCCCCTTTAGCAAAACATGATTCCAATTTCCTCCCCCTTAGCAAAACATGATTCCAGTTCCCCCACCCCCATTCCCATTCCCCCTCTTTCTTCCTGATTGCAGACTATATAGTAAAACTTGAGTTCTGCTTAGCTATAGCTTAACCAATCATTTTACTGAAATTTAACAAACCAATTCTAACATATTGTAACATGATTATTTAACCAATTATATCCCACCACCTTAATTAGTTTACACCCAGAAAAATGAATAATACAGCAGACAGAAACAATCACAGAACCAGACAGAGATTATGCAGACAAACAATAGGGAAATGGGGACTACAGTGATAGAACAACAAAGAAATGAGGAAAAAGAAAATGAGTACTTGTGGCACCTTAGAGACTAACAAATTTATTTGAGCTGCTCAAATCAATTTGTTAGTCTCTAAGGTGCCACAAGTACTCCTTTTCTTTTTGCGGATACAGACTAACACGGCTGCTACTCTGAAAGAAATGAGGATTTCACATCCCAGCTATTGATAAGTGAGTTCTTGCCAGACAGGATGCTATCAAACTAAGTTTCCTTTTACATAGAATCATAGAATATCAGGGTTGGAAGGGACCTCAGGAGGTCATCTAGTCCAACCCCCTGCTCAAAGCAGGACCGATCCCTGACTAAATCATCCCAGCCAGGGCTTTGTCAAGCCTGACCTTAAAAACTTCTAGGGAAGGAGATTCCACCACCTCCCTAGGTAACGCATTCCAGTGTTTCACCACCCTCGTAGTGAAAAAGGTTTTCCTTATATCCAACCTAAATCTCCCCCACTGCAACTTGAGACCATTACTCCTTGTTCTGTCATCTGCTACCACTGAGAACAGTCTAGAACCATCCTCTTTGGAACCCCCTTTCAGGTAGTTGAAAGCAGCTATTAACTCACCCCTCATTCTTCTCTTCTGAAGACTAAACATCCCCAGTTCCCTCAGCCTCTCCTCATAAGTCATGTGTTCCAGTCCCCTAATCATTTTAGTTGCCCTCCACTGGACTCTTTCCAAATTTTCCACATCCTTCTTGTAGTGTGGGGCCCAAAACTGGACACAGTACTCCAGATGAGGCCTCACCAATGTCAAATAGAGGGGAACGATCACGTCCCTCGATCTGCTGGCAATGCCCCTACTTATACATCCCAAAATGCCATTGGCCTTCTTGGCAACAAGGGCACACTGTTGACTCATATCCAACTTCTCGTCCACTGTAACCCCTAGGTCCTTTTCTGCAGAACTGCTGCCGAGCCATTCGGTCCCTTATCTGTAGCGGTGCATTGGATTCTTCCGTCCTAACTGCAGGACTCTGCACTTGTCCTTGTTGAACCTCATCAGATTTCTTTTGGCCCAATCCTCCAATTTGTCTAGGGCCCTCTGTATCCTATCCCTACCCTCCAGCGTATCTACCACTCCTCCCAGTTTAGTGTCATCTGCAAACTTGCTGAGGGTGCAATCCACACCATCCTCCAGATCATTTATGAAGATATTGAACAAAACTGGCCCCAGGACCGACCCCTGGGACACTCCACTTGATACCGGCTGCCAACTAGACACGGAGCCATTGATCACTACCCGTTGAGCCCGACAATCTAGCCAGCTTTCTATCCACCTTATAGTCCATTCATCCAGCCCATACTTCTTTAACTTGCTGGCAAGAATTCTGTGGGAGACCGTGTCAAAAGCTTTGCTAAAGTCAAGGAACAACATGTCCACCGCTTTCCCCTCATCCACAGAGCCAGTTATCTCGTCATAGAAGGCAATTAGATTAGTCAGGCATGACTTGCCCTTGGTGAATCCATGCTGACTGTTCCTGATCACTTTCCTCTCCTCCAAGTGCTTCAGAATTGATTCCTTGAGGACCTGCTCCATAATTTTTCCAGGGACTGAGGTGAGGCTGACTGGCCTGTAGTTCCCAGGATCCTCCTTCTTCCCTTTTTTAAAAGTGCCTTCTAGGCACTTCCCTTTCTCTGGAGGTGATAGGCACGATCAGGACAGGATTGTATTCCCAACAGCCCAATAGCACCTTATTTCAGTGTGACTGGTTTGGAATGTGAGGATGTGACCGTTTGCTTCCCAGCTTAAGGCTGCCTCTGCGTCTTAGCCAAAGGCCTTAGCCTAAGAACAGGGCCTCAGACTGTCACAGTGAGAAAAGGCCTTATACAGTCAGACATTGATTTTGATTCTTTCTTTTATACCTCTATAACTAGCTAAATGATAAACATATACCTACATTCTTAAAGTATAGGCCTTTGCAGACAGGCCTGAATATCTATGTCCTAACACCATCCATCCATCCATCCACATACACCTCATCCATCCATCCACCAACATACACTCCATCCATCCATCCATCCATCCATCCATCCATCCATCCATCCACATACACCCAATCCATCCATCTATCCATCCATCTATTGACATACACCCCACCCACCCAATCCATCCATCTATTGACATACACCCCCACATCCATCCATCCATCCATCCATCCATCCATCCATCTATCCATCCATCCCATACGTCCCTCCACTCACATACACCCCATCCATCCATCTATCCATCCATCTACATACACCCAATCCATCCATCTATCCATCCATCCACATACACCCAATCCATCCATCTATCCATCCATCTATTGACATACACCCCACCCACCCAATCCATCCATCTATTGACATACACTCCATCCATCCATCCATCCATCCATCCATCCATCGACATAGCCTCCACTGATTGATCGATCTACATACACCCCATCCATCCATCCATCCATCTATCCATCCATCCATCCATCCATCCCATACATCCCTCCACTCACATACACCCCATCCATCCATCTATCCATCCATCTATCCATCCATCTACATACACCCAATCCATCCATCCATCCATCCATCCATCTGTCTACAAGCACCCCATCCATCTAGCCATCTATCTATCCCATTCAGGAAGGGCACTAACTGAGGGCAGGTCTGCCCAGGTATATTAACCAGTCAGGCTGTACCATTCCTGGCTGTCCTGAGACCAGGGTAACTCCCTGGGGGACCGGGTTCTTCACTCCTTAGAGCAGTGCAGTACTGGGGTCAGTCTCCCAGGTGCAGACAAGCTGACTGGCCTGAGCCCCAGTGTCCAGGGCCATGCTGTGACCATTTGTGCCCCAGCTGCCAACACCCACCAATAGCCCCCTGACCCCAACCCAGCTCTGCCCCAGCCACCACGTAGTGTCACCTGTTCCGTCCCTTCCGCCAGCGTGCCTTGTTGTGCGCAGCCAACCGGCTCTTATTGCTCCCAGCATCCCCTGGGGTACAACCAGTGTTTGCAGCTTCCGGCCTGCGGCTCCTGGCTCACTTGGGCCCCCCTCCCAGCCCTGTCTCCTGCCCTCCACTGCCTTGACTGTGGGGTTAAATCCTGCCTCTGTCCCCCATCCTTCCCTGCCCCCCACCCCCACCATCACCCCTTCCCTGTCCTCCTTCTTCCTTCCACTCCCTCTCCCTGCCCCCCTTGCACCCCAGGTGTCTAGCTCCCCCACTGTCTACTCCACCACTGCCTTCAGCTAGCCCCTCCCTTACTCCCCCCATCCCATCAGAGCTGTGATGGGAGCTGCAGCCTCCTCATGTGGGACAGGAGCCATAGTGGGGAGGGGGTGTCCTCTGCCCCACACCCCCAGTCGCTCCCCCAGCATAGCCCTGTATATGTGTGTTTCAGATCCCTCTACACCAGCGGCACGCTGCTTATTGCCTTCTCCACAGCAGGTGAGGCCTCTGCATGTGGGGCGCAATGGGGCAGGGTACTTCCTGATGACCTGAGCTGGGGTTGGGGCACCAAGCACCCTCATGGCAGCACTGGGGGGACCCAGCCCTTCAGTGTAGGAGCACCCCCACTGGGCCAGTAACTCTGTCTCCGCTTGTGATTGGGCTCTGGGCGTAGCTCTGCCTCCTGCTGGGCAGAGAGAGCCAGTCCTGAGCCACCGTCACTTGGAGTCCCCTCTGGGCGAGTGTGGCTGGGCACCTACCTCTGTGTCTGTGTGTGTGACACTCGCTGGGGCTTGTTACAAGGCCTGACAGATGTGTCTGTGTCTGTGACACTAGCTGGGGCTTGTTATGAGGCCCAACAGGGTGTGTGTGTGTGTGTGTGTGTGAGACACTCGCTGGGGCTTGTTATGAGGTCTGACAGCGTGTGTGTGTGTGACATTTGCTAGGGCTTGTTACGAGGCCCGACAGGGTCTGTGTATGTGTGACACTCACTCTGCCTTGTTATGAAGCCCAATTTTGTGTGTGTGACACTCGCTGGGGCTTGTTAGGAGGCCTACTTTTGTGTGTGTGCATGTGTGTGTTACGCTGCATCTTGTTATGAGACCTGACTCTGTGTGTGTGTGTACATTCACTGGGGTTTGTTGAGGCCAGATGGGTGTGTGTGTGCTACACTCGCAAGGAATTGTTATATCTCATGATTGTGCATGTGTGTGTGTGTTACACTCACTGGGGCTTGTTAAAAAGCCCGATAGTGTATGTCCCTGTGTGTGTGTTGCACTTGCTGTCTGTGTGCATGCCTGGTGCCTTGGTGTGTGCGGTGTATGGTGCGTGTCTGTGGTGTGCAGCTCCCTGACATGTGGTGCTTGTGTGTCCCCCGCAGCCACTGCGCTGATCCTCTTCCCGGCTATGTGTCTGCTCTCCATCGGTGGGATCCTCCTCATCCTCACCAACATGCAGGTCTGACCCTCCCACCCCCCTCCGTCTGGGCTCCCCCGGGGGTGCCAGCCATGGGGTGGGGGCTGCCCCAAGCAATGGCTGAGTGATTTTTAGCTGGGCACTGAGGAAGGGGCCTACTGAGGGGGGGGGGTTTGCTGCCTCCTGTTGGTCCCCCTGGGGAGAGCAAGGCTGGATTGATGAGATTGCAGGCCCAGGGCTAATGGTTTTTGGAGGCAATCAACAAGTCCTGTACATGACTGAATAAGGGCTGGGATGGAACATGCCCCCACCCCGATCTGGGCAAGGTTCAGGAGCTCCTCTGGCCTCAAGCACTACCGGATCGGCCCAGCTGCAGAGCCTGAGGCAGCAAGGTTAAAAGGGGAGCTTGGCACAGACGGGGCGGCAGCCAGGAGGAAAGGTAGCCTTCTCTTGCTACAGACCGGAGAGAGGGAACAGCTGACAAGCTTCGGCCGCCCACATGGACTTGTAGACACTCTCTCTAACTACATGGAGAGAGGAGGACCTGGCTGCTGGGAAGCTGAGGAGGGTACCTAGGGCTGAGCAGTGCTGGGCAAGGGCAGAGGGAGCTGGGGAGCTCCAGCCTAGCAGAGCTGCAGGCCGAGGTAAAGGCCCACGAAAGGGTACTAAGGCTGCAGAGGAGTAGCCCAGACCTAGACAGAGGCAGCTGGTCCGACCCCCCGGCCCTTGCCGATGATGAGTGTACAGACTGCAGTCTGCCCCAGAGAGCGGGGGCTAGACAATGACTGACAGTAGCCACTGAGGCAAGGAAGGGAATTGGGGTTGGGAGTTCCCCCAGGGAGAGGAGACCCAGACTGAGGGGGTACTGCCAGGGGGCAGAACCCTAAGCTAGAAGGGCACCGGGGTCTGGAACGGGCACAGTGCCAGCGGCAGGTGAGACACCGACCGGCGGAGGGCGCTCCTGGCTGAAATGAGCTAATTCCCTGGACAACCAACAGGAGGCACCACAGCAGTGAGTTGTTGCCCCGGGTCCAGCCAGCCGGACCGCCATATATTAATCAGATCTTTATAAGGAGCCTATGAGACTGAACGTCCCCTGAAGTGGGAGACCCCCACAGCGGAGAACCCAGGAAAGCTGGAGTACGGTTCCGAAGTGGGGAGAGAACTTTGGAAAAGGAGGGGACACTGAGATGGCCCCAGAGAAAGGCCCACCTGGTCATGACACAGAAAGAGAAGCAAAGATGCTGAGCAGGGTACATACGCCTGGATAAACATAGAACAATGCGAGTCAAATGAAAGGCTGAACGTTTCAACTGGCATCTTGCAAGCTTTAAGTGCTGCAAAATTCAGCGACTGTACCCTCAAATGGCAGTGTGCGAAATGCATCCCGTTCAGCTGCCACCATAGCAAGAGCTCTGGGCTTTGCTTCTGCCATCGTTGGCAGACGACATTTTTGTATTCATAGAATCATAGAATATCAGGGTTGGAAGGGACTTCAGGAGGTCATCTAGTCCAACCCCCTGCTCAAAGCAGGACCAATCCCCAATTTTTGCCCCCAATCCCTAAATGGCCCCCTCAAGGATTGAACTCACAACCCTGGGTTTAGCAGGCCAATGCTCAAACCACTGAGCTATCTCTCCCCCCGAGCTTTGAGTATTAAGGCAAGCTTTGAGAACGCTCGCTCTGCTCCGCAGCTGGCCATGGGCACAGCCCAATACAGCCTCAACATGATGCAAACAGTCAGGAAGACGTTACTCAGGCCTTGGTCGTGCAAAAATGTGATGATTTCAGGAGCATACTCATCTGCATCACAGTATCTTATAAATGCTGAAAATTGATCCATTTCGGGGACAAGCTGAGGCTCTAAATCATTTGGGTAAGCGTTGAGTAGTGCTGGCATGCATGACAGTTCAGCATAACGTTCACTTCTTCTTTTCAGTTCCCAACTTAGCTGGTGGAGGAGAGGAGAACAGCACTCAACTTCCGATTTCCTCCTTCCTCACTTTGCCATCTGGAAGTATTTGGGTTACAGAACATTTGTGGTTTGCATGTAGGACTCATCACCTTCACTTCCCAATTCTTTTCGCTTGCATCTCAAAATAGTCAAACTGAGATCGGAAGCTTGTGGTGAATTCTTGCAAGGAAGGCAGCAAATGAACAGCAATGACAAGACCCAGGCCTGGCTTTTGAATCCTTAGGCTAATTTTGTCCAGCCTTTCTAATATCCCATTCCATAGGGCACTCATAAGGTGCAGGTGGTTGCGCTTTCCTTTGAGTTTCACTTTTTTCCTCGGCATTGTCCATTGTTCTTTGAAACAATGTTGAATGTCCTCACGGTTCACTACAATTGCTTTACAAGATTCAGCCTGACAGGACCAGCTTGTATCTGGCAGGGTTTTCAGGATAAGGAGAGTTACTTGGTTACTCTTGGTCAGCTTCTTGCACAGATGCTGCCATCGCCTGGGTGATGCTGCAAAACAAAAACATTTTAGTTTCTGAACAAAACAGAGAAAGTTTATGGCTTTCATGCATGCATCAATGCTACACGTTCCAGCTACGTTCAGAGATGAGCTGTGTGTGGCACGTACCCAGCTAGTGGGCTTAATCTTTTGATCTGAGCTTGAAGACCTTCATACTTTCCAGACCCGTAACTTGCATTATCGTTGGATTGACCTCTGCAGTTTTCAATAGCAGTGTTGTTTGTGTCCAATAAAGGGTCCGCGGGCTGGAAGAGCGACTTTGTTGTGTGGCTTTTGATGGGTATAAACCCAACGAGACACACAGTGCCAGATATGAGCAAGCCATATCGGAAAATGACAGATAGCAGGAGTTGTACCTGTGATCAAAGAGTAGTATTTCGCCTCTTTGACTTCACTTACAATGAATTCCAAAACCTTACATCCCATTGGCTCAATGAACTCATCACAGATTGTTTTCAACAAGTAGGATGTTTCCATTGTGTTTAACTCACTCACGTAGACACAGATCATATTCGGGCAATAGCTTCAAGAATATCTCGATAATTTCCATTTTCAGGAGAGCCGATAATGTCCCTCCTTCCTCTAAATGCTAAACCACATTCAGCAAGAAGCTCAATTGTCACAACAAGCCTTAAAACTTCCCTCCAGGATGCAGTTCAAAAAGAGAGCTGACCTTCCTCCACACACTGCGTGCAAAACTCCTCCATTATCAAAGGCCATTTATCCAGATCTTTGTTTATCTTAATGGCCACTTTATCCTCCTTATCACGACTCGTCTCTCCACCTTCTGTTCAGACAGGTGGAAGGAAAAGTGGGTCTTCTCTTTCATCGTGACATTTGTCCTGGATTTCAGGAATGCTTGCCTTTTCTTTTGCCCTCTCCTGAGGGAAGAAGTTCAAAGCCATAGCTTCACTGTGATTATCATTTTTGGAGTAATCTGACCTGGTATCTTTGGAAGGTGATTTAGAAGCCGTACTAGCAGAGAAATAGTTTGTACATTTGGGTAGCTTGCTTAGTGTTTTCGCTTTCTAACTTTAGCGTTCCTTCTCGAACGTGACATCCCGTTGAAGGGAGGTTCAAACAATACTAATAAAGCACTGTGCAGTACTACCATTAGCAGCCGGAAAACGGCGATTAGTGCCACCAATTCACACCCCTGTCTCCAGCAACTGAAAGTCTCTGAAAAAAATTAATTACACTTGAAGTGTGAAAGCTTCAGAAACGGGGACAAAATCAGTGTCAGCAGGGGCCACAAATGATTGTTTTGTTCTTTTTTTGTGTTAGCATGAATCCAATCAAAATCCCACTTATATATAGTATATAGAATCAGAGCCCCCCGCAGAAAAGCAGAGAGCTGGGGGTGAGGGCATCCTCATGGGAGCAGATGCCCCCAGCTCCAGCTGCCCTGCCAGAACAGCTGCCAGTTGAGTAATGGAGGCAGAGAACAGGCCCTCCTTCAGCCTGGCTCCCCAGAGACCCCAGCCCACATAGCACCCCCAGCCTGGCTCCCTGGGAGATCTCCAACCCCACAGTGCCCCCCTCAGACCAACTCCGCAGGGACACCATACCCCATAGTGCCACTCCCACATCCCAGCCTCCTGGGGGAACCCTGACCCTGCAGGAGCCCGCAGCCCAGCTCCCTAGGCACCCCAGGCCACATGGTGCCACCCTCCCCCATCCAGCTCCCTGTGGGTCCCAGACCCCACAGTGCTCAATCAGCCCCCATCCCATGGTCCCTGTGGCCTGGCAGGACTGGGGTGCCCTTGGGGTGGTGTTGATTGGGTGTGGGGGTGTATCGTTCCTTCAGGTGGGGAACCTGTTTGGGAAGCACCGCTCAACCATCATCACCCTTTACAATGGGGCCTTCGACTCGTCCTCCGCCGTCTTCCTAGTGGTCAAGGTGAGCCCCTGGGCCCTAGCTCCTGGGATGGGGGAAGAGGAGGTGGCTGGAGGAAAGAACAATAGGGAGGGTGGGAGGAGTGGGTCAGAACACCTCCTGGAAACCCCAGCCTGAGTGTCACAATATCAGATAATGTCTCCTCTGTCATCAGTCTGGATCTGGCAGGTCCCGGGTCCCACCAGTGATGGAGTTAGCCAGCAACTGGAGGGTTGGGATCCCCCCGGAGGGAGAGGGTTGAGCCCTTGGGAATGTAGGAAGTGCTCTGGGATCCCCCCAGACACCCTAGGAATGCAAGGTGTGTTCTGGGATCCCCCGGAGGAAAAGAGCTGAGCCCTGGAGAATGCAGGGAGTGTTCTGGGGTCCCCCGGAAGGAGATGCCTGAGTCCCAGGGAACGTGGGATGTATTCTGAGAGCCCCCAGAGGGAGAGGCCTGAGCACCTGGGAACGTGGGATGTGCTCTGGGATCCCCCCAGAGACTCTGGGAATGCGGGGCCTGCTCTGGGATTCCCCAGAGGGAGACAGCTGACCAGGGGGAATGCTGGGTGTGTTCTGGGGTTCCTCTCAAAACCCTTGACCTGGTAGCGCTGGGGTGAGTTTCATGTTGGCTGGCCCAGCGACAAGAGGCAGCTGCTAGAGTTAAGCTTGCAGCTCTCACATTGTCTAAGCACTGTTTTGTCTTAGCGCTCACGTGCCAACTTGGATTGTATCAAAATTAGCTCTGCTGCATGGGGGCTGAGGGCAAGGTTAAATGTACACGTTTGGGGTCCATTAAGCAAGGAGTTCCCTAGATACAGCCACCTCCTAAACCTTGTGACATGCAAATGTTCAGGTTCTTATCACCCTTCCTGCACACCCCCTGGGGTTTGCACTGTGTTCTTGTTCCCCCAGACTGGCCTCACCTGTGCAGGATTGAGCTCAGCCAGCGCCCAGCCCCAGCTGCCCCTCTGAGGGAGCAACATTGGGCTGCAAGTCAGCTCTAGTCCAGCAAGGGTACCAGAGAAAACCACTGGTGTGTGTAGCAGGACTGGGGCTGTCCGTAGCCAGGAGAGTAGAAAGACAGTGTGTCCCAGTGGAGAGAGCACAGAGCTGGACCTCAGGACACCTGGCTTCTATCTCCTGCTCTGACCTTGGGCTAGTCCCACCCCCTCTCTGTGCCTCAGTGTCCCCTCCTGCCTTTTGTCCATGTAGATGGCGTTGGCTCACCGAGGCAGGAACTGTCTCCTTCTGGATTACAGGTTTCAGAGTAGCAGCCGTGTTAGTCTGTATTCGCAAAAAGAAAAGGAGTACTTGTGGCACCTTAGAGACTAACAAATTTATTTGAGCATAAGCTTTCGCGAGCTACACTGAATGCATCCGATGAAGTGAGCTGTAGCTCACGACAGCTTATACTCAAATAAATTTGTTAGTCTCTAAGGTGCCACAAGTCCTCCTTTTCTTTCTGGATTACAGTACCTAGTGCAGGGTGGCTCTGATCTCCATAGAGGCCTTGAGGTGCTCTGCCCCTGGTGGTGCATTTTTAGTGTGCTAGGTGCCCCCCACCAGGCCAGGTGGCCCCTATGCCTCCGAGTCTTCAGGTTCCAGTACCCCATTTCTCTCTGCTGCAAGTGTAGCTGGGATCAGCTTCCTGAGAGAGGCTTTACTGGCTTAGGGTGCCCTGCACCCCTTGCACATCTGCAGCCACCCCAGGCAGCCGTTTTGAAGCCAGGTGCAGCACATTGTCCACTGACTGCCTCCTGTGCACCCCCTCGTGGTCAGAGGTGCCTCTGCGGCAACCCACCCCTGCGGTCTCCTTCACAGGGCGCCCTATGCCAACAACTTCACGCAGGCCAGAGGAAAATTGAAACACTTCCCACCCAATTTCTTCAGTCCCTTGGTACACTCCAGCCCACCAGGCCCCTTAGCTAGGGGGTTCCCGGCCCTCGTTCCCAGAGTTGGGCCGCTTCTCCTCGGGAGCCAGTCTTGCTGCTTCAAGCCAGCCACAGTGTCTCAGATTTGTGTCTCTGGCTCAGCCTGAGCATCTCCTCTCTGTCACCCCCGCATGCTGGGAGCCGCGGAAGCCCTGCTTCCTCCCAGATGGGGCCCATTTGGTAAGGGGCTGGCTTAGCCCCAGTTCTCCAGCCCATGGGCAAGCCACTTCATGACACTAGAGCACGTAGAGTAGCTCCTGGAACACAGCTCAGATCAGGTCCCCGTTGAACAAGGTGCTGCACAGACACACAGGGAGAGACAGGCCCTGCCCCAGCTGAGGATCAGGGCCCTGTGGGGCTGGACACTGCACAGATCCTAGCTGCGGAGATTCCCACTGCTTCCATGTTCTTTCCCTTGGCTTGGGCTGTGAGTTGTTCCTCTCCCCCCTACCCTTCTCCAGGCCATGCGCTGCCATGGGATTTACACGCTGCGTGGGAACAACCGACTTGAGGTGTCTCCGCAGCGAGGGCTGGCTGAGAGAAATAATCCTGTGATGATCTTCCAGCCCTGTGCTGAAATGTATGAAGGGCACCTGAGCCACTCAGGGGCAGACAGGTGCTGGGCTGTTGGGATGAGGGCAGGACGAAGTGTGGATGTGGTTAAACAACGGGTCTGGAAATCAGGCCATGTGGGAGCTATTCCTGCCCTTGTCACTGACTCAGGGGGCAGGTTGAGTCACTTCCCCTCCCCATACCTCAGTTTCCCCTTATCTGTTTAGACTGAGTTTTTCAAGGCACGGGATGTCCCTTGCTATGTGTCTGTGCAGGGCCTAGCACAATGGGGGCCCTGATCTCAGTGGGGGTCTGTGCAGGGCCTGGCACAATGGGGGCCCCAATCCTGGCTGCAGCCTCTGGGAGGCACCCTAAGAACAATACAAGTCACTGAGTCTAGGTTGGCCCCGTATGCACCCGCTGACAACTTCCTCTGCCCCCAGCTGATGTACGAGCAAGGCCTGACCCTGCGAGACATGTTCCTCTTCCTCTCGGCCTGCAGTGCCTGGCACCTGACCCGCACCTTCTTCCTGATGCCTAGGTGGCACATCCCCTACCCGCTGCCCCCAGGATACACATACGGGTGAGTCACCCTCCACCCCTACCATCTGCCCCCCATGGGTCCCTCCATCCCCTGTCTGCCTCCTGTGGGCCCCTCTGCCTCCCCTGGGTCCCTCCATCCACCCCCCCCCACCTCCCCTGGGTCCCTCTGCCCCCCATGGGTCCCTCCATTCCCCATCTGCCTCCTGTGGGCCCCTCTGCTCCCCATGGGCCCCATCACCCCTCATCTGCCTCCAATAGGTGTCTTTGCGCTGTCCATCCCCCATCTGTGTCCCATGCGCCTCTTTGTCCCCACATCTGCCTCCCCCAAGCCCCTCCACCCCCCCATCTGCCTGTTGTGGACCTCTCTGTCCCCCATTTGGGCTCTGTGCCCCCCAATCTGCTTCCCATGGATGCCTCCATCGCAGTCTGTCTTGTAACTCCACTGCACACTTGCTGCCCTCTCTCAGGGAATGGGCTCTGCTGGGTGAATGGGGCTCAGTCCTGGCAGCACCAGTGCTGAACCCCTGGGAGCGATTCTCCCCTGGCCCCCAGGCCATGCTGCCTCGGGGCTGCTCCCATGCTGCAGGTGAGCACTGGTGGGTGCTGGGGAGCCTCGGCTCTTGCATGGGGGTCGCTGGTCCTAGTGGTGGGCCTGGGTGGGTGCCGTCTCTGCCCATGCCCTGGGCTGTGGCGGGCAGTGACTGGCTTGCTGTGCCCACAGGCTGAGGTGCCAGAGGCAGGGGTGCTCGTACCATACCCATGAGGAGCAGCGGCCAGGCCTGGGTGATGGAGCCCACGAGCCCAGCAACCCATGCTCGGAGGTGGGCCCAGGAGGTGCTGATGCCGGCAAAGCCATCATGGGCAAAGGTAGGGTTGGAGAAGTCCCCACCACCACCACAAATTCCTCCTCTGCCTCCTGGGGCCCCACCCAAGAAATGCCCCCAAAATCCCCTCTGCCCCTGCAGCACCCATGGCCTCCAGTGAGCCCCCCACGGATCCACAGGTCTGGTGCTCTGGGACAGTCCCTGGAGGACCGCCCCCTTTAGGCTCTCACTCTGTCACTGGGGTAAGCCATTGCCTCTGGGGCCCAAACCTCAGAGACTCCAGCACCCCTGCTTCATGCCGTGAGCTCCCTTCAGTGACTCCGTCTGAGATGGGTGCAAGGAGAGCCTTGTGCCCCCAAAGGGAGCAGGGCAGCCCCCCCAGCCTCTGCAGTGACTAGCCAGTGCTGCGACATCTGGAGAGAACGGAAAGGTAAAACAGGGGCCAGTTTGGGCAGCCCTGAGCCCTCTGACCCTGCTTTTGGCCCAGTTCAGGGGACACTCCAGCTCCCAACAGCCCACATTTAACACCCCCCCCGCCCCGCCCTTAACCTCCACCTCAGCCCTTTGTTCTTGTTCCCGGGCAGCCACAGCCCAGATGCAAGCGTCTTTCTGGGCTCCCTGGGGTCGTCCCTCTCCTAGGCAGGCACCTCTGACCACAGGAGCCCGCAGGGGAGGTTGGGGGATGGTTTGTGGAGGATCCCAGGATGGACAGCCACCACCACCTGGGCTGGGGTGGGGTGAACCAGCAGGGCCGGGAGCTGATCCCTACTCTCCCTCCTCATTCTCTTTCCAGCCTTCACAGCCTCAGGTCACTTGCTCCCCTCAGGCCCCCTGCAGCGTCCCTGTCTTTTTGGATCGCCTAGGCACGGGCCCCCACTCTGAAACTACACCCCCTCTGGGTGCAGGCTCCCCCTCCCCCACCCCACCTCCAGATCTAGGGCTAATACTGAGTGCACTGTGTCCATCCCCAGGAGAGTCGGGGGCCGGGCCAGGCCACGGAGAGCTCCCTGCCATGTCTTTCCGGGCCTGTGTCTTCTCCAAGCTCTTCTTCTGGCACCTCATGTGGCTGTCGGTGATGCAGCTGCGGCACTACCTCTTCATCGGCACCCTCAACCCCATGCTGGAGCACCTGGCCGCCCGTGACACCACGCTAGGTACGGGGCACCTGGCCTACCACAGCCGGGGTACAGGGGAGGGGAGAACAGAACAATGGAGCAGGCAGAGGGGGAAGAAAGATGGTCTAGGGAAGGACGGGGGAATGGAGCAGGTGGGGATGGAGAGAGATGGTCGAGGGAAGGTCAGAGGGAATGAAGAAGGCGGGGCTGGAGAGAGATGGTCGAGGGAAAGACGGGGGAATGGAGCAGGTGGGGATGGAGAGAGATGATAGAGGGAAGGATGGAAAGATGATTGAGGGAAAGATTGGGTAATGGAGCAGGCAAGGATGGAGAGAGATGATCGAGGGAAGGTCAGAGGGAATGGAGCAGACAGGGATGGAGAGAGATGATGGAGGGAACCAGGGAGGAAATAGAACAGGTGGGATGAAGAGAGATTTTGTAGGTAAGATTGGGTAGGCAGCGATGTCTCTGAGCTGGGCAGTTCTGCCCCCTGCTGTCTGATGAATGCATTGTACTTATTGGTATGGATGGAGTGAGGAGAACTGAAGGGGAGAATGGGGTAGGCTTCAGAGGAGGGGAGGGAGGCTGGAACAAGTACAAACCTTGGCCCTTCCTGCCCAGTGTCTCGAGTGACCTGATGAGCTTGGTACTATTGTCACACATGGGAAACTGAGGCAGGCGGAGGGGCAGTTGCTTAGCCAAGGTCACCCAGGGCTGGGTGCGGGACCCAGGAGTGCCTGGCCAATGCAGGCCATCCTCCCGTCCAGTGGATCAGGAAGTGAGCAGAGCATGCGGGGTGGAGTCTCAAGCATTATGTCTTGCTGCCTGTCTCTGTTCCCAGTGAGCACCTACACCAATGCCTTCGCCTTCACCCAGCTCTGTGGGGTCCTGTGCGCCCCTTGGAACGGGCTCATCTTAGACCGGCACAAACGTGGGAAGAGCAAGGATGGCAGTGCCAAAGGTAATCACCCCATCCATCACCAGCTGCTGGACCCAGCTCTGCCCACTGCTGCTCCTCCCGGTGCTGCGAGCTTCCCCGCAGCCAGTGCCCATCCGGGATCCCGGTGCTGCGAGCTTCCCCGCAGCCAGTGCCCCATGCCTTTCCCTTGCCTCTTGCCAGTGTGTCTCCTGTCTCTCAGGTGGCTCAGACTCCCTGGCGGACCTGCACTCCTGCGTCCTGTCGCTGGCAGTGACGGTGCTGCAGTGCGTGGCCTTCTCGGTGTGTGCCTCCGTGCCAGTGCTGCCAGTGCAGTACGCCACCTTCATCCTGCAGGTGCTGAGCCGCTCCTTCCTGTACGGGGGCAATGCCGCCTTCCTGGCCATCGCGTGAGTCACCTGGGGGGCACAGGCTGGGGGAGGGAAGATCCTAGACATGGAGGGGGCAGAAAGGGGCAGGGGTGCAGAGCTGGGGTGGAGGAAAGGAAATGGAGGGGAGGGATGGCAGGGCACAGAGATGCCCAGCCATTGGCAGTGGGGCAGGGTACACCTCTGGCCTGTCTCACAGCAATGCCCCCCACATCTGTAACACCCTCCTCCCCTACCGCCCCCCCCGGGTCGGCTCTCCACAGGTTCCCACTGGACCATTTTGGGAAGCTATATGGGCTGGTGATGGGCATGTCAGCTGTGGTGTCACTCCTTCAGTACCCCTGCTTCGCACTCATCAAGGGACCACTCAGCGATGACCCCTTCTATGTGAGTGTCCTGTCCCATCTGGAACCTGGGGAGCTTCATTGACACCCTGCAGTCAGAGACAGGGAGTGCCCCGTCGGGGCTTGGGGAACTTTATCGACACCCTGCAGTGAGAGACGGGGAATGCCCTGTCTGGGGCCTGGGGAACTTTATCGACACCCTGCAGTGAGAGACAGGGGGTGCCCCGTCTGGGGCTTGGGGAACTTTATCGACACCCTGCAGTGAGAGACAGGGGGTGCCCCATACAGGACCTGGGGAACTTTATTGACACCCCACTTCTGTGTTGTTCAGAACCTGATTTTCCCATCCAGGTGAACGTTGGCCTCATCATCATCATCCTCCTGGCCTTCATCAGCCCACTGGTGGTGCTGCGGGAGTACCAGCACCGGGAGAGGGAGCAGAAAAAGCAACACGTTGACTCACACCCGCTGACCCTGGCCAAGGCTGGTGTGGAGTCATCCAACAGACCCCCCACCCCCAGCAGGAATCTTCAAGGGCTCCTCCCGACCAAAAGGGAATGAGGAAAGGGAATTAGGAGTGCAGCTGAGCCCCAGCCAGTCCCCAGCTGTGTCCCTCCAGCCCAGCATTGTCACCATCCGCTCCAGCCATACATTCGCTCCTCTCCAGCGGCAGGGTGGGGGGTCACGATGGGTTATTTTTACAGATACTTGATTTTCTAGGTTTTTGTATAGCCTGGTTGGTATAAATCCAGCCTTTCCCTCTCCCTGCTCCCAGGGTGTGTGGCGGAGGGAGGGGTGATGGGAGGTGTATTCTAGTTCCCCTTATTGGCAGGGTGTATTTCAATCCCGCCTATTTCCTTCTCTTTTATTACAGAGATTTATTTCTGTGCTTCTTTGTAAAAGCGAGGGAGCAGGACACCTCAGCACCTTCCTCCCTGAAATCACATAAATGCTAACGAGGAACTAATCCAGATCTGCATTTAACCTTCTCCAGAGGTCACTGGAGGCCCCTGGCCCACTCTGCCCGGCTTGTGCCCATCTTGTCTGACTGCCTGAACCTCCCACAGCGCTCTCCCCCCCCACCGCCCCCCCCAAGAGGCTCCAGTATGGCGTATTGTCTGAGACAGGCGTCCGGTTTTGATTCGGTGCCCCCAGGCGCTGGAAAACCCACCATCTCTTGGGAAGAGGATCCAGGAGTTAGATACCCTCCATGTAAAAAACATGCCCCCTGTTTCTGGTCTGAATTTGGTGCGTGCCCGTGCCCAGCCCCTGCCAGACTGAAGAGCCTCTGCTGTGAGAAATCTCCTCCCACCGACGGGGCGCACAGACTGGGCACAAAAACCCCCAAAGCTGCTCTTGCTGAACAAAATGGCTGGCACTTCCTGACGGTGCAGCCTATGGCAGGGGCTGCAGCCCTCAGCTCCGTTCTGATTGGGCTTTTCTGAGCCTTTTGCTTGCTGGGAATGTCCCGGGGGTAGGGGGACCCCAGAACTGGATGCGGGTCCCACTAGTAGGCTCCGTAATGCCCTGTGAAGTGGTAACTCCCCCTCCCAACTCCATCCCTGGGTGGAGGTAACCTCCAGCCTCTCTCCCCCCAGGCCACCTCTTGCCCTCCCCCCACCCTGGCCCTGCCCCCTGGAGGGCCCTCTTTGACCCGGGGCAGGAAGGAGCAATACCAGGGGTGATGAGTGAAGCACTGTTTTATTGCAGTGAGTCACAGGCAATGAGCGAGGGTGGAGGGTAGGGGCTGCCCCCTCAGGGAGCTGGGGCAGGGCCGGGTGTAGAGCTGAGTCCAGGGAGCAGGGGCGTCTCTGGCAGAGCAGAGTGGGGAGTCTCAGGCCAGCGGAGAGGTGTGGGCAGCAGGATCCCGTGGGGGGGAACAGCCCCCTCAGTACTTGCAGGTAAAGGGCAGGCGAGTTTGGCAGCTGACGCTTCTTCAGTGATCACCTGGCAGAGAGAGAGGTTAGTCCCCTCCCAGCTGGCACCTGGCACCCAGCTCACAGCAAACCCTGGATTCCTTGCCCCAGACTCCCATAGCACCACTAACCCAGATCCTCTGCCCCAAACCCACAGCCCCATCTACCCTCGGATCCCCTGCCCCACACCCCACGGTTCCACCTACCCTCAGATCCCCTACCCCACGGCCTCACCTCCCCTCGCATCCCCTGCCCTACACCCCATGACCCCACCTACACTCAGATCCCCGGTTTCCCTGCCCAAGGGTTCTTGTTCCCACAAGCAGTGAATAGATCACCACCTCCGCCCTTCCCCCCACAGCGGGATCCTCACCTGCAGTGCACAGGGCAACACACATTTTCCAAAAGCACCAGGGGTTCCCTCCAGCCCAGTTGGAGTAGTTCCAGGGACTGTGGCTGATCCAGCAGGAGTGCACACGCCAGAACTGTGGGGAAGTGGCTGGAGTAGGATCTGTGCTGTCCCATCTGCAGAGTGTCCCAGGAAATCCCCTCCCCTCCAGCCCCTGCATTGGAGCCTGCCAGGGGCCACAGTGAGGGGCTCTGGATTTGCTGGAAAGTACCTGTGACTTGCTGGCACCAGTCTCTGCTCTGGCACCAGCCCTGGCACCTCATGGGCAGCCAAGGTCAATGAGTCACAAGGATACTGCCAGCTATCTGGGGGTCAGCTGGGACCCACACCTGAGCTGCCCAGGCCTACCTCCCAGGGTGCAAGCGGGGGGTGGGCTGGGGCTGCCCTGAGCGGGGTCCCAGCTGGGGACACACTGAGCTGCAGTGGAGGATGGATTCCCCTGTCCGCTCTGCACTGGAGGGGAGGCCAGCCTCAGAGCTGGCAGGGCCCTGATGAGGGAGTCGGGGTGTGTGTGTGTTCTGGGCCAGGCCCAGGCAGGGAGGAACGGGGGCAGCAGGGCCAGACGCTCTCCTTACCCAGCGGGAGGTGACGCCTCCGATCCACACCTGGCCCCAGTTGGTGTGGGCGTGCGCTGTGCAGCGCAGGCGCTCATTGGTCGAATGGCTGTGGATGGAGGCCAGGCGGCCACGGTAGCAGCGAGTACACAGTTTCTGTGGGGAAAGAGTGATGGGGACATGGGGCAGTCAGGGCCCAGGCACAGAGTCACATCCACCGGCCACCACCCCATGCACCATCCACTGCCCCTATGCCCCCCATGTCACCCCTTCGTCCCCTCCACTGCCCCTATACTGTCTCCACTACCCCACTGCCATCTACTGTCCCTCCACTGCCTCCATGGGCGCCCCATCACCCCTATGCCACCACCCCATGCCCCCTCCACCGCCCCCATGCCTCCTCCACTGCCTCCATGGGCCCCCCCATCACCCCCTATGCCACCACCCCATGCCCCCTCCACCGCCCCCATACCTCCTCCACTGCTTCCATGGGCCCCCCCATCACCCCTATGCCACCCCTCCACCAGCCCCATGCCTCCTCCACTGCCTCCATGGGCCTCCATCACCCCTATGCCACCCCTCCACCAGCCCCATGCCTCCTCCACTGCCTCCATGGGCCCCCATCACCCCTATGCCACCCCTCTACCAGCCCCATGCCTCCTCCATGGGCCATCCACCAGCTCCATGGGCTTTCCACCCCACTTCCTGACTCTTCTGCACGTCCTCCCCACCACCTGTCCCCTTGCCCCACTCACTTGGGCTCTCTAAAATGGCTGGCAATTGTTCACAAACACATAGTGACAGGTGTGGCCCTCAGTGCTCGGCACTATCATCCTGAAGCTCTCACTCTCCATGGGGCATGGTGGCTCTGGCTCCCCCAGCTCCTCCTCGCCTTGCTCAGCTGGTACCTCCTGCTCTGGGGTGCCCTCATCTGAGGGTGGGTGCGAGAGACACCAATTGGCCCTTCCAGCCGCAAGACGCAGCCCAGATCTCAAACAATCCTTGGAGGCAGGATCAGCTCTAGCAGCCGAGGACACAGGTGTCCAGGATAGAGAGGGTAGGGGCATCATTGCGGGGCCAGGGGACCCTGGTGTCCAGGCTACGGTGAGGCAGAAGGTTACTGGGGGCAGGGGACCCAGGTGTCTGGAACAGAGTGGGGCTGGGGACTAACCGAGCACAGGTCTGGGGTATCGGAGCCCCGTACAGTGCTTGCTGGGGTCTGACCCAAGCCCATGGGGTCCATGCAGTGTCTGCTGGGGACGGGGGGTGGAGGTTCCCATTGGAGGCAGTGGCCTGTGGGTCAGGTTCCCCACAGAGTTGGGGAGGGGCTGTAGCCACGGGGTCTTGGGCCCTAGGACTTACGGAGCTGGCGAGCAGAGATGGCCCCCAGGAGGGCAAGGAGTAGGGACAGCTTCATCTTGGGCAGACCTGGTGGGGGGGGTGGACCGCTGTGAGACAGAGACAGATTGACCCCCCCGATCTAAACCCCCTCAATCACTGAGCCAAGACTGACGCCCCTGCCTAGAGTCCACTCCCTCCCTCCACTTAGCTCAGACTGACCCCCCCCGTCTAGGGACACCCCAATCACTGAGCCATGACCTATCACCAAGCTCCCCTGGGTGGATGACCACCCCCCAACCAAGGCAGCCTTTCCCAGCTAAGGTAGGGCTGGGCCAAGCAAAGGGGGAGGAGGGAACCCGGGTCCTTGGCTCAATGTGGGAGCAGAGGGGCTCTCACTCACCTGCCCAGAAACACAGGGACAAGGGGGTACATGCACACATTGGCTATGGGCAGAAGCAGTCAGGAAAATTCCAGCACGTACTGTTAGCCTGTGGAACACCCTGCCACAGGATACAAGGGGCCAAGAGCACTGAGCAGTGCCAGGCCTTTCTGGGCATCAGAGCAGCCTCAGTGGCCAACAGTGAGGCCTCGTGATCTCAGTCTCCAGGGCAGGAGCTGAGCAGCCCCTGGAGTCAGGCAGCGATCTGCTCCTCCCTGCCACAGAGAGGTGAATAATGGCAGTCACCTCTCCAAGGAAACCAGCGCTGGCTGCTGTAAGAGCCAGGCCCCAACCGAGTGACCCCACTCTGGAGCAGGTCCCCATCACCCACCATAGCCCCTGGGGTCACCCAGAGACCCCCACACACCTCTGTGATGGTTGTGGGTCCTCAGCAAGCTCCGATGGCTACAGCCATCTCAGCCCTTTATATTGGGCTGGAACAGGAAGCTGGGGAAAGAGCCACTATCAGCTCCCAGCCCCTTGTGCTCCTCCCCCCTCCCCCGCACCCCATGGCTTGCGACACCCCCACACCCAGTCTGAGCTCTGACCTACGAGCTACCCCAGAACCTTGGGGGGACTAGCCAGTGCTGAGTCCTGGGGCACAAATGGGCTTCCTCCACTTCCCATAGTGCCCCCCCCCACACACACACATGACTGGCACTGGTGCCCCTTGCAGAGTTCATCTGGTGCTATGAGCCCTACTTCCAACCCCTGGAGAGCATGTGGGACCCTGAGTGGGGGCTGATGTGGGGGCTCTGCCATGGAACTGACTTTAGTCCCAGCAGAGCTCCGTAAACTCCAAGAGCAGGCAGCCCATTGCACCGTCTGTCTGTGCTTCTGCGTCACACCGGGCATCGGCCCTGCCCAGGGGCTCCTGCCTCCGCCCTCAACAGAGCCAGAGCGCAGCCTCTGGACAGTGACCCCAGCCTGGACTGAAAGACTCTGAGTGACGGAGCATCTGCCCCCGCCTGGGTGAGTTGTCCCCAGGGAGAATCCCCTTCACTGTTCAAACCTGCCTTGGGTTTGCCCTGAATCTCTCTAGCCTCCATCTCCGGCCATCGGGTCTCACTCGGCCTTTGGCCACTACAGCCTGGAGCCATCTTGTCTCAGAGATCTGCTCCCATGGGACCTGTCCCTGGTCTTTTGGGTCTGCCTCTTCCTGCCCAGCCCCCCAAGAAGTCATGATTTTCCCCACGGACAGGCCACACGGCTGCATCCTCCAGCCCTCCTGCTTCTCCCCGCTAGCACTGCCTGGTGCAGAGGCTTTTCCTCTTGGCAGGGGCACAGCTTCCTGTGTTCGCATAAGCACCAGGCAGCCTTGCCCCAAGCGGGCCAGCTTCACTCGGCACAGAGACCGAGTTCAGCCTGGCAGCAGCCAGGGCCCCAGCCAGCCACGCTGTGGCTCTGGCTTGCTACGTCCCTTTGCCTCTCAGGCCTGGTCTACACTTAAAACACTGGCACGGCAACATCAGGGAACCCAGAGTAGCTGTGCTGGCACAACCTCCAGAGTGGACTCAGATGGACGGATGTTGCCATTGGCCTAGTGAACGCTGTTCAGGGAGATGGCGTCTCTACAACAGCAGGAAAGGCTCCTCCACTGGCCTACGGTATGTCTACCCCAGGAGCTGTGCTGGCACAGATTGGGTAGTGTAGACACAGCCTCTGTCCCAAGCCAAGCTCCTGTGTGTCTGGGAACCTTGTCCTGATAATGCTGGTTCCTGACTCCTCCAGTCCTGCTGAGCTCACCCAGGCCTACACCCCAAATTTAGATCCACCGAGCTAAGCCACGCTGTGTGTGTGTGTGTGCGCGTGTGTGTGTGAAAAATGCACCCCCCCACCCCGCCCCCTGAGCACCACAGCTAGGCCGACCTAACCCCCAGTGTAGACATGGCTAGGGAGACAGAAGAAAGAGTCCATCCATCTAGCTACAGTCACCGGAAGCAGTGACGGTGTTTGTCCCAGGGGGCTCCAACAGCAACTCTAGGGTGCTCCCACATATGATACCTGCCAGGCCACGCTGTACAGAGGACAGTGAGCAGGACAGAGCAGCTGATGCCAGGCGGGCCAAATCTGGCTTTCAGGGGACCCCTCTTTGCCTTGAGCCCCTCTGCGATTGCCTGGATCATAGCCGTAGGCACTCGGGTTTTACACCCATTCCGCCTGCTGGGGCTGATGGCTGGTATAGTCGGTCATTGGCTGTGGCCATTGTCTCCTCTGTTAGCACGTGATAGTTGCAAACAGCTCATCATGGTGTAGTCTTACCACCTCAGCCAGCTACCATCCCAAAGGCCTCATGCCTCTGGCTCTGTGCCAGGAGAAGAATGAAAACCCCTTCGCACCCAGCAGGTGACCATGCCAAGGCCAATGGCGGAAAGGAGATGCCTCTTCCTGAGAAAAGTATTACAGACAATTCTCACTTTTGTTACTGTCCCTCACACACTCAGCCCTGCAGACTTCCCTCAAACCCAACCCATGGACCCTGCTAGCCCAGTCCTGAGTTCCCCACACACCCAGCCCCGCCGACTTCCCTCAACCCCGACCCATGGCCCCTGCTAGCACAGCCCTGAGTTCCCCACACACCCAGCCCTGCAGACTTCCTTCAACCCTCACCCATGCCCCCCTGGTAGCCCAGCCCTGAGCTCCCCACACACCCAGCCCCATCGACTTCCCTCAACCCTGACCCACAGCCCCCTGCTAGCCCAGTCTTGAGCTCCCCACATACCCAGCCCACCGATTTCGCTCAACCCCTGCCCACGGCCCCCTGCTAGCCCAGCCCTGAGCTCCCCTGTGATGTTATTGAGATAACCTGTGACAATATAGATCATTGTTGCAACACACATATATTTGCAGCACATATTGAACTAAGGTTCTCGTGTAAAGTATCTATGGAAAGGTTATGATTTGCTGATTATGAGTATGCTATCGTATGGGTGTATCATTTTTGTTGTTGAAGTTATGAATATTGGCTATGTACTTGTATATCAATATGTTTTAATTCTAAGTAGCCTCTGTGAAGCATTTGGTCAGCTTCTTGAGAAGGGGCTGTTCTCAGTAAGTGCCCAGTCAAGAAACACTTAATGACAATGGAGACGCCAATCCACATCTGAGCTTTCCTGGGAAGGTTCAAACTAGCATGTAAACAATGGCGTCGGCCTGTAAAGAACTGAGTCATACATGGACATGTGACTTGCCCATGTGACTCCAAACTTCCATCTTACTGTCTTCTTGCACAGGAGAACCAAGGGGTTTCCACCCACAAGAGAAAAAATATAAAAGGCCATGGAAACTCCTCCATTTTGTCTTCAATCCTGCTTCTTGCCTCTGGAGGAATCTTGCTACAAACTGAAGCTCTGAACAAAGGACTGAATGACCCATCCCAGCTGTGGATGTACTCCAGAGACTTGATTTGAACCTGCAGTTTATTCCACCACTGTTACGAGCCTGAACCAAGAACTTTGCCATTACTGTATGTAATTGATTCCATTTAACCAATTCTAGTTCTCATCTATATCTTTTTGCTTTTATGAATAAACCTTTAGATTTTAGATTCTAAAGGATTGGCAACAGCGTGATTTGTGGGTAAGATCTAATTTGTATATTGACCTGGGTCTGGGGCTTGGGCCTTTGGGATTGGGAGAACCTTTTTCTTTTACTGGCGTATTCGTTTTCATAACCATTCATCCCCATGACGAGTGGCACTGGTGGTGATGCTGGGAAAGTGGAGTGTCTAAGGGAATTGCTTGTGTGACTTGTGGTTAGCCAGTGGGGTAAAACTGAAGTCTTCGCTGTTTGGCTGGTTTGGTTTGCCTGTCTGTGCAAAGGAACCCCAGCCTTGGGCTGTAACTGCCCTGCTCTAAGCAATTTGTACTGAATTGATACTCTCAGAAGTGTCCCACCAAAGGCAGCATCGTTGCAGCAGCCCTGAGCTCCCCACACACCCAGGCCTGCAGATTTCCTTCAACCCCAACCCATGGCCCCTGCTAGACCGCCCACCCCCCAGCCCTGCAGACTTCCATCAACCCAAACCCATGGCCCCCTTCTAGCCCAGCCCTGAACTCCCTACAAACTCAGCCGTGCCAACCGCCTTCATCCCCGACCCACGGCCCTTGCTAGCACAGCCCTGAGGTCCTCACACACCCAGCCCCACCGACTTCCTTTAACCCTGACCCACGGTCCCTGCTAGCCCAGCTCTGAGCTCCCCACACACCCAGCCCTGCCAGCTTCCCTCAACCACAACTCACGGCCCCCTGCTAGCCTAGCCCAGAGCTCCCCACACACTCTGCCCTGCTAACCGCCTTCAGCCCTGACCCACGGCCTCCTTCTAGCCCAGCCCTGAGCTCCCCTCACACCCAGCTCCTCCGACATCCCTCAACCCTAGGGTGACCAGATGTCCTGATTTTATAGGGACAGTCCCAATATTTGGGGCTTTGTCTTAGATAGGCACCTATTACCCCCCACATCCTGTCCTGATTTTTCACACTTGCTATCTGGTCACCCTACTCAGCCCCAACCCATGGCCCCTGCTATCCCAGCCCTGGGGTCACCACACACTCTGCCCTGCCAACTGCCTTCATCCCTGACCTACGGCCCCTGCTAGCTCAGTCCTGAGCTCCCCACGCTCCCAGCCTGCCGACATCCCTCAACCCTGACCCACGGCCTCCTTCTAGCCCAGCTGATGTCAATGGGCCATAGCTGGTGTAAACTGGCCTAAGCTCTGCCATTTTGGTGCATACTCCAAGGACACTGTGCTGAGGAGCTGTGACTGGACATGCTTGATGAATATCACAGGCCCTGCAGCCCTGGGCCAGGGGGATGGGAACAGCTGCTAACATGCAGGGAGCAGCTCCAAGCTATTGTTTTCGGGCTGTTTTCATCTCCACGGGGCGTTCTCCTTCAGCTGTGTGGAGTGTCCCACTCTGATCCCGCAGTACTGCAGAGAGCTGCGTAGAGCCTCTTCAGAGCTCCTGCCAGCCTGGCGCTAGCCAGGCTGTAGTTTGTGGCAGGATGCCTTTGCCAGTTAAAGGCCGACTCTGTGAGTCTTCTCAGTACTCCAAAATCCGCCCGCGGCCATGGACTGGCTTGAAATGCGCCAGGCCTTATAGGCGCACAGGGCAGGGCGAGCAACCCAAATGTGGGGTCGTTGGCCTGAGGGGTTGCTGAGATACAGTGCCCCCAGCAAAATGCTGGCATTTCATAAAGTTCACAGGTCAGGCAACTTTGAAACCGGCCCTGGGCTGGAATCTGTCAATGAGGTAGAGCCGAGTGGGGGAAAAGCCACCTCCATGGGTGTGGGGTTTGGACTCACATGGGGATCTGAGCAGGGCAGATCAGCCAGAACGGGTGGAAACTATTTCAGAAGAGAAGATAAATGGCACATGGGAATGCTCACGGGGCGGTGGATTTGGGGTGCTAGCAGGGGCAAGAGGGTTGGGACTGTGGCGAGGGGTGGGGTATTATGGGGAGGGGTGAATGAGTGGTAGGGGAGGAAAGGGGTTCAGGTGAGGGGTTAGGATGGGAGGGGTTCTGAGAGGCTCTGTCCCTCTGCTGGTGCCTGAGCCCCTCATCCCTGCCCACCATGTGTGCTGGGATAGGGGACAGAAAGGGGGAACTGAGGGGATCAGGAACATCTGAAAAGTAGGAAATGGCCCATTTGGACACACACCACCCCTGTGGGAGGTGGGAGGGGCCAGCTGGAGTGGGGGCGAGGGGCTGGGTTTGGAGGAGGGACCTGGGCTGGGGAAGCGTGGTTGCAGCAGGGGCAGGCACCCCACCGGGGGTGGAGAGCAAAGTGGGGGGCCCCACACACGGTGAAGCTCAGCTGGCGGCCCCCCCAATAAGCAGCTGCCTGTGACAGGTGCACACAACAGCCTAGGGCAGGAGACAGCCAGGGCCACCGCTTTCGTTTTCAGGGATTCTGCAGAGCTAGTGAATGGCTTCCTGGACTGGGCAGGGGAGGGGCGTGGGCAAGGTTGGGGGACTTCCTGTGGTGGGGCAGGGGGTGGAGAAGGAGAGAGATCCCCACACACATCTTTGCAGCTACAGTGACAATCGGGTCATCAAACTGCCAAGGTTCGGGACCAGAGAGTCCACGGGAGGGGGTGGGGTGTCTCACAGCGGCCCAGTTCGCAGCTACATGTTGCAAATGCTTCAATTGCACTGCACCAAACTGTACAGAAGGGGGCAGGTGGAATTGGAGAGCAACCTTGTGGTCTAGTGGAAGGACCACTGGCCTGGGAATTTTTGCTACTTATCTCGCCACAGCACGGTGTCAGTTTACCCTCACGCTGTAGCTCCTGGTTGCCAGAGATTTAAGATTGGCTGAACTCACTGTTCTGGATGGGCCCAAGCTCCCACCAGGCAACTGGCACTCAGCACTGATTGTCAGCAAATCCCCTCCGCCTTTCAGCCTGGCTTTGTCGACCAAGATCAGGGCCCCCTTTGTGCCAGGCACCGGACAGACCCTGATTGAGATCGAGGCCACCATTGTACTAGGTGCTGCACAGACAATCAAGAGACAGCCCCCTACCCGAAAGAGTTCACAGTCTGAATAGAGAAGGGTGGGGAGGGGAAATTGAGGCATGGCGCTGGGATGTGACTGGTCCAGGTCACAACACAGGTGGGTGCAAAGCCAGGCAAAGAACCCAGCTGTCCTGACTCCCACCTTCTGTCCTGCCCACTGAGCCAGCTAAGCCCGTCTTAACCTCCCCACTTAACGATTCTCCCAGGATGCACCAAGCCAAGGCCCAGCCTGACCCAGCTGCTGTCTGGGCAGGTGCCGGGAGGTGCAGGGGTAACCCCGGTGCTCACAGCCCTGGGGACAACTCGCCTGTGGAGGGTGGGGGCGGGGAGGGGGCAGATGCTCCATCACTCGGAGTCTTTCAGTCCAGCCCTCTCTAGAGGCTCCGCGCTGGCTCCGTTGGGGTGGGAGGCAGGAGCCCCTGGGCAGGGCTAGTGCCTGGTATGATGCAGGAGCACAGACAGACGGCACAATGGGCTGCCTGCTCTTGGAGTCTATGAAACTCTGCTGGGACTAAAGGCAGCTCCATGGCAGAGCCCCCGCTCAGCCCCCACTCGGGGCCCCCAGAGCTTCCACATTCTCCAGGGGGTTGGAAGTGGGGCTCATGGGGCCTGATGAACTCTGCAAGGGGCATCAGTGCCAGCTGTGTGGGGGGGGCACTATGGAAAGCTGAGGGGGGTGCATTTGTGCCCCAGGGCTCAGCACTGGCCAGTCCCCCCCAGACTTGGGGGTCCCAGTGCCACTGCTCACCACAGTCAGGGAAGGGCCACTTGCCAGGCTCTGGGTGATCACCCCACTCCAGTCCCAGGGCCACTGGTCAGGGTCCCATGGCAGTGGAGGGGGTCCATGGCTCTGAGGGGTTCACCCCCCAGGGAGTGCTGGTGGGGAAGGGGAGGGAACCCTAATGCTGGCACTCACAGGGTAGAGGGCACCAGCCCGTTGGCTGCTGTCCCATTCCCTGTGGCCAGGCACCCAGCACTGCAGCCAGCGGTGAAACGGCCCCGGGGTCCCAGCATGGCCGTTGCTTTGTGAAATCCTCTTGTGAAACCTGCCCAGCACTTGGGGGAGATGCTTATCTGCAGGGACGCCCTGAGCCAGCAGGGCCTGAGAGTGGACTGGTGACGGGGGGGGGGGGGGGAAAGAGAGTGACAGCAGCATTCCTCAATCCTGCCCACAGCACCTGTTTGCGTAGCCTTGGCTCTCCCCCTCCTCAGCTCTGCCAGTGCCCATCTCTCCTGACCCACAGCCCCTGTTAGCCCAGCCTTACAGTCTGGGTCACTCTAAAGCGGGTCCTCGAGTGGCTGGGAGTCCAGCTCTCTGCTACCATCAGCAGAGGGTGACTCCCGGACCCCCTATGGTCTATGGGAGTTGGGGGCACTTTGTAGACAGCTCGTTTGTAAACTCCTCTGATGGCCCCTGGAGGGTGACATAGGGCAGCTGGTGGGTCAGAACCAAGCCTGGGTGTGGGGGTGTCGCAAGCCGTGGGGTGAGGGGTGGGGGGAGGAGGAGCACAAGGGGCTGGGAGCTGATAGTGGCTCTTTCCACAACCCCAGCTTCCTGTTCCAGCCCAATATAAGGGACTGGGATGGCTGTAGCCATCGGAGCTTGCTGAGGACCCACAGCCATCACAGAGGTGGATGTGGGAGGGGTCTCTAGGTGACCCCAGGGGCTATGGGGGGTGATGGGGACCCGCTCCAGAGTGGGGTCACTCGGTTGGGGCCTGGCTCTTACAGCAGCCAGTGCTGGTTTCCTTGCAGAAGTGACTGCCATTATTCACCTCTCTGTGGCAGGGAGGAGCAGATCGCTGCCTGACTCCAGGGGCTGCTCAGCTCCTGCCCTGGAGACTGAGATCACGAGGCCTCACTGTTGGCCACTGAGGCTGCTCTGATGCTCAGAAAGGCCTGGCACTGCTCAGTGCTCTTGGCCCCTTATATCCTGTGGCAGGGAGTTCCATAGGCTAACAGCACATGCTGGGTTCTCTCTGCCACTTTCTGTCAATAGTCAATGGATGCCCATAGCCCATTATCCCTGTGTTACAGGGCAGGTGAGTGAGAGCCCCCCTGCCTCCCCACCAGCTGAGCCAAGGCTCCAGGCTCTCTTCTTCCCCCTTGCTTGGCCCAGCCCTACCTTAGCTGGAAATGGCTGCCTTGGCTGGAGGGCAGTCATTAGCCCAGAGGAGTTTGGTGGTGTCAAGGTTCCTTCCCCACTCTGAACTCTAGGGTACAGATGTGGGGACCTGCATGAAAACCTCCTAAGCTTACTTTTACCAGCTTAGGTTAAAACTTCCCCAAGGTACAAATTCATTTTACCCTTTGCCTTTGGATTTCCACTGCCACCACCAAACTTTATCTGGGTTTACTGGGAAACGTAGTTTGGACACGTCTTTCCACCCAAAATCCTCCCAACCCTTGCACCCCACTTCCTGAGGAAGGTTTGGTAAAAATCCTCACCAATTTGCTTAGGTGACCACAGACCCAAACCCCTGGATCTGAGAACAATGAAAAAGCATTCAGTTTCCTTACAAGAAAACTTTTAATAGAAGTAAAGGAATCACCTCTGTAAAATCAGGATGGTAGATACCTTACAGGGTAATTAGATTCAAAACATAGAGAATCCCTGTAGGCAAAACCTTAACCTACAAAAAAGACACACAGACAGGAATAGTCATTCTATTCAGCACAGCTCTTTTCTCAGCCATTTAAAGAAATCATAATCTAACACATACCTAGCTAGATTACTTACTAAAAGTTCTAAGACTCCATTCCTGTTTTGTCCCCGGCAAAAGCAGCATACAGACAGACCCAGACCCTTTGTTTTTCTCCCTCCTCCCAGCTTTTGAAAGTATCTTGTCTCCTCATTGGTCATTTTGGTCAGGTGCCAGCGAGGTTACCTTTAGCTTCTTAACCCTTTACAGGTGAGAGGATTTTTCCTCTGGCCAGGAAGGATTTTAAAGGGGTTTACCCTTCCCTTTATATTTATGACAGGTGGTAGGTCAGGGTGCAGTGGCAGGAGGTCCCTAGGTGCGGGGGGTGGGGGTCAATCTGAGCTAAGTGGAGGGAGGGAGATGGACTCTAGGCAGGGGGGTTAGTATGGGCTCACTAACTGTTGGTGGGGGGGGGGGGCTGGGTAGAAGGGGCTCAATCTGTTTCTGTCTCACAGCAGTTCGCCACCCCAGGTCTGCCCAAGATGAAGCTGTTCCTGGTCGTGGCACTCGTCCTGCTGGTGGCCATCTCTGCTCGCCAGCTCCGTAAGTCCTGGGGCCCAAGTCTCTGTGGCTACAGCCCCTCCCCCACCCTGTGGGGAGCCTGACCCACAGGCCACTGCCCCAGTAGGAACCTCCACACCCCCAGCAGACACTGTATGGGTCCCATGGGCTTGGGTCAGACCCAAGCAAGCACAGTACGGGGCTCAGTAACCCCAGATCTGTGCTCAGCTAGTCTCCAGCCCCACTCTGTTCTGGACACCTGAGTCACCTGTCCTCAATAACCTTCAGCCCCACTGCAGCCTGAAGACCAGGGTCCCCTGGCCCCTCAATAACCCTATGACCCTCTCCATCTGGAACATCAAAGTCCCCTGACCCCCCAATGACACCCTGACCCTCTCTATCCCGGACACCTGTGTCCCCGGCCACTGGATCAGCTCCATCTCCCTGCTCCATGGATTGTTTGAGATCTGGGCTGCATATTGCTGCTGGAAGGGCCAACTGGTGTCTCTCGCACCCACCCTCAGATGAGGGCTCCCTGGAGCAGGAGGTACCAGCCGAGCAAGGCGAGGAGGAGCCCGGGGAGCCAGAGCCACCATGCCCCACAGAGAGCTAGAGCTTTAGGATGATAGAATCATAGAATATCAGGGTTGGAAGGGACCTCAGGAGGTCATCTAGTCCAACCCCCTGCTCAAAGCAGGACCAATCCCCAACTAAATCATCCCAGCCAGGGCTTTGTCAAGCCTGACCTTAAAAATCTCTAAGGAAGGAGATTCCACCACCTCCCTAGGCAATGCATTCCAGTGTTTTACCACCCTCCTAGTGAAAAAGTTTTTCCTAATATCCAACCTAAACCTCCCCCACTGCAACTTGAGACCATTATTCCTTGTTCTGTCATCAGCTACCACTGAAAACAGTCTAGATCCATCCTCTTTGGAACCCCCTTTCAGGTAGTTGAAAGCAGCTATCAAATCCTCCCTCATTCTTCTCTTCCGCAGACTAAACAATCCCAGTTCCCTCAGCCTCTCCTCATAAGTCATGTGTTCCAGTCCCCTAATCATTTTTGTTGCCCTCCGCTGGACCCTTTCCAATTCTTCCACATCCTTCTTGTAGTGTGGGGCCCAAAACTGGACACTGTACTCCAGATGAGGCCTCACCAATGTCGAATAGAGGGGAACGATAACGTCCCTCGATCTGCTGGCAATGCCCCTACTTATACATCCCAAAATGCCATTGGCCTTCTTGGCAACAAGGGCACACTGTTGTCTCATATTCAGCTTCTCGTCCACTGTAACCCCTAGGTCCTTTTCTGCAGAACTGCTGCCGAGCCATTCGGTCCCTAGTCTGTAGCAGTGCATGGGATTCTTCTGTCCTAAGTGCAGGACTCTGCACTTCTCCTTGTTGAACCTCATCAGATTTCTTTTGGCCCAATCCTCTAATTTGTCTAGGGCCCTCTGTATCCTATCCCTACCCTCCAGCGTATCTACCTCTCCTCCCAGTTTAGTGTCATCTGCAGACTTGCTGAGGGTGCAATCCATGCCATCCTCCAGATCATTTATGAAGATATTGAACAAAACCTGCCCCTGGACCGACCCCTGGGGCACTCCACTTGATACCGGCTGCCAACTAGACATGGAGCCATTGATCACTACCCGTTGAGCCCGACAATCTAGCCAACTTTCTATCCACCTTGTAGTCCATTCATCCAGCCCATACTTCTTTAACTTGCTGGCAAGAATACTGTGGGAGACTGTGTCAAAAGCTTTGCTAAAGTCAAGGAGCAACACATCCACCGCTTTCCCCTCATCCACAGAGCCAGTTATCTCGCCATAGAAGGCAATTAGATTAGTCAGGCATGACTTGCCCTTGGTGAATCCATGCTGACTGTTCCTGATCACTTTCCTCTCCTTTAAGTGCTTCAGAATTGATTCCTTGAGGACCTGCTCCATGATTTTTCCAGGGACTGAGGTGAGGCTGACTGGCCTGTAGTTCCCAGGATCCTCCTCCTTCCCTTTTTTTAAAGATGGGCACTACATTAGCCTTTTTCCAGTCATCCGGGACTTCCCCCGATCGCCATGAGTTTTCAAAGATAATGGCCAATGGCTCTGCAATCACATCTGCCAACTCCTTTAGCACTCTTGGATGCAGTGTAATCTGGCCCCATGGACTTGTGCTCGTCCAGCTTTTCTAAATAGTCCCAAACCACTTCTTTCTCCACAGAGGGCAGGTCACCTCCTCCCCATGCTGTGCTGCCCAGTGCAGTAGTCTGGGAGCTGACCTTGTTCGTGAAGACAGAGGCAAAAAAAGCATTGAGTACATTAGCTTTTTCCACATCCTCTCTCACTAGGTTGCCTCCCTCATTCAGTAAGGGGCCCACACTTTCCTTGACTTTCTTCTTGTTGCTAACATACCTGAAGAAACCCTTCTTGTTACTCTTAACATCTCTTGCTAGCTGCAACTCCAGGTGTGATTTGGCCTTCCTGATTTCACTCCTGCATGCACGAGCAATATTTTTATACTCTTCTCTGGTCATTTGTCCAATCTTCCACTTCTTGTAAGCTTCTTTTTTGTGTTTAAGATCAGCAAGGATTTCACTGTTAAGCCAAGCTGGTCGCCTGCCATATTTATTTTAAAAGGTATACTCACCAGAGGTCCCTTCTCCACCTAGCAGGTCCGGGAGGCAGCCTGGGTGGGTTCAGGGGGTACTGCCTCCAGGTCCAGGGTGAGAAACAGTTCTGGCTGTCGGGAAAAATGGTTTCTCCACTTGTTTGCTGTGAGCTATCTTCCTCATCCCCAAAACCTGCTTCCATGTTGCCTCCATCTCCATTGAAGGAGTCAAACAACACGGCTGGGGTAGTGGTGGCTGAACCCCCTAAAATGGCATGCAGCTCATCATAGAAGCGGCATGTTTGGGGCTTTGACCCGGAGCGGCCGTTCGCCTCTCTGGTTTTCTGGTAGGCTTGCCTCAGCTCCTTAAGTTTCACGCGGCACTGCTTTGGGTCCCTGTTATGGCCTCTGTCCTTCATGCCCTGGGAGATTTTGACAAATTGTTTTGGCATTTCGAAAACTGAAACGGAATTCTGATAGCACGGATTCCTCTCCCCATACAGCGATCAGATCCCGTATCTCCCGTTCGGTCCATGCTGGAGCTCTTTTGCGATTCTGGGACTCCATCATGGTCACCTCTGCTGATGAGCTCTGCATGGTCACCTGCAGCTTGCCATGCTGGCCAAACAGGAAATTGAAATTCAAAAGTTCGTGGGCCTTTTCCTGTCTACTTGGCCAGTGCATCTGAGTTGAGAGTCCTGTCCAGAGCGGTCACAATGGAGCACTGTGGGATAGCTCCCAGAGGCCAATACCGTCTAATTGCATCCACAGTACCCCAAATTCAACACAGCAAGGCCGATTTCAGCGCTAATCCCCTTGTCGGGGGTGGAGTAAGGAAATCGATTTTAAGAGCCCTTTAAGTCGAAAAAAAGGGCTTCGTCGTGTGGACGGGTGCAGGGTTAAATCAATTTAATGCTGCTAAATTCAACCTCAACCCCTCGTGTAGACCAGGGCTAAGACAAACAAGTTTGTTTTCGTTTACAGGAGACATTCATATGAGCCTTCATGCTTCGGCCACCATTTCAGAGGACATGCTTCCATGCTGATGACACTCATTAAAAAAATAATGCGTTAATTCAGTTTGTGACTGAACTCTTTGAGGGAGAATTGTATGTCCCCTCCTCTTTTTTACCCAGAGCAGGGAACATAATATATTTCATGTTATAGCAGTCTCGGATGATGACCCAGCACATGTGGTTCATTTTAAGAACACTGAGCTATAGCTCATGAAAGCTTGTGCTCAAATAAATTTGTTAGTCTCTAAGGTGCCACAAGTCCTCCTTTTCTTTTCACTGCAGATTTCACAAAACACAAAGAAGGTACCAATGTGAGATTTCTTAAGATAGCTACAGCACTTGACCCAAGGTTTAAGAATCTGAACTGCCTTCCAAAATCTGAGAGGGACAAAGTGTGGAGCATGCTTTCAGAAGTCTTAAAAGAACAACACTCCAACGCAGAAACGACAGAACCTGAACCACCTAAATAAATAAATAAAAATCAACCTTCTGCTGGTGGCATATGACTCAGATAATGAAAATGAACATGTATTAGTCTGCACTGCTTTGGATTGTTATCGAGCAGAACCCATCATCACCATGTATGCATGTCCTCTGGAATGGTGGTTGAAGCATGACAGGACATATGAATCTTTACCGCATCTGGCACATAAATATCTTGCGATGCCGGTTACAACAGTGCCATGAAAATGCCTATTCTCCCTTTCAGGTGACATTGTAAAACAAGAAGCAGGCAGCATTATCTTCTGCAAATATGAACAAACTTGTTTGTCTGAGTGATTGGCTGAACAAGAAGTAGGACTCAGTGGACTTGGAGGCTCAAATTTTAAATTGTTTTATTTTTGAATGCAGGTTTTGTACATAATTCTACATTTGTAAGTTCAACTTTCATGATAAAGAGATTGCACTACAGTACTTGTATTAAGTAAACTGAAAAATACAATTGGTTTTTTTACAGTGCAAATACTTCTAATCAAAAATAAATATAAAGTGAGCACTGTGCATTTTGTATTCTGTGTTGTAATTGAAATCAATATATTTGAAAATGTAGAAAACATCCAAAAGGTATTCAAATATTGTTTAACAGTGTGATTAATTGTACGATTAATCACAATCTTTTAATAGCGCAATTAATCATGATTTTTTTTAAATGGCTTGACAGCCCTAGTATAAACCCAAAATTGTACTGTCTTGTGCTGCACAGGGATCTGTACAATGTAAGCTCATTAATAAAGTTTGCCTTCCCCTCGATGTGGGAAAGATATGCAACAAGCCTGTGTTAACCAAGCTGAGATTTTTCCTCAGACACTTCACTCAAAGGCACACTGGTCTAGATAAAGCAAAAAGAAGTTTATTAACTACAGAAGGATAGATTTTAAGTGATTGTAAGAAATAGAAAACAGATCAAAGATAACCAAGTAAATAAACAAAAATGCAAACTAAGCATAACATACTAGAAAGATTGGATATGAATTAGCAATTTCTCACCCTGACTCATGATACAAGTAGTCCACCAGGTTTCCATACACATGCTAGAAATCCTTTTAACCTGGGACCAGCACTTCCCCCAGTTCAGTCTTTGTTCCTCTGGTGGTTTCCAGGTGTGTCCGTGTGTGGGGAGTGAGGTCACTAGATGAGGTCACACCCTGCCTTATATAGCTTTACCATACAGCGGGAACCCTTTGTTTGAAAGTCAGTTCCCAGACCAGCTTGTGGAAAAATACAGGTACCAAAATGGAATTCAGTGTCCAATGGACTTGTCACATGCCCTTGCATGCCCCGCTGAGTCATAGAAGCCATTACTTACAGGCTGGCTGGAGCTCTCTCAGGAAAGCTAAGCTCTTCCATGGCCCATTGTCTTTGCTGAAGGGTCATCAGTGCTGTTTACCTTCTTCATTGCTGTACCTGAAAGGTTAGCTGTGGGTGTTTCCAGATTAAGCACATTTGAAATACAGATACTTAGTCAATATTCATAACTTCAGATACAAAAATGATACATGTATACAACTACGATAATCATATTCAGCAAATCATAACTTTTTCAATGACACTTAACAAGGAGGTTTCAGAGTAGCAGCCGTGTTAGTCTGTATCCACAAAAAGAAAAGGAGTACTTGTGGCACCTTAGAGACGAACACATTTATTTGAGCATAAGCTTTCGTGAGCTACAGCTCACTTCATCAGATGCATGCAGTGGAAATTTGTTGGTCTCTAAGGTGCCACAAGTACTCCTTTTCTTTTCACCTAACAAGAAATATCTTGTACAAAATGCATCATAATTATGTCATAATTACATCATAATAATATAACGAGGAAGAATATGGGGTGCAGTGTCACAACTTCATTAACCCCACTGCCCACCCTCAGCTCCTACCTCACTGCTGACAATCCCCACAGCAAGAAGCCCCTGTGCTCTGCTAGTGACACGACGTACACAACTCAGCACTGAAATGAGGCAGATCAGATCTCCCCAGGTATATGTGCACCTCTCCTGTTATCAGAAACATGGGAGGGGGCTCACATACACCCCCAGAGGGGCACAGCCCCCCAGGGCACCTCATCACAGCTGTCACCATCATAGCTCTGCCAAGCAACTGCAGCCAAGCTCTCCTCCATTCAGTACAGTGACAGCTAGCCCAGTGACTGCAGCCAGACTGCGTGAAGAGACTTGCCAGTGACTCGAGCGATCTCTGGTGGGCAGAGTTAAGGTTACATGGGCATTTATCTTCATGCTGTAGCTCCTGATTTTCTAATATTTAAGTTTGGCTGAACTTGCCATTCTGGAGGGGCCCAAGCTCGCACCAGGCAGCTGCCACTGGGCATTGATTGTCAGCGAATTCCCTCCGCCTTCAGCCTGGCTTTCCCAGCCAACCTACGGCCCCTCAGAGGCCACGGACCAGTGGCTGCGCAATGTCAGCTTGTCCTGAGTAGGCTGGCGTGCGTCACTGCAGAGCCGTCCGGCTTGCGGCGCGCCCTGAAGGGGCAGGAGGCTCTAAACAGTGGCAGCATTTTCACTCGCTGTCGAGCCACAGGGCGAATCGGGGAGGTGGGGGTGCTGCAGCCTGAAGGTGCCGTCCCAGAGTCGGAGAGCTGCAGGACTTGCCCTGGGGAAAAGCTAGGCCTGGAGCATGGCAAGGAATAGGGGCACTGCCAGAAGCCTGGACACAGGACCCCATGGGGAGCTGTAACTGCCATGTGCTGGGTACTGCCCAGACTCAGACCAAGATCAGGGCCCCATTGTGACAGGCACTGCCCAGATACCAACCGAGATCAGGGCCCACATTGTGCTGGGTTCTGCATATACAACAAGCAAGAAACAGCCGCTACCCAAAAAAGTTCAGTCTGAAAAGAGAACGGTGGGCAGGGGAAACTGAGACACAGGGCTGGGATGTGACTGACCCATGGTCACATCACAGATAGGTGCAAAGCCAGGCAAAGAACCCAGATCTCCTGACTCCCACTTGCTGTCCTGCCCACTGAGCCAGCTAAACCCATCTTAATCTCCCCACTTAACGATTCTCCCAGGATGCCCCAGACCAAGTCCTGGCCTGACCAGGCTACTCAGTGGGTAGGTGCAGGGGTAACCCCAGTGCTCACAGCCCTGGGGACAACTCGCCTGGCGGGGGCAGATGCTCTATCATTCAGAGTCTTTCAGTCCAGACTGGGGTCTCTTTCCAGAAGCTGCGCTCTGGCTCAGTTGGGGCGAGAGGCAGGAGCCCTTGGTCAAGGCTGGGACCCATTGTGACACTAGAGCGCAGACAGACGGCACAATTTGCTGCCTACTCTTGGAGTCTACGAAGCTCTGCTTGTGTAAGGGGACTGTTGCCCCCTTACTAACATTCAGTGGGGGTGTTTTAGGTGCTAGCTCCCAGTACTAAAAGGGGAAGGGTCTAAGGGAAATCAGGATCCTGAGACTGATAGTCCCCACGAACAATGGGGAGAGGCCAATGCACCCTGAATGACAGGGCGGGCAGGCTAATCAGGGAGTCAGGAGGCCAGGGAGGTCCTGTCCTCCATGTGAGCTGGAATTGCCTGGGTCAGACAGAGTGGGGCCGAGCTAAGGAGACAGCAGGGGCGCAAGCTGAGCTGGGGAGCAGAGCTGTGCCAGATCCAGAGAGAGCAGACCCTGTCCTGGGAGCAGAGCTACAGCCCCAAAGCCAGAGGCACAGCCCAGAGAGAGCAGACTTGCTCTGGGAGGAGAGCTGCAGCAACCAGAACCGGAGAGGCCAGAAAAGCAGCCCAGGAAGCAGGTCAGTGCTGGGAGCAGAGTCACAGAAGCAGCCTGCAGAGCAGACCTGTCCTGGGAGCAGACCTGTCCTGGGAGCAGAGCTGCAGCAACCAGAGGCAGAGGGGCCAAAGAAGCAGCCCAGGGAGCTGGAGGCAGAGCAGCAGCAGCAGTGCAGAGACAGAGTGGTGCAGCTGGGCCTGGAGCAGTCCGGAGCTGGGTGCGGTGAGCAGCTGGGGAGACTGAGAGGGACCCTGGGCATCAGGCCCAGCACAGGGAGATGCCTCAGCCAAGAGGCTCTGCAGGCCAGGCTTGGATCATAACCCCGACAGGGCGGGAGCGAGACTGGGAAGAAGGGTCCTACCACTTGGAGCCCGAGAGCATGAGGCCACCACCAGAGCAAGTGTCCAACCCACAGCATCCCTGCAGCCCAGAGAAGGCCTGGGACTTACAAGGAACAGACTGAACTGCCCTGACATTCCCAAGACACTGTTTGTGATGTTCCCTGCCACAAAGCAGGTTGATGTGTTTCCTTTAACCTTTCCCATTTTTCCTTATTCTTTTTAAGATTAATTGTTGATTAAATAACTTGCATTTGCTTTAAATCGTGTGTAGTGGTCAGTGGGTCAGAGAAGTGCCTAGTGCAGAGAGAGTACCCCGGAGTGGGGACACCCTAGCCCCTGTCCTAGGTGACCACAGCAGGGTTGGGGGTCGAGCCCCGCAGGAATCCTGGGCCCAGCCTTGTTGGGGTTACGAGGACTCTGCCAGACAGGAGTGTGGAAGGGGAGTCCTCAAGGGCAGGGAGGCCACTGGGTAAAGGAAGTGGGAGCAAGGACTCAGATCCTTTCGCTAGCCACTTCACCGGGGTGGTGCAGAAGCCAGGAAAGTTCCCCACAATAGCGGGACTATTCCCCAGCTTACACTTGGACTAACAGCAGCTCCATGGCAGAGGCCCCACTCAGCCCCTCCTCGGGGCCCCCAGGCCCACACGTTCTCCAGGGGGTTGAAAGTGGGGCTCAAAGGGCCAGATGAACTCTGCAAGGGGCATCAGTGCCAGCTGTGTGTGTGTGGGGGGGTACAATGGGAAGTGAGGGGAGCCCACTGGGCATGGTCCCATGGCAGTGCGGGGGATTCCTGGCCACCCCCAAGGGAGTGCTGGCAGGGGAGGGGAGGGAACCCTGATGCTGGCACTCAGGGAGTAGATGGCACCAGCCCATTGGCTACTGCCCCGTTCCCTGTGGCCTGCGGTGAAACGGCCCCGGGGTTCTCGGGACAGCCCAGATGCAGGGTCCCAGCGTGGCTGTTACGGTGTGAAATGCCCTTGTGAAACCTGCCCAGCATGGCAGGGAGATACTTATCTGCAGTGACGTGCTGAGACAGTGAGGCCTGAGAGCAGGGCAGTGATGGGGGTGGGGTGGAGGCCTGGCAGCAGCGCTCCTCAATCCCGACCCACAGCCCCTGCTTGCACAGCCCTGGCTCCCCTCCTCCTCAGCTCTGCCGGTGCCCCTCTCTCCTGACCCACAGCCCCTGCTAGCCCAGCCTTACAGTCTGGGCCTCTCTAAAGTGGGTCCCCGAGTGGCTGGGAGCCCAGTTCTCTGCTACCATCAGGAGGGGGGGTGAACCCAAGACCCCCTGTGGTCTATGGGGAGTTGGGGGCAACTCGTTTATAAACTCTGCCAATGACCCCTAGGTGGTGACATGGGGCAGCTTGTAGGTCAGAGCCCAGGCTGGGTGTGGGGGTGTAGCAAGCTGTGGGGTGCAGGGGAGGGAAGTAGAAGGGGCTGGGAGCTGGTGGGGGAGAGGAGGGGACCCCGACCCTGGCACTCAGGGAGTCGTTGGCACCAGCCCATTGGTGGCTGCCCCATTCCCTGTGGCCTGCAGTGAAACGTCCCCGGGATTATCAGGACGGCCCAGACGCGGGGTCCCAGCACGGCCGTTACGGTGTGAAATGCCCTTGTGAAACCTGCCCAGCTTGGCGGGGAGACGCTTATCTGCAGGTACACCCCGAGCCAGTGCGCAGCTGGTCCTGGGAGTAAGGGGGGGGGGGGATGTGTGTGCGGAGGGGAGAGCAGGGGAATGCGACTGACATCAGCGATTCTCAGTCCTGACCCTCAGCCCCTACTAGCCCAGCCCTGACCTCCCCCACCCCCCAGCCCTGCCAACGTGCCTCTGACACGCAGCACCCTGCAGCATTGGGTGCTGAGAAACTGCCAGAAGTCAATGAGCTGGGTCCTTCCAGCCCACTGCCTGCTGTGTCATGATGCCCAGTACCAGGAAGTGTCCTGCCCCACTGACCAATGTGGCACTCTCCCTGCTGGGGGAGTTTCCCAGGGAAGGTGGGGGAGGAGGAGAGCGTTGAGGCCCCCAGCCACTGCTGCTCCCTGCCCAGAACGCTGGGGACACCAGGTCTGGAGTGAGATCCCAGGGCCAGGGTCCCACATAGCTCTCACAATGCCCCTCAATCCCTTCCCACCCCCACTGCTGTCCCAGCCCCCCAACAGCTCAGCACCATATCTCAGAGCCAGCCCATCCCATCCCTCTTGGATGCACGCTCTACCACCAGCGGTGAACTGCGGACAGCCCAGGTGATTCCCCTACAATCCCAACCTGCAGCCCCCTGCTAGCCCAGCCATGGGCTCCCCCCACCACCAGCTCTGCTGGTGCCCCTGTTTCCTGACCCACAGCCCCCTGCTAGCCCAGCCGTACAGCCTAAGCCTCCCTAATTGGGTCCACGAGTGGCTGGGAGCCCAGCTCTCTGCTACCATTAGAAGGGGGGTGTAACGATGCTGTCTTTGGTGGGACACTTCCGAGAGTATCAATACAGGACAAATTGCTTAGAGCAGGGCAGTCCCAACCAAACAGAGATGACTTTGATTTTACCCCACTGGTTAACCATAAGTCACACAAGCAATTTCCTTAGACACTCCAGTTTCCCAGTACCACAACCAGTGCCACTTGTTACGGGGACAAATTGTTATGAAAACCAATACCCCTGTAAAAGAAAAAATGTTCTCCTGATCCCAAAGGACCAAGCCTCAGACCCAGGTCAATATACAAATCAGATCTTACCCACAAATCACACTGTTGCCAATCCTTTAGAATCTAAAATCTAAAGGTTTAGTCATAAAAGCAAAAAGATATAGATGAGAGCTAAAATTGGTTAAACGGAATCAATTACATACAGTAATGGCAAAGTGCTTGATTCAGACTTGTAGCAGTGATGGAATAAGATGCAGGTTCAAATCAAGTCTCTGGAGTACATCCACAGCTGGGATGGGTCACTCAGTCCTTTGTTCAGAGCTTCAGTTTGTATCAAGGTTCCTCCAGAAGTCAGAAGCAGGATTGAAGACAAAATGGAGGGGTTTTCAGGGCCTTTTATATCCTCTGTCATGTGGAAGGACACCCCTCCATTCTTACTGTGGAATTCACAGCAGCAAGATGAAGTCTGGAGTCACATGGGCAAGTCACATGTCCATGCATGACTCAGTTCTTTACAGGCTGACCCCATTGTTTACATGTGAGTTTGAACGTTCCCAGGAAAGCTCAGATGTGGATTGGCGTCTCCCAAAGTCCATTGTCAGTTAAGTGTTTCTTAATTGGGCACTTACTGAGAATAGCCCCTTCTCAAGAAGCTGACCAAATGCTTCACTGAGGCTACTTAGAATCAAAACACATTGAGATACAAGTACATAGCCAATATTCATAACTTCAACTACAAAAATGATACACCCATACAGATAATGTAATCATAACCAGCAAATCATAACCTTTCCATAGACACCTTACACGATAACCTTTGTATAATATTCGCTGCAAATATATAACAATGGTTGCAACAATGATCTATACGGTCACAGTTTATGTCAGTAATGTCACAGGGGGTGAACCCAGGACCTCATAAGGTCTATGGGGAGTTGGGGGCACTTTATAGACAGCTCGTTTGAAGACCCACCCCCCGATGGCACCTAGGGAGAGACATGGAGCAGCTTGTGGGTCACAGCCGAGGCTGGGTGTGGAGATGTCGCAAGCTGTGGGGTACAGTGTGGGGGAGCACAAGAGGCCCATCCCCAGCTTCGTCCTCCAGCTCAATATAAGGGGCTTGGCTGGCTGGAGGAGGAAGTCAGAGATGAGAGGTGAGGGGGGAGCGGCTCTAAGTGCAGGGCGTCAGTCTGGGCTCGGTGAGGATGGCGGCGGGCTCCAGGCTGGGGGTCACTGTGGGCTCCATGGGGGGTGGCTCTAGGCAGTGAGGAGCTGTATGTGGGTGGGGGGAGTCAATCTATCTCTGTCTCATGGTGTCTCCCCCCAGGTCTGCATGAGATGAAGCTGTTCCTGGCTCTCGCCCTGCTGGGAGCCGTCTCTAGTCGCCGTCTCTGTAAGTCCTGGTGCCCCCTGGATGGACCCTCCTCCCTCAGCCCTGGGGGGAGCCTGACCCAAGGCCACTGCCTCCAATGGGGACCCCTTACAGAGGGCTACTGCATGGGCCCCTCGGTTTTGGGTGAGACTCCAGCACGGACAGTACAGGGCTTTGTGATCCCCAGCCCCACTGCATTCTGGACACTGGGGTTCTCCGACCCCCACCCTTGTTCTGTCCTGGCACCTGGGTTCCCCATCCCCCACTGACCCCCAGCCATGATTTGTCTCAGACCCAGACCCCATGTATGTGCCCCCAGCCCCTGCCGTTGTACCCCCTGGTCCATGCAGCCATGCAGACCCTCTCCCCGGTAGTTTGCGGTCTGGGGTGCACAATGGGGCTGGAAGGACCTATTGGTCTCTCTCACCCGCCAGCTGAGGGCACCCTGGGGCAGGAGGAAGTAGCCGAGCAGGGCAGGTCCGTTTTGGAGGAGGAGCTCGGGGAGCTGGAGCCACCGTGCCCGGGGGAGGGCAAGAGTTTCACGGGGAGAGGTGCAGTGGGCCAGAGGCTTCGTTACAAAGTGGTGAAACAGGACAAGACCTTTCATGGGGCCATGGTGAGTATAGGGGGAAGCGGGAAGGGAAAGGTGGTGCATGGGGGCAGCGGATGGTCTATGGGGCTCTCAGATGATGCATGGCAGTGGTGGATAGGATGTGGGGCTGGTGGATGGGATGCACAGGGCAGTGAATGTGCCATGGGGTTGGCTCATGGTGCGAGGGGCTGGTTCATGGTGCGTGGGGGTGGTGAATGGTGCATGGGGCTGGAGGACGGGGTGTGGGGGGCACCAGATGATACATGGATCTGGCTTACGGTGCATGTGGACAATGGAGGGTGTGTGGCATGGCTGACGGGAGCAGTGGATGATGCATGGGAGGATGGGGTGTGTGGGGCATCGGATGATGCGTCGGGCTGAAGGACAGGGCGTGGGGGGTGCTGGATGGTGCATGGGGCTGGAGGATGGGGGGCAGTGGATGATGCATGGGGCTGGAGAACGGGGGTCACTTGATGGTGCATGTGGCAGTGGCCGTGGGCTGGAGGGTCTGGAGAACAGGGCGTGGGGGGTGCTGGATGGTGCGTGGGGCTGGCTCATGGGGTGTTGGGGTGGTGGATGATGCGTGGGGCTGGAGGATGGTGTGCGGGGGCAGTGGATGATGCGTGGGGATGGAGGATGGTGTGCGGGGGCAGTGGATGATGCGTGGGGCTGGCTCATGGTGCGTGGGAGTAGTGGATGGTGCGTGGGGCTGGAGGATAGGGCATGGGGGGTGCTGGATGGTGCGCGGGGCTGGAGGATGGGGGGCAGTGGATGATGGGTGGGGCTGGAAGATGGGGGGCACTCGATGGAGCATGTGGCAGTGGCTGTGAGCTGGTCTCTGTCTACGCCCCACCCCCTCTCTCCACACAGACTGAGTGCAGACAGATGTTCCGCGGCCACCTGGCCTCCATCCACAGCAACTCGGCCAACGAGCAACTGCGCAGCGCAGCGAGCATAATCACCCACTGGAGCCAGGTGTGGGTCGGGGGCATCACCTCCTCCTCGGTAAGGAGATCGTCTGGCCCTGCTGCTCCATCCACCCCTGCCTGGGCCCGGCCCAGGACACCCAAACTCCCTACTATTGGGGGATGACCCATCCCCCACTGCAGCTCTGTGTCTCCATCTGGGACCCCACTCTGGGCAGCCCCAGCCCAAGCCCGACCGCCCCCTGTGAGTCGGCCCTGGGGGACTCTGGCAGTTTGGGGCTTTGTCCCAGCCCCCTCCATGGCCGGGAGTCTCCTTGAGGTCCGTTGACCTTGGCTGCCCATGAGGAGCCTGGGGCTGGTGCCAGGGCACAGACTGGTGCCAGTGTGTGCTGGGTGTGTCCTGCCCCCCACCCAGTGAGCCCGCAGCCCCTGGCTATAGCCCATGGACTCTGCCGGCTCAGAGGTGGCCCCGGCCCCTTGGGGAGGTCCCTGGGGTGCCCGGCGAATGGGGCAACACTGATCCTACCCCAGCTGCTCTCCTTGCAGGGCGGACGCACATTATCCCGCTGGATAGACTGCACCCCCTGGAACTACTCCAACTGGGCCAGCGGGAGCCCCAGCCGCTCTAGGGAAACCTGTGTCGCCCTGCGCACCACAGGTCAGGGACCACTGGGGCTAGGTGGGGCTTGAGGGTTGGGGTTGCAGGGGGAGCCTGGGTTAGGTGTGGCCCTGGATGCTGGGGTGGGGGGTATGTGTGGAGCGGGGGCTAGGTTGGGCCCCAGGCTGGGTGAAGCTGGGGGCTAGGCGGAGCACCGGGCCGGGGAGAGCCGGGTCTAGGTGGGGCCCTGGGGTCTGGGGCCAGGGGGAGCCGGGCCTAGGAGGGGCCCCTGGGGCTGGGGCTTGGGGGGGAGCTGGGGTTTGCTTGGTGCCAGCTGCCGGCCAGGAGGGCACTAACACCTCTCTCTCTGCCAGATGGTCGTTGGAGAAGCACCGACTGCCAGACTCTCCTGCCCTTTATCTGTGAGCACTGAGGTGGCTGCTCCCCACACGGGGTCCCGCTGTCCTCACCGCTCTGCAGGCCTGGGACTATCCGCTCAACCCTGCTGGAGGCGCCCCTCTCCCTGGACTTGGCTCTGCTCTCAGGCTTGCCCCAGCTACCCAGGAGGGGCAGCTTCCGTCCCTGCTCTCAGTCATTTCTGTGACTCCCCGCAATAAAACAGTGCTTCACTCATCTCCCCCGGGTGCCGCTCCTTCCTGTTTTGAGACACTGAGGGCCCTGTATGCTCCATGGGGCTGAACCAGAGGGAAGGGGGGAAGGAGGTGGCCAGGCTCGGGAGAGAGGGCTGGGTCCTGAAGGGCTGCCTGTCAGCATCTGCCCTGGCTCTAGCAGCTTCACCCCAAGGTGGGAACATCTATCTGAGAGATGAGAGCCAGGGGCAATGCAGGGGTGTGTGTGTGTGTGTTGGGTGGTTGGAGATTGGAGGCTTGAGGTCAGGGGTTCTCAAACTTCATTGCACTGTGACCCCTTTCTGACAACAAAATTACTTCATGACCCCAGGGGGGGACCGAAGCCTGAGCCTGCCTAAGCCGTGTCACCCTAGGCTGGGGGCCAAAGCCAAAGCCTGAGCCCCACTGCCCCGGGCGGAAGGGCCAAAACCCAAAGGCTTCAGCCCTAGGTGCGGGGCCTGTAATCTGAACCCTGCCACCCAGGGCTGAAGCCCTCTGGCTTTGGCTTCAGCCCAGCAAGTCTAACACCAGCCCTGGCGACCCCCTTAAAACGGGGTCCCGACCCACAGTTTGAGAACCTCTGCTTTAGGGAGTTCAGGGGGCTGTAGATGATGGGGGAGTACATTGGGTGTGGGGGGTGTTGGGTGTTTGGAGGATGGAGGCTTTAGGGAGTGCAGGGGGCTGTAGATGATGGGGGAGTACACTGGGTGTGGGGGGTGTTGGGTGTTTGGAGGTTAGAGACTTTAGGGAATGCGGGGGGCTGCAGATGATGGGGGATTACACTAGGTGGTGGGGTGTTGGATGTGTTGTAAGGTCTGCGGCCTTTTTCTTTAGTAAGCAGCAGCAGCAGCCATGAGCTAAGAAGCAGAAAGTCACATCATCCCCTTTCATCTAATTGTGTAAGATCAGGCTGTTAAGAAGGCTCCTGTCCTAACAGCACCCACCATCACCAGCTAAAGAAAGAGACCTTCAGATCTTTAAAGAAAACTTTGTTCGACAGCGTTCTGTCCAGCAAGAAACCACTTATCAGCAGTTGTGGTTGTGAGATCTATAAGTCTATTGCTTTGCCTTTGTGGTCCCCACTTCTCTCCTGTTTATCTGTAGGGTCTCTGTCTGGTTCTTTGATGGTTTCTGTCTGTTGCATAACTAACTTTGCAAGACCTATATCAACTAAGGTGGTTGGGTCTGATAGGGTAAAGAATTGTTTCGTAATGGGCTAGAATTGGTGAAAAATACCGTTTTGTAGGACTTTCATTTTAAATGATTGGGTAAGATTCAGCTAAGCAGGACTCAAGTTTCACTCACTGTATAAACTGGGGTCCAAAGGGAAGTTCTTTGAAAGCTAACTCCAGGTACAACCCAGGATCAGAGCTGCCAGACCCAACACCCTGCCAATCATAATTGTGCAGGAGCTGGAGTCCCCAGACGATCTGTTCTTAACTGGCCACCAATGGTGGTGGTGAGTGGTGTGGGGGGGTGTTTGTGATGTGTTTAGGGAGAATCTCTGGCCACCGGCCACAGGCAGTGAGGCATAGGATGGGGAGACCGAGGGGATCTTTTTCCCTGGAAGATTCCTGCTGACTTCTCACAGAGCTTGAGTGTCCCAGGGAAACAGGGAGACCCAACAGGCAGTGGGAGTGAGGCGCCAATCCACACGCACCTAGTCTCTATAGTTTGTCAGTCACTTAGCTCGGACCATAGAGACTATGTGCGTGTGTGAAGAGAGTGTTTCCCCTCCCCAGGTCAGGTCGGGACTGGAGCCTGAGAGCATAGAGATGATTGGGTGTGTTTGGGCAGTGTGTCTCGTGGAGTGCAATGCAGCAAGGGCTGGGCTGGGGGGCTTATAGGGGAGGCTGCGGAGATGTCTGTCTCTGACCTACCCTCCCCACTGTGAAAGCAGAATGAATTATATTGAAATTATAATTCATTAAAGAAATGCTACTTGAAGGGTTTGTTGAAATATAGTTGTCAGGAAGAGAAACATTAAGGAGTGTGAGACAATGGGTCCTCAAATTAATTAACTTAGAGCTCCTAGTGAGCTAGGAGATTGGTAAACGTTAGTATGCAAATAAGATATGTATGTATATTTGTCAGTTTCTGCTTCCTTTTGTCTCTTATGTTAAATTGGCTTTGGCTTAGCTGTATAAATAAGTTAGCTTGAGCCTCAGAGAGGGGCTCACATATCTGGGTGCAATGGCAAAGTGCTTTGCTAATAAACAGAGTGGTCTGACAAATTATGTGAGTCCTGAATCTGACTTTGACAATTTGGAGGTCCCACTGAGATGGCAACCGTCTTCACTGGGGCCGTGTGACTCCTGACCGTTCACACCTGGAGTTGCAGCTAGCAAGAGATGTTAAGAGTAACAAGAAGGGTTTCTTCAGGTATGTTAACAACAAGAAGAAAGTCAAGGAAAGTGTGGGCCCCTTACTGAATGAGGGAGGCAACCTCATGACAGAGGAGGTGGAAAAAGCTAATGTACTCAATGCTTTTTTTGCCTCCGTCTTTACGAACAAGGTCAGCTCCCAGACTACTGCACTGGGCAGCACAGCATGGGGAGGAGGTGACCAGCCCTCTGTGGAGAAAGAATTGGTTCGGAACTATTTAGAAAAGCTGGACGAGCACAAGTCCATGGGGCCGGATGCGTTGCATCCGAGAGTGCTAAAGGAGTTGGCGGATGTGATTGCAGAGCCATTGGCCATTATCTTTCGAAATTCATGGCGATCGGGGGAGGTCCCAGATGACTGGAAAAAGGCTAATGTAGTGCCCATCTTTAAAAAAGGGAAGAAGGAGGATCCTGGGAACTACAGGCCAGTCAGCCTCACCTCAGTCCCTGGAAAAATCATGGAGCAGGTCCTCAAGGAATCAATTCTGAAGTACTTAGAGGAGAGGAAAGTGATAAGGAACAGTCAGCATGGATTCACCAAGGGCAAGTCATGCTTGACTAATCTAATTGCCTTCTATGGCGAGATAACTGGCTCTGTGGATGAAGGGAAAGCAGTGGACGTGTTATTCCTTGACTTTAGCAAAGCTTTTGACACGGTCTCCCACAGTATTCTTGCCAGCAAGTTAAAGAAGTATGGGCTGGATGAATGGACTATAAGGTGGATAGAAAGCTGGCTAGATTGTCGGGCTCAACAGGTAGTGATCAATGGCTCCATGTCTAGTTGGCAGCCGGTATCAAGTGGAGTGCCCCAGGGGTCAGTCCTGGGGCCGGTTTTGTTCAATATCTTCATAAATGGTCTGGAGGATGGTGTGGATTGCACCCTCAGCAAGTTTGCAGATGACACTAAACTGGGAGGAGTGGTAGATACGCTGGAGGGTAGGGATAGGATACAGAGGGCCCTAGACAAATTGGAGGATTGGGCCAAAAGAAATCTGATGAGGTTCAACAAGGACAAATGCAGAGTCCTGCACTTAGGACGGAAGAATCCAATGCACCGCTACAGACTAGGGACCAAATGGCTCGGCAGCAGTTCTGCAGAAAAGGACCTAGGGGTTACAGTGGATGAGAAGTTGGATATGAGTCAACAGTGTGCCCTTGTTGCCAAGAAGGCCAATGGCATTTTGGGATGTATAAGTAGGGGCATTGCCAGCAGATTGAGGGACGTGATCGTTCCCCTCTATTCGACATTGGTGAGGCCTCATCTGGAGTACTGTGTCCAGTTTTGGGCCCCACACTACAAGAAGGATGTGGAAAAATTGGAAAGAGTCCAGCGGAGGGCAACAAAAATGATTAGGGGACTGGAACACATGACTTATGAGGAGAGGCTGAGGGAACTGGGGATGTTTAGTCTTCAGAAGAGAAGAATGAGGGGGGATTGGATAGCTGCTTTCAACTACCTGAAAGGGGGTTCCAAAGAGGATGGCTCTAGACTGTTCTCAGTGGAGCAGATGACAGAACAAGGAGTAATGGTCTCAAGTTGCAGTGGGGGAGATTTAGGTTGGATATTAGGAAAAACTTTTTCACTAGGAGGGTGGTGAAACACTGGAATGCGTTACCTAGGGAGGTGGTGGAATCTCCTTCCCTAGAAGTTTTTAAGGTCAGGCTTGACAAAGCCCTGGCTGGGATGATTTAGTTGGGGATTGGTCCTGCTTTGAGCAGGGGGTTGGACTAGATGACCTCCTGAGGTCCTTCCAACCCTGATATTCTATGATTCTATGATTCTATGATTCTTAGGACGGCCGTGGCAAGCCGGCACCCGGGCATTTGGCCCGAGCGGTCCTCCACCAGAACGGAAGGGTGCATGACCACAGTGAAGTCTACGCCATCGAACCTGTTGGTTCCCACTCTGTTCTGTTAGGGATCCTGGGATCTGACATCAGGAATCTGGTCATGTAATTATTTCTGTGTTTTGTCCAGACTGAGGACTGTCTTGTCTCTGTGTCTATCCGTCCTCCTATGGTGTGTTTGAGTATGGGTGCCGTCTCCGTCCGGGGATCAGCTGACCAAAGGGCGATTGAGGCAGTAGCCTATGGGCTCCTTTTGTGTGTTGCACCGGGCACCGCTCTGACAAACCCGACTTTCCTTCTTGTGTGATTGGTGTGTAAAGTCCTCCTGTATGGGTAACCAGACGTCTAAGTTGGGACAGTTCCCTAAAGGAACGCCGGCTCAATTTATATATTTTAGGAAGGGTCCGGACTCCTGTAAATTTCTGGGAAAATGGTCTAGGCTAACTCAGGAGAATCCCCAAATTCAGTGGCCACTGTTAGGATCTTGGGACAAAGACCGAGTAGACGTCTTAAAAGACAAACTCGGCCAACCTAAAACTAAATTGGCAAAAGAAGAGGTTGATTGTTTCATGCAGTGGTGGGAAGAGGCAAATCATAGGTGGACAGAATCAAAACTTGCCTCTCTCAAAGATTCTGGCTTCTATCCCACCAGATGCAACTCATTTTACTGTTGTTGATTTGTGCTCTGCTTTCTTTTCTGTCCCGGTTCACCTTGACTCCCAGTTCCTGTTTGCCTTTTCTTACAAGGGGCAACAGTACACATGGACCACACTGCCCCAGGGGTATACTGAAAGCCCGTCACATTTTTCCCAAGCATTAGCCCCAGACCTTGCTGACCTTGTTTTCCCGTCCAGGTCCACACTAGTCCAATATGTAGATGATCTACTCCTCTGTTCCCCTTCATTGTCTGCCTTTGAAACTGACTCTTTAGTGCTCCTTACCGCCCTAGCAAATAAGGGTCACAAAGCTTGTCGCTCTAAACTACAACTCTGTCAAGCTTCTGTCACATACCTTGGCTTTCTCCTCTCCCAGGGTTCCCGTGCACTTTCTCCCACCCGCGTCCAAGCTATCCTTAGCTTTCCCCAACCCCGCTCCCCACGCCAGGTCCGGAAGTTTTTAGGCATGGCTGGATTTTGCAGACAATGGATTCCCCAATATGCCTCCCTTGCAAAACCTCTCCAGGAACTCACTCAATTCTCTGTGCCGGACCCCATGCCGTGGCCCCCTGAGGCCAATTCTGCCTTTGTTTCCCTTGAACAGGATTTGGCTTCTGCCCCTGCCTTAGGGCTGTCTGACTATTCTAAGCCTTTTACCCTTTTCTGCCACGAACAATCTGGGTGTGCACTTGGAGTTCTCACTCAGATGCACGGAGAAAAGAACCACCCAGTGGCTTATTTCTCTGCCACTTTAGACCCTGTTGCCCAAGGCTTACCCCCCTGCCTGCGTGCTGTGGCTGCTGCAGTGCGCCTAGTCGAAATGTCTGATTCCCTTGTTCTCCGCTCTCCTCTTACCCTCCGGGTCCCTCACTGACCTCACCCTGCTCCAAGACTCTGCCCCAGAAACCGAGAGAGAATCCTGGGTTGCCCAAGGTTGTGCTCTACATCCCAATTCTTTTTGGCGCTCTCCTACTGGCGCCTTTGTAGCCCCCTTTTCACTCTACCCGTCTCTGGCCGCCCTGCTACATGGTGTTTCACATGTCGGAAAGGAGGGGATGGTCTCTGCTGTAACTAAGACAGGATGGTGGGCCCCCCATTTTAGCTCTTTTACAGCCCGCCACTGTGCAGCCTGTACCATTTGCCAAAGCCATAATATTGGTAAACCTGTAAAAGTGGCCCAGGGGTTCTGGGGTCTGCCTCAAGCACCGTTCTTGCATTGGCAAGTTGATTTTGTACAAATGCCTAAGTGTCAACAATATGAATTTATATTGTTATGGTATGTTTATTCTCTGGTTGGATTGAAGCCTTTCCTTGTCACAAGGCTGACTCACTGTCTGTTGCCAAATGTTTGTTAAATCATATTATGCCTGCCAAGGGAATTCCTGCTACTCTGTCCAGTGATCGGGGTACACATTTTACTGGACAACTCGTTCAACACCTGGACCGTATAATGCATATCAAACACCTGTTGCACTGTCCCTACCACCCACAGAGTGCAGGTGCAGTTGAAAGACGAAATGGTGTACTTAAGAATAAGCTTGCTAAAATTTGTGACTCTACAGGATTAAGCTGGCCAGTAGCCTTACCATTAGCCCTTATGGACATGAGATCCACTCCATCCCAAAGGCATAAATTAAGTCCCTTTGAAATTGTTATGCGTCGCCCTATGCGAGCTATGACTACCATTACTCCCATTCCAGATTGGAACTTGACTCACAGTGCGCTCCTTCAGTATTGCAAGGGACTAATGCAAGCTGTAAGTCACTTCCATTCACAGGTTCGAGCCGCCTGGCCCACGGAACCCACCTCCGACGCTTGCCACAACCTCGAGCCAGGTGATTGGGTCTACGTACAGCGCCATCATCGAAAGCACGCCTTGGAGCCCCGGTGGAAGGGTCCTCATCAGGTACTGCTTACTACACAGGTGGCTGTTAAACTATCTGGCATCGCAGCGTGGATACATGCTTCACAGTGTAAGAAGGCACCATCCCCAGAGAACCAATCATCACCTCAGGACAGCGCAGAGTCAATTTTGACTCCAGAAGAAGACATAGAGGAACAGTCTGCAATACCTTACAATCTAGGCTCTCGTAAGGGTTGCCAGAAGCAGATGCTGTTCCTCGGCTGTTGGTATCTTACGGTCTGGGGAGACCACGATGACAATTCTTTTATCCAGCAGCAGGTGTGGATAGGTCAGACCCTTAATATTTCTAATTGCTGGGTCTGCAGCCACATCCCAGCCCACTCTCAAACTGGTGTTCCTGTCCTGGCTATCCCACTCAAGTCCCCAGACCTCACTGGAGGGCCTCGTCCATTTAACAAAATATGGAACAGCAATGACACTTGGGAAGCAGTGGGAATAAATGCATCTAAATGGATAAGTGTGGTGGAGGGAAAAGGTCACTGGTGTTGGGTGTGTAATGGGACAGGGCTGGATCTGGGGAAAAGCCGTTGCCTTCAGCATATTGTGGCCAATGGTGTATGGGATTATGCAAACAAAACTAAAAAGTGGCGGGCCGGGTATGGAGATATGAATTTTTTCTCAACCTGGGATCAAACAGAGAAATCAATCTCATGTTCCCCCTACAGCAACCTTAGTGAAAACAATGCAATCTTTCAATGTCATGCAAATAACACCACTCCTCTTAAGGAGAATTACCCTGTACCCTTTGGGGGATACTACTCCTCCTTTGCAAACACCTATATGACAAATGGGTGCAACCAACCCTTCCCGGCCTTAATAGGCCATCACTGGGTGTGTGGGACCAGAGCTTATACCGCACTACCAGCTAATTGGTCAGGAATCTGTTATCCCACCCGATTCTTGCCACAATTCCGAGTGCTAGGAACCTTCCCTCGAGAACGCCTCCGCAATTTCAGGCGAAAAAGAAGGGACTTAACAGATGCCCAATGGTATGTAAATAACATAAGCCCCTTAACCTGGGAAGAGGACATTGGCGGTTCCTTAATACCATTAAGGGGAGTAATACACAATGCAAAAAGGCTCCTAAGGTTACAAGCAGTAGTTGAAATAATGGCAAATGAAACCGGAGAAAGTTTAAGAGCCCTGGCCAAAGAAAGAGGGGCAATCCGACAGATGGCCCTCCAAAACCGCCAGGCATTGGACATAGTGCTGGTGGCAAAAGGAGGGACTTGTGCTCTCATTGGAAAAGACTGCTGTGTGTATATACCAGACAACACCAATGAGGTAATAGATCGTGCTAGCCACTTAGAACAAATCGCATATCTTCCCCACAAAGAGCCAAGTTCTTTATGGAAGTGGCTAAGTAACCTTTTCAATTTCTCTGGCATAGGAAACTGGTTATTTCAGGGAGCCCTAACTCTCCTGTTTTTAATCCTAATAATTTTTGTATGTTTTCAGTTACTTTCCTGTTGTATCCAAAATTGTGTCAGGCATGCTACACAGATAGCTGCCCCAAACCAGAGTGCTAATTTGATGATTTTAAATATCACTGATGAACAAAGAGATGAAGAATGATTGATATGTGGAACCCAGTCATTGTTGGTCATTGCGTAGCTTGACCAAAAGGAGGGATTGTGAAAGTAGAATGAATTATTATATTGAAATTATAATTCATTAAAGAAATGCTACTTGAAGAGTTTGTTGAAATATAGTTGTCAGGAAGAGAAACATTAAGGAGTGTGAGACAATGGGTCCTCAAACTAATTAACTTAGAGCTCCTAGTGAGCTAGGAGACTGGTAAACGTTAGTATGCAAATAAGATATGTATGTATATTTGTCAGTTTCTGCTTCCTTTTGTCTCTTATGTTAAATTGGCTTTGGCTTAGCTGTATAAATAAGTTAGCTTGAGCCTCAGAGAGGGGCTCACAGATCAGGGTGCATTGGCAAAGCGCTTTGCTAATAAACAGAGTGGTCTGACAAATTATGTGAGTCCTGAATCTGACTTTGACACCACCCACAGGAACCAGGGCCCTCAAGGCTGCTCCTGCCTGGATGACCATAGGCTTGGTCCTGTGACACTGTTGAGGGTGTTAACATGGGTGTTTCCCCACCACACGCCCCTTCCCGAAGATCTGGGCTCCTTGCTCTTTTTCAGCAGCTGCTGGAGTGACTGATCTGAGACACATTCTTAAATCAGATGCCCTGTGCACTGCAGGGTGTTTCTGGGTCTGTTTCGCTGGGACTTAAAGACCCTTGAGGCAGACCCGGAGAGACAAAGTCAGGGCTCCAGAACATCACGACTGCTGGGGCCTCCCCTCCCATTTCACCCCAATGACAGATGTTTTGGGGGGGCTGCCTGAGCACAGGGCTCCGGTACAATTGTATCCTTTTCCCCTCCTCTTGTCAGACAGCGGGGTGGTGGTGGGGGGGGCCTGCCTCTCAGCACTGTTAGCTATTGGTTCAGAAAACTGCTGCTAAAGGTGAGTGGGGCAGGGGTGTGGGTATGTCCCTGGGATTGTATAATGCTTCTGAGAAGGGTTTTAGTAACAGGCAATGTAGGAACAACGACCTCTGAGCTTAGCTAATCAAGCCCACGTCCTTCATTACTCCTGACCGCCTTGAACACTGTCACAGTATTGCCCCTACCCAGGTGACAGAGGAGAGTCTGATTGGGCTGGTACAGTCTGAGACTATGTTTACCAGCTCCAGATGCTGGTCTGCTGTAGCGTTGTAGTGTAGCCACTCGCTACAGTGGTGGAATGGTTTTTCTGTTGCTGTAGTTAATCCACCTCTCTGAGAGGTGGTAGCTAGATCGATGGAAGAATTCTTCCACCAGCCTAGCTGTAATCTACGCCGGGGGTTAGGCTGGCTTAATATGTGTCTCATGCATGTGAATTTTTCACACCTCTGAGTGATGTGATTTCAGTCAACCTAAGTTTAAGGTGTAGACCAGGCCTCATTGGTGAACAAGACAGCCTTCAAACCAAGCTGGGCATGTGGAGCAAAGAGTCCATGGTTACTAATGGGCATAGAAGACTTTTGGCCTCTCGACTGAAGGTTCAAATCCAGCCAGGCTTGGAACTCCAAGCCCACACCATGTGATGGCTGTTGGTGGATCATGGGGGGGGCAGAGGCACGGAACAGGGAGAGGGGCTCACATATAACCCTAGAGGGGCATCACCCCTAAGGGCACCTCATGTCACCATCACAGCTCTGCCAAGCAGTTGCAGCCAAACTCTCCTCCATTCAGTACAGTAACACCTAGCCCAGTGACTGCAGCCAGAGTGCGTGCAGAGATTTGCCAGTAACTCGAGCCAGCTCCAGGGGGCAGAGTTAAGGTTACATGGGCATTTATCTTCATGCTGTGGCTCCTGATTTTCTAATATTTAAGTTCCGGACAGGCCCAAGCTCTCACCAGGCAGCTGCCACTGGGCATTGATTGTCAGCGAATTCCCTCTGCCTTCAGCCTGGCTTTCCCAGCCGACCTACAGCCCCTCAGAGGCCACGGACCAGTGGCTGCGCAATGCCAGCTTGTCCTGAGTAGGCTGGCGTGCGTCACTGCAGAGCCGTCCGGCTTGCGGCGCGCCCTGAAGGGGCAGGAGGCTCTAAACAGTGGCAGCATTTTCACTCGCTGTTGAGCCACAGAGCGAATTGGGGAGGTGGGGGTGCTGCAGCCTGAAGGTGCCGTCCCAGAGTCAGAGAGCTGCAGGACTTGCCCTGGGGAAAAGCTAGGCCTGGAGCATGGCAAGGAATAGGGGCACTGCCAGAAGCCTGGACACAGGACCCCATGGAGAGTTGTAACTGCCACGTGCTGGGTACTGCCCAGACCCTGACCGAGATCAGGGCCCCCATTGTGCTGGGTGCTGCATATACAACAAGCAAGAAACAGCCGCTACCTGAAAGAGTTCACAGTCTGAAAGGAGAATGGTGGGCAGGAGAAACATAGTCACATCACAGGTGGTGCAAAGCCAGGCGAAGAACCCAGGTGTCCTGACTCCCACTTGCTGTCCTGCTCACTGAGCCAGCTAAACCCATCTTAACCTCCCGACTTGACGATTCTCCCAGGATGTACCAGGCCCAGGCCTGGCCTGACCAGGCTACTCAGTGGGCAGGTGCTGGGAGGTGCAGGGGTAAACTCAGCGCTCACAGCCCTGGGGCCAACACACCTGGGGAAGGGGGTGGGGTGAGGGCTGCAGATGCTCTGTCACTCAGAGTCTTACAGTCCAGACTGGGGTCTCTCTCCAAAGGCTGTGCTCTGGCTGCATTGAGGCGGGAGGCAGGAGCCCCTGGTGTGACGCTGGAGCGCAGACAGATGGCACAATGGGCTGCCTGCTCTTGGAGTCTAGGGCCTGGTCTACACTATGGGTATGTCTACACTACGGAATAAGGTCGAATTTATAGAAGTCGTTTTTTTAGAAATCGGTTTTATATATTCGAGTGTGTGCGTCCCCACAGAAGTGCATTAAGTGCATTAACTCGGCGGAGTGCTTCCACAGTACCGAGGCTAGAGTCGACTTCCGGAGCGTTGCACTGTGGGTAGCTATCCCACAGTTCCTGCAGTCTCCGCTGCCCATTGGAATTCTGGGTTGAGATCCCAATGCCTGATGGGGCTGAAACATTGTCGCGGGTGGTTCTGGGTACATATCGTCAGTCCCCCCTTCCCTCCCTCCCTCCCTCCCTCCGTGAAGGCAAGGGCAGACAATCGTTTCGCGCCTTTTTTCCTGAGTTACCTGTGTGGACGCCATACCACCGCAAGCATGGAGCCCGCTCAGGTAACCGTCACCGTATGTCTCCTGGGTGCTGGCAGACGCGGTACGGCATTGCTACACAGTAGCAGCAACCCATTGCCTTCTGGCAGCAGACGGTGCAGTATGACTGATAGCCGTCCTCGTCATGTCCGAGGTGCTCCTGGCCACGTCGGCTGGGAGCGCCTGGGCAGACATGGGCGCAGGGACTAAATTTTTGGTGACTTGACCAGGTCATTCTCTTTAGTCCTGCAGTCAGTCCTATTGAACCATCTAATGGTGATCAGGCAGGCAATACGGATTGCTAGCAGTCGTATTGTACCATCTTCTGCCGGGCAGGCAAGAGATGACGATGGCTAGCAGTCATATTGCACCATCTTCTGCCAGGCAGGCAAGAGATGAGGATGGCTAGCAGTCGTACTGTACCATCTTCTGCCGAGCAGCCATGAGATGTGGATGGCTTGCAGTCCTTCTGCACTGTCTGCTGCCAGCCAAAGATGTAAAAGATAGATGGAGTGGATCAAAACAAGAAATAGACCAGATTTGTTTTGTACTCATTTGCCTCCTCCCCTGTCTAGGGGACTCATTCCTCTAGGTCACACTGCAGTCACTCACAGAGAAGGTACAGCGAGGTAAACCTAGCCATGTATCAATCAGAGGCCAGGCTAACCTCCTTGTTCCAATAAGAACAATAACTTAGGTGCAACATTTCTTATTGGAACCCTCCGTGAAGTCCTGCCTGAACTACTCCTTGATGTAAAGCCACCCCCTTTGTGGATTTTAGCCCCCTGAAGCCAACCCTGTAAGCCGTGTCGTCAGTCATCCCTCCCTCCATCAGAGCAACGGCAGACAATCATTCCGCGCCTTTTTTCTGTGCGGACGCCATACCAAGGCAAGCATGGAGTCCGCTCAGCTCACTTTGGCAATTAGGAGCACATTAAACACCACACGCATTATCCAGCAGTATATGCAGCACCAGAACCTGGCAAAGCGCTACCGGGCGAGGAGGCGACGTCAGAGCGGTCACGTGAGTGATCAGGACATGGACACAGATTTCTCTGAAAGCATGGGCCCTGCCAATGCATGCATCATGGTGCTAATGGGGCAGGTTCATGCTGTGGAATGCCGATTCTGGGCTTGGGAAACAAGCACAGACTGGTGGGACCGCATAGTGTTGCAGGTCTGGGACGATTCCCAGTGGCTGCGAAACTTTCGCATGCGTAAGGGCACTTTCATGGAACTTTGTGACTTGCTTTCCCCTGCCCTGAAGCGCATGAATACCAAGATGAGAGCAGCCCTCACAGTTGAGAAGCGAGTGGCGATAGCCCTGTGGAAGCTTGCAACGCCAGACAGCTACCGGTCAGTTGGGAATCAATTTGGAGTGGGCAAATCTACTGTGGGGGCTGCTGTGATGCAAGTAGCCCACACAATCAAAGATCTGCTGATATCAAGGGTAGTGACCCTGGGAAATGTGCAGGTCATAGTGGATGGCTTTGCTGCAATGGGATTCCCTAACTGTGGTGGGGCCATAGACGGAACCCATATCCCTATCTTGGCACCGGAGCACCAAGCCGGCGAGTACATAAACCGCAAGGGGTACTTTTCAATAGTGCTGCAAGCTCTGGTGGATCACAAGGGACGTTTCACCAACATCTACGTGGGATGGCCGGGAAAGGTTCATGACGCTCGCATCTTCAGGAACTCTGGTCTGTTTCAAAAGCTTCAAGAAGGGACTTTATTCCCAGACCAGAAAATAACCATTGGGGATGTTGAAATGCCTATAGTTCTCCTTGGGGACCCAGCCTACCCCTTAATGCCATGGCTCATGAAGCCGTACACAGGCAGCCTGGACAGTAGTCAGGAGCTGTTCAACTACAGGCTGAGCAAGTGCAGAATGGTGGTAGAATGTGCATTTGGACGTTTAAAGGCGCGCTGGCGCAGTTTACTGACTCACTTAGACCTCAGCGAAACCAATATTCCCACTGTTATTACTGCTTGCTGTGTGCTCCACAATATCTGTGAGAGTAAGGGGGAGACGTTTATGGCGGTGTGGAAGGTTGAGGCAAATCGCCTGGCTGCTGGTTACGCGCAGCCAGACACCAGGGTGGTTAGAAGAGCACAGGAGGGCGCGGTACGCATCAGAGAGGCTTTGAAAACCAGTTTCATGACTGGCCAGGCTACGGTGTGAAAGTTCTGTTTGTTTCTCCTTGATGAAACCCCCCGCCCCTTGGTTCACTCTACTTCCCTGTAAGCTAACCACCCTCTCCTCCTCCCTTCGATCACCGCTTGCAGAGGCAATAAAGTCATTGTTGCTTCACATTCATGCATTCTTTATTCATTCATCACACAAATAGGGGGATGACTACCAAGGTAGCCCAGGAGGGGTGGTGGAGGAGGGAAGGAAAATGCCACACAGCACTTTAAAAGTTTACAACTTTAAAATTTATTGAATGACAACCTTCTTTTTTGGGGGCAATCCTCTGTGGTGGAGTGGCTGGTTGGCCGGAGGCCCCCCCACCGCGTTCTTGGGCGTCTGGGTGTGGAGGCTATGGAACTTGGGGAGGAGGGCGGTTGGTTACACAGGGGCGGTAGTGGCAGTCTGTGCTCCAGCTGCCTTTGCTGCAGCTCAACCATACACTGGAGCATACTGGTTTGGTCCTCCAGCAGCCTCAGCATTGAATCCTGCCTCCTCTCATCACGCTGCCGCCACATTCGAGCTTCAGCCCTCTCTTCAGCCCGCCACTTACTCTCTTCAGCCCGCCACCTCTCCTCCTGGTCATTTTGTGCTTTCCTGCAGTCTGACATTATTTGCCTCCACGCATTCGTCTGTGCTCTGTCAGTGTGGGAGGACAGCATGAGCTCGGAGAACATTTCATCTCGAGTGCATTTTTTTTTCTTTCTAATCTTCACTAGCCTCTGGGAAGGAGAAGATCCTGTGATCATTGAAACACATGCAGCTGGTGGAGAAAAAAAAAGGGACAGCGGTATTTAAAAAGACACATTTTATAAAACACTGGCTACACTCTTTCAGGGTAAACCTTGCTGTTAACATTACATACATAGCACATGTGCTTTCGTTACAAGGTCGCATTTTGCCTCCCCCCACCGCGTGGCTACCCCCTCAACCCTCCCCCCTCCCTGTGGCTAACAGCGGGGAACATTTCTGTTCAGCCGCAGGCAAACAGCCCAGCAGGAATGGGCTCCTCTGAGTGTCCCCTGAAGAAAAGCACCCTATTTCAACCAGGTGACCATGGATTATATCTCACTCTCCTGAGGATAACACAGAAAGATAAAGAACGGATGTTGCTTGAACGCCAGCAAACATACACTGCAATGCTTTGTTGTACAATGATTCCCGAGTACGTGTTACTGGCCTGGAGTGGTAAAGTGTCCTACCATGAAGGACGCAATAAGTCTGCCCTCCCCAGAAACCTTTTGCAAAGGCTTTGGGAGTATATCCAGGGCAAAGTAATCCTTGCACATGCTTGCTTTTAAACCATGTATAGTATTTTAAAAGGTACACTCACCAGAGGTCCCTTCTCTGCCTGCTGGGTCCAGGAGGCAGCCTTGGGTGGGTTCAGGGGGTACTGGCTCCAGGTCCAGGGTGAGAAACAGTTCCTGGCTGTCGGGAAAACCGGTTTCTCCGCTTGCTTGCTGTGAGCTATCTACAACCTCGTCATCATCATCATCTTCTTCGTCCCCAAAACCTGCTTCCGTATTGCCTCCATCTCCATTGAAGGAGTCAAACAACACGGCTGGGGTAGTGGTGGCTGAACCCCCTAAAATGGCATGCAGCTCATCATAGAAGCGGCATGTTTGGGGCTCTGACCCGGAGCGGCCGTTCGCCTCTCTGGTTTTCTGGTAGGCTTGCCTCAGCTCCTTCAGTTTCACGCGGCACTGCTTCGGGTCCCTGTTATGGCCTCTGTCCTTCATGCCCTGGGAGATTTTGACAAAGGTTTTGGCATTTCGAAAACTGGAACGGAGTTCTGATAGCACAGATTCCTCTCCCCATACAGTGATCAGATCCCGTACCTCCCGTTCGGTCCATGCTGGAGCTCTTTTGCGATTCTGAGACTCCATCATGGTCACCTCTGCTGATGAGCTCTGCATGGTCACCTGCAGCTTGCCACGCTGGCCAAACAGGAAATGAGATTCAAAAGTTCGCGGTTCTTTTCCTGTCTACCTGGCCAGTGCATCTGAGTTGAGAGTGCTGTCCAGAGCGGTCAAAATGGAGCACTCTGGGATAGCTCCCGGAGGCCAATACCGTCGAATTGTGTCCACAGTACCCCAAATTCGACCTGGCAAGGCCGATTTAAGCGCTAATCCACTTGTCAGGGGTGGAGTAAGGAAATCGATTTTAAGAGCCCTTTAAGTTGAAATAAAGGGCTTCATCGTGTGGACGGGTGCAGGTTTACATCGATTTAATGCTGCTAAATTCGACCTAAAGTCCTAGTGTAGACCAGGGCTATGAGTTTATGTCAGATTTAGCAGCATTAAATCCGAATTAACCCTGCACCTGTCCACACAAAAAAGCCATTTTTTTGACATAAAGGGCTCTTAAAACCAATTTCTGTACTCCTTCCCAATGAGGGGATTAGCACTGAAATCGACATCGCCATTTCGAATTAGGGTTAGTGTGGATGCAATTCGAAGGTATTGACCTCCGGGAGCTATCCCACAGTGCACCATTGTGACCACTCTGGACAGCACTCTGAACTCAGATGCACTGGCCAGGTGTACAGGAAAAGCCCCAGGAACTTTTGAATCTCATTTCCTGTTTGGCCAGGCGAGCTCATCAGCACCGGTGACCATGCAGTCCCAGAGTTGAAAAAGAGCTCCAGCATGGACCGAACGGGAGGTACGGGATCTGATCGCTGTGTGGGGAGAGGAATCCGTGCTATCAGAACTACGTTCCAAAAGACGAAATGCCAAAACATTTCAAAAAATCTCCGAGGCCATGAGGGACAGAGGCTACAGCAGGGACGCAACACAGTGCTGCGTGAAACTTAAGGAGCTCAGACAAGCGTACCAGAAAACCAAAGAATCAAACAGACACTCCGGGACAGAACCCCAGACATGTTGCTTCTACGCCGAGCTGCATGCTATTCTGGGGGGGGCCGCCACCACTACCCCACCCCTGTCCATGGACTCTGATGATGGGGTACTCTCTACCATGGCTGAGGATTTTGCAGATGTAGAAGATGAGGAGGAGGAGGACGAGCATGGGGAGAGCACACTGCACACCGTTCTCCCCGACAGCCAGGATCTTTTTATCACCCTGACTGAAATACCCTCCCAACCCAACCAAGCTGGAGAAGGGACCTCTGGTGAGTGTACCTTTTAAAATATAATACATGTTATAAAAACAAGCAATTTTTAATGATTAAGTAGCCCTGAGGACTTGGGATGCATTCATGGCCAGTACTGCTACTGGAAAAGTCTATTAACATGTCTGGGGATGGAGCGGAAATCCTCCAAGGACATCTCCCTGAAGCTCTCCTGGAGGTACTCTAAAAGCCTTTGCAGAAGGTTTCTGGGGAGAGCAGCCTTATTCCGTCCTCCATGATAGGACACTTTACCACGCCATGCTAGTAGCAAGTAATCTGGTATCATTGCATGACAAAGCCTGGCAGCGTATGGTCCCGGTGTTTGCTGGCGTTCAAGCAACATCCGTTCTTTATCTCTCTGTGTTATCCTCAGGAGGGTGATATCGTTCATGGTTGAAATAGGGGAATTTCATTAAGGGGACATTCAGAGGTGCCTGTTCCTACTGGGCTGTTTGCCTGTGGCTGAAAAGAAATCCTCCCCGCAGTTAGCCACTCGGTGGGACGGGGAGGCCATTGGCACTGAGCTGTTCGCGTTTGGCTAGCAGGGATCTTCCCTGATACCAGCCAGGCGGTGGGGGGAGGGGAAAAGCGATCATCCCAGAGAATTGGATGTGGGGAGGGGGTTAGTTTGGTTTCTGCTGCTGCACGTTAACAGGAAAACTGCAGCACTAAATGGCCAACTCAACAGGCTTTGCTTGGTATGGGAAAGGAGGGGGCTGCTGTTATGAAGGTTGCAGAAGCCAAAAGACTATGGCTTACCATGGCCGCCTGCAACCCAAATTCTGTTGCCCGGCGCTGGTGTGTGATCTCTAACACCAAAGCTGCAGGCACTCAGTATAAGATGCAAAATGTGACCTTGTACCAAAATCACATGTGCTATGTAATGTGAATAGCGTTGTTCACCGTGAAAGAGTATAGCCATTGTTCTGTAAAATGTATCTTTTTAAATACTTCACTCCCTTTTTTTCCTCCAGCAGCTGCAAATGTTTCAAGCCTCCCTCCTCCATCCCAAAGGCTATCTCAGATAAGGTGGCAAAAAAAATGCACGCGCGATGACATGTTCTCTGAGTTCATGCAGTCATCCGGCTCTGACAGAGCTGTGTGGAGGGACACAATAGCAGAGTACAGGAAAGCGGCCGATGAACGTGAGGAGAGGTGGTGGCAGGAAGATCAGAGGAGGCATGAGGCAACGCTGGGGCTACTGTGGGATCAAATGGACATGCTCCAGCGTCTGGTGGAGGTTCATGAACGGCAGCAGAATCACAGACTGCCGCTGCAGCCCCTGCTTAACCACCCTCCATCCTCCTCAAGTTCCATAACCTCCTCACCCAGATGCCCAAGAACATGGGGTGGGGGAGGCTCCGGGCACCCAACCACTCCACCCCAGTGGACAGCCCAAGCAACAAAAGGCTGGCATTCAACAAGTTTTAAAGTGGCCTTTTCCTTCCCTCCTACCACACCCCACCTGGGCTACCTTGTGAGTTATCTCCCTATTTTTATAATCAATTAATAAAGAACACATGTTTTTTAAATGATAGTGACTTTATTTCCTTTGCAAGTGTAAGCAGTGTCAGGATGAGCTCCACCCTGACATCTGGTGGTGAGGTGTGGCAAGTTGTGGAAAAAAACTTCAGGGGCTGATCTCATTTGCATAGACACACCCACCCCACCTAGACTGAGGCCATAGCTGCCCAAATGGTCACTTTGGCTGCTGTGGGATCCCCAGTGTCTCTGTTATTGGGGCAGGAAGAATAAATTGTTATTACCCTGATTATGGGAACTGTGCTTGGAACTGTACTTGGCCTTTTGTTATGATGGAGGGACTCACCATCAACTAAGTAGCACTCGCTAGGCAAGGGTCATGGGTTCCAAAACTCTGTGAATTGAGTGGAGTGGAGTGGAGTGGAGTGGAGTGGAGTGGAGTGGAGTGGAGTGGAGTGGAGTGGAGTGGAGTGGAGTGGAGTGGAGTGGAGTGGAGTGGAGTGGAGTGGAGTGGAGTGGAGTGGAGTGGAGTGGGTGGTTAATACTTAGTGGCATGGGCTCCTTGGTAAGGGCCTTACATGCTAATTGCACTTCCTCCTCTCTCCACTGTGGAATATCAGAGCTAATTTTGATTCTATTAGGAGTCTAGTTACAGGCTGCTGAGCTCACTTTGGGCTAATAGTGCACCAGCCCTGAGGCTCCCCTACTACAAGCAGAATTCACCAAAGAGCCAAACTGACTAAGAGCTGAAATCACTGAGCATTGTGTTAAGTAGTGGGGGAGCCTGAAGATATATCGTGGAGCAGTTTGCGGGACGGCTGGAGTGCCTTGTGGACAGGCTGGCAGAGCAGTTTGTAGGACGGCAGGAGCTGTTGGTGGGACGTGGAGCAGTTTGTGGACCGGCTGGTGGAGCAGTTCGTGGGACAGCGGGAGCTGCTTGTGGGCCACGGAGCTGAGCGAAGGAGTTCGTTGGGTGGCTGGCGGAGTGGAGCGAAGGCCTATGGAGCTGTGGGGCGGTCAGTTTCAGATCATGTAAGGTGCCTCTTACCCCCGTCCCATCTCCACCCAGGGAGGGAGGTAAAGCTCCGCAGATAAACTTTCGAACTCTGGGGCTGCCCTGACCAGGGACAGAGACTTTTGGGTCATTGGACTTTTGGGACTTTGGGTGATTTGGGGTTGCTGGACTCAAGAACCAAAGGGAAAGGGGCATGCCCCAATTTGCTTGGGGTGGGTTTTTTTTTTGCTCATGGGTTGTGTTATGAATCCTGTTGGTCGTGTTTCCCCAACATAATGCCACATTGTTTCTCTCTGTTATTAAAAGGCTTTTTGCTACACTCAGACTATGTGCTTGCGAGAGGGGAAGTATTGCCTCTTGGAGGCGCCGAGCGGGGGTGGTATATATTTGTCCCAGGTCACTGGGTGGGGGCTCAAGCCGGTTTGCATTGTGTTATTGGAATGGATCCCCTAGATATTGAACCCGGCCCTTGTTGCTGCCAACTCTGACGGGCAGAAGGGTTACACAAGCAAGCTGTGATCGAAAGGGGGAGGGCGGATGGCTTACAGGGAATTTAGAGGCAACAAAGGGGGCGGGTTTTCATCAAGGAGAAACAAACAGAAGTGTCACACAGTACCCTGGCCAGTCATGAAACTGGTTTTCAAAGCTTCTCTGATGCGCAGTGCTTCCTGCTGTGCTCTTCTAACCGCCCTGGTGTCTGGCTGCTTGTATTCAGCAGCCAGGCGATTTGCATCAACCTCCCACCCCACCATAAACATCCCCCTTACTCTCACAGTGATTGTGGAGCACACAGCAGCAGCAATAACAATGGGAATATTGGTTTCGCGGAGGTCTGAGTGAGTCAGTAAACTGCACCAGCGCGCCTTTAAACGTCCAAATGCACACTCTACCACCATTCTGCACTTGCTCAGCCTATAGTTGAACAGCTCCTGACTACTGTCCAGGGTGCCTGTGTACGGCTTCATGAGCCAGGGCATTAAGGGGTAGGCTGGGTCCCCAAGGATAACTATTGGCATTTCAACATCCCCAATGGTTATTTTCTGGTCTGGGAAGTAAATCCCTTCCTGCAGCCGTTTAAACAGACCAGAGTTCCTGAAGACATGAGCGTCATGAACCTTTCCCGGCCATCCCACGTTGATGTTGGTGAAACATCCCTTGTGATCCACCAGTGCTTGCAGCACCATTGAAAAGTACCCCTTGGGGTTTATGTACTCGCCGGCTTGGTGCTCCGGTGCCAAGATAGGGATATGGGTTCCGTCTATAGCCCCACCACAGTTAGGGAATCCCATTGCAGCAAAGCCATCCACTATGACCTGCACGTTTCCCAGAGTCACTACCTTTGATAGCAGCAGCTCAATGATTGCGTAGGCTACTTGCATCACAGCAACCCCCACAGTAGATTTGCCCACTCCAAATTGATTACTGACTGACTGGTAGATGTCTGGCATTGCAAACTTCCACAGGGCTATTGCCACTCGCTTGTGAACTGTGAGGGCTGCTCTCATCTTGGTATTCTTGCGCTTCAGGGCAGGGGAAAGCAAGTCACAAAGTTCCATGAAAGTGCCCTTATGCATGCGAAAGTTTTGGAGCCACTGGGAATCATCCCAGACCTGCAACACTATGTGGTCCCACCACTCTGTGCTTGTTTCCCGGGCCCAGAATCGGCGTTCCATGGCATAAGCCTGCCCCATTAACACCATTATCTCCAAATTGCCAGGGAATGCGGTTTTAGAGAAAAGTGTGTTCATGTCCTCATCACCACGCTGCCATCGCCTCCTCGTCTGGTTTTTCAGGTGCTGGTTCTGCATACACTGCATGATAATGCGCGAGGTGTTTACAATGGTTATAACTGCTGCAGTGAGCTGAACGGGCTCCATGCTTGCTGTGCTATGGCGTCTGCTCCTGCTTGGGCAATTCAGGGAAAAGGGTGCAAAATGATTGTTTGCTGTTGCTCTGATGGAGGGAGGGGCGACTGACAACATGGCTTACAGGGAATTAAAATCAATGAAGGGGGTGGCTTTGTGAGAAATAGAATGGCCCCCCTAAATATAGAACTCAAAACCTCAAGGATAGAACTCAAAACTGCATTTAGCAGGCTGTTGATTTCACGGAGGGAAGGAGGAAAAAATGAATACAAAACAAATCTGGTCTATTTCTTGTTTTGATCCACTTCATCTCTCTTTATACATCTTGCTGGCAGCAGACTGTGCCATACGACTGCTAGCCATCGTCATCTCCTGGGTGCTCGGCAGAAGACGGTGCAGTATGACTGCTGGCCATCATCTTCTGCTGGCTGCTGATTAAAAGACAGTGCACTGCCGGTAGGACTCAATCACCAGGAGACAAAACTTAAAAAGGAAATGACCTGGCTGAGTCACTCCCATGTTTGTCCAGGCTGGTCGGTTAAAAGAGCACCCAGGACTATGTCGATGATGGCTACCAATCATACTGTACTGTCTGCTGCCAAAGGGCAATAAACTGCTGCTGTGTAGCAATGCAGTACCACGTCTGCCAGCACCCAGGAGACATATGGTGACGGTTAGCTGAACCGGCTCCATGCTTGCCGTGGTATGGCATCTGCACAGGTAACTCAAGAAAAAAGGCGTGAAATGATTGTCTGCCCTTGCTTTCACGGAGGGAGGGAGGGAAGGGGGGCCTGACGATATGTACCCAGAACCACCCGCGACAATGTTTTAGCCCCATGAGGCATTGGGATTGCTACCCAGAATTCAAATGGGTGGCGGAGACTGCGGGAACTGTGGGATAGCTACCCACAGTGCAATGCTCCGGAAGTCGACGGTTGTCTCGGTACTGTGGACGCACTCCGCCGACTACATGCACTTAGAGCATTTGTGTGGGGACACACACAATCAACTGTACAAAAACACTTTCTACAAAACCAACTTCTATAAATTTGACCTAATTTCGTAGTGTGGACAAGGCCTAGGAGGCTCTGCTTGGACTAACAGCAGCTCCACAGCAGAGGCCCCACTCAGCCCGCACTCGGGGCCCCTAGACCCCCACATTCTCCAGGGGCATCAGTGCCAACTGTGTGTGTGGGGGGCACTATGGGAAGTGAGGGAGCCCATTTGTGCCCCAGGGTTCAGCACTGACCAATCCCCCCCAGGCTCAGGGGTCCCCGAGCCTCTGTTCACCGCAGGCAAGGAAGGGCCATGTGCCAGGCTCTGGGTGATCACCTCACTCCAGTCCCAGCCCCACTGGGCACGGTCCCATGGCAGTGTGGGGGATCCCTAGCTCCGAGGGGCCACCCCCCAGGGAGTGCCGGTGGGGGAGAAGAGGGAACCCCTATGCTGGCACTCAGGGAGTAGATGGCACCAATCCGTTGGCTGCTGCCCTGTTCCCGGGCACCCAGCGCTGTGGCCTGCGGTGAAACGGCCCCGGGGTTATCAGGACGGCCCAGACACAGGGTCCCAGCGTGGCTGTTACTCTGTGAAATGCCCTTGTGAAACCTGCCCAGCATGGCGGGGAGATGCTTATCTGCAGGGACGCCCCAAGCCAGTGAGGCCTGAGAGCAGGGCAGTGATGGGGGTGGGGTGGAGGCCTGGCAGCAGCGCTCCTCAATCCCGACCCACAGCCCCTGCTTGCACAGCCCTGGCTCCCCTCCTCCTCAGCTCTGCCGGTGCCCCTCTCTCCTGACCCACAGCCCCTGCTAGCCCAGCCTTATATCCTGGGTTTCTCTAAAGTGGGTCTCTGAGTGGCTGGGATGCATCTTTCCATATGTGGGGTTTCTGTTACAGCCCCAGTTCCTGGAGTCAGGTGATTCTGTGGGGCTCCCGGCATCCATTTAACAGGGAAGAGAAGTCTCACCCTCGTGGCTGCCCAGAAAGGCTTGCAAACGTGACTGCAAAGACTCCAAATGTAGAGGAGAACCGAGACTCCAACCTTAAAAAGCTCATGATCGTTAAACCAATCTTAGGAATTTTGGGGGAGCTGAGACCATTTTTGAATGCTTGGGGGTGACACTATTGCATAGATTTGAATGCCAGAAGGGATCACTGTGATCATCTAATCCGACCTCCTTTATAACACAAGCCAGAGGCCTGCCCTGAAATCATTCCCAGAGCAGAATTTTAGAAAACTAGCCCATCTTGACTGAAAAATTGCCAGTGATAAAGAAGCCACCAGGACGCTTGGTCAATTGTTCCAATTGCTAACTACCCTTACTGTCAAAAATGTACATCTTATTTCCAGTCTGAATTTGTCCAGCGTCTGTTTCCAGCCTTTGAAATAAACTTGGTATTGCTCAGCCCACATATTGTTGTAGAAATATCACTGGTTGACTGACTGTGCCACCGGGAGCACATATTTTTTCCCTTGGGGTGGGTCAGGGCCAAGATATTAAACAAAGAGTGAAATAGCCTCATGGACTGAGGCCTGCTCAATGCGCAGCTTGTACTGAGGTATCTCTGGGATGAACATGCCAAGCAGGCACCTATGATTCCCATCAACCCCCTCTCCACTGGCCAGGTAGGAGAGGGCAAAAAATCCATGAAAAGATCCTGCCGCAGGAAATGGGCGTGTTCTGTTGGGAAGTTGGGTGGCCAGTTTTGGTTGGCCGTATTCCTGGAGGTTTCCTCACACGACATGATCTTTAATTAAAGATTAATCTTTAATTCCTGGAGACTCCAGGACAATCCTGCAGATCACAACCCTGTGAAGCAGTGACTGCCTGGCAGCAGGGAGCTGCAGAGAAGCTGGATGCAGAGAGGCACACCCAGGAACTGTACCCAGGGCCGCGTGCGGAACTGGCTGCGAGTGCCAGACAGCACAGCCGAGTGCAGGTCTGTGCGCGGCAGCAGAAGAGGGGCCCCAGTGAGAGATGCCAACTGAGCCTGGCAGGGAAACCTGCAAGCTCGTTTGCTTGACTGGAGACTGGAGTGGTGAGGGTACTGTAGGCACCAGCCCTGAAGAGCCCTGCCTGTCCCGAAACAAGAACCTCTATTGCTCATTGTGGACTGTCACAGCTTATGCCTCTTGGCACCCATGGGGGGCTAGTGCCTACAAACCCTAGCTGCTGATGCATTGACAGTGCTTGAGTCAGAGTCACAGGTTTTTCTCTTTCTGAGCAAAGTATGACAAATGTGTAATGCCGGGGTGGCTCCTGCCAGCCCCATGCTGGAGGGGTTGAGCTCGGATGAGCTGAGTAGCAGGCATGTAGGTTCTTTTACGGTTTGAATGTTTTCTCTGTAGTGCCTTTACCATAAGAATAAAATGCGCTTGCTTAGAAGAGCTGAGTGGTACCTTCTAACTATGGGCAGTTACGCTGTTGTTAGCCGATGGCGAGAAAGCAAGCAGGCCTACATAGGCAGTCTGATCCTGAAAGGATGGGCCAGGACACATGTGAAGGGGAAAGGTGGGGAAAGTGCTCCCTGCTGGGGGACGACTCCCCTCTCTGTGCACTGTGAGGGAATAACACTGTGCTGCCTGGCAAGAGAAAGACAAAAATGGGTCTCTCCCTGTGAAAGGCAGTGGCTGGGGAGCTAGACAAGGTCGTCCCTAGCCATTCTGGGGCCCTATGCAGCCCCCCGGCAAGGGGGGCAGGCCTCTACAGGGTGGGTGGGGCTTGGCTTGCGGGGCAGGGGGGAACCACCCCCCAGCACTCACTGGCAGCACAGCTGGGGCCGGGTTGCTGCACTTCCCACTGCTGGTGAGTGCAGGCCCAGCCCTGCTTCAGTCCTCAGGGGAGTGGGGGTGGGACTGGGGCAGAGTGGGGGTGGGAAGGGGTGGGGCAGGGGCTTTGGGGAAGGGGTTGAGTGGGGGCAGGGCTGCAGTGGAGCAGAGGTGGGAAGAGGCAGGGCTAGGGCAGAGCAGGGGCAGGGGCCATGGGGAAGGGGCGGGGGCCATGGGGAAGGAGCGGGGCAGGGGCTGGACAGCACACAGCTGCGCAGGGCACCAGGAAATTTGGAGCACCAAATTTCCTGGTGCCCTACGCAGCTGCATACTTTGTGTATGGGTAGGAACCGCCCTGGAGCTAGAAGCCTTCGGGTGGTGGCCTGGCTGGACTAAGGAGGGGAAATACAGGTGCAGTCGCCCCAACTAGTGACACTAACCAGGTCCACACTGGTGGGGGTCGTGCCAGGACTGGTAAAACTTCTGCTGTAGCTGAGGGCTCAGAAGCTGAGGCTACGCCCCAAGGAGAGCCCCAGCCTGAAACAGGCTAAGATGTTTCTGGTAAGCAGCAGTACGACCGCTTCCCCAAGCAGTGGGGTCATGGTGCTGAAATCTCAGCAATCTCCCTAGTTGGGCTTGAACAGACGAGCCCTGGCTCTGGCCAATTCAGCGCTGATCAGTGGTGATGGTAACACCGGCCACACAGAGCAGAAAGCTCCTGTTACATGTGCCTGCCACCTCCATGTCCCCCAGCAAGCCCTGGAGAGAGCCGCAACCTACACGCCTGCCCCAGCACAGCCCAGAGGGACACTGACAAGAAAGTGAGTTTTATTGATTAAAAAGCCCTGGCGTGGGAGAATGGAGTCAGCACTGGAGGGGGGTAATAGCATGTCCCTGGGTCCGGATGCCCTGTCCTGCCAAGGCCTGTTTCCTCCTCCTCCCCCCTCTGGAATCTGGAAATCTGCCAGGATGGAAATGGGGTGAAGATGGGGAGAGAACCCCCCGCTGGCGAAAGGAGACCCCACACTCCCACCCTTGGGGTGCCCCTCTCAGTGCTGGAGAGAGTGCCTGAGCTGGAAGGACAGCCCCCTGCTGGGACAAGGGAACCAATCCCATCCACCCCTCCGTTGAAAGGGTGCTCTCCTGAGCTCTCAGCACCCAGCCAAACCCGGAGAGAGCGTGCCCTGCTGAGGAGCACGTGCTCCCCAGGGTGAGGAGTGCTGCCCATTTCTTGTACAGTGCCAGGCATGCTGGTAACTGAGTGGTGCCAGTACCAGCAGCCACCACATTGGCCTCTGCCTGCCATGCCTGCTCCTTGGCACTGTCCAGGTTCGATGGGGAGGGAATGGTACATGCTTCCTGAGGGAGATGGCAGTGCTTTCTTGAGGACATTCCGGAGGAGAGATTTCCACCCCCTTGGCGAAGGAACCTATGAGGAAGACTCTGGCCGGTGATGAGGAAGATGGAAGAAGCAGAGGATCAGAGGAGGGGAGTGTACAAAAGATGCCCTTGCCAATGAGCAGGGGCAAGGTGCCTGCGGCAACAGAGGGCGGGCAGGAAACTGTCTAGTTGCCAGGGGCAGGGGCACTAGAGGCCGATGGAGTAGGCCCCCGAGTCGGTGGATTGCTTCTCATCGTTCCGGCCTCCCAGCATCTGGCTGCTCCTGTACATGGGGCTGTGGCACAGGGTCACATCCATCACCTGCAGGGGGCACAGAGCCGGGTCAGTGCCCACCACAAGGGCATGGAGTGACCTCCCCTTGCCCGACAGCCAGCGCTCCCAATCCCACTCCCCCCAGTGCCCCCTGCTCGGAGAGGCTAGGACTGGAGCAGCCGGAAGCTCCCCTCACAGCCAGCGCTCCCACCCTGCTCCCTGTAGCACCCCCTGCTGGGAGACACCAGGACTGGAGTAGCCAGGAGCACCCCCAAGGGCCTGCACTTCGCTCTCTGCTGGGTATGCCAGGCTCCGCCTCCCTTGGACTCACCTCTTCGAACTTCTTTGCCTTGTACTGCTCTGCGCCCTTCAGGAAGTTGAGGAGGATGATGTCGCACAGCACAGTGCCCTGCAGGGGAGGGGAGACAAGCTGAAGAGGGGCCCAGCCAGGCTCAGCAGAGGGCGTGTGTGAGTTATTGACATAATCTGGGACCATATAGATCATTGTTGCAACCAAGGTCCTGTAGTGGCACCAAATCTTGAGTATAAAGAGGGTCAAATGAGGTGTCTAAGACAAGGTTATGGTTTGCTGGTTAGGATTATGCTGTCTATATGTGTGTATCATTTTGTAGTTAAAGTTATGATATTGGCTCTATACTGTCTGTATTTACAAACTTGTGCTATGCTTCTGGGGAACACCCCAGACAAGTTGGTGTCAGCTCTGCCTAGCCTGCTTGATGGCCCGTTAAGGACCATCAGCTATACAACTGACCCACTGAGAGAAGGCAGATACGCCTTGTGACTCAGCAAGGTATGCAGGGACCTGCCTATGGACAGAACTCTGAGGTGTTTCCAGGCCATGTGATGGACAGCTTGTCTTTGGAACAAAGAAAGAGAGACCACATGGCAAGAGACTATAGAAAGCTGCTGCAGCTCCTCCATCTGGTCTTCAATCCTGCTTCTTACCTCTGGAGGAACCTTACTATGCTGAAGCTTTGAAAGAAAGACTGAATGACCCATCCCAGCTGTGGATGTGCTCCAGAGACTTGATTTGAACCTGCAGTTTATTCTATCACAGCTGCAAGCCTGAACCAAGAACTTTGCCATCACTGTATGTAATTGATTCCATTTCACCACTTCTAGCTCTCATCTATATCTTTTTCATTTTATGAAGAAACCTTTAGATTTTAGATTTTAAAGGATTGGCAGCAGCGTGATTTGTGGGTAAGATCTGATTTGTATATTGACCTGGGTCTGGGCCTTGGTCCTTTGGGATCGAGAGAACCTTTTTTCTTTTACGGGGGTACTGGTTTTCATAACCATTTGTCCCCATGACGAGTGGCACTGGTGGTGATACTGGGAGAGTGGAATGTCTAAGGGAATTGCTTGTGTGACTTGTGGTTAGCCAGTGGGGTAAAACCAAAGGCTTCTCTGTTTGGCTGGTTTGGTTTGCCTTGGTGTGCACAGAAACCCCAGCCTTGGGCTGAAACTGCCCTGCTTTAAGCAATTTGTCCTGAATTGGCACTCTCAGTTGGGTCCCGCCAGAACCAGCCTCGTTACAGCGGGGCCTTCCTTTCTGGGTGTGGGGCCGTCCCCAGTCACCTGGGGATGACAGGGGCCCAAAGGCAGCAGGGCAGGACCCACAGGCCAGGGGGACTCTGGGAGCAGGAGGCTGGACATGGATCCTTAGCCAAGAGAGGCTGATGAGCTGGCCTAGCCCTTCCCCTTCAGAGCTGGGCTGAGCGCAGGTGCCCGGACTCGTGTGTTCAGAGCCCACACTGCTGGAGCATCAGTAACCTCTCTCTGGGGTCCGGCCACCATTAGCAGGGACAGAGCCCTACACTGCGTGGGGTGGGTGACAAACTGCTGAGTGGAGGTTAGAGCACCTCCCGTGGCATCGCCATAATGCCATTTTGGATTCCCCTGGGCCGCCATGGTGCCATCTTGGATTCCCCCTCCACCGTTCCACAGCACTGTCTTGGATTCGTCCCACCCTGTTTCTATGGCACCATCTTGGATGCCCCCGTGCCATCACCACAGCGCCAACTTGGATTCCCCTGTGCCAACACCACAGCGCCAGAGCACCTCCCGTGGCATCACCGTAGTCCCATCTTGGATTCTCTCTGTGGTTTTGCTGTCCCTGGCAAGCCTGGATTTGACCTTTGACTCAGGGCTTCACTAAGCAGCGAGGAGGCCTGCCCAGATGGGCAGCTCTTTGCTCGGCCCAGGGCCTCCCTTTTCCCTGCAGCCCTGGGCTTGCTCACCCTGGCTCCTGTGGAGCAGGCGGAGGGGAAGAAGAAGGAGGCAGAGAGACTGTTGCACTCACCACCCCGACAGAGGTGAAGGCTGCCACGGTGTTTATCAGGGTTGGGATGATGTTGAATTTCCCAGCCTGAGAGGACAGAGAGTAGAGTTAGTGGTTAGGGGAGGGAAGGTTTGCCCCTAGGACGCCACATGAGGGGGGGCCCCCTCCTTCTCCTGTACAGGGTGGTGTAACCCCCTCTTCACAGCCAGCCTCAGGATCTGTGTCCCCTCCCGCCTTGTGGCTTCTGTTGGGCACGTGAGTCTTAGGGCTCTTGTCCTCCTTCATTAAACATGGCCACCAGGTGGCACCGCATCTCCAGATGCATGACCACACCCAGCCAACTCCTCCTACACCCCATGGCGCTTCGGCAGGGGCTTGAGTCCATGCGGGGGAGTCCTCCATTCTCATTGCATGGGGAGGAGGGATAGTGAGGGGCCAAGCTGGAACCCTCCTCACCAACAGGAGGTGGGGTGGCATGGAGAGTCAGGCACATGGGGGCAGTCCCAAGCCTGGACCACATGGAGGGGAGGAGGCGCTCCAATGTTCTGATTGGCCAAGAGCTACACATGCTCACAGGGTGGTCTCTACACGCCTTGTATAGACCCCTCAGACACATTGGTGATTCCCCATCAGCTCCCTTCCCCTGTCCTAGGGCTTCAGTGCTGGCTCCTCGCAGTGACCCTGCTGGCTGCCTGGCCGTACATACGTTCCCGTAGACCAGCACATCGAAACGGATGCCGAAAGCCTTCATCAGGGTCCGGTACTCGGTGCCATTCTCTCGCCTGTAGTACTTGGCATACCTGGGGGACAGGGAGAGGGGCTGTGACTTGCCATCCCCTGGTCCCCGCTGCACCAAGGTGTGCACACCGACGGGCGGCTGTGTATGAGGGGGGGTGTGACACACAGTGTGTGGAAGAAAGGGTCTGGTATGAAGGCAGTGGTTGCGTGTGTGTAGCAGGGAGGGTGTATGTAACTGGGTGAGTCAGTATGTAGGTGTGGGTGTGTAACTAGGAGAGTGTGTGTAATAGTGAGTCTGGTGTATCTACTGTGTGTATGTGGAGGGCAGTGTGCGTTGTGTGTGTAGTTGGGTGTATCTGGTGTGTTAGTGTGTATCTGGAAAGCGGTGTGTGTACTTGGGTGTATCTGGTGTGTCAGTGTGTACGTAGAGGGCAGTGTACATAGTCAGGGGTATGTGCTGTGTCTGTGTGTAGCTGGAAGGTACAGTATGCCCGTGTGAGAAGAGGTACATGTGCCCAGAGCGTGTCCAAGCGAGTGAGTTAACCCCAGGGTCTCACACAGCTTTTCCCTTGTGTTTGCATGTGTGCATGTACACCCTCTGTGCTTGCCTGAAGTTGTAGCCGGGAGAGACGTTGTTCTTCTCGGAGACACTATCAAGGCGGGTGAAGGTGTAGCTGGGCACGCAGTGCTCCCACGAGCGATCCAAGTCACACACCCACCCGATCTTGATCCCCAGAATTCCTCCCTGTGCACAGAGAAGGGGTGTTAGGCCAAACTACCCCAGGCAGCATCATAGAGGGGCCACTACGCCGGGTCACTGGACGGACCCCTTCCCCCATGCTAAGGGACTGACCAAGGCCCCAGAGTCCCCTGCAGCTCCCCGCTTCCGCTGCGTGTTGAAGGACACTCCCTGGAGATGGTCCTAGCTCACATGCGCCATCACACATGTGCTCTCTCCTGGCATGTGGCTGTCAGGCCACAGCCCATGGGGGGAGCCGCGAATCTCACCGTGGAGGCCAGCTTGGCAAAATCCTGGCCGGCAAAGCGGACGATGTCGCCCAGGCGCAGGATGGGGCAGAAGGGCTGGGTGACGGGATGGAAGCGGCACGTCCGGATGTCCTGGGCCGTGAGGTTAGGCAGCAGATTACCCCTTGGAGGGAGGGAAACACAGAGAGGGGACTGTGAGAACAGGGTCCCATGGGGAAAGCCCATCCCTAACCACACCCCATCCATAAACCCAAAGCCTACTCCCAATCCTAACCCCCTTCCATAGTCTCTAACCCTAACCCCAGCCATAACCCCAACCCCAACCCCCGGCTGGCTCGGCCACAGGCTCCCCTGCTGTTATTCCCAGCTGGAGGGAAATCTTGACCATCACCAGGAGGAGGGTGGCTCCAGGAGCTGGGAAGTCCTGTTTATCTGCAATGCAGCCGATCAGACACACACAGCCTGGGGGCATGGCTCTCTGTGATGCAGAAGGTCCGATCCTCAGCTTGCCAGATCCTGTGCTTGGGGCAGGCTCAGATGGGGAGGTAAAGGGGCTTCAGACCTGCTTTGCACTCGCCATACTCTGGGGGCCTGCCTGGTCCTCAGTATCAATTAGAGCAGCCTCAGGGCTGCATGGACTTAGACCTTACTTTCCATGGCCCATGGGGGGCAGATAACAGCCACAGTGCCATCACCCCCAGTCACAACCCTGCTCCATCCCCTATAGACTCGGGGGAGATGGGGGGGCAGAGAATAGCCACAGCGCAGAGACACCTGGCCATGCCCCCGTTCCACCCACTATGGGCCCTGGGGGGCAGAGAATAGCCACAATGCAGTTCCATCTGGCCAAGCCCCCAATCCACCCCCTATGGGCCCTGGGGAGCACAGAATAACCACAATGCAGTGCCACCTGGGCCATATTTCTGATCTAGTGTCTGGGAGCAGGGTGCATGCAGGGCCCTTGCCCCAGTCCCATTCCAGCTGGGGAGACTCCTCCACCATGGGTCCTCAGGGGTCATTTCCACCCACCTCAAGGCCCCTCTACACTGCCAATGCAGGGCAAAGCAAGTTCCATGTCCCTGAGTGTCAGGCCCTGACCCCAAGGTGAGCTGAGGCGGATGGGTCCTGTACACACCCCATGCAACCGCCCCGAATACTCACTTCTCGAAGTCAAAGAGCGGGAAGCGGATGCTGTTCTTAATGAAGAGGGTGAAATTCTCTGCCTCCAGCATGATGGGCCTGCAGGGAGAGTGCCCCGAGAAATCACCCACATGGGATATAGGCAGGGGGCCATGGCCTGCCTGGGTGGCAATGTCCCATTCCCATCTGCCCCCCTGCTCCTGCTATTTACCCATCGCAGCTTAGGGCTCTTTGTGTCTGTGGAGTCTGTGCAGCTCCTTGCACAATCAGGGAAAGCTGTACATGGCCTGGGCTGAGGGGCGCTGATGTGATTGAGAATAATCCTGTCGGGCTGGATGGGCTCTGAGGCCAGGTACAGTGTGGATGGCAGTAGCTTGAGCTCAAGGTGACTAAACAGTAAAGATTCCTTTGGGCCCTGTGGGGCAGAGCATAGTCACAGCACTGTGCCACCAGGCCATGGCCCCAATCCACCCTCTATGGACGCTGTGGGGCAGAGCATAGACACAGCACAGTGACACCCGGCCATGGCCCCAATCCACCCCCTATAGGCCCTGTGAGGCAGAGAATAGCCACAGCACAGTGCCACCCGACCACGGCCCCAATCCACCCCCTATGGACCCTGTGGGGTACAGCATAGTCACAGCACAGTGCCACCAGGCCATGGCCCCTATAGGCCCTGGGGGGCAGAGCACAGACAGAGCACAGTGCACCCTGGCCATGACCCCGATCTGTCCTCTCTTGGCCCTGGACAGCAGAGAATAACCACAGTGCAGTGCCACCTGATATACCACATCCCTGCTTCACCCCCTATGGGCCCTATGGGGCAGAGAATAGCCACAGCACAGCGCACAGTGGGGTCCCCCCTTCATGTTGAGAGCTGAGGATGTGGGAGGCTCTCTGCACCTGGCCATGCGGAACAGGTGACACAGCCAAGCACAACTGCCACCAGAAGGTGGCCCTGGTACGGCGCCCCAGACTCCTCTAGGTGCCGGTGACTTCCAGGAGGGCTCTTAGAATGGGGACCCCTTCGCTGACAGAACAGGGTGCTGAAGCGGGGAAAGGGGGACTGCCCCGAAGGGCCCAGCTTACGCCTGGATGGTGTCCACCTCAGCCGGGCACCAGCCCTGGATCTCACAGGTCCACAGGCTCCTGTTGTAGTTCACACACCGGCCAGTCAGGATCCCTGTGGAACCGCCCCCTATTTATTAGACCACAAACCCCACTCCCAGCCCCTCCACCCTGCCTCCTGTGCCCACACTGGTCCCTGCTGCCACCCCCACAGAGCCCAGATCCTGCAGAGAGGTTTGAGTTGGCTACCACTTCCCAGCTGGCCAGCCTGGCCTTTCGATCACGCCATGGCAACTCCTGATTTTACATCCAGATGCAGCAGGTTCAGACACTGCCACACATCAATCCACCCATCCACCCCTTCTTCTTCCACTCATCTATTCTTCACTCTCTCCTCCCTCACCGATCCCTCTCCCTCACCCCACAGGCTGATGCTGCTCCCTCCTGGCCATCGCCCCATACTAGGGCATCCGCCCACCATTCCCACATGCTAGGCCCCAGCCTCCTGTTGGAGCTGCTGTGTGGTTCTGGGTTCTTACCGCCTCCCGTTGTAGGGACAGGCCTCTGGCAGTCGCTGTCAGACACACAGCTGTACTTCACTTCGCTCTGGAAAAGGAGAGCAAGGGGGAGGCAGGCAGAGGGAATGAGCCCCAGGGACAGACAGGCAGGCATATAGATTGCCCCCCCCTTCCTGCCACCGCTCTGATGGTGGTGGGGACCCTAAATGCCCCAACAGCGGGTACCTCAAGGCAACCTCTCCAGAGAATAGCTTCACTTTCAGCTGGGGAAGATCAACCGTCCTTCCCCTTCCCAAGCCCTCCCACCATTCTCCCTCACTCCTCACCTGCTTACCTCAGGGCAGAAGCCTTGCACCTGGTTCTCCGTGACAATCTGCTTAGTGATGATCACGAAGACAGACGTCCCCTGCAGAGATGGGATGGGGTCAGAGAGACAGGATAGGGAAGGGCGCAGAGAAGAAACAGAGCAAGTGAAACAGCCAGGAGCTAGGGCGTGTTGAAAACTGTGTTAAAATCGTGAGTGATCACTCTAAATTCTCTGGGATTTTTCCAGGCCTGCATGCAATCAGCATCAATCTGCAGAGAGCCAGCCTAGAGTAAGGTGGGGGGGTGAGTTGTGCTAGAGAACAGCCTGCTTTGTTTCGCTCTGCTTTTGGTTTTAGTATGTTAAGGTTCTGAGTTCTAAGAAATAAAACCCTGTTATGTGGCAGCCTTCCAGCAAGAGCATTTGATAATTTTATTAGGGCTGTCAAGCGATTAAAAAAATTAATCATGATTAATCACACTGTTAAACAATAACAGAATACCATTTAAATATTTTCGGATGTTTTCTACATTTTCAAATACCTTAATTTCAATTACAACATAGAATACAAAGTGTACAGTGCTCACATTATATTTATTTTTGATTACAAGTATTTACACTGTAAAAAAACAAAAGAAATAGTATTTTTCAATTCACTTAATACAAATACTGTAGTGCAATCTCTTTATCGTGAAAGTTGAATTTACAAATGTAGAATTACGTACAAAAAACCTGCATTCAAAAATAAAACAATGTAAAATTTTAGAGCCTGCAAGTCCACTCAGTCCTACTTCTTGTTCTGCCAATCACTCAGCCCCGGTCTACACTATGAGTTTACGTCGAATTTAGCAGTGTTAGATCGATTTAACCCTGCACCCGTCCACATGACAAAGCCATTTTTGTCGACTTAAAGGGCTCTTAAAATCGATTTCTGTACTCCTCCCTGACGAGGGCATTAGCACTGAACTCGACATCGCCGGGTCGAATTTGGGGTAGTGTGGACGCAATTCGATGGTATTGGCCTCCAGGAGCTCCATTGTGACCACTCTCGACTGCACTTTCAACTCAGATGCACTAGCCAGGTACACAGGAAAAGCACTGGGAACTTTTGAATTTCATTTCCTGTTTGGCCAGCGTGGCAAGCTCATCAGCAGAGGTAACTATGCAGTCCCAAAATTGCAAAAGAGCTCCAGCATGGACCGAACGGGAGGTACTGGATCTGATCGCTGTATGGGGAGACAAATCCATGCTATCAGAACTCTGCTCCAAAAGACGAAATGCCAATATATTTGAAAAAATCTCCAAGGGCATGATGGACAGAGGCTATAACTGGGACCTGCAGCAGTGCCGCGTGAAAATTAAGGCGCTCAGGCAAGCCTACCAAAAAACCAAAGAGGCAAACAGCCACTCCGGGTCAGAGCCCCAGACATGCCGCTTCTATGATGAGCTGCATGCAATTTTAAGGGGTGCCCCTATCACTACCCCACCCCTGTCCGTGGACACCTGCAAGGGGGGAGTCTCAAGCAACAGGGATGAGGATTTTGGGGACAAGGAAAATGAGGAGGAGGAGGAGGATAGCACCCAACAGGCAAGTGGAGAAACTGTTCTCCCCAACAGCCAGGAACTGTTTATCACCCTGGAGACAATACCCTCCCAAGGTGGGCTCCCGGACCACGAAGCCGGAGAAGGCACCTCTGGTGAGTGTACCTTTGTAAATATAATACATGGTTTAAAAGCAAGCGTGTTTAATGATTAATTTGCCCTGAAGACTTGGGATACATTCGCAGCCAGTACAACTAGTGCAAAAGTCTGTTAACGTGTCTGGGGATGGAGCAGAAATCCTCCAGGGACATTATTAAGGGGACATTCAGAGGTGGCCGTTCCTGCTGGGCTGTTTGCCTGTGGCCGAAAAGAAATCATCCCTGCTTTTAGCCATATGGTGGTGGGGGTAGGGGGGGTTAATGCTGAGCTGTCTGCGTTTGGCTGGGAGCGATCTTCCCTGATACTAGTCACTAGTCACAAAGTTCCATGAAAGTGCCCTTACGGACGCAAAAGTTTCGCAGCCACTGGGAATCATCCCAGACCTGCAACACTATGCGGTCCCACCCAGTCTGTGCTTGTTTCCTGGGTCCAGAATTGGCGTTCCATGGCATGAGCCTGCCCCATTGCCACCAGGATGTCCAAATTGCCGGGGCCCGTACTTTGAGAGAAGTCTGCGTCCATGTCCTCATCACTCTTGTCACTGCACTGCCATCGCCTCCTCGCCTGCTTTTGCAGGTTCTGGTTCTGCACATACTGCAGGATAATGCATGAGGTGTTTACAATGCTCATAACTGCTGCGGTGATCTGAGCGGGCTCCATGCTTGCCATGGTATGGCGTCTGCAGGAGAGCAGAGTTGCAGCGGAAGCGGTGGATTACGACGGTTAGCACCGCGCACATTTCCCGAGGAAGAACACACATACCCAGGAGCCCATGACAGACAACATGGAGAAATTCGCTATTGAGACAATAGCAGCAGAGCAGAGTTGCAGCGGAAGCGGTGGATGACAACGGTTAGCAGTCCTACTGCACCGTCTGCTGAAAGCAGTATGGCGTCCGCACGGAAAAAAGGCGTGAAACGATTGTCTGCCGTTGCTTTCACAGACGAGGGGCGACTGACATGTACTCAAAACCACCCTCGACAATGTTTTTGCCCCATCAGACATTGGGAGCTTAACCCAGAATTCCAATGGGTGGCGAAGACTGCGGGAACTGTGGGATAGCTACCCACAGTGCACCGCTCCGTAAGCCGATGCTAGCCATGGTAGTGAGGACGCACTCCATCAACTTAATGCGTTCAGTGTGGACATACGCAATTGACTGTATAAAATCGATTTCTAAAAATCGACTTCTATAATATTGACCTAATTTCATAGTGTAGACATACCATCAGACAAACAAGTTTGTTTACATTTGCAGAAGATAATGCTGCCCGCTTCTTGTTTACAATGTCACCTGAAAGTGAGAAGGCGTTCGCATGGCACTGTTAGAATCATAGAATCAAAGAATATCAGGGTTGGAAGAGACCTCAGGAGGTCATCTAGTCCAACACCCTGCTCAAAGCAGGACCTAATCCCCAACTAAATCATCCCAGCCAGGACTTTGTCAAACCTGACCTTAAAAGCCTCTAAGGAAGGAGATTCCACAACCTCCCTAGGTAACCTATTCCAGTGCTTCACCACTCTCCTAGTGAAAAAGTTTTTCCTAATATCCAACCTAAATGTCCCTCACTGCAACTTGAGAGCATGGAATCTAGCTGGCATCACAAGATATTTATGTGCCAGATGCACTAAAGATTCATATGTCCCGTCATGCTTCAACCACCATTCCAGAGGACATGCTGATGGGTTCTGTTTGATAACAATCCAAAGCAGTGCAGACTGATGCATGTTCATTTTCATTATCTGAGTCAGATGCCACCAGCAGAAGGTTGATTTTTTTTTTTTTTTGGTGGTGATTCAGGTTCTGTAGTTTCTGCATTGGAGTGTTGTTCTTTTAAGGCTTCTGAAAGCATGCTCCACACTTCATCCCTCTCAGATTTTGGAAGGCACGTCAGATTCTTAAACCTTGGGTCGAGTGCTGTAGCTATCTTTAGAAATCTCACATTGGTACTGTGACGTTGCACTCCATATTTTTATAAAAATATGTTTATAAGTGTGGATATGATGTAACTGGAATATGCTTTATGAAAGAGGTATCTTGTAAGGTATCATTACAAAGCTTATAATCTACTGACTGTGGTCATCCTTTTTGTATGAATGTATCATTCTTGTATCTGAAACTAGGAATATTAAATATAACTCTGAGGTCCTATTGTAATTATGCAGTGTGGGCCATTAATGGTAGTTTGGAATCTTGATGGCTCCCATCAACCAGGACAATTGGTTGTAAATGGCTCTGTTTACTTGTAAGACTTCCTGTAAACATGTGTGCCAGCACGTGAGTAATGAAGCCTCACAGGACATGTGATCATGTCACCTGAACTGGAATACATCTTTAACCTGGTGCTTTTCCATTTAGAAGGAGAGGTGGGGACCCAGAGAGAGACAAAGATTCCCGCCTTGTGCTAAAGCTATTAAAGGGGGTGGAACAGAACAAAGTGGGCTGCAGTCATGAGAAATCTCCTAGTTACCACCTGAGCTGGAACTAACAAGAACTGTACCAGGGGAAAGGATTGGGCCCAGACTAAGAAGGAGTCTAGTCTGTGAAAGAAGCTTATTGGAACATCTCTGAGGGTGAGATTTACCTGTATGCAGATTCTCAATGTATTAGGCTTAGACTTGCGTGTTTTTGCTTTATTTTACTTGGTGATTTACTTTGTTCTGTCTGTTATTACTTGGAACCACTTAAATCCTACTTTTTATACTTAATAAAATCACTTTTGTTTATTATTAAACCCAGAGTAAGTGATACCTGGGGGAGTACACAGCTGTGCATATCTCTCTATCAGTGTTATAGAGGCCGGACAATTTATGAATTTACCCTGTATAAGCTTTATACAGAGTAAAAAGGATTTATTTGGGGTTTGGAACCCATTGGGAGCTGGGTGTCTGGGTGCTGAAGACAGGAACACTTTCTGAGCTGTTTTCTGTTAAGTCTGCAGCTTTGGGGGCGTGGTTCAGACCCTGGGTCTGTGTTGCACCAGGCTTGCGTGTCTGGCTCAACAAGACAGAGTTCTGGAGTCCCAAGCTGTCAAGGTTCCTTCCCCACTCTGAACTCTAGGGTACAGATGTGGGGACCTGCATGAAAACCTCCTAAGCTTACTTTTACCAGCTTAGGTTAAAACTTCCCCAAGGTACAAAATTTTTTTACCCTTGGATTTCCACTGCCACCACCAAACTTTATCTGGGTTTACTGGGAAACGTGGTTTGGACACGTCTTTCCCCCCAAAATCCTCCCAACCCTTGCACCCCACTTCCTGGGGAAGGTTTGGTAAAAATCCTCACCAACTTGCATAGGTGACCACTGACCCAAACCCTTGGATCTTAGAACAATGAAAAAGCATTCAGTTTTCTTACAAGAAGACTTTTAATAGAAGTAAAGGAATCCCCTCTGTAAAATCAGGATGGTAGATACCTTACAGGGTAATTAGATTCAAAACATAGAGAATCCCTCAAGGCAAAACCTTAAGTTACAAAAAAGACACACAGACAGGAATAGTCATTCTATTCAGCACAGCTCTTTTCTCAGCCATTTAAATAAATCATAATCTAACACATACCTAGCTAGATTACTTACTAAGTTCTAAGACTCCATTCCTGTTCTGACCCCAGCCAAAGCATCACACAGACAGACACAGACCCTTTGTTTTTCTCCCTCCTCCCAGCTTTTGAAAGTATCTTGTCTCCTCATTGGTCATTTTGGTCAGGTGCCAGCGAGGTTACCTTTAGCTTCTTAACCCTTTACAGGTGAGAGGATTTTTCCTCTGGCCAGGAGGGATTTTAAAGGGGTTTACCCTTCCCTTTATATTTATGACACAAGCCATCAAAGAAAGTGGGCTCAGAGGTAGTTTCAGCACATCAGGTGACAGTCCCAAGGGGGTTTCTGTGACCGAACCCATCACAGGTACCTTCTTTGCGCTTTGTGAAATCTGCAGTGAAAGTGTTCTTAAAATGAACCACATGTGCTGGGTCCTCATCCGAGACTGCTATAACATCAAATATATGGCAGAATGTGAGTAAAACAGAGCAGGGGACATACAATTCTCCCCCAAAGAGTTCATTCACAAATTGAATTAACGCGTTATTTTTTTAACACGCGTTATCAGCATGGAAGCATGTCCTCTGGAATCGTGGCTGAAGCATGAAGGGGCATACGAATGTTTGGCATATCTGGCACATAAATACCTTGCAATGCCAGCTACAAAAGTGCCATGCAAATGCCTGTTCTCACTTTCTGGTGACATTGTAAATAAGAAGAGGGCAGCATTATCTCCTGTAAATGTAAACAAACTTGTTTGTCTTAGCAATTGGCTGAACAAGAAGTAGGACTGAGCGGATTTACATGGTTTTGTTTTTGAGTGCAGTTATGTAATAAAAAAAATCTACATTTGTAAACTGCACTTTCACGACAAAGAGATTGCACTACAGTACTTGCATGAGGTGAAATGAAAAATACTATTTCTTTATTATTTTTACAGTGCAAATATTTGTAATAAAAATAATACACACTTCGATTTCAATTACAACACAGAATACAATATTTGTGAAAGTGTAGAAAAACATCCAAAATATTTAATACATTTCAATTGGTATTCTATTGTATTACAGTGCGATTAAAACTGCGATTAATTGTGATTAATTTTTTAATCACGATTAATTTTTTTGAGTTAATCCCGTGAGATAACTGTGATTAATTGACAGCCCTAATTTTTATCTAACTGCTCAGCCTGTATGCCATGAACACAACAGGATCGATGTAATTGATGGCATGTTAGACATGAGTGGGGATTGAATGAGGGATCTCAAGAGCGCATTCCCTTTCATTCGGACTCCTGTGTCCCCCCTCTGCTGAGCAGTGGCAGACATCCAGGGTCTTGCAGATCAGTTTCCCAGATGAGGGTAAATCAGCAATACAGCGTCTGGTTCTTTCCTAAAGGTCTGCTCTCACTGCAGAGATAACTTGAGTGATGCTGGTGTTAGCTCCTCTTGAGTCAGCTCAGCTCCAGTGAGAGCTCCACACTGCAAAATGACACTGGCCTGCAAACGTGAGCTCACTTGAGCTGTCGCCTCTCCCACCAGCACTGGAACCAGGGGCGAAGGTATAGGGGGCCATTCCCCTCCCCACTTTTTAACAAAAGAAACATATGCGTTATGGGAAAAACAATTGTACTGCTAAAGGCCAAGACACACTGTGTACTCCTGGGGGAATTCTGCGCCACTGCACAAGTGTAGAATTCATGTCCCCTGCAGATTTCTTTTTTCCACGTAGAATAATAGATTCTGCCAGAGAAGCACTGCAATTACACCTTTCGCCCACCAGGGGCTGCTGTGGCGCCAGAAGAGAAGGCAGCTGGCTCACCACCGGAGCAGATAGCTGCAGAGGGGGAAGTGGCACTTTGGCCTTGGCCCCCCACTTCTACAAAGATTCCGGTGTCCTTGGCCTCTCCCCTTCTTCGGCTGGCTAGCTCAGCTTAGAAGCACCACCGCGACCGAGGAAAGGATCTGTGAGGATGGTGTGGATTGCACCCTCAGCAAGTTTGCAGATGACACTAAACTGGGAGGAGAGGTAGATACGCTGGAGGGTAGGGATAGGATACAGAGGGACCTAGACACATTAGAGGATTGGGCCAAAAGAAATCTGATGAGGTTCAACAAGGACAAGTGCAGAGTTCTGCACTTAGGACGGAAGAATCCCATACACCACTACAGACTAGGGACTGAATGGCTCGGCAGCAGTTCTGCAGAAAAGGACCAAGGGGTTACAGTGGATGAGAAGCTGGATATGAGTCAACAGTGTGCCCTTGTTGCCAAGAAGGCCAATGGCATTTTGGGATGTATATGTAGGGGCATTGCCAGCAGATCGAGGGACGTGATTGTTCCCCTCTATTCGACATTGGTGAGGCCTCATCTGGAGTACTGTGTCCAGTTTTGGGTCCCACACTACAAGGAGGATGTGGAAAAATTGGAAAGCATCCAGTGGAGGGCAACAAAAATGATTAGGGGACTAGAACACATGACTTATAAGGAGACGCTGAGGGAACTGGGATTGTTTAGTCTGCAGAACAGAAGAATGAGGGGGGATTTGATAGCTGCTTTCAACTACCTGAAAGGGGGTTCCAAAGAGGATGGATCTAGACTGTTCTCAGTGGTACCAGATGACAGAACAAGGAGTAGTGGTCTCAAGTTGCAGTGGGGGAGGTTTAGGTTGGATATTAGGAAAAACTTTTTCACTAGGAGGGTGGTGAAGCACTGGAATGCGTTACCTAGGGAGGTGGTGGAATCTCCTTCCTTTGAGGTTTTTAAGATCAGGCTTGACAAAGCCCTGGCTGGGATGATTTAGTTGGGGATTGGTCCTGCTTTGAGCAGGGGGTTGGACTAGATGACCTCCTGAGGTCCCTTCCAACCCTGATATTCTATGATTCTATGTGTGCGTGGACAGGGCTCCAGTTGAGGCAACATTGGAGCTAACTCTGCACTGAAGATCAGCACTGGGGAAAAATCACCCAAAACTTTTTTTGGGTGAAAAATGCAGATGCCGTGCCTCCAAAACATTTTGTAAATTCAGGGTGGTTTTGCCGAGTTGTTCATATCAGGGGGTGTATTTTTACAAAGTCAGAACATTTTGTTTAGACATTTGCTCAGTGAAACCTTTCCACCTTTTTAGTGCAGAGCAGATTTTCCTTTCAAAACTTCCATCAATTTTATTTTCTAAAAATTATTTAAAATCCACTCGCAATCAAAACAAACTGTTTTATTCTACCCAAAACGATTTTTTCCCCCAATTCACTGAAAATTTCAAAACACTTCATTTTTGGGTGGACCTGAAACAATTTCTCTCCCAGCCCCTACTTTTCCTATTTGCCAATGAACCCCAAATGTTGTTGGTTCCTGAAGGTAACTTGCGTGGGAGGGTGTGTTCCTCCCTGGAGACAGGCCTCACAGCTTGCTCCTGACCATGCACGTGTTGCATCTGATCAGCCCTGATCATGTCTTGCATAGCTGGCATCCCCCTACCTAAAGCCTCGCCCCTCACCCCAAGAACTCTGGGATATGTATGAGGCACCGTGTGTGGGTGGTGAGCTCAAATCCTAAACCTTGTAGATTCTGAGCAGGGCTTTGCATTCGATCCAGCAAGCTGGTGGAGCTCACACCCTGGGTTTGTTGCGGTCTCTACTTACCAGGCCAGTGGGCAGCTGGGTGCTGTATGAGCTGGAGTTTCCATGTAGGTTTTCCTACCAACCCCAGCTGGCTAAACGTTCACTGTGGTCTCTATAGCACAACCTGTGGACAGGGATCCAGTCCGAGCCAGAGGGCACATAAGCAATAACAACTGCTGTTCTACAGCATTCTCAACCACAGAGCCCAGCGCACATTACAAGGGGGTCCCTGCCAGGGGAGCTGTAAGCCCTCATATGTTTTGATTGTGCAAAGATGATCCAAAAGGGAACCCCAATTTGTTCCCCAGACTGCTGGGTCAATAGCACAAGGATTACTCTCAGCACGCTGGAAATTGAGGCTAGATGCAGACAGCTTTCGCAAACCCAAGGGTTTAGTCTTCGCCAGATTGAAGCTAGGGCTCATCCATCCTGTGATATCAGAGAAGCAAAGCGATCCCAGACAACGTGAGTGACAACTGTGTCAGTGGCTGTACCAGAGAGTGTGTGTGTGAGAACTTCCCTCTGATGTACAAGCCAGGATGTGAAATTTTTAGTAGCAGTATGAGATTAGTAACTGAGACTGGGGCCCTGTTGTGCCAGGTGCTGCACAGACACACAGTGAGAGACAGGCCCTGCCCCAGCTGAGATCAGGGCCCCGTGGGGCGGGGCGCTGCACAGGCACACAGCGAGAGACGGGCCCTGTCCCAGCTCAGATCGGAGCCCTGTTGTGTCCCTGCCTTAAAGTGCTACAATCTGAAAGACAAAGGGTGGGAGGGGAAACTGAGGCACAGAGTGGGGCAGTGACATGCGGAGGACAGTTAGCCTTCAGAATAAGCCCAGCAGCCAGCCATCCCAAGCCTGTCTCACTATGCATTGAGCAGGGGTCACCCATCACGTTCAGATGTGAAGTCCAGAAAACCAAGCGTGTCTCACATGCCCACTGAGCACTCCCTTGGCCTGCCCTCCATAGGGAGCTGCAGCAGCGACCTCAGGACAATAGGCGAGGCTGAGACACAGGGGCCATTGAGGAGGGCTTGGCCAGCCCACTCTGCCCCCTGCCTCTCAGCATGAGGCAAGCAGCCCCATGACTAGCACTCCCTGGGGCTCGCATGAGTGAAGATGACTGAATGGCACTGACCTTCTCTGTGACAGGCAGCCTCACCAGCCTGTCAGGACACACCCCCAAGTCCTTTTGGGAAGGGTTAATGATCCTGGTCCCTTTAATGACCAGAGCAGATCATGTGGCTGGTGGGAAATGAGCAAATTGCTTATTGCAGCTGAGCAGCCAAGCCTCAGGATAAGGTCAGCCTCAGCATAGCTGCAGCTACAGCTTTTCAGTGTGCGTGTGTATTGGACACTGGGCCAGATCCCCAGCTCATGTCAATGGGCCATGGCTCCATTGAAGTCAATGGGCCAGATCTGCAGCCCCAGCACTAGTGGCTCCTTCTCCCAGAAACAGTGGGTCTGAAAATGCCTTTTATTTCCACAGGAAATTTTGAATTGTTGGCAAAAACAACCAGAAATCAAAATATTTCCATTTGGAAACATCACTGTGGTGCCTCATGGGAGCTGTAGTTCTGGTGCCTCATGCATCCCCTGGTTCTCCTCTCTAGGCCAGGTTTCTTGGCCAGACTACACCTCCCATGATGCACTGCAGTCTCCCCTCATGGTGAAGGGAGTGGGTGTGTCATGAAAGCCCCTGACCATTCATGGGAAATGTAGTCTGGCCCAGGAGCCCAACCTACACAGAAGAACAGAAACAAAGAGCAAATGAACTACAACTCCCATGAGGAATGAACGCAGTAATTCCTGATTGAAATATTTTTTTTGAGTTTGGGGTGTTTGGTCTTTTTAATGAAAAAAATCCAAATTTTCTGAGGAAAGCGGGCACCTCTCTCAAAAAATGTGTTTAGCTGAAAACCCCATTTCCACTAAAAAACAGTCTTAATGGAAATTTTTCAACCAGCAAGTCTCTTAGATCAAGCACCTTGATTTGATCCCTGTGTACAGAGCTGGGAGAATTATTTATTTGTATTGACAAACAGATCCTTCATCGAAAAATGCATTTTTCAGCATTCCCCCCTGAAAAGTCAAAACATTTCTTTTCAAGATGTTTGTGTCATTTTTCACTTTGCTTTTTTGAATTCAAATTTGCCCCATTTTTTTCAAAACATGCAAAAAAGGAGAAATCCACCCAAAAAACAGGTGATTAGAAATGAACAATGTAAACAGAATTTCATTTGACTCACCCAGGATCTGTAGACTAAAAAGCATGAGCCCCTCCTATCTCAGCTAACAGACCTGAATAGAAGCTCTGTGTGGCTTGAAAGCTTGGCTCTTCCACCAGCAGAAGCTGGTCCATTAAAAGATATTATCTCATTCAGCTGTCAGCTCACAGCCAGCAGCAGGCTTTACATGATGCAGCCACTAGAGGGAGAAAGCGCCCCATATTGAGTTCTTGTGGTTTCTCCAGGAAGAGCATGACCTAGGGGTTAGAGCAATTTTTGCTCCCCTCTCCCTCCCAGTTCAACTACAATTTTTGCTCCGTTCTAGTTCTGTATCCTCCATCTTCCTAATTTACTCTGCACCTGCTCTGGGAATTTCCAAGCAGGAGAGCACTGTGTTTGTACATCCCTGTTTGAGCTAGGGGAAGGAGCAGTAGCTACAATTCAATGTCAAGGCCCGTCTGTTTATCCTGAACACTGTGTGCTTGTGCACACAGCTTGTAAAGGGGACACAGGAAAGCTGCTGATGGCTCAGGAAAATGCTATATTTAACCTCCTATGTCCTACGCTGTTCTTAGGAGGGATCAGATATTTTGCTTTATGATTCTGATGAGGCCAAAGTAAAGGAACAAAATTCCCCTAGCTCATGGGTCCCTTCACAGATCCCACACAGGTGTGTGTATGGGTGTCTCCCCCTCCATCTTCATAAAGCTGCTGCCTTCTCCTCTTTCAACCCTCTCCTCTGCCATGACGCCCAGAGATCTCTCCCTGTTCTGATCTAGGGTCCTCATCCTCTCAGAGAAGGGATTGCCGGGGTGCCACGGTTCTGTGAGGGGGCACGCAGGGGGCATTTCCTGAACTCAGGAATACACAGGCCGACAGCTGGTTGTTTAATTGAATAAGGCACGTATCAGGGATATAGTTCTTTGAATTCAAGCTTAGAGGCTGAAGCAGCAGACAGTAGGGACCAATATTCATTGTATCAATGTAGTATCAGCCAAGATCGGGGTCCCCACTGTGCCAGGTACTGCACACATTAGTAAGAGAGAGTCCCTGCCCCAAAGAGCTAGCTAGATAAGATTAGACAAAGTATTATTAACTTCCTCATTTTCTCAGTCAGGGCAGGGCCTGTCTCTCGTCATGTGTCTGTGTAGCGCCCGGCCCCACAAGAGCTGGATCTCAGCTGGGGCAGGGCCTGTTTCCGTGTGTGTGTCCGGGCTGAGCAGAGCCCAGCATGACCAGACCCTGATCTCAGCTGGAGCCTCTAGACACTACCATAACATGAATAATAGCAGTAATAATCAAGTCCCTCCAGACCTTTTGGGCATCCTTAGCTCCCATCGCACAATACCCCAGTCCTGACTATTTTTAACCACTCCTCTGGTACTGGCCCTCCAGCATGAGGATTACCTGTGGGGGTGTAACGTAGTCTGCCGTGTCCATGACCCTGTTGGTGTATTTGCCGAAGCCCTTCACCTTAGTCACCACAGAGGACTCAATGGAGGTGTCCCGCACCTGGTACGCCTTCTCATGGAGAAACACCCAGCTGGGGGGGGGAGAGGGACAGAGACCCACATTAGCCTCTCACCGGAGGGGCAGGCTGGGGAAACTCCCCCACAATTCGCCAACCTGGGACAGGCTCGGTAGAGAGCTGTGAAGATCCCTTTTCATTGTCCCCAACTCTTGGGATTTTATTGGGAGTCTTTGCTGGCCTTGCTAAAGCCCCACCTCCTGGAGTCATGGGATTTAGTGACAACCTTAGGTCTTGTCTAAATGCAAATGGTTTTGTTTTCGGGTTAATTTTAGTTTTCTTCAGCCTAAACTGCATTGGGTCCACACAGTTGTCCTGTTTTCAACCGAACCAGTGTCTTGTGCCGCATTCATCAATCCGTTTTGGAAGCGGGTGAACTCTTTCAGACTGAGTTCCTGGAATTCCCTTTCAAAACGATAATTTTGCTCCTGACCTCCCTCCTGCTGCCATCAAACACTACACTGCTGCCCACCTGGAGCAGCTCGTCCGTTTACCTGCGTTCCTTGCTGTCGGATCACCTCCCTGTTTAAATGCTGTCACACAGCCAGCAGCGCCCCTTGGCGAGCTGAGGTCACACACTTTGCTTTCATCAACAGAAGCCAAATGCAAGTGTCTAGCCCTGCTGATTACCAAGAAGAACATGATAACAGGACCCCCATGTCGCCTACCAGCTCAGGAACCAGAAGGCAAAGGAATTTTATACGATTGTTGCCTGATTTTGGGGGCGGGTTGATTCAGTAACCCCAGTTACTGAAATGACACTTCCTTCTAAAAAGCGGCAGCAAATGTTAAAATGTCCCTTTAAAATAACAAGTGAGCGGAGCGGGCTCAGAGCCAGCCTGGCTGTAAAAGACACACAGAGCTCTTCTTCCTACACATCTCGTGCCACCTAGTGGCCCCCTGCAGATTCTTCTCTGCAGTTATATCCCCACCACCTTCACTGCTTTTTCTTGTTGCTCCGTGGTAGATTTTCCAAAAGTGCCCAGGTAATGGAGGATCTAACGTCCCAGGACTTAGGAGCCCGAAAAAGAGATTTTCAAAAGAGCACAAAGTCAGATTTTTTTTTGCAGTCACCTGGCACACGATGGGGGCCAAATTCACCAAGCACATGATGGCTCCTGGTGCAGCCTAATTGTTTACAAAAAAGAAAAAAGAAAAGGAGTACTTGTGGCACCTTAGAGACTAACCAGTTTATTTGAGCATGAGCTTTCGTGAGCTACAGCTCACTTCATCGGATGCATAGCATATTGTGGAAACTGCAGAAGACATTATATACACACAGAGACCATGAAACAAAACTTCCTCCCACCCCACTGTCCTGCTCGTAACAGCTTATCTAAAGTGATCATCAAGGAGGGCCATTTCCAGCACAAATCCAGGTTTTCTCACCCTTCCCCCCCCCCCCCCCCCCACAGACACACATACAAACTCACTCTCCTGCTGGTAATAGCCCATCCCTCTTTGAAACCTCTCTTTATAATGCGCATGATAATCAAGGTGGGTCATTTCCAGCACTAACCCAGGTTTTCTCACCACCACCACCCCCCCCCACACACACCCCCCCCTCCAAAAACCACACACACAAACTCACTCTCCTGCTGAAGTGAGCTGTAGCTCACGAAAGCTCATGCTCAAATAAACTGGTTAGTCTCTAAGGTGCCACAAGTACTCCTTTTCTTTTTTCTTTTTACGAATACAGACTAACACGGCTGTTACTCTGAAACCTGTAATTGTTTACAAGAACTCAGGGCCAATCGCGAAGATATTTTGGAAATCTGGGCTTTTGTTTTGGGGCATGAAAGGGAGTGAAAGGTTTTTGAAAATCTGGCCCTGAACCTCATTGGAAATCACAGGGATTTAGGATGAAATAATCCAAAGCATCTAAGTGATTTAGGAGCACAAGTCCCATTTTCAAAAGTGCTAAGGGGGTCACCGGGGCAGGGGGTGAAGGAGAGGGGGCTGTGTGAATGTCACTGGGCTGGGGGACCATGCAAGGATCACTGGGCTGCGGGGGAAGGGGTGCATGAGAGCCACGAGGGTTGTGGTGGGGGCTAGAGGGGGCTCAGCAGCCCCACGCTGTCTGTGGTACAGCATCCCTTTTGGGGAAGGACTGGAGTTTAATTCCCTTGGCCTTCACTGATGGTGAAGAAAGTGCCCCACCCACCCAGCCCCCCCCCGATGCATCCCCATCCCCGCCCATCAACCCCCTGCTCTGTCCTCCCAGCCCCTCCTCCCCGCTCACACAACCTCTGCTGCACCCCTTCCTCCCAGCCCCACCCCCAGCTCACACAGCCCCCCAGCTCACCCTCAGCTCACACAACCTTCCCCACCCTCACTTCTCAGATCCACACAGAGCCCTACCTCTCCTGTTCACACAGAGTCACACATACACACCAGCCCTGCTCGGACACCCAACCCAAAGACTGTCTTTACACTCTCCTGCGGGGAAGCTGATGGGCGGGGATGGGCACTGTCAGGCGGGACAGTGTGTACAACCATGCACCAAGGACTTCTCCAAAACCAGCCTCCCACCCTTCGATTCAGCACATTGGTGGCAAAAAGGGGATAGCTGCCTCTCTAGGTGATGCTGTCTGGCCCCAGTGGTTAGGGCCAGCAGGGCTCAGACCTCTTGTGTCCCCCAACGCAGCCCCACCTGGCAACGCCCATCAGCAGCAAGGAGCGGGGAGGAGAGAGACCCTTGCTGTTGGACGAGTTGATTACATTCCTCCCAGAGAGCATCTCCTTCCCACCCCGACCCCTGTGCAACCCACATGCAGGGCTGGGTCGGTGGGCAAGCGGGACTCTTTAGCCTGGGGAGTGATTCTGTGCCAAGGTGGGGTTGACTCATCCCCCAGCCTCCTTCCTCCGGGAGCGGGGCTCTTTGGAGATCAGTGTATGATGGTACCCACCCTGGAGAATAATTCTCCTGGTCCTCTGGGACGAGGCCCAAGGGGAAAGGGGTTTGGCCATGAAGCCCGAGTGCCAGGGAGACTCCCCTGGCCTGGGGGGCACTCACCCAATGAAGTATGAGATGACGAGCAGCTGCACAATCCGGTTGATCACGCCAACAGTCCAGCTCTTCACCACCACCGACTTGGTGGTCTCATAGGTGAAGAACTCAGCTACGCAGTTCATACTGGAGGAGAGCATGGGCATCAGGAGCAGGGCGTGGCCCACCAGCCCAGGGCAGACGGGATGCCTGGACCAGAGACTAGGAGGCAAGGGGTACCCCAGGGGGGTGATGGATGCCCAGGGCTAATTGGGAGGGCTGTCCCTTTAAGATAGGGAACAGAAGTGGAGTCTTCCTGTGCCCTGCGGCTACTCTGGGCTGCCTGGAGCCAAGGGACCCCTTTAATATACTCCCCCCCGCCCCCCGTGGTGATGCCATCAGGGAAAGGTGGGGCTTCCTAGCCCATCCATTACCAGTTGGAGTCTCTGGGGTGTGTGTGGGGGGGTGGGAAGGTCTTTAATGCATTCCATGAGTCCAGAAAGGAATCTGCTCTCTGCACATTTCATCTCAGCTCTCATCCTTCCTGCAACAGCTCTGCTGGTGCCCCTCACTTCCAACCCGAACCCCTGTCCCAGCCATGGGCTCCCCCCACCCCACCGCACCCCAGCTCTGCTGGTGTCCCTCAATCTCAACCTGCAGCCCCTGGCTATCCCATCCCTGGCCCAACACACAGGCAGCTGTGGAAGAATAGCCAGAAAGGAGAGCCAGCTAAACAAATACCACACTGATTTTTCTCTGGAGACAAATTAGCAGCTGGTGGAATATGCTGGGCAGTGGCAGTCCCTGAGCCTGAGGTTCTGTAATTATCCTCAGAGCATGCACAGTATGAGCTGATGCAGGGCTCTTGCTTGGCTTCCCCTGGGGGTCCATCCCCAGGGGTGAGACAGATCCCCATCCCCCAGGGCCCAGGCTATCTGTGGCCCTGACCCCTCTGCTTAGGCTGCCAAGAGGGAGTCACCTGAGTAACTCGCGCCAGTGGGACTGGTGGCTTCTGCAGTGTTTGACACCCCCATTCTGCTAGAGAAAAGAAATGACCCCCAGTCGTTTCCCACAGCCCTAGGGGTGGATTTTCCAGGTCAGTTGGGGAAGGGTGTTGCGGAGACATGCAAATCCCACCAGGCCCCCTCCGAGCAGCAGCTCGCCCAGGCCGCAAGCCTCCCATGGACTATCCAGTAAGGTTTGCTCCTCCAAGGCACAGGGTGCTGTGTGAGCAGGAGCTGCAATGTAAGCGATGGCTAGGCTGCACAAGTATACTGCAATGGGGGCAGGTGTCTGGTGTAATCTCCCCTTGCCAGGCAGTTTCCCTTGGAAAGAGCACGGCAGCAGAGCGAGCCAGGCCTATGCAGAGGGGGAGCAGCCCCGTGGTTCTTTCAGTCAAGCTGTAGCAGCTTGCCAGGCCCCCAGTTTGTTAGTCACGGCGGCCTCCTCGGTCACACTACACAGGGATCGCAGCCTCCATTACAGTGTCCCAGTGGGGCGGTTCGCAGCTGACGGGGGCTACGAGCTGGGGGTCACCCCGGCTGTGCGGGACCATCCAGCGAGGTCAAAGCCGGGCGAAGGGGCGGCTGAGAGTCCGCAGGGTCAAGGTGGAGATGGGAGAGGGGCCTAGGGGTGTGGTCTGGCGATACAGGCCGGGGAGGGGGGGTTTGCGGGCGGTGTCTAGGGGGATGGCGGAGGGAGGGGGCTGGGGGGAGGCTCCGTGTGCGCGCGGCCCCAGCTCCACCTCCCATCCCGGCGCTGCCAGACAAGACTGCCCCATCGAGCCGAAGCCGCACTCGGACTCTATGGTAGGAGCAGTGCGCACGCGCGAGGCGCCCTTCATGGCCGGCGTCTCTATGGTAGCGCGGGCCGGAAGGTGGAGGGAGGGAGGTTTCCGGTGAGGAGGGAAGCTCTGCATGAGGTTCGTGCTGCGCAGGCGGGAACTCGCTCCGGGGGGTGGGGGTACGGGTACGGGTACGGGTACCTGGGGCAGAGGTGGGTCAGTGCCCGGGGCAGGGGGTTCCGGGGCAGGGAGGGGAAGTGGGGAGGGTCGGTGTCTGGGGATGGGGTTGGCGCAGGGTGGGGTGTGTGTTGGGGTTCCGGGGCAGGGAGGGGAAGTGGGGGGCAGGGGGTTCCGGGGCAGGGGGTTCCGGGGCAGGGAGGGGATGTGGGGAGGGTCGGTGTCTGGGGGTGGGGTTGGCGCAGGGTGGGGTGTGGGGTTGGGGTCGGGGGGGGGCAGGGGGTTCCAGGGCAGGGAGGGGATGTGGGGAGGGTCGGTGTCTGGGGGTGGGGTTGGCGCAGGATGGGGTGTGTGTTGGTGCTGGGGTCGGGGGGGGCAGGGGGTTCTGGGACAAGGAGGGGATGTGGGGAGGGTCGGTGTCTGGGGGTGGGGTGTGGTGTTGGGGTCGGGGGGGGCAGGGGGTTCCAGGGCAGGGAGGGGAAGTGGGGAGGGTCGGTGTCTGGGGGTGGGGTTGGCGCAGGGTGGGGTGTGTGTTGGGGTTGGGGGGGACAGGGAGGGGATTGGTCTCTAGGAGGGTCTGGTGGCGGGGTGAAGCCAGGGATGGGGAGGGTTCTGTGTGATCCTTCTGCTGGGGCTCAGCCTCCAGCCCCTGGAGACCTCTGTAATGCTCTCCAACTGCCCAGGCCCGGCTGGGTGAGGCTCGCTGGTTGGATGGGAGCCAGCCCCTGTATCTACTCTATGGCTACCCCATGGGTTCAGTCTCTGGGGGTTCCTGAGCTGGGTCCCTGCTGGGCCTCATCTGCTGGTGGAGTCATCTCTCTCCTTTCTCCCCAGGTGCTTCGCGGCTTCTTCCCCCCTGTGCTACTCTGGGCATGTGGGACTTGGGAGGGGACTGAAGAACTTCATCATCTCTGGAGAGCTCCCTGACTGAACCTAGTCTCCAAAGCTCTCCCAAACCGGTTGCTGGGAGACGGACCCCACCAGAGTGGGCGAGGTGGGGAGGGGCCATCATGGCGGACACGCTGGAGTTCAACGAAATATACCAGGAGGTGAAGGGGTCCATGGTGAGAGACGCAAGAAGCCTGGAAAGCCATGCCTTCCTGGGGGTGGGAAGCACAGAGTCTGGGAAGGTGTCGTTATTGTGGCTGGTTGAGTGGTGTGTCTAGGGCTGAGAGAAGGTGCTGAACCATGGTTCTGATTTCATTACAGCTCTCAAGCTAAGTGGTGTCACGGCTGGAGTGCCACCCCAAAGTAAAACCTAGAAGCTGTAAGTGACTTGGGGGAGGGGTGTGTGCTTTTCCCCTGAGTCATTACAGAGCCCACAGATCAAGCAGCATGCTAGGGGAGCTGGGATGAGACAAAACATGGCCAGATCCCTGTAGGTATTAAAGATCCAGTGACACTTTCCTGGGTGTTGGGGAGTTAGCACCAGTGTCCTGGCTGCATTCCTGCTCTGGTAGGTAACACTCAGCTGACTGAAGTTCACAGCCCTTTGGACTTCAGGGAGCAGACTCCTTGCATTTCGTTCTAAACTCTTGCACGATGTCACCAAGTGCTGTGGGAACTGATGTGTGGCCTAGCCTGAATGGCTGAAACTTGGGAGCCTTTCAGAAAATGCAATGCAAGATCCTGTTTATTCCCAGACATGAGTGTTCAAGTGATCTCTCTCCTGCCATCCATCTCCACCCTCTGACAAACAGAGGCTAGGGACACCATTCCTTACCCATCCTGGCTAATAGCCATTAATGGACCTAACCTCCATGAATTTATCCAGTTCTCTTTTAAACCCTGTTATATTCCTAGCCTTCACAACCTCCTCAGGCAAGGAGTTCCACAGGTTGGCTGTGCACTGTGTGAAGAACTTCCTTTTATTTGTTTTAAACCTGCTACCCATTAATTTCATTTGATGGCCCCTAGTTCTTATATTATGGGAACAAGTAAATAATTTTTCCTTATTCACTTTCTCCACACCACTCTTGATTTTATATAGCTCTATCATATCCCCCCTTTTTCAAGCTGAAAAGTCCTAGCCTCTTTAATCTCTCCTCATATGGGACCCGTTCCAAACCCCTAATCATTGCCAATTTACAGTGAAGGTGCATGGTGCCCTGAGCTTCATAAATGAGTCGGTTTCCATGCCAAGAAATCCAAATCTTTGGCTGTTGGTAGTGATGGTTACACTGGGGAATGTTGTCCCTACATATGAGAAATGCCCTTGATTGGGCTATTGTTCCTAAGTGGCCAGTCAGTCCTCAAGCTAAAGCGAATACAGGCTTTATTGTGCCACTCTGGCTGACTTAAACTGCAGAGCTGGTGCTATGGCCCTGTGATGCATATGGGGGTAGTTGGAGGGGGGAATCTTGGAGTGAAGCTTGCATGCGGGTGAGGGAGTGTGTTTGGGGTGGTGTTAGTTGGATATGGGGTGAGTGCACCCCGTGTGGGAGAGGAGAGATGGTGGGGTCTCTGTTTTAAGTGCATGGGGGTGGGTGTTAAGTAGCCTTTTCCCTGGAAGAGGAAGGGTGTGACTGGCTGATGTGGGGTTCCGGGTGTATTCTTTGACACCATTCCAGAGTGTCACCACTGTTGTTCTTGCCAGCGTGTTGTCCCTGTGCCCCCTACCAACCCATCTCTCTCTGTCAGAATGATGGGCGGCTGCGGCTGAGCCGCCAGGGTGTCATCTTCAAGAACAGCAAGACAGGCAAGGTGGACAACATCCAGGCCTCAGAGCTAGCAGAGGGCATCTGGCGCCGTGTGGCACTAGGCCACGGCCTCAAGCTGCTCACCAAGAATGGACACGTCTACAAGTATGACGGCTTCAGGGAATCGGTGAGACCTTTGGCCTGGCTGACTCCCCCTCCTAGAAGCTCCCACCCCACTGCGTGTCAGGACTCCCAGGGGGAATTTATGTGGGTGGGCATCCCCAACCAGCTACAAGGTGACAATTGCTTGGCAACCTCCCGGATTTGCCCGTGGCATTAGTGCCTCAGTGCAGCCCACATGCTCACGAGCCCTGGATCCCATGTGGCTCTGTGTAAACACCTCTCTCGTCCTGCCGTAAGGATCCTGTTCTTGGCCCAAACCGTTTGCCATGAGTTTTAGCTTCCAGGCTCTCTCCTAGGAGTCTTTTTCAATTAATTGTGTTTATTATGGTAGTGCCTAAGGGTCAGCTGAAAATGGGTCCCATTGCCCTAGGCTCTGTACAGAGTAGTAGATAGTCTCCGCCCTGAAGAATTTAGTCTAAATAGACCAGACAGACACTGGGTCGGGAGTGGGAGTGGAACGCACAAGCCCAGTGAACTGTGTGATGGCAGCAAGTGTCTTGTTAGTGCCCTGGTGTTCTTTCCTGGTGGGTGTAGTTAGGAGGGGATCAGCCGAAGGGAATGGGGGGAGAGAATGGAACAGGTATTGAGGGAAATTTCAGTGAAGAGACTGTGAGCGAGGGGCAGTGTTCCCTCTAATTTTTCCCACTTATGTGTGGAATGAATTTTGTTATGTGCACCAATATGGAGGTGATGTGTGGCACAAACAAAATTCATGTGGTGGGGTGGGGCCAAGGAGTTTGGAGTATGGGAGGGGGCTCAGGGCTGGGGCAAAGGGTTAGGGTGCGGTCTCTGGGGTGGGGCTCAGGGCTGGGGCAGAGGGTTGTGGGGGGAGGTGAGGGTTCCAGCTGTGGGTGTGGTCTCTGGCAGGGCCATCCCTAGTGGGGTGTGGGGCCTGGGACAAATCAGCCTGTATGGGCCCCCCCTTAACATTTTTTATAAGGTGAAATCTGGTGTGGGGAGGGGACACCAGTGCTGCGGGGCGAGGGATGATGCAGAGTCACAGGGTGGCACCTGTGCTAGGGGATCCTGCAAAAGGGAGGGGTCCGGGGTAGAAGGGCAATGGATGGGGTCAGCCTGGCCCTGGCTTGTTCCGGCAGCACTAGGATGGTGGCAGCAGGCGAGCAAGAAAAAGAAATACAACGCGCGCTTCCTGCTGGCGAGTGCGGGCCCGACCCCCGCTGCCGGCGCCAGGCCCCCCTGCTAACCTCCTGGGGTGGCCTGGGCCCTCTAACCCCACCCCTCCTGGGCCAGCCTATCGCCCCCCGCACGACCCACACACACTGAAGTGTGGGGCCTGGAACAGTTGTCCCGGTTCACCATACTAAAGGGACGGCGCTGGGGATGAGGGGCTTGGGGTGCAGGCTGTCCTGAGGCTATGGCGGGGAGAAAGGACTCCCCCCAGCTCTCTCTCCCCTCAGCAGCACCTGGGCTGGGGGGGAGGGGTGCCTCTCATGGCTGTGGCAGGTCCAGGCTGGGGCTGGATTTTGGCTGGGGGAGGGGCACTTCTTCCCTGACCGTGGCAGGTCTGTAGCCGGGCTGGGTTGCGTCCGGGGCTGTGGGAGAGGAATCTCTCCCCACCACAGCCCTGAGTGCCTGCGCAGCACTTAATAGGCTGCTGCACGGTCACACAGCTTAAAGGGAACTTGGGCGAGTGGGAGGGCTGGAACAAACAGCCCATCAGCACCAGGTAGAAAAAGTCCAGTCAAACTGCAGGGAGTTCTTTGAACATGTAAGTGTCCCTGCTTTGGCTGCAGCTGCTCTGATCAGCTGGAGACTCTGGCTGACTCCTCTGCAGGTGCCAGTCATGTAGTGGGTGTATCCCTCCGAGAGGTTTCAGCTCCACGTGAGCATCCAGCAAAGATGCAGGGCTGGTAACTCCTGTTTGCTCTCCCTTAGCTCTGTGGTCGTAGTTCTCCTAGTGACTGATTCTTTCCCCAGCTCACTTGCTTCCTGGCACATGCTGTGTGTTGCAGCGAGCCATCCTAGATGGGAGAGCGCTGGAGCTCCCCGCTGGTGCTGTTTGTTACCAAGGGGGAGCTGTGGGGTAGTAGCAGTGGCCGGGCCTCTCTGGGAGGGAAGGAGCCCAGGAATCACGTCTCAGGCTGCTAGGTTATGGTGGCTTCTGATGGCTGTTCTCTACTTCCCACTCAGGAGTTTGACAAGCTGTCAGAATTCTTCAAGTCCCATTATCATCTGGAGCTGGCGGAGAAGGATCTGTGTGTGAAGGGCTGGAACTGGGGGACTGTGAAGTTTGGAGGTGACTCTGGGGCTATGTCTTCGCTGCTTGTGAAGCTTGGGACATGTTTACCTGTGGTAGCCTAACCCATGACAGTGCATTTACCCTGCTTTCACACTCCACACCTGTGCTGGCACTGTATCTGGTCCTGGCAAGCAATAGAGCTAGCTCCAGGTTCATAGCACCACAACTCCTTGTGTCACTCTGCTCGTATTCACGGGGCATTGGGGACGACTTGTCTGCCTGCCCTGGATGCTCATCCCTGGGCAGGTTAGCTGGCCTCCTCCTCTACCAGATGGAGGCAAGTGGAGAGGCTGCAAACGGAGAGCTGAGCAGAAGCAGACAGTCCATTTCCGGTCAGGGGGCTGATGGGAAGGGATTGGAGGATCTCATGTCTCAGTGGGTGTGAGCGCCTGTGGCTTTGTTTCTTGACTGCATCTACCTCGGGGCAGCAGTACGTGTTGACAGCCGCCTGCGGCATGTGGCTGTGTGAACACAAAGCACTTTGGGGAAGAACCTGTGACTGAGCTGGAGTTAAGCCTCCGGTGAAGACCAGCTCTGGGAGAAGAGGGGTGTATAACAGGGAGAGGAGCACAGCTCCTGCAGTGACTCGGATTTGGGGACTAGTGTTGGGAGTGGATGGCTCAGTGTGCTGCAGAGAGGGAGTAGTTTGTAGCTCCACCTTCTCCTGCAGGGGGCGCTGTGTTGTGGGGAGCTCTGAGTTGCTCCTGTCTGCTCAGTACCAGCTATGAGCAGCTCTAAGGTGCTCAGCCCTGTCCTTGCCATCTGGGCTGCTGAGTGCGGAGGCTGTCTGAAGGGAGGAGCAGCTGGCTGTGGGAGGTGCTCCATTGCCTCCTGCTGACTCACCGGGTCCCCCTCCCCGCAGGCCAGCTCCTGTCGTTTGACATCGGGGAGCAGCCCGTGTTCGAGATCCCGCTCAGCAATGTGTCCCAGTGCACCACGGGCAAGAATGAGGTGACGCTGGAGTTCCACCAGAATGACGACGCCGAGGTGTCGCTCATGGAGGTCCGCTTCTACGTGCCGCCCACTCAGGAGGATGGCTTGGATCCTGTGGAGGTGCGTGTGGGCCGGGGTAGGGGTGGTGTGGCCGACGTGGAGGTGGGAGTTCATGGGGGATGGGGTTGTGGCCTGTGTGAAGGTGCTTGGGGGGTTATGGGGGGCTGCATACAGCTGTCCGGAATAAAGCCCCCCATCCTCCCCCACCCTTAGGCCTTTGCCCAGAATGTGCTGTCCAAGGCGGACGTGATCCAGGCAACTGGGGATGCCATCTGCATCTTCCGGGAGCTGCAGTGCCTGACACCACGCGGCCGCTATGATATTCGCATCTACCCCACCTTCTTGCACCTGCACGGCAAGACTTTTGACTACAAGATCCCCTACACCACCGTGCTGCGTCTCTTCTTGCTGCCCCATAAGGACCAGCGCCAGATGTTCTTTGTGGTGAGGAGGGGGGCAGGGAGCTGGCAGATCCCCCACTGCATTTGAGGGGAATGGGGGGACTGATAGATCCCATTCCAGTGTGCCTGGGGGGGTGGGATAGCCAGCGGATCAGAAGGCCCAGACCAGCTACTTGTGTTGGGGGCTGAGAACTCGGGGGGGGGACAGGGACTGCCCTTCAGTACTTGGGAGGGATGTTGCATGAAGGTGGGAGCAGGCTGGAATGGAGGAGAGCCCTTGGAGGTTCTGGGATCCCTCACCTGTCCATATCCTTGGCTTCCTTTCCAGATCAGCCTAGACCCTCCGATCAAGCAGGGCCAGACACGCTACCACTTCCTGATCCTGCTCTTCTCCAAAGACGAGGACATCTCCCTGACGCTTAACATGAATGAGTGAGTGGCCTTTCTTTCCTCCTCCGCCAGTCTGGCCCTGCCCCCAGCCCCATACGCTCACAGGATCCCTCTGCTCCTGCCAGCCTGGCCCTGCCCTGTGCCCTGGCCTGACCCCCTCTCTTCTTCCCACTCCTGCCATCCTGGCTCTGCCCCCTGGTAAGACCCCCCATCTTCTACTAGCCTTGCCATGCTCCTGGCAGGATCCCTCCAATCTCATGTGGACTCCCAGCCATTGCCTGGCATGAGTGTCTGGCCATCCCCATCCGGACTGACTCACTTCCAAGCCTTGGGCGGGGGTTAGCATCTACTCCTAGGAGAAGAGGTTGCCCGAGGATTATGCATTGTCCTCCTTGGTGGCCCTCTCATTTCTGGGTCCTGAGGGCATGCTGTCTCTCTCAGTTGGCATGGGAGCTCCTGCGTGTTGTTCCTGCTGGTGTTGGGCTCTCTCCTGCCTTCTGTCCTCATGCTGCCATTCTCCCCATGCTGTAGGGATGAGGTAGAGAAGCGCTTTGAGGGCCGACTCACCAAGAACATGTCCGGCTCACTCTATGAGATGGTCAGTCGGGTCATGAAAGCGCTGGTGAACCGCAAGATCACTGTGCCCGGCAACTTCCAGGGGTGAGCACACAGCGCGCAGGGGAGTGGGACGTGGGTCCTTCCCCTCTAGGGGTCTCCTGTTCCAGGGCATGGGTAATGTCTAACTCAGGGGGTGGTGAATGGGACACGGGGACTTTTCCTTCTAACAGGCTCTGGCTCCAATCTGGTCCCAGGTGGGAGATTGTCTTGGGTGGGGAATCGAATATGGGCCCTTTCATCTCTAGGGGGCACCAGCTGCGATTCTGGTCTGGCTAGCTCGGGTGGCAGGGAATGGGATACAGAGTCTGTTGCTAATTAAATGTTTAGAAATGGCTCTGATCTGAGGTCCCGTCCCTACACACCTGGCTCTGGTGGGCTTTTTCCCCATCCTGTGGCTGGGAGTTCCCAGTGGTGGGTGGGAGAAGAGTTGTGCTTCAGAGTGTGACAGATACTCATCCCTTTATTCCGCCCCCCATTGGCTGCTGTCCCCTGGGGGAGCGTCTGTGCAAGGAAGCCTTGCTGGTGTAACCCCCACTTTGTCTCCCTCCTCCCCCCCTCCCCCAAGGCACTCGGGAGCCCAATGCATCACCTGCTCCTACAAGGCCAGCTCGGGGCTGCTCTACCCACTGGAGCGTGGCTTCATCTATGTGCACAAGCCCCCGGTGCACATTCGCTTTGATGAGATCTCCTTCGTCAACTTTGCCCGTGGCACCACCACCACCCGCTCCTTCGACTTCGAGATCGAGACCAAGCAGGGCACGCAGTACACCTTCAGCAGCATAGAGAGGTGAGGATGAACCCCCGCCCAAGCAGCTGCTGTCTGCTCTCTGCCCTCTGTACCCATGGCTGTACTGCCTATTGCCCCGTCTGTTCTCCTGGGCCGCCGCCACCCTCTCACAGCCTGCACTGGTATCCTGCTCCTCACTCAGCCCGGGGAAGCCTTTGGCACCACAGCCTGGCGGTGCAGGGGGCTGCCATTCTCCACGCCATCACCGTGCACTGCCCTCTCGCTCGCTCATGGTTGGGGGAGCGTTAGACTTCGCCTCTCCGTGACCCCGTCTCCCTTCTGTTGCCCACCTGCAGGGAGGAGTACGGGAAGCTGTTTGACTTTGTCAACGCCAAGAAGCTGAACATCAAGAACCGAGGCCACAAGGAGGTACCTGCAGTGGGGGGGGGGGGCACTTGCTGAGTCCCCTGTCCCATCCCAACCAGGAGCCCCATAGCCTCTGGGGGGGGCTGGGTGAAGGCAGGGGTTCTTTCTCTCTCTCTTTCCCTGCAGATTCTGCCTCCTCACTTTCTCTTCTCTCCTTGCCCTTGTAGAAGAAAAAGGTCCGTGCGATTTCCCCTCCTCCTGGTGCAGGTCTCCTCTGCATGGCTGTGGTGCTCTCTACTAATCACAGTAACCCCGCATGAGCCATGGGAGGGAAGAGGGGGGCCATGCCTTCCCCCCCGATCTCCTTGCCAAGTGGGCCCCACCTAACCCGGTTAACACCACTCCTCTGGTCCCTGCATGCAGCCTGTGCTGGAAGTGCTGGGGATCCTTTCCTGGAGTGGGGGGTGTACCCAGGAGCATGTTGGGAGTTGTAGTTCTCAGTTTTCTGCACACTTGGGGTGGGGGGTGGTGTCTGCCCTTCCCCTCTGCTGAGGTGGGAGGGGTGGAGAGTGGCACTCACATGACCTCCCCTTGCAGTCAATGCCACAGAGCTATGATGAATACGCTGACTCTGATGAGGACCAGCATGATGCCTACCTGGAGAGGATGAAGGAGGAGGGAAAGATCCGGGAGGAGAATGCTGATGACAGCAGTGATGAGTCTGGGGAGGAGACTGGTGAGACGTGCCCCTGTGCCTGGGGCTCCTCCCCCTGGCTGTGAGATCTGCCCTGTCTGTCCAGTGTTTGGGGCTCCTCCCCATGGCTGAGAGATCTGCCCCCAGCTGGGGTTAGAGAAACATTCCCATGCTCTTTACTCAGCCCTTTCCCCATGGCTGTTGCCATCCCCATCCCCCTCTCCTGCCCCGCCCCCCACCCAGAGGGGGAGAATGACCAGTGCATTCCTTTTCCTTCCAGATGAGTCATTTAACCCGGGGGAGGAGGACGAGGATGTAGCAGAAGAGTGAGTAGGGGACGGGCTGCCTGGCATGGGGCTTTCGGGCTGTGACCTCGCCCTTTGATTGGCCCATTCTCAGATGGGAACTCTCCGCACGGGGGCCACAGGGGCAGGACTTTGTACATGTAGTGCCATCAGTGCTGGCCTCCCTCTGGTGCTATGGGGTGCCATGCGCAGTGAGTGGCTCAGTACAGGGCGCTCTGCCTTCGTGGGGTCTCCAGAGCAGATGGCTCAGCAGGAGGCACTGTCACCTCTGCCAGTGCTCCAGTGTGCTAGGTGGCCTGGTGGTGCTGTCTGAGGTTTTTGTCTCCCTGGCCCTTTTCACAGGGTTAAGGCCATTAGGCTCAGTGGCCAGCCATCAACCCTTCTGTTGGCCTAAATTGCCCTGTAGCCCCAGTTGAACGTGGGGTTCTTCTCTTCCTGTCCTGAGCTGTTAAACAGTTTCTGCCTTTCTCCTCTGAGGTGGCTGCATCTCAGTGTTGGGTTGTACAACTGTCTGAAATCAATGGGCTGCTTAGATTGTCTGGGGCAGGGACTGTCTTCTTGCTATGTGCCTGTACAGCGTCTTGCACAGTGGGGCCCTGATCTCTGACTGGTGCGACCACAATACAAATAATAGGCTCCCTGAATGAGGCAGGGTGGTTTCAGAGCAGAGGATATGCACTAGGTTTTGGCCTCTGCTGCTTGCAGAGATCTGTGCTCTGGAATGAGCTGGAGCAGTGCAGTTGGCACGCCTGCCAGAGGGAACACTGCTGGCAGTCACAGAAACAATCGGGGCTGAGGGGACTGCCTAATGGGGAAGATGCCTCTATAGCATGGAACAGCAATAACTGTGGGTAGACGTTGTACAGCTGTGAATCCTCGACCTTGGAGGACCAGGAATCTGTGGGTGCTACTCAGGGCATGATGGGAGCAAATGGCAACAGGGAGAACTCTGGCGAAGATTTCCCACCACCGAGATCCACTGGGCTGTGGGATGGTGTCACAGATACAGTGTCCAGTCCATGCCCAGCCTATAACCAGTTCCTTGGGAGTGACCCCTTCAGTGTGCTAGGCCCCAAGGACCCGCACAGGGGCAGGCCATGGCCTCCAGGACTCCCAAACTGGGCCTTGGGGCCCCAGCGATCCCTGTCTCTCTCTGTGGCTCCCTGCAGCAAATCCAGCCAAGCCAGACCCCTGCGGGAGGTTTGTACCGTCCCCCTTCGGGGCGCCGTGCTGTCAGTGATATCTGCAGCGACATCAGCAGTCTTCCCAGGCACGGGGGAACAGCGTATTAGCCGCCTGGTCCATGGGATCAGAAAGGCCTTGGGTTAGCACAGAGAGTCAAAGGTTGAGCCATAGTCCAGCCTGGCCAGCGCTGGTGCAATTAGCCAGCTAAGCTGTTATGGCCTCTGTCTCCTTGTCAGCCCCGAGGCCTGGCCACCAGCCTCCTTTCCCCTTTGTTCTCCCGCTGGGGCCTTTGCGCTGCTTCCCAGCTGAGGGCCAGGGGAATATCTCCCTCCTCCTGGCTGATGGCTGCTAGGGGTGAACAGCCCGGTCATTGGGGTTCCCGCTCTCTTGCTAGATTCTCCATTGATGTGGATTGGTTTTCACCAACCCTTTTCACCACCCCAGCCAGCCACGGGACACACACACTTTGTGGCTCTTGCTCTTAGAGCAGATTCAACCTTTTTGCACCCCTGCATAGCAGTGCAAAGTATAGAGGGAAACTGAGGCATGAAATGAGGTTCATAACAATGTTACAGAACATTCCCTCTCAGTCCCAGGTCGGGTCCCGTGTCAGGAACAGGGAACCCGTCGCCTGGGAGGCTGGGAAGTGGCCTGGAGGGAGCAGGCCTGTGCTGTGCCCCATGCTCTGCTCAAAGGGGCCCACGTCTCTCCAGCGGGGATGTATGTTCTTGGCATTGCCACTCGGGTTCTGCTGCCAGCAGGTCTGGGATGACACCCAGGGATGGGAACAGTTGGTGTGGGGAAGAGCTGGTTGTGCCCCTTGTACCCTGTCCAGAGTGCTTGGCAGAGCCCCTTGCCACCCTGTTTCCAGGGACAGGTGAAGTAGCTGTTGCCATGCCCAAGCCATACTGGGGATGCCCTATCTCCTCCAGTCAGCACCCCTGGAGCAGTCTGCCCATGCTAGGCCTGATCTCTACTGACCTCGCTGAGCTGGGGGCTGCCGGCCCTGGGACCAGGGGCGTTTGGGGGTGGGGCTGATGCCAGGCTACCATTCCCTCTTGCAGGTTCGACAGCGAAGTCTCTGCCAGTAGCGACGGTGGCAGCGACCGTGAGGAAAAGAGGAAGCCAGCCAAGAAAGCCAAGATTGTGAAGGAGCGCAAGCCCCGCAAGAAGCCATCAGAGGTGAGAGCTCCGCCCTGGCGGAGGTGGCTGCGTGGGTCCCGACCGCTGGCTCTGAGGGGTGGGATCCTCTACCTCCAGCACACAGGCCAACCCTGTGGGGAGATGGAGCCTTTGGGAGCACTGCTTAGAGGCTGATGAGGCCACGAGTGAGTGTCCTCTGATGGGGAGCTGTCCTGAAGGTCCTGCTACTCCCCAGCTTAGGACACTGAACAGCCTCCAGCTGCGGGTGAGTGACTCCGTCCCCGCCATGCCACGGAGCTCTTCAGCCCTGTGCCGCTTCCCCAGCCTCACCTGACAGCCTGCCCCTGCTGGCTCCGTCAGGCTCCTTGGCCTTCACTGCCTTGTCTTAGTCTTGTGCTGCCTGGGCCCCATGAGTGTGTCTGGCTGCTGGGGGGAAGGGCTGGGATGTCGAATGCCCTGCCCCAGTGTTAATGGGGGGCACAAGGGGCCCTTGCCATGGGGGCCAGAGCTTCTGGTCCAAGGAACTCTAGAGCCACTTCTTGATGGATCCCTTTCTTGTTCTATCTCTGTACCTCCACCTCCTCTTGCCAGAGTAAGAAAGGGAAAGACCCCAACGCCCCAAAGAGGCCCATGTCTGCCTACATGCTGTGGCTGAATGCCAGCCGTGAGAAGATCAAATCAGACCACCCTGGCATCAGCATCACTGACCTGTCCAAGAAGGCTGGGGAGCTCTGGAAGGGCATGTCCAAGGAGAAGAAAGAGGTGGCCTTGGTTGGGGGTCGGGGCATGTTCTAACTCTCTTTTGGTGGTGTGGTTGTTTGTGGGAGGAGGAAGGGGGCTGTGTGGGGGTGGGCTGGCAGGGCTGTGTCTGGGGATGGTAGGGGTAGTATTGGGTGTAGGCCTGGCTTGGGAATTCTTGGGGAGCCAAATGGAAGAGTCTTGGAGGCCACCCCAACATGGGGCAGAGGCTGTGTCTTGTTTAGGGAGGGGATGGGGATGGGCTTCTGGTTTTGGGGGGCTGGCAAAGCAGGCTTGGGGTAGCTTTGTATCTGATGGGGATCAGAAGTTAAACTGTGGGCAGGTGAGCAAGGAAGGTCATTACCAACTCTGTGCTCTGGTAGCAGGAGTGGGATCGCAAGGCGGAAGATGCCAAGAGGGACTATGAGAAGGCCATGAAGGAGTACAGCGAGGGGGGCAAATCTGAGAACTCCAAGAAGTGAGTTGGCTGAGCTGCTGGAAACACTGGGGTGTGTGACGAAGGACCTTGGCCCCATCTCACTGGAGGGTAGGCGTGAGATGACGGGGAAAGGTGTGGCCCATGTGGAGCGCAAGGAGTGGAGGACTGTCTATTTCCTCCCAGCCCCATGGCACCTCCACCAGTGCAGTAGGGGCTCGGGGTGACTGCTGATTGCTTGCTGTCTCCCACCCTGCACAGAGAGAAATCCAAGAAGAAGCAGCAGCAGGGGAAGGGGAAAGCAGAGAGGAAGGCAGCACCATCCAAGGCCCCAGCCAAGTCCCCCGCCAAGCAGCTGGGTGAGAGCTTCAAGAGCAAGGAGTTCGTCTCCAGTGAGGAGAGCTCTGGTGACAACAAGAAGGAGGTAGGTGCGGGTGGGGCAGGAGGGGCTTCCGCCCCAATTGGCAGCTGTGGCTGTATGTGGTCTCCTGTTAACACACTTCCCCTCCCCCCACAGGACTCGGAGGAGGAGGAAATCGCTAGCACGCCCCCCAGCATGGAGGACTCAGCATCTGGCTCGGATTAGAGCAACCCCTCCCTTTAGCCCTGCCCCTTTCCTGACTGCACAGGTCACTGAGTTGAGGCCTAGACATACCCTCTCTTTCCAGTGCTCCCTCATCCCTTCTGCCAGGGGCATGGGCTGGAGGGGTGACGTGGCTCCTCCATTGGCTCGAACCAGCCCTACTTCCAGACCTTCCCTGACCCTCCTCCCCCATGGAACTGCAGGACCTTTGCTAAACTCTGGATAAAAGCAGAGGGTGCTAGAGAGCAGGGGAGAGGGCTCATCCCTCCTTTCTCTCCATGCTGTGGGAGCCCCCCTGTGTCCTATCAGGAGTCCCTCCCAGCAAACAGTGGGGGGCATGACCCACAGGCCCTGCAGGGGGGAGCTGGCTGGCTGGGAGGGGTCCATCCCCTGGCCTGTAGTCAGGCTCCATCTGTGTTTTTTATGTTCTGTTTATTTTTGTATTTCTGGTCTGTTCACACGGCAATTGGACGGAATAAAAACCAAGCGACTTTGGACGGCGCTCCTGTCTGTTGGAGCATGGCCAGGGGACAGATGGACGGATCTCCCAGTGCCAACAGAGCTTCCCCTCTAGAGCAGGCAAAGCCCCCTCTTGCCAGAGGGGGAAAGAGGCCACTCTGCAGCTGTGGTCTCCCCTCCTGACGGCCGCATTTCCCGTACATTGCAGCAGGAGCGGCTCTGCCTGCAGCATGGGGCTGAATATGGGCCAGAGCCTTATCTCACTGCGTTCCAGTAAGCTGTGGCCCTGATTGTATTAAAGGCCATGAGGCGCCTTCGGGAGCCACCTAATGAAGGAGGCAGTCGATAGCAATGAGGTTTAACCAAGTGTTAGGGGCTCCCTTCCCTCCCCTCTCTGGCTGCTGGGGCCATCACCAGCCTCAGCAAAGCTGGGAGGGTTCCCAAGATGGCTTAATGTAGGGAACTCTAGGCCAGCAGGGGCTGCTGTGACCCAGGCTGGGGGAGCCCTTCCCTCCTTGACATACCCAGTACCTCCCAGCTGCATGTTGCTGAGGGATGCAGTGTCCTGGAGCTGTGGGCACTTGGTTGGCATCCAAAACTTCCCCTCCACCTGGTTCTGCTAGCGGCCGCCCTTAGGGCTGCATGGAGGGCTGAGAGCCTCATCGCTATCCCTTCTGGGCCTGGAGCTCTGACCAGCTCCGAGAGTGGGTGAAGAGGAGTGTGAGGCGCTGACCAGCAGGTGGATGCAGCATCCATCTCCATTACAGCCATCACAAGCCTTTCTTCGGTGTGCCTTGCTGCCAGGACAACTAATCTGAGCTGGAGGAAGGATGCCTGATCTGATTAGAGCCTATTATCGGACCTCAGTGCCCCATTAAAGTGTCTTTGGCTCCACTTCCAATCACCTGTGTGTCAGAGGGCACACTCTGCCTCACTCTAATTGAATCAGCACTTCTGCCAGGCTGCAGCTCTCAGAGAGGGAAGAGAGCTGTGTGTGCTGTGGGAGGGAGAGGAATGTGCCCCAGAGGCAGTGGCTTTTATAACCAAGGCTGCAGCAGGTTAATTGTGCAGATGGAAGCTGGTTCCCATGGGAAATTCTCCAGGGTCCCATTTCCTTTGGCCTAATTTCTGTGGGTTATTTACCAGAACTCCGCAGCTGCCAGGAGTAAATGGGAAGGAAGGGCTGCAGGCAGCCATGGCAACTCCTCTCTTCAAGCGCCATGTACTATGCTAGAGCACGGGTCCAGCAATGGTGTGGAGTTTAAAACCAGCAGGCACATCTGCCCACCTGGATGTTACAGCCACCCAACACCTGCACCCTAAACCCAACAACCAAAATCAGACCAAAGCCTTACAGCCCACAGGACTGTGGAGCCTCTCTCTGTTCCCCGGGGGCTTCCCCTTTTCATCTCTCCCATCACACAAGGCTATAGCATGGAGTGGGTACAAGAGCCTCTGCCCTTCCTGTGCTCATCCTGCAATCCTACCACAGCTGTAATTAGGGGCCTGTTTTTCCCTGGGTGCTGGGCAATGTAAGCAGCTGCCATGATGAGACTGGTTGGTCTTATGAGGGGTGGCTGCCTGGCAGGGGCAATGTGGTGCAGAGATTCCAAGGGTTGGCTGTTCTTAAGAGTGAGATTTATAGGCCCAAAGAGATTTTCCAGGTGATGTGTTAGGTCATTGCTTAAGACAGGGGCTCTCACCTTTGGTCCTTGGTGCCACCCAACAGTCCAGGATTTTAATGTAACCAGCACTTAATAGTTTGTTTTAAAGTGTACCCTGATTAATATTGCATATGAAACACTTAAATGTCCTAATTCATACTAAAGTCTAGGGCACTTCAGAAGTCTCTATGCAATGTAAAGCAGTGGATTTTAATAATTATTAGCTGGTTGAAATAAAACCCTAGATGGTTGGAGAGCCTGGAGGACATGAATTTGGCCAGTGTGGTTTAAATTTTGAACTGTTATTTTGCAGAACCTGCAAACTTTCAATCAAGTCCTGCTTGTTTTTTGGCAAACCCATAATTTCTTGACCATCAGGTATTTCCCCCCCCCCCCCCCCCCAGCCTCTCCTACAGATCGAGCCTGTAGTCTCCATGGTCACCACAGTACACAAGCTTAGAAAGCGGCTTTCCAAGCCCTAAGCCCTGGATGTATTGTCTCTTGCTGGGCCCAAGTAAAAATATTTTAAATCTTTGTCTATTTACTCAAAATGAGAGAAGCTTAGGAATGTGAGAGTGAGACAGCATGCTAAAGCGTGAGTCTCACACCCAGTGAGCGACACTTGACATGTCTGAATGGGGGTGAAACAAATTGAGGGTTTTAAGTCTAGCACAATGCAGACAAATGTCCTCTCCCTGAGCTATCGCCCCGACCTGTCCTCCTTGCTGGTGGTTTCCCAAGAGATGCTAATTAACGAACAGGCTTTCACAAACTGAGCAAGGTGGGCATGAGTGTATCCGGAGAGGGGACTCTGGCCTTGCCCCTCCAGCATTAAAGTTCATGTCACTCTTACACCAAGGAGCCTTTATTAGGGGGGAGGACAGAGGAGCAGGCTTTAGGGGAGCTAGGGGACAAGGATGGGTGAATAGTTAAGATGTCTCTGGAGCTGGGCATCAAGGACTGCAGTGATTCTATTTATTAGGGGGCACTGGCTCTCTGGGTGCAGGACATCTGGTACCAACCTATGGGGGCTCAGGCTGAGAATGGTGGGGGCTAGTAGGCAGCCCTCTGCAGCTGGCAGGCATGGAGTTCCCTGTTGTGATCACCCTAGATACCAGCTAGGGTGAATACACACACACGAGCTGGGGAAGAGATCCCTCCCCCACCTAGGGATTAGTGCCAGTGGGGTCCTGGCTCTCCAGCTGGCAGAGGCCCCAGGGACATTCCAGGCTGTGGTGGTAGGGATGAAGGGGTCATGCCCTAATGATAGCTAGGAGTGGAGAGACAGGTACTCCAGTAACAGCTGGGGAGGATGCAGCCCACCTGTGGGGCAGGAGAGGGGCCCCTCTAGCTCCGCCCTCTATGGCTCACCCTGCCTGTTGGATGATGCCTTCAGCAAGATCACACGTGAGAGAGACGTACCCAGGGTGGAGTTATTTGCATAGCTCATGAATATGCAACAGAGGGCGGAGCCGCCCTGCCCTTGTTTTGCTTCTCATGAATATGCCGCAGAGGGGTCGGGGCGGTGCTGACTCCGAGTGCGGCGCGGAGGCCGGTGAGGAGCTGCCGGGATCCGGGTAGGTAGGGGACGCCGGTGTCTGTGTTGAGAGTATCTGGAAGGAGGAGTGTGTGGTGTGACTGGGGGTCCCCAGGATGGGGTGTGCGTGGGGTTGAGGGTGAGAACAGGAGTGGGGTGTGTATGGGTGATTGGGGTCCCAGGTTGAGGGGTGGGTGTTTGTTGGCTGCAGGTGGTGGGAAAGGGGGTATGGGGTTTTGAGGCTTTGGAAGGGACAAGGCCCCAGGGACATGGGTAGGAGCAGGAAAGTCACAAACTTTCCCGAGTATAACAACTTGGGCGGTGGGGGGCATGGCAGCAGAGACGGGGTGATGGAGGGGAAGGGCAGGCTATGGATGCCAGGGTGGCCAGACACAGTGTGTCACTCAGCCCCATGTGTCACTGGGGGTCTCAGTACAGTGTCCCAGGGTGCCTCTCGCTAGCATCACTGGTCCTCAGCCAGGGCCGGCTCTAGGATTTTTGCTGCCCCAAGCAAAAAATTTTTTGGCCGCCCCTGCTTTTTTTTATGCCCCCCTCCCTGTCCCAGGCTCTGCCCCAACTCCGCCCCTTCCCAACCCTTTCCCCAAATCCCCGGCCCCGCCTCCTCTCCTGAGCGTGCCGCATTTCCCCCCCCCCCCGCCGCCATTGCCTCCTGCAGCTCCCCCCCCCCGCCCTAGCTCACCTCCGCTCCGCCCGCCTGCTCCCCTGAACACGCTGCCGCTCCGCTTCCCCCTCCCTCTCAGGCGAGGGAGAGGCAGCGCGTTCAGGGGAGCAGGCGGAGCGGAGGTGAGCGAGGGTGCGGGGGGAAATGCGGAAGTGCAGGAAGTAACGGGGGGGTAGAGGACCTTCTCCCTGCCCCAGCTCACCTCCGCTCCACCACCGCCGCCTCCCCCAAGCACGCCGCCACTCAGCTTCTCCACCCTCTCGCCCAGGCTTGCTGCGCCAAACAGCTGTTTCGCGTGCGGCAAGCCGGGGAGGGACGGGGAGAAGCGGAGCGGCAGCAGCGCGCTCAGGGGAGCAGGCGGAGGTGGAGCGGAGGCGAGCTGGGGCGGCAGGGGCACATTCCTGGGGTGGCATAGCCAGCGCCAGAATGCCACCCCTAGAAATGTGCCACCCCAAGCACCTGCTTGTTTTGCTGGTGCCTAGAGCTGGCCCTGGCCTCAGCCACACCCTGGGGCTGTTCCCAGCGCCCACTCTCTGGCCTCGGCCTGCCCTGGAGGATTCAACCTGTATCTCCTCCACAGCTCTTCCCATCGGTTGGCCATGCCCTCTGGGCCCTTGCCAGAGCCAGGCCCTGGACCAGCTCATAGAGTTGCCTGCAAAGGGTTGTGTGTCTGTGTCTCTGGGAGGACCCAGTCTGGTCAGACAGGGCTCACAGTGCCACCCTCAGCCACTTGGCCCCAGGTTTCTGTCAGGAGTGCACCCCCCCCCCCCAACCCTCCCATTTGAAGTCCAACCTGTGCTCTCATCAGCAACGCATTCTTTCCTGACCACCCCTCCCTGCATCCACCTCCTGCCTGCCTACAGCTGGACACGCCCTGCTGCCTCCACCCCTGCCTGGCCGTATTTGTCCAACATCTTGATCCCAGCCTCCCCACCCCAGCTGCTGAACACCTTCTCCTCACCAGCGCTCTCCATCTGCACGGCTCCCTGCCACCCTTCCTCTCCCTCCTGCAGCAGCCTGGGCTGGTTTCCCTCTGGCTACAACAGCTCACAGCCACTCTCCGCAAAGTAGCTAATAGGCTTCTCCTTCCTGCTGGAGGGGGAAGGTGAAGGCTCAGTTTTGCCTTTCACCCTCCTGGATCCGAGTGCCTGGTCAGCTGGGCTGGCCCCTAGCTCTGCAGGTGCCAGAGTCCCTGCGAGCAAGGGCTTGGTCCTGTCCATTGCACTGTGCTGATCCCTGGAGCCACACAGGGCTTGGCCCTCTTGCTCTTTTCACTTTGCCTCCCCAGGCGTGGGCCTGGTCTGTACCACAGTTAGGTCAACCTAACTCTGTCAGTGTCTACACTACAGTGGGGCTCCTGCCGATGTAAGTTCCCCACTACACTGACTTAATAAATCCACCTGTGGTGGAGGAGGAGTGCTTAGGGTGATGCAGTGTCTGTATAGATGCTGCGTTACTTAGGTTGCCCGTTGGCTATCAGCCCCAGATGTCAGCTGACAGCTGGAGTCTCCCTCCCCCTCTTCCCAGTGCTGACAGCCTGAGCTGTCAGTCGGGCATAGGGCACACAGCTGGAACTGCCCCCTGACCTGGGGCTCAATTTCACAGCAGGGAGCCAACCAGCAGTGAAACTGACATTTTTGTCAGTTTCACAGCTGCTATTATTTCACATTTTGTGAGCCCTGTGTGGCTGTCATTGCCCCACAATGAACCACTTCAGTTGGTGCAAGCGCTCCTGATGAGAATGTGCACCACTGGCAGAAGGAGAGCAGTGTGGACACCAACAGCTAATTTAATTGCTGTGTTGGCTGTAGGTCAACCTAACTGAAGTTGACCTAATTTTGTAGTGCAGACAAACCCTTGGTCTCCTGTGCACCACTGTTAGCTGTGACCATGACTAGCTGCATGTAGCTTTGGACTCCTTCCTGCTCACTCCCTCTGCCTGTCCTAAGATAGTTCCTGGCCTGGTTTGAACGTTTCCAATATGAACATGGAGGTGTCCCATGGGAAGACCCACGTCAGAGGCCTGGCACTCTTGGGTATTCCCTCCCCTGCTTCAGCTTACCCTCTGTCAGTAACCTTGGCCTCCTTCTGTCTGAACTGTCCTCTGTCCCCAGGCCTGGTCTCCACTTAAAATCTACACTAGAAACTTGCATCAGCACCGCTGTAGTGCTTGCAGTGAAGATGCTCTAAGCTGACGGGAGAGAGGTCAGTAGCTACGTTGGCAAGAGAAGATTTCCCGCCAACACAGCGCTCCCTAAACTGAGGGTTAGATTTTCCACACCCCTGAGTGACATAGTTATACCGAAGTAAGTGTGTAGTGTATGTAGATCTAGCTTTAGGCTGACACATTTTCTGCACTCCAAGGAGTGAATAATCCATGTGTAGTTGCGGCTAGGTGGATAGACGAATGCTTCTATCAGCCTAGCTACTGTCACTCAGGGAGGTGGTGTTGATACATGGATGGAAAACCTCTGTCCGCCGCTGTAGCGTGTGTCTACGCTACAGCATTACAGCAGCATAGCTATAGCACCTTAGCTGGTCTGCTGTAATGCCCATAGTGTAGACATGGCCGAAGTCTCCTTTGCTTGCTACTCTGCCCGTGGACTCTATCTTTATTGAGGCTCGTCCCGCAGGGATCTCCTCTCACCTTGATGATTTGTTTCCCTTCTCCATGTCCCAGTGTAGCCAGAAGCTGCCATCCACCTTCTTGCACCTATGCAGAACCCAAACCACGACTCCCGTGTCCTTGGACATCTTCTTTGGGTCCATGATTGGCTGTAGACACGGTCTACGTGGTTGGTCCTGTTCTCAACCCCCTCTGTGGAGCAACCTGGTCTTTTAGTAAGTATTTGATGACTGGCTCTTCAGTCTAGCAGAAAAAGGTCTAATGAGCCAAGGCTGAAGCTAGACAAATTCAGACTGGAAATAAGGTGGACATTTTTAACAGTAAGGGGAATTAACCATTGGACCAACTTACCAAGCCTTGTGATGGATTCTCTAGTACTGGCAAGATTTCAAACAAGAGGGGATGTTTTCCTAAAAGCTCTGCTCTAGTTGGTCAGGGAAGTCCTATGGCCCGTGTTACATACAGATGATCACTGTAGACCCTTCTAAGTTCTATGACTCTATCCCATGAACCCTATAGCCGGCTCTTGTATCCCTACTTGACCTCCTCCATGAGCCTTCTCCTGTGGTGGCCCCTGAGACTTGCCTTCCTCCCAGGACTCATCTGTAAGCAGCTTAATTCTCCCTGGGGCCTGAACCACTTTTAAATCCTCTTCCACTTGATTCCTCGCCTGTGGACCACCCGTGCTGTAATTGAATTGCTGTGTAAATGGTTCAGTTATCTGCAGAGCCCATGGGGGCCTGGCCTGAGCTGTGTGGTTGTCTGCAATGGTGTTGGGGGTATGTCACTTTTGGGGTGCAGGAGGATTCCCCAGGAGTGGGAGAGGCAGGTTGGGGGCACAGATCACCAGAGGAGTGTCCCTCCATGACCATCCTTGCCTCCCCCAGCCCCTGCCCACTGAACCACTCGCCCTGCAGCAGGCAGGAGAGCCAGAGATATTCAGATCCTGCCTCTGTGCAGTCTGGCTTGCCCAGGGATTGGCACAAGCTGGGATCTGTTATCCACTGAAGGGAGAGCACTGTGCAGGGTCTCAGAGCAGAGCTCAGGAGGTAAGGGAGGGGCGCTGACTGCTGGCAAATGGTGATAGCGCTAGGAATCCTCACTCAGCTGGAAGGTCTGCTGATGCCAGGGCCTGGTGCGGGAGGAAGGCAAGGGGCATGGGCAGGAGGCTGCAGCAGTGTTGGGAAGAAGCAGGAGAGGGTCAGGGGGCACAAGAGGAGTGGGCATGAGGAAGAGGGAGGAGTGGGAAGGGGGTATTGATATGGGGGGAGGCAGGGTGTGGAGAAGGGGGCTATGTGTGGATGGGACATGGGGGGGGTATTAGCATGGGGAGGCAGAGTGTGGGGGAGGCAGTGAGGAAATGTGTGTGTGGGGGTACTGGCACAGTGGAGGGAAGGCAGGGTGTGGGGAGGGGGTGTGGTGTGGATGGGCTATAAGGGGTATTGGCCCAGGGGGAGGTAGGATGTGGGGAGTATTGGCATAGGGAGGAGGCAGAGGGTGGATGCTATGTGGAGTGGGTTGGCACAGTAGGAGAAGGCAGGGTTTCGGGAGGGGGCATGGTGTGATGGGGGGTATTGGCAGGAGGGAAAGCAACTTCCGCATGCCTAGTCTTCCCTGATGCTTGTTCTGCCCCGCAGCCCCCGCCAATTCCCTCCTGCCCCGCCCTCCCAGCACCCCGCGATTCGTGCGCCGCCCTGTCTCTTAGAAGCCCGTGTGGGGTCGGCATGGGACCGCCACCCCTTCCTCTCCCTGCTCCGGCTCTGGCTCGCTGCGCAGATTCAGGCAGGAGCCGGCCGCCGCGGCGTAGCTGGGCCGCCTCGGATCCCAGCGCCGCGCCAGGAGGCTGGGAAATTGGGTGGGGGGGAAGTGGGGAGAGAAACCCGATGGCTTCCAGATGTGCCCGCCCCGCCCGACTTGGCTGGGGCAGCTGTGACGCCAGCTCCCCGGGGAGGGGCGGAGATCGGTTCCCACTGCGCCGGGATGGGGAGACTGTGACTGGGGGTGAGGGGCGGGTTAGGAGACGGAATGGGGGAAGCGGGTGGTGCTGGAGAAGAGGGGGGATAGGGCAGCAGGAGTGGTGGAGGGGAGGGGGAAGGGAGGCAGAAGAGAAGGGGAGTGGAGCGGAGCAGGAGTGGGCGGGGTAAGGGAGGCGGGGCTGGGGGGAGTGGGACGGGTTAGGGGGTGGGGCTGGGGGAGAGAAGAGGGGGAGTGAGGCAGGGGGAGTGGTGAAGGGCTGGGGGAAGTGGGGTAGGGCTGGGGGGAGAGGAGATGCGGAATGAGTCAGGAGGAGGGGTGAAGGGGAGGGGCTGGGGGAAGGGAGGCGGGGCTGGGGAGGGTGAGGAGAGGGGGAGTGGGGCAGGAGGAGGGGTGAAGGGGAGGGAGGCGGGGCTGGGGCTGGGGCTGGAAGGGGCGGGCTCGGAGTCAGGCCCTCGGAGCGAGCTGGTTTTTCTCGTCCCTGCAGCCTGAGTCACGGGAGCTTGTGCACCCCAGCCCGGCCTACGATGAGGCAGCTGCCGGGAAGGTGAGCCAGGCTCCCGGCGGCCGGCCCAGGAGAGTCCAGCTGGTGCTGAACCACGCTTGACCCAGAGGGGTGTGGGCACCGTGCGTGCGGGGGCGGGCAGAGAGTTGGGGGCCAGGTTGGCACCGGGAGTTGGCACTGTGTGGGTGGGGAGTCAGCGCTGTGAATGGGACAGGGCTTGGGGCGTTTGTGGGGGAGTGAGGGGTTGGAACTGTGTGCAGAGGGCTGGGTGGGGCAGGGGGACTGGCACTATGTACAGGGGCTTGGCATGTGTGGGGAGGGCTGGGGGTGTGGGCCGGGGGACTGGCACTGTGGAGGGTGTTGGCTCCATATGTGGTGGTAGGGGTGGGGAGTTGGTGCTGTGTATGGGGGTGCTGAGGGGAGGCAGGGATCTGGCACTGTAAGGACATGGGAGGTTGGAACTGCGTAGGGAGGAGCAGGGGGTTGGCACTGTGTGGGGGGTAGGAGTGGGAAGTTGGTGATGTGCATAGGGGGCTGAGGGGAGGCAGGGGTCTGTCACTGTGTGTGGGGGTGGGGGTTGGCATTGAATAAGGCGGGGTGGGTGTTTGGCACCATGTGTGGGGGTGGGGTGGGGAGTTGATACTGTGCATGGGGGCACTGAGGGGAGGCAAGGGTCTGGCACTGTGGGAGGAGTGCAGGGGTCGGCACTGTGGGGGGGGCAGGGTGGAAGTTGGGGTAGGGGACTTTGTTTGCCAGCTGTACATGGGGTGCAGAGCAGTGGAGGTTGAGGTGCAGCTGGGGCTGTGCAGTGAGATGTGGGACCTGTGGTGGAGGGGTGGTACAATGCCCTGCGTGGCTAGGGGGCATCCTCGGGAAGTGACAGCATGATGTGACCAGAGGGAGGCGGGGGCTGATGGGGGCCATGTGGGGCTTTCACAGGAGCAGCAAGGAGGGGGCTGCAGCTGGAGCTGAGGGGCATGCTGGAAAATCAGGCCATGGCTGGGAGCTGGGGTGGGGGTGGGGGTGGGGAGGACCGAATCTGACTGCTCCTTTCCCAGACAGCCCTGATCTACCATCTCTCGCCTAGGGGCTGACGCGTGCACCGAGTTCATCGAGCCTCAGCCCAGGTGCCACCATGGCCTCCCAGACACACCCCCTGCGTCCCCCACCTCCCTGCCCTACCTCCAATGGCAGCATGGGGGCCAGAGGTGGGCAGCCGGCAGGCAGCCCTGAGACAGGTACGTGCTGGTGGGTAAGGGAAGAGTAGAGGGGGGCTGGGATGGAGAATAACAGAGCTGGGGAGCAGCTCATTTGAGTGATGGGCACAGGGGAATGAGGAGCATCACGGAGTTCAGAAAATGCCTGGGGGTGTGGAGTGGGACACAGAACCTTTTCCCTCTGGGGCCATCAGCTCCGATCCTGCCCCAGGCTGACTCTGAGGATGGGAGGTGGGACACGGAACCTTTCCCCTCTGGGGACATCTGCTCCGATCCTGCCCCAGGCTGACTCTGGGGGTGGGAGGTGGGACACAGGGCCATGCTTTTCAGGGGTCCATCTGTGAGACAAATTTGAGTTCTCAGACTGTTGCAACCACCACAACCCCCCAGCACTGAGCATCTGTCAGCGCAGACCCTGGAGAGCCATGTCCACCCCGGAATGGCTAGTCTGCGGGGGTGGGGTTGCTTGGGCTGTCTGGGTTGCCCCTGCTGAGGGGCTGGCCAGGGCAGTGACTGCTCTGTGGCTGGGCTCTGAGAGAAGCTCTTTCTCTCCCCCTGCCCCAGGTGACACTCGCCTGAAGCCGCCAGTTGGGCCCAAACCCCGCATGCTGCCCAAACCGGCTGTACCTGCCAAGCCCTGCACCCCGCCACCGTCCCCTGGGTCGCGGCCTCCCCGCCTCGAGTTCCCCTCTGCCGAGAAGATCAACCTGCTGGCGGGTCCCAAGCCATACGGTGGCAGCAGCACCACCCTTAAACGCCTGTCTTTCGGCCTCAAGAGCCCCCCGGGGGAGACCTCCAATGGGAAGGGGGCACCGCCACCTGCAGCGAGAGCCCCACTCTGTCCCACGGGAGAGAGATCGCTTGCTCCTGTGACACTCCCTGATGAGGGGCCCCTAGGAGTCCTCAAGGGCACTGCCCCGTTCAAAGTGAAGCCGGTGCCAGTGGCGGCCAAGCGGGAGCGCTTCCCCGGCACCACAGTGGAAGAGATCTTGGCCAAGATGGAGCGCCCCTGCAAAGAGGGATCGGGCAGTCCTGACCCGGCCTGGGGCCCGCGCTCAATCTTCAGCCCTGATGGCAGCTCCCGCTTCGGGCCCAAAGGCTATGCCGCCTTTCGGAGACAGCCTAGTGCTGAGGGAGGGGAAGGTGATGCCATCGCCCCCCGCTTTGAGGCCTCCTGGGTATCTGGGCCCCCCGAAGCACAGGAGAGCAGAGCGTCCTGTGGGGACAAGCCGGTCGCTGGCAGGATGAAGAGGGAAGGAAGCCCGAGTCCCATTGGAGAACGCCCGCCAGAGCCCTCAGACGGAGAAGCAGAGAGACACCCTGGCTCAGCCTCCAGGGAAAGGTGAGGGGCTGATGTGCAGAGGTGGGGCATGCAGGACATTGTGGTTAAAAGCCTTGTCTGTTCTGTGCTGGGAGGGGTGTGTGTGGAGGAGGAGTGGGCAAGGTGTGCTGCACTACATTATGGGTAAGAATCTGGCAAAGGCGCTAGGATCTGGTGCCAGATCTTCCCCCCAGGGAAGCGGAGAGGAAGCCAGAAAGGGGATTGTTACATGATGCTTCCTGGATGTAGAGGAGAATCCTAGAGGCATCCAAACAGCTCTTTGACACCTGTATAAAATCAACCCTGTAGTTAGATGAGTGCAGCTCTGCATATGGACAAGAACTTAACACTTAATACAGAGTTAGCCTGTGGAACTCCTTGCCACAGGATGTGGCTGAGGTCACAAACTTGGCACGATTCCCAGAGGGAGTGGATATTAGATAATTGTAACATGTCCACGAGGCCTTGGTTTATTTTGAGTTGGTTAGGAATGCGGTTAAGCTAAACTGAAATAAGCTGCTCAGTAAGGGTCCACATGTCAGGACTGTGCGCTTGGTTTAATTAAACCAAGGTGAGTTGACAGTAGATGAGGCCTGGGAGATGTTCCCATTCCCTGAAAGCTGGCAGTCTGAGACACACAACATGGAGGTATGTGGCGAGAGTGCCGGGTAGGAAGGAACCCTGGAGAAATGTTTGGAAGAGGAGAGTGGACCTGGAGCATGATCCTGGTGCAGGGGACACTGGGTGGCTGGTGTGGGAGAGGATGGGAGAAGATCAGCTGTGGGCAGGTGGTGAGGTTCTGACTGGCCTCGGATGTGAGGGTGAGGGGCTCTTAGTAGAGAGGAGAAGGGGCCATCAATGGAGGTGGGAGTTGAATAGGATGCAACTGTGGAGTTAGAGAGGACAGGGTGGATCCTGGTGAAGATAATAGTATCGAGCTCTTCTGGAGAGCTTTAAATCCATAGATCTCAAAGCACTTTCCCAAGGAGGTCAGTATCATTATCCCCATTTTACACATGGGAAAACTGAGGCACAGGGAAGGGATATCCAAGGCACTCAGCAGCAGAACTGCAAATAGACCTCCCGAGTCCAGTGCCCTACCTGCTAAGCCATGCTGCCTCCATCCTGCTGACTAAAATATTCCTTGTTCTGGAGACTAACCCCCCATTTCTCCATGTTTTCTCTCTCTCAGTGGCTCCTCCCCGGCCAGCGCCAGCTGCAACGGGGACCAGTCCGGACGCAGAAAGCCGCCGTTCCCCCCTGGTGTGAGTTCTCGGCTCGCCCCCTCCAGCGTGGCGGCTGCTCTGCTCAGTGCTCTCCTTCCGGGCTCTCCTGTCTCCTCCTGGGCTCCCTCTCTCTGGGGTGCGTGTCTCCTCTCCCTCCTCTGCCAGCCCTAGGGCACCAGCTCCTGCAGCTCTCCCGGGAGGTGAGGCCATAGGAACTCAAGTGTCCTGCATGGCACCATGGGTCCCCCACTTGTTGAGTCCTTGGCACATGGAACCTCCCCCATGCATGGGAAGGGAGTGATCAAGAACCCAGGCATCCTGCATGGCACCATGGGTCCCTGGGCCTATTGAACCTCACCCAGGCATGGAAAGGGAGTGATCAAGAACCCAGGTGTACTGCATGGCACCATGGGTCCTCCACCCATAGGCTCCTAGGCCAATGCTGTTTTATCTCGCCCAGCCCTGGGGAGCGGGGTGGACACACGAGACCAGGCCAGCCAATATAATCAGGATCTCCTGAGGGGGGTGCTTCCCCCCGTGGCAGCAGCCCTGGGTGGTTGGCCCAGGGGACTGGGAACCCGGCGCTCACTCTCAGCCTGGATGCCTGCGCCCAGGAGGGAGCAGCCCTGACTCACCGTGTTGGGCTCGCTGACCTGGCAGGTATGCGGCAGGCGGGCGGTTCCCAGCCCCACTGGGCCCTTGGCCAAACTCCTAGGCAGGGAGGGTGGAGAGGGCCCCCCCCCCCCCGCCACTCCTCTCAGGATTCCTGGGAGATAGCCAGGAAGAGGATAACCATTAACTCCCTTTTCCTGGTGGGGGCGGAGTGGGGAACTGACACTGGGGCCCCCTTCCCTTCTCCCTGGTGGGGGAGGGGGCATCTGACCCTCCTGCCCTGGGGCTGGGGGTCTCCAAAGCCCTGAATGCCACTCTGCAGCCATATGGCTTGATTCCTCCTGCTTCCTTCTTTCTCCTCCTCCTCCTCTCTGCCTTCATCTCCCTGCCATGGGGCTCCTCGCAGTGGGGAAGGGGCGGGCACCCTAGATCATGGGAAGCTGCAGCTGAGGCTAAGCTAGGGAGCTGGGTGTGGGACAGGAGCCAGGCTGGAGGGGTCGCCTGAGCCCGAAGGGTGGGACAGAGCTAGGCAGCAGCACCCCCAAAGGAGATTGGGATCCAGCTGGGCTGAGTCACATGGGAAACATCTTAATACCTCCAGTGAGACACTCCCCATGGGGAAGGGACACTCTGGTGGGGACCCGGGCAGCGGAAGTCAGGGGGCATCCAAGGGTGATTCCTGGGTGGTGGAGGTCAGGGGCTGTCTGAGGGATAGGGGGAAGCCTCAGGCGGTGTGGGTTGGGGGGAAAGCAATGTGTGTGTGTGTGTGTGTGGGGGGGGTAGTCCTGGGGGTTGGGGGGCCATCCGGCAGGGGGAGCCCCAGATGCTGGGGGCCAGGGGGGGAGGAAGCCCTGGGAGCTGGAGGTTGGGAGCTGTCTAGGGGATGGGGCACAGCCCTGGGCACTGGTGGGGGGAAGCTCTTGGTGATGGGAGTCATGGACCATCCAGGGGATGTGGGGGAGCCCCGGGCGCTGGGGTGGGGGGAAGTACTGGGGGTCAGGGGCCATCTGGCAGATGAGGGGGGAAGCTCCAGGCGCTGGTGATGGAAGCTCTGGGCAGTGGTAGTTGGGAGCCATCTTGGGGGGAGCCCCATCGATCTGGGGGGGTGCATGGATAATGATCTCCCGTTCTTCTCACAGTTCTCCTCGGCCCGGACCTGTCCCATCCCCGTGGCTCCTGCTGAGCTCCCGCTCAGGGTGGCCCCTGGCAACTCTGCTGGCCTTGCCCTGGCCCCAGGGGCCCCCTACCTCCCTGCCGAGCATCCTGCCTCAGCCCTGGGGTCCCCTGCTGTGCCCGCCGAGCTCCCCGCCCTGGGCTCGCCCCCTGCCCACACTGAACTCCCAACCAGTGTTGGGCCCGGCTTCCCAGGCACCCCTGAGTCTCTGGCTAAGTTCCCCATAGGTCTAGTCCCGGCCCCTGATGCTCCAGCTGAGCCCTGCCACAGAATCTCCTGCTCCCTGGCGTCTCTGGAGGCTCCTGGTGAGGGGTCCCAACCCCCCTCCGGCCTCCCTGCAGGCATGGCACCAGGCACTCCGGATGCCCCCGCAGAGCTCCCCCGTAGCCCCCCTGCAGGGCGGGCCCTGGCCCCAGGCGTCCCTGCTGAGCTGCCCCGCAGAATCACTCACTCCCCAGGGGCCCCCAAAGCTCCTGTTTCATCCCCAGACACCCCCAATCTGTGTCCGAAGCTCCCCACCAGAGTCTCTTGGTCTCCGGGGTCCCCCGATGGACCCACTGAGTCCCCAATGTCCCCATACAGCCCCCCATCTCCTGAGCGGGGCTCCCCTTCACTCTCCAATGATGCGGAGCCATTCACAGGGCCTGCGCCAGCAGACAAGGACTTCCAGTGCCCACAGCTGGGGCTACAGCACTCCTCAGATGGGGTGGTGCAGCTGCCAGACAAGGGGCTAGGAATGGGAGTGCTGGGGGGCTCCCTGGCTGCCCTGCCCAGGGGAGGGCCCCCCCACCCTGGGCCACCCCTGGAGGGTAAGTCCAACTGGACCCTGTCACAGTCATTTGAGTGGGCGTTCCCATCCCGGGCCGTGGAGTGGGAGCCCCCCAGGTCCCCCGTTAGAGAGGCAGATGACTCCGGCCTCTCTGAGCAGGGGGACTCGGATGGGGAGGGCCTGGCCCCCAGCCCCAAAGGGTCTGAGGAAAGCAGCAGCTCTGAGGGGCAGAGGGCAAGGCAGCTCAGCGCTGCCCTGGATTGGCAGGACGCCGAGGCTGCAGGGAGTTCTGCCCGCCTGGATGGTGCCATGGGGGCCCCATGTGATCAGGGAGCGACTGAGGTGGGGGGCCTGGAGGCCACATGTCCTGGGGGCCCCGTCACACAAACGGAGGCAGCCGTGGCCGAGCTGAAGGGCCCTGCAGTGGTGGATGAGTTGGGCACTATCTGGGAGGAGCAAGGCAGGCCACTGCTAGGCGCCCCCCTGCGGCTGACCGAGCCGGAGCCAGACCAGGAGCAAGCCGCCCCAGTCCTGTTGTCTGACACTCCCCGGCCAGTTGGTGCTGACCGATGCCAGGAGGACGACTTGGCGTCAGTGGGGAGCTGCCAGGAGGGCCTGAGGCCAGGCAAGGCGGGTTCTGAGCCACATCCCAATGCACGCTGGCTGGATGAGCTGCTGGCATCGCCCCCGCCCAGCGCAGATGAGACCAAGAGAAAGGGCACGCCTGAGCCCAGGGACCCTGCAGGGCCAGAGGTAAAGGAGGGGTGACCGTCTGCGGGAGGGAAGGGGGGATCTCTTGGCACCAGTGGGGGTGGGATGGGGGGTGGGAGGAGGACTTCGTCTCCTCAGTGTGTGTCTCTCTCTCCCCAGGCCCAGCTGGAGGTGCTCTCCCCAGGGTGAGTGTGGGGGAGGGGTATCTCCCCAGGGTGAGTGTGGGGGGGTGTCTCACTGTGGGTAGAGCACCTCCTGCTGGATCTGGGGAATATGGGGGGGCATCTCCCGAGGGTATGTGGGTGGGGGGGCCATCTCCCCAGGCCCAGCAGGGGGCGCTCTCCCCAGGTAAATGTGGGGGAGGTGAAAGCCCCCTTCTCAGCCCATCCCTGCTGGGGTGAGGGGTGGGTGTTCTACGCTGAGCAAACTGGGCTCAGTTCTGCAGGGCTGGGCATTGGCCGCTGGCGGAGTGTGCAGAGCAGTCGGACAGGTTGGGCAGAGGCAGAGCGAAGCATGCTGGGGCGAGCTGGGACAGGGAGAGCCGTTGAAGGCAGCCATAGAGCTGGCCTCTCCTGGGCTATCCCTCTTGGGGTGCATGGGGTGGCCTGCCACAGCCATGGCTAGGGAGGCTGGCTGGATGTCTGTCCTGGAGCGACTCTTGGCTAACTTGGAGCTGCGGGATGAGGCTGGGCGTGCTCGGCACGTGAGTGAATGGAGCACCCCCTGTCCGGCTGTGAGTACAGATGGTGCTTCTGGCAGCATCTGGGTGGGGGGACCCAGGAGACCTTGTTCCTGTGGCCGCTCCGCTCCGCTGGGCTGGGTTGGGTGGGGAGTTCAGATTGGCTGGGGCTGCCCATTGAGATCTCGCTCCTCCCAAGTGCTGTGGCAGAAGGGCGGTCCCTGACAGCAAAGGGCATTGGGGCAGGATCAGAGGGGCTAGTGAACCGGAGACCTCAGGAAGGGTGAATGAATCTCCTGCCTGTCTTGCTGGGCGGAGGGGTGATGCTCAGGAGTGGAGGGTAACCCAGGACCCCAGTGCTGCAGCTGTGGGGGATGTGCCCCCAAGAGACAGATCCCCTGGAATCCTGCCTGCCTCGCATACAGCCTGGCCAGTTTGGGAGGGAGAGGCTGATCCTCTCATATCCCCCTCCCCCCAGACTCTTTCCTCTTTTAACCCTATTCTCCTCCCCCCCCCCCCCCAGGATCTCCTTGGTTGGTCGCGGAAGGATCTGTGCAGCGAGTTTGGCATCAGAGGGGCCCACCGGGCCGGTGAGTTTGGCTGGGCTAGCGAGACTGGCACAGGGAAGACAGAATGGCCCGGCAGTTACAGAGCTGGTGAGACAGAGCAGGATCGGGAGTTTGGCACCGGCACACGGGACTGGAGTGGCGTGTACAAAGAGACAGAGCTGCTGTGTGATTCCAACGTGGGACACCGAAACTGGCCTGACGCCTACGGCATCGGGGACAGCTGCCGGCAGGAAGGGGAGTTCAGCCCCGGCAAGCCAGACTGGAGCAGCCAATACAACATTGGTGGTGCTGACAGCTCGGATGGGGAGTTCAGTACCAGGAAACTGGACTGGACCAGCACCTACGGCATTGGGGACAACACCCAGCAGGACAAGAGGTTCAGTACCAGCAAACCAGACTGGACTCCTGAGTACAGTGTGGGTGATACAGCCCGGCAGGATAGAGAGTTTGGTACCAGCAGGCCAGACTCTACCCATGAGCCTGGTGTCGGTGATATTGACCAACAGGATAGAGAGTTTGGTATTCTCAAGCCAGATTGGACCCGTGAGCACGGTGTCGGTGATGCAGCCCAGCAGGCTAGAGAGTACGGTACCAGCAAGCCAGACTGGACCCATGAGCACGGTGTCGGTGATACAGACCAGCAGGCTAGAGAGTACGGTACCAGCAAGTCAGACTGGACCCGTGAGCACGGTGTCGGTGATACAGCTCAGCAGGATAGAGGGTTTGGCACCAGCAAGCCAGACTGGACCTACAATCGTGGTGGTGATACAAACCAGCCGGATAGAGAGTTTGGTACCAGCAAGCCAGACTGGATCAACATATACGGCCCGGATACTGACCAGCCGGATAGAGAGTTGGGTACCAGCAAGCCAGACTGGACCCACGAGCACGATGTCGGAGATACAGACCAACAGGATAGAGAGTTTGGTACCAGCAAGCTAGACTGGACCCGTGAATACAGTCTCAGTGATACGGACCATCAGGATAAGGAGTTTGGTGCTGGGAAGCCAGACTGGACCCATGAGTGCAGTGTCAAGACCAGTGGGCAGGGTAGAGAGTGGACCTGTGAATACGATGTTGGCAGTACTGCCCCGGAGGACAAGCCAGATTGGACAAGCAAGTTTGGTGATGATGCCCAGCAGGACAGAGCGTTCAGCCCTGACAAGCCAGCTTGGCTTGGTGAATATGGCATTCACCATACAGATCTGGAGAGTGCCTTTGGTTCTAGTGTTGGAGACCCCGACAGCTCAGCCCAAGAGCCTGGTGCCAGGAAGCCAGGGTGGAGCGGCACCGACTGGCAGGAGAGCAAGTTTCTCTTTGCTAGGAGGGATTGTGTCAGTGATTTCAGGATCGGAGCAGCTGAGCATGAAAGCCAGTACGGTGTCATTGGGACTGAGCGGGCAGGTGGCTTTGGCTTGAGTGCTTTGGATCCATCTGGCGCCATCGGGACCCTGGGCCCAGCAGAGCTTGGAGAGAGCCGGACTGACTGGGCTAGCCATACCAGGACTGTGGACCTGGATGAGCCCAGAGAGGCTGGTGTGGGACACTCTGACTGGGCCCAAGATCTAGGACTCCATGGCACAGGTCCCTCAGTTGGCCTGGGGGCAATCAGTCCTGAGGAGCCCAGCAGGGGATGGATGGACTGGACAAATGAACTGAGCGTGAGCAGCATGGATCCGTCCAGCAGTCTGGGGGTGGAGGGCTTCGTTACACCCAGAGAGCCTGGCGTGGGGCAGCCAGATGGGGCCAGCGACCTCGGCACGGGAGGCCCAGCCACAGCCCGTGGCTTCGAGAGCGTGGGCCCAGCAGAGGCCAGTGCGAGACAGACTGATTGGAGCCATGAGTTCGGCTCTGGGGACGAGGGGTCCGCTGAGACCGGGGAGGCTGGAGCAGGGCAGATGGACTGGGCCAGCGAGGTCAGGATTGGACGTGGGAAACAAACCAATGCCACAGCCATGACTGGCTTGGAGCTGCATGGAGACAGGTGAGGGCTGCACTGAGTGCATGAAGGTTGGGCTGAAGTGTAGGGTGATCCATCCCGGCCTTCACTGCTCATCAGAGCAGGTGGTGCCCCACCTAGGCTGGGTTCCGGTCTCAAAAAGCCACTGTTTTCAGTGGGGCAGAGGGGAAGGGGGGAGATCTCGTCCCAATCCCAGTGTGGGGCTGTTTAGACAGAGTACTCCCATTGTGGAGATCAGCACTGCTGCGCTTGCCTAAATGGCCAATGCCTGCTGCTGAGCTCATTGCTCTCAAACATTCTGCAGCAGTGAGTTCCACTGCTTAACACCTCCTCTCCTTGGGGACGCCTCCCGTGGACTGCCACCCAGCGTGGTCATGCGCCTCCTCGTGCTGGCTTGATCAGGGCAGCTGGGTTGCTTTCCGCCCACCACCTGTGGACCTCCTCCTTCCTCTCCTGTAACCCTCCTTGCTTCGGCGCCTTGGCTTTGAGTCAAAGAGCAGCTGTGACCACTTGAACATTCCCGTTTGCATCTTCGTCCCCTTTCTCGCTGGCTCAGCTGGCTTTGGCTTTGAGCTGCCCGTGGCCCTGCCAGGAGCTCTGTTCACCCACAGCCTGTTTAATTCAGGCCTGGAGGCAGCTGCCCAGGCAGGAGGCGCTAGCCCATCCTTATGTCTCAGGGCAGTTTTATGCTTCAGCGTAGGCAGGATGTCTGCCCAGAGAACCACTCCTCTGCCTGCTCTGGGCTCCAGCGCCCAGACATTTCCCTCCCATCTCTGTGCTGAAAGGAGTATGCCCACCTCTGTTCAGCCCCCTAAATCAAAGCCCAGCTCCCTTCCCGCTGAGCTCCCCCAGCCCGGTCTAGAAAACCCCTTTCTAGCTCGCCCTGAGAGTCGACCAGGGGTGGCCAGACGCAGGCCCCCTGGCCCAGGCGGGCAGGCTGTTCCTTACAACACACCTTAGATTGTGTCTGTTGAATTCCATCTGTCGCTGGGTTTCCTGGCCTCGGTGGGTGGCCTTGGCCATCCAGTAGCTTCGTCTCATTGGTGAATGTTGCTACCCATCTATTTTCTCCTCCCTTGTCCAGCGTGTAGTCTATGGTGCATCAGGCCCACGGGACTTTCTGCCACTAGCTTCGTTGTGCTAGGAGAACAGGCCGTCCATTCTTGCAGCGCTTCCTGTTTTCGAATCCGAGATAGCGCTTCCCCTCCTGCCTCTGCTCCCATACTCTTAGTAGCCTCCAGTGCAGGGTCTTTTGTCTAAGCCATTAGAGCCACTGAGCAAACTCACTAGCCCAACTGGAAGTGCCTTCAAGGGACCTTCTTCCCAGGTGCTCAGTGCTTTCTGAGAACTTGAGCCCCTTTTCAGCTGTCTGATTGCTCCCCCCCCCAAAAAAAGGAGCCCCCCCCAAAATAATTAACCACTGTGGAAATTGGAAGCCACTGTGGTTGGGGCAGTTCTCTGGCCTGTGTCATCTCCCGGATCCTAGTCACCTGAGCCTCATCAAATGACACATTCAGATTAGGAGGGAGGGCCACATTTTGAACAGATGGCCAAGGGAGGTAGTGGATTTTTCCATCCCTTGGTGTCTTCAGATGAAGCCTGGCTGCCCTCCTGGAAGACACATTGAGCCAAACACAAATTACTGAGCTCAGGATAAGGGTAACTGGCTGTGTTATGCAGAAGGTCGGGCTAGATGATTGATTGGTCTCTTCTGGCCTTAACGCCTATGGAACGGGAAAGTTCCAGAATTGTGGGGGAGGGTCCCTTGCCAAGAACCCTTCCCCCGACAGCTGTTGTGTGTACTTTGTGCTTTTCCCCACTGGGTGCTGTCTGAGGGCTGATCGCCAGCAGCAGCCTCTAGTCCCAGAGGAGAACACCAGCAGGTAGAGGGAGGAGAGCTTAGCCAAGGCGTTGGAGCAGAGTGGGGAGCTCTCGCTGTATGGGAGCTGTGCTGCTTTGGAGACATCTCATGTGCCGTGGCGCTCCCCTTAAAGCCTCATCAGCACCCCCTCCCCTCCCGTGTAGTAGCTGTTCCCAACCGGCCTCCTTTAGTTCACTGGCTTAGTTCTTCAGATTCCTTCCCAGCTCTCAGGCAATGTGTCCCTATCATGTTTCTCCACGGGGTCCGACAGCTTCACTTGGCCCGTATGGAGTATCCCGGGGTTGGGATCCACATTCCCTGTATGCTGCACAGCTGCACAACAGCCAATTTAGCACCACGCAGGCGCTCAAGGGACCTGCCCAGGGACCTTCTGCAGTCTGGGGGAGAGGCAGCCCTCCCCTGGCCCCAACCTAGTCCAGCCCCCAACCCGACCTGGACCTGTCATAGCTGGGGTGCCCCTCCCTGAACCCAACCCCGGCCCAGACCTGTGGAGGGGTACCTATCCTGCGTCCCAGCCCTGGAGCTGCCATGGTGGGGAGAGACGCCTCTCTCCCCCAGCCCTGGAGCTGCCATGGTGGGGGGGGAGAGAGAGAGCTGGGGCGAGTCCTGTCTCCCCGCCATAGCCCTGGAGCACCCTCCTGCACCCCAAATCCCTCATCCCCACCCGGAGCCTCCTTCCCCACCCCAGAGCCCGCATCCCCAGCCGGAGTCCTCACACCCCTGAACCCCGACCCTCTGCCCCAGCCCTGAGCCTCCTCCCAAACTCTGAACCCCTCAGCCCCACCCCCACCACATGAATTTTGTTATGTGCACCAATATGAAGGTGATGTGTCACACATCACCTCCATATCAGTGCAGATAACAAAATACATTCTGCACACGGATGGGAAAAATTAGAGGGAACACTGGTTGGGGTTTCCAGGTGGCTGTCCATGCTGGATGGAAATGTGCTGGCGTCCCACAACAGCTAAGTACCCCCTTCATGGCCTGGGAGCCTATGGGCTTCTGGCACATGGCTTTCCCCCTCCGGAGTCCCTGGAGCAGTCCTGGTTCCCCATTAGCTTCTGATACAGGGGATGCATCCACAGAAGGGTACCCTCCCCCCCGAACTCTCAGCAGTGTTCTGGTCTGCATGCTCTGCAGGAAGGCTCTGACACGTAAGAACTCAGGCTGCAGTTGGTGGTGGATGATGTAATTGGTTCTGGAGTAGCTGTCCAGTTGTCGGAGATCATGGGAACCAGCCAGCAGTCAGTTGTTGCATGGGGCTTGGAACTCAATGTCCTGGCTGCTGGCTAAGCTGGCTTTGCACCGCTTCCAGGGTTGTGGCGGGGCGCTGCCCAGGATCAGGGCCCTGCAGAACTAACAGCCGAGCCATGGCATCTAGGCACCGCCAAGAGCAGTGTGTTTCTGCCCCCCACCTTTGGGGTAGCTGAGGCTGGAGATGCACCACGTGTGTCCTTTATCCTGTGTCTGTGCATCCGTCACTCTGCCGGCCCTCCTCTCAGGCTGCCCATCAGTGTGCTGTCCAAGCGCCCTACTAACATGCTCCATTTGTCCTCCTTGGAACAGGGAGAGGACCTGGAGGAAGATCTTCCAAAACACAAAGAGAGCCACTGCCCTCAAAGCCCCAGTTGAGCTCCCCAGCATTCGGGGCCAGATGCTGGGAGTATCCAGTGTTTAAAAACTGCCTCTGCCCAACCTCTGGAGTGGGCTGATCAGCCCCAGACTCTGCATCCGCTGACTGGCCTCTGATAGCCTGTCAGGTTCCCATTCTCTTCTTCCCAAGCCCCAGACCCTGCTGAGTGAGAGTGGCAGCACTGGGCTCCTCCTCTCTGGCTGGCATGTTCCTTCCCTGATGCCAAGGATCTGCCGTGTGCTGGGGCCTGGCTCTGTTGTCCCACCTGTTGCTCTAGGCTGTGCACCCCTCCTGTGGCTCTCTGAAGGCCTCCGCCAGCTGCTCCCAGGCAGGACACCTTCCCGCCCTACCCTACCTAGGTTAAAGGAATCAGAATGTGTCTGGGTTCTATCCCCAGCTCTGCCATTGAACCCCCGGGCAAGTCGCCTCCCTGTCCCTTGCCTCAGTTTCCTCATGGGGATAATGATTTTGATCTTCTTGGAGGGAGTGTTTGGGCCCTAGAGTTAGTGCTACATTGGGGTGAGCTGCGCTCATTTCCTGGGCTAGCTCCTGGGCAGGTGCCCAGGCCAAGCTGCGAGGAGCCCCATCTGTTGTATGCCCCATAAGGCCAGGTGAGGGGACTGTAGATGTGGACTTCGCACGCAGCGAGGGGGGAGCAGAGGAAGCTTGGAGGGGTGTGGGGGAGGGGTCTGGAGCAGAGGACTCGGGCGTGGGAGGCTCCATGGACCAGGGAGAGCAGGGTCTCACTGTTCTCTCCCCCAGCAGTGGCCCCAGCAGCCCCCAGCTCTCCGGCCCGAGCCCCCTTCTGGAAGAGATGTTGGCCAAGGCAGTCGCCCAGCGCAAGAGCCCCAGAGAGGAGAGGGGGCTGCCTCCTGGTCCTGACGCCCACCCCCCTCCCTTGCCACAAGAGGAGGATGGCGGGCCCCGGCCCGAAGGGGATGGCGCACCCAGCCCATCGGACACCACGGACAGGGGCTGGCTGCCGATAGACGCGAGGAGGCTGAGCCAGCCAGGGCGCTGTGGGAGCCAGCCCTCCCCGCCAGGCGAGGACTTCGCCTTCCTGGAGGTGACCCTGGGGGATTTCCCAGCAGCCTCTGCTCCCTCCTGGGCCTGGTGCTGGTTGTGGTTGGGTACATGGGCCTCCCTCCCCCACCACTCATGTCCACATTGGGAGCCGGGGCTGTAGGGGGCAGGTGACCTCAATCCCCCACTTTTCCCTGCCCGATGGGGACACCAGGTGGTGACTGGCATGGGGGCAGGGTGGGCTGCCTTCAGAAGGGAACTCTCCCCATGCCCTCCCTGGTGACCCTCCAGCTGGGGGACCCCATGTCTGGGTTGAGAATCCCCCACCGCCATGCTGCGGGGGATCCTGACTGGAAATGTCCAGGGCTGGATGACTAACCCTTCATTGGCTTTAGTGAGTCACATAGGCTCTTGATCATGTACCAGGGCCCCCGAGGGAGCACATCCATCCATACCCACTTCCCTGTGGGTTGCCTCTGGGATTGGGTCCCTCTGAGGGGTTGACTGGGATTGCCCCTGCTGGAGTCCCAAGGCAGATGGGGCAGCCTGGCACCCCCGTGGGCTTTCCCCTTATGGCTCGGCATGGGTCCGCGGCTCTCCTGGATCGGTAGCCGTAGCAGCTGTGGGGTTGGTGGGCAGCATGGTGCTCCTGTGGGCTCTCCCCTCGCATCTGGGCACTGATCAGAATCTCCCCCCCGGGGCATGTATGGGACATGTACAGGACATGGAAGTTCTTGACAGCACCATCTACCGGAGCAGAGCCAACCTGGGCCGTAAGCGAGGTCACCGGGCGCCGGCCACGCGCACTGCAGGCACCCTGGCACTGTCTGAGGTGGAGGTGGCCGACTGGATGTTCCGGGACTCTACAGGTGGGACCTGGCGTGGGGCATGCTGTGGCTCGCTGGCCAGCCTGGCGTTGATCTGGCTTTCTGTTCAGTGGTGTGCCGTGATGTTGGCATGGTGTTTGTCTTGCATGCTCTTGGCGTGCTGTTAGCGTGTGTTCCTGTGTCGGAGGGGTGTTGGCGTGGCCGTGGTGGATGTTGCCATGTGGCATGATGGTTACGTGTGTTTCTGGGTGGCACATCATTGTGGGTGGGGGGTGTATTATGGGGCATGGTGTTGGTGCCCCACTCCCGGGTGGAGCGTGTGTGTTGGCATGTGAGCCCACATGGCACTGGCGCCAATGCACATGTGCTGCAGTGGCATTGGCGTGTGTCCCCATGCAGTGGCGGTGCTGACGTGTGGCCCCGAGTGGCCTGACACTGAACCTGTGTCTCCCCTCAGAGCCCAGAGCGACGCGCTGGGTGTCCTCAGATGAGGAGGCGGCAGAGGAGCCCCAGAGCCGGCGGACACGGCCCTCGCTGGCAGCCAAGGGGTTGAAGGTGCCACTCTTCCCAGGCCTGAACCCCTCAGCTCTCAAGGTAGTGCCTGCCAGGGCTCCCGGGCCGGAGGAGGGGTGGGAATGACCCGGGGTGCCCACCAGGGATGCAGCCAGTGCCCGTGGGATGTTGGCTGAGTAGGAGAGGGAGTGGGAAGGGGGTGTTGGAAATGGTCATGGGGGAGGAGGAGGGGTCTTGAGAGGAGAAGTGGGGCTGGGGGGTGAGGTGGGTGCTGGAGGAGGTTTTGGGTGGTGAGGTGCAGGATGGGAAGTGTGGGGGGAATAGGTTGGGCCAGCATGTCCCCTCGGCTCCTGGGGAGGAGGCAGGGGACTCTGCGCACTGCCCCTGCCCCAAGCGCCTACTCCACAGGTCCAATTAGCCAGAAACTGCGGCCAATGGGAGCTGCGCAGGCAGCACCGGCAGGCAGGGGCAGTGCACGGAGACCCCTGGTCCCCCTCCCAGGGGCTGCAGGGACGTACTGGCCACTTCTGGGAGTGGCGCAGGGGCAGGGCAGGCAGGGAGCCAGCCTTAGCCCTGCTGCTCTGCTTACCAGGAGCCGCCCGAGGTAAGTACAATCTGGCCGGAGCCCGTACCTCTCCCCGCCTCCTGCACCCCAACTCCCTGCCCCAGCCCTGAGCCCCCTCCAGCACCTAAGCTCCCTCCCAGAGCTTGCAGCCCGTCCCCCCTCTTGCACCCTAACCCCCTGCCCCAGGCTCAGACCAGAGCCCCCTCCCATACTCTGAACCCCTCCGCCTCAGCCCAGTGAAAGTGAGTGAGTGTGGGGGAGAGCGAGCGACGGAGGGAAGGGGGATGGAGTGAGCAGGGCTGGGTCTCGGGGTGGGGGCAAGGCCTCAGAGAAGGGGCAGGGCAGAGGGCAGGGCAAGAGTGTTTGGGTTTGTGTAATTAAACAGTTGGCAACCCTATTGGGGACAGTCAGGGGGATGTGCTGTTTGTGGGGTGGGGGTGGAGGGGTGATGTACAGACAGAGACAGGGCATCTGTGTGTCTGTCTGAGACACCTTCCCCGCCTCCTCTCCCCACAGGCCAAGCTGCGGGGCCGGAACCGCTCTGCAGAAGAGGGGGCCCAGCTGGGGGAGGCCAAGCCAACCCCTCCCAAGGAGCCCCACGTCCAGCGCTCCAAGTCCTGCAAGATTCCCGGCTTGGGGGGGAAACCCCTGGTGCTGCCCCCCAAGCCAGAGAAATTCTCAGGGTGAGTGTGTGGGGGGGTGTCTCTGGTGGGAGGTTGGGTTTGTGGGTTTCAGCAAGTGTCTATGCACCTAGGGGTGTTAATGGGAGTCTGCAGGTATTGGGGGGGTGCATAGACCCTGGGGGGTTGGGGCTGTGTAGATGTGATGCTGTCGGGGGGCGTAGACCCTGGTGGGTGAGGAAGTTCTATCCTTTTCCTGTCAGCTCTGCCATGGCCGCTGCCTCCTCCTCGCCCCCCAGGTCAGATGCCACCTCGCCCCACTGGCTGCAAGCGCTGAAGCTGAAAAAGAAGAAATCCTGACGGCCCCATTGAGGTGAGGGCCCCGTGTGCCTGCACCGAAAGCTGCGTCGCACTTCCACTGTGGCAGTTTGCACACGACATGCTGCACACCCAGCAGAGCTCTGTGCAAAGTCACGTCCGGCTGGTGTGATGCACGATCCCTCTTGCAAATGGGTGTGATGCCGCCAAGGGACACTTGGTCCAAACCCAGGGGTGTAACGCGTGTACAAGTGGGCTGTCAGGAAATCGGGCAGCCGGAGCCCAGACTGGGCTCTGGTACCTCAGATCTCAGACACATGGGTGCAGGGCGTGGTTTTTGGGGAAGGTCTTGGCCCCTGGCCCCCTGGGTGCTCCTATGGGAGATTTCCCTTTCCCGTCCCTGGGCAGAGCAGGTGGGGGCTGTGCTGACTCCAGGCAGGTCGGGCTGGTGGTATCCTTCACCCCTTGCTTCCTGAATTCCAGCCATAAGCCATGTGTGACTCAGGCTGGAGTGCAGCAAACTGGTGTGGCCAGCGGCTCTTAGGGTTCCTTGCACCACCTGGTGGACAATGTGGTGCTTGGCACCTAGTCCTTCCTCTGGGGCATGGCTCTGAGCCTGTCTGGGGAGGGCAGGAACCAAGCCGGTTGAAAGGGGAAATTCACACTGAACAGCAGGGGAACACTTCCTGACGGGGCAGATCCAACTGGGAATTGTCCCCCCTGCCAGAAGGGCCAGGAGCCCTATCGTTTCCCGACAGGGGGATGGATCTGGCCAGGGAATTCCTCCCCCTCCGCAAATATCCACGAATGGGTCTACCCAGGAAAACATCGTCCTGGTGACGAAGGGCTGGGAGCCCTGTTTGGCACTATACAGTTGCCTTTATGCCACTCAAACTTAGATCCTGCTGCAGAAACAGGCGTGGACTGCTTGGGCTAGGGAGAATCTCCCTTGACAGTGTGGAGCACATGACACAAGCTGCAGCTATCCAGGCTCCCTCCAGAGGGGCAGTGACGCTGCAGGGAGCCAGTCTCTCCTCTCTCTTCCAGGCCTTTCTCTCCTGCTGCTGGGGCTGGGACAGCTGACTCTCCAAAGAGGCTCGTCGGGGTGGAAGAGGGGACGGCGCAGTGATGGGAGACTCCCCCCCGCCCGCCCGCCCACCGTGCACAGCTGGCCCCCTGGGAGCACAGTTTGGGGGTGGAAGTGGGGGCAGAGGAGGCACATCTATGCACTTTGTATCACACTCGCTCTCTCCCCGAGCTGCCGGGTCCCTCTGTCCCCGTCTCTGCAAGCTGGCTGCTTCCTCCGCTCTGCCCTTTATACCATGTACCTGGTCTAAAGCTTCTATTATTTTGTAATTGGTGACAGGGCCCAGCCCTGACCCTTCCCCACTATGTCGGGGGCAGGGGGAGTCCTGGGGCTAAGGAGTTGGCTCACTCTCTGCTGCTATCCTACACTTTCCCAGCCAAGAGCAACAGATTACTTTTTCTATGCCACTTGACGAAACAATAAATGATTTTGGGTAACGGTGGGGGCAGCTGCGGTCTTGGGCGTGTCCCTGTTACGTCGTATCCCTTTGACCTCCTGGACCTTGCTCACTAGGCCATGCTCGGCCAGCAGGGGGCAGAGGATAGCGCCCTGCAGAGTGCCTTCTGGAGGACTGGCACAAGGGGAACCCAGCCCTGACACCCTGAGCTCCTTGGATTGCTTGTTCCCCCAAGCCTCACGGAATTCATCTCCGCTGGGCTGCTGGGGGCTGTTGGGTTGGGGGGTGCAGGCCATTCTTGTGGGCTCTGGCTCTGGGCCAAGCTGCTGGTGGAGTCCAGCCCTGGCGGTGGAGCTGGGCTGCAGAATCTGAGCCCTGTCGGGTGGCTGCTTAGCTCGGGAGCTCTGGCTCTGTAATGCTGAGTGGCTGAGGCAATCTGGCAGTGACCCCTTGCCTGCCCCAGATCCTGTCCCCTGCCTCAGGGCCCAGAACTTTTCCTTTCCTCTTCTGCCTTCTCCCCCGGTCCCCACTCCCCTTCTTCCTTGGGAAAGGGTCTGAATCCATCACAGGCTAGAGACTCAGCTGCAGTAAATCAGCTTCATTGACCCCGGTGTAGCCATGGCCCATTGACCCCAGCTGGGCCCTGGCCCTGGAAATACAGTTTCTCTCTAAGGCTAGGTGAGCTGACTGTGGTCAGGAATATCCACCCTGTTGCTGCTCTGCACTCAGGGACAGGTGTGGCCTACGCTAAGGGAAAACTCGGCCATGTAATTCACCCCCAGAGCAGCTTTTGGATAGGTTGTGAGTTGAAGCCTTAGTGCAGGTGTGGCTCAGGTGCTCTTACTGGCATGTCTGTAACACCTCTCCATTGAGCATTGCCCCAGGCATGACAACTACCATGGGTTCACAGCCCACACCCATGGACCTCCCCTGGTACGTGTTGTGTGATGTGGGCCAGTTCACAGAGCCAGATGGAACGTCTAACAACTTCTTAAACGTAGTTGTCTCACCTGGAACTGGCACCGGGCGCTAGCACAAGTCAAGTCCCAGTGGGTGCACTCGGTTTGGTGCAGATCAGTGCTGTCATTTGAGGGACGGGTGCTTTCCTACTCTGGTTTTTACGGGCATAGCCTATTGATAGGCCCTTATCTCCAGAAGCCCTGGCCCAAATGATGAGTGGGATGGTCTGTCCTCTCCTTAACTGATCTCACCATCTGTGGAGAATGATGGTCCTGCATTTTGCCCATGGAGATAAAGCCATGCATGGAACAAGGGGAGGCCTCATGGCAAAGACATTGGACTGAGATTCAGCAGCTCTGGCTTCAATTGTGCCGCACACTTTCTCTCCCCAAATTATTTAGGCCCAGATCCCTAAAGGTACTTAGGTGCCTAAATTCCATTGATTTCAGGAATCCTTTGGGGGGCTGGGTTGCTGTTCCCCATCAATGACACTGAGGTGACTCAGATTCCAAGGCCAGTAGGGAATTGTGACCATCTTTTCTGATCTGTGTAACACAGGGCAGAGACCTGTCCTCAAACCATTCCTTAGCTAGAGTTAGAACTGGAGCGTAACCATGTGTTCTGCCCGTCCCTGCCTTTGTCTTGGTTTTGTAGCTGTAGGGCCAGCCAGGAAATGGTCTTCCCAGCCTGGGAGACTTTCCAACATTTTAATTTGGTTTTTCATCCCAAATGGAGCCAAAATGTCTGTCAACTTTTTGCAAAGGAAAATGGGGGGGGGGGGGGGGAGAATCTGTTTGGGTCAATTGAAATATTTTTTTCTCCATTTTGAAATGTTTTGTTCAATTTTGATTCTTTTTCTTTAAGCTTTTTTTTCTTTTTTAGCACAAATTACATTAAATTTTAAAACATGAAGGATGTTTCCAAAGGTGAACCTGAAACTTTTAATTTTGAAAATGACCGGGGGATGATTAGACAACTTCAAAACTTTTTTCTTGACGGTTTTTTGAGTTGGGAAACGAGTCAGTACTGACACTGTTTTGCAAACAGTTTTGGTGTCAATGAACTGACAGTTTTTGGCCAAAAATAATTTTTAAAAAATCCTTGAAAAATTTCCCACTATCTCTACTTGACTCTAAACTCCTGGGGGCAGGGAGTGGCTAGACAGTGGGGCCCTGATTTCAGTCTCTGCAATCCCTGCTTTATTGGAATTTAATAATCATCACAGAATCATAGAAATGTACAGTGAAAGGGACTTGGAGAGATCAACTAGTGCAGGAGCTATGGCTGTTGTGGGTGTTAAGGAAGTTGCAATCTACAGCAGAAAGGAAATCTGTGCTATATCTTTGACTAGCAGAAACAGGCACCAAAATTACTTCTCTGGAGATGCCCTGTTGGCTTTGCTGCTTCAAACAGGATGCAAGGGGCTCAGAATGTTTAGCTTAACAGAGAAGGTTAAGGGGTGTCTTGATCACAGTGTGTAAGTACCTTTACAACATCTGTGTAGCATGCTTTGCATCAACTGGAAGGATAAAGTTCTCGATAACGAGGTTCTTGAATGCAGCCGCCCTGCAGGGACAGAAGCCACGTGTGTCATGTCAGTTGCTCTGGGCTGGTCATGCGTTGAGGATGGATGACACTGGAATGCCAAAGCAGTTGCTGTATGATGAACTGAGGAGATAACCACACGCAAAGCATAACTTTTTAACCTTGAGGGCAATTAACCACTGGAACAACTTAACAAGGGGCATGGTGGATTCTTCATCACTGGCCATTTTAAAATCAAAATTGGATGTTTTCCTACAAGCTCTGCTCTAGGAATGATTTGGGGGCAGTTCTCTGACCTGTGTTACACATGAGGTCAGCGTAGCTGATCACAGCTTGGAATCTAGGATCCGCACATGTGCATTAAGCAGGAGGAGCGGCTTTGAAGGGCGTCTCTCAGAGAGGTGTCTGAATATGGGAGATTCCAGCCATGTTGAGTATTTGATTTTCACTGTTTTGTGTGTCGAATCCAGTGCCATTCAGGTCTCTTCAGCCTGTTTACCTACTTATATTACTGGGAGAGCGGCTCAGAATTTTTATTTTTTCTGTTTGATGGGTGGGGGGATTTGAAATTTTCCACTAAAATGTTGAGTTTACAGCAAAAACCATCAAATGCTGAAATGTTTTGATTCTGAAATGCTGCCACGCTGCCTTATCGGAGTTGCAGTTCAAATGGCTCATTCTGCCATTCTCTCAGGGTGGAGTGCTGTCAGGGGACTATATCTCCTATGATGGACCATGATGTCCCTTCATGGTGAAGGAGGCGGTACATCGAGGGATTTGGGCTTGAGGCTTCATGGGAAATATAGTTCAGCTAGGGAGCCCAGCCCAAAGAGGAGAAGGAGAGAAAAAGGCACTGCTTTGGAATCAAAATGTTTCCATTTTGGGGTGTTGTTTTTTTTTCTTTTTTTTTTTCAAACAAAAACTCAGTTTTTTCCATGGGAAATGGGCACTATTTGTGGAAAATTTTTGGTTAGTCAACAGCTTAATTTTCTGTCAAAAAACAGAAAAGTTGGTGGAAAAGTTTCAACCATCCCCAGTTACTTCTCCTTTCACTAGCTCTGAATATTTATTGAGCTTGGACTCCTGCGAGAAGGGTAGGTAACCCCATTTTACAAATGGGGAAGTGGGGATGTGTTGGCTGTGCGCAAGGTCACACAAGTGACTCAGCGGCAGGACTGGGATTGGAGCACGGCAACCCATAGCTTCCAGCCCTGAGGTCAAGTTCTTAGACCTGTGTCTTCTGAAGTCTGAAAAATGCCCCCGGGGCGAAGTCAGGAAAGAGTTGGTGGGGCCACCAGGAGCCTCTCAATTGTTCTCTGGAACCTCCACTTCCTATAGAACAAAAACTCCTTCTTACTGTTCTGATGATCTGAGTGTGACTGCTGCAGCAACCTCTGCCAGAGTTTGCAGATAGCCTGAGCCAATGGCTCAGAGAAGGTGAGATGGCTGAAGTGTGACTGCAGCGACAATGCTGCTGGAGTCTGCAGAGAGCCGGAGCAGATTGCTCTGAGGATGCCACTATCTAGATTTTCTAAAGTGTGGTTAACTTTGCTAATGCTCCTCATTATGTGTAAGGTAGGAGGGGGAAGGATCCGATTACAATGAGTTAACAGCGTTGAATAAATTGTGCAGGAGGGAGCAGATGCCTAGAGGACTGCAGGAGATGTATAAATGAAGATGTGTAGGTCTTTAACAACATGGGCTGGGGAGGTGGGTGCAATGGCCTTCACTTCCATTTTCTTTCTGTCCAGTCACACCGTTCCTGCTCAGCTCAGACTTCTGGGCTGGAGCCAGGAATCCCTGGGCGAGATCTTATGGCTTGTGTGTGACAGGTCAGATGGGCATGCTGGTCCTCTCTGGCCTTAACCTTTGCAAATCTGCTTTCATATAGGCCACAAGTCCTGAGGTAATGGCACCTCTGATCCCTTCCCTGCCTCTTTGAGGGGCCCCCTGCTCAGGTCTCAGTCCTCCAGCACTCACCTTTCTCAGGGCAGAGTCCTGCGATCAACTTCCTCCATCTGGGGGGCTCAAACTGCAATTCCTCTGCCATTCATTGTGATCACCATATTAGGCCTGCTGAGCATTAGTCCAGCACCCACAGTCCTGCTCTCAGGTGGCAAAGAGAGGGTTAATCTGTGACCATCCAGCCTTCCCCCAGCAAAGTACTATTTACTCAGAACAAAAGCATTATGAAGAAGCATGTCCTCAAAACAATCAACTGTGCATGTGTCGGTCTGAACTTAGAAAGTGGTCACTTGCCTTCCCTAGGGAGAGTCAGGCAGGTTCCAAAGCCCTTCAGATCAGAAAGTGCCAGAAACCCTCTGAGGCCTCGCTTCTTAAAGCCTGAGTCCTGGGATCGGGCCATTTGGAGAAAATCTCAACTTCCTTTTTTTTTTTTTTCTTTTTTTTCTTTAAACTAGAAGTTTCTAGCCCTAGTGGCTGCAGAGAGAAGTTGGAGCAGGTGACCCCAGCAAGGGAACAAAGCAAATGACAAGGGCTCAAAGAAGAACCCGGGGTTTTCTGTGGAGGCTGGATGGGAATGGCGGAGGCTGATGGGACTGAATGCTGCCCGAGACCATGACACCTCTGTGGGGAAGTTAGAACTCTGCCCCTGCAGAGGAGCTAGAGTGCGGGGCTTAAGTTCTGCTTGTGGAAGGATCCAGGGAGACTCCAGCCTCTTTGCTCCTGTGCTGCCATTCCAGATCTGTTGAGCCAGGACAGAACCACAGGGAAGTTCTCCTGCCCCTGGAGTTTCCGGCTCTGGGTCAGGGTGTCACAGAGTCACTAGGGTGATGCTCTGGAACTATTCTGTATGAAGCCAGCCAGGACTCTGGGAGAGCATGCCTCCTCTCCCTGAGCGTACTGTTCCCAGGGCAAGAAGCTTACACAGCTTCAACCTTCCTGGGTCTGACCTCAGAGCATTCAGCATCCCCTTCCCCACCATGCACTTCCCGCAGCAAGTCCGCCCATGACTCTTTGCCAGCGTATAGAACAGAAGGGTTTATTAGTTGACAAGAAGCAGCCGGGGCGGGGGCGCGGAGGGAGCGATAGCTCAGTGGTTTGAGCATTGGCCTGCTAAACCCAGGGTTGTGAGTTCAGTCCTTGAGGGGGCCATTTAGGGATCTGGGGCAAAAATAAGGGATGGTCCTGTTGTGAAGGAAGGGGACTGGGCTCGATGACCTTTCAAGGTCCCTTCCAGCTCTATGAGATAGTTATATCTCCATATTAAAAGGAACACAGCGTAGAACAGGGCTTGTTAGCACAGAAATCAGTGTCTTGCAGCCAAGTCCATCTTGGGGAGTCCCGAGCCGGACACCCTGGACTCCCCCTCTTCCAGTTCCCCATGCAGACTGCTATCAGCGATCTCACCTCCCACACCAGTGCTGTTGCTCCTCCTTGTCTTTGTCTTACTTCCCTGGCAGAGTCACCTGGTTGTCACCTGGTTGCATCCTCCTCCTGGGTCTCAGGTTACAAAGGGCACCAGTCATAGCATATGTGCAGCAGCCTCACCTGCCCCAGAGGGTCTCAGCCAAAGTCACACACCACCGAGATATTGGTGCAGCACACAGGGAAACTGAGGCACACACAGTATTCATGCAAAGTAGTAAGACTCACATAGGCTCATGTACAGCATAACAAAGGAACATCCCCACTTCGTCACACAGCGTCATACAGTTTAAGGCCAGAAGGGGCCTCTGGCTCATCTAACCTGATCACCTGTATATCACAGGCCCCCAACGCCACCCAGCACCCCCGACTAAACCCAACGGCTGGGCCTCCTGCAGCTGCCGCCTCAGCAGTAGGCTGTTAAAGAAGGCTCAGCTCCAGGCTCCTGCTCTGTATGGTGCCATACCTCAATGGTAGGGGCCAGACTGGAGGCCAAGCAATGCACCCAGCCTCTGGGCTGGGCCTCTAAACTGGCCTTCCCTCTGCTATCAATGCCAGCTCCAGCCAGCCCTCCTGAACCCATTTGAGCCTGAGCCCCCTGGCCCTTTTGAAATCCCCAGCACAGGGGATGCGGGGAGATGGCTCCCCAAGAGGCAGGTGTGTGCTCTGACATCTGGACAGGGTGAGCTAGACCCCTTCGCATAACACAAGAACCAGGGTCACTCAATGAAATTAATAGGCAGCAGGTTTAAAACAAACAAAAAGGAAGCACTTCTTCACTCATTGGACAATCAACCTGGGGAACTCCTTGCCAGGGGATGGTGTAAAGGCCAGAAGTGTGACTGGGTTAAAAAAAGAACTAGTTAAGTTCATAGAGCATTGGTCCATCAATGGCTATTAGCCAAGATGGGCAGAGATACAACCCCATGTTCTGGGTGTCCCTAAACCTCTGACTGCTGGAAGCTGGGACCAGTGAGTGATCCACCTTGTCATCTAATTGCCCTGTTCTGTTCATTCCCTCTGAAGCAGCTGACACTGTCAAACAACAGGACATGGGACTAGATGCACCATTGGTCTGACCTAGTCTGGCCAGTCTTATGGGAGATGTGTGGTTTTAAAAGGTACAGTACCAAAAGTAAAATCCCTGCAAGCTGCGTGGAAACTTTTAAAAGACACCATAATAGAGGCTCAACTTAAATGTATACCCCCAATTTAAAAAACATAGAGAACCAAAAAAGAGCCACTGTGGTTAAACAACAAAGTAAAAGAAGCAGTGAGAGGCAAAAAGTCATCCTTTAAAAAGTGGAAGTTAAATCCTAATGAGGAAAATAGAGAACAGCATAAACTCTGGCAAATGAAGTGTAAAAATATAATTAGAAAGACCAAAAAAGAATCTGAAGAACAGCTAGCCAAAGACGCTAAAAGAAATAGCAAAAATTTTTTAAAATACATCAGAAGCAGAAAGCCTGCTAAAGAACCAGTGGGGGCCACTGGATGATCAAGATGCTAAAGGAGCACTCAAATATGATAGGCCATTGTGGAGAAACTAAATGAATTCTTTGCATCAGTCTTCACTGTTGAGGATGTGAGGGAGATTCCCAAACCTGAGCCATTCTTTTTGGGTGACAGATCTGAAGAACTGTCCCAAATTGAGGTGTCATTAGAGGAGGTTTTGGAACAAATTGGTAACCTAAACAGTAATAAATCTCCAGGACGCCAGGTGATGGCATTCACCGAAGAGTTTTGAAGGAAATCAAATGTGAAATTGCAGGACTACTAACTGTCATCTGTAACCTATCATTTAAATCAGCTTCTCTACCAAATGACTGGAGGACAGTTAATGTGACACCAATTTTTAAAAAGGGCTCCAGAGGTGACCCTGGCAACTATAGGCCAGTAAGCCTGACTTCAGTACCAGGCAAACTGGTTGAAACTATCATAAAGAACAAAATTGTCAGACACATAGATGAACATAATTTGTTGGGAAATAGTCAACATGGTTTTTGTAAAGGGGAATCATGCCTCACCAATCTACTAGAATACTTTTAGGGGGTCAACAAGAATGCGGACAAAGGAGATCCAGTGGATATGGTGTATTTAGATTTTCAGCCTTTGACAAGGTCCCTCACCAAAGGCTCTTAAGCAAAAGAAGCAGTCATGGGATAAGAGGAAAGGTTCTCTCATGGATTGGTAACTGGTTAAAAGTTAGGAAACAAAGGGTAGGAATAAATAGTCAGTTTTCAGAATGGAGAGAGGTAAATAGTGCTGTCCCCCAGGGATCTGTACTGGGCCCAGTCCTATTTAACATTCATAAACGATCTGTAAAAAGGGGTAAACAGTGAGCTGGCAAAATTTGCAGATAATACAAAACTACTCAAGATAGTTAAGTCACAGGCAGACTGGGAAGAGCTACAAAAGGATCTCACAAAACTGGGTGACTGGGTAACAAAATGGCAGATGACATTTAATGTTGATAAATGCAAAGTAATGCACATTGGAAAGCATAATCCCAACTATACATATACAATGATGAGGTCTAAATTAGCTGTTACCACTCAAGAAAGAGATCTTGGAGTTAGTTCTCTGAAAACATCCACTCAATGTGCAGCGGCAGTCAAAAAAGCGAACAGAATGTTGGGAATCAAGAAAGGGATAGAGAATAAGACAGAAAATATCATGTTGCCGCTGTATAAATCCATGGTTCGCCCACACCTTGAATACTGTGTGCAGATGTGGTCGTCCCATCTCAAAAAAGATATATTGGAATTGGAAAAGGTTCAGAAAAGGGCAACAAAAATGATTAGGGGTATGGAACTGCTTCCGTATGAGGAGAGATTAATAAGACTGGGACTTTTCAGCTTGGAAAAGAGGCGACGAAGCAGGGATATGAAAGAGATCTATAAAATCATGAGTGGTATAGAGAAAGTAAATAAGGAAGTGTTATTTACTCCTTCTCATAATACAAGAACAAGGGGCCACCAAATGAAATTAATAGGTAGCCTGGTTAAAAACAAACACAAGAAAGTATTTTTTCACGCAATGCACTGTCAACCTCTGGAACTCCTTGCCAGAGGGTGTTGTGAAGGCCAATACTATAACGGGGTTCAAAAGGGAGCTAGATAGATTCATGGAAAATAGGTCCATCAATGGCTATTGGGATGGGCAGGAATGGTTTTCTTCCCTCTTGGCTTTGCCCCCCCCCCTTCAGAGTCAGGTGAGCATTACCTCATTGTAGTCCCAAACCAACCAAAGGAAGGGGGGTGACTCACTCGAGAATCCAACAGATCCTTTGTTGCTGCCTAGGCCAATGTCCTTTGTTCCTGTGAGGCTGGGCTGGGTTTGTCCCATCCATGCCCTGAGGAGGTGTGAACTGCCCCTCTGCTCGTGGAGAGTTTTGCCTGGGCCTGTGCTCTTGGAGAGTTTTTGCTTGAGCTTGTTTTAAGCCATGAGGACACATTTTCAGCCTCATAACTATATACATGAAATTACAACCTATAACATCACTATAACAACAATGCTCAGTGCATCATGAATCTTCTGAAGACACCCAACATGACAAATTTTGCATTGGATACCACACAATCATATTATAAGGCTGAACATGGGGGTGCAGAGTGTTCCTCTGAGATACTGAGTGTCACAGGGTGGAGGTGCTCTGGGGGCAGAGTAAGGCTATGTGGCACTCCCTCCCTACCCCCCGTGGGGGCTGGCCTGAGCTCTGCTGAGCTTCTCTCCCGAATGTGCCTCTGTACCCCCTTAGGGGGACACACCCCACAGTTTGGGGACCACTGCTCTAGTTCAAATCAGCAAGTGACCCGTGCCCCATGCTGCAGAGGAAGGCAAAAACCCTCAGGGTCTCTGCCACACTGACCCAGAGGAAAATTTGTTCCTGACCCCAAATATAGCAATCAGTTAGACCCTGAGCATGTGGGCAAGACCCACCAGCCAGACATCTGGAACAGAATTCTCTGTAGTAACTCAGAGCCCTCTCCACCTAGTGTCCCATCATTGGCCATTGGGGATATTTGCTGCTAGGAGTTGCAGATCAGCTATATGCCATTGTAGGCAGTCTCATCCTACCACCCCCTCCATAGACATATCAAGCTCAGTCATGAAGCCAGTTAGGTTTTTTTGCCCCCACTGCTCCCCTTGGAAGGCTGTTCCAGAACTTCACTCTTCTGATGGCTAAAAAAACCTTCCTCTAATTTCAAGCTTAAACTAGCTGATGGCCAGTTTATAGCCATTTGTTATTGTGTCAACATTGGCGCTTAACTTAAATAAATCCTCTCCCTCCCTGTATCCCTCTGATGTATTTAGAGAGAGCAATCACATCTCCCCTCAGCCTTTGTTTAGTTAGGCAGATCAAGCCAAGCTCCTTGTGTTTCCTCTCCTAAGGCAGGGTGTCTTCCTCTGATGTCCTTCCAAGTTGCCCTTCTTTGCACCTGTTCCAGTTTGAATTCAGCTTTCCTAAACGAGCAGCTCAGAGTGATGGAAACAGGCCCCCTAGATTGAGCAAAGCGTTACGGGCTGCAAGGGACAATTCTCCAAGCCACCTAGTGTCACTAAATCACAGCCCTTGTGCCTGGTCCCATCTCTCGGCTTTTGGCGTCATCCTGTGGCGGTTTGCTGTGCTGCATGAGACACTGGCTCCCATCTTGCCCTGCGCCCCTGGCAGTGCTCCAGCAGCAGGAGCCAGACACCCAGCAGAAGGCAGCGACATGAGAAGCCACCCCCAGGGAACCGGTCTTCCTACTGCTCATGAAATGCAGGCTGGGTTCGCAAGCCCAGCGCTTGGTTCTCCCCTCCCTGCAGCTCTGCGCGAAGGTAGTGGCTGTGCTTAAGCTCTCCCAAGGCTGGGGTTGACAAAATCAAGGTGTAACCCCACACTCCCTGAGTGGGGAAGCTCAGTGGGGGATTCAGCAGGCCAACCCTCCGGGCCAGGCAAACACTCGGCAATGTCTTGGTACCCTCCAGGCAGCGTTACGGACGCTGAAGTCAAAGCCACTGCTGGGCCTGCGGTCTGTGAGTGGAGATAGACGCTCTGCCACAAGTGCCTGATCAGCAATTTCAGAGAAGGCTGTGGCATGGGCCTACCAGATATTAAAAGGCCCAGTGTTAATTTAACCATTGGAATTGAGATGCAGGAGAGGGCAGCGGGCTGTTGAAGGCGGATGTCCCAGATGTTAAATGAGGCAGAGAGGCAGATTGTATTTAGTGCTCGGGTGGGGTGGGGGGAAGGGGAGTGACAGCAACCTCAGTTAGGCTCTGAGTCACTGCAACATTTTACCAAATATGGACAGCATGCTTTCCCCTTTCCAGCCCTTCTGTGGAAAATGGTGCACTCTCTTTCACAAGCACTTGCCAGGCTTGGAAAGGGAGGCCTTTTCCGCTTCCTTGAAAGATAGATGAAAAAGAGACAAGGTTAGCTCCCCACGGCACCACTGGGAGTCAAATGCAGGAGCTCCTGTTTACAAGGCAGCTTAGCTGCGGTGCCAAATTCTGGGGGCTTGTTTCTGACAATGCTTGTTGCTCACCAAAGACAATACAAACAAGAGCCCAATTTCTCCATTTCCTGCAAGGACCTACACTCAGGAGCTCTGTGCATGGCAAGACATGGGCCTGTGGAAAGGGCTGCTGGTGAAGGTTCTGATGATTGTGTAGCGTTTCATACTCTGCCACACAAACTGCAGCCATCTCAGTTTGAATCCGTGTCATGGCAACTTTTCTCTGTGTCCAGACTTTGGCAAAATGCCTTAAATAAGCAGTTAACAGAAGCTAATAAAAGGAAATGCTTTTCTGGGGAAAATGCCAGATTGTAAGGACACAGAGATTATTTAGAGCAAATGGCTAAAACAGCTGTAACCCTTCTGCCAGTTGGAGTTGGCAGCAACAAGGGCTGGGTTCAATATCTAGGAGTTCCTTGTCAACAATGCAACAAATAACCAGCTCGAGCTCCCACCCAGTGACCTGGGACAATTACTCACCACACCCTGGGCACCTTTAGTGGGCAATACTTCCCCTATCGCAAGCACAGAGTCTGAGTGTAGAAAATAAACTTTTAATAAAAGGAGGGAAGTAACCAGGCATCAATTTGGGAAAATGCCAGAAGCAGGATTCATAAACATAAACCATGAGCAAAAGCCCCACCCCACAGTATGTTAGGCAGTGTCCTTTCCCCTCAGGTTCTTAAGTCCAGGAACCAAAAGTTCCTTTAATGTGTCCCTTCCTTTTCCACACCCCAATCACAGCTGCTGTCCTTGGTCAGTGCAGACCCAGAGTTCAGAGGTGCATCTACAGAGTTCACCTCTTACTGTGCTGGTAAGGGGGACAAGGAGGCTCCTCTCCACCAGCCACCTGCTGCTCCACTGTACCTCTGGTCAGCTACTTCTCTTTGCTGGGATGTTTTCAGGTCCCACCACTTAACACAGCTTTCAGTGATTTGAGCTGTTAGTGGGGCAGCCTCAATCAGGGTATGCCAAGCACAGTTCTGCTGCCCTTGATTCACACAAGGATAACAACCCTTGGTGCCCCTGCCCCAATAACTGAGACTTGTGATCCATGACCAGCCAATAGTGATCATTTGGGCAAAGCAGCCCCATTATGCTTTGCACCTAGGCAGGGTGGGTGTGCCCATGTAAACAAGGTCAGCTCCTGAAATTATGTTCCCCAGCTCATCACTAGATGTCAGGGGAGAGCTCATTCAGACTCTGCTTACATAGCAAAATGCCCAAGCACAAGATTTAACAGTAACAACGGGCCAACAATAATAAGGGAGCTTGTGAATCTTTTGTAAGACACTAACTAAATGGGGGCTTGTTCACTCAGGAGGCCCACATGACACAAAAGTGGCCCGCGGGACACGTTCTATGAAGTACAAGCTTCACAAATAAGGAAAGAAATTAAGGAACTCAAAGTAGGGTCAAAAGGAGAACAAGATCCAAAGGAGGAATTAAAACAGCAAGGAGAAGGCATAAGTAACTTGAATACCCCTCTCGCTTACAGTCTGCTTGAAATGAAGGGAGGGCTGGGAGATTATCAGACAAGGTTCAGCCAGTACGGGGAACTGAGGTTAGGCAGGTGGGACAGGTTGTGAATCTTAAAATAATTTATTGGGTAGCCCAGGAACAGGGAATTGCAGCAAAAAGGGGCATTTGGCAGATCACTCAGAATGTAGAAAGGAGGATGAGGAATTAAAAGAACAGGCTCAGGTTTTACAGGGACAGGTAGCAGCTGCCACTCTCCGCCCAGAGCTGGGCTAAAATTGAGACACCCTAGTGCCCAGCTCCAGCCCCACTAAATCAGCAGGTCCCAAACTGTGGCTCACACCATCAGCAGGTGGATTGCGGCAATCCCTAGTGTGCGGAGGATGCCTTTGCTCCTCATATTGTGACCTCTCATGTATGTGACGTGCGAGGTCACGATGCATGAAGGATGCCATATTGCTCTTCAAAATAGCATCCTCTGCGTAGCGTGACCATGAGTGCACCATATGTACGAGGTCACACTGTGCGGAGGACACCATATTGCTCTGCAAAATGGTGCCCTCCATGCTGTCTGGGATACTGGGAGGAATTCTTTAAAATAATTTTTTTAAATGTTTTGGAACTGCTGCACTAAATCCCACTCCCCTCCCAGAGCTGATAATACACAGGAAGACAAATATTTTTATGTATAATTCCAGTTTTTCCTTCATGTCCTTTCTCCATCCAATCTTCCCCTCTCCTTCCCCCCCCCACGTCTCTCTCTTGCACTCCTCCATTGCTCAATGCCCGTGTTGTTAATGCCCTCTTCAACCTTAGCGCAGGTTTCCCCCATGAAAGAGAACGCTGTGGAGGGAAAGCTTCAAAGAAGAGGAGCTCAGACTCTCACCATTAGGAGTAAGGCCCAGGTGCCCCATGAAATCCACAGTGTCAGAAGCCTCGACTTCTTGGCTTGGTATTGTACAGGCAAAGGCTCCCCTGGCACCGACAGTGCTGGAAAGTCCTGGAGCTCTAAAGAAAAAAGTGGCTCTGACAGACCCCCAGTACTGTTTATGAAGGACAAGGAGGGTAAGGATAAGCACTACTCCAGACTGGTCTTATCTGGCACAGCTCTGTCATCGATACCTCCCCAGTCGGCACCCTTGGTACCGAGCAAACCAAGAGGCCAAACATTATCGGCCCCTGCATTGGTACGCTCCCAATCAACAGTACTTTGATGACCACATAGGTACCGGGTATCTCCTACTCAGTACCACAGGAATTCAGGTATTCTAAGGACTTGTCAGTGATGGAGGAACCGGAGTCTTCACTGCCTAATGAGTACTGACAGGTTTAAGAGTAGCAGTCGTGTTAGTCTGTATCCTCAAAAAGAAAAGGAGGACTTGTGGCACCTTAGAGACTAACAAATTTATTTGAGCATAAGTTTTCATGAGCTACAGCCCACTTCTCTAAGGTGCCACAAGTCCTCCTTTTCTTTTTATGAGTACTGAGTGTCTCTCAGTACTGGGACTCCTATCTCTGGATTACCATCACTCTCTGATGCTGCAGAACTCTCCACCCTTTTCTTCTGGTGCCCTCTGGTGGAGGATATCGAGGAGAATGAAGGAGACCTCTAGTCAGTCTTCTCCTATCCAGCTGTATAGGAATCTGTTCTTTGACACTTGCAGGAAAGAGTCTCATGCATGACAATAAGGGTGGTGGAACCAGTGGGTAACATAGGGCTACAACAGCCACTTTAAGTCCCTCCCTTCCTTCCACTTCCTATCCTGTCCCTTTTCAGGGACTCCTCTCATGAGCTTTTATTAGAAAAGTGAACCCTCTCCTTCGGTTAGGAGCCATAGAGCCGGTCCGACCTCCTCACAAGGGAAAAGGATTATATTCAAAGTTTTTCCTTGTGCCAAAGATGGATGAAAGGTGGAGACCAATCTTGGATCTAAGACTACTAAATAAATTTGTAAAATCTCAAAAGTTCAAGGTGGTGACTCTGGCAGCTATAATCCCTTCACTAGAGGGAAGAGATTGGTTTTTGGCTCTCGACTTACAAGACACCTAATTTCATGTAGCGATACACCCATCACACAGGAAATAGCTATGTTTTATTATAAACCAGAATAATTTTCAATACTGAATATTTCCCTTCGGTCTCTCTTCAGCTTCAAGGGTGTTCTCAGAGGTCCTGGTGATAGTGGCTGCTAACAGGGGAGGCCAGAACAGGGGGGACCAGGGAGCTATGGCCCCATCACTTTTTAGTTGCTGTAAGAGTGAGCAAGGGGTGTGGGGGAGAAGGGAGATGAGTGAGAGGGGGACAGGGTCTTGGGGAAAAGAAGTGGCACTGAGGTGGGGCCTTGGGGGGAAGAGGTGGCGTGAGGGCCAGGCCGCAGGGGGAAGGGGCATTGTAGGGGTTGGAGCCATGGTTTGGGTACCAGTGGTCCCCCCACTTTTAAGGAAATTCCACTGCTACTGACTGCTTACCTCCACACACCAGCTCAGTAGTTATCAGACCAATTCTACTATTGATTCCTTAACTGGTATCCAAAATACTGAAGCTGCCTAATTTCATTGTGAGCTCCCCTGAAGGAACACCACCCATAGCCAGGAATGATTAGTTCCTATTGTCTAGCCTAAAGAAAACCCCCGAATCATCAGTTTACCCATAAACAAATCTAGTGTTCTCCCTTGAAGCATTGTTGTTTCCTTACAAAGACCCCTACCCATGCTCAAGTAAGTGTTCTGATGCCTGGATTCAAACTCTGCATCAGTTCCATTGGAACTTCATCTTCTCCTGACTGATCGTGCTGGGGGCTCTGCCTGTCTCCAGCACTTAGAACCCTGAGCTACCACCATCACCTGGGAACCCCGACCAGTTCAAGCTTCATGGATTGGTGAGACCCCCGCTCTCTCTTGCTCTGTTTTCTTTTCTACCTCAGGTATAACTTTTTAACCCTGATTTGTTTGATCAGTTTTTGAAATCTTTAATAATGTAACTGTTATGTCTGTTTAGGCTCTGCTTGTGTGGTTATCACTATTATTCAATAAATAACTTTTATGGTTAAGCTGGTTCTCTCTCTCTCTTTTCTCTCCCCCTCCCCCCTTACTCTTTTTTGTTGTTGGCTTCCCCATTTACTCTGCAGCAATGCTCTTCTCACCTAAGCTAAAGATCCCTGTAGCTCTCAAAAATCCTGTGGGGTTTGCTCATCAAGTGGGTTGCTACCAGAACAATTGTAACGTGAAAGTGGGGATAGGGACATGCTGAACCTGGGACATACGAGGGTGGCAGCTTGGAAGTGCTGCTCGACCCAGCCCGCTGAGTCCAGGGGCATACCAGGGTAGCAGCCTGGAAGTGCTGCTTGGCCTAGCCTGCTCACGTGCACTCTATTCCGGTGCAGTACCTGGGGCATACCAGGGTGGCAGCCTGGAAGTGCTGCTTGACCCAGCCTATTGAGTCCAGGGGCCTATAAGGGTGGCAGCTTGGAAATACTGCTTGACCCAGCCCACGGAATCCAGGGACATATAAGGGGTCAGCCTGAGAGTGCTGATTGACCCGGTCCACTCAGACTTGCTCTGTGTGTGTGTGTGTGTGTGTGTGTGTGTGTGTTTATCTGCTTCTGGGGCTGAAGGAACTTAGTCCTGGGGAACGTAGGTCCTGCAGGTTAGCTCCGTTGGGAGGGGACTTGCAGAAGGGAGAAGTAGAACTCCATATGAACACACAAGTGACAAAAGCAGTACACTGATAGAATTACAGAACCCCCTCCCCCCAGAAGAGTAACCCTAATAAATAAGTGTACCCAAAGTAACGGGCACATCTGGTAACAAGACTGTTCCCTGCTGTGCCCCACCCAGAAGATCCAAGCCCCAGACTGTTCAGGTCATCAGCCCAGCCAGAAGGCCTGGGCTAAAGACTACTTATTACTTGGCCCTACCCTGAGGGGCAGAACCCCAGACTGTGGTGACTGTCTGCCCTAGCCAGGAAACTAGACTGAAGACTGTGTCTGACTCTGCCCCACCCAAAGGGCCTGAGCTATAGACAGTTAATTGTTGTCTGCCTAGCCAGGAGTCTAGGCCAAAGACTCACAAGTCCCTACGTTTTGGCTGTTTGATATAGTGATGCAGAGTGGCCTCCCTCCGAGCCTGACGGGGAAGGACAGCCATGGACCACTACATTGCCCAATAGAAATTCTACTTGTCCAATGTAAATTCCTCCTTTCTCCATGCATCTGGTACAACAATATGATACCTGTACACATCACCTGCTGCTTTCTCCCATCTATACAATATTCCATCTGTCAACTCCAAATCAGAAAGCTTTTACAATGGTATAGTGAGGGTCCACTACATTCCAGGGTGGCTCTATTTGCAAATTGATTTTTCAGTCACACATTATTCTGACATCAGGGTCCTTTCTTTGGGAAGTTTCTATTTGTTTTGGAGTCCATTTCTGCAACCCCATTTCCATTATTCCAGTGGATGAACAAGGAACTTGTGCAATTCTGAAAATTATGGGATGAGAGGAGGCAACCTTCTATGTAGATAATCTCTCTATTAAGTATCTTCACATAACTCTCGTATGACTTTGTATTATGTGTCTCCATATAACCTTGTATTAAGCTATTTTAATACAACTTTGTATCAAGTCCTTTGATATAGGAGCTTTGTATCAGATCCCTATATAGAAAACTTATAGAAAACTTTGTATTACGCCTTGGGGCTATTAAGCTAGCGTTATAGCCCCTAAGGATAGTTAAAGTAGAAGAAAAATGTCTTTTTGCTAGGAGTAGAATAAGATCTCCCCCCCCACTCTTTTAAGCAATTGTCCTGTTGAATGAACAAGGTGTGAATGAGTAAGGCATACCCCTCCAGACAGCTGCAACAGTTGGAGAGGGGATGGAAGCCAGACCCAAGAACAATAAAACTTGCCAAGTGGGCTCACTAAAGAAGAGCAGACATATTGATGGCCTTGGGGATTAGAAGCAAGCACGTTCTTTTAGGAACACCCTCTTTGCAGCACTGGGACAACACCCAGAGGGAAGCAGCAGGCCTAATGGACACAGACCAACAGACACAGACACAGATTTTGTATCTGGGATAGATTTTCATGAGAGGAAAGCTGCTGTAAATGTGAGGTGTCTTGCAGAGGACCCCGGGTCTCATCTTGTCAACATCGGAGCATCGATGTAGATCAGCAGAAGCCAGGCTCCACCCCTCCCCCATCTAATTCACCTGGCCAGTGAAGTTAAGGGGAGCAAATAGTTGGTAAAAACAAGAAGATGGTGTGTGCTTGTGTCAGGGTTCCTTCCCCTCTCTGAACTCTAGGGTACAGATGTGGGGATCCGCATGAAAGACCCCCCTAAGCTTATCCTAAGCTTAGGTTAAAAAACTTCCCCAAGGTACAAACTTTGCCTTGGCCTTGAACAGTATGCTGCCACCACCAAGCGTTTTAAACAAAGAACAGGGGAAGAGACCACTTAGAGACATCTTCCCCCAAAACATCCCCCCAGGGCCTACACCCCCTTTACTGGGGAAGGCTTGATAATAATCCTCACCAATTTGTACAGGTGAGCACAGCTCTAAACCCTTGGATCTTAAGAACAATGAACACATCAATCAGGTTCTTAAAAGAAGATTTTTAATTAAAGAAAAGGTAAAAGAATCATCTCTGTAAAATCAGGATGGAAAATACTTTACAGGGTATTCAGATTCAAAACACAGAGGATCCCCCTCTGGGCAAAACCTTAAAGTTACAGAAAACAGGAATAAACCTCCCTCTTAACACAGGGAAAATTCACATAAAACAAAAGATAAACTAATCCGCCTTTCCTGGCTTACCCATAGTGGTTGCAATATTGGAGACTTGGATTAGGATGGGTTGGAGAAGATGGATTTCTGTCTGGCCTTTCTCAATCCCAAGAGAGAACAAACACGTAAAAAAAGAGCACACACAAAAGCCTTTACCCCCAAGATTTGAAAGTATCTTGTTCCCTTATTGGTCCTTTGGGTCAGGTGCCAGCCAGGTTAGCTGAGCTTCTTAACCCTTTACAGGTAACAGGATGTTGCCTCTGGCCAGGAGGGATTTTATAGCACTGTATACAGAAAGGTGGTTACCCTTCCCTTTATATTTATGGCAGCTTGTGTGTGTGTGTGTATGTGAGTGCATGAGTGTAATATATATCATATGCATATGATACAGTGTTGATTGATACATGTATTACCAGTAAATGTGGTGCTTTGCCTAGTACACACATCCCTGTGAGCTACTGTGGCAGAGCTCCGACCTTGTCCCCATGGGTCCCGCTCTTCCAGGGGGTTTATGCTAGCTTCAGAGGCTCACTGTGACCCTCACGTAGCCCTTCTCTCTCTAGAGCCAGGGATACAGTCTCCTGAGCCCTTTTCATCATAAGCCAGCAAGGAGATTGGTGAGAGAATTCCCACAGTCTCTGTTGCTCCTACAACCTCATACTAAAACATTTTAGCCTCCTGTCTGACAAGGGCCTGTTTTCCCCTACCAGGAGGTGTTTCTGTAGTGGCGGGTTGGGGGAAACCCGGGTCCGCCTTCTACTCTGGGTTCCGGCCCAGGAACCCTTGTGGTAGCAGCTGTTGGTAGCCAACCTTTCACTGGTCAGAGTTGCTACACCATACGCTGCGAGAGGAGCTGCGGTGATCTCTGGGGTGGTGGAAGGAGAGCTCCCCTCCATCTACGAGGAGATCGAGGCCCTCGGTCTGACCCCGGTCACCCAGGGGGAGGACGACCCTCTGCCAGCAGGCCTCGATCTGAGCGACCTCACCCCGGCCCCGCCTTCTCCATGCTCCCTCCCCCTAACCGCTGCTTCTGCTCCCGCCTCCGAGGGTTCCCTGGGCTCCTCCGTCTGCCCAGCCGCGGGTGGCACCCTGCTGTTGGCCGCTGAGCCCACCGAGGCAACCGCCGGTGCCGTGCGGCTGGGACCCGAGCCCCACAGGCTGTCCCTCATGGGCGTGGGGCGACCGACCTCCTTCCCAGGCGGGGACCCCACTGAAGATGCCGTGGCTACTACGCTGGCTGTGGTGCCGGAGCCCAGCGTCACGGAGGGTCCCCTGCCCTGCCCCCAGCTCCCTGAGCCCGATCAAGAGGGGCCATTTCCCAACGGCCTGACTACTGGGGCCCAGGATCCTGCTTTGCCCCCTCCCTGACTCTGCACCCGACCCCTGCCTTGTCCCTACTCTGGATCCCTGCCCTGCCCCTGATGTCAATCTCATCCCTGCCCCCTCCATCTCCCGTGATATCATTGCTGCCCCTGGGGCCGTCATCTCCTCACTCCTTGAAGATAGCTCCCAGGGAGCGGCCTCTGTATTTCCCAGTCCCGACTCACCAGGGGCTGCTATCTTCCCTCCACTGCCCCCAATCGAGCTGGGGTTTGAAGGGGGTTGCGTGGTGCCAGCCAATCGGGCACCAAGTCGGGGGTCCGCGCCTTGCCTGCCCTTTTCGGTGGGCCACGGGGCTGTGTCAGTGGTCCCTCTGGAGGAAAGACAGGGGCTAGTGACCCCAGCCCCCCATACGCTGTGAGAGGAGCTGCGGGAGTTCCTTGAGGACGTCCAGGGCTCCTGTAACAGGGTGCAGCTCGCTCTCCAGCGATGGGGGGACTTCCATCAAATCCTCCGGGCCGTGAGGGCCCTCATGGGGGAGGGTAAAATGACCGGGAAGCAGGCTGCCGTGGCTTACCAGCGGGTCCGCCTCTTCCGTGACTCCCTACTCAACTACAGGGTAGGTCATGGATTGTTGCGCGGCCCGTTGGGAACCACGAGCGTCCCTGCCAGCGAGGATCCCCCCCCAGCCCTCCTCATGGCACCTCTTACCATCACAACATTGAACACCCGGGGCTGTAGGATGGGTCTCCGCAGGTGCCAGGTGCTCTCCTTCCTTCGGGAGGGCGGATACTCTGTGGTTTTCCTGCAGGACACCCATACGGATCCAGCCGCCGAAGATAGCTGGTGGCTGGAATGGGGGGATAGGGTCTACTTTAGCCATCTCACAGTTCGTACGGCTGGAGTGGCGACCCTGTTCTCCCCCGACCTACGGCCCGAGGTGCCGGGGGTCGCCGAGGCTGTGCCGGGCAGCCTGCTGCACCTCTGGGTCCGTATGGAGGGGCTTGTGGTCAATCTTGTTAACGTCTATGCCCCGGCATCGGGCCCGGAGCGGCTGCGTTTCTTTCAGCAGGCGTCCGCCTTCCTTGACACCTTGGATCCTCACGAGTGCCTGGTCCTGGGTGGGGACTTGAATATGACCCTCGAGGAGCGGGACCGCTCGGGGACTGAGCAGTGCCTGGCCACCGCAGACGTCCTCCAGGAGATAGTCGACCATCACTCCCTGGTGGACGTCTGGTGCGACCACCACCCGGACGACGTCTCGACGTTCACCTTTGTCCGGGTGGAGGCCCATCGGTCGCGCCACTCCCGGTTGGACCGCATCTATTTATCACGTTTCCACCTTTCACAGGCCCACTCCTCCAGCATCCGGCTGGCCCCGTTCTCTGATCATCATTTAGCCACCGTGATGGTCTCTCTCTGCGCAGAGAGGCTGGGGCCGGCCTATTGGCATTTTAACAACAGCTTGTTGGAGGAAGTGGGCTTCGTGGCGTCCTTCCGGGAGTTCTGGCTGGCCTGGCGTGGGCAGCGGTGTGCCTTTCCCTCGGCGCGGCAGTGGTGGGACCTGGGGAAAGTGCACGCCCGGCTCTTCTGCCGTGATCACACCCGGGGCGCCAGCCGACGGAGGATGTGGCGATAGGGCAGTTGGAACGGGAGGTCTTAGAGCTGGAGAGGCGTCTGGCCGCCAGCCCTGAGGATCCATCCCTCTGCGGGGCGTGCCAGGAGAAGCGGGAGGAGCCCCGGGCCCTCGAGGGCCATCGGGCTCGGGGTGCCTTTGTTTGATCCCGCATCCGCCTCCTTCAGGAGATGGATCGTGGCTCCCGCTTCTTCTACGCCCTGGAGAAAAAGAGAGGGGCCAAGAAGCACGTCACCTGCCTCCTCGCAGAGGACGGCACCCCCGTCATGGATCCAGAGGAGATGTGCGGGAGGGCCAGGGCCTTCCATGCAGGCCTCTTCTCCCCGGATCCGACCGATCCTAGCGCTTGCAGAGTGCTCTGGGACGAACTCCCGACGGTCAGTGCGGGCGACCGAGACCGGCTAGAGCTGCCTCTCTCTCTGGCCGAGTTTTCGGAAGCCCTCTGCCTCATGCCCACCAATAAATCTCCGGACATGGACGGGCTGACCGAGGAGTACTACCACGTGTTCTGGGACGTCCTCGGCCCAGACCTAGTCACCGTCTGGGCCGAGTCTTTGCAGAGCGGGGTCCTCCCTCTTTCGTGCAGGTGAGCCGTGCTCGCCTTATTGCCAAAGAAGGGGAACCTCTGCAATTTACGAAATTGGCGTCCCGTCTCCTTCCTCAGCACGGACTATAAGGTCGTAGCGAAAGCCATCTCGCTGCGGCTTGGGTCCGTGCTGGCGGACGTGATCCACCCAGACCAGACCTACACCGTCCCGGCCGCAGTATTTTTGATAACCTACATCTGGTCCGGGACCTCTTGGAACTCGGGTGTAGAGACGGTCTGTCATTCGCCCTCCTGTCCCTGGATCAGGAGAAGGCCTTTGACAGGATGGACTATGGGTATCTCCTGAGCACTCTGCGAGCATTTGGCTTCGGACCCCAGTTTGTGGGTTTTCTCCAGGTGCCTCCGCAGAGTGTCTGGTCAGGCTCAACGGGACCCTGACCAAACCGGTCAGCTTCGGGAGAGGAGTACGGCAGGGGTGCCCCCTCTCGGGCCAGCTGTATGCTCTGGCGATCGAGCCCTTCCTCTGTCTCCTCCGCAGGAGGTTGACAGGGTTGGCGCTGTGGGAGCTGGAGCTGCGGCTGGTCCTGTTGGCATACGCCGATGATGTGCTCCTCGTGGTCCAGGACCCGGGCGACTTGGCGCGGGTGGAGGCTTGCCAAGCCGTTTAGTCGGCAGCCTCCTCCGCCTGGGTCAACTGGGTCAAGAGCTCTGGCTTGGTGGTAGGGGACTGGCGGCAGGCGAGCTCCCTCCCACCCGCGCTTCAGGCCATCCGGTGGAGCGCAGGTCCGCTGCTCTATCTTGGTATTTACCTTTCTGCCATGCATCCGTCTCTGCCGGAGAACTGGCATGGTTTAGAGGGCAGGGTGGTAGAGCGGCTCTGGAGATGGACAGGACTACTCCGGTGTCTCTCCCTTTGAGGGAGGGCACTGGTGCTTAATCAACTAGTCCTGTCCATGCTCTGGTACTGGCTCAACACCCTGGTCCCGGCCCCGGATTTCCTGGCCAACCTCTGGACGTTGATTCTGGAGTTCTTCTGGTCAGGACTGCACTGGTCTCTGCAGGGGTTCTCCATCTACCCCTGGAGGAGGCAGGGCAGGGCCTGAAGTGTCTCTGCACTCAGGTCCATGTCTTCCGCCTCCAGGCCCTGCAGAGGCTCCTTTATGGTGCAGGTAGTCTGATGTGGAGCACACTGGTGCACGCCTTCCTGCGCCACTTCCGAGGGCTCCGATATGACCGGCAGCTCCTTTATCTCCATCCGAGAGGTCTTCCGCGAGACCTCTCTAGGCTGCCGGTCTTCTACCAGGACCTCCTCCGGACCTGGAAACTGTTCACAGCAACCAGGTCCGTGGCGGCCTCCGTGGGGAAGATCTCCTGGCAGAGCCCCTGCTACACAACCCCCAGCTCCATGTGCAGGTGGCGGAGTCCCCCTCGGTGCACCAGAGGTTGGCCTGGCAGAAGTCACCAGAGTCGGAGACCTCCTGGACTACGACCGGGGAAACTGGCTGGATCCCCTGACGCTCACTCAGTGCATGGGGCTCTCCAGACCTCGTACTCCCCTGCACGTACTTCAGGAGGTGAGGACCGCTTTGCCACCCGCTGCTCGGGTCTACCTCAACTGGGTCCTAAGGGAGGGCATGCCCCACCCACCCTCCACCCCAGGCCCTCCGGACCTTTTCATTGGGCCCCTGCCCCGTGGACCCAATCGACCCCTCCGCCCCATCACTGTGAGCCGGCTACATGAGCTGCAGCCGGTCTGATTTCAGACCACGCCAAGGAAACATCTATACACGCTCGTGCTCCACACCCTTCACGTCCTCACCCTCACGTCCCATCCTGACACAAAGTGGTGGGACCTCCTGCCACCTGTAGATGGTGAGGAGCCCTGGTGGGCCGGCCTATATTCCACCTTGGTCCTGAGGCCCGCCGGGGTTATCAGTTGGCGGCTCCTTCACGGGGCCATGAGCACGGGCGTGTACTTGGCACGGTTCACCCCAATCCCGGACACCTGCGCCTTTTGCGGCGTGAGGGAAACCCTGGCGCATGTCTACCTGGAGTGCGCCAGGCTGCAGCCCCTATTCCAGCTCCTCACGAATATTTTGTTAAGATTTTAGTTGCACTTTTCCCCTCACCTCCTTATCTATGCACTCCCTGACTGTGGCCCCACTAAGTCGTGGGACCTCCTGCTCAACCTCCTCCTGGCCCTGGCTAAAGTGGCCATCTATAAAACCAGGGTGAGGAGGTTGGCCAATGGAGTCTCCTGTCACTGTGGGGCCTATTTCCGATCCTCCGTCCATTCACGCCTCCGGGCAGAGTTCCTCTGGGCGGCGTCCACTGACTCCCTTGACACCTTTGAGGAGCAGTGGGCGCTGTCCGGGGTCCTCTGCTCGGTGTCCCCGTCTGGTTCCCTTCATTTGACCCTTTGACCGCACTCCTGTCCCTGTTGTTCATTAGTTGTCCCCCGTTATTATTTGGCTTTCCAGGTCCTGTGGACACCCCCTTAGGCTGGGGGAGGATCCTTTAGCAGTGGGTGGGCTTTGCCCCCCCACTTCCTGGATCCCAATATGGCCAGTAGATCTGCTTTTGACTGCTCTGCTGAACCCAACTGGAACCCAGCTGGCCTGGAGGGAGGAGGGAGATTGCTGCTGCTGGGCCTTGGGCTCTTGCTGCCACTGCTATCGTCGCCCCAGCTACTCCTCTGGCTGGGCCGGACACCAACCACCCCCCTTCTCTGCTACCTGGTTGCTGGCCGGCTGCTGGACTCCCCCAACCCTTGGGTGCTGCTACTGCTCCAACTACAGCCCCTTGCGGGGGGGGGGGTGGCCTGCTGGCCTGCTCCCCAGAGCGGGGGAGCGAGGGACCCCTACCCAGCTTTTGCTACTGCTGCTGTGAACACCACCACCACCACCTGTGAGGGGTCCTTTCTGCCTGCCTGGCCACCGGGCTGCTGCCTGGAGCTGCTGCTGCCTTTCCTGCCTGGGAGCTGCTGGACCCCGAAGGAGGAGGGGATGAGGCCATCTGCTGCTGGGGGAGCGCACAGGGACTCTGCAGACCACTGTGGAGGAGGCCTGGAGGCTGAGTAACTTTTGAACTGTGCTCTTGTGGTGGGGGTTTTGACTGTGTTTGTGGGACATGGGGTGTGGTGTGGAGCCTGCCCCCCAATCCATCTGTGTGTCCCCCTCCAACCCCCACCACCACCGTTGTCGCTGCCCCCTCCACCACCCCCAGTGGACACTTACCATTTGCCTCAAGCTCCTGCCCCTGGGACTCCGCTGCTTGCTTGGCCTGCCGCCCCCTTTCACCACCTTTTGGGCCTGAAGCAGCAGCCAGCCCGCACTGACTCTCTTTGCAAGTGCACGTGGGCGCATGTCTCCCTCCCTCCCCGGACTGGCCCCCTTCGGCAAGCCCCCAGCTTTGTCCCTTGTTACCTGCCCCATTTGCCCGTTGCAGCCTTTTTGCCCTCCCTTTTACCCCAGCACCTCACTATCTTCAGTTGGTTTGCCTGCCCCGTCCTTTTCCCTCTGCAGCATTTGTTTGTTTGCCCCGGCCTGGCCTCTGAAGCTAGCTCCTTAGTTCCCTGTCCCACCTCCAGCCTCGTTCTCCCCCCTTCCCATGTGGTACCCCTGCCCCAATTGGCCTCTTACTCAGTGTACCCATGCCCCCTCCCATGCGCTTGCGCCCTTCCCCTGTTTGAGTTTGCCCCTATCTCACTGCACTCCCTTAACGTTGTTATGACCCCCCTCCCCTAGTGCAGCTAGAGGAGCCGGATTCCTATCCTGAGTCAGTGACTGTCCCCCCACAAGCCCTTGATAGCCCTCCTGTCCAGCCCACCCCTTTTGGAGCCCTCCTCCCCTGCCTGCAGCCTAGCGGGGAGGAGCGGTTGACCTGCCTCCCCTTTCCCCTCCTCTCTCTGGTGTTTTCCCCTCCCTCCCTGCTCATTATGGCGAGGGACATGACGGGTGGGGCCCCTCCAGCAGCCCCAGATACCCCTCCCCTGCCTGCCCCTCCGTCAGCCCCCCAAGTCTCTACCTCAACTGCCGCTACCAAACCACCTGCCACTGCCCCTGCCGGGGCGCCAGCAGTGGCGGGCACCGGGGTGACCTCCGCTGCTGCCACGTCCCTCCCCCCCTCAGATTCTGGGGGAGCCCCCCCAGCTGGCGGGAAGGGCCAGGGTAAGAAGAAGGGGAAGGGCCCCGCCAAAAAGACCAGGCCCTCTATGGCAGGGACTGCCCCCACTGCCGCAGCCCTGCCACCGGCCGCGGCATCCCTCCCCGCTGTTCCCTCCACCAGCTCTGCGGGTGTCCCTCCCCCGGCCCCCAGGGCGTACGCCCAGGTGGCGGCAGCTCCCCCGCCTGCTGCTGCGTCATCTCTCCTGCCCACCACCTCCACTACTAGCTATAGCGGCCGGGGCCCCTTTCCCACCACGACCAGGAAGCACGGCGTCCGTTGCCTCCTGGTGCCCGCCTCACCCCACATGGAGACCTACGTGCGGGCATTGGCGAGGGTGATGGGGCCCACGGCCATTGTGGCGGCCTCCAAAATGTACGGGAAGGTGGTCTTCTTCCTGGCATCGGAGGCCACCGCCCAGGAGGTGGTGGAGAAGGGCCTGGAAGTGGGGGGCATGTTCGTCCCCCTGGAGCCGCTGGACGACCTGGGTGTCCGCCTGGTCCTGACCTCCGTTCCTCCCTTACTTCCCAATGACGCCCTATTACCCGCCCTTTCGACCCTGGGGAAGCCTATTTCTGTCCTGAGCCCTCTCTCCCTGGGCTGCAAGGACCCCGCCCTCCGTCACGTCCTCTCGTTCCGCTGGCAAGTGCAGCTTCAACTGCCGCCGGCGGCGTGTGACGGAGAGGGGCTTGAGGGGTCATTTTTGATCCCCTACCAGGGGGCCCTTACCGGGTGCACTATTCCACGGGGGAGACCCGGTGCTTCCTCTGCCGGGAGATGGGGCACGTCCAGAGGGACTGCCCCTTGGCCCGGCAAGGAGAGGCATCCGGGACCCCCGAGCCCCGGTGGGGCGCCAGCCCCGTCATCGCCGGTGCCCCGGCTTCCCAGCGCCCAAAGCCGCCCCTCCTCCTACTCAGTCCACCACTGCTCCCACTCGACCCAAGGGGTGCTCCCCCCAGCACGCCCAGATGAGCGGGAGAGCCCTGCCTTTGCAGCTTTCCACCGATGCAGAAGCCCCCCGGAAGACCAGAAAGGGGGGCACCGATGCCGAGCCCTCTGCCTTGCCCGCGGGCGTGTGCCATCCCCCGGTACCAGCTGGGGAAAACGTGGCAGCACGGGAGGGCAGTACCGTCCCTCCATTGGAGTCCCTTCCCTCCAACGCCCCCGATGGAGCCCCTCCTGCCCCATTACCATCCGGAGCCCCTGTGATCACTGGGGCGAGCGTCGCTTCGGGCACTGGCGGGGAGAACTCCGGGGTGGCGGAAGGAGAGCTCCCCTCCATCTACGAGGAGATCAAAGCCCTGGGTCTGACCCCGGTCACCCAGGGGGAGGACGACCCTCTGCCAGCGGGCCTCGATCTGAGCGACCTCACCCCGGCCCCGCCTTCTCCATGCTCCCTCCCCCTAATCGCTGCTTCTGCTCCCGCCTCTAAGGGTTCCCTGGGCTCCTCCATCTGCCCAGCCGTGGGTGGCACCCTGCTGTCGGCCACTGAGGCGACCGCCGGTGCCATGCGGCTGGCACCCGAGCCCCACAGGCTGTCCCTCATGGGCGTGGGGCGACCGACCTCCTTCCCGGGCAGGGACCCCACTGAAGATGCCGTGGCTACTATACTGGCTGTGGTGCCGGAGCCCAGAGTCATGGAGGGCCCCCTGCCCTGCCCCCAGCTCCCTGAGCTCTATTGAGAGGGGCCATTTCCCAGTGGCCTGGCTACTGGGGCCCAGGATCCTGCCTTTGCCCCTCTCCCTGGCTCTGCACCCGACCCCTGCCCTGCTTATTCTGGATCCCTGCCCTGCCCCTGATGTCAACCCCGTCCCTGTCTCCTCCACCTCCCGTGATATCATTGCCGCCCCTGGGGCCGTCATCTCCTCGCTCCTAGAGGATAGCCCCCAGGGATCGGCCTCTGTATTTCCCAGTCCCGACTCACCAGGGGCTGCTATCTTCCCTCCACTGCCCCCAGTCGAGCCAGGGTTTGAGGGGGGCTGCGTGGCACCAGCCCATTGGGCGCCACGTCAGGGGTCCGCCCCTTGCCTGCCCGTTTCGGTGGGCCACGGGGCTGTGTCAGTGGTCCCTCTGGAGGAAAGATGGGGGCTAGTGACCCCGGCCCCCCATACGCTGCGAGAGGAGCTGCGGGAGTTCCTTGAGGATGTCCGGGGCTCCCGTAACAAGGTGCAGCTTGCTCTCCAGCGATGGGGGGACTTCCATTAAATCCTCCGGGCCACGAGGGCCCTCATGGGGGAGGGTAAAAGGACCGGGAAGCAGGCCGCCGCGGCCTACCAGCGGGTCCGCCTCTTCTGTGACTCCTTGCTCACCTATGGGGTAGGTCACGGATTGTTGCGCGGCCCATTGGGAACCGCGAGCATCCCTGCCGGCAAGGATCCCCCCCAGCCCTCCTCATGGCACCTCTCACCATCGCAACGTTGAACACCCAGGGCTGTGGAATGGGTCTCTGCAGGTGCCAGGTGCTCTCCTTCCTTCAGGAGGGGGGGGTACTCTGTGGTTTTTCTGCAGGAGACCCATACGGATCCGGCCGCCGAAGATAGCTGGCGGCTGGAATGGGGGGACAGGGTCTACTTTAGCCATCTCACAGTTCATATGGCTGGAGTGGCGACCCTGTTCTCCCCCGACCTATGGCCCGAGGTGCTGGGGGTCGCCGAGGCTGTGCTGGGCCCCCTGCTGCACCTCCGGGTCTGTATGGAGGGGCTCGTGGTCAATCTTGTCAACATCTATGCCCCGACATTGGGCCCGGAGCTGCTGAATTTCTTTCAGCAGGTGTCCGCCTTCCTTGGCACCTTAGATCCTCGTGAGTGCCTGGTCCTGCGTGGGGAGTTTAATACTACCCTCGAGGAGAGGGACTGCTTGGGGATCAAGCAGTGCCCGGCCGCCGCGGACGTCCTCCGGGAGATAGTCGACCATCACTCCGTTGTGGACGTCTGGCGTGACCACCACCCGGACGACGTCTCGACGTTCTCCTTTGTCCGGGTGGAGGCCCATCGGTCGCTCTGCTCCCGGTTGGACCGCATCTACTTATCACGTTTCCACCTTTCACGGGCCCACTCCTCCAGCATCCAGCTGGCCCCTTTCTCGGATCATCATTTAGCCACCTTGACGGTCTCTCTCTGCGCAGAGAGGCCGGAGCTGGCCTATTGGCATTTTAACAACAGCTTGTTAAGGATGCCACGAAGCCCACATCCTCCCGGGAGTTCTGGCTGGCCTGGCGCGGGCAGCAGAGTGCCTTTCCCTCGGCACGGCAGTGGTGGACCTGGGGAAGGTGCACGCCCGGCTCTTCTGCCGTGACCACACCCGGGGCGCCAGCCGACGGAGGGATGTGGCGATAGGGCAGTTGGAACGGGAGGTCTTAGAGCTGGAGAGGCGTCTGGCCACCAGCCCTGAGGATCCATCCCTCTGTGGGGCATGCCAGGAGAAGCGGGAGGAGCTCCAGGCCCTCGAGGACCATCGGGCTTGGGGTGCCTTTGTTCGATCCCGCATCCTCCTCCTTTGGGAGATGGATGGTGGCTCCCGCTTCTTCTATGCCCTGGAGAAAAAGAGAGGGGCCAAGAAGCACGTCACATGCCTCCTAGCAGAGGACGGCACCCCCGTCACGGATCCAGCGGAGATGTGCGGGAGGGCCAGGGCCTTCTACACAGGCCTCTTCTCCCCGGATCCGACTGATCCGAACGCTTGCAGAGTGCTCTGGGACGAACTCCCAACAGTCAGCGCGGGCGACCGAGACCAGCTAGAGCTGCCTCTCACTCTGGCCGAATACCCGGAAGCCCTCCGCCACATGCCCACCAATAAATTTCTGGGCATGGACGGACTGACCGTGGAGTTCTACCGCGTGTTTAGACCTAGTCACCGACTGGGCCGAGTCTTTGCAGAGTGGGGTCCTCCATCTTTCATGCAGGCAAGCCGTGTCCCCCTTATTGCTGAAGAAGGGGGACATCTGCGATTTAGGAAATTGGTGTCCCGTCTCGCTCCTCAGCACGGACTACAAGGTCATCGCGGTAAAGCCATCTTGCTGCGGCTGGGGTCCGTGCTGTGGACGTGATCCACCCAGACCAGACCTACACCGTCCCAGGCTGCACCATTTTCAACAACCTGTATCTGGTCCAGGACCTCTTGGAACTCAGGTGTAGGGACAGTCTGTTGTTCGCCCTCCTGTCCCTGGATCAGGAGAAGGCGTTCGACAGGGTGGACCACGGGTATCTCCTGAGCACTCTGCGAGTGTTTGGCTTCGGACCCCTGTTTGTGGGTTTTCTCCAGGTGCTGTACACCTCCTGTCATAAATATAAAGGGAAGGGTAAACACCTTTAAAATCCTTCCTGGCCACAGGAAAAACCCTTTCACCTGTAAAGGGTTAAGAAGCTAGGATAACCTCGCTGGCACCTGACCAAAATGACCAATGAGGAGACAAGATATTTTCAAAGCTGGAGCGGGGGAGAAACAAAGGTTCTCTCTGTGTGATGCTTTTGCCGGGGACAGAACAGGAATGGAGTCTTAGAACTTAGTAAGTAATCTAGCTAGATATGCGTTAGATTCTGTTTTCTTTAAATGGCTGATAAAATAGCTGTGTTGAATGGAATGTATATTCCTGTTTTTGTGTCTTTTAGTAACTTAAGGTTTTGCCTAGAGGGATTCTCTATGTTTTGAATCTGATTACCCTGTAAGGTATTTACCATCCTGATTTTACAGAGGTGATTCTTTTACTTCTTTTCTTAATTAAAATTCTTCTTTTAAGAACCTGATTGCTTTTTCATTGTTCTTAAGATCCAAGGGTTTGGGTCTGTGTTCACCTATGCAAATTGGTAAGGATTTTTATCAAGCCTTCCCCAGGAAAGGAGGTGTAGGGTTTGGAGAGGATTTTGGGGGGAAAGATGTTTCCAAGCGGGCTCTTTCCCGGTTATATATCTGTTAGACGCTTGGTGGTGGCAGCAAATAAGTCCAAGGGCAAAAGGTAAAATAGTTTGTACCTTGGGGAAGTTTTAACCTAAGCTGGTAAAAATAAGCTTAGGGGGTTTTCATGCAGGTCCCCACATCTGTAACCTAAAGTTCAGAGTGGGGAAGGAACCTTGACAGCCTTCGAGGAGCAGTGGGTGCTGTCCGGGGTTCTCTGCTCGGTGTCCCTGTCCGGTTCCCTTCATTTGACCCTTTGACCGCACTCCTGTCCCTGTTGTTCATTAGTTGTCCCCCGTAATTATTTGGTTTTCCAGGTCCTGTGGACCCCGCTCTTAGGCTGGGGGGGGGGGAATCCTTTAGCAGTGGGCAGGCTTTGCCCGCCCACTTCCTGGATCCCAATAAGACTCCTCTTCTATAGCCCCCTGGCCTGGAGGGAGAGGGCTGCTGCTCCTGCTAGGCCCTGGGCTCTCCCTGCTGCTGCTGTTGCTGCTCCCCTGGCTGGGCCAGACACCACCTGCTCCTTCCCTGCTACCTGGTTGCTGGCCGGCTTCTGGAACCCGCCACCCTTGGTTGCAGCTACTGCTCCAACTACAGCCCCTTGCGGGGGGGGCCTGCTGGCCCGCTCCCCAGAGAAGGGGAGTGAGGGACCCCAGCCCCAGCCGTTGCTGCTGTGGACACCACCACCACGACCTGAGAGGGGCCCTTCCTGCTGACCTCCGGACTGCCGCCTGGAGCTGCTACTGTGTGTGCTGCTGAGGAACTGCTGAAGCCCCAAGGAGGAGGGAGAAAAAGAGGACCATCTGCCATTGGGGGAGCACCTAGAAACGCTGCAGACCACCGCAGAGGGGGCCTTTCAGACTGAGTAACTTTTAAACTGTGCTCTTGTGGTGGGGGGTTTAACTGTGTTTGAGGGGACACAGGGGGTGTGGCGTGGAGCCTGCCCCCCAGTCTGTCTGTGTCCTCCCACCACCCCCACTGGCCATTTACCATCTGCTTCAGTTCCCACCTCTGGGACTCAGCTGCTCCCCTGGCTTGCCATACCCTGTTTCCACCTTTTGGGCCAGAAGCAGAAGCCAGGCCAAACTGACTTTTGCAAGCGTACGTGGGCGCACGTTCCCCCCCTCACAGCTTTGCCTCTTGCTACCTGCCCCATTTGCCCCTTACAGCCTTTTGCCCTCCCCTTTGCCCCAGCCCCCCCCTTACTAGCTTCAGTTTGTTTGCCTGCCCCACCCTCTTCCTTCTGCAGCTCTGAAGCTAGCTCCTTGGTTTCCCTGTCCTACCTCCAGCCCGCTTAGCCCCTTGCTCTGTGCGCCCATGCCCCCTCCCATGCGCTTGTGCCCCTCCCCATTTTAATTTGAACCCCTTTCACTGCACCCCCCAATGCTATTGTATTTCCCCCTCCTCTAGTGCAGCTAGAGGAGCTGGAATCCCATCCTGTGTCGGTGACTGACCCCTAGCCCTTGTTTGCCCCTGAATCCAGCCCACCCCTTTTGGCGCCCTCCTCCCCTGCCTGCAGCCTAGTGGGGAGGAGTGGTCGACCTGCTTCCACTTTTCCACTCCTCTCTTTGGTGTTTTTCCCCTCCCTCCCTGCTCATTATTTTGGGGGACAAGGCGGGTAGGGCCCCTCCAGCAGACCCAGCCCCCCTCCTCCCCCTGTCGCCCTGTTACCCAGGGTTCTTTCAACCCAAAGCTCTTGGTAACTTTTACTCTGTGCGAGGTGGTGTCAGGAAATAAATCAGGGGAGACATGGCCATCCGACCGATCGATGGCTGGCTCAAACAGGACAACACAAGAGTGCTTTCACTTAAAGCTAAACTTTACTTAGTCTCAAGCACTTACACACACGTCCGCAAGAGGTTAGTAAAACACCCCCAACCCTTGATAATTACCAAAGCTGAGTGTGGCTCTCAAGTGGCACAGCGGCAGCCCATCTGCCGCTGGGAAATACAAGATGCATCCAGAGAGAGAGAGAGAGTCCAGTCCTGAAGAGTCCCCCTACCTCACACTTTCCCCCCTTTTTTATACATGAGTAATAGAATGACATGTCCCTTAAAGAAAACTTGTTAAGCAAGCAGTTCCAATGGGCAAGCAAGAGGCTCCTTCTGATTATCGATTAACCAGGTGTGGGTTTTTCCAGAGTTTGCAGCCTTGAGGCCCCAATAGACATTCCTAGGGCACATCCTGCTCTTCTAAGATGCATGTATCAGCAACTTCAATACAATTCTTATCAGTAAGGATGCGGGGGTCAAGCTGCCCTCTCTGTGGCACCCAAAAACCCCCTTCCCCTCCTGCCTTGGTTAAGCTAAGCCTGCTGACTTGGCTAATTTACAGCCTGCTGACTTGGCTGCTTTTAGCAATAAGCCATAGTGGTTTCAGGCACTTTACCGGTTTGCCAAAGACTCCCCGTACAGCCCCGTTGCCCCCCCGAGCCTCTACCTCTGCCACTGCAGCCAAACCACCTGCCACCACCACCGTTGGGGAGCCAGCAGTGGCAGGCAACGGGGTGACCTCCTCTGCTGCCACGTCCCTCGCCCCTTCTGACTCTGGGGGAAGCCCCACCAGCCAGTGGGAAGGGCCAGGGTAAAAAGAAGGGTAAGGGCCCCACTAAAAAGACCAAGCCCTCCAGGGCAGGGGCTGCCCCCACATCCCTCCCCGCTGTTCCCTCCACCAGCTCTGCGGGTGCCCCTCCCCCAGCCCCCAGGGCATACAGCCAGGTGGCGGCAGCCCCCGCCACCTGCCGCTACGTTGTCTCTCCCGCCCACCGCCTCCGATACCAGCTATAGCCGCCGGGGCCCCTTCCCCACCTTGACCAGGAAGCACGGCGTTCTTTGCCTTCTGGTGCCCGACTCGCCCCATGTAGAGACCTATGTGTGGGTGTTGGCAAGGGTGGTGGGGCCCACAGCCATTGTGGCGGCCTCCAAAATGTACAGAAATGTCGTCTTCTTAGCATCGGAGGCCGTCACCCAAGAGGCGGTGGAGAAGGGCCTGGCAGTGGGGGGGGTGTTTGTCCCCCTAGAGCCCCTAGAGGACCTGGGCGTCCACCTGGTCCAGACCTCCGTCCCTCCCTTCCTTCCCAATGCCGCCCTATTGACCCTAGGGAAACCCATTTCTGTTGTCAGCCCTCCCCCACTGGGCTGCAAAGACCCCGCCCTCCGTTACGTCCTCTCATTCCGCTGGCAGGTGCAGCTTCAACTGCCATCAGCAGCGCGTTACGGAGAGGCGCTCCAGGGGTCATTCCTGGTCCCCTACCAGGGGGCCCGTTACCGGGTGCATTATTCTACGGGGGAGGCCTGGTGCTACCTCTGCTGGGCGATGGGGCACATCCAGAGGGACTTCCCCCTGGCCCAGCAAGGAGGGACATCCGGGACCCCCGAGCCCCAGCAGGGCGCTGGCCCCATCACCACCAGCACCACTGGCTGCCCGGTGCCCGGAGCCACCCCTCCTCCTTCCCACCCCACAACTGCTCCCGCTCAGGCCCAAGGGGCACCTCCCCCAATATGCCCAGACAAGGGGGAGAACCCCGCCTCCGCTGTGTGAAGTCTGGTGGGGCCCGTGGAGGAGGGTGCGGCGGGGATACTGCCGGGCATGGGAGAGGGCCCACCCCAGGGAGAATCTTCCCTCCCTCGTGCTGCCCCACCGCCACCCCCCCCCCGAGTCCCTGAGCCATCGCCCCTGACCTGACCCCTGCTAGCCAGCCCCCCGATGATGCCATGGAGGGCTGGGCCCTAGTACAGGGGAAGTGGGGCAAGCGGAAGGCTCGAGTTCCGCTCCTTCCCACCAATGTGGAAGCCCCCCAGAAGACCAGGAAGGGGGGCACCGATGCCAAGCCTTCTGCCTTGCCCACGGGTGCGTTCCATCCACCGGTGCCAGCTGGGGAAGACGTGGCAGCACTGGAGGGCAGTATTGCCCCTCCTCAGGAGACCCTTCCCTCCGAGGCCCCCGATGGAGCCTCTCCTGCCCCATTACCTTCTGAAGCCCCTGTGAGCCCCGAGGCAACCGTTGCTTTGGTTGCCAGGGGGAGAACCCTGGGGTGGTGGAAGGTGATCTCCCCTCCATTTATGAGGCGATCGAGGCCCTGGGTCTGACCCCAGTCACCCAGGGGGAGGACGACCCTCTGCCAGTGGGCCTCGATCTGGGCGACCTCACTCCAGCCCCCCTTTCCCCAAGCTCCCTCCCCCTAACCGTTGCTTCTGCTCCTGCCTCCAAGGAGCCCCTGGACTCCTCCACCAACCCAGCCACAGATGGCACCCCGCTGACGGCCGCCGAGCCTGTTGAGGCGACAGCCAGTGCCACGCGGCCGGGACTTAAGCCACCAGTGGAACCCTTCATTGGTGTGGAGCAATCGACCTCCTTCCCAGGTGGGGGCCCTACAGAAGATAGCCGACCTCCTCATGCCGTGGCTGCCAAACCCACCATGGAGCCTGTGCCCAGCATTGCTGAGAGCCCCCTTCCCACCCCCTGAACCCCTGAGCCTGACCGGGAGGTGCCACCGCCCAGTTGCTCGGCTTCTGGAGCCCAGAATGTCACCTCTGCCCCTGTCCCCGGCCCTGTCCCTGCCCCTGGTGCCGACCCTGTCCCTATCCCTTCCACCTCCCGCGATGTTATTGCCGCCCCTGGGGCTGTCTCCTTCTCTTTTCCAGCAGATGACTCCCAGGGAGCGGCCTTTGTGTTTCCCTGTCCTGACCCACTACGGGCTGCTATCTTCCCTCCGCCACCCCCTACTGAGCTAGGGTTTGAGGTGGTCCACGTGGCGCGGGCCCATCGGGTGCCACGTCGGGGGTCCGCCCCTTGCCTGCCTGTCTCGGTGGGCCATGGGGTTGTACCAAGGGCCCCGTCAGGGGATGACCAGGAGCCAGTAACCCCACCCCACCATGCACTGCGAGAGGAGTTGCGGCAGTTTTTAGAAGACGTCCGTGGCTCCCGCAACAAGGTACAGCTTGCTCTCCAAAGATGGGGGGACTTTCAACAAATCCTCTGGGCCGCAAGGGCCCTTATGCAGGAGGGTAAAAGGACCGGGAAGCAGGCCGCCACAGCCAACCAGCAGGACTGTGGCTTCTGTGACTCCTTGCTCACTTACGGGGTAGGTCACGGTTTGCTGCACGGCCCGATGGGGGGCATTGAGCGTCCCTGCCAGCGAGGATCCCCCCCAGCCCTCCTCATGGCACCCATCACTATTGCAACATTGAACACCCAGGGCTGTAGGATGGGTCTCCACAGGTGCCAGGTGCTCTCCTTCCTTCAGGAGGGAGGTACTCTATGGTTTTCCTGCAGGAGACCCATACGGATCTGGCCGCCAAAGACAGCTGGAGGCTGGAATGTGGGGACAGGGTCTACTTTAGCCATCTCACAGTTCGTACGGCTGGAATGGTGACTCTGTTCTCCCCCGACCTTTGGCCCGAGGTGCTGGGGTCGCTGAACCTGTGCTGGACCGCCTGCTGCACCTCCAGGTCTGTATGGAGGGGCTCATGGTCAACCTCATTAACGTCTGTGCCCCGACATTGGGCCCTGAGCGGTTGCATTTTTATCAGCAGGCGTCCGCCTTCCTCGGCACCTTGGATCCTCGCGAGTGCCTAGTCCTGGGCGGGGACTTTACCACCACCCTTTAGGAGCGGGACCACTCGGGGACGGAGCAGTGCCTGGCTGCCGCAGATGTCCTCCAGGAGATAGTAGGACATCACTCCCTGGTGGACGTCTGAGCGACCAGCATCCGGACGACATCGCGACGTTCACCTTTGTCCGGGTGGAGGCCCATCGGTCGCGCCACTCCCGGTTGGACCACATCTATTTATCACATTTCCACCTTTCAGGGCCCACTCCTCCAGCATCCGGCCGGCCCCGTTCTCCGATCATCATTTAGCCACTGTGACGGCCTCTCTCTCTGCATGGAGAGGCCGGGGCCGGCCTATTGGAATTTCACCAACAGCTTGTTGGAGGATGTGGGCTTCATGGCATCCTTCCGGGAGTTCTGGCTAGCCTGGCGAGGGCAGCGGCGTGCCTTTCCCTTGGCGCAGCGGTGGTGGGACCTGGGGAAGGTGCGTGCCCAGCTCTTCTGCCGTGACTACACCTGGGGTGCCAGCCAACGGAGGGATGTGGCGATAGGGCAGTTGGAACGGGAGGTCTTAGAGCTGGAGAGACATCTGGCCGCCAGCCCCGAGGATCCACCCCTCTGCAGAGAGTGCCGGGGGAAGTGGGAGGAGCTCTGGGCCCTTGAAGACCATCGGGCCTAGGGTGCCTTTGTTCGATCCCACATCCGCTTCCTTCGGGAGATGGATCGCGGCTCCCGCTTCTTCTACACCCTGGAGAACAGGAGGGGGCCCAAGAAACACGTCACCTGCCTTCTGGATCTGGTGGAGATGTGTGGGAGGGCCAGGGCCTTCTATGCAAGCCTTTTCTCCCCGGATCCGACCGATTCTAACGCTTGCAGAGTGCTCTGGGAGGAGCTCCCTACAGTCAGCACGGGCGACCGAGACCGGCTAGAGCCGCCTCTCGCTCTGGCCGAGTTCTCGGAAGCCCTCTGCTGCATGCCCACCAATAAATCTCCGGACATGGACGGGCTGACCGTGGAGTTCTACAGCATGTTCTGGGACGTCCTCGGCCCAGACCTAGTCACCCTCTGGGCCGAGTCTTTGCAGAGCGGGGTGCTCCCTCTTCCGTGCAGGCGAGCTGTACTCGCCTTATTGCTGAAGAAGGGGGACCTCAGCGATTTATCAAATTGGCGTCCCGTCTCACTCCTCAGCACGGACTACAAAGTCATAGTGAAAGCCATCTTGCTGCAGCTAGTGTCCGTGCTGGCAGACGTGGTCCACCCAGACCAGACCTACACAGTCCTGGGCTGCACCACCTTTGACAACCTGTATCTGGTCTGGGACCTCTTGAAACTCGGGTGTAGGGATGGTCTGTCATTCGCCCTCCTGTCCTTGCATCAGGAGAAGGTCTTTGACAGGATGGACTATGGGTATCTCCTGAGCACTCTGCAAGCGTTTGGCTTCAGACCCCAGTTTGTGGGTTTTCTCCAGGTGCTGTATGCCTCCACAGAGTGTCTGGTCAGGCTCAACTGGACCCTGACCGAACCGGTCAGATTCGGGTGAGGAATATGGCAGGGGTGCTCGCTCTCAGGCCAGCTGTATGCTCTGGCAATCGAGCCCTTCCTCCGTAGGAGGTTGACGGGGTTGGAGCTGCGGGAGCCGGAGCTGCGGCTGGTCCTGTTGGCATACGCTGACGATGTGCTCCTCGTGGTCCAGGACCTGGGTAACTTGGCGCGGGTGGAGGCTTGCCAGGCCATCTATTTGGCAGCCTCCTCTGCCCGGGTCAACTAGGTCAAGAGCTCTGGCCTAGTGGTCTGGGATGGCTGGCAGGGGAGCTCCCTCCCACCCGTGCTTCAGGCCATCCGGTGGAGCGCAGATCCGCTGCTCTATCTCAGCTTTTACCTTTCTGCCATGCATCCATCTCTGCCAGAGAACTGGCACAATTCAGAGGGCAGGGTGACAGAGCAGCTCTGGAAATGGATCGGACTACTCTGGTGCATCTCCCTTCAAGGGAGAGTGCTGGTGCTTAATCAACTAGTCCTGTCCATGCTCTGGTACTGGCTCAACACCCTGGTCCCGGCCCTGGGTTTTCTGGCCAACCTCCAGACATCGATTCTGGAGTTCTTTTGGTCAGGACTGCACTGGGTCTCTGCGGGGGTTCTCCATCTACCCCTGGAGGAGGGAGGGCAGGGCCTGAAGTGTCTCTGCACTCAGGTCCATGTCTTCCGCCTCCAGGCCCTGCAGAGGCTCCTTTATGGTGGAGGTAGTCCGGCATGGAGCATACTGGCGCACGCCTTCCTACGCCGTTCCTGAGGGCTCCGATACGACCGGCAGCTCCTTTATCTCCATCCAAGAGGTCTTCCGCGAGACCTCTCTGGGCTGCCAGTCTTTGACCAGGACCTCCTCCGGACCTGGAAACTGTTCTCAGTGACCAGGTCCATGGTGGCCACCGTGGGGGCAGATCTCCTCACGGAGCCCCTGTTACACAACCCCCAGCTCCGTGTGCAGGTGGCGGAGTCCCCCTCGGTGCACCAGAGGTTGGTCCTGGCAGAAGTCACAAGAGTCGGAGACCTCCTGGACTACGACTGGGGAAACTGGCTGGATCTCCTGACGCTCGTCTCAGCACATGGGGCTCTCCAGGCCTCATACTCCCCAGCACGTACTTCAGGAGGTGAGAGCCGCTTTGCCGCCCGCTGCTTGGGTTTACCTCAACTGGGTCCTGCACGAGGGCACGCCCCGCCCACCCTCATCCCAGGCCCTCTGGACCTTTTCATCGGGCCCCTGCCCCGTGGACCCAACCAACCCCTCCGCTCCTTCACCATGAGCCAGCTGCACGATCTGCAGCTAGTCCACTTCCAGACCATGCCAAGGAAACATCTATACATGCTCATGCTCCACAGCCTTCACGTCCTCACCCTCGCGTCCCACCCCATACAAAATGGCAGGACCTCCTGCCACCTCTGGAGGGTGAGGAGCCCCAGTGGGCCAGCCTATACTCCACACTGGTCCCGAGGCCTGCCGGGGATATCAGTTGGTGGCTCCTTCATGGGGCCGTAAGCATGGGCGTGTACTTAGCGCAGTTCACCCCTATCCTAGACACCTGCCCCTTTTGTGGCGTGAGGGAGACCCTGGCACACATATACTTGGAGTGTGCCAGGCTGCAGCCCCTATTCCAGCTCCTCATGAATATTTTGTTATGCTTTTGGTTACACTTTTCCTCTCACCTTCTTATTTATGAACTCCCTATCCGTGGCCCCACAAAGTCACGGGACCTCCTGGTCAACCTCCTCCTAGCCCTGGCTAAAGTGACCATTCTATAAAATCAGGGTGAGGAGGTTGGCCAATGGAGTCTCCTGTGACTGTGGGGCCTATTTCTGATCCTCGGTCCGTTCACGTATCCGGGCAGAGTTCCTCTGGGCGGCGTCCATTGACTCCCTTGATGCCTCTGAAGAGCAGTGCGAGCTATCCAGGGTTCTTTGCTCTGTGTCCTCGTCTGGTTCCCTTCGTTTGACCCTTTGACCACATTCCTGCCCCTGTTATTTCACTAGTTGTCCCCCGTACTCATTTGGTTTCCAGGTCCTGTGGATCCCCCTCTTAGGCTGGGGGGGATCCTTTCGCAGTGGGTGGGCTTTGCCCGCCCACTTCCCGGATCCCAATAAGATCACTCTCCTGTAGCCCTCTGGCCTGACCCTGTTACACTCGTAAACACACCAAAATGTGGCATACTGAAAACAGCTATATAAATAAAAACAAAGTCACGGCCATTAAGTGAAAGCATAAAAAATATGTATCGAAGGCCAAATTTAATAACCTACTCCTACCATATGCCACTAAATCTTCAGGGAAAGCTGCTCTCGAAAAATGAAGCATCTGCCAAAAAACTAGCATGCTACAGGCTTTTGCAGTTCACAAAACTATCCCTCTTGCATGCATATCTGCACAGAGAGCTAAGCTTTAAGATGCTAAACAAATGTATGAGTCAACTAGAAACAGTCATGCTCTCATCCCAAATATAATATTTTCTGATACTGGAAAGGCGAGTAAAAGGCATTCACTCAGACTTATACAATTTCAGTGTCAACTCTTAATTTGATTAATACTTCACACACATAGAATAGTAAAAATAAATAATAAAGCAACACAGCAAACAAAACCACAAACAAGTGACAGCACTGAAAATACAAAGGGAAGTAAAACATCAAGTGGGTATTATTATGGGTATTTTAAATGAGTGTTTAGGACCCAGGCTGTGCAAGTGCAACAGAGCCCTGTAGAAACAGGCGAAATTATCTTGGTTTCACATTGTGTGTGTTATCAACTCAAAAAACTCAGAGTAGGCTCATTAAGTTTTTACAAGCCCCTTAAGTAAACAGAGCATATTAACACATGGCTTTGGAGTTTGCAGACAGGTCCCTGCTTCAGAGAGCTTGCAAATAAGCTGTACAAAACACCTAGCACCAAACCTAGAACTGCTTGCTACTTATGAATCAATGGGAGTACTCTGAAGAGCCAGAACTATACCAGATGGAAACAATTAAAGCCAGATCTTTCTAATGCCTCTCCCCAAACAAGAGAAGTGAATCCAGACAAGTGATTTCCATTAGCTTTTAGAATTTGTTTGGAGAGAGGCATCTCTCCCCTGCTGCCGCAGCCCAACTGGGCTGGAGAGGCATCTCTGGACAAATCAAAGAGGATGGGAGGAACAGCCTGAGGAGTGCAAGGAGTTGGTAAGCAGCTCAGAAGCTGCTGCATGCCTTCTCTGTCAGAGCCCTAATGCCTATTTCTCAGAGAAGACCCCGGCTGCCTGTAATTGCTCCTGTCCCTACTGCTTTCCTCATTTTGAGGGAGGTCCTGATTGCTGTCAGGCTCTGTCACTTTAAGGGTAACAGCCTGAGAAGAAGTACAGGAAATCCAATGAACTCTGCTTTGTGAGGGGGAAAAAAAAAAGACATGGAGACAGGGCCATCCTTAGGATTTATGGGGCCCTAAACAGTATTATTAAACTGGTGCCCCTATGCTCGATGGCAGCCTGAGCTCGCAGCCTGGGGGGCGGGGGGAAAGGGATGAGGCAGCAAAGAATACCGAGCCGCCCGGCCCACCTCACGGTGGCAGAAAGTCAGTTCTCCGCAGAGAGCCCCATACCCTCTCCCTCTCACAGAATGTGCAGCACCGGCCCATTTGGCTCTGTAAATACCGCCCCTGCCTAAGGACTCTGCAGCGCCTGCTGGGTGTGCGGGAGCCAATCCGCTCTTACCTGCTGTCATGGGAGGTGGGTGAAGCTGCCACTTGGGGAGGCTAACTCCCCAGCCCACCTCTTCTGCCTGTGGCCCCGCCCATACTCCACCCCTGCTCTGCCCCAGACCCCGCCCCCACTCTGGCCAGGCCCTGCCCCTCCCCAGTCTCCCTCCTCTCTTCCCTCCCCTTCCCTGCTCACCCCCTTCCAGCCAAATCCCTGAACCCAAATGAAGCAAATGACATTAGAAAGAAATTGCAGAAGAGTGTTTTTTGCAAAAGAAAATGGAGCATGTTTTCCACTGCATGCCAGAAGGTGAAGACTGAACATGCAGAAGGTACCTAATTAAAAGCACTAAATTTAGGGAAAAAAATGTCAGTCACAGGTATTTTGATAAACCCTGAAGTTTGTCAGAGATTTATTTGCAAAAACTTTGTAGTAAGGGCAAGTCAGCTGCCCTGCTGAATACAACATTAAATATTATGGAATATATGATGCAGCTCTTCTCTTTTTTACATTTTCTTAATCAGTATTTCTAAGATGATTTTATATATTAAATGTACTCTTAAGTCTTCATAAAGTAACCATTCCAGATTACTACATATTTAACTCACTGAAACAAAGACATTCTTTTAAATTAATCAGTCACAGAGGTTTAGTGTGTTCATAACAATGTTCATTGATTTTAGAAAAAGGGAACACTAATTTACTTGGTGTGATCTCCATAACAATAGACATGTTTATGAAATTTCACCAACTTCATAAAATATGTTTCCAAAGATTTTAGGCATAACAAAGGATTTTATATCTTACGAAGGTACTGATTTTGCTGGAGGGTTCTCTTAAAACTAGTTCATCAAATAGTCAGAAGTAAAGAAAGGGAAACTCGTTTGTCCGGCTATCTGGAAGAAAAGGGGTGTTGTCACTTTAAGGGCTAGCCTCTCTTCAACAGTGGGGGTGAAGGGAAAAAGGAATGGACAGAAAGGACAGGAAGACCTTGGAAGCAAGTTTTTTGTACTATAGTAATTAAAATGTGTATTTTAGATAAGAGTGGTCTTTTGAAGGATTTATTTAAAAAACTGTATGTCTGAAGATCCAAGCATTTAAGGCTAAGGATAAATACTCAGATTGTGGATCTGAAAATCTATGCAAGGATTTTTTAGAGATGTGATTTTATAATCTTCAGCAACCTTCTAATGAAATATTTTTAAAGCTAATTTTAAATGCAGGTCTGTAGACTAACATGTTCTGAGTAAATATTACAGTAATGCACAACTGTTTTTGTCAGTAAATTCAGAAACTGACAGTATATACCTAGGGGTTGGCAAATGGCTGTGAAATGGCTTCATTACCACTTGAATGGCTCTTTAACCATTTCAGTGGTGTGCTAGTAGGTCTGGCAGGCTGGAAGGCTCTCTCACTTTTTAGTTACTAGATCCCCTCCGGAGTAAGAGTCACCAGGCTGCAGCAGCTAGCTGTGGGAGCCTGCAGGAAGGGTCAGAACAGGGATAGGAAGATGCGGGATGGTGGACAGTAAGACCCAGGGGTGCCCCAAATTTTCGGGTGCCCTACGCAGCCCTGTATGCTGCATATGCCTAAGGGTGGCCCTGCATAGAGACCATGAGGAAGGAAGCAGGAAAGCAAATACATGGCTGGGAATGTCAGTTGCAGAAGAAGCCAGCATTTCTAAGGGTTTATGTGATTGAAGCAGAAAGTTACGCAGTAAGGCATATTCAGGAAGGTTGATTCAACAAAGCACTTCTCTCCCCGAGTCCCTGGCTGCCGCAGCCCAACCGGGGCTACAGGAGAGGCATCTGTCCCTGGCCACTGCAGCCGCAGAGCTGGGGCTGGGAGAGAGGGGCGTCTCTCCCTGGTCGCTGCAGCCCTGTGTGCCCAAACTCCTCCCCCGACCTCACCCCACTGCCCCCCACCTACCCCCTATCTCTATTCTCCCCCCCCAGCTCACCTTCTTACATGTGCGTTCTCTCCAGGGTCCAGGCACCTAATTAGTGGAACCGCACCTGCACGGCTCCACTAATTAGGTGCACAGCCCTTGATGCCCTCTTGCATGGCCACCCAGGTCTGCACCTTAGAGGGAACGCAGCAAGGAAGTCTTGTTTGTGCTGGCTGTGAACCAGCTCCCCAATTCCACCAGTTTGTGGCAACACAAGCACTGCCTTCCAGGCTTCCACAGGCCTCGCTGATTCTGCGCAGCTGGGCGATAGGCAGACACCGTCCTCCGAGTGTCCCTCTGCTCAGCCCCTGTTCCAGTGAACACTCCCAGAATGCTTAGATTCACTATTTCCCAAGGAATAGGATACACCAGCTTGTCAGATTCAACTCAGGATCCCCACTCAGCACTTAGATATAGTGATAGAGTGAAAACAAGAGTAAGTATTATCAAAGAACAGAGATTCAAGTAATAGCAAATAAGAATTTTGTTAACAAAATCATGACCTGCTTTCTAAGACTAAATTTAGCTTACAAGACATTCCCCAGTCTCCCATAGCTTAATTCACATCCTTTTCCCAGCATTTTCAACCAAGCAGGCTGAGATCCCACTTTCATAAGATCAAGCCTGCTGGCAGCTTGTCTTCACTGACAGAAGGAAGACAGGGTGTCTCTCTGCCTCTCCAAATGTACCAGAATAGACCTGTGGAGTTTACCTGAAAATAGGCTTCCCACCCTGCTGTTAATTTCTTTCTAAAGTTTCCTTCAGTTCTTCATTAGCATTTAACTCAGCATGCTACTACACTTCTAATGTATGACTCAAAATGGTCCACCAGTGAGTAAGTGTCTCCCATCCCCCATCAGGAGATGTTTGATTCAAGGTATGTTACCTTTGGGTGACCTTTCTTTAACTACAAACCTAGAGAACATAATTTTGAGTAGATATACGTTACTCCTTGCATATTTTCCATACGTACTTCTCACAATGGTTATGACGACCAATGTGACAAGCTTTCAGCAGAGACCTTACATGATCCCTTTTGGTGAACCAGTGGGATCCCTGTGCCCCATATACCCTCCACCTCTTGGCATCAAGAGGTCCTTGGGTCACATAAATCCACATGGGTGGAGGTGTCACATCCATGTGGACTTGCTGTCCAAGCCCTGGAGCACCCTAGAAAGGTACAATTTGTTGTTTCCTCTCTTTTGTTGGCCCGCCCGAGTTCTCTGGAGACATTTTGTATGTGTGTCTCTTCTGTGCCAAGGAATAGTTCCAAACACTGCTGATGGGGCTGACATCATCTCACCCCTTAGGGTGGCTACTAATGCCGTATTAGTTAGGAAATTGGCTGTGGTTTCTGGGCACCACCAGAGGAGCAAAAACTCCTTTACACATTTATTGAACATACCCACACACTGCAGAGGAAGGGGAGACAATTGAAAGAGTTAAAAATTCAAATATTTAGGAACCATCATTTACCATCTCCCTTGGAGAGAGGCCCTGGGCTGCTAGCCCATGCAGCAGAGATATCTGGTCATGCCCCAGCCCCTGTAGCATGGTCTTGAGAGATGAAGTGAAGGCTGTACATTCAGCTCATCTTCTGCATTTCCCTACAGATGCCCCATCACCTGGATGTGGTTCTTTATGGAATATGGAAGAAGTTCAACACATAGGGATATTCTGAATGAGGGGCCTTCGCCAGAGCAGAGCCTCTGGGCAGAGGTCTCTGTTCCCACTGATACTTGTGTGATGCCACAATTATTTTCTCTCTGTCTGAGCCAATTTGCATTTGTTCTTGTTCAGTTGCAGGGTCCTGTCATGACACCTGTCTAGAACTCTTTTGAGCCTTTCATCCTGTTCGCATCTGGAATTTCCTTACAACAGGATGTCATCTACATAACATTCAGCACCTTGGATCATGCTTCAGTACCCTTCAGGAGCTTCACAGACATCAGAAGGAAATCTGGCGAACCTGTATCTTCCAAATGGTGTGCTGAACATACAGAGTCTAGAACTTTGGTCATCCAGGTATATTTGCCTAAATCCATTAGTGGCCCCTAAGACAGTGAAAGTTCCAGCTTTTGCCAACTTGCCAACTTCTACTCTTGGCAATTGAAAATGTTCTGTTCATATCCCTTTATTCATATCGCTTGGATCCAAGCATATTCTTATGTCGTTTTGACCTGGTTTGTCTACAGTTACTATAGAATTGACCCATTATCCAGTGGCCCTCACCCTTCAGGGCAAGACGAGTTTGAAGACTCCAGGACATAGGGATGAAAATGATCCTTTCCCAATCTACCTCTATCCACCCACCTAAGCAGCCAAAAAAAATCCCATCTCCTCCACTACCTCTCACCCAATGTAATGCGTTCATGTCAAGGATTTAGCACCCAACGCATTCACACCCCAGCCCTGCTAGCCCATATCCCAGAGGAAGTCTGGCTGTGATTGAGACCTTGCAATGGGGTGGCACCCACCTTTTGCAAGCACCCCATTGTTTGGGTGTGTGTCTGTGTCTTTCAGTCTGTGGTGACCCCCTCTGGAAGTTTCTCTGGCTGTTTCTAGTGACTCAGCCCTCTGGCCGAGTCACTGTCTGTACAGAACTCAAACAGACCCTTTCTGCGGCATTAGACCAACAAAGTCTTTAAGTGCTCCTGGCCCTAGTAGGGGACTGTGTCCCAGGGCTTCCTCCCTAGAAACTCTTCACCCACTCTGGTCTGTTCTGGACCCAACTATCCACCTGGGCCTCTTAACAATTCAGATCCCCTTCTGGGGGTTTATTGCTGTCCAATTGCAGGCCACTTACCCAGTGGTTTATGGAGGGGTCCCAGCCCAGAGACCCTAAGAATAGCAGCCTTGTGCTGCCGTGTCCCTTTAACTAAACTGCTTTCAGTTCCCTGGGCCACTTCCCCGTAGCCCCAGCCTTTACCAGTGCTTCACCCTTACCTCAGGGCTCTTCTATGTTCAGTCCCATCAGCCAACCAGGAGCTCTCCCTCACTCCCCCATCCCTGCCAGCACTGAGCTGTCTATGGTGCTGCAGTCCTTCAGTCTGCTAGGAGCACCAGTTTCACTCCTCAGGCTCTAAGCAGCAACTGACTCTGGTCTGCATTGCAGCTCCTCCTTTATAGCCTGCAACCCACTGATTGGCTGCATCCCCGACAACCTGTCTATGTAGCTTGGAGGACTCCTCTACTACTCTTTTCCTGGGATGGATGTGGCAGGACACTGAGGTGTCCAGCAGGGGGCCTCTGGGCCTATTCCACCCCATCACAGACCTCCACCACTAATACTTGTCCTACACAAACACCCTCACGCCATTATAATGGGGAGATCCTGTTGGCCTCCACCCTTTGGTCATTAATATCTCCCTAAAATAAAGTAAACCCTAGATTAGATTAGATCAGAGATTAGATGGTAGAGCAGCAGGGTGACAAGGAGACTAGAGGTGAGTTTAGAGATTAGATAAAGGAATGAGAGATTGGAGTAGAAATCAGATTAGATAGATGGATTAGATTAGTTATACAAAAAGAGGGACAGATGGATGGTTTAGACCTAAGGATGGAAAAACAGGAAGATGGATTAGAGATTGGGATGGAGGGATGGGTGGGGTAGGCACTAGGATGTGTAGTCAGAAAATAGCTTGATGAGAGAGAGAGATATTGATTGTATGGGGATAGTGTGACATAGGGTACAATTCAGACTAGTGGGGGGCTGTGTCATCCCTACCCTGCAACCTTGGGTGTCTTACAATACCTTGCTGAAGTAACTCCCACTTGGGCTGCTCACAAACAGCCTTCCAGCATGCAAGCCAGCCACATCCTGAGTGTTCATGTGTAACTGCAGCCTGCCAGCTATACCCTGGCTCTGACCAGCCTGAGTTATATGGCAGGGTAATCCCAACACACCCCAGAAATGTATGTCCTGTACCACCCAGCCCTCACCTGGCCAGTACAAATATGTAAAGTCTGTTATTCCTTTAAGGGAATAATATGCCATTTTATTATCTTAAATAGAGTTACCCAGACACTTAAACACACCGGATCAGATAAAACAATAAAACAAGCCTATTAACTATAAAGAGACAGATTTTAAGCAAGTACAAGTAATGAGGCATAACATTCAGAAATGGTCACAGAAAAATAAATATAAACTGCTTACTAGTATCTACTTGAGAAACTTTCTTAGTTGCAAAGCAAACTTTCTCACCACATGCTCCAGCAGATTACTCACCAAACTCTCAGGTCAGGACCCCTCCCCCAGAGTCCTCTCAGGTGCAGAGAATGAGGCAGGCAGGGGCAGAGAGAGAGGTGTCATGGGGTTATGCCCCTCCTTTTTATAGATCCAGTCCCCTTCTTAAAAAACATTTCCAGCTGAGAACCAGCTGCCAAAGAGACTATGGGGATAGTTCCCTGCTGGTTCTTTTCACCTGTTTGAACTTCCTTTGTTTTCCCTTATGTCTTGATGACCCCGTTTACTGCTTAAATGCAAATTAAGGCAAGCCCACATCCCTTTGTTTAGGACAGACCTATTTGTTGACTTCTGCTTGGGCAGAGCTGTGAGGTTTGGAACATATGTTGATGACACCAGACAGTAAATCTTATAACTTCACATACAATTTTGCCACACATATTTTAATCAGGACCATGCTGACCAGAAAATTATGAGTTTTCAAATGATAATTTACAAGGCATACCGTGCACAAAGATCATTACAATAGTGTTTAGGGTGTGAATTCAGGGGTGTGTTCCATCACATATAGATAGATAGATGATAATGTGTATGTCAGATTAGATTAGATTGGATTGTACACTGGTCCGTTCCACCATTTTCTCTCCCACCAGGCTGGTGAAAGAGAGACCACTTCCTTCTGCTCTCATCCCTTCCCCTCCAATTCCAGCCTAACTATGAAAGTACTTCCTCTCCTTTCTCCCAGGCAGCAGGTCAGACTCTAGGGTCCCCAGAAGGGGCTCCAGCACTTGTGCTTCCACCTCCACTTTGGCATCTGCACACACACCACAGGCTCTTGGGAATTAAGATGCAGCTGCAGCCTGATCTAGCCTGGGATCAAGTCCAACTCCTGCTGGCAGCTGGAGGTGTCAATATCCCCTGGGTACCCTGCGCCATGGCTCTGTGACCATGTGGCCAAAGCCAGGTCATTGCTGAATGGTGGCATTGTGACATTGGAGGCCCCCCAGCCAACCTCGGCCTTTCTGTCCAGTTCATTTGCATACCACCACCTCATTGTGCCCTCAACTCCCAATGAAGCCAATGGATGCTCAGCACATTTGGAAACAAGACCAGGATCCCCCCTCTCAGGAACAGAGAGGGGCAAGGCAGGAGCTGAGACTCTCAGGACTGATCCCAAATGAAGCCTTCTCTAAGGACTTTCAGTGTTGTCAAACTGGAATGTTCAAAAATCAGGAGTCAGGCTTCAAAAACTGATGAGACTGGCTTGAAAATCATGAGATTTGGGGAAAAAATCATTGGGGTTTTTAATTTGCTTTCTGGTTTGGGATCCTTCCATGGCTTTGTTTTCCAGCTTTTCTCCACAACCACAAGAGCAAGAAATAGCTTATCATGAAGGAAGGTTGAGCTTGTCATGATGTCACAGAATTCCAGGAGCTGGGGCTTTGGCAAGACTGGAGCTACCCTGTGAGACTCAGCAAGGCTAGGGGTTGGCTGCAGAGTTCAGACCCTTTGAAGGGTCTTTGGGGAAATGCCTGTCAGTCTATGGCTCCACCCCTTCCATTTGAATATTAGTGGCAGTGGGAAAGAAGCTGCAACAGGGATTCCCTTCTCCCCACAGAGAGGCAGACGAGGTGGTGGAGGGGTCCCTCTCCTTGAGTGTGTTTGTGGGGCCAGGTCTCTTGCATGCCTCTCCCACCATTGTCCCACCATGGTGTTACCAAGACCCCCAGAGCAGTGGGTCTTAGAGTTAACACCCCATTGAGATGTGTTGGGCATTTCCCCCTCATCACAAAATGACTGTCTCAGGCTCTTTACAAACTCAGGCAGCCATCCCTGCATCAATTAATCTCATGGCAGGTCCCACTCCTTACAGACTCAGGCCTCACAGACAGGAATTCTCTGGAAAGTTAATTCAAATTCACTTTGAAAGTGAATTAAATTAAACCACATTAGATTCCTTTGTGGACACTTTATTCATAATTAAAGTTCCCTTAATTCAGTTTAGGTTAATTCACTTTGGAATTAAGGCAGGCTTCAGTGCCTCTTTTATACTGAGGCCACTTGCATTTTCTTGCACACTTAATCAGGTACCCTAAAATGATGTCTGCAAGCTTACAAATATTGAAGGAACGTCACATAGTACTTGGATGACAACCTTGTTATATTTTTATTAGCACAGTTAGCAGAAGTACAAATACTCCAACCCAGCCACGTAGATAGAGATAATAAAGGACCGTCAATACATCCAGCCTATGACTGTCCATATACTCACATAATCCCTTGTGGAGACCCCAAACATGGCAAGTTAGGCCCTCTAACTGTTAGGCCACTGTTCCTGGCATGCCAAGATCCCAGCAGCTTAGGTTGTGCTTAGCCTGGATATAGGGTTCTGTGGCTACCATGAATATTCATGAGAATGTCCTAAACTTCCTTACCCTGATAATTCTAGGGTTCTCTCTTCTCGTAGGCTAGTATATTAATTATTGTAAGGTTATTAGGATATACATCAATTGGTTATCGTGGTACTTCTGTGGTTGAACATCTGCTAATGTTCTTATCCTAAATTATCTTACACCAGCGTCAACTGACATCATGCGGTGACCTGTCAGCAGTTTAGTCAGATTTGTTTATCACAGCATTATATCTTGTGGTATCTTGTGACTTAGGGTCACTTGATTATTTATTTATGGTAAGACCTTATGCTAAGCTACTGTCTGACAGGCTTGGGCCAGTAGGCTTCCTGCATTACAGCTTTAACTTATACCTATATCCTACCTCATACCTATGTGTTGCCTAGCCAATAGCTACAGACCTAAGACAAGAATCCTGGCAAAGAGTTTCTTGACATTATGAAGAATCATGTCTTTGCCAGCTCCTTTTGCTTTTGTGTTTGGTTTGACTTGATCACTGAATGTTTCCAGTTTCTGGCTTTCGATGGGAGAAAAACATGTCCTGAGTAGCAGATAGCTGTCACTCGTTCACGAAGTCCATCAAAGCAATTTCACCTTTCTCTTGAGCAGCAAGAAAGTAGTTTGTAATCTCATTGGTGGCAACAACACCTGAATTTAAACACACTAGTCCATCTTGAAGAGCATGCATTTGGCCGTGCACAGAACATTCATTATGGCTGGGTCATCATTCTGCATTCTTTTGCTATCAAGACCTTTCTGTTTGCATACCTCTGAAGTCATGCCTTGGTAAGTCTTGTCATCCGCAACACTGGCTGTTTACAATCAGCCTCTGTCGGATGATGGTGGCACAGACTAACTTGTAGGCTTTGCTGTACATCTGCTCTGGACACGTAGGCTTATTCTTATCTGCTGACTTTGCCAAAAATCTTGTGTAATCTCTGTAACATGTTTTATGGTACGGGGCTTCAACTGCGACAGTCTTGCCCTTGTATGTGAGTGACAATACTCTGATCCTCTTTCAGCTTTGCAGCTCTTTTTAACTTTCCTGCATGTAAGGTTTCTGCCGGGACCAGTTGATCCTTCTTGTGTTTATGGGCCACAGTGATGTGTCACTCCTTTTTCTTGCATATGACACAGATAGCAGGAAGGACTGGTACAGATGCACAAACAGGGAAGCCAGATCTTGACCAAAGGGTCTTCATGGGGCTGGGCAAAGGAGTAGAACAGGTACTGGAAGAGGTAGACTTGTCCATCATCCTGTTTCCTCTGTAATATTGGCTTCAGAGTATGGAGATTTCTTGCACTCTCTATGCAAATTTTGTCTATAAAAAGCCTATAGTAGTTAGGAATCTCTCATAACCATTCAGATGAGATTGTTTGTGAAAATTCTTCATTTGAAACAAAAGAACAACTCACTGCTGATCGTTCAGGGCAACAAATTTATCAGAAAATCAGCATTGCAAACTAATTATGAATCTCGACCATTTAGATGAGATTGGCTGGTGAAAATTTTTCATTCCAAACAAATAAGGAATTATTGCAGCTCATTCAGGGTGAATAAGTTCTCAGAGAATCTTCATTACAAATTAGATAGGAATATCTAGAAAAAATTCAGGGGACTTTGGTTTGTGAAAATTCTTCATTGAAACCAAGCAATAAAACCACTGCTATTCATTCAGGATTAAAAGTTCTCAAAAAATGTAAATTCCAAAGCAGTTAGGAATCACCCCAGTCAATTCAGGGACAATCGGTTTGTGAAACTTCTTCATTGCAACCAAACAACAAGTCAATACTGATTATCCAGGGTGATAAAGTTCTTGGAGAATATTAATTCGGAGAATATTTCTTGCAAAGCAGTTAGGAGCACTGCTAACAGTTAGGACCACGATCATTCAGGGAAAATTGGTTTTGCGAAAATTCTGCCATGCAAAAAAAAAAAAAAAAAAATAGGGAATCATGGCTGATCATTCAGCTCTAAAAAGTTCTCGGAGAATGTACATTGCAAAGCAATTAGAAATCTCTCCTCACATTTCAAGGCAGAAGCTGTCATGAAAATTCTTCATTTGAAACAAAGAACAACTAGCTGTATCAAATTTAGTGCAGTTGTGCAACAGTGGTAGCAACAATGATCTAAATGGTCATCTTCAATGATACAGCATCACAAGGAGAATCAGGGAATGGGATACAGGCCCTGTCTGTGGGTATACAGCTCCCCTCCAGCTCCAGGTCCTGGGGACTGGCTACTGGCTTACACAGCTAGAAGGATGAAAAATGAAGCCCTTCACCTTTAGAGCACATGTTCCCATCCAGCCCTAGGTTGGGCTACTTAAATAATAGGCATTTTTTGATGGAAAACAGTTTTGATTAAAACTTTTTCACCATCTTTACCCTCCAGGGCAGGACTGTGGCACATTGGCATGTATGTGGGGTGTGAACCTTGCATTTCTGCTTTCCATGCTCTAGCTTAGGGGTTCTCAATCTTTTCAACTTCCAGGCCCTCCTCACATCTTGCCGGGACCTGCATTCCATTCAGCAATATGAGAATGGTCATAACCCTCAACACTCATTTGTGATCCCCTGATGAGGGTCATGACTAGGAGTGAACAAAAAAATTCCATCAAAACTTTCGTTTTCTTTTTAAACAAAAATCTAGGTGTTCATTTAAATGAGACGTATCATGAAAAGTGGTGGCTCTGTTTAAACTTTCATGTTTTTCTTAACCCCCCCCCCATTGGAGAAATTCTTGTTTTTTTGACAGCAAGCCAAAATTTTCACATTTTTTAATCAGCTCTCATCATGGTGCCCAGGATGAGCCATGTTGCTAGATGCTGTCAGTCTGCTTCGTTTCACTAATGCTATTGTTATTTATTAACTATGTCAACCCTGTCTTTGTAAAACACCCCCACCCCCCACCCCATTGGCTCCCGCTTGTCTAGTGCATCATACATAAGCTACTGTAGAACATTTAAGGCATTGGTTCCCAGCTGAGTTGGTGGGGTTGGGTGGGTCAGGGGAATTCAGAAAGGGATTCTAGAGACTTTCCTGTCCAGCCTTTCAATTTCCAACCAGATGCAGTGGGTAAAGATCTCCAAACGTACCCGTGTTTTACACTTACACAGTGCTTTACCACCATTAGTCCAATACCTCTAACCACCTGCTAAACTGCGTGTTACCATACCACAGCTTTTTGGCAGGTGGGTGTGAAATGACTTGGGTGGGTAGGTCTCCATGGGGAGATGACACTAATAACAGTAACATGAGTGCCTGTTGGTTATTTCAGGCTTAGGCTTCATTTTAATTGGGCCCGTGGGACATGGTCCCATGGGGGCTGTTTGTGCCCCAGAACAGTCCTAAAATGCTGCTGGGACACAGCCATTGTGAGGGCTTATGACAACCCCTGTCTCATCCAGGCACCTCAAAGAGGAGAGATTCAACCTCTGAAAAGGATCCCTTCTGAAATGTAAGTGTTAGACACCACAAGGAGGCACTTTCCATGGTACAGGGTGGCCAGGCTGTAGGAGAACAGCCACTGCCTGAAGTCACTTTTCCTTCCCCCACTGACAACATTTCAAGACCCCTTCCCATTAGGTAGGAGCCAGTGGATCAAATCCACAGGGCTTCACCAATTTACAGCTGAGGAGTTGGCCCAAGGATGAAAGCAGGGGCATCCTTTCAAAACAATTCTGCAGGTGCAGGGCAAAGGTTCATCAGGATCTAGAACATGATATATGATTATAGTCTATTCTGCAAAGTTGGTTTTTTTTTTTGAAGGGTGAAGTAGAGCATATAGACCTACAAAAAGTTGTGGGGACAAACCAACATTGGGGAGGCAACACCCCTTGTCCCATAGCAAATGATGCCCTGGATGAAACGTACCCAGTCTGACAATGTCTGGTATGATTTCTCTGTTGGTTTGGACTTTGCCTTTTCCTTCTGGTGTGTATCATTTCTGTGGCTGTTTCCCCTGACCTGTTGCACAATCTTGCAGAAATGAGAGCGGCAGAAGATGAATTAGATCACACCTTGTCTGCCCTTGGCTATTGCAGAGCTGTATCTTACAGTTCATCTTGGCAGAATTCAATTTTTTAAAATAATTTTGATGGATAATGTTAGAGAGCTTATGCCTTCACTCTCCCACTTCCCTGGTCCTTCTCACATGAACATAGAGCAACAATACCCAAAGTCTGAAGGTGCAAACAGTTCGATGTTTATTGGGGTGAACTTCCAGCAAGCTTAAATCCAAGTTCCTTTTTCCTTATTTTCAAATCCCAACTTACTTCCTGTTTGCCCCTAATTTATATAGTAATATTCTTAGCTATACCTTAACCAATCCTAACATATTGTAACATGATTAGCTAACCAATTATATCCCACCACCTTAATTAGTTTACACCCAGCAAAATTAATTATACAGCAGACAGAAACAATCACAGAACCAGACAGAGACCATGCCAATAAACAAGAGTAAAGTGGGAACTATAATGACAAAACAATACAGAAGTGAGGATTTCACAACTACATCTATAAAGACATAAGGGTTTCCCAGCTGTGTCTATTGATAAGTGAGTTCTTACCAGACAGAAAACTATCAACCTAAATTTCCTTTTACATCTTCTAGGCTCTTCCCTTTCTCTGGAGGTGATAGATGGGATCACCTTCCTAACAGCCCCATATTGACTAGTTTGGAATGTGAGGATGTGACCAGTCGCTTCCCAGCTTATGGCTGCCTCTGCTGCTTAGCCAAAGGCCTTAGCCTAAGAACAGGGCCTCAGACTGTCACAGTGAGAGAAGGCCCTTACACAGATTCTTTCTTGTATACCTCTATTACTAGCTAAATGATAAACATATACCTACATTCTTAGAGTATAGGCCTTTACAGACAGGCCTGAATATCTATATCCTAACAGATAATATCAATGTTTATTTGTAAGCATTTTTTCTAATTTTTGTCAATTTAAAATTTTCACAGTTGCACAAAATTATGAGTTTTAAATCCTCCCCCACCATTTTTATTGATTTAAACATTCACAGTTATGGGAAATCACGGCAGGCTCTCAGACAATGGGTTGGCCAAGCAATAATTATTTAATGGTAGTAGATGTTGAGATTCAAAAAGTTAAAGCTTTCTAACCATTCAAACACAATGTCAACATCACGTGTCAAAATATAGCAAGTCAATATCCTTAAGTCAAGCTCTAAGTTCTCAAGCAGCATTTTTCTTACTTTGGCTATCTGTAAATATTGATGATTACTGATGGAAATATTGTTTTGTGGGTTTGTGTGTGTACAGGGAAATCGATGTTTACCGACACTTACCAATCCAAATGGAATCCTTCCAAGCCGACTTATGGCGAAGGCTCAATCTGCCCCTCGGGACAATTAGTGTGGTCCCTTTTCTGTCCATGGAGTTAGGCTAGGTTATACCAGATTGGCCTGAACCTCCGGTGCTCTGCCCAAACCAGGTGATGGTGCTTCCATCACTTTGAATGAGAAACTATCCCGCAGTCTAACAGATCTTACTGGCAAGCAGCAGCTCCTGTTAGTTAGCCCAAATTTCCTTTTGCTCATATATATCCCATTGGCCCTAATTGTACCACTCTCAGACATTCCTCACTCTGTCCTTGGAGTCTTTAGATATCTGTAGGTCATTATCATGGTTGATGGTAGAATTTTCTTGACCAAGCAATCATCATATCTTTGGTTCTTCTAATCTCCCCTTTTACATCAATCCTGGTGTATTATTTTTCTTTTCTGTCCATGAATTGCCTTCAACTTGATTTATTTAGATGTAATATAGCACCCATCTGAACTTCTGTCTCTTCCTCTTCTTCTAGCACTAAGGGTACACATAGGAATATAAGAACGGCCATACCATGTGAGACCGAAGACCCATCTATCTCAGTATTCTGTCTTTCAACAGTGGCCAATGCCAGGTGCCCCAGAGGGAATGAACAGAACAGGTAATCATCAAGTGATCCATCCCCTGTCACCCTTTCCCAGCTTCTGGCAAACAGAGGCTAAGAACACCATCCCTGCCCATCCTGGCTAATAGCCATTGATGGACCTATCTTCCATAAACGTAGTTCTTTTTTGAACCCTACACCTACACAGCCTGCAGCAGCGAGCCTCCCAGCCCAAGGTGACAGTCAGCAAGTGAAAAATTGTGCGAATGCTCTGAAAATTACTGTGTAGATAGTGCTTTGAAGGTGTGGCTCAGGCTGGAGCTCAGGGTCTGAAGATTCGGGAGGGGTTGAGCTTCAAGAACCTGAGCTGCAGCTTCAAAGCATTGTCTATACAGCTATTTGAACATTGTGTCCAGTTCTGGTCACCCCCATTTCAAAAAGGATATGATGGAACTGGAAAAGGTTTTGAGAAGGGCAATAAAGACAATCAAGAGCAGGGAACGGCTTCCGTACAACAAGACTAAAAAGATTAGGGCTGTTCAGCTTAGAAGAGAGATGATTAAGTGGGGAGAGGATTGAGGGCTATAAAATCACGACTGGGGTGGAAAAAGGGAATAGGGGAGCGTTATGTATCCTTTCCCACAGTACAAAAAGCAGGGGTCACCCAATGAAATTAATGCATTTAATATAAACAAGAGGACGTACTTCACCCAACATGCAATTAACCTGTGGTACTTGTTGCCATGGGATGTTGTGAAGGCCAAAAGTATAACTGGGTTCAAAAAAGAACTAGAGAAGTTCATGGCTGATAGGTCTGTGATGGGTGACCCCTGGGCTGCCGCCTGGAATTGGGTACCACTGAGCCCCCGGACCCACCAGCTTGGGCTCCCTTTACGCTGTACTGCTGTGACCAGCCTGCCAAGCCCTCTCCCAGGCTCCAGCCTGCTCTTTAACCAGCACACATACAGGTAGGGACACACCCAGCTGCAGTTACATGCAGATGCTGTGATTAGTTCTGCATGGGGAGGCTTCAGGTAAAGAACTTCCCAGCTACTCAAGTACACCCCCCTCTGGGGTATAAACCCAATATTATACCATCTTGCGCTGCACAGAGAACTGTCCAGCATAAGCTCATTAAATTTGCTCCCTCCCTCAATGTGGAGAGGAAATATACAACATCTTTCTGCCCCAAGTTATGACTCCCACACACAATGGTTTTAGACAAAGCAAAAACAAATTTATTAACTACAAAAGATAGATTTTAAATGATTATAAGGGATAGCAAACAGATCAAAGCAGATTACCTAGCAAATAAACAAAACATGCAAACTAAGCTTAATATACTACATAGATCGGATATGAATAGGAGATCATAGAATCATAGAATATCAGGGTTGGAAGGGACCTCAGGAGGTCATCTAGTCCAACCCCCTGCTCAAAGCAGGACCAATCCCCAACTAAATCATCCCAGCCAGGGCTTTGTCAAGCCTGACCTTAAAAATATCTAAGGAAGGAGATTCCACCACCTCCCTAGGTAACGCATTCCAGTGTTTCACCACCCTCCGAGTGAAAAAGTTTTTCCTAATATCCAACCTAAACCTCCCCCACTGCAACTTGAGACCATTACTCCTTGTTCTGTCATCAGCTACCACTGAGAACAGTCCAGATCCATCCTCTTTGGAACCCCCTTTCAGGTAGTTGAAAGCAGCTATCAAATCCCCCCTCATTCTTCTCTTCCGCAGACTAAACAATCCCAGTTCCTTCAGCCTCTCCTCATAAGTCATGTGTTCCAGTCCCCTAATCATTTTTGTTGCCCTTCGCTGGACTCTTTCCAATTTTTCCACATCCTTCTTGTAGTGTGGGGCCAAAACTGGACCCAGTACTCCAGATGAGGCCTCACCAGTGTTGAATAGAGGGGAACGATCACGTCCCTTGATCTGCTGGCAATGCCCCTACTTATACATCCCAAAATGCCATTGACCTTCTAGGCAACAAGGGCACACTGTTGACTCATATCCAGCTTCTCGTCCACTGTCACCCCTAGGTCCTTTTCTGCCGAACTGCTACCGAGCCATTCGGTCCCTAGTCTGTAGTGGTGCATGGGATTCTTCCGTCCTAAGTGCAGGACTCTGCACTTGTCCTTGTTGAACCTCATCAGATTTCTTTCACCCTAAATGATGATACCAGCAAACTGCAGATTTTTAAGGGGCCAGCTGAACTAATTTACAGCTTGGAATCTCCAGGCATTTCATTCACAGGCTAAAAAATCCCTTTAGCCTGGGTCCAGCACTTCCCCCAGTTCAGTCTTTGTTCCTCCAGTGTTTCCAGGAGTCTTCTTGGGTGGGGAGTCAGTGGAGAACCACGATGATGTCACTCCCCTGCCTTAAGTATCTTTTGCATATGGCGGGCGCCCTTTGTCTCAAAGCTTGGTTCCCACGCAGCCAGTGGAAAAACACTGGTATCCCAAGATGCAGCACCAGGTAACCTAGTCACATGTCCCTGTTGTGTTACAGTGGCCATGAGTCAGAGGCTGTTTCCATCCAGCTCTGGGCACTGTAAGAAGTTAAAAGGACACAACTTGACAAGACATGTCCTCACCCACCTTGCCTCTCTCATATCCTGGGACCAACATGCAGCTACAACAACACTGTGGACAACTGGCCAAGGAAGCTTTGGCAAGGACATTCCCAGGACAGCCTGCAGGGGGCTGTCTCTCACCCGTGCCCCAGAGAGCATGGCTGCCGCAGCTTGCCCAGTAACAGCAGGCCGTGTAAAGTAGCAGTCGCTTTTTCTAGCTGCCACATCTTACATCTAATTTGCATCCAGCTCCCACAGTGTAAATGGGAGCAGCTCTGGTGATTCCAGTGGAGCTGGGCTCATGTACACCAGCTGAGCAGCCAGCCTGAGATGAGGGCAATAGCTCTTTTGCCCTCTCCTGGTTCCATTGCAGCTGCTTTGCTTCACATGCTTTGCAAGTGAACCAGATGGGACAGAGACCGTTTCCCTAGACATGAGCAAGCCCACTTCCTGATCAGAGCAGAGATCATGTCTGATTCTACCAGCATGAGCAATGCTTCGATTCCTCCTGCTCTTTATCAGCTGGGGAAAAGCACTTACAGCCCACGGGGCTGGGCTTCATGTCGAGTGCACCACAGAAATCAGAGAAATCCATTGGCCTTTTCCTGTTCCCATCCATGTGGGATCGATCCTTGTGAGCCTATTCTCCAGGCCTGAGTCTGGTATTTGGCTTTCAGTGGGCCAAGCGACAAGAATTCCACTGACAATTTAGCTCTCTAATAGATATCACAGTTAGGGAATGGTTCCTAATTTCCAGCCTAAATTTTTCCCTTTCTTAATTTCATCCTCTTTCTTTTAGTTGTTTCACCCCCCAATAAATCCTGTGTGTCCCTGGTATTTCCTCCTTTGGAGATACTTGGCCCATCTCTCATTACTTGCCAGCTAGCCAAGCCAGGCACATTTCAGCCCTTTCGTTTTCCATTCCCATCTTTGTTTCAAAAACTGATCAAGTCGGCCAAGTGACATCAGTGTAGTGACACTTCACATCAGAATGATACCAACTTCCTGTGTCAACTGCTGTGAGATTGACTGACGAAAAGTGGTGTGATCCTTCCCTGGAGACAGAGATGATGTGTGTGAGGGGCATGCAGGGTCACGTGTCCCCCCAAAGATCTGCTGCTTGGCTTCTACTGAGCATGCTCACATGGATGGAGCATGCTCAGTAACACTGCTGAAGCCACGTGCCCTCACTGCCTTCCCACTGTCGGCAGGCACCAGTCATCTTTGCCTGGGGAACCCAGGCCGATCAGGCAGTTTACTACCATCTGCCCATGGCGTGAGCGAGCCGGGTCCATATCAGCTTCCCAACTCCACTGGCCACAGAAAACACACACACTGCTCTCCAGGTCTACACTGGCCTTGCTCTCTCTACAGAGCAGTGATCGGCACACTCCAACCCTCCCAGTGTCTCCCTGGAGCTTCCAGCCCCTGTTCCATTGGCCCCTTGCAGAACTTACAGAACCCAAAGAAGCACACCAGTTCCAGTTCCCAGTCCCAGTTCCACTTCAGCTCACCCCCACACTTCAGACACAGCGCTGAGATATGTTTATAGTGACATCAAGTAAGAGTTTATTTTACACAGTACAGAGATTCTAATAAAAGCAGGTAGAAGTACTGGAAAGAAACAGTTACAATATAAAATTAAAACAACATTCTAGACCCTAGATTGACTGAACTCATTACTGCCTATCTTATAGAGCAAAAGCTCACCCCAAATCCTTCCAGCATTTCACAGCCAGACCTGGCTGTGATTGTCTCTTCATGAGGCAAGTCACACTGTCAGCTTGCCCCCTCAGTGGTAAAGATCCTGGGTGTCTCTCCGTGCCCCAGTTACGCCCCCCAATCCATTGCCTTTATTCGTAAACCGGACACCTCCCACTGGTTGTTTTTTCCTGTGTGCCTCTTTCTTATCGATTGCACCATCTCTTGATTAGCATTCAGCTCAGTCTGTAGACAGGCCTCCATTGTGAAGCAGACATTACACAATACACACCAAGGAGAGAAAAGTGTCCCCTCCTACCTGACAGAAGCAGGTTTACCATCTTCTGGTGACCTGCATTAACTCACAGACCTTGAGAACCTAATTTTCAGCACAGACACATATTCCTTAAACATTATCCATACAAACAGTCCACAATGCATGTAATGATGTTGCCTTTGGTGGGACACTTCTGAGAGTAACAGAACGCCACTAGCCGTCACCTTCAGCCCCCAACTAAAACCCCTCCAACGCATTATTAAGGATCTACAACCTATCCTGAAGGATGACCCAACACTCTCACAAATCTTGGGAGAAAGGCCAGTCCTTGCCTACAGACAGCCCCCCAACCTGAAGCGAATACTCACCAACAACCACATACCACACAACAGAACCACTAACCCAGGAACCTATCCTTGCAACAAAGCCCGTTGCCAACTGTGCCCACATATCTATTCAGGGAACACCATCACAGGGCCTAACAACATCAGCCACACTATCAGAGGCTCGTTCACCTGCACATCCACCAATGTGATATATGCCATCATGTGCCAGCAATGCCCCTCTGCCATGTACATTGGTCAAACTGGACAGTCTCTACGTAAAAGAATAAATGGACACAAATCAGATGTTAAGAATTATAACATTCATAAACCAGTCGGAGAACACTTCAATCTCTCTGGTCACGCAATCACAGACATGAGGGTCGCTATCTTAAAGCAAAAAAACTTCAAATCCAGACTCCAGCGAGAAACTGCTGAATTGGAATTCATTTGCAAATTGGATACTATTAATTTGGGCTTGAATAGAGACTGGGAGTGGCTAAGTCATTATGCAAGGTAGCCTATCTCCCCTTGTTTTTTTCCTACAAACCCCCCCCCCCCCCAAGACGTTCTGGTTAAACTTGGATTATTGCTGTGCACATTGTAAGATGAGCTATTGCCAGCAGGAGAGTGAGTTTGTGTGTGTGGTTTTTGGAGGGTGTGTGTGTGTGTGGGGGGGGGTGGTGGTGAGAAAACCTGGATTAGTGCTGGAAATGACCCACCTTGATTATCATGCGCATTATAAAGAGAGGTTTCAAAGAGGGATGGGCTATTACCAGCAGGAGAGTGAGTTTGTATGTGTGTCTGTGTGTGTGTGTGTGTGGGGGGGAAGAGTGAGAAAACCTTGATTTGTGTTGGAAATGGCCTTCCTTGATGATCACTTGATGATCACTTTAGATAAGCTGTTAGCAGCAGGACAGTGGGGTGGGAGGAAGTTTTGTTTCATGGTCTCTGTGTGTATATAATGTCATCTGCAGTTTCCATGATATGCTATGCATCCGATGAAGTGAGCTGTAGCTCACGAAAGCTCATGCTCAAATAAACTGGTTAGTCTCTAAGGTGCCACAAGTACTCCTTTTCTTTTTTCTTTTTACGAATACAGACTAACACGGCTGTTACTCTGAAACTTCTGAGAGTATCAATTCAGGACAAATTGCTTAGAGCAGGGCAGTTACAGCCCAAGGCTGGGTTTCCTTTACTTCGAAGGCATACCAAACTAGCCAAATAGAGAGGATTTTGGCCTCATCCCACTGGCTAACCTTAAGTCACACAAGCAATTCCCTTAGACACTCCAGTTTCCCAGTATCATCACCAGTGCCACTCGTTATGGAGACGAATAGTTATGAAAATCAATACCCCAGTAAAAGAAAAAAGGTTCTCCCGATCCCAAAGAACCAAGCCCCAGACCCAGGTCAATATACAAATCAGATCTTACCCACAAATCACGTTGTTGCCAATCCTTTAGAATCTAAAATCTAAAGGTTTATTCATAAAAAGAAAGAAATATAGATGAGAGTTAAAATTGGTTAAATGGAATCAATTACATACAGTAATGGCAAAGTTCTTGGTTCAGGCTTGTAGCAGTGATGGAATAAACTGCAGGCTCAAATTAAGTCTCTGGAGTACATCCACAGCTGGGATGGGTCATTCAGTCCTTTGTTCAGAGCTTCAGTTTGTAGCAAGGTTCCTCCAGAAGTCAGAAGCAAGATTGAAGACAAGATGGAGGGCTTTTCAGGGCCTTTTATATTCTCTGCCCATGGAAGGACATCCCTCCCTTCTTAGTGTGGAAATCACAGCAACAAGATGGAGCCTGGAGTCACATGGGCATACCGCATGTCCATGCATGACTCAGTTCTTTACAGGCTGATGCCATTGTTTAGTTTGAACGTTCCCAGGAAAGCTCAGATGTAGATTGGCATCTCCCAAAGTCCATTGTCAGTTAAGTGTTTCTTGATTGGGCACTTACTGAGAATAGTCCTTTCTCAAGAAGCTGACCAAATGCTTCACTGAGGCTACTTGGAATCAAATACTTTTGAGATACAAGTACATAGCCCATATTCATAACTTCAACTACAAAAATGATACACACATACAGATAGCATAATCATAAGCAGCAAATCATAACCTCTCCATAGATACCTCACAAGACATCCTTTCTACAATATTTGGTGTCACTATATGGCCCTGGTTGCAACAATGATCTATACGGTCCCAGTTTGTGTCAATAAGATCACAATGCTCATGATGATCAGTGGAATACTGTCTCTCAGCAGAGACCTCATTTGCCACTTAATACCCATATGTCTGACCCAGGGTATCCTTGTAAAACTTTATACCGTCTGCCAATTGGCAACAAGATGTCCCTGCCTCACAAGCATGGACAATGTTTTGTTTCCACTTGGGAGCTCAGATTGTGGAGAGCAAGGGGTGGATTCTAGCAGCAACACAGGGCCCTGAGAGTGTTTCTCCATCTTTCCCTTTCCTCTACACAGGCAGCAGGCCACCGGCAGCATGAGAAAGGGGAACGAAACACTAGTGACTGAGTTTATCCTGCTGGGCCTTTCCAGCGGGCCCACAGTGCAGGCCATGCTCCTAGCTCTGTTTCTTGCTTCCTACCTGGTCACCTTCCTGGTAACATGGGGATCATTGGGCTGATCCGCCTCACTTCGCACCTCCACACCCCCATGTACTTCTTCCTCAGCAACTTCTCCTTCCTGAACATTTGCTATGCCTCCAGCATCATCCCGGGCATACTGCACAGCCTGATGTCTGGGCACAGGGCCATCTCCTACCCTGGCTGCAAGGGGCAGATGTATGTGGCGCTGTCCTGCAGAGTTAATGAGTGCCTGCTGCCGGCTGTCATGGCCTATGACCACTACATGGCAGTGTGCCTCCCATTGGGCTACATGGTGGTCATGAGCCGCAGGGCCTGCATCTCCTTGGTGGCTTGCTCCTGGATGGTTAGCTTGTCGCTCTCCATTGTGCCTGTCTTCAGCCTGTCGGTGCCTTTCTGTGGCCCCAACCAGATAGACCACTTCTTCTGCAAGATGCTGACAGTGATGCAGCTGGTCTGTGCCGACACTAGCTACAATGAGACTGTTATCTTCAGCGGGGACGCACCCTGCTCATCCCCTTCTCCTTCATCCTGGCCACCTATGTGTGCATCGTCACTACTGTTCTGAGGATCCACTCCCCCCAGGGCCAGCGGAAGGCCTTCTCCACCTGTGCCTCTGATCTGATGGCTGTGGCCCTGTTCCACAGGACGGCCATCTTCATCTACATGTGGCCCAGGTCTGCCCACTCCCCAGGTCAGGACAAAATGGCTTCTGTCTTCTACACAGTGGTGACCCCCATGCTGAATCCCTGATCTACAGCCTGAGGAACAAGGAGGTCAAGGGAGCCATGGCTAAGGCCATAATCATGGCGGCTGGCGGGGGGTGGGGAGGGAAGACATAAGGGTGTTCTCTGTATAGGCTGGATGGAGGCAAAGCCAGATCCCACTTCCAAGGATGGCTGGTATAAATGGGACATATGACGCTTGCATCAGAGTTGTCTGCTGTTATTGAGCAGTCTGGAAGAGCAGTGTGAAAGCAGGCAGGTAGGATGGGACACAGGTTAGGGCGGTGGCCTAGGGCTTTGGGGACCAGGATACAATTCTCTACTCCACCACAGTCTCCTGGTATGGTCTTGAGTGAATCACTTAGCTTCATTATACCTGAGTTCCCCATATGAGAAAAACTACTTCCCCACCTCGTGGGGGGTGTTGGGAGATGCTTAAATACTATGGTGATGAGGGCCAGATACACACCTGTGGTACATATCTAGAGATATATAGTAGAGCTCCTACCAGGACTCATCAGTTGAAGCAAGTCTCATGCCCTTTCGGAAAAGGTATAGCGAAAAGAGAGACAGAGGAAATGAATGTTTGGCCATAGGGGGGCTCTCAGCCAATGACAGCGCTACCTTTTTGGAGGACATTTCACTGTGGATGCTGACCGCTCCCCACTTTCTTGGCCACATCAAATGAATGGGGCAAATGCCACGATGCAAAGATGGAGTTTGATGCTCCAAGATCATGATATGGAAGCGATCAATGGGAAAGGGAATGCCAAGGCTGATTGCTGATTCGTGCCTGATGCTCTGTCTGGGAAATAAGTCAATGGATTCCACTAGGATGCCAGTCAAGCAGCCAAGTTATGTTCACTTCTTTAGCGGGGAGATGTGACAGATAGGCTAATTTCCTGCAGTCTCCTTATTGACTAGGTCAGCCTCTCTGTCTCTTGCCTGGGGGTTACCAAAGAATGCTTGCTTAAGTAGCCGATTATTGGGCATCTTTAAAAAACAGCCCAAATATGTCCCTCTCTTCCTCTGTACTCCTTGTGTTGTTGTAAGTTGTTGTGCCCATTGCATCAGACTGTTTTACTTTGACTCTGCTACGCAGACACATCTATTGATAGCTGTTCAGTTTGCAAGGGATTCTGCTTCAGCAAGGAGAATGCTTAGCAGGTTGCTCCTAAAGATTTAGAGTTTGGTATTTTTGTTAATTTGCATTGGACTTCCGTAATGTTGTGTGCCCAGCGCCATAATACTGCTACTCAGCTCTTCTAGAGTACTTTCCCTCAGTCAGGCTCAAAGGTGCTTTACCATGGATGTTGGGAGCATTATCCCCACCCACTTTACAAGGGGGGAAACAGAGGCACAGACAGAGCAACGTGAGGAAGCACAGAGAAGCCAGGGGGAAGAGGCTTTGTGAAGTGGGTTTGCAAATTTGAGGGTTAAGCATTTGGCCCACAACCCATAATGCAGGCTGATCTAAGTGGATGCCACGAGTATTGCAGTCAGGCTGCTCCATGATCACCTTTTACATACAGACATCGCAAAGGGCAGGCACTTAATATCCTGCACTTCTCCATCTCATCCCCTTCCCCCCAGCTTTCTCCTTCTTTCAAGTCTATTTTTGACTTTGCCTAGACAAACCAAGGAGTGATTAAGAAGTTGCCCAGCATGATTCATTCCTCATCATCTTCTTGTCACTCTTGGAGGGGGGGTCACAGTCCGGGAAGACAGACGGGTGAAGGTAATGGGAACAGAGGACGGTGATAGCCATGGGCTGTGTCAAGATCATAGCTAGAGCAGGGCAAAATTTTTCAATTTTTGTTTCAATTAAAAAATGCAGATTCATTTCACGATTTCGTATTGAATTTGCCAAACTGTTTTGGTCAAAACATTCTCTCCCCACCCCCCAACCCAGAAAAAAATCAAAACATTTTTGAAAGGAAACATTTTGATTTTTCAATTTGAAACAACATTGTGTTTCGACTTTTACTTCAATTTTAATATTTGAAAAGAGGTTTAAAAAAACTCCCCAAGTGGAACATGTTGTTGGCCGACAAACAAAATGTCTCTTTCGACCTGAAGCTAAGGTTTTTAGACTTTTCTGTTACACTGAAAAAAACATGAAAAATGTTCATTTTGGTTGACCCAAAATGATTTTTCCCCCTTGATTTTTCAATTCGGCCAGTGATCCAAAAAGATCAGAATGAGATATTCACACTGCTCAAATCATGGCTTTGTGACACAGTCATTTTCTCACACTGTTCAAACCCCTGGAGACAGTGCGCTCATTATCACACCTAAGCAAAAGGCTTGAATCTCTTCTTCACATAAGGTATTTCATCTGAACGACTGATGGGACAATGAGGCTGGGATTCTAGCATCATCTTCATTATATAGTCATAATCATTTGTATGATCATAGTGGCAAGCCTAGACCAGGACTCCATTGCGCTAGGCACTGTACAAACACACAACAAAAACACGGTCTCTGCCCCAAAGAGCTGACAATCGATCAATCAACTAAGAGAGAGTAGGAGATCACAGATGGATGGTGGATTACAAAGAAACAGTGTGACCACATGGTGTATTAATTTCACAGAAAGGCATAACAAGACCCAGTGTCTGCCACCTCAAGCCAGACAAATTTGAATTAAATGATGGCCCGATTTTTTAACAGTGAGGGTGATTAACCTTGGGACAAACTTCCAAGGGAAATGGTGGATGCTCCAGCTTGTGAGTGCCTCTCCAGAAGATATGCTCTACCCAAACCCAAGTGATTCATAGAATCATCGAAGAATCATAGAAGATTAGGGGTTGGAAGAGACCTCAAGAGGTCATCTAGTCCAACCCCCTGCTCAAAGCAGAATCAACCCCAATTAAATCATCCCAGACAGGGCTTTGTCAAGCTGATCCTTAAAAATCCCTAAGGATGGAGATTCCACCACCTCCCTAGGTAACCCATTCCAGTGCTTCACCACCCTCCTAGTGAAATAGTGTTTCCTAATATCTAACTCTGGGGGAAATTGCTGTTAACCTTGCTGTTGAACCTGACCCCACCCCACTCTGTGACAAGATCTATGCACTACATGCAGCATAGGCAAGAGCGGTAATGCAAGAGGCCTACAGGCCAGCATCCTGTAAGACTTAGCTTAAGCTAAGAGCATTTGCATATGCTGGGCCGTGGTATTTTGACCCAGATAATGAACTAGGCCAACGTCTAGCCTAGCTCAAGTCCCTAGCTGTCCATTATATGCAACCCCGCCCCCCAAACCTGCAAAAGCCCTTAGACAAAACGCTGCCACAAGCAAACCACAGATCTTGATAATAACGAAGTGCGTCAGCACAATGCTAATGATGAAACTGTTTACTCTGGCTCCTTATGTAACCCTTCTGCCCGTCAGAGTTGGTAGCAACAAGGGCCGGGTTCAATATCTAGGGGATCCATTCCAATAACGCAATGCAAACCGGCTCGAGCCCCCACCTAGTGTCCTGGGACAAATATATACCACCCCTGCTGGGCGCCTCCAAGAGGCAATACTTCCCCTCTCGCAAGGACAGAGTCTGAGTGTAGCTAAAAGCCTTTTAATAACAGAGAGAAACAATGTGGCATTATGTTGGGGAAACACCACCAACAGGATTCATAACACAACCCATGAGCAAAAAAACCCCACCCCAAGCAAATTGGGGCATGACCTTTCCCTTTGGTTCTTGAGTCCAGCAACCCCAAATCACCCAAAGTCCCAAAAGTCCAGTGACCCAAAAGTCTCTGTCCCTGTCCCTCTGTCAGGGCAGCCCCAGAGTTCGAAAGTTTATCTGCAGAGCTTTACCTCCCAACCTGGGTGGAGATGTGGGCGGGGGAGGGGGGAAGAGAGAGGTAAGGGGCACCTTACATGATCTGAAGCTGACCGCCCCACAGCTCCATAGGCCTTCGCTCCGCCAGCCGCCCCCACAAACTGCTTCGCTCGGCTCTGCTCTGCGGCCCACAAGCAGCTCCCACCATCCTATGAACTTCTCCACCAGCCTGTCCACAATGCACTCCAGCCGTCCCGCAAACTGCTCCACAATATATCTTCAGGCTCCCCCACTACTTAACACAACACTCAGTGATTTCAGCTCTTAGGTGAATTCTGATTGTAGTAGGGGAGCCTTAGTGCTGGTGCACCATTAGCCCAAAGTGAGCTCAGCAGGCTGTAACTAGACTCCTAATGGAATCAAAATTAGCTCTGATATTCCACAGTGGAGAGAGGAGGAAGTGCAATTAGCATGTAAGACCCTCACCCAGGGGCCCACATCACCAAGTATTAACACTTGTCCCCAGCCTCTCTCACAGAGTTTTGGAACCCATGACCCTTGCCTAGCAAGTGCTACTTAGTTGATGGTGAGTCCCTCCATCATAACAAAAGGCCAAGTACAGTTCCAAGCACAGTTCCCATAATCAGGGTAATAACAATTTATTCTTCCTGCCCCAATAACAGAGACACTGGGGATCCCACAGCAGCCAAAGTGACCATTTGGGCAGCTATGAGCTCATTCTAGGTGGGGTGGGTGTGCCTATGCAAATGAGATCGGCCCCTGAAGTTCTTTTCCACAACTTGCCACACCCCACCACCAGATGTTAGGGTGGAGCTCATCCTGACACTGCTTACACTTACAAAGCTTTATTAACAATGCTTGAGTGATAAAAAAATTAAGGAAATGTATCATTTGACTTGAATGTAAAAAACTATATAAGACTGGTATTATAGGGGCAGGACAGAGAGAGAGGGTGGCACCTGCGTGTGGCCATCTCTGTCTCCTCCTCCCTGCATGCTTGTATTCAAATAAAAGGACCTCAGATTGTTTGAACCAAACAGATGGTGTGACTCATTTTCCACAACACAACCTAGACCTCCCCCACTGCAACTTGAGACCATTGCTCCTCGTTCTGTCACCTGCCACCACTGAGAACAGCCAAGCTCCATCCTCTTTGGAACCCCCCTTCAGGTAGTTGCAGGCTGCTATCAAATCCCTCCTCACTCTTCTCTTCTGCAGACTAAATAAGCCCAGTTCCCTCAGCCTCTCCCCATAAATCATGTGTCCGAGCCCCCTGATCATTTTCATTGCCCTCTGCTGGACTCTTTCCAATTTGTCCACATCCTTTCTGTAGCGGGGGGCTCAAAACTGGATGCAATACTCCAGATTCGGCTCAGTGCAGGAGTCACTTGGATGAAATTCTCTGGCCTGTGCTGTACAGGTCAGCCTAGATGATACAATGGTCCCTCATGGCCTTAGAATCAATTAATCTATTAATATTAGCACGAAAAGAGGGGATGTGATCAAACTTCGGGGGTGCACACTTCATAGCTCTGTGCATCCTTCCATTATTCCCCTGCCCCTGAAAACTCCCTGTGAGCTACCCTCCTATCCCCTTCTGTCTCCGCGGAACCCCCCTCCCCAGTCTCCCCCTGCCAGGGGTTCTGTGTGGCCCCTATTTCCCCCTGCTCCCATACTAGGGTCGTCCCAGTCCCCTCAGCCAGTGGCTCTCTATGCACACCCATTTCCTCCTTTCTGCATACCAGGGGCTCTGTGTGCCCCCTTCTGCCATACCAGGGTCCCCGTGTGCCCCTCTTCCCCCCTATCAGGGTCTCATATATTGAGTGTGAGGCCTTTGGAAGCTCAACCAGGAATGACTGGTCCAGAGACGGGAGATCAGGCCCATCTGTTCTCCCTGTCTCATGATATTTAAACAAAATGCCAGTCAATGAAATTGACGTTGTGGGAAAGTCAAAACAAAACAAAGCAATACAAAATAGGAATGCTTTTTCTCACACGCAGCAGTAATCATTTGTGGGACTCACCGCTGCCTGGGGCCCAGCGCTTAGCCGGATTCCAAACAGAACTGGACATTTGTAGGGACAATGAGAGAATCAGGAGCAGCAGGGGATGTTGAGAAACCAAGTGTTTTATTAGGGCTATAAATGCTCATGCTTCAAAGAATGAGTTGACCTCCCACAGTCTGGGATCAGAAAAAAACCCTTTGCCTGTGGGGCGGGCAGCTTATCCCATGACTGCTCACTGCAGAGTTTAGAGACCTTCTGCTGAAGCAGCTGGTGCTGTCAGGAGCCACGTTGCTGGGCTGGACATGATCTGATTCAGTCTGGGAAGTCCTATCGCCCTATGACCGCAGGGTGGTAAATGGTGTTGTATGGGGTGGCACCCCAGAGGTTTAGGCCCATTCTGGCTTAACAGCATTTTTAATGAGCTGCAAAAGGGAGTAAATAGCCTCTTAATGGTGTTCACAGATGCTCTTGCATTGTAAAGGGCCCCCAACACCAGTAAGAAAAGGGAAATAACACAAAGGCACCTGGAAAGGTTAAAAACACTGGCAGGAAATAACAACAGGAGATGTAGCTGCTTAGAGCAGTGCTACTCAAAGTGGTGGTCCGTGGACCGCTGCCGGTCTGCGAGCCATCGGCTGCCGGTCTGCCCACACATTGGAAAAAAAAATTACCAGTCCCCCACATCAGAGAGCTTGAGAAGCACTGGCTTAGAGCACACGAAATGGAAAGCCACAGACATGGAAGCCACCACCAGGTGTTGCTGTGAGCTCAGGGATGAGACCGAGAACATGGCAGATGCAGGAAGTTAGGATTTGCTCCCTTAGGTCTGAAACATGATTCCTGATGGGCATCCTGGCTCTGGTAGGGTACATTTACACTAAGCCCCGCGTCTGACTCAGATTTGAGCCCAAGTCCCTTTTCCCATCCACACACAAATCAGTCTGACTCAGGACCCAGGCCTAGGGTTCCCAACTTTCTACTCGCACAAAACCGAACACCCCCTGCTCCGCCCCTCCCCCAAGGCCCCACTCTTCTCTAAGCCCCTCCCCTGCTCGCTCCGTCCCCCACTCCCTCTGTCGCTTGTTCTCCCCACCCTCACTCACTCACTCATTTTCACTGGGCTGGCTCTGGGGGTTGGGGTGCGAGAGAGGGTGAGGGCTCCGTCTTAGGGTGCGGGCTCTGGGGTGGGGCCAGGGATGAGGGATTTGGGGTGAAGGAGGGTGCTCCAAACTGACGGATGGAGCCGAGGGGTTTGGAGTATGGGAGGGGGCTTCAGGCTTAGGCTGGGGGTTGGGGTGTGGGAGGACATACAGGCTCTGGGCTGGGACTGTGGGTGCTGGAATGGGGCCAGAAATGAGGGGTTAAGGGTGAGGCAGAGGGCTCCAGGCTGGAGCAGGGGGTTGGTGTGCAGGGGGGGTGAGGGCTCCAGCTGGGATTGTGGGCTCTGGTGTGGGGCTGGGGATGAGGGATTTGGGGTGCAGGAGGGGAGTATGGGAGGAGGCTGGGCAGGCCAATGGGAGCTGCGGAACCGACACTTGGGGCGGGGGCAGAATGTGGAGCCCCCCGGCTGCCCCTATGAATAGGAGCTGGAGGGGGGACATGCTGCTGCTTCTGGGAGCTGCGCAGAGCAAGGGCAGGCAGGAAGCCTGCCTTACCCCCACTGTGCCACCGACCGGACTTTTAACGGACCAGTCAGCAGTGCTGACCAGAGTTGCCAGGGTCCCTTTGCGACAGGGCATTCCAGTCGAAAACCAGATGCCTGGCAACCCTACCCAGGCGCTAGGACCATGCTGGGGAGGTGGATCAGAGCCAAAGGCCCGATGTGACTGGGGTCCAAGGGCTGCCATTTTTTCAGTGTGGACATGCCCTAAGCTGCAGACCCGAGTCAGAAGGTCTGAATCTTGCTGGCCGGACTGTTGGCACAGCTGTGAGACCCGGGCCAGCAACTTAGGTTTACAATGTGGTGTGTGAACGCTCAAGCTTAACAAAGAGAAGGTTCAGGGATGACATGATTACGGTCTGTAGGTATTGAGAGGGGGAAGAAATATTTAATAATGGGCTCTTCAGTCCAGCAGAGAAAGGTCTAACACGACCCAATGGCTGGAAGTTGAAGCTAGACAAATTCACACTGGAAATAAGGTGTGAATTTTTGACAGTGAGGGTAATCAACCAGTGAAGGATGGTCGAGGTGGATTTTCCAACACTGGCAATTTTTCAGGCAAGACGGATGTTTTTTTCAAACTTTTGCTTTAGGAATGATTGGGGGTAGCTCTCAGGCCTCTGCAGTGGCAGATTAGCCACTGGGCCCACAGGGTCTGTGCCCAGGGGCCCTGGTCAACTGGGGGGCCCCCAGAAAAAAATCCACGGGCAGGGTAGGGGAAGCTCCCATGCCCCTGCAACAGTGCCAGGCAGGCAGGGTGGGGGAATCCCCATCAGCAACCCCCAACTCCATCCACAGCAGAAGCCATGGGATAAGGGAAGACCCCCAGCCCCGAGCAGCCCAGGCCTGACCCCAGCCCTGGCAGAAGCTGCAGGACGGGGCAGCCCCTCCCCCTGCCAGCAGCCCCTGACCCCATCCTCAGCAGAAAAGCCCCCCCAACAGCGGCCCAGGCCTGATCCCAGCCCTGGCAGAAGCCGCAGGATAGGGGAAGCTCCCCATCCCCACCAGTGGCTCCTGACAGTGTCCCCGGCAGAAACCCCCGGGCAGGGGAAGTCCCAGCACACCCCATGCGTTCCCGGCAGAAGCTGTGGAGCGGCAGGGGAAGCCCCCGTGCCCAACCCCGCTCTCTGGCAGAACTGCCAGGCAGGTGGGGCGGGAGAAGCCTCAGCACCCCGACCCTGGTCCCCGGCAGAAGTGCAGTGGGTAGTGGGGGAAGCCCCAGCACCTGGACCCCCCTGCGGCCCTGGGACTGGAGGTGCTCTCACTCCCTGCTGCACCCTGGGGCTGTGGCGTGGGGACAGACCTTCTCTGGTCTTGGGGCCGCAGTGCAGGGAGGGGGGGCAGAAAAGAGCAAAAGGGGTTGAGGGGCTGCAGTGGCAGGGAGGGGGCACGGAATGGGTGGAATCCTGGGTGGAACAGGGATGGGCCCGGGAAAGAGGCAGGGGTAGGGATGTGGGTGGGGCCGCTGGCGGAAGGGTTGGGGAGGGGCCCCCATTTAGTTTGGCCCAGGGCCTCAGGAAAACTTAATCTGCTTCTGGCCTTGCAATCTAGGCCTCTGTGGATGTATAGCCTTGGAAACACGGAGTCCACAAGGCCAGGTTTATAATGCAGCATAGCCATGCCCACAGTGACCTAAACCTCATATATTATACAATGCATGGGCAGCGTAAAACCCAGGGTCAAAGACCTCTTTCTGAGCAGCTCGTTGCACTCGAGGAGTGTAGCAATTCAATGTGGTTTGAATTCGGGGTGCATGGAAAGGCTGAGCCAGAGTGGCGGGGTTTGGGAGAGCACCAGCTGCACCTGAGAAATCCGCACGACAGTCCAGCCTTTGTTTTCCCAGGGACTCGCTTGCAGGAAAAGGAGGGAACTGCCTTCTGACATGGGGACTTGTAACAGGCGGCAGTGTGACCTGGTGGCAAGAGCACAGCACTGGGAGGCAGGCAAACGGAGCTCTGTTCCCAGCTCTTTCACTGCCCAGCTGGGTGACCCTGAGCAAGGCCCTTCCCCTCTCTGTGCCTCAGTTTACCCATTTGTACAAAGGAGATAAACACTGGTCTAGATAATGCTTAGTCCTGCCATGAGTGCAGGGGACTGGACTAGATTACCTCTCAGTCCCATGATTCTAGGAAACTATGATTACTGCTTTCCTGGGTAAAGCACTTTGAGACCAACTGATGAAAAGCACTAGATAAGCATAGAAGCTTCTGTTATCATTCCTTTGCTACTTAGCTAAGTTATACAGGCGAAAAATTAAGGGAAGAGCTAGGTACCTTTAATGCCACATGGGGACTAAATAATGGCTGCCCTGTGTTCCCTCTCCATTCCTGGGGATCTGGGAGCAGGGTTAAGGCCCTCATGGTTTTGCATCCTTGCAATGGCCCATAGAAGCCAGTGAACTAGGGACACAAATTAGACTGCTCTAAAGCGTAGAGCCATCAGCCATTGTGCATTACCAAGGCCAGCCACACTTCAGTGTTACCCATCTTGCCAACACCAGGTCTGTCCTGCCTGCTGAATTTCCACTTTCCAGGAAATTCCACCTTTGATTTTTTTTTCCCATTCCAAAATGAAACAACATGAACAATAACAAAAGGAAATTTCCCCTGCAACAAAATTCTGAAACCAAAATTCTTCAGATCAATCAGAATGTTCCATTTTGAGATGAAGAAATGAAATGTTTCTTTCTGATTTTTAACATTTCGGAAAAAACTCTATCAAATAAAATAAACAAAACTGTTCTTCAAAACAAAAAAAAAAATCAGAACGGTCCATTCCTAGAAATGACAAAATGCAACATTTCAGCTTTATCAAAACTTCCATTTCCCCCACACAAAATCTGATGGAAATTGACACGTTTCCACAAAATATTTTGCTTTAATCAAATCGGCATTTTCTGACGGGAAAACATTCCATTGGAAAATGCCTGATCGGCATTCCCGTTGCATTCCCTGTCAGCACCCAGCCCGGGCCAGGGAAACTAATGATCCAACCAGCAGCCCAAATCCGGTGATGAACCCTGGTCACGTGCCACCTGAGGCACGTTGCACATAGGCTCAGAAGAAGCCATGTGCACTGCAGTGTTGCTGTAATCATATTGGTCCCAGGATATTAGCAAGATAAGGCAAGTATCTCTCACCAACAGAAGTTGGGGCAATACAGAAATATTACCTGACCCACCTTGATTAGTGACAGTGAAGAACTTCTTAAACCGGCTCTCCTGCACCCCACCATTAAGGGGCACACTTGGGGCTGCTGTGCCAGGCAGCCTGGATGCTTGGATCCTTTGCCACTCCACATTTGGGGTCAGTGGAGGGAGCGGCGTTGCCAACTCTACACATATGAAGGTCATGCGACAGGCCTCAAAAACATCATGAGATTGGCTTAAAAATTATGCTATTAAATATATAGGGCTCTTTTCCCTTGCCTCTTGGCTTCTGAGAGCTAAGAAACTTTCTTTGTATTCTGCAAATGCAAGCTGAGAGTCTGCCATGATCACCTGACTCCAGGAGCTGGGGCTTTAAAGAAAGCATCAAAGTTCTCAATGAAATCACTGGGGCAAAGTGCCAGCAGCAGCAAAGAATGCAGGGAACTGGCAGCATTAGGCATTTTTTGACCTAGAAGGATGGAGACTGCAGGATGGAAAGGGAACAAACTCCAGTGGGGAGCGTGGAGAAGGAAGGCACCAGGGGAGAGAACCAGCCCTGGATCCTTGCATATCCCCCCAGACACTGCGTGCAAACCCTGAGGGAAATAGGAGACAGAAATCTGGATGGTGGACACTGGACCTTCCTGGGCAGCAGCTTCTCTCTGGGTAGGGATTCCCTGGCCCATATGTCCTTTGTTTGGCAAGTCATCCTTTTGTTTAAGGATGCTGCCAAGCAGAGATTTATATTTAACACTGGCTGGGGATTTGCTGAGTGTGAGCTGGGCCCTGGGCCCATTTCTGTGTTTTCCCCTTCCTGTCTCTTCTCTATTTCCTGCCCTGGATAACCTCTGCCAGACATGGCCTCATGCTCCCAACAACACCATGGCCCTGCAGAAAGGGGCAGAGACACGGAGGTGATAAACAGGGCTGTAGGGACCCCGACTGCTTTATGTTTCACCCAGGGTCACCAACCTACCCTGGGGAGACCTTCTTCTGGCACTGGCAAGGGACCCCAATTCTGCCCTGAAGGGATACCCGCAGTCCCCTCCCACACTGCCTCCTCAACAGGATCCCAGCTCCACACATGCACAGCACCAGCAATGGGGCTCCAACCCAGCCGCAGAGGAACTCCCCCTCCCCTCACACAGCTCCCCTTGTGAGACCCCGACTCTGCCCCAGAGAGACCCCCCCTCCCCTCACCCTGCCCCTCATGGGACCCTGCCCCTGCCTCACAGGGTGACACCCACACACTGCTCCCCCCACGGGATCCCACCCCAGAGGGGGACACCCACACACTACTCCCCCCATAGCACACTGCCTCTGCCCCCTAGGGTGACACCCTCTCCCTTTGCAGCCTGCTCCACCAATAGAACCCCAGTTCTGCCATGGACAGACCTCCCATATCTTCTCCTGTGGGTGCTCCGCCTTCATGCCCTCCCCATGAGCGCCTCCCCCACCCTGCCCCCGTTTCACAGTGTCCCACTTTTGCCCTCGTGGGAGGAGGCTTCCCTCCCAATGACCTTGCAAGGAGAGAAGAATCCCTTTCCTGTGGAGTGGGTGGGACAGAGAGGTCTGGAAGTGGGGGTGTGGGAGAAGGGGTCCTCCCCTATGGGGAGGGGGAAGGGTGTCCTGTGTCTGCAAGAAAGGGATGGCTGGGAGAGATTGAGAAAGAGAAGGAGAAAAAGGAGGGAGGGAGACAAAAACGGGGCAGCTCGCCTAAGGAAGGAGCCAGCTGGTCCCACTCCAGCTCCCCAGTCGGCAGCACTGTTCAATGCCCCTATCTTTCTTCTCCCCCGTCCTCTGGTGATAACGCCCCTAGCCCACAACTGTTAGGGACACAGATGTCAGCTGCCCTGGGAAGGGGCCTATGTGAGACAGGTGGTTGGGGGGCGTATGTGAAATTGGAGACTGACAAGGGGAGACCATGACCTCCACCATCTCCTTGGGACATTTGTTCATCTCTTTTCCTTCACTGAATCGCAGAACGGTGTGTTCTTACCTGGGCTGGGCTTAGCTGTGGAGACGCAGCACAGTGGCATCTAACTTGGGTTAGCAGCTGGAGTTCAACCAAACAGGGGAGCCTGGGGTTGAAGCTGAGCTGCCCTGTCTTCATGGCTATTTTACCCCCATGTAGCTAACTCCATCCAGCTAAGAACACACTTGAGGGTTTGGTTCCTTTTGCAGTGTAGACACATCCTGAGCCTCTAGCCTAGGGGTCGGCAACCTACGGCACACGAGCCAATTTTTAATGGCACGCTGCTGTCTGCCGGGAACCCCTAAAAAATCGTGCCCGGCCCGGCCCGCTCTTCTCCGCTCACCGCTCTCTCCTTGCAGGTCAGGCAAGCTTCCCCCTTCCCCCACCTCTTCCCCCAGCATGCTGGGTTCCTGCCCCTCCTTCTCTCCCTACCTGCGGCCGATCAGCTGACGGCCCTTGCTACGCACGCACGGGAGAGGGAAAAGCGGAGCCGCAGCACGCTCCGGGGACCTTGGGGAAGAGGGGTGGAATCAGCATATCCCCTCCAGCCCCCTGCTGTGAGTCGCTCAGGGCAGGGGGCTGGGAGCACCCCCACAACCCCAGCCCACACCCCCAGCCCTCTGCCCTGACCCCTGCACCCCGCAACAACCCCAGCCCTGACTCCAGCACCCCTCACAAATACCCAGCCCCCCCAGCCCTGACTCCTGCACCCTACTCACACACCCTCAGCCCCATGCCCTGACTCTTGCACGCCCCACATCCCCACCCCCACCCTGAGCACCAAACGGGAGCTCCTGCACACACACACCCCCACATTCCCACCTGCACCCCTCACACCAAACGGGAGCTGCCCAGGTAAGCGCTCCACAGCCAAACCTCCTGCCCCAACCCTGAGCCCCCTCCCTCATTCTAGCTCCTGGCCAGACCTTGCACCCCATCCCCCAGTCTGCTCCTTCACCCGCAGCCCTGTACTCAGCGCACTCCCAGCCTCATCTCAGTGTAGAGAGAGGAAGAGAATGGGCTAGAACTAGGGAGAAGGTAGGTACCCACTCTACGTGGACAGGGCCAGGACCCCAGACGGGCAGTGGGGCCGGCAGCCGGGACCCTGGCTGGCAGGAGCCAGCGGACAGACCCCCAGACCGGCAGCGGGCTGAGCCGCTCAGCCCGCTGCTGGTCTGGGGTCCTGGCTGCCAGCCCCTCTCAGCCCGCTGCCGGTCTGGAGTTCTGGCTGCCAGCCCCTTGCCAGCCGGGGTCCCGGCCACAGGCCCCGCTCAGCCCGCTGCCGGCCTAGGTGAACAGAACCCCAGGCCGGCAGCGGGCTGAGTGGGCCAGCGGTGTAAGATCAGCATTTTAATTTAATTTTAAATTAAGCTTCTTAAACATTTTGAAAACCTTGTTTACATACAATAGTTTAGTTATATAATACATAGACTTATAGCGAGAGACCTTCTAAAAAACGTTAAAAGGTATTACTGGCACACGAAACCTTAAATTAAAGTGAATAAATAAAGACTTGGCACACCACTTCTGAAAGGTTGCCGACCCCTGCTCTAGCCCATTGCTCCTGGCTCCAGTTCTCTCTCACAGCCCTTCTCTTCACCTGGGGTTAAGTCAGGGTTTGTCTACATGGGGATATTGGCCAGAGTAGCTCCCCGAGTTGTCACTTCTATTCCAGAATAATGTCCACAGGTAGACAGGCCCTTTTTGTCACTACCATACTGGTTTTGTGAACCAAAAGAGAAGGATCCAGGGAATCAGCCTGAGATTTATGGGGAGTCTTTTCCCTTAGCAACTTCCCCAGGAACCAGACTAATGGGCCCCAGGAATCCACTGAGGATAACCCCAGGACCTGTCTGATACTCAAAATATGCGGCCCCGAGCAAGGGGACGGTCCCACTCTGCTAGAAAGGAGAGAGGTGGAATCACGAGTTGCCTCCTCTTTCAGTGCTTTTGCTGAGAGCCTAGGGTTTGGGGGGATAGGGGAGTGCAGGGTCCAGCTGTGGGATTGTTTCCTGGCCCCCCCCCCCCCATCCCTCTGCTGGAGGGCAAGACCTGCCCAGCCCAGGAACTGTGCAGGCTGCAGTTGTTCCAGAGGAACAGCCCATACCGGCTGATTCCCATGCAAACCTGCAGGAGATTTGTTCCATGCTCAGGAGAACTCAGTGCTGGGTTGACAGCCTGGGAGGCTTAATGGCCTTCAGCTATCCATGGCTCATGGGCAGAGCTAGATTAACTTTCCTGTGGGCCCGGGGCTATTAGATTTTGTGGGGCCACTGTATACAAGTCTTTTTCCTAATTTAAAACAAAATGATCACAATTATGGCATCGAGGCTATTAATGCTATACTAAACTTAACTTTTAATTATCATAAAGCCATTCTGTGGTTACATTTCAATCTTAAAACATGTAGACTATAGTTAAGTTAATTCAAAATAGCCTACTTCTTACCTTAGAACAGCTGTTATATTAGTTTCTTTCTGGGAGGGAGTTTGGGTGCAGGAGGGGGCTCTAGGCTGGGGCAGAGTGTTGGGGTGCAGGAGAGAGTGAGGGGTGCAGGCTCTGGGAGGGAGTTTGGGTGTAGGAGGGGGCTCTAGGCTGGGGCAGAGTGTTGGGGTGCAGGAGAGAGTGAGGGGTGCAGGCTCTGGGAGGGAGTTTGGGTGTAGGAGGGGGTTCTGACCTGGGGCAGGAGATTGGGGTGCAGGAGGAGGTGCGAGGTGTAGGCTCCAGCCGATAGGCGCTTACCACAGGCAGCTCCCAGCCAGCGGCACAGCAAGGTTCAGGCTGCCTGCCTGCCTGCCTTGACCTCTTGCCACTCCTGGAAGCGGACAGCTGCTGGCACACCTCTGTGCACCTCCGGGGGCAGGGGGACAGCGTGTCTCCATGCGCTGCCCGCGCCCACAAGTGCTGCCCCCACAGCTGCAGGGATGGTGCTGGGGCGGGGGCAGTGCACAGAGCTTCCTTACCCCCCGCCATGGGCCACAGAGACATGCCAGCAGCTGGCCACTTCCGGGAGTGGCGTGGGGCCACGGCATACAGGCAGCCTGCCTGAACTCTGCTGTGCTGCTGGACTTTTAGCGGCCTGGAGATCATGATCAACTGGCAGAGGCTCCAGGATCGACCACTGAATTGTATATAATTATGGATTTATTTTTGCAGAGCCCCCCTTAGCCCAAGGCCCTGGGCTGCAGCCCCTAAAGCCCCTGCGTTAATCCAGCGCTGCTCATGGGCACCATCAGGGCAGGCTTCCCACCCAGCCAGGCTGCCTCCCTCCCCCAGCCCTGGATAGATGTCCCCTATGAGTCAGAGTGAAATTTAGGCTCTGTGGCCCACACAGCCCTTGGCCTCTGTACCAAGGCTGCCAGCAAGGGGGCCAATTGGTCCTGGAGTTTGCAAAGTAGACACATGCACCCCCTGCAATGGCACTGAGCCCTGCAAAACTAATTCCATGTAGGCTCCCACTCAAGTGTCCGCTGGTCACAGCTTCCAGTACCCACCATCCTGGGCTGGGCTTGAATTAGCTGCCTCCAGATGAGAGCTGTCCTGCTCCATCCCAAGTCCTGGGGTTGGATCAAACTGGTGACCAACTAGAGATGGACAGATCTACCTGTAAAATCTCTTAAAAATACCCCAGGGGAAGAACTGATTTTCCTTCCCAATGCAGGAGATCGGGGAGATTCTTCTCCTCACGTACCAGACATGGCTAGAGCAAGTATTACCCAGTTCATGCCCTCACTCCTGAGATGGCTCAGGCATCCCAAACTGCAGGTTGTGACCGTTATCACTCCCTCCCCAATCCTGGGACATGTCTGGACCTGTTTCTGAGTGTATCCCAGACAGCACAGCCTCTGGGGGAGAGTCTGGATAGCTCAGGTTGGGCCTGGAGATTTCCACAGTGTACAGTTCAAGGGAGTGCATAGCTCAAGATGTATCTAACACCACCCTGTTAGGGTCCACATGGGGGTTTGAACCTGGGACCTTCAGCACTAAAAGCATGAGCTAAAGAAGAAAGTCCCATAATTAATGGCATTAGCAAACTCTTATCCTCTTTTGTGGCCCAGTCACATCCCCACTCCACCCAGAGAGGCCTCTTCTAGCATGGGTTACACAAATGGAGTCTGTCATCTCTAGGTTACTGGGCTCTGGTGGAGGAGAGTGGATAGATTGGGGAGGGGCAGAGTCCTAACACCTGAGCAGGGCTGGTGATGGGCTGGCTGGCCACTTGTGCCCCATGTGACTAAAATCCCAAGTAGATTTGGCTCTCTTTGCTCTAGTGTGGGCCATTCAACAGACCAGTTCCTCAGGAGAGGGCAAAACCCTAGTGATTGCAAACCTCCTGGATTTCCCTCCCTCATCTCAAGCATATTCCTTCTCCAGCTCTCTGAGACTCCCTCTGTAGGTCCCTGTCTAATCCTTTTCCACTGGCAGGAGCCCAGAGCTGGCTTCCCATGAGCATCAGAGAGCAAACGACATGGAGAGAGAGAGCCAGATGGAAACAGAAGGCTTGATTCTTCCCTGGTAGGATATGAATAACTCCCATTGATTTCATCCAAAGTTAGTGGATCCTGCCATGGGGAGAGAGCTTTCCACAGGAGGAGAATGCACGGAATGCCAAATTCTGCCCTGTCTTACATTGGTGTAATCTCATTGGTTTTCATTTTCACCAGGGCCAAGCGACAGCCAATCAGAATGGCGGGGCTTACACCCAGACCCAGTGTAAATGGCTGCACAAGGGGTAGGCAATGGTGAGACGTGCTCTATGGAGAACTGGCGCTGGAAGTGGGCGGGGCAGGGGGCCATGGCTAAGGCTAAGATTTTATTATGGTTATTTTTAGTAAAAGTCATAGAGAGGTCACAGGCAAAAAACAAAAATTCACGGAAGCCGTGACCTGTCCGTGACTTTTGCTGCTGCAGCTCCATGGTTTCCCCCCACTGGAGCTGTGGGGTACCCCCTCTGCCCACGGCAGCTGGAAGCTGCAGGGTGACCGTATTTCCCAAAGAGAAAATGGGACACCCCCAGCCACTTGCCCAGGGCACACCCCATCCCCTCGCGGCTGTCACCCATTACTGGAACCCCGAGGAAGGCCTCCGCAGGAGGGTGTAGCCTGTTGCTGGAACCTTGCAGGGGGCCCCATGAGGAGGCTGTCGCCTGTCGCTGGAATCCTCCCAGGGCTCCGCTGGCTGCCAGCTCCAGTCCCTCGGCCCCTGGAGCTGAAACAAAGAATGTCACAGAAGTTTCTGGAAGTCATGGATTCCGTGACTTCCATTACCTCCATAACATAAACATAGCCTTAGCCATGGCCCCCCACTTTTTAACAAAAGAAACATAAGCGCAGAATTCATGTTCCCCGCAGTTCCCCACATCCCCAGCAGAATAATAGATTCTGCTGGGGAGACGCTGCAATTACATCTTTCACCCACTAGGGACTGCTGTGGTGCCAGAAGAGAGGGAACCGCCAGAGCAGCCAGCTGCAGAAAGGGAGGGGACACTTTGGCCTTGCCCCCCCCCCACTTCTACAAAGGTTCCAATGCCCTTGGTATGGAGTCCAGACGGGTCGCACCAGAGTGAGGACTCAATCCTAAACCTACTGAGGTCAATGGGAATCTTTCCATTGATTTCAGTGAGCTTCAGATCAGGCCCTAGAACAGGATAGACTCTGGCCCAGAGGCTGAGAAAAGAAGAGCAGAGACGGTAATACACAGCTCTTCTATAGCACTTTCCATCCATGAAGCTCAAAACGCTTCACAATCATCCCCATTTTACAGGTGGGTAAACTGAGGCACAGAGTGACATGATATGCCCAAGGTTCCCCAGCAGCCAAACTAGAAACAGAATGGAAGTCTCCTGAGGTCCAATGCTCCACCCACTAGGCTACACTGTCACCCTTGAGCTGTGCTGGATAATGCGACTGCTGAAAGTTGCCAATGTTGACTGCTGTTCTGATGCTCCCAAATGACACATGAGTTCATTGCAAACTGGCTCGCAGTCTCCCCCCAACTGAATCACACAGCTACCCAGCTTGGTAAAGGACCCAAACACCAGGTATTGTTTCACACACCAGGTGCAGGTTTGTACAGGTATCGCTCCCAGGCACATCCAATACAGCATATATCAGCCCAGCTATGCCAAAGAGTAGAATTTTATGCTTTTGGTCCATTTAGGATTATTGGATAAAAACTTCAGAAGTGCCTAAGATCTGCTCTACCTGCAGGTTTCGAATCAATGTGATTCTATCGGTTAGGGCAATTTTTAACAGCTATCGTTACATAGGTACAACTCCTAGTATGGACTCTTTACACAGAGACAGTGGAGGGCATAATGGGTGGAGCACTTACCTGGGCTTCAGGAAACTGTGTGTTCAATTCCTAGTGCTACTGGATTTTCAGGTGACCTCAGGCAAGTCACTTTTCCCTCTCAGTGCCTCAGTTTCCCCATTTGTGATTGATGGATTAAAAAAAGTCCTATAGAGGAGGTATAGCTATACTGATATAGTTAAAGCAGTACAACTTTTGTGAGCAGGCAAGATATATGGCCCAGAGACAAGAAAGGTGCTTAAAGAGTCTAATTCTAAAAGGCACCTAAATACCTTTGAGGCTCTTGACCCAAGTGACTTAGAAGCCTAAGCTGGAACACCTCAGGGAATTGAGGCTCCTAAAGCTTTTGAGAATTTCACTCCCCTTGTCCATTTCTGATGGCAGGATGCTACCAGGGTTCTATCACACACGCAAAGGTTCATTTCCCAAACAGGAAGGAAGCCATGGGAGCAGACACTGTTTGTTATCACACACACCCGCAAAACACACACAGAGAAGAGATACTGGGAAGATCATATAAAAAAAACAACAGAGAGCTAGCTTGCTCCCAGGTCCCACACAGATAGCACACATAGCACAGAGGATACTGAGACAGAAAGATAAAAAACCCACCACAAGCTGCTGAGATCACTATCAGTGCCTGTGCAGGAGCCACACTGAAGTTGGTTGCATTGGTGGATGACCTCTGCATAAGGACGGACAATGATACAGGGTGAGACCCGAGCTGGCTAGTGACTAGAGAAGAGCACTGTGACTCCGAGGACCTGCGGTCTACTCTTGCCTCTGCCATTGGCCTGCTGGGGGATTGTGGGCAAGTCACGTCTTTCCACGTGCGTCAGTTTCCCCACCTTCAAAATGATATTGTCCTCCTTTATAAAGTGCTTTTGAGACCTAGGCTGTACAGGGTTATATAAGAACCAGTATTAGAGAGAGGGGTCTCGGCAGGGCGTTCTCCACCTGGTCTAAAAATCGCCTGAATTGATTGACCTTGAGGAGGTCTCTTTTTCGCAGGCACTGGAAGAGGGTGGCAGTGTCGGGCCTGATCCACTGCCCAATGTGACTCTTTCTGCAGAGAGGGTCTGAGGTGGGCTGGGGTTCTAGGGTTGTTACATGGGGCTTGTCTATACTTAAAACGCTGCAGCGAAGATGCTACCTACGCTGATGGGAAGGGTTGTCCGACCAGCGTAGGTACTCCACCTGCCCGAGAGGTGGTAGCTAGGTCACCAGGCGAATTCTAGCTGTCCACACCGGGCATCGGTCAGTTTAACTGCTTCAGTCAGGGGTGTTGATTTTTCACCCCCCCCTTCTTCCCCGTGTGATGTAGTTATACCGACCTAATTTCCTCATATAGACCTGGCTGGAATGAAGGAGGCTGGCTCTATTCCGGGGAGGGGCTGTTGGCATGTGCACAGTTTGTATATCTCAGCAATGGCAGGGTGCCCAGGGCTCTGGGCGGGCACCTTTCCTTGCTTCCTTTACCATACAGCAAAATAAATACATTGGCAATAACCCAAGGGATGTCTGGGGCCATGAACAATTAGCTTCCTTCTGTGGAATCCAGGAAACACAGTGAAGGGCTAAAATCCATATGCTGTTTATGTTACAACCTGATATATAGACTGAGTCAGCTCTTTTTACAGGCCCAAAATCCAGAGTTTGGTCAAGAAGACAGAGGCCTAGCAAATAGTGAACAATATTAGCTAAGAAGCAGAACAAACATAGGACAACCTTGCTTTTTGCTAAGATAAGCTTGGTCAGCAAGAAGCCAGGTGGAAATTATAATTGGGGGCTTTATCTCAAAGTTGCAAACAGACCAAAGGAATGAAAGGGGCCCTGTTTCTTCTGTAGAACAGGTGCCTTCCTACACACCAGCCTTGAGTTTATGGAAGAGGTTCAAACATATCAGTATGAGGTATGATATCCTCCCTCTCACAGATGTGCACCTCTCCTCCAAGCCATTGCCAGTGCCTGCCTTAGAAACACAAATGAACAATTAAAAGACAATCTTTATTCCTACATACTTTTCATTTGTCCTTTTGCTTTAACTCCTAGGTGTGTACCTGTCGGACAATCAGGGGAGCTCTTCATTCCTATGGATCCCAAATCAGAATTCAACATATATATTTTATACTAACACACTCTATATATTGTTTAATGGAAAACACCTGTGTACTAATTAAGTGTCATGTGTTAACCTTGAAACCATGGGTGGAGACATTATGTAACCTTTTGACCATTGGCTACTATGCTTATCTTGTCTTGCTGCTAGACCTATCCAGGGGTTTGGGACTGCCTACCCCATCATTTCCCTCTGCCCATGGAAAATCCATATAATCCATTGTAATCAATTGTTTGGCAGTGTCTCTGAGCCTAATAAGCGAGGTGACACTCCATCAGCGCTATACGTAATACACCCACATGCTTGATTCTACACGGTGTCCATATTTGTTCCTTCACACAAATTCTCAGCAACTGGGGAGTCAGGGATCCAAAGGGGGAACTCGACCTGAGACACCAAAGGCTCCTGGAGTTGTACTGAAGGGGGACTTCAGATTATTTAACCAACAAACCAGAGGAGAAATTGAGGGACATTTCCACTTCACTGAGCAAACCATCGGATGCTTCCTTGGATGATTAGAATCAATGGGGCCAGATCCCCAGTAGGTGTAAATCAGCACAGCTCTATAGACATCAATGGGCCAGTGTGATGTTCTCCTGGTGTTATCTGGACTGGTGATCTGCTAAGTCACTCCAATCCTCGACTCTGGGAGCCAGCCTTACCCTGCTCTGCTGTGAGAACCCCCACTCCTGGGCTGTTCACGCACAGCCTCTGGAATATAAACTGCTCCCAGCTACGTGAGTTAGCACTTTCGGCCAGTTGCTGCTTGGATTGTGCAACCGAACGACACTAACCAATATCTCCGGTCCCAGACACAACCCTAGGAACCTCTATCTTGCAGTGTCCAGTTATGCCCACTGGATGCTGCAAGCTTATATGAGTTCATCAATTTAACAAAGAAATTTATATGTACCAGGCTTGTTATCCCAAGGGGAGTCTCTGACATGCTTCAAACCAAATGCACTGCTTCAAGTAGAATAAACAAACACATTTATTAACTACAAAGATAGATTTTAAGTGATTATAAGTCAAAGCACAACAAGTCGGATTTGGTCAAATGAAATAAAAGCAAAACGCATTCTAAGCTGATCTTAACACTTTCAGTGCCCTTATACACTTAGATGCTTCTCACCACAGGCTGGCTGGTTGCCCTTCAGCCAGGCTCTCCCATTTGATCAGTGCTTCAGTCGCTTGGTGGTGATGTCTGTAGATGTAGGTGGAAGAGAGAGAGAGAGAGCATGGCAAACGTCTCTCCCTTTTATCATGTCCTTTCTTCCCTCTTGGCTTTGCCCCACCCATTCATAGTCAGGTGAGCATTTCCTCATCGCAGTCCCAAACTGACCATAGGAAGGGGGTGACTCACTTGAGAGTCCAACAGATCCTTTGTTGCTGCCTAGGCCAGAGTCTTTTGTTCCTGTGAGGCTGGGCTGGGTTTGACCTATACATGCCCTGATGAGGTGTGAACTGCCTCTCTGTTCCTGGAGAGTTGTGCCTGGGCTTGTTTTAAGCCATGGGGAGACATTTTCAGCCTCATAACTATATACGTGAAATTACAACCTGTAACATCACTGTAACAACAATACTCAGTGCATCATGAGCCTTCTGAAGACATGCGACATGACAAACTTTGCATTGGATACCACACAATAGTATTATAAGGATGAACATGGGGGTGTAGGGTGTTCCCCCGAGATACTGAGTTTCACAGCCAGATCCCCAGCTGGGGTAAATTGGTGCAGCTCCCTTGAAGCTATGCCAATTTATACCATCTAAAGGGCTGGCCAAATGAAAGATTCCTTCAGTTAAATGCCAGGGAGCAAAACTTCGCTGAACTTTGGGAGAAAGGGAAGAGGCACAGACGCATTCCCAGAATCCATGATATCCTCAGCTGCTGAATCAAAAATGCCTGAGGATACAAACCACTGTGCAGCCCCACTGACCTGAATGGGGATTTATGGGAATAGCTGAGGACTGAATTTGACCCATTGTATAAAAGCTACCTACCACTAAACATGCCTAGCACATACTTAAAATATTGGGCATCAGCCACACTGGAAGGTTTTGTCCTGCCAAATAAGTTTATTAACCTTTAGCACCTTGAATGTCTCCACACAAATTTGCTACCCACGCACTGCTGTGGCTTTAGGCTATTAGCTCTGCTGCAAAGAAACCTAAATCACATTTGTTTCTAGCCTGTGCTTGTGTGTCATAGGACAGTGATTGGGGAGATGAAAAGTGCAGGTGAACTTGCCTGCATGCTACTTAAAAGGCCACTGTGCCCCAGTGCCCCAGTCATTCAAAGACCCACAGAGGTGAAGGCCAAAAGGGAGCATGATGATTGGCTCAGTTTCCCCATCTTTAAAATGAGGATAACTTGAAGGGCTTTGAGATCTGTGGATGAAAAGCACTATAGAAGAACTAGGTATTTATTCGTGTTCTTATTATAGTCTGACCTCCTCTAGGAAAGAGGCCATAGAATTCCATGCAGTAATTTTTGCATTGATCCCAATATCTTGTGGGGAAATGAGTTTTTAGACCAACATCCAACCTTAGTGTAAAGACTCCAGGAATGGAGAATCCACCACATCCCTAGGTGAGTTGTCTCATTGGTTAATTACCCCCACTGTTAAACATTTGCACCTTCTTTCCCATTTGAATTTTCTTAGCTTCAGTTTGCAGCCATCAGCTCTTGTTATGCCTTTGTTAGATGAAAGAGCCCTTTCTCCTTCTCTCTCCCTAGGCGCTTACAGTTTGGCGCTTACAGTTTGATGCTGGATAAACTAAAAAGATTCTAACTCCTTTAGTCTGTCACTGCAAGGCAAGCTTTCCAGCCCTCAAATCTTTCTTGTAGCTCTTCCATGGATTCCAAGGCCAGAAGGGACCATTGTGATCATCTGGTCTGACCTCCCGTAGAATGCAGGCCAGAGACCTGCCCCAGAATCATTCCTAGAGCAGAGCTTTTGGAAAAACAGCCCATCTTGATTGAAAAATTGCCAGTGATGGAGATTCTCCTCTGGTAAATTGTTCCAATGGTTAATTATTTTCACACTGTTAAAAATGTACCCCTTATGTCCAGTCTGGATTTGTCAAGCTCTAACTTCCAGCCATTGGATCATGTTAGATCTTTCTCTGCTAGACTGAAGAGCCTATTATTAAATATTTGTTCCCCATGTAGGTACTTACAGACTGTGATCAAGTCACACCACAACCTTCTCTTTGTTAAGTTAGATAGATTGAGCTCCTGGGGTCTATCACTATAAGGCAGGTTTTCCAATCCTTCAATCATCCTTGTGGCTCTTCTCTGACTCCTCTCCAATGTATCAACATCCTTCTTGAATTGTCGACAAGAGAACTGGACAGTATATCCAGCAGTGGTTGCACCAAAGTAAAATACAGAGGTAAAATAACCTCTTGACTCCTACTCAAGGCTCCCCTGTTTATGCATCCAAGGTTCATATCAGCCCTTCTGGACACAGTGTCACACTGGGAGCTCAGCTGATTATCCACCAGAACCCCCAAATCTTTTTCAGAGTCCCAGGATAGAGTCCCCCATCCTGTAAGCATGGCCTCCATTCCTTGTTCCTAGGTGTATGCATTTCCATTTCATTTACATTTAGCCATATTGTTTGCTTACGCCCAATTTACCAAGTGATCCAGATCTCTCGTATCAGTGACCTGTCCTCTTTGTTATTTACCCCTCCCCCAAGTGTGGTGTCCTCTGCAACCTTTATCAGTGACGATTTTATCTTTCCTTCCAGCTCATTAACAAAAATGTTAAAATAATGTAGGGCCCCCCTTGCTGGTTATTCAATATCCATCTCAAAGCGTGGACACTAGAATGTGGAACACAACTCCAGTAATGTACTATTTCCTGTGTACTATGCTGTTGCATGCAGTTAGGGGACTAAAGACAGATGAAGTGCTGTGGTCATTCAATAGAGTACCAGTTACACACAGACCTGTGCTAATGCTCTAATCTCATGTGGCATGATTTGCCACTCTATACAAGGCCTATGTGTTTTGTAACATGCTTAGCTCCTGCCTAGGCCAGGATCTGACAGGCATTTGCCCATTTTGAGCAACATGGGCTCAAACTGTAGTGCAGATGCTCCTAACTAGCTCATCTCTGTTGTAGACTTTCCCAAGCTAGGAGAGCCCGTTACAACACAGGAGCATGTGTGTAGAACTCCATCTGCTCTTGCATTGTGGACAGGGGCAGGCCACATTTGAATCATGTCCCTGGGCTGTGCTACAGCCGTGCTCTTTGCATGTTCAGGAGCATGGCAAATACATGGTTTGTTCCTCTGTGCACTGCAAAACCAGACTGTGTGTCTTGAGTTAGAACGGGGAGCCCCTGGTTGATTTGGAGGGCATCAAGGGCCACTGTGTTACAGCCATGTCTTTGGTTCTGCAGCACAGATGGGACCAAAGAGGGCTGATATTTGCTTTGGCAACTTCCCTTGCCATGCCGGTAAAACTCCTGTAAGTGAACGCTGGAACTAGCAGAGGGACCAACAGATAGTCAGGGCCAGGGGCGGCAGGTTTGTATAATTTTTGGTGGTGCCCAGAACGGGTCCAAAACCTGCTCCCCCACACACACCTGCCTTATAAGCTGATATATATATTTTTAAATAATGTAAAAATGTGAGGGCTCTGGGGTGGGGCTGGTGATGAGGGGCTTGGGCTATGGGAGGTGCTCAGGCAGAGGGTTGGGGTGTGGGGGTGAGGGCTTTGGGGTGGAGCTGGGATGAGAGGTTCATGGTACAGGAGGGGGCTCAGGGCTGGGGCAGAGGGTTGGGTGTGGGGGGGTGGGGCGAGGGCTCTGGCTGGGGGTATGGGCTCTGGGGTGGGGCAAGGCCAGGGATGAGCAGTTTGGGGTGCAGGCAGGCTGCCCCAGGGCTGGGGCCAGAGAGGAGGACTCCTCCCAGCCCTCTCCCTGTCGGCAGCAGTGAGCTCTGGGGGAGGGGCCCCCTCTTCCCCCCCAGCAGCACACTCGCTTCGCACCACTGTCACAGCACATGCTCCTAGGGCTCCTCTCAGGTCCAGGAAGCCCCCTTGCCTCTCCTATGGTGGGTGCTGGGAGTGGGGGGGCTGCCATCATGTGTGCACCTCCTCCCCTGCTGCTGCCCCTCACTGTAGCCTCACTGGGGGTGGGGATGGGCTGCCCCTTGCCCAGCGTGGGCAGGAGCGGTGACTGCTGGCAGGGGGCCCCCTGTGCTGGTGAAGGGTCCCATCGGAAAAGGGAAGTGTTCGTCTGTCTGAGGCAGAAGGGCAGAGTTAGGATCAGCCTGCCCCGGCAGTAGTGGTTGAGGGGCGCTAGGACCCTGTGGCGGCAGTTGATGCCGGGAGCCAGCAGAGTGGAGTGCAGCACAGAGGTGTAGGGGGCAGCCGCCTGCTGCCCAGGGCGCAGGCAGGGAGGCTCGCAGGAGGTGCGTGGGGGCAGCAGGCAGTGCCGGGGGAGAGACACAGCCTCAAACATTGTTGGAGCTGGGCCCCCGGGGCCTGAATATTGCTGGAGCTTGGGCCCGTATAACTCACCGCCTCTGGTCAGGGCTGATCGCTTTAGTGGGGTTGCTAACTGCATCTGTGAAATTTCACACGGACCCACCCCCCTCGCTGCCCCCCAGCAGCTCCGGCTGGCTTTAGTCCACATTCCAGCCCTGGCTCTGGGGACCCAGGGAGGTGGGGATGGAGGGGCAGGCGGCATGGGCTCATGGATTCAAAGAGCAGCCGGAGCTCCTCTGCCCAGCACCTCAGGAGCAAATTCATCCGCTGGCCTTGAGGATGCTGAGTGAGAGGCGGAGGGGAGGGGTGGGGGTGGGAAGAAGGGGGAAGGGGCTGTAACTTAACGATTCTAATTAGACTCAAGGCTGAGGGACTGACAGGCAGGAGGAAGGAACAGCTGCCTGTGTGTGAGACAGAGAGATCAGGGAGGGCTCTGGCCACATCTGTCTGAGGATTAAGGAAGGAAGGAGAAGAGAAGAGAAATGAGCTGAGTGAAGACTAGGGCTTAGGCTGTCTCCCCAGCGCCAACAGCAAGGACGTGGCTGAGAAGTCAGAGGGACTTAGAACATTTGCCCCATAGACCCAGGTCCCAGCCTGAGAGACCTTCAGGGCCAGAAGGAACTCCTCGCTCCCAGCATCCTTCTCCCAGCCTTGGAGCTGGGATCCCCGAGGCATGGAGGAGCAGCTGGATTGGGCGGCCTATGATGAGAACCAGACGGGAGACTGTGAGTATGAGGAATGGAGTCCGTCCCTGGTGCTCCTCCCCACCATCTATCTGCTGGTTTTCCTGCTGGGCACAACAGGCAACGGCTTGGTGCTGTGGACCATCTTCCGGGGAGGGCAGGAGAAGCGGCGCTCAGCCGACACCTTCATCGCCAACCTAGCCATGGCTGATCTGACCTTTGTAGTGACCCTGCCACTTTGGGCTGCCTATGCCTGGCTGGGCTACCACTGGCCTTTTGGCTCCTTCACCTGTAAGCTCAGCAGCTACCTGATCTTTGTCAACATGCACGCCAGCGTCTTCTGCCTGATGGGCCTCAGCATTGATCGCTACTTGGCCATTGTGCGGCCAATGGCTAATGCTAAGCTGAGGTGGAGGGCCAGTGGGCTGGTGGCCACCATTGCCCTCTGGGCCTTGGCGGCCATTTTGGCCTTGCCAGCCATGATCCTCCGGCAGGCAGCAGTGCTATTGGGAGAAACCAAGGTGACGTGCTACATGGACTACTCGGGCTTGGTGGCCAATGGGACCGAGGGGGCATGGGAGGTGGGGCTGGGCCTGTCCTCCACCATGCTGGGCTTTGTGGTCCCCTTTGTCGTCATGCTGACCTGCTACTTCTTCATCGCCCGCACCATCGCTGACCACTTCCGGAAGGAGCGCAGCGAGGAGCTGAGGAAGAGGAAGCGGCTGCTGAGCATCATCATCGTGCTGGTGGCCACCTTTGCCCTCTGTTGGCTACCCTACCACCTGGTGAAGACCATCTACGTGCTGATGGACCTGGAGGTGATGCCCTGGTCCTGCGGCTTCCATGCCTTCCTCAGTAACTTGCACCCCTACTGCACCTGTGTGGCCTACATCAACAGCTGCCTTAACCCCTTCCTGTATGCCTTCTTTGACCCTCGTTTCCGGCAGGCCTGTGCTGCTGTCCTGTGCTGCAGCAGGGGGCGCTGGCCAGGGTCCGGCAAGGACAAGTCAGCCAGCTACTCCTCCAGCCACAGTCAGAACCTGCAGGGGAAGGGTGGGGAGCTGCCACGGGAGAAACTGGGTCCAGGCAGGCAGGAGACTCTGCTCCGAGGCTAAGAAAAGGGGGATGACATGGACCAGCCTCTGGGGACATCAGATAGAGTGAGTCCTCCTCTGCTGTCACTCTGTCTTTCATTGTTTCTCTCACTCCTTCTTTCATACTTTCTTTTCTCTCTCCATCACTGTCTCCCTCTTTCACCCTTCACTATCTCTTTGATTTCTCCTTCTTCTCTTCCTCCAGCTCTCTCTCGGATTTGCTTCTCCCTTGTTGCAGGCCTTATGCGGATAAGGCATTTCCAAGGCCTGTGCTACCCTGTAGAACCTCAGCATGACCCTTTCAGGCACGGACTGTGCGCTAGGGGCATGTCTACACTGCGGCTGGGAGAAGCCTCCCAGACCTACCCAGGCCGCCATCCACTCTGCAATGGCCACACATTGCTATTTTTAGCGCGCTAGCTAAGCATACCTAGCGCTTGTCCATCTCCCCAGCTGCCGTGTAGACATACCCTAAAGCAGCAGTTCTTAACCAGGGGTCCGAGGGTTCAGGGGGTCCGCCAAGCAGGACCAGCATTAGACTCTCTGGGGCCCAGGGCAGAAAGCCAAAGCCCCACTGGCCCAAGCCCTGCCAACCGGGCCTCAAGCTGAAGCCTGAGCAGCTTAGATTCACAGGGCCCCCTGTGGCCTGAGGCCCTGGATCATTGCCCTACTTGCTACCCTCTAATGCCAACTTGGCTTTTACATGCAGAAAAACAGCTGTGGCACAGGTGGGCTGTGGAGTTTTTATAGCACATTAGGGGAGCCACAGAAAGAAAAAGGTTGAGAACACCTGCTCTAAAGGGCTCATGGCCTGGAGGCAGACAGCCCCAGGGACGAGGGCTTTCTGCATTCCCGGCCTTTGCCCCGCACACACACACACATGCACACACACACACAGGGCTGGCAGCGGCCAGCGCTGGTCACTGGCTGGGCATTGGAGGTGTGGTGTTAGTTTTTTGGGGGGGGCTGGAAGACCCCAGAAAACCACCCCCTAACATACATAGCCCGCCCTCCCCGCTCTAGCCTAATCTGCACAGTGTCTTATGGCTGGAGGGAACAGTTGGCTGCTGCTGCTGCCTCTCCTGAGACACTGGCTCCTGTCCCCCTGAAAATTCACTCTACCCTTTGTCTGCTGTGGTAGGGTGAGGGTCCCCCTCTCTCTTAATGCCTCGGTCAACACCCAGACCCACAAGGTGTTGGGAGCAATTCTTCCCCTGGCTGGGTGGGGCCTGTGAGGAAGCTGTTAGCCGTGGGATTCCCTCCCACCCAGGCACATACATCCCTGTACTGAGAGCCACCCTCCGCTCACCCAGCCCTCCCTCCTTTACATCCCCCACCCACCCAGGATCTCCCACTGGGCTGTTTTGTCTGGGGTTGAGTGTGCACCCCAGAGCCACACCAGGCTCTGTTGGGGGGGGTAGAAGGGCGGGGGAAGGCGTGTGTGTCCCACTGCAGCCATGATGTGGGAGGAAAAGGAAATCATCTCACAGCGGAGGAAAAAGAGGGGATGGGGGGCAGGAGGGTCCCCCCGATTTTGAAATCCAAGCTGCTGTGTTTATTCACCTGCTCGCCTTCACCCACATGGGAAAAAAAGACCGTGAGGAGGTGAACGGGGGTCACGGTTCACATGTCACCGTCTCCCCCCTGCTCAGATGGCCTCAGCCACAACTCCAGAGCAGCTCAGAGGACGCGCACGCAGGGATCTGCCCCCGCACAGCCTAGCTCCTTGAAGGAGGGGCTTTGGTTTGATTGCAGAGGGGATCTATATAGATATATATTACTCTTGCTTCTTAACCAATCCCTGATAATAATACTTGGCCCTTCTGATCAGCAGATTGCAAAGTGCTTCCCAACGTAGGTTAGTACCAGGTCGGGAAACTGAGGCACAGCACAAGGACGTGAAGGACGTGACTTGCCCAGAATCACCTAACAGGCCAGATGCAGGAATAGCTTTACTCGCTGCCCATGCCCTGAGTCTGATGGACTATGGGAGAAGCTGTGTAAGAAGGGCATTGTAGGGAGCAAGGGGTGGACAGTTTTGCTATTCAGACTGGGGTGTGGCAGGTGAGGGGCCAGCGGGTCACTGGGCTACATCTCTTGCCATGTGTCCCTTTTCTGGGTGAGGGGCTGAAGGGCTAGGGAAGTGAACGGAAGGGCCAAGTCGGCTAGCGACCAATGATTGCAGAGGAGCAGGAGGTGGAACAGCAACAGGAAAGCTCTGAGGTTGCAGCCACTCCAATAGGTGCTGTGGATTTTTTGGGCTTCCCTACCTTACCCACCCTGCCTCTGAAGACCATGCTAGAATAAAGCCTGGGGCTGATGTGCTGTGGCCACATCCCCCTTCACCCATACGGGCTCTGGAGGGACTCTGGGCAAATAAGAGCAGTCCCTGACCTGACCCAGCCCTTGGGGGAATGGTGAAGACTCTTGGCTTGCTACGGATCCACTGAGGCTGGAGAAGGGGCCCCAGGGAGGGTGGGTAGCTCCATTTGAACTAGAGCCTGGGTAAAAACAGCCCATCCACAGCCTTTTCTCCATTGGGACACGGCTTCAACAGTCTGGAAGACCACAGAGCCCACAGGCAACCTGTATTTCCAAGTGGACATCTGGCGACAGAAGAGAGGCCACGATCCCCTGGCGAGATCTCCAGGCCAAATATTGTTCTGGGTTGACTTGGGAGCAGCCTGCCAGCTTGTGGGGGCATCTCTGGGATTCTGGCCCCCGCAAGGGCTGCTCCATCAGAACTCTGAACAATGGGGGGCTGCTCAGACTATGGGGTCACTGCTGAGATGGGGGCTGCCTCTTGTCATGCCGACGCAATGGGCAGTTGTTGTGTATGATGAATAAATGGGCCTTGACTAAATGCCTCTTGTCAGGTGAGCTCAGTAACTGCCCTGGGGGAAGTTAATGGAGATCCTGGTTAGGTGTGTGTGATCAAAGGGTTGGGGGAGGGATAGGGGAGAGAGGTGGGGAAAGGGGGCAGAGATGGGGAAGGGATTAAAGGAGGTAGGGAGCGGGGAAGAGACCACAGGGGAGAGGGGAGCAGAGATGGTGGAGGGGGCAGAGATGGGGGAATGACCGTGGTGAAGGTGGGGGATAATGGACACAGAGTGGAAAGAAAGGGTGGGGAGGAGAGACAAGGGGAAGGAGACAGCTGGATGGGGTTATGTGTGTGTCAGCACCGTTGTTTAATCTCTCCTGCCACATCCCTTCAAAGCCAGATGGCTCCTTGAATTTACAACAGGAGGGAACAGCTGTTCAGGAGCTGCTGTTGGGTGGAGCTGCTAAATGAAGACCAGACATGGAGGCCTAATGGCCAGACGTGGAGGCTGGGGGCGGGGGGCAGGGAGAGAGCAGAAGGCCCTGCCTGGTCAATCGACCCCCAAAACATGTGTGGGTTAAAGTGCCCCTTAGCTGCCCAGGGGTTGGGGGCACGTGGAGAGGGGGATGCAGGCTGGGATGGGATTGTGGGCAGAGTCACTGGTGTACTCCCAGGAGAAGCCAGATCTTGGGCCATTTTTCTGACCAGAACCAGTTGCTTGTCCAGACCTGCTGGAGAATCCTTGGGACAAAGAAGAAGCGGCTTTCCCTTGTGGTGGGAAAGGGACAGAATCAGCCTGCAGGGGCACAAAGCTCCAGAGGGGACCACTCGTCTGTGCAGTAAATGAGGTATTTGTGGGCAGGTGGATGTCAATGTGTGTGTGTTGGTTGCGACTTCTGAGCAGGCACTGTGTCTATGTGTGAGTGTCTACTGTGTGCATGCATTTTGGTGTACATGTATGTTGGTGTCTGCTTCTGTATGTCTACATGCATTTATGTTGGTGTACATGTGTGTTGATGTATATGTGTGTTGGTCTCTGGTTCTCTGTGGGTGTGTCTGTCCATGCATGTTGGCTTACATGTATGTTGGTGTACATTTGTCTTGGTGAATGTGTGAACGCTCTTATCTCTGTAGCAGTGTGCAGGCATTTGCCTATGCATGTTTGTGCATCTGTGAGCTTGTGCCTTCATGTCTGTGTCTGAGGGCATACCTGCACACAAGTGCTGTAGCATGTAGGTCAGCATGTGCGTGTGTGTGAGTGGCAGCTGCCCACATGGGATGTTAAACCAGGGGCCTCCAGAGCTAAAATCATGAGCTGCTCCAGCCTGAGCAAAAGAACCAAATCTCTTTATCCGGGAGCTGTAACAACTCAGGCTTTTCACAGATTGGCACAACAGAGGACCTGTAAGACACCCTCCCCAGTGGGATGCATGGGAACTGTTTCTCCTGGTGTGTTGGCCTGTGTGTGTGTGCGTGCTGATCGGCCTGTGTTTCCATGTGTCAGCTTGCATGTGTCCCCTCTATGTCAATCTGCCCATGTGCATGTACACAACCATTCTGTCTAGCTCACGTGGGGAGAAGCATGTCTGTGTCTGCATGTGGAGATGCACATGGCCAGAGCTTGCCTTTTGTTTGTGTTCATTCAAGAGGGTGACTGGATAGCAAGTATGAAAAATTGGACAGAATGTTGGAGCTAATAGGCACCTCTATAAGAAAAATCCCCAAATATCGGGACTGTCCCTATAAAATCAGGACATCTGGTCACCCTAGTTCATGCATGTCTGCGTGGGTGTGTGTGTGGGGAGGGTGCCCGCAGATCTGTCATTCTGCTCCCTGGGATTTGCCTACCTATACAACAGCCTGTCAGTGTGTTCCCTCCAATCACAGCTGTGGCATTGCCTTAGGATACTGACCTCAAGGAGCATCAACACTCACCACTGGGGTTCTTTGCAAAACAAAAGTTCGTCTGCAAGCGGATCCACACATCACCCCCAGCTTTTACCAGAGTTTTCAGAGACTGCTCACAGGAATTCAATCCCAACCCACAAATAATGGCAAGAAAGCACCCTCTGACTGGGGTCCAAATGACTTGGATTCTTTCTGTCAAAGCTCAGCTAATGCATCCCCAACCCAAGCGGCAGTTGCCCTGCTATCCCAATGCTGGGGGCCTCATAGGCACAGCTCTGCTGATGCCCCTCAATCCTGACCTGCAGCCCCCCTGCAATTCCAGTGCTGGGATCCCCATGCACATAGCTCTGCCAATGCCCCTGTGACTGGGGTCCCAGTGAGGGCAAGCTGTGGTCACACAATTAGGGTGAACTGCAAAGAATGGGGCAGACAATCCCCCAAAAGCTGGTGGATATTCCAGTACGTAGATTTACCAAGCCAGCATAAAACAGCTTCTTTATTACCTTACTGGTTACTCAGAAGTCCAAACAACACAGTTCCCTTAAAGCAGAGGTGGGCAAACTACTGCCTGGGGGCCGAATCCGGCCCTTCAGAAGTTTTAATCCGGCCCTCAAGCTCTCGCCAGGGAGTGGGGTCTGGGGTTTGCCCCACTCTAGCGCTCCAGCGGGGAGCGGGGTCGGGGGCTTGCCACATTCCACGCATGCCATGGCTCTGCGTGTCTCCTGGAAGCAGCAGCATGTCCTGCCTCCGGCTCCTAAACATAGATGTAGCCAAGGGGCTCCGCATGCTGCCCCAGCCCCAAGTGTTGCCCCCACAGCTCCCATTGGCTGGGAACCAAGGCCAATGGGAATTGCAGGGGCAACACCTGTGGACGGGGCAGGGCGCAGAGACGCCTGGCTGTGCCTCCACGTGGGAGCCGGAGGGGGGACATGCCGTTGCTTCCAGGAGCTGCTTGAGGTAAGCGCTGCTCAGAGCCTGCACCCTGACCCCCTTCCGTGCCCCAACCCTCTGCCCCAGCCTTAATATCCCTCCCACCCTCTGAACCCCTTGGTCCCAGCCTGGAGCACCCTCCTGTACCCCCAACCCAGAGCCTGCACCCCCAGCTGGAGCCCTCACCCCATCCCGCACCCTAACCCCAATTTCGTGAGCATTCATGGCTGGCCATACAATTTCCATACTCAGATATGGCCCTCGGGCCAAAAAGTTTGCCCACCCCGCCTTAAAGTGATCCAAGCTCAAGCCTCCATCCAGGTACCCAAGTCAAATATGATGATTTCAGAAAATCTTATTTCATCATATAAAAGAAAAGGTTCTACTAACCCCAAAGGATCGGACACATTTACCGCCCAGTAATATAACCAGCTCTTACCCAAATACACGCTACAGCCAATTCTTATTAACTAAACTAAAATGTATTAAAAAACAAAAGAGAGAGAGAGAGTATGGTTAAAAGTTCATTATACATACAGACATGAGTTCAATTCTTAAGATTCAGATTCATAGCAGAGATGGTGAGCTTTGTAGTTGCAAAGAGTTCTTTCAGAATTAGTCCATAGGTTATAGTCCAATGTTTATATTTCAGGGCAATCCAGTTAAAACTGGGATCTCAATCCTTGTGGCTTAGTTTTTCCCTGCATGAAACCTTAAGCAGATCTGAGATGAACAGGATCAGAACCCAAGGGTCTTTTTATACAGTGTTCTAGCATCCACTTGACCACACAGTTCTGGTTAAATAATAGGCTTTTGCTTTCTAAACACCAACAGTTATTAGTTACGCAAATTAACACAGGGCAATTTATTCATTAGGCAGTCTATTACAAACTTCGAAGAGACATATAGACAATGACATTATTTTACCCAAGATTTCATCTAAATGTTAATATTCCCTTTTGATGTCTGAATTAGTAGCTATAGTTATTTATTTAGTGTGTGCATAGTGTAGCTATAGTGACAGCCAAGAACTGTCTGTTTACATGGCTAGAATTAAAGATACACACAATTAGTATCATTTCTAAGTTCTAGCCTATTTAGCATGAGTGGCCCTAATTTCCATTCACATACCTTTCTAACATGTCTTTAAAGGTCACTTTGGGTTAGTTAGCCTGCAAGCTGTTTAACCCTTTCTGGCCATGTGTTACGCTTTGTATAAGAGTCATTGCAATTATATAACAGGGGTAGAAATAATAGCTTGCATAATTATATTTTAATCAGACAACGTCATAGCCCCTCAGTTTTGGCCCAAAGCCCCCTTCCCCTCCCCAGCAATCCAATCCTGAGACAAGTTACAACTGCGTCAGATATGCAGAGGTCTCTTTGGTGCCTCCAGTGGTACAGCTGAGACAATTAGAGCAGGCCAAATGTAGCTGAGAGCTACTGCTGTCCAACGAAGCCATGTTGCCATTCGAAAAGCATGAGCCAGCCAGGTACAAAAATTACAAGATTGGCTTAGTAATCATCAGCTATTAAAAATAATAAATGCTGCTTTATTTTGTCTTCTGCTTTTTGAGACTTTGGGGGGAAAGATGGCATGTTTTCAAGGGCCCCAAACCTCACTTTTAAAAAAGAAAGCTGTGATTCTCACATAATAACATGACTCCAGGAACACAGGCTTTAAGAAGGTCATCCAAAGTCACGAAAGACATAATAAAACAAAGCTGGCTGAACCTTGCAATTTCTGGTTCATGGGAAATTTTGGCCTTTTGAAATTTCTTTTCGTTCCGTAACAAACCCTAATATTTTCCAAATTTCCCATGAAACAGAATTTTCCCCCATTTTTTTTTTATTTTGGAAAAGGTTTGAGTTTCGTTTTGGATTTGGGGTATTTTGTTTTGAAATTCTGGAATGAAATGAAAGCGGGTTTTTTTTGTGCATGGAAATTTTCATTAAATTGATCCGTCTTCCAGAAGTCTGGCTATCAGTGAAAACAGCATTTTCCTTGGGGAAAGAAGTGTGTCGAAGAAAATTTTTCAACCAGCTCCCCAATCAAATCACCAGAGATGGTGTCACAGGGTGAGTTGGCCCTTAAAGTGGGTGGAGCTCAGCTTCTCTTGTTCCAGGCTTAGCCTACCTCCCCAGGGGGAGGGAATGAGTCCAGGGGTCACATGACAGGAGCATGTGACTAGAAATCAGGCTAGCTGGGGAATATAAGAGCAACTTGAGTGTGGACAGAAGGTCTATTCAGAGGCCTGTTGAGAGATAAACCTCAGCTGAGGGACCGAGCTAGGAGGGATACGGAAGGTTGTGAGCTTGTACTAGAGCTGGCTGGGATTTTTTTTTTAGAATCTAGAATCACAGAAATGTAGGGCTGGAAGGGATCTTGAGAAGTCATCTAGTCCAGCCTCCCGTTCCAAGGCAGGACCATCTCGGACAGGTGTTTTCTAATCTAGACCATCTTGGACAGGTGTTTGGCTAATTTGCTCTTAAAATTTTCCAGTGATGGGGCTTCCACAGTCTCTCTTTGAAACCAGTGCTTAACTAACCATAGAGTTAGCAAGTTTTTCCAAATATCTAACCTAAATCTCTCTTGCTTCAGATTAATCATAGAATCATAGAAGATTAGGGTTGGAAGAGACCTCAGGGGGTCATCTAGTCCAACCTCCTGTTCAAAGCAGGACCAACACCAACTAAAGCATCCCAGCCAGGGCTTTGTCAAGCTGGGCCTTAAAAACTTCTAAGGATAGAGGTTCCACCACCTCCCTAGGTAACCCATTCCAGTGCTTCACAACCCTCCTAGTGAAATAATGTTTCCTAATATCCAATCTAGACCTCCCCCACTGCAATTTGAGACCATTGCTTCTTGTTCTGTCATCTGCCACCACTGAGATCAGCCTAGCTCCATCCTCTTTGGAACCCCCCTTCAGGTAACTGAAGGCTGCTATCAAATCCCTCCTCTCTTTTCTCTTCTGCAGACTAAACAAGCCCAGTTCCCTCAGCCTCTCCTTGTAAGTCATGTGCCCCAGCCCCCTGATCATTTTTGTTGCCCTCTGCTGGACTCTCTTCAATTTGTCCACATCCTTTCTGTAGTAGGGGGCCCAAAACTGAACTCAATACTCCACATGTGGCCTCACCAGTGCCAAATAGAGGGGAATAATCACTTTCCTCGATCTGCTGGCAATGTTCCTACTAATGCAGCCCAATATGCCGTTAGCGTTATTGGCAACAAGGGCACACTGCTGACTCATATCCAGCTTTTCATCCACTGTAATCCCCAGGTCCTTTTCTGCAGAACTGCTGCTTAGCCAGTCGGTCCCCAATCCTATTACTTCTTGTCCTATCTTCAATGGACATCGAGAACAATTAATCACTGGCCTCTTTATAACAACTTTTACATATTTGAAGACTGTTATTAGGTCCCCACTCAGCCTTCTTTTCTCTAAGAACATAAGAACAGTCATACTGGGTCAGATCAAAGGTCCATCTAGCCCAGTATCTTGTCATCCTACAGTGGCCAATGCCAGGTGTTTCAGAGGGAATGAACAGAACAGGTAATCATCAAGTGATCCATCCCCTGTTGCCCATTCCTAGCTTCTGGCGAACAGAGGCTAGGGACACCATCCCTGCCCATCCTGGCTAATAGCTAATGGACCTAACCTCCAAGAATGTATCTAGTTCTTTTTTTAACCTTCTTATAGTCTTGGCCTTCACAACATCCTCTGGCAAAGAGTTCCACAGGTTGACTGTGTGTTGTGTGAAGAAATACTTCCTTTCGTTTGTCTTAAACCTGCTGCTTATTAATTTCATTTGGTAACCCCTAGTTCTTGTGCTATGTGAAGGGATAAATAACACTTCCTTATTTACTTTCTCCACACCAGTCATGATTTTATAGACCTTTATCATATCCGCCCTTAGTCACCTTTTTTCCAAGATGAAAAATCCCAATTTTATTAATCTCTCCTCATATGGAAGCTGTTCCATACCCCTAATGACATGATGATTACCTGTTCTGTTCATTCCCTCTGGGGCACCTGGCACTGGCCACTGTTGGAAGACAGGATACTGGTCTAGATGGGTCTTTGGTCTGACCCAGTAGGGCCATTCTTATGTTCTTAATAATTTTTGTTTCCCTTTTCTGTACCTTTTCCAATTCCAATATATCTTTGTTGAGATGGGGTGACCACATCTGTACTGAGTATTCAAGATGTGGGCGTACTATGGATTTATATAGAGGCAACATGATATTTTAGCCCTTTCCTAATGATTCCCAACATTCTGTTCACTTGTTTGACTGCTGCTGCATATTGAGTGGATGTTTTCAGAGAACTATCCACAACGACCACAAGATCCCTTTCTTGAGTAGTAACTGCTAATTTAGACCCCATCATTTTATGTGTATAGCTGGGATTATGTTTTCCAATATGCATTATTTTGCATTTATCAACTTTGAATTTCATCTGCCATTTTGCCCAGTCACCCAGTTTTGTGAGATCCCTTTGTAACTCTTTGCAGTCTGCTTTGGACTTAACTATCTTGAGTAGTTTTGTATCATCTACAAATTTTGCCACTGTTTACCCTCTTTTCCAGATCATTTGAATATGTTGAACAGTACTGGTCCCAGTACAGATCCCTGGGGGACACCACTATTTACCTCTCTCCATTCTGAAAACTGACCATTTATTCCTACCTTTGTAACCAGTTACTGATCCATGTGAAGACCTTTCCTTTTATCCCATGACTGCTTACTTTGCTTAAGAGCCTTTGGCGAGGAATCTTGTCAAAGGCTTTCTTAACATCTAAGTACACTATAGCCACTGAATCACCCTTGCCCACATGCTTGTTGACCCCCTCAAAGAATTCTAGTCGATTTCCTTTTACAAAAACTATGTTGATTCTTCCCCAACAAACGTGTTCACCTATGTGTCTGATAATTTTGTTCTTTACTGTAGTTTCAACTAGGTTGCCTGGTACTGAAGTTAGGATTACTGGCCTGTAATTGCCAGGATTGTCTCTGGAGCCTTTTTAAAAAATTGGCATCACATTAGCTAACCTCCAATCATTTGGTACAGAAGCTGGTTTAAATGATAGTTTACATACCACAGTTAGCAGTTCTGCAATTTCACATCTAGACTAAACACATACAATTCTTTCACCTTTCCTCATAGGTCAGGTTTCCTAGATTTTTTATCCTTTTTGTTGCTCTCCTCTGGACTGGACTCTCTCCAGTATACCCACATTTTTCTTAAGTATAGTTTTGATTTCATGTGGTTTTTTCCCCCTGAAAAATATGATTTCTTGAAACTGCAACTGTTCGTAAAAGAGGCTTTGATGGATTCCCTGGTTTAAAAAAATGGTGAGTGGGAGGCAAACATTTCAAAATGGTTGACGTGCCCTTTTTGACCCTTTTTTAAAATGAAAAGTGTTGCTGTCTTTTGTTTCGAAAGGACATTTTTGTTTCGAAGGTCAATTGACGCTAAAAAAGGCTAAACAAAAAAGAGGTCAAAACTGGAACAAAATGTTTTGAAATTGCTGAAACAAAATGGTTTTGATCTAACTGAACATTTGGTTTGTGAAGATTTTTGACACTTGGACTGTTTGGCCTGATTTGGGATGGGAAAAAAGTCTTGAAAATGTCTCAAGTTCTTGTGGGATGGGAAAATTGTTTCCTGCCCACCTGTAGCTTGGAGAAAGGGGAAGCCCTGAGAAAAGACTGAAGACATCTGATCCTGGAGAGAGAGCTATATGGATGCCCTTATAAACTGAAAGGGTTAACTGAATTTGGGTCTAACTGAAGAGAGTTCAAAGGTTGGAGTGTGGGGTCAAAACACCAGCTGTGTTTTGCCTGAGGCAAGGTGGAAGGTAAACTGAGGCAGCACAAGGGCCTGAGACCAGACGACAGTTGGGAATGCAGAAACTGGAAAAGGGGCATGTGTCCACTTCTAGCTGCTCTTGCCAGTCCCAGTGGTGGGAACCTCAGTCTGAATCCTGACCCTCTGAGGTCACTGACTTCTCCATTCAATAGGCAAGGACTCCATGGGAAATCACGTACCTCTCCCATTCCTGTGTATACCACAAAACCCCCACCCACTTCAACTCACATGAGTCAGCAGGGACTCGGAGGCCAAGCACAGGAAAGGTCAGAGCAGTCCCTCTGTGGCAGGGCGGCAGCATATGATGGGAAGCTTGCTGTGTATCTGTGGATAAAAGGAGGTTTATCCCAACCTGGGGCATGCTGAGCTGGTACCACCAGCACAACATTCACTCCTTGGGCCAGATTTTTCCCTGGCTTCCAGCCAATCAGGAGCAGCGGCAGACTCAGTGAGTGACTGTCTTGCTAGACCAACAAGCCCCCTTTGCTGGTCTCTCTCTATGGTACACATATGATCCCCCGCCCACTATTACCTGGGGTCCTGATTTCTCCCAACTACTTGTAACTAGGGCTGCAGGTTTGTCACGGGGATAAAGAAGTCCCAGGTTCTGTGACTTCTCTGCCTGTGACCTCCGTTTTCCCCCTCTGGTCCGGTGCAGAGGGAAGATCCTAGGGCGGGTGATGGAGAGCAAACCTGCCCCACTCTCACTCTGCAGCAGCAGCTCCTGTGTCCCCTGAAGCTGGGCGCAGCTCCCCATTCTGGGTGTGCAAACTGGTGCATATTGTGTCATTAGGATGTTCACATGTTCTGATTTTATAAGGACAGACAGTCCCAATATTTGGGGATTTGTCTTATATGGGCATCTATTACCCCCACCTCCCACCCCGGTCCCTATTTTTCACACTTGCTGTTTGGTAACCCTACATGGCAGTGGGGAGGGCTCTGAGTTACTACCAAGAAATCTTTCCCAGGTGTCTGTTTGGTGGGTCTTACCCACGTGCCATATTTGGGGTCAGGAAGGAATTTTCCCCCAGGTCAGATTGGCTGAGACCCTGGGGTTTTTTCACCTTCCTCTGCAGCGTGGGGCATGGGTAACTTTCAGGTTTAAACTAATGTAAATGGTGAACTCTGTGTAACTTGAAATCTTTAAACTATGATTTCAGGACTTCAGTAACTCATCTAGAGGTTCTGGGTCTGTTACAGGAGGGGTAGGGGAAGTTCTGTGGCCTGAAATGTGCAGGAGGTCAGACTAGGTGATCACAATGGTCCCTTCTGGCCATAAAGTCTTTGAGTCTATGAGATTTGGTCCAGCCATCCCTCTGTTGTCATGGAGAAGAAGGATGCTGGCCCATGATTGCACAGAGGTAGAAATGAATTTCATTTGTCCCAGCATTTTTTTTTAAATAAAAAATCACAAAACTCGTGACTTTCACTAAATGTGCTGTGACTGCGCTGTGATTTTAGATAGAAGAAAGCACTGAGACAAATCTGCAGCCCTACTTATAATACACCCATAAGGTTGGAAAGTGCCTTAGCCCCATTTTACAGTGAAACACAGAGAGTTTAAATGCCCTGTTTACCCCTTCACACAACACAAGAACCAGCAGTCACCCAGAGAAATTAACAGGCAGCAGGTTTAAAACAAACAAAAGGATGTACTTCTTCACACAACGCACATTCAACCTGTGGAACTCGTTACCGGGGGATGTTGTGAAGGCCAAAAGTATAACTGGGTTCAAAAAAGAATCAGATAAATTTATGCAGGTTAGCTCAACCAATGACTAGTAGCCAAGATGGTCAGCGATGCAATCCCATGCTTTGCATGTCCTTAAGCCTCTGACAAGACAGCAGAGAATGGATCACTTGATGATTACCCTGTGCTGTTTATTCCCTTTGAAGCACCTGGCATTGGCCACTGTTGGAAGGTAGGACACTGGGCTAGATGGCCACTGATCTGACCCAGTGTGGCCATTTTTATGTTCTGGTCAAGCTCACACAGGAAGTCCGTGTCACAATAGGGAATCAAACCCACATCTCCTGAGACCCAGACGGCCACCCTAACCAGTGGGCCATCCTTCCTCTCTGATTGGCTCCCACCCTTTGCTGAAGTAAATCGCCACACTTGGCAGTGGGGAAACTGAGGCACAGAGGTGCTGGGGCAGAGTGAAAAACGGAACTTGCAGGGTGAAGAATGGAACCAGCTGTCCCAGTCCCTGCTCCCAAGGTGAGACCATCTGCTGGCCTCCCCTCGCTCCTCGGGGTGGAAAGAGGCAGGCGGTGACTGCAGGAGGAAGCTGGGATTGAGGGGGTGTTTATGATTTGTTTTTGTCAGCTTCAGTGTTGCTGAATGGCTACGTGCTGGGCTAATTTGAGCTCTTCTTATTTTTAGGCCTCTGAGCTGAAAAACAAGGGCTGAAAAGTGTTTGTGGAAACCGACTAAAGATAGTGGCGGGAAGGGAAAATGTGTCCTTGAGATGCAATTAAGCAGCCTAATAAGGCAAGTCGAGCTCAGAGAGGCAGGACTGAAATCTGCATCAGGAAAGGAAGGCTAGTAAGTCTGCACTGGGCAATGACAAAAACCAGCTAGAGTGGGAGGTGCCCCGGGGAGGTTGCACTCTCTTTAGGTGTCAAATCACTTGGCAACGGGAGATCTTTGTGTAGCCATAGAGCATACACTGCAGGGGCAACTGATGTGCCCCCCATGCACATCACCTGGTAAAGGTTGTCCTACCCTCTGCTCACCCCCAATGAGATGGCTACACCGGAGCTGTAATTTCCAGGTGGACATACCCACCCTAGCTTCAGTCATGCTAGCATGCTAAAAAGAGCAGCGTAGCCATGGCTGCACAGGTAGCAGGAGAGGCTGGCTGCCCTGAGTGTTGACCTAGGGTTTCAGATGGGATAGCACACAGGGGTTATGTCTGTACTGCAAACCCTGCCGCCCCAAAACTGCAGCCAGTCTCAGAGCTTGGGTCACATGGTAGGGCTTGCACTACGGGGCTACAAACAGCAGCGTAGACCCATTGCTGGGCTTCAGAGCCTGGGCTGCAGTCTAAGTGGGAACATCTACACTGCTGTTTTGAGCCCTGACACCCTGAATCAGTTGATCCGGGACATGAGACTTGGGGGTGTCGGAGGTGGGTGGGGGTGTTGTTTTTGGTTTTTGCAGTGTAGACATGCCCAGGGTGGTTAGCCCATGGGGCCATGGCTACACTGCTATTTTTAGCATGCTCGTTTGATCAAAGGTGGTAGCATGGGTATGTCTACCTGAGATAGGAATTATACCGCCAGCTCCAAAAGAGACATGCCCCAAAAGCAAGCCCTTCACTGCACAGTTAACTCCAGTTGTCTACTACCACTGGACAGGAAACAGTTTTGCCATCCCACAAGAGATTTTGACCCTTTTACATGTTCTGAATTGGGATGAAAGATGGAAATTGTGAAACTTTTTGCAAACCAGTTACCCAAAAAACAGTTTGAGTGGGGCAAACGAAGCATTTGGTTAAACATTAGATCATTTCTGAATGTTCCGTGTCGCATCAAACCTTCAATGAAAAATATTTCTCAACTTTTTAAACTGTAAATTAACTAAAATTTCAAAATGGAAGGTAGTTCCAAACCGGAAAATTTAACTTTTCTTTTAGAAAATGTTGAAAGGGGACATTGGGACAATTTGGGGGGAGAGGGGGGGGATTTCAAAATTGTTTTGAATCCAGAGATTCATCAAAACTGAGCCTTTCCTGCAGACAGTTTTGGTTTCAATGAGTCAACAATTTTCAACAAAAAAGAGTTTTCTTGGAAATTTCCTGACCAGCTCTGTTATCTGCCCATGACGGCAACCACACTACACACTAAAGGCAAGTGACTGTAACCCCTGGTACTGCACTCTCTCACATGGGGCATAAGATTTCCAGGGATATGCCTCGTGGTTCGTAGTGCTGCAGTATGCTGGGCTGCTCCAAGAATGCTTTCGCAGTGTATTATGGTCAAAGTCATTTGGCTCTTCTGGGGCTTGTGTGTGGAAAAGTTATGAGCCTGGGCAACTCACTGTAGTAAACCAGTTCTGTCTTGGCATGCTTCATGGCCCGCCTTCCAATCTGTGGCCAGGCATGGCTCCAACTCGGAGCGATGGTAATAAATGTTGGCACTAAGGCAGCTCCCACTTGGGGAGGAGGAGGAAGCTGAGATGTGGTGGAGGGCATCAGAAAGTGGCAGTGTGCTCTCTCAAGGAGAGCTCTTTAAGGCCTGCTCTACACTTAAAAGTTAGGTTGATATAGCTCCGAAAAACTCACGCCCTTGAGCATGGTAGCTATGCTGACCTCACCCCGGGTATAGATGTGACTAGGTGACAGAAAAATTCTTCCATTGACCTGGCTACCAGCTCTTGGAGAGGCGGGTTACCTATAACTGACAGAAAAACCCTTTCCGTCTAGGTAGGACGCATCTACACTACAGTGGAAAAGTGCTATGCCACTGCAGCATCTGTAGTGTAGGCCTAGCCTAAGAATGAGACGAGAGTTTAGTGTCTATGACCCATCCAGTCCTTGGCCTCTCTATTGAGACGGACGAGGGGAACAATTGGTTCAAAGCATGGTGGTTGATTTTACCATGGAAAGACCTGTCTTATGGGAGTTTCCCCAAGACCATGAGCTGATGGGACAAAGGCACTGAGCATGAGCAGCCAGACACTGAGGCTGTCTACACTACGGACCTTAAGCGGCACAGCTGTACCACTACAGCTGTGCCTCTATAAGGTCTCCCGTGTAGCTGCTCTTTGCCCGAACAAGCGGCATTAGCTATGTCAGGGTGTTTTTTTCACATGCCTGACCAACGGAAGTTTTGCCAACAAAAGTGCTAGTGTAGACAAAGCTTGAGACTTGGTCTACACTACAGAGTTCGGTCGACACTACAGCTTATGTCGACCTAACGCTGTCAGTGTCTATGCCACAGTCTTGCTCCCGCTGATGTAAGTGCCCTAGTACACTGACATAACTCCACCTCCACAAGAGGTGTAGGGCTATTGTCAGTGTAGTTAGGGTGACACAGCATCTGTGTAGACACTGAGTTCCTTACATCAGCTGTTGGCTGTCGTTCTTGTCCATTTCACCTCTGGAGCCATGAGATTAACAAGAAAGCCAGTTCCTGGCTCCCCAGCTGGGCTGCTGCTGGGTCTTGACTCAAAGCCAGGCTGCCATCCAGGTTCCTGTCTTGGGCGGCCACCCAGGCTCCCCTCTCCCCACTGGGAGCCTGCTGCCCTCCTGGATCCTGGGTCCAAGCTTCCAGGCAGACCAGGCTCCGGGCATGGATCTACTCGCCAGAGGCAAGAAGCCCTGGGCAACTTTCCCCCATCCTCCCGCTCCAGTTGAGAGCACGGAGGTGAGAAGCCCCACACCACTGGCCCCCTTGCTCCCAGCTGGGAGCAGGAAGCAAACATCCGCGGGGCAACTGGGCTTCTGGTGGGGAACTGCGCATAGAGCTGAGAGCCTTGGCTCTCAGCCCCTCAGACTGCCCCTCTTCAGTCAGTGGAAGCGTTCCTGGTGAGGACGTGCACCACCGACAGAAGGAGGGGAGTGAGGACATCAGCCACTGCAGTAATTACTGCACCGGCTGTAAGTCGACTTAACATAGGTTGATTTAAGATTGTAGTGTAGACATGCCCTAAATTGGAGTCAGTGCCCATAGGCCTCATGTTGCAGTTTGGGGCTGTCCACTCTAGATGGACAGGCAAGCTCAGAACCAACATAAACAGGTGGCAGGTGGAGGAGAAATGGTGTCTGAGTCACGCTTTGACAGGGTAATTCAAATCTGGCTCATTCTATAGTGAGGACAGAGCCTAAGCCACTGCACTCCCTGCTGAGACAGGGACAGAATAAACTCAGTGCTCCTGTGGGGAAAGACTCGGTGATTAGGAATACTGAGGCATGACCAAGCCATTGCTAGACAGGTCCCTTGGCTCCTCAGAGCCATCTACAGCTCATCCAGTTCTATTACCCTACTTGGGCAAACCATTGAATCTGAGCCATCATCCTAATGGGATAGAGAGTGCACTCCAACCTCAAACTGCAGGAGGTAATGGCTGCTCCATGACACAGGTCTAATCTTTACCTTCCCCAACCTGCACCTCCTATCCCAACTACTAGATTCAGATGCTTCCCAGTTACAAAGGCGGGTTCTGGGATAGTTCCATGGCTGGAGTGGACGACGTGAAATCCTGAGGAGGGCTGGTTGAAAATTTTGCGACAAAACTTCTTTCCTTCACTCAGGAGCAGGGAGGGGTGGGTCCATCACTAAACGTTGGTGTATTAACTGCAGGGGGGAGGCTGGAAGGGGGGGGCCCTATGCACAATTAAGGCTATTGAAACCCTAACACTGCAGGTGATTTAGCTGGGGTTGGTCCTGCTCTGGGCAGGGGGTTGGACTCGGTGACCTCCTGAGGTCCCTTCCAGCCCTGATATTCTATGATTCTATGAAATGAAAAAGTTAAGGGCCTCAGAGATTGACTCAATAGCTAGGAAGATACACATGTAGCAATCTAACTAGCAATTACAAATATTTCTGAATGCACTGAAGGTGAGTGAACTTGCATAATGTTTGTGTTCCTGGCAGGTTTATGCTTAATTCTGCAAATGGAACACGTTTGCTTTTGCAGTCAGTTCGCTCATTTACAGCAGGGGCAGGGAATAGAGAGCGAGAGAGACTGCTGTCGCTCAGCAAGGAATCCCCATTAGGCAGTGGCTTCCCACTTGATTGGATTGGTTGGGAGAGGGCAGCCTTTTGAAGCTGCTGTTGGGAAATAACTTACTGCAAGATCAGCACATGGGTTTATACTGTGAGAGCCCCCAGCCAGCTTCTCATCTTTGTGACCGTGATTAATATTATTATTTGGTGGGAGGCTTAGTCATGGATCAGGGACCCATTATACTAGGCAGGGCTGACAGCAAATTTTCTGTCAAAATAATTTTTGTTGGAAAATTGGTATTTTGATTAAATGAATTTTTGGAGAGTTTTGGGGTTTTTTTTGCAAAAAGTGCTTCCTGTCTGTGGAAAACCACTGGAGTTCCACCTTATATTTAACTGTGGCACTGTGAGTTCCTTTGTCAGGCCGAAGGGAAAGCTCTGTGTTGCATGCAAGTTTGTCTCTTTTACCAACAGAGTTGGTCCAGTAAAATATATTGCCTCACTCCCCTTGACTCTGGACCAACTGGAGGGTTGGTCAGCTGAAAAACCAAACGCTTTGTGGGTTTAACTGAAAATGTTCATTTTTTTTGGATGAAAAGTAAAAATTTGCTGTGGAAATTTGGGATTAAAAGGATTTTCCCCCTGTTTTTGTGGAAATTTTCTTAAAAAAAGAAAAAAAGAAAGAGGCTCTAATGTGAGGCTGCCTACAAGTGCCTAACAAAAAGACAGTCCCTGCCCTAAAGACTGGACAGTGTCTATACAGAACAACTCAGATAAAGTCAGTAGTTTGGGATTTGAGCTTTTGAGGCTCAAGTTTTGAAGCTTTCCTCCACAGAGGGCTAGGAACTAATTACTGTTTAAAATTAAACCTGAGATTTGAACAAACTCATATGATTCTAGGAGCTGGAGCTTTTAGAAAAATACCACCTATTCTGAGGTTTGAGTGGGAGGAAGGAGAAGGATTGGCAACAGTGGCATGGATCAGCATTCACATCCATTCCCCGTCAGTACCCGGCCTGCACTGGGGAAGCTAATGATCCAACTAGCGGCCCAAATTCGGTGATTAATCCTGATCACAGGCCACCTGAGGCACGTTGCGCATACACTAAGAAGAAGAAGGAAGGTAGTGTTGCCTAGTGGGGAGCACATAGGCCAGGCCTTCAGGAGACCTCCTTTCTAGTCTTGGCTCTGCTGCTGGGTGATATTGAACAAATCGTGTCACCTCCCTGTGCCTCAGTTTCTCGATCTGCACAATGGGGATAATGTTACTGGCTTCCTTTGTCAAGTGCTTTGAGATCTACAGATGAAAAACTCTTGGGTAAGGTGTTATCATTATAAGTTAATTAATTTAACTAATTAAAAATCACAAAACAATTAGCATTAACAAAACAAAAAGTACAAATTGATTTGTCGTCCTTTAGATACCAGCAGGAGGCTGAGATGCACCAAGATAGTCTCGAAAGCAGCGATTCTATTGCAAATATGCAGGGGTTGGCACTGGCTGGCCCAGCCGACTAGAGAGTGAGCTACAAAGTCTTTCCTCACTGAGGCTCTCTGATACACAGATTTCTGCCAGTGTAGCTATGTTGGTGAGGGACATGAAGAGGTCTGATCAGGGGCACTGGAGTAGGGTGAGCAATGTGGGGGAGATGATGGAGAGGAGTGAGCGGGGAGTAGGGTCTTGGGGGGGAAGAGGAAAAATGGGGCGGAGCCTAAGGGGAAGGAGTGGTACAGGGGTGGGGCCTTCAGGGAAGTGGCAGCATGGTGGGCGGGGCCATGGTTTGGTCACCAGTGGCCCCAGCACTTTTAGAGAACTTCCACCACTCCTGGGTCTGATCCCTGACCCGACATAGCTGTGCCCACAGAAGTCCCCAGCGTACACAAGGGTGTCCAATCTTGCATCCCCAGAATACTGGACATTCTGGGATTTCCAGGAATGGCGTGGGCTCGCTCCCACCAGCATGACTTTGCCCCTGCCGGCATGACCCCACCCCCGCCAGCAGGACCTTGCCTCTGCCAGCATGACCTTAGGGGAGGATGGATAGCTCAGTGGTTTGAGCATTGGCCTGCTAAACCCAGGATTGTGAGTTCAATCCTTGAGGGGGCCATTTAGGGACCTGGGGCAAAAATTGGGGATTGGTCCTGCTTTGAGCAGGGGGTTGGACTAGATGACTTCCTGAGGTCCCTTCCAACCCAGATATTCTATGATACAGTGCATGTGAAGTCCCATCACCAGGCCTAGTGTTGACACAGTTATCCTGGCCAAACCGTGCTTTTACCAGCCTAGCTTGTTTCGTTCGGGGTAGTAGAATAAGCTATACTGGCAAAAGCACAACTCTGATTGTCTAAGCTGCATTCAAACTAGGAGTGTTTTGCCGGCATGGCGTATAGCTGTACCACTAAAGCCCTACTAGGAGAGATATGGCTTCAAGCCACAGGTTTTAAGCTAGAGCAGTTGCTGAGACAGGAGGCTCAAGGGGAGCCTTTGAATTCCCTCCCAAAGCCTCTGACCCTGGATGCGTGTCCGTTTTTGTGGCCAGATACCACACTTATTGAAGTCAAAGGGTGGACTTGGTCAGGATTTTTTAATTTTTTTCCCCCTGCAAAAAATGTTCATGACAAAATTTCAGGTTTTCCTAAAAAAAACCCTGAAAATGGAAATTTTTTTGGACAAAACCCCATTTTTTTGGGTGTGGGTGGAGGAGAAGGGGAGATGGTGGGGGATTGATGAAAACCAACATTTTTTAAAGGCAATTTCCATTTAGTCAAAAAGGAAAAGAAAAACAGTTTCTTCATAAAAGAAAAAAAGTTTTGAGGCAAAAAAGTTGACCAGCTGTAGTCAAGACTAGATTTTCCTTTGACTTTGATGTGAGTTAGGCCAAGCCTTTACATACCTTATCAACGTTATACAGTCAGATAATTGAGCATTCAGTACATGTATATTATCTATTCTGGGGTATCTAGTTTTCCTTTTGTTATGACAAGTGTTGTCTCTGTCTCAGTGTAATGGACGTATTCTTCTGATCCAGCATCAGCGTAAATTGTGTTTAGTCTACATTCCGTCAGTAGCTTTGTCTCTCATGCTATTTGTCTAATTAGGACTACATGCCGTATTAGTCTCAGGAGGAAAAGTCTGCTCTTTAGACGTGGTTATCTGAGAGGCAGTTTGGCCTTGTGGATAGAGCACTGGGTGGGGTTTCAGGAGACCTGAGTTCTATTGCTAGTTCTACTACTGGCCTGCTGCATGACTATGGACAAATAACAGCCTCCCTGTGCCTCAGTTTCCCCACCTGTAAAAAGGGATAATGATAGTGATTTCCTTTGTAACGTGGGTTGGTATTTAGGGATGAAAAGAAGGCTATTAATTAAAGTGAGCACTACAGAGAGAGCCAGATGGTGATGTATGGAGATGGATATAGATAGTCTGGAATTGTTAAAGTATTTTTGATTTTGTAATAGGTGTTTGGTTATATGAAAGGCCTGACTTTTGATAAGCTCTGTATGAATTAAAGTAAGGTATTAAAGTTTTCATGCACAGTCCCGAGGGGAAGCTGTGTGATCAATAGATCATTTGGTTTGTTTAGACTTTGTACTTAGCACCTTTCATTTCAGAGAAAGAGTTAAGGTTATCTGCGTGCTGATCATTGAGTAAGGCCAGGTCTGACTAGAAAAGATTTAACTATATAGCTATACTAGCAAACCTTCTTAGTGGAGAGGCAGTTTATACTGGCAAACAAGTCCTTTTGCCGATAGAGCTTGTACTACTTCCCAGAATGAAAAAAGCTATTCTGGCAAAAGGACTTTTTTGCAAGTATAACTGTCTACACTGGGGCTTTTGTGAGACTACAAATGATGTAAATAAAAAACACACCCCTAAGCGACATTATTATAACCAGCAAAGTGAGTAGTGTAGATGAGGCCTATGTTTTCTCTTCAATGGCCCGAAATGAGCACTTACAATTAGTGTCAGAAATTTGTAGGTGACCTGCTCTTGTGATTTGCACAACTGGATGTGTTTTAAAAGGATGAACTTTTTCTCTTGAATAGTACTGAGCAATCTAAATGGAAACTTAACAAAGATTTTGGTTTTGGATTCTGCAGTAAGATGGCACGCACATCTTCATCTCTACACACAACTGTTAATTAATTAATAAGTAACTCATCGTCGTCATTGTATTGACCACTGCAGTCAGAATCTAGAGGAGACCTGAGTTCTGCTCCCAATTCTGGTACTGACGCAGGCAAGTCACGTCCCCACTCTGTGCCTCAGTTTCCCCTCCCAGCTTTTGTCTGCCTTGCCCATTTAGACTGTAAATTCATGTGGGCAAGGACTGCCTCTGTCTTTATGTCTGCATAGTGCCAAGCATGAGAGCTCTTGGTCCTATTGTAACAAAAAATATGTGGTCTTATTCTTGCTTTCTTCTTATTAAAATCCCAGTTAATAGGGCTCTCCCTTAAGGACATGATTCCAGACATAGAAGCCAGCTTTTACTGGTGCTGGTGGGTGCTTGACCCCCCACTGCCACCGACCCCGCTCCGACTCCACCCCTACTCTGCCCCCTCCCGCCCCCATTCCAATCCCCTCGCCCAAAGTCGCCGCCCCACCTCTGCCCCCTCCCTGCCCCTATTCTGACTCCTTCCCCAAATCCCCGCCCCCACCCCGCCTCTTCCTCACCTCCTTCCCTGAGCGCGCCATGTTCCCGCTCCTCCCCTCTCCCTCCTGGAGCTTGCTACAGCTGTTTGGCCTCATCAAGCACTGGGAGGTAGGCGCGCTCACGGGAGGAGGCAGAGGCGGAGGTGAGGTGGGGCTGGGCGGGGAGCTTGGCTGCCACTAATTTTTCCCTATGGGTGCTCCAGCCCCAGAGCACCCATGGAGTCGGTGCCTATGATTCCAGAGAACAATTGGGTTCAAATATTTCAGTACCAAGCAGTTTTTCTTGATGCTTGTCCAATATCATCCATTTCTTATTTTCATCCCAGAGCTCCTAGCCACTTCCTTAAGTTCCACCCTAAATGATCCCTGCTGTTTACATCCTTCATATACTTGCTATGGAGTATCCGGTGCAGCCTTTGTTCAGGCTTGGAAAGGATGCAGGGTGATTACTCTGTTCCTTATTAAGTTTCCCTTTGTTTGTTTTTTTGGAGTTTCTTTTGTAGTCTTCCTAATTACCATGGCCTAATATTTTTGACCCTTTGGGACAAATTCATAAATCCAGGGGATGTATTTGCCCATTTTCCTTAAAATAATGCATGTTTTTTAAATACACTGTTTAAATAAGAAGAGAAGGGTTTTCCTGGGAAAGGTTCCAGGCTCTGCCCCAGACCAACCGTGCGACCTTGGGTGCGTCAGTGTGGGTCCAGTTCATTACCTGTGTGGTCATTTACATCCCTGCAAGGCAGGTGCAGAATGCCACCATTCTGAGTGAGGCGTGTTTTCCACATGGGGGTAAATGGCCCAATGAGATCTGAGGTGCTGGAGAGTGAGCCCCCTTGTTTTATCACTTACACCAGTGCAAATCACTTTGCACGCCTTTGACCATGGTTTAAAAGATCACAAAAGGTTCAGGCCAAACCTTTTAAAAAAATTACTCCATGCCTCAGTTTCCCCATCTTTAAAATGGGGGACAATAATAGACTCACAGAAACGTAGGGCTGGAAGGGACCTCAAGAGGTCATCTAGCCCAGCCCCCCATAAATAATCCTTTTCTCTCGTCCTTTGCCTGTCTTGTGTATTTAGACTATGCTCCTCAAGGCAGAGACACACTTATTATGTGTGAATACGGCACCTAGCACAAACCTGGAAAACTCTATGCGTGACTGGAGAACTGGTAGGACAATGCCATCAGAGCTACCATAGACGTGAAACCTGATAAGCTAGTAGGGGCAGAGCTGTTTATTGAAATTGTTTGCCACTCAAACACACAATCAACTCAAAGGCCCGAGAAACTCTTGGGAGAAATAATGTTGTTGTGAAAGATTCACCCCTCTCGGATTCTTGTGCACTTTCACGGGCCACATCCCAGACACCTCCAGTGAGTCCTCCAGCAAGATCAGGGAAATCAGACTTGACCCATTAAGGTAAAGGGCAGCATCACCACCATCAAAGGTTCAAAATTCCAAGATAGTCTTAACAATCATGAGATTTTTTTTTTAAATGTGGGGTTCTTTGTACTTTCTGGTGTCTGAAAGGTCACCCTCAGCTTATTTTTCTCCTCCAGCTGAAGGCTAGAACCTTTTTGTTTGTTTGTTTTCTTAAATATAAAAACTGCAATTCTTACCCTGTCACCTCAGTCCAAGAGCTGAGAACACCAAATATCAGGAGTCTCACAATAATGCTGGGATAATTGACAACACTGGGATTAGTCCATGTTGATTGTGTCACTAAGGCGATGTCTTCACTGACAAAAAGTGTGATTTTACCATGGGATAACTAATGGGCATTAAAAACACAAGGCTTGTCTACACTTGCAAATTAATTCTTGAATCAGAGTGCCTTGAATCTCACCTAATCTACTTGCAAAGTCAGCATGGCCTAATGGCTACAGCACTTGCCTGAGACCTGGGTTTTATTCCTGGCTCTGACACTAGCCTGCTGGGTGACCTTGGACTAGTCACTTCCCTGCTCTGTACTTCAGTATCCCCATCTGTAAAATGGGGATGATGACTCTAATCTCCTTAATGAAGCACTTTTAGAGTTTTTGGTGAGACAAGCTAGTGTTATTCTAGAATCAAAAGTCCACACATGGAATGATTCAGGACTTGCTATTCTGGAATAACGCCATGTGTAGATGAGTGCCTGGTGGAGACAAAAACAACAAGGAGTCCTTGTGGCACTTTAGAGACTGTAGGCTTGTAGTGGGGTCAGCCAGGAGTAGCAGATGTAATGCTGACCTCATCTAGCTATGTCATGGTAAACTCTACCAGTGTCTGGTCAGCTCTGAGGATTGGGCATCCAGATAATGATTGGGTGTCAATTATCTCCCTGTATCAATGAAGACAAAAGCCTCAGAAGCCAGGTCTCTGACTCCAGCATCGCAGGGGCTCCCTCTTCCTTTGAAGCGAAAGCCACAGGCTCTTTGTTCATCCCTGTGTCTTGAAAGAGGCAGGAAAAGACCCTGAGCAACTTTCACACTTTCGTTCCCACTGCAAATGGTTCCACAAACATTTAGTTTGCTGACATCCGCCCCCCACTGCTGTTAGGGCTCAGCCTGTGGGAACTACAAAGCCTAGCAGGAAAGAATCCTAGCCCTCAGCCCGGCCTTCGCCTACGCAAACAAGGAGGACAAATACAGTGAAACCTGGGCTCCCACAGTGGGATAAATAACACAGAAATGGACTCAAGGGCTGGGCTAAAAATTCCTCCTTGTTTGCCTAAGGGCTACGATCTCCTTCCTTAGAAGTTTTTAAGGTCAGGCTTGACAAAGCCCTGGCTGGGATGATTTAATTGGAGATTGGTCCTGCTTTGAGCAGGGGGTTGGACTAGATGACCTCCGGAGGTCCCTTCCAACCCTGATATTCTATGATTCTATGATTCTACACTAAGGCAGGCACAGCTGTAGTGCCATAATGTAGGTGCTTCCTAAAGCAACAGGAGAGGGATTTTCCTTGCTGTAGCTAATCCACTCTCCAAGGAGTGGTGGCTAAATTGATGGAAGAATTCTTCCCTTGACCTAGCTGCATTTACACTGGGTGTTAGGTTGGCTTCACTAGGGTGGTCGGGGTGTGAATTTTTCGCACTCCTGTGTGCACTAGCTAGGTAGGTCTACATTTTAAGTCTCGACTGTAGAGGGACCTTGAAACAATGACTAAGGGTATGTCTACACTATGAAATTAGGTCGAATTTATAGAATTCGGTTTTTTAGAAATCAGTTTTATATATTCAAGTGTGTGTGTCCCCACAGAAAATGCTCTAAGTGCATTAAGTGCATTAACTCGGCGGAGTGCTTCCACAGTACCGAGGCTAGAGTCGACTTCCGGAGCGTTGCACTGTGGGTTGCTATCCCACAGTTCCCGCAGTCTCCGCTGCCCATTGGAATTCTGGGTTGAGATCCCAATGCCTGATGGGGCTAAAACATTGCCGCGGGTGGTTCTGGGTACATATCGTCAGGCCCCCATTCCCTCCCTCCCTCCGTGAAAGCAAGGACAGACAATCATTTTGCGCCTTTTCTCCTGAATTACCTGTGCAGACGCCATACCACGGCAAGCATGGAGCCCATTCAGCTCACTGTCACCGTATGTCTCCTGGGTGCTGGCAGACGTGGTACTGCATTGCTACACAGCAGCAGCACCCCATTGCTTTGTGGCAGCAGACAGTGCAATAGGACTGGTAGCCGTCATCGTCATGTCCGAGGTGCTCCTGGTCGTCTGTGTGAGGTCGATCAGGAGCGCCTGGGCAGACATGGGCGCAGGGACTAAATTTGGAGTGACTTGATCAAGTCATTCTCTTTAGTCCTGCAGTCAGTCCTATTGAACCATCTTATAGTGAGCAGGCAGGTGATACGGATTGCTAGCAGTCCTATTGCATCATCTTCTGCCAGGCAGGCAAGAGATGAGGATGGCTAGCAGTCCTATTGTACCATCTTCTGCAGAGCAGCCATGAGATGTGGATGGCATGCAGTCCTTCTGCACCGTCTGCTGCCAGCCAAAGATGTAAAAGATAGATGGAGTGTATCAAAACAAGGGGACTCATTCCTCTAGGTCACACTGCAGTCACTCACAGAGAAGGTGCAGCGAGGTAAATCTAGCCATATATCAATCAGAGGCCAGACTAACCTCCTTGTTCCAATAAGAACAATTACTTAGGTGTACCATTTCTTATTGGAACCCTCCGTGAAGTTCTGCCTGAAATACTCCTTGATGTAAAGCCACCCCTTTGTTGATTTTAGCTCCCTGAAGCCAACCCTGTAAGCCGTGTCATCAGTCGCCCCTCCCTCCGTCAGAGCAACGGCAGACAATTGTTCCGCACCTTTTTTCTGTGCGGACGCCATACCAAGGCAAGCATGGAGGCCGCGCCTCTCACTTTGGCAATTAGGAGCACATTAAACACCACACGCATTATCCAGCAGTATATGCAGCACCAGAACCTGGCAGAGCAATACCGGGCGAGGAGGCGACGTCAGCGCGGTCACGTGAGTGATCAGGACATGGACACAGATTTCTCTGAAAGCATGGGCCCTGCCAATGCATGCATCATGGTGCTAATGGGGCAGGTTCATGCTGTGGAACGCCGATTCTGGGCTTGGGAAACAAGCACAGACTGGTGGGACCGCATAGTGTTGCAGGTCTGGGACGATTCCCAGTGGCTGCGAAACTTTCGCATGTGTAAGGGCATTTTCATGGAACTTTGTGACTTGCTTTCCCCTGCCCTGAAGTGCATGAATACCAAGATGAGAGCAGCCCTCACAGTTGAGAAGCGAGTGGCGATAGCCCTGTGGAAGCTTGCAACGCCAGACAGCTACCGGTCAGTTGGGAATCAATTTGGAGTGGGCAAATCTACTGTGGGGGCTGCTGTGATGCAAGTAGCCCACACAATCAAAGATCTGCTGATATCAAGGGTAGTGACCCTGGGAAATGTGCAGGTCATAGTGGATGGCTTTGCTGCAGTGGGATTCCCTAACTGTGGTGGAGCCATAGACGGAACCCATATCCCTATCTTGGCACCGGAGCACCAAGCCGGCGAATACATAAACCGCAAGGGGTACTTTTCAATAGTGCTGCAAGCTCTGGTGGATCACAAGGGATGTTTCACCAACATCAATGTGGGATGGCCGGGAAAGGTACATGACGCTCGCATCTTCAGGAACTCTGGTCTGTTTCAAAAGCTGCAGGAAGGGACTTTCTTCCCAGAAAATAACCGTTGGGGATGTTGAAATGCCTATAGTTCTCCTTGGGGACCCAGCCTACCCCTTAATGCCATGGCTCATGAAGCCGTACACAGGCAGCCTGGACAGTAGTCAGGAGCTGTTCAACTACAGGCTGAGCAAGTGCAGAATGGTGGTAGAATGTGCATTTGGACGTTTAAAGGCACGCTGGCGCAGTTTACTGACTCACTTAGACCTCAGCGAAACCAATATTCCCACTGTTATTACTGCTTGCTGTGTGCAACACAATATCTGTGAGAGTAAGGGGGAGACGTTTATGGCGGGGTGGGAGGTTGAGGCAAATCGCCTGGCTGCTGGTTACGCGCAGCCAGACACCAGGGCGGTTAGAAGAGCACAGGAGGGCGCAGTACGCATGAGAGAGGCTTTGAAAACCAGTTTCATGACTGGCCAGGCTACGGTGTGAAAGTTCTCTTTGTTTCTCCTTGATGAAACCCCCCGCCCCTTAGTTCACTCTACTTCCCTGTAAGCTAACCACCCTCCCCTCCTCCCTTCGATCACCGCTTGCAGAGGCAATAAAGTCCTTGTTGCTTCACATTCATGCATTCTTTATTAATTCATCACACAAATAGGGGGATGACTACCAAGGTAGCCCAGGAGGGGTGGCGGAGGAGGGAAGGAAAATGCCACACAGCACTTTAAAAGTTTACAACTTTAAAATTTATTGAATGCCAGCCTTCTTTTTTTTGGGCAATCCTCTGTGGCGGAGTGGCTGGTTGGCCGGAGGACCCCACCGCGTTCTTGGGCATCTGGGTGTGGAGGCTATGGAACTTGGGGAGGAGGGCGGTTGGTTACACAGGGGCTGTAGTGGCAGTCTGTGCTCCAGCTGCCTTTGCTGCAGCTCAGCCATACACTGGAGCATATTGGTTTGATCCTCCAGTAGCCTCAACATTGAATCCTGCCTCCTCTCATCATGCTGCCGTCACATTTGAGCTTCAGCCCTGTCTTCAGCCCGCCACTTACTCTCTTCAGCCCGCCACCTCTCCTCCCGGTCATTTTGTGCTTTCCTGCACTCTGACATTATTTGCCTCCACGCATTCGTCTGTGCTCTGTCAGTGTGGGAGGACAGCATGAGCTCAGAGAACATTTAATCACGAGTGTGGTTTTTTTTTCTTTCTAATCTTCACTAGCCTCTGGGAAGGAGAAGATCCTGTGATCATTGAAACACATGCAGCTGGTGGAGAAAAAAAAGGGATAGCGGTATTTAAAAAGACACATTTTATAAAACAGTGGCTACACTCTTTCAGGGTAAACCTTGCTGTTAACATTACATACATAGCACATGTGCTTTTGTTACAAGGTCGCATTTTGCCTCCCCCCACCGCGTGGCTATCCCCTCAACCCTCCCCCTTCCCCATGGCTAACAGCGGGGAACATTTCTGTTCAGCCACAGGCAAACAGTCCAGCAGGAACGGGCTCCTCTGAGTGTCCCCTGAAGAAAAGCACCCTATTTCAACCAGGTGACCATGAATGATATCTCACTCTCCTGAGGATAACACAGAGATAAAGAACGGATGTTGTTTAAACGCCAGCACACATACACTGCAATGCTTTGTTGTACAATGATTCCTGAGTACGTGTTACTGGCCTGGAGTGGTAAAGTGTCCTACCATGGAGGATGCAATAAGGCTGCCCTCCCCAGAAACCTTTTGCAAAGGCTTTGGGAGTACATCCAGGAGAGCCGCGAATGCAAGGGCAAATTAACCCTTTCACATGCTTGCTTTTAAACCATGTATAGTATTTAAAAGGTACACTCACCGGAGGTCCCTTCTCCGCCTGCCGGGTCCAGGAGGCAGCCTGGGTGGGTTCGGGGGGTACTGGCTCCAGGTCCAGGGTGAGAAACAGTTCCTGGCTGTCGGGAAAACCGGTTTCTCCGCTTGCTTGCTGTGAGCTATCTACAACCTCATCATCATCATCTTCTTCGTCCCCAAAACCTGCTTCCGTGTTGCCTCCATCTCCATTGAAGGAGTCAAACAACACGGCTGGGGTAGTGGTGGCTGAACCCCCTAAAATGGCATGCAGCTCATCATAGAAGAGGCATGTTTGGGGCTCTGACCCGGAGCGGCCATTCGCCTCTCTGGTTTTCTGGTAGGCTTGCCTCAGCTCCTTAAGTTTCACTCGGCACTGCTTCGGGTCCCTGTTATGGCCTCTGTCCTTCATGCCCTGGGAGATTTTGACAAAGGTTTTGGCATTTCGAAAACTGGAACGGAGTTCTGATAGCACGGATTCCTCTCCCCATACAGCGATCAGATCCCGTACCTCCCATTCAGTCCATGCTGGAGCTCTTTTGCGATTCTGGGACTCCATCATGGTCACCTCTGCTGATGAGCTCTGCATGGTCACCTGCAGCTTGCCACGCTGGCCAAACAGGAAATGAGATTCAAAAGTTCGCGGTTCTTTTCCTGTCTACCTGGCCAGTGCATCTGAGTTGAGAGTGCTGTCCAGAGTGGTCAAAATGGAGCACTCTGGGATAGCTCCCGGAGGCCAATACCGTCGAATTGTGTCCACAGTACCCCAAATTCGACCCGGCAAGGCCGATTTAAGCGCTAATCCACTTGTCAGGGGTGGAGTAAGGAAATCGATTTTAAGAGCCCTTTAAGTCGAAATAAAGGGCTTCATCATGTGGACGGGTGCAGGTTTATATCGATTTAACGCTGCTAAATTTGACCTAAAGTCCTAGTGTAGACCAGGGCTAAGAGGAGTGAACTCCCATGTCCTTTATTAATCTGAGTGAAGTACCCACTTTAAAGCCCAGTGATGACTGCGCCGAGCTAACATTAACTACTTAATCACTGATGGCTGTAGTGGATGGAAACGGGGGAGGGGGTGACACTCACAGGGTAGAAATTGAGAGTTGCTACAGGGAATGGCAATGCAGAGGACACAATGGGGAGACATACAGACAGGGAAGGCTGAGAGAACCAGAAGGGTAGGCAGAGGGAAAGGAGAGCAATCACAGGCAGAGATAGCAGCAGCCATAGGGAGGATCAGATTTACTCAGGAAAACCATGTCTATGCTACAGTGGTACAGCTACAGTACTGCAGCTGTGTCACTGTAGTGTTGCCGTAGTGTGGATGCTTCCTCTGTCCAGGGAAGGGTTTTTTCCTTTAACGTAGTTAATCTAACTCTCCAAGAGTCGGTCACTAGGGCGACAAAAGAAATTCTAGTGCATCTACACTGAGCATGCAAAAGTTTCCCCAAAGCCCTGAGTGACGTAGCTAGGTTGATCTAATTCTTAAGTGCAGACCAGGCTTGAGCAATCAATGTGCTATTAAAACACTGAACCAATAATAAATAACAACTCAGTGGTTGGTTAGTTGCATGAAGGCTGCATTCTCTCCTTGATCTCTGTCCTGACCTCAGGCAGTGTTTCCTGTGCACTGTGGGGAGTTTGTAGAGCTTATCCCTGGGCCCAGGGAACGTACTTGTACAGCACATTTGGCCCTGTCCCTCTCATGAGATTGACAGCGGAGCTCTAGGCATTTCCACACCCAGCTCTGGGCCTAAACAACCAGCGATTGTAGAAATACATGCCTCACACAGGCTGCATCCATTCCCCTGAAACAAGGACATGCTATGGACGTGTCACTGGGTGGCTGGCCCTTTAAGGGGAGACAGACCTGCAGTCCACCTGTGACAAAGTTAATTCATCTCCCCAGGTGGGGAGAATGAAAGTCATCTGACCACTGGGTCAGGTGACCCAATCAGGAAGAGGTCTGGAGAGAGAAAGGGCTGAAAAGACTCCAGCAGGAGCAAGCTGGCCTTAGGTAGAAGAAAGGTAGAGAGAAGTGGAACAGGTTAGTTGGAAGTACTGGGGAGGGGAAAGTAGGATGACTAGCACAGAAGTCACACTAGACAGTCAGAGTGAAGCAGCCAGGAATGAAGACTGGGTGTAAGTTAGAAAAAAAGAACAGAACTTTCTGAATCGGAAGAAGCAGGCAGAAAGGGAATAAAGAGTAGGGTGGAAAACCAAAATACTGTAATTGTTAAATTGCTGAGTAAAGAAGGAAAGATAGGAGCCATTAATCACTTAAAAATAACTGAATGGATTAGGGAAAGTATTGGAGGTCTGTCAAGAGCTAGCAGATTATAGGGTGGAGATTTCACAGGTGGAGTGTACCAATAAAGAACAGGCTGGAAAACTGCTTAACATTACAAATCTAGGGAAAATAAAAGCAGATTGCCAGCCACAATCTATGATGATGGAAACAAGAAGGATAATATAAGAGATCACACTGGAAGTTACTGAGGATGACATTTAAAAAGTACAGGTGGGGAACAGGTCACAGGTGTGATTCATTTAGTGGTTAATTAGTAGAAGGGGGGAGATAATAACAAGCAGTCCACAGCTGTGCAAATAGCATTTAGAGGAAGTGCTTTACCTGGCAAGGGTAAAGTGTGGTCTCAGATGGTTTGGACTAAACCACCCTTTGAGATGTTATAAGTGCCACAAGTTTGAACATGTGGTAAATGTATGTAGAGGAAACATAAAAGTGGGCAGATGTGGAGAGGAGCATTTGTACGAAAGCTGTGCAGAAGTAGAGCTAACACGTAGCAGCTGTGGGGATAAGCACAATACAGCTTCTGGAGCATATGTGGTAGCTAAACAAGCTAGGGAGCTGCAAAGGACAAGGTATCTTCTGCAGAAGCTGCTAAAAGGCATTCAGAATGACAGCTGGGAAAGGAGGCAAAAACCAATAAGGTGAAGGTACTATTGCTACAAAATAGCATGTAATCTAAGAGAAAGGGGGAGACATTTTGTTTGTACAGAGAAATTTGAAGCATTTATAATAAATTGCACTTCACAAGCAGGAAAGAGAATGGAAAAAACTAAAGATGACAATGAAAGCAGCAAAAAAAAGTATGGCATGTTAGTAATTTGGCAACAGAGCGCATCTATGCAATTTTGAGTGAGGACAATACTGCGGTATAACAAATATGGTCCAAAAAACAATTTGTTTGAATGCGGGAAGCCTAATAGCCCATGATCAGGAACTAAAGAAGATTATTTTTGAAATGGAGGTCAAACCTTATACTGTGTGGAAGGGTGATTAACAGAAAAGCTGTTTAAAGTCCCATGATATAATACAGTCAGATATGATAGAGAAATATGAAGGGGAGTGGGGGCATGTACACTTATAAAGGAAAATCTATGTTGACATTAATGTAAAGAAGCAGAGTTTTTGAGCATATTGTTGAGATTCCAATGCAGAATAAAAATACTTCTGTATGGATCTGTGATGTCTATAACCCCTGTAAAGATTTGGAGAGTTCAAAATTAAAAGGGTCCATATGTTATATGTGGAGATTTGAATAGCTGGAATGAGGAAGTGAGAAATTTGACAGCAACAGCAAATGTTTGGAACAGTTTGTTGATTAGCATTATCTGGTGATACTAATTAACCAATTAAGTTTAACTCTGGTGCTGGTTCCTTTTCCTGTTTGGATCTGGGAATTGCAACAAGCAATATAGTAATAAATGTAGTTGGGAAATTTACAAGGAAGAGGGACTGAAGTGATCATGGCACTTGTTATATGGCAAGGAAAGGGTGATGTTGAAGACATTGGAGGAACTCCTATTTGGAATTTTAAAAGGGCTGATTGGGAGGTTTTTTCAGGAGTAAGTGTGATCATTATTTGAGCAACAAGTGTATAAGGGATAATGTGGAGCAGGGGTCCCCAAACTTTTTACTTCATGTGCCCCCCACCGCGATTGGGAGCAGGGGCCAGAAGCAGGAGGGCCATGGCATGGTGCGGAGCCACAGACTGAGAGGCTGGAGGCAGGGCTGAGGCTGGGAGCAGAGCCACGGCCGAGCCAAGAGCCTCGGGGCTGCAGTTGGGGATGGGTCTGTGGCCGGAGGATGAAGCTGGGGCCCCTGGCAGGGCTCGGGGATGGGGCCAGGAGTGGAGAACTAGGAACCGGCCAGGACTGCAGCTGGGGGTGAGGCCGGGAGTGGAGCTGCAGCCAGGGCACAGGGCCATGGTTGGGAGCGGAGTCGGGGCCGGAGTAGAGCTGGGGGCAGAGCAGGTCTGGGTCGCACTCCCTCCCCACTCCCATGGGGGCTGGCCTGGGCCCTGCTGCATCCCCTCAGGGGGGCACACCCCTCAGTTTAGGGACCATTGATATAGAGGAATTTAGTGATAATTTTAATAAAGGGAATTATGGCAGCAGCCAAAGTAGCTATTTGTAAGATATCGACTTGCCCTAATATCAGAAACCTGGTTCCATAGTGGATTGAAGAATGTGAGACTGCAATTAAAAAAGGAAAAGCTACAACCACCCCGAACAGTGAGGACTTCATGAAATACAAAAGCAACAAGGCAGTGGAACCAAAGAGTTAAGAGGACTAGAAAAGCAAGTTGAAAGAAATATTGTGGGGAAATAAGTCAAGATACCAAGGTTTTAGAGCAAGTTAAGAGAATGAATGGAACATGGATCAATAACAATTTTATCCCTGGTCTTATTTAAGAAAATATCAGTTCAAATCCAAGAAAAAGCAAAAATCCTAGCAAAGGTGTTCTGGAAAGTTAGTAATGATGAGAATCAAAGTCCAGGTTTTTTCTGGTGGGATAGAAGGAGGGAAGGAATTCCATTGAAGAAAATTGTGAGAGCCTAAATGGTTGGGGAAAGAGTAATGTACTGAATGCAAACTTTAGTATGCAGGGACTCAAAAATGCCACAGATAAGTGAAATCACAGCCCCAGGTAAAGAATATATGTAAATAATGATTAAATACCTACCTGAAGGGGGGTTTAAATGAGAGGCTTGTTGTGTACCTGGAAAAATGAAATCCTAAATAATATGCAGTGTGGCTTTAGGATGGGGAGACTATTGTAAGATTAGAAACAGAAATACAAAACCGCGTGAGGAACAAAGTGTATGGTGACTCTTGCTGTGGACACTGAAAAAGCAGAGGGTATGTTATGGAGAGAGGTTTATTTTGTAGGTTGGCCATGATAAGGATAAAAAGAATGTTCTATTGGATAAGAGATTTTTTTTTTTTTGAGTGAGAAGACCATACAGGTAAGAGCAGGGAAAGTCTTTTTGAGTATCTATAGGATTGCCAGTGGCACTCTACAGGGGAGTATTATCAGTCCTACCTTGCTTAACATTATGATACATGATCTTCCAAAAGTGTAAGGGCACAAATAGGCATAACCTTATTTGCGGATGATTGTGCTATATGGGTTAAAGACAGGAGAATTAGAGTGGCTTGAGAGAGTCTCCATGAAGTGCTCATGGGGGTCGCAGACTGGGGAGATGCTTGTGGTTTTAAACTTTTGATTGCTTTTCTTCACTAGAAAAAAATTGGAGTGTAGTTTATACCTTTGTGGAGAACGTGTGTGTGGTTAAGTGTTAAGTTTATTATCAGACAGTACACCCAGAAATTTATCTGGAAGAGCCATATAGAAAATCTCTCAAACAAATATAAAAGGTAGGATTAATCTACTTCAGTGGTTCTCAAACTGTGGGTCGGGACCCCAAAGTGGATCACGACCCCATTTTTATGGGGTTGCCTGGGCTGGCTTAGATTTGCTGGAGCTCGAGGCCAGAGCCAAAGACCAAGCCCCACTGCCCAGGGCCAAAGCCCGAGGTCTGCAGCCCTGGGTGGTGGGACTCGGGTTACAGGCCCCCTGCCTGGGGCTAAAGCCCTTGGGCTTTGACTTTGCCCCCCCAACCTGGAGTGGCAGGGCTTGGGTGGGCTCAGGCTTCAGTCCCCCTGCCTGGGGTCGTGTAGTAATTTTTGTCAGAAGGGGGTTGTGATGCAGTGAAGTTTGAGAACTCCTGATTCTACTTAGAAGTATTGCTGGGATTAATTGGGGGGCAGATTGGAAAGTGCTGATGATGCTATACAGTGCATTAGTAAAATCAGTCATAAATTATGGGTGTCAAGCCTTTAGTTATTCATTTTAGGGACCGAATGGCTAGGCAGCAGTTCTGCGGAAAAGGACCTAGGGGTGACAGTGGACGAGAAGCTGGATATGAGTCAACAGTGTGCCCTTGTTGCCAAGAAGGCCAATGGCATTTTGGGATGTATAAGTAGGGGCATAGCCAGCAGATCGAGGGATGTGATCGTTCCCCTCTATTCGACACTGGTGAGGCCTCATCTGGAGTACTGTGTCCAGTTTTGGGCCCCACACTACAAGAAGGATGTGGATAAATTGGAGAGAGTCCAGCGAAGGGCAACAAAAATGATTAGGGGTCTAGAGCACATGACTTATGAGGAGAGGCTGAGGGAGCTGGGATTGTTTAGTCTGCAGAAGAGAAGAATGAGGGGGGATTTGATAGCTGCTTTCAACTACCTGAAAGGGGGTTCCAAAGAGGATGGCTCTAGACTGTTCTCAATGGTAGCAGATGACAGAACGAGGAGTAATGGTCTCAAGTTGCAATGGGGGAGGTTTAGATTGGATATTAGGAAAAACTTTTTCACTAAGAGGGTGGTGAAACACTGGAATGCGTTACCTAGGGAGGTGGTAGAATCTCCTTCCTTAGAGGTTTTTAAGGTCAGGCTTGACAAAGCCCTGGCTGGGATGATTTAACTGGGAATTGGTCCTGCTTCGAGCAAGGGGTTGGACTAGATGACCTTCTGGGGTCCCTTCCAACCCTGATATTCTATGATTCTATGATTCATCCAGATCAGAGCTTAAAAAGTTAGTCAGTTCTAGCTCAAGCACTATGAATTGCATGTGATTCATGTCTTATGATGCCACAGTATATAATGCACGTCGCTACTGGGAAGTGCCTGTACATCTAAGAATGAAATTGTTAGATTTGACGTTCTGGGCTGAAATTAAGGGAAAATGGTACCAATAAGAACACTGGACAAGTACATGAGGAATGTTGGAATTAAGCAGATTAATTGTAGTCTGACCCAATATGTTGCCTCATGCTCTTAAAGTTAAAATTTGGGTAAAAGTTAAGTGAAAAGGAAGAACTAGAAGAATTTAAAATCTTTAGTTATGGTGCAGTACATTATACCTGGAAAACAGTCTCTTTGGATGTGGATTTAGAATTACATAATAAAATAACAGGGGAAAGAGTCATCCTCTGACAGACAGTTTGAATTTCTGGATGGTAAATGGAGTCACCATTGAATATATAATGACACGTCTAACGATGAAAAAACCGATGGAGTGGCATCAGCCTTTTGCATCCCTGAGATTGGAGTTAACCCTTCAGCTACTCCAAAAAGGGAGAAGTGCCAGAGGTTCCATGAAGTCCACTAGGCACTTCACTATCCCTATTGAACTTACATGGACGGTGCTCAGATGCTGCAGTGATGGGCAGCAGTATAAAATACCTCCAAGGCTGTGACTGAAAGAGATGACCCTAGGTGATTCCCTTTTATTGGGACAGGAATCACTTGCCAAGGGTTTTCTAGCAGCTTGGGCACTGGACCAGTGTATAAGAAACCAGGGATAGCCAGATCCTTCCTCACATACCCTGCCATGTTTCCCAGTTCCCCATCTGTAAATTGGAAGGATGCTTCCCTAGCTGACAAGAGAGCTGGGAGGACAAGCGTCACCCATGGTTGTGAGGTGCTCAGCTACTACAGGCCAGGCAGCACCCAGGTTTTTGTGGGCCTGGGCAAAGTCTGAAATTGAGGATCCTGCCCAACCTTTCAAGAAAATTACCACTCAGGGAGGCCTTTAGGGACCAGGGGTTTGGAGAGCGAGTCCGACCCATACTCACCCTGCAGCAGCAGCTGGTATCCTGCAGGGCTGAGCCCAGCCCTCTGTTCTGGGAGGTGTAACCTGGCAGATGGCAGTGCAGCACCCCTTGGGCCAACCCTTAGAGGAGAGGAAAGTGATCAGGAACAGTCAGCATGGATTCACCAAGGGCAAGTCATGCCTGACTAATCTAATTGCCTTCTATGACGAGATAACTGGCTCTGTGGATGAGGGGAAAGTGGTGGACGTGTTGTTCCTTGACTTTAGCAAAGCTTTTGACACAGTCTCCCACAGTATTCTTGCCAGTAAGTTAAAGAAGTATGGGCTGGATGAATGGAATATAAGGTGGATAGAAAGCTGGCTAGATTGTCGGGCTCAACGGGTAGTGATCAATGGCTCCATGTCTAGTTGGCAGCCGCTATCAAGTGGAGTGCCACAAGGGTCAGTCCTGGGGCTGGTTTTGTTCAATATCTTCATAAATGATCTGGAGGATGGTGTGGATTGCACCCTCAGCAAGTTTGCAGATGACACTAAACTGGGAGGAGAGGTAGATACGCTGGAGGGTAGGGATAGGATACAGAGGGCCCTAGACAAATTAGAGGATTGGGCCAAAAGAAATCTGAGGTTCAACAAGGACAAGTGCAGAGACCTGCACTTAGGACGGAAGAATCCCATGCACCGCTACAGACGAGGGACTGAATGGCTCGGCAGCAGTTCTGCAGAAAAGGACCTAGGGGTTACAGTGGACGAGAAGCTTGGATATGAGTCAACAGTGTGCCCTTGTTGCCAAGAAGGCCAATGGCATTTTGGGATGTATACGTAGGGGCATTGCCAGCAGATCGAGGGACGTGATCGTTCCCCTCTATTCGACATTGGTGAGGCCTCATCTGGAGTACTGTGTCCAGTTTTGGGCCCCACACTACAAGAAGGATGTGGAAAAATTGGAAAGCGTCCAGCGGAGGGCAACAAAAATGATTAGGGGACTGGAACACATGACTTATGAGGAGAGGCTGAGGGAACTGGGATTGTTTAGTCTGTGGAAGAGAAGAATGAGGGGGGATTTGATAGCTGCTTTCAACTACCTGAAAGGGGGTTCCAAAGAGGATGGATCTAGACTGTTCTCAGTGGTAGCTGATGACAGAACAAGGAGTAATGGTCTCAAGTTGCAGTGGGGGAGGTTTAGATTGGATATTAGGAAAAACTTTCCCACTAGGAGGGTGGTGAAACACTGGAATGCGTTACTTAGGGAGGTGGTGGAATCTCCTTCCTCATATATTTTTAAGGTCAGGCTTGACAAAGCCCTGGCTGGGATGATTTAGTTGGGGATCAGCCCTGCTTTGAGCAGGGGATTGGACTAGATGACCTCCTGAGGTCCCTTCCAACCCTGATATTCTATGAACCCTAAGTGGCACTATGACCCTGTGTGCCAGGCTGCAATGCCATTCAGTTTGTGGGGCCCTGTCACATGGGACAAACTGCCCCTTTTGCTCCCTGCAGGTGGTCCCACGACAGGCCATTAAAGTATCTAGATACGCCAACTGCCCACAGGACCAAGCAGAGGGAGGAGAGCCTGGCAGAGGTGTCTTCACCACAACCCTTAGCAGGAACCTCCAAAACCTGCTTGTCCTCCATTTTATATCTCCGCAGGGGTAGGGCAACTTCTGCAGCATGTGGAAGCCAGCCTTCAGGGAGATGGTGCTACTGAGGTGTTATTAGTCAAACGAGTGACATGTACAAAGAGGAAAGATAAATAACATCAGGATAAGGTAACAGGAAAAAGCTAGGAATGTCATTCCACAGTTCCTCCTAAGATTGTTAATTGGCAGAGGGGTGGGGTGAGGGGTCAGGGCAGGAACAGCAGTGGGGCTGAGGGTCAGGCATGAGGGGCACCAGCAGACATGTGTGGGGTCTTAGGACTGTGAATCAGAACGGAGGGGCACTGGCAGGGCTTCTGGGAAGAGCTTGTTGGGAATATTTTGATGAAACATTGCTTTTGGTGGGAAAATGCTGATTTGCCGAAACCAAAATGTTTGGCAATTTTAGTGAGACTTTCAGCAGGAAAGGGTTCTCTGAGCCAGGATGGAATTGCTGGGCAAAACCAGAGAAAGCGAGTGTGAACATGAACAGCCCTGGTGGGCAGGGCATGCGCCTGAGACATGGACGTCTGATCAAATTTTTGCCTTATTCAAACCAGGGACTTCACGTGCATTCAAGATGAGTTTCCCAATCCCCAGGTGATTCTGCAGTGTATCTCTCCTGTGGAAGCATAGCTACTTAAACATTTATTGGAGAAAGAGGATGATGCAGGTTCAAATTCTATCTAAGTGTCCAGGTTAGGGTTATGCAAGGAGGAGAAGTAGTTTTTTTTCTTGTTCTTGGCTGACAAAATTTTGCAAGGTCTTCAGTCTGATGCAGAAGGGGAACATTTTGGAAATTCTGAAACGTAAGTCCCACTGAGTGGCCAGGGGGAGCCCTGGTTTGGAAGCTCAGCAAATGTCATAACTGAGGTGCATGAGTGTTGTTTGTCTGTGTGAGGGGGAGCATGTCCAGGGGCTGGGAGGCAGTGTTCAGGATCCTGACACACGGAAGAAAGGTAAACAGCAGGATACGGACCCTGGACTTCAGGAAAGCAGACTTTGACTCCCTCAGGGAGCAGATGGTAAGATCCCCTGGGGGACTAACATGAAGGGGAAAGGAGTCCAGGAGAGCTGGCTGTATTTCAAGGAATCCCTGTTGAGCTTACAGGGACAAACCATCCCGATGAGTCGAAAGAATAGTAAATATGGCAGGCGACCAGCTTGGCTTAATGGCGCAATCCTAGCGGATCTTAAACATAAAAAAGAAGCTTACAAGAAGTGGAAGGTTGGACATATGACCAGGGAAGAGTATAAAAATATTGCTTGGGCATGTAGGAATGAAATCAGGAGGGCCAAATCGCACCTGGAGCTGCAGCTAGCAAGAGATGTCAAGAGTAACAAGGGTTTCTTCAGGTATGTTGGCAACAAGAAGAAAGCCAAGGAAAGTGTGGGCCCCTTACTGAATGAGGGAGGCAACCTAGTGACAGAGGATGTGGAAAAAGCTAATATGCTCAATGCTTTTTTTGCCTCTGTCTTCACTAACAAGGACAGCTCCGAGACTGCTGCGCTGGGCATCGCAACATGGGGAGTAGCTGGCCAGCCCTCTGTGGAGAAAGAGGTGGTTAGGGACTATTTAGAAAAGCTGGACGTGCACAAGTCCATGGGGCCGGACGAGTTGCATCCGAGAGTGCTAAAGGAATTGGCGGATGTGATTGCAGAGCCATTGGCCATTTTCTGTGAAAACTCGTGGCGAACGGGGGAAGTCCCAGATGACTGGAAAAAGGCTAATGTAGTGCCAATCTTTAAAAAAGGGAAGAAGGAGGATCCTGGGAACTACAGGCCAGTCAGCCTCACCTCAGTCCCCGGAAAACTCATGGAGCAGGTCCTCAAGGAATCAATCCTGAAGCACTTAGACGAGAGTAAAGTGATCAGGAACAGTCAGCATGGATTCACCAAGGGAAGGTCATGCCTGACTAATCTAATCGCCTTCTATGATGAGATTACTGATTCTGTGGATGAAGGGAAAGCAGTGGATGTATTGTTTCTTGACTTTAGCAAAGCTTTTGACACGGTCTCCCACAGTATTCTTGTCAGCAAGTTAAAGAAGTATGGGCTGGATGAATGTACTATAAGGTGGGTAGAAAGTTGGCTAGATTGTCTGGCTCAACGGGTAGTGATCAATGGCTCCATGTCTAGTTGGCAGCCGGTGTCAAGTGGAGTGCCCCAGGGGTCGGTCCTGGGGCCGGTTTTGTTCAATATCTTCATAAATGATCTGGAGGATGGTGTGGATTGCACTCTCAGCAAATTTGCGTATGATACTAAACTGGGAGGAGTGGTAGATAGGTTACAGAGGGACCTGGACAAATTGGAGGATTGGGCCAAAAGAAACCTGATGAGGTTCAATAAGGATAAATGCAGGGTCCTGCACTTAGGACGGAAGAACCCAATGCACAGCTACAGACTAGGGACCCAATGGCTAGGCAGCAGTTCTGCGGAAAAGGACCTAGGGGTGACAGTGGACGAGAAGCTGGATATGAGTCAGCAGTGTGCCCTTGTTGCCAAGAAGGCCAATGGCATTTTGGGATGTATAAGTAGGGGCATAGCGAGCAGATCGAGGGACGTGATCGTTCCCTTCTATTCGACATTGGTGAGGCCTCATCTGGAGTACTGTGTCCAGTTTTGGGCCCCACACTACAAGAAGGATGTGGAGAAATTGGAGAGAGTCCAGCGCAGGGCAACAAAAATGATTAGGGGTCTGGAACACATGAGTTATGAGGAGAGGCTGAGGGAACTGGGATTGTTTAGTCTGCGGAAGAGAAGAATGAGGGGGGATTTGATAGCTGCTTTCAACTACCTGAGAGATGGTTCCAGAGAAGATGGTTCTAGACTATTCTCAGTGGTAGAAGATGACAGGACAAGGAGTAATGGTCTCAAGTTGCAGTTGGGGAGATTTCGGTTGGATATTAGGAAAAACTTTTTCACTAGGAGGGTGGTGAAACACTGGAATGCGTTACCTAGGGAGGTGGTAGAATCTCCTTCCTTAGAAGTTTTTAAGGTCAGGCTTGACAAAGCCCTGGCTGGGATGATTTAATTGGGGATCGGTCCTGCTTTGAGCAGGGGGTTGGACTAGATGACCTCCTGAGGTCCCTTCCAACCCTGATATTCTATGATTCTATGGAATAGCAGGGGTGTCGCAGCTCAGGATTGAGGGGCATGGATACAGCTGCACAAGGATAGAGGTGGAATGGCAGTCTTGCTGTGTGGCAAGATGGAGCTGGGGGGGGGGGGGAGACAGGAGCATGGAAGGGCATTAGGAGAGCACAGTGCATGTGGGCACAGTAGAATGGAATAGTAGGAGGGCTGCATGATGCTATAGGGGCATATTAATAGAACTGTGTGTGCGTATGGAGGGGGGAGCTCAGAGCTGAGGATAGCAGGGGCTGCGGGGTGGGATGAATGCACATTTCAAGTGACAGTGATGGTCTGCCGCTCCCTTCCATCACTGGCACAAATGCGGCTGGTGGAGCACGTGTCATGTCCAGAGCCAGCGAACTCCTGACTGGATGAGTCTGTGGAGGGGATGTGGAGTCTCCTGTGGAAGATGACAGCCTTGCCTGTCCCCATGCTGTTGGGGAGGATCTGGGTTGTGTGTGTACCTCTTTAAGATCCTCTTTCCCCAGGAGGAGGTAGCTACCAGCTGCTGTTTGACCTCTCACCTTTTTCACGTCCAAACACAATATTTGTAGTGACCTTGGACCACCTCATGTTCGGAAGCTGGGTTGAGTCCACAATGGGAAAAACAACTTTAAAATAGCAATCAGCCACTCTTCCTCCTGCCCTTCCTTCCCTAGCTGCCTTTTATGACTTTCCCACTATACTAGGCTCTCCCGCTGGACCTGGGCAATCCTAATCCCTGGTGACCATTGGCTCTCCAGGGCTGGATCACAACAGCCATCTGTCTAGCCGGGAATAGAGCTAATTGAAACATTTCCCCTGAAACAGTTTGGGAAACGCCATTTCAACAACGTGGCCTTATTTTGCAAAATTGTATCAATTTTGATGTCGTCTTGTTTTGGAAAGGAAATTGGGGGGGGGGAAGTTTAGAAAGTTCCATTTTTTGGAATGCAAAGTTTCCATTTTTTTTCAGAATGATTTTTGTGTGTAGAATTTTACTTCTTTATAAAAATCATTTTAAAAAATTCAGCATGGGCAATATCTAAACATGTTTTCAATTTATTGAAATGACATGTTTATATGGACCCCATATAGAATCCTAGAATCTCAGGGTTGGAAGGGACCTCAGGAGGTCGTCTAGTCCAACCCCCTGTTCAAAGCAGGACCAAGCCCCAACCAAACTAAATATGATTCTCTCCCCCCGCCCCCCCCACAGCATTTCATTTTATGGAGAGAAAAAAAATCAGAATTTTGACTCCTCATCCCAGTTGGGGATGAACAAACTCAAAATCTAAAATATTTTTTGCTGGATGGGAAATCAATTTTCCAACCAGCTCCAGCTGGGAATCCAGTGGCCAGTGCCAGCTTTCTCAGAGAAAGGTGCAAGTGCCTTACTGTAGTAACCCACCCCAGTTGATGGTTATTCATAGCCTCAGGAAGTAAGTGACCGATATGTCTTGAAGCATGAGGGTTCATATCCCTGGTACATTTTCAGCCTATCATAACAATGGATGTTTCCATATAAATATCTGTCCTAAGGTCTTTGCTGCATGCAATATCATGTGGCAAGGCGTTCCACAGGGTAATCACATGTGTTACAAAACAATCTTTTGGTCTGTTTCTCCTTATTTTCTCTTAGTATCCTTTTAGAATGACAGCTTGTCCAAATGGGAATGAATGAGGTTCAGCTGTGATCATAACATAGGCCAATGGATGATCTCTCCCCAGGAACCCCTCATAGGAGAGGTTGTAACGAACCCCAAATTTGTCTCTCTCCCACCAGTCCTATTCACCTCCTCTTTTTTTCCCATTGTTGCTGTATTTTTGACTTCTATCTCCCACTCCCCCATATTCACACCCAGAAGCGCTGACCCAGAACAGCCACAGATTCCTATGGATGGTAGAGTGAAGCAGGGCTAGAGGAGGCTTTTGCCCCATGTTGGGTTGTCAGCAGCTGACATGACAGTGAGCCATGTATCACAGTTCCTTGCCATGCCAGTGTCTGTCTCCTTGGCCTGATTCCCTCCAGACCAGCTGAGGCCAGGAGTCATTGCCATAGGAATAACAGGAAGTGCTGGTAGGAGGAAAGACCAAAGAACACTCTTAATGTCTTCTGCAGGCTTTGTGTTTTTCCCCCCTTATCGCTGCAAAGGGATTGTCCCTTCCTGCTACCCATCCCTGGTGGAGCCTCAGTCAAGCAGGACGTGTGGGCATGAAGGGACATGCAGTGTAAGGCACAGCCACTCCTCTATCATGGCTGCACACAGCCCGGTCCGGCCCTCACATGACGGCATGGGCTTCCCCGAGCACCCTGTCACACAGACAGCTGGGCGTGCACATGTCCAGCTGCAGGGGCCTGCATTCATACCTATATACAAAATCTCACACCCCCATAGTGGACACACTCTGTTCCACGCATGTGCGTGCACACGCATGTGCGTGCACACGCATGTGCACGCACACATGTACACTGAATGTGTGCACACAGCCCAACATGGCAGACACACACAGACTTTCTTATGGGCATACATATTCTCTTGAATGCCTGCCCATCCAGCACCGTAATGCTACACGTTTACCTTGTAGTCATACACACACGTAGCAGCCACCCTCCCGCTTGCTCTGTCTCGCACACAATCAAGCAGACACATACTTACAAAAATACCCCCTAGCTCTTGTATGGCACTTTTCATCAGTAAATCTCAAAGCGCTTTACCAAGGCAGTCAGTATTATCCCCATTTTACAGAGGGGGAAACTGAAGCACAGAGCAGGCAGGTCATTTGGCCAAGTGAACGCAGCAGGTGAGGGGCAGAGTTGGGAATAGACTGTGTGCACACACTCCCTCCCCTTCCCCCCATACATACATGCCTCTCTCTCTGTGTCTCCCCCATCCCCTGCCTCCACTTTCATTCCCTCCTGAGCTGCCAGTCACACCCCCTCTCAGTTAAACTGTTCACTCTTTATTATTAATATACATTTATGAAAAAATTCTCACAGGTACAAAAGTTCACGTTTATAAAATCTCTGTAGAAAGATTTTCATCTTTCCCCCACCCCTCCTCAACCACAGACACTTAGCATGGCAAAGGACAGCTGCTGGGAGAGGGGCAAATAGAAGGAAGAGAGCCCCAGCTAAGCAGAGCACACCAGTCCAGCTCAAACACCATGTGGGATGTGATTTTTGTGAAAGCCTCATTTCTCCAGCTCCGCCCACAGCTTCCCCATTGTCTGCTGCAAGATGGTGGCAGGACTGGGATATCCCAGCTCTGAGGATTTGCTCTGCTGATCCCTCATACGCATCACAAGCAGAGGCCCAATGAAGGTCTGGCAAAAGAGAGGGCTGGTCTACAGTACAATGGCTCTGTATAGCTATACTGGCACAGCTTCCTTGTGGAGACCTGGCACATACTAGGAAAAAGAGTTGTGCCGACATAGGAACACCACCTCCCTGAATGTCATAAGCTAAACTGGCAAATGAGCTCTCTTGCTGGTTCAGGCTGAGTCTATACAGGAGTGGGGTGGGGGGATTTGAAGGCATAGTTATGTCAGTGAGGGGTGTGATTTTTTTTTTTTTTTCCCCACACTCCTAGCCAACACTGCTATGCTGGCAAAATTTTGTAGTGTAGACTTCGCTCAGGGTTCCCTCCGAACACAGCTGGTGGAAAAATGCTCAACAAATTTTTGGAGGGGGAATTCAAAATTTTCAATTTCATTTTCATTCCATGGGTTTCAATTTTTTTTGGCAAAATTTTTAATATAAAATGTTTGGTTTTGAAAATCTTTTTTTCCCTTTTTACTCCCTTCCCCCCTGTTTTCCCTCCTTGTCTGTCTTCTTTTCCCACTGAAGAAATGTGGGAGGGAAAAGAGGGGAAAGGGAGGGATAAAAAGGAAAAATAAAATAAAAATTCAACTCTTGGTTTTTTGAGAACAATGCAAAATTTTGAAATAAAATACATTTTTGTAGAAAGTGTTTGGTTCTAAAAATGTTCTTGGTTTTGATTTCTTTCCTCCTTTAAAAAAAACAAAAAACTTTCCCCTTGTTTTTCCTCCTTTTCCCACTGAAAAAGAGGAAGAACAAAGCAAAAAGGATAAAAGAAGGAAAAACTTTTAAAATGTCTATTATTGGATTTCTTTGAGAATAGAAAATTTTGAAAAAAAATATATAAAATTTGTAGAGCAATTTAGGGGTTTGAAAATGTTCATTTCTTCTGTGTGTGGGTTTTCAGGTTTTTTTCTCTCCCTTTTTTGATTTTTGCCACTGAAAAATTGAGGGAAAAGAGGAGGAAAAAAGAAAACACCTGAAATCAAAATGGTCATTAAACCTGAAAACAAGACGACAAGAAATAAACAGATGAAAAATATTTCTTTTTGAAACAAAGGCCATTTTTAGGGTGCAAAAGGTTTGTTAAAAATAAGACACCACATTTGTCCCTAAGGTATGCCAGCAATTGCCTCCGTGGTGAGGGTCTTGACTCTCTAGTGCTGTAATGTGGCTAAGACATCAAAGACTGTCCTTGACACCGGGCATTGGGGCCTAGGCCCATTTAGAATTCAAGAGGTGTGGGGAAAAAAAATATCCTTTGTGTTCTGGCTTAGCCGATTCTGCATTTGGACTGGAGGAGCCCTCAGACACAGCAGCTAGGGAATGACAGCAGCAGGCATGCAAAGGGCTGGGAGCTGCTCCTTCCCTCAGCCAGGGTCTGATTCTCTGAGCTTGGCACTCATTAAATCACACACACACACAATGTACTGTACCTAAATGCAATGAACACACAAGAAAAAAATGACACTCAAGGTGCAGGTCTACTCTGGAAAGGTGAGGCTGTGTCACATGCTCAGTTTATAAGCTCTTCTGACTGCCAGCTCTGTAAGCTCAGCCTCTCTAAGATCTAAGAGTCAAGCTGGGGTCTTTTCATTTTCCTTGCCCTCACTCCAGAGTTCATCCACTGGGTCCCTCAATCTCTTCTTGGATCAATGGGCGCTCTCCAGGATTCTCTGCTCCATGTTCCCCCTCTGGATCTCTTTTATTGTCCATCTCAGCCTCCTTTCATCCTTGTACCTTTCATCTGTCCCGCATGACTTGTTGGCTTCTGTTTCTTTGGGACCCATTCCCCCTTCTTCTGAAACTTTGCTAGTCCTGCGAGGAGGTCCTACCCTTCCCTCAGAAGCCACATGGACTGGCTTCTTCACATGTCTGGGAAGTGGGGAAGATCCTGTGGGCCATATTATGCCCTCAATGACGTCTGTGCCACCCCCACTGCCATCAAGGTTTACTAAACATGGGTTCAATTCCCTCCTCTACAAGTTGAGCCCTCTTTGATGTTAGGCAAATCACTTAAACTTCTGATGCCTTAGCTTCCCACCCATAGTACTTCCTAGCCTGACGGGGATGATGTGAAGTATGTTAAAGATTGTGAGGTTTTCAGGTACTACAGTAAAAGGGGCAGATAAGTATCTAACCACAGAGAAGTATAAGCAATACCTGCTCAACTTGGGGCTCTGTCCCCCTCTGGTGGTGACTAGGCTAACTAGAGTTTGATGGGGCTGCTATAAATGGGGTGGCTAAGTGAGCTGGAAGGAGATGATCCAGAGTTCTGTGATTTGACCCCCACTACCAACCAACCACCCACCCAGGCGTGTGTGCATTACCAAAGTAAGTTAATAATTCCTTTGTGGAGCGGAATCCATTGTGTACTGACTTTGCATAGCCAAAGTTTATTGTAGCAACTAAAGTTGGCTGATTAGATGCACCTAGGGGACAGATCTGCTGAGTCAGAAGGTGTCATTCTCCCATTGTCATTTTCCAGAGTAGAAGTGCATTTTTTTAAGACGTGTAGGAAATCCATTAAGGGGGCTTAAGGCTAGGGGAGGGCAAATGATTCTGATGAGCAAACTGCTACATTACCTATGTGCTCTTGACAGCTAGACGACAGGAGTCTGTGTGGGCCCGGGTTTATGTGTGAATGAGAATGGAATGTAAATGTACCCTGTGATTAAAGGCTTCTCATTTCTTAGCCCTGTTTGGATCAGCTGCAGAGATTTCTGCGAGCCACATAAAAACCAACTCCTTAAAGGGATCTGTCCCACACGGACAGATTTTTTGCCTCCTTACTTTCCGGTGGTGGCGAGACCGAAGGACATAAGCTGGAAAGCTGTGGTGGCATTTGGCATTGGGTTTGGTCCTGGTTCTCTGCAAAAATAAAAAATATACAAGTCTCAAAATATATTAGCTATACATCAGAGCACAGAGAGTTCTCTAAGACATGGTTATAGAAGGTTGCTCTTCCGCTGGGAACATTGGCGATAGCGTCCTTTATTTGCGTCGTCCCACAAAATGCCAGAGGCACATCTAAATCCTTCCGAAAGAAAAGTTACATCCAACTTCACCAGTGGCAGCTGACGTTGGGAGGAGCTCATCCCAAAAATGAGCCGTTGTTCCCAAATGCTCTTGGTCGCATTGATCCAGTTCTCAGATAAGTTATTGGGGAGTGCCTGTGTGTGCTGGGGTTAGTGTGGCAGGAGCTGGGCATTGTGGGTTCTATCCACGCCTATGCCCATGTGGCCTTAGGAAAGTCATGCCAATCGCTCAGTACCTCAGTTTCCGCATCTGTAATGCCAGGCTAATAACCACTTACCTTGAGCATCTGGCATTAGCTCCCCAACCCACCCCTCAGCAGTGGGTATGTGGACACAGATGGACTAAGCAGAGCGGTTGCTAGGGCAGAGCAGCTGGTCTCTCCCTTTCTTTTTAAAAGCATGTTTGTTTTTCAATCTGCAATTTTAATGTCCACGATGGGAAGAAATAGAGCGCTCCAGCTAGACCTACCTGGGTAGCACCCAGTAGAGAGTAGCCCCTTTTGGGCACCACTTGCACTGTCATAGCACTTTATAACCTGACCGGCAGCACCACCTACTGTTCCAGCCCTGAGACTGCACCATAATCCTCCCCTGGGGCATAGCTTTCTAGTCCAGTCCTAGACCCTGCTGATGTCCCTCAGTATTCGCCTGCAGCCCCCCTGCTATCCCAGCTTCCCCACACCCCTCACCAACACCCCTTAATCCCAACTGCACCCTGCCTGCTATTCTAGTGCTGTGGGCTTCCTGCACATCTCTGCAAATCCCCTTCTATCCTGACCTATAGTCCCCCCGCTATTCCGCTCCTGGGCTTCCCATTCCCACACTGCTCTGGTGATGCCCATCGGGCCCGACCTGCAGCCCTCTGCTGTCCCAGCACTGGTCTCCCCACAGACCTCAGCTTTGCTGATACCTCTCATCCACAGTTCTGTTAATGTGCCTCAATCCCAACTCACAGCCCCCTTGCTGTCCCAGTCTTAGGCTCCCCCACCAGTTCTGCTGACACCCTTCAGTCCTAACCTACAGCCTCCCCGTTACTCCATCTCGCACTTCCCCCTCAGGTTTGCCAGTACACTCACCCTTTCCCTGACCCCTAGTCTTGAGCAACAGACCAAGTTCAAACTCCCTGACCTATTGACTTCTCGACTTCATCTAGAGAACCGTGCATGGGCAGATCTCCCTCAACACCAACGGCCATCCAGCCAAGGACCAACTAGAAAACAGCAGACCCTTGTTCTGGCGTCTCCTCCAACTGTACAATGGTACGTCTCAGTGGTGGGGCCATTCCTCAGAGTTAAACCTGCCTCTCTGGCCTTCAGAGATGCCATGCCTCAGGACTCTCAGTAGTACCTCAACCCTGGATACCACAGTGCCCATGGCCACAGGCCCCACAGCCACACACAGAACTGATGAGCTATAAGCTGTCCAACCCTGGAGAGCTACAGCTGTGGCAAATCCACTTGACGTCTGCCATATATATTCCCTCCCCCACCCAACTCCTTGTTTTAGGCTTGTAGGCAGATGTGGTACAAGAGCTGGCACGGAAGGGGATGCATGTGTGGGGGTGGATGTTGTGTATGAGTGTGCAGGACATGGTGAAGAGGAGAACTGGCGACTGACTTGAGTGGTGGCAGCCCATCCGTGTTGCGAGTGGTGCTGGGCCTTGGCTCATTGGCTGTCTCCAATGCCGCCGGCAGTGTGAAGGGGCTAGTTCAAGGCACAGTTAGATCTCCTTGCCTCACAGGCCTTGCCCCTCTGGGCACAGTGGCTGGGGGATCAGAAGGGACTGGGAGCAGAGATGGGCTGGTTTCCCCAGGCGGCTGTAGCTGCGGATAGAAGATGGAGCAGCTTGTGACAGCACTGAGCACAGCCAGCCAGTCCCCAGCCAGGCAGCCCCAGCTCTCAATGGCATCTCCCCAGCCATTGGGGGAAGGGCACCGTGGCCAGGACCATGCACCTATATCTCCTCATCCTCGCTGGCCTTGCTCCAGCGGTGACAGCAGTTGGCGGTGATGCCCAGCAGGAAGTTGGTGGCCACAGAGGCAATAGAGACAACGAAGCCCACAAAGGCAATGAAGAGATAATCGTCCAACGTCAAGGTCAAGTGGCAGGCCTTGAAACTCTCCTCTGTCAGTGAGAACAAGGGGGTTCCCTCCACCTCGGGTGGGGCACGGCACTCGGCCAGCTGGGAATCTGCAATGAGAAACAGGTAGATGAGAAAAAGGAGAAGGTCCCTATACACAGGAATTATCCCTCTACTCCACACAGGTAACATTAGCTCTAGCAGGTCCAATATCCATCTGTTCCCAGCTCTGATGCAAACTCATTGTGTGACCTTGGGCAAATCACTTAACCTCTCTGTGTCTCAGTTTCACGGTTTCTAAAAGGAGTCTAATAATATTCACCTACTTCTGTAAAGGGCTTTGAGATCTTTGAATGAAAGGCACAAAGTATAATCCTTGTTAGTCGCTTTCTCTCCTGCCTGAAGTTTCTGGATGGTAACGTTGACCCTATTTCAGTCTTGTCGTCTGGGTAGTCAGAGGTTGCAGTGGTGACGTTCATAACATAGTCATGATGCAGCACAACTGCATCCCAATGCCAGTCATAACCCTCCATCATGATGTCACAGCACATCACCAGTAGTCACGGCTGTGTCACTGTGTTGCAATGTAACATCACCATGGGGCAGCATTGAAAGCTGAGATCTTGCCAAACCCCCAGGTGACATGAGGTCATGGGACTCAACCCAGCTCAACATCATCATGATGCAACTCAAGGATGACCACGTCAGGACATGGCACCCTCATAAAGTCACTCTCCAATGTTTCCATTCAATTCTGGTGCTTCCAGGTTTTGGGTGCTCAACTTGAAAAACATGGGGCCTGGTTTTCCATCTCCATCTCTGCTTGAATTCCATGAGAGCTGCAGTGTCCACTGCCTCTGAAAATCAGGGAAATAAACTGGGCACCCAAAATTGGAGATGCTCCAAATTATTGGGTGTGTTGGGATAATTTTGGCCCTGGTGCCATGATACTAGGCAGATAGGTGCAAAACAGATGGTGGATAGATAAATTCACTAGAACCACAATGTCACAACAGTATGTCCCCTTTGCACAATGCATTCCCATCACCAGCCTCCAAATGGCATAATGATTCCATGAGACGAGGTCACCAGATAATGATGTTGCATCAGAATCAACTGTGTTATCATCCCGAAGTCCTCCATGTGGGGAAATCCTATCAAATGTAGGACAGGAGAGACCCCTACCCGGCAATCACTGCTGTTATTCAATCAAAGGGCTCACTGGAAAATGCAATGAGGATCAGCAGTACTAGGGGATCCTCAGACCTGAGAGAGGATGTTTAGATGGAGCCAGGGTCTACTGCAGCTGCGGGAACTCCGGGAAGAATATCCCCTCCCACCACAGCTCCTGCAGTCAGCAGCTTGTGTGATCAGCAACAAGGGCAGGAAGTAACTAATAACACAAGAATCAAAAGAGGGCAGGAGGACAGGGAGGAAATACAGATTTCTGGCCTCCCATTGCTGACTGTGGATCTGCCTTTGCAAAGACAGAGATAGGCAAAGCCACACCTTACAAGGCCAGTGGGTTCAAACAGAGTCCATTCCCACTCACCCTCTCCTGCCCTGCAGCAACCACTCTTCTATTCCTAATCCCCCTACCCTATGTCCTCCAGTAACCGTTCAGCAATTCTGGTCCATGTCTCCCGACACACACACACACACACACACACACACAGCTCTGCCTACATCTCTCAATCTAGTCCTGCAGCCTGTCCTGCTATTCCATGCCTGGGCTCCCTCCAGAGCTATCCCAGTGCTCTTCAGTCCCAATCCACATCCCGGCCTGCTATTCCAGCATTGGGCTCCCCACTGTCCCCCACACACAGCTCTATTCATGCCCCTCAGTCCCAACTTACAGCCTCCTTCCATCTCAGCCCCGGGTTCTCTCCACACACAGCTCTACCAATGTGCCTTGATCCTGACCTGCAGCCTCCACAGTACTATTCTAGGAGGGCCCATCCAGTTCCACTTGAAATGGACTCTGGGGTTGCACCTCCAGGGAGTGCCTCCTGGAATGGCCTCTGTTTGCAGTCCCCTGGAGCAGAACACCAGGACTGGATTCTGTGCCCCTGTAGAGGACTCTGAACAGGTTCCTCTCTTGATCTGGGCCTGCTGCCTTGGACCCTCTGGCTGGTGCTGGGAGGAGACAGAGGCCTTTCCCTTCACAGAAGGTCACATCCTGTGCCACATACCTGAGGTGCAGTGCTGGATGCGATTCCTTAGCCACTTCAGGAGTGGCTCCATGGTGCAGCCACACACCCAGGGGTTTCCCCCGATCTGTAGGGTCACCAGACCCGGGAGATCCTCCAGGGCTTCCAGGCTGAGAAAGGACAGCCCCCCATGGCTGAGGTCCAGGTCACGGAGCTGGGCTAGCCCCCGGAAAGCCTGGGGGTGCACCTTTCGCAGGCACGGGTTGTGGCTCAGGTCAATCCTCACCAGGCTGTTGGCCTCTTGGAACATATTAGCAGCCACATGGCTGAAGTTGTTGTAGCTCAGGTCCAGGTGGGCCAGCCGCTTGGCAGTCAGGAAGAGCCAGGTGGGCAGCTCTGCCAGGGAGTTATTCCTTAGGTCCAACACCCTCAGCTCAGCATAGCAGGTGAGGTAGCCCCGTGGGATAGTGGTGATGCGGTTATGCGCCAGGCTCAGGTTCCTGGTGTCTAGGGGCAGGTCAGGGGGCACCGAGAAGAGCCTCTGCCCACTGCAATCCACCATGTGGCTGCGGCAGGTGCAGAGGACGGGACAGCTAGCACTGGCCTCAGAGAAGGCCATTGCCATGGCAATCAGGAAAGGAGTCAGGAGCATGGCAGAGGAGCAGCGGGACATGGGCCCCTCTCCCCACAGCCAAGTGCAGCCTGTGCCCATTTTAGTTGGTCTTGAGCAACATGTCGCATGGAGGCAGAAGAAGGAGTAAGTGGGAATCATTCATGCCTGAAGGTGGCTACATGCTGGCTGCAGGAGAAGGCCGGGCCTTAAAGCCATTGTCTATCAAGTGCCAGGGCCACCGTCACTAGCACACCATGCACCATGAAGGGTGGGCCAGGAACGACAGGGTCCTGACTCCTCGGACAGCACTTTAGTAGCCCATTCGTCACCCTTTAAAGGGTATGAAGTGGAGAGCAAAAAGAAACGTAGCTGTATCCATCAGTCTACACCTTCTATTGATCCATCAAGTGATCAAAAATGGGAGGAAAGCAACTAAAATCAGGGATTTTTTTCTTCCAGTTCATCAACACCCTTGGGACAATGGCTTGAGCCCATGAAAAAAAACTTCCTCGTTCCCTTTCATGCGTTTGTCTGCTGGGAATGAATGCCCATCTCGCTGAAGCCGAGATGAGGCCAGGCCAAGGAATTTAACTCCACTGAAACCAAAGGTATATTTTAGTTGCAAAGCAAATCCAGCTCCGATTCAGTAGAAGCTACAGGGCCTTTTTCTGGAGTCATTTAGGTCTGTTTAGTGCCCGAGCAGAGGAACAGCATTTGAAATCCAGACAATAGGTTATCCGCATTGATGGTCAAAATCCTGGAGGCCTCAACATCAGCCCAACAATATAGACTCCTTGGGTGGCTTGTGCCTGGGACAATCAGGAGAAACTAAGGCTGGAAATGAGCCCTTTCTAAGGCTGTGATTCTGTAGTCTGGGAGAGGCCAGTGGGACTGGGATGTCAGGGGATGGGGTGGGGAGGAGATCCAGGAGGAAAGGGAGGGGCTTGGAGTCCTGGGGTATCAGCTGCTGATTTATCTTTCACTCCCAGTCTCCCTCCCAGCAGGCAGCAACAGGGCTCCAACTGAGTGACCTGCCAAGGAAACAGAGGAATCAAAGACTCAGCAACAAGGTCATCAACCAGCTGGTGTGTTCATACACTCATAGGTTCCAAGGCCAATTGGACCCATTTTGATCATCTAGTCTGACCTCCTGTCTAGCACAGGCCAAAGAATGGCCCCCAAATCATTCCTAGCATAGAGCTTTCAGAGAAACAGCCCATCTTAATTGAAAAATTGTCAGTGATGAAGAATCCACCACGACCCTTGGTAAATTGTTCCAATGGTTAATTACTCTCACTGTTAGAAATGTGCACCTTATTCCCAGGCTGAATTTGTCTTGCTTCAACTTCCAGCCATGGGAGGAGATGAGGGAACGGCTGGGAATCACCTCACAGTCTCTCTAACTTATTGGTCAGCTCCACTGCCTATCTGCATCCCTCTCTGTCCTTCCACCCTATTCACTCTGCTTCAGTCCTGCTCTCTTCTGCAATACCCCCCTGCTTTTATCAGCACTAGACTGCACTCAGCTCTGTCAGTGCAGTTCAGTCCTGACCTGCTCCTCCAGCCTAGGGTCCCCGCCATAGCCATAGCTCTGCCGTTGCCTCTCCATCCCAACCTGCAGCCCTCTGCTATCTCCACTCTGAGCTCCCCTCCTGATCACTGCTCTGTTGATGACTCTCAATCCTGACCCGCCCTAGACTCACTTCACACAGATGCAGCTCTGCTGAAGCCCCACGAACCTAGGCATAGATTAAGAGGTAAAGGCCTAGTCAGCAAAAGAAATGGGACTCCAACCTCACTGACCTTGGATAAAAACCCCTCAAGTTGCCTGACTTGCCAAGGGCAAAGCAAGAGCCTAATACCCAGAGGAAGCGTCTGTCAACCTTTCTGATCCTTCAGTCCCACCCGGCAGCTCTTGCAGTCCCTGGACCCCACACCACCCTGCCAATGCCCCTCCCTGCTCTGCATCATCCCCTACTCTGTCAATCCAGGGCCTCCACCCAGAGCTCTGCCAGTGCCTCTGGATCCTGCCCTGCAAGCTGTCCCAACCCTGGACCTCCCCTCAGGCTCTGCCAAAGCCCCTGATGCCTCCCATCTAGCACCGCTTGCTCTTCCAGTCCTGGGCCACTTTCCACCCCTGCTGAGGCCCATCGGTGACCTGAAGAACCCTCCGCTATTCCAGTCTTTCTCCTGGTGTCAGTCTCCTTCCCTTTCTGTCTCATTCTCCCTGTCTGGCCATATTTCTTTCTCTCCATTGCTTTTCCCAGGGACATGCCCTCCTGTGCTCCAGCTCACTCCTTGCCTCCCCTTCCACCCCCCGCCCCTCAATACAGCACCTCCACCAGCCCCACTCCATTCGGTCAGGAAAGCTGCTCACCGGTCCACCCTCCAGCGCTCCCTGCCCCCCACTTCTCAGGTAGGTGTCCCTTCTCCCCTAGGGCTCCAGCACACCTACCACCACAAAGCCATTGCTCTCCCTGCTGGACTGTCCCCACCCTGTCCTCAAGGCACAAACCCTCAGGACAAACACGCACACCCGGCCAGCCGCTGCCCTTTAGGACACACCCAGCCTGCACACTCACTCCCAGCCCCCTCTCCATCTCTTCTACCTCCCCCCCCCCGCAATCTCTGCCCAGTTAGCACAAGCCAGATACTCACTCCAGCCCAAAGAGATCCGCAAAACAGCTGCGATGCAGACAAGTATCTCCCCTCTTCCTGGGCGTCCCCATGTTCTTCAGCCCGGCAGGCATCCTTCTCTCCTCAGTGGCTTCTGGCTCCTTGGGCAGCACCCCTGACAGCTCCCCCTCGCCCTTCTCCCTGTACGTCCGTGCATCTATCTGTCCCTCTCTTCAGAGGAGTGGGTGTGAGACAAGTGGAGGGAATGACAGTGTCTCTCCTTGAATTGCAGCAGCATCTGCTGCTGAGTCTGTTAATTCATCCAGGTCTTTCCCCACCTCCTCCTCCTCCTTTCTCTCTCAATCTTCCCCCCCCCCACCCCCCACAAGGGCCAGGTACTGACGTGGCACTGTTTCTTAGCAACTGCCTCCACATCTCTGAGCAACAGAGGAGCTGGCTGCAGACCCCACTGAGCAGAGAGGGAAAACAGAGGAAGCAAACGGTGGGGATCAATGCCACTCACAGGATCCTAAGGACACAGAGAGGGAGACAGACACACAAGTCGGGTGGGGGGTGGCATGCAGACAGGCTGGGGTGGGGGAGGCAGAAAGAGGAGGGAGCAGTGAGCCAGAGCGGATGCAAACAGGGATGTGGAGACAGAGGCCAGGGGGGAGAAAGGGAGAGATGGGGGAAAAAATGAAGGAGCAAATGAATAAAGAAGGGCCAGGAAGGAAGAGGTGAGAGAGAATAAGCTGCAAACTGCCTGGGATGGGCCCTTCAAGATCATCAAGCAGCTGAATGAGGAGAACTATGTGGTGGAACTGCCCAACTGGGCTCACAGCCACCGGGTGTACCATGTCAACATGATGGAGCTGTACTGTGACAGAGAGAGGCTGGTAGTGGCCATGTGTGGCCACTGGGAGAAGGGGAAAGATCCTCTGGTGGGTCTCTCTGAGACAGGAGCCAGCCTCTTTCTGGAATCAGTTCCCCTCTCTGATGAGCTAACCCCTGCCCAGCAGGCAGAGATGAGAGAGGCGCTGCATTCGTACCAACAGCTGTTTTCCAACTGGCCTGGGCTCACTAAAAGAGCTGTCCACTGGGGGAGATGGGAGCCAGCCCTCCCATCAGGTGTCCCCCTTTCAGAGTAACTGGAAACACAGGTCAGGCCCTGGAGGGAGAGGTCAGAGACATGCTAGCTTTAGGGGTGATCCAGCCCTGGTTTACAGTGCCAGGTTTACAATGGCTCCAGTGGCTCCATGGAGCCGGGCCCATGCTCAGAAGGGTCCCTGGCCTGCTCCACTTGCACTGCGCCCTGCGACTCCACTGGCTCCCTCCGCCCACCACTTGCTCCTCTCGGCCTGCCCGCTGGTTAGCCAAGGGCTCCTCTTCACCCCCTGGTCCCACCCACTGCTCCTCTCAGCCCCCCGGCCAGACCCCAGTGCACTTCTGGCTCTGGGCAGTCTCTGCTTCCCACCACCTGTGGGGCCCCACCTGTCTCCCCAAAACTGAGCCACCTGGGTCTAGTGCAGAAGCCTGGCCAGGGGTGGGGGGAACAGTGTGGAGGGCTTGACTGGGTCCCTCCAGGCAAGTGTGTCTTGAGGGACCCCGGCTGGGGCAGGTCTTGGCCTGGCTGATCGCGCCACTCCCGAGGGCCCAGAGCCCGAGGGGCCTGCCTCCCAGCAGGCCCGGTGAGTGTGGCCGGGAGGCAGGGCTTGAGGGAGTGGGTCTGTGGGGAGTATGGGGGGGTGCTGGGCTGTGAAGGGGTGGGGAGGATCTATGGGTGTTGGGGCACTAGGGAGTGGGAGTTCTGTGGGGAATGCTGGGAAGTTGTGGTGGGGCTGTGGGCAGGGGTGGTGTTATGCAGAGTGCTGTACATTTGTGGGTGGGTCTCAGGAGGGCACTGGGCATAGTGGGTCCAGGGGGCCTCTGGCCATAGAGAGTCGGCGGGTTTTGGGTGGGGGAGGCTGTGTGGTGTGGCATGGGCCTGCCCCCAAGGGGAAGGGGTATGCTGGCAGCACAGGGCCGGGCAGGCCACTGTGCATCTGGCAACTGCCAGTTTGTAAATAGTGCCCTTGCACTGGGTGGAGCGGGGCTTCCCCTGCCATGCTATGCCCCATTGCTTCTGGCTGGCCCCTCACTCCGGGGACTGACCTCTCTGCGCCATGCTCCACTGCCTCCATGGGGGCCCACAAATATGTTTGGCACCGGGCCCACAAAAGGTTAATCCGGCCCTGGCCCCGGGGCCTCTCCCATCGTGCTGGTACCCAGGAAAGATGGGTCGATCCGATTCTGTGTGGCCTGTCAGAAGCTCAGTGTCTGGTGCCTGCCCTATGCCTAGGCCTGACAAGATCCTGACAAGTTGCGGGGGACTCGGTATCCCACGAACAGGGATCTCACCAAAGGTTACTGTCAGGTGCCTTTGGATCCAGATGCCAGTTTGAAACCTGCTTTTATCACCCCTTTGGGGCTGTATAAATCCCTGGTCCTACCTTTCAGTCTCAAGAAGGTGCCAGTCACTTGCCAGAGCCAGGTGGATCAGTTACTGAAGGGGATGGAGAATTTTACATACATTGATGATATTTGTGTCGTTAGCCAGACCTATGAGGACCATGTATCCCAGGTGAAGAAGGGGCTGGGTCACCTCTAGGATGCAGGGCTGACTGTAAAAGCTGGGAAGTGCAAGGTGGGGATGGCAGACATGTTGTACCTGCGCCACAAGGTGGGGAGTGGCTACCTAAAGTCAGAGCCGGCCAAGATAGAGGCGATCAGAGATTGGCCCGCTCCCCAGACTAAGAAACAGGCCTGGGCCTTTATTGAGATGGCAGGGCACTACTGGAGGTTTGTGCCCTACTTTAGCTCTCGGTCAGCTCCCATCACAGAGTTAGGCAAGAAGGGGAAGCCAGACAAGCTGGTCTGGACTGTGCAGTGCCAGAGGGCTCTCTGCACACTGAAAGAGGATCTGGTCAAGGGCCCAGTGCTGGGAAACCCAGACTTTGACAAGCCCTTTACGGTGTTCACCGATGTCTCAGACACAGGACTGGACATGGTGCCGATGCAAGGGGGGAGAAACACCCCATCATGTACCTGAGGAGGAAATTGCTGCCCCAGAAGCAGAGCTATGTGGCCATAGAGAAGGAATGCCTCACCCTGGGGTGGGCTCTTAAAAGGCTGCAGCCAGATCCATTTGGACAGTGCTTCACTGTATACACTGACCAATCACCCTGCCATGGCTGCACCAGATGCAAGGGGATGATGCCAAGCTCCTGAGGTGAAGTCTGCCTCTCCCAGAGTATGACATGGAGGTGGTCCATGTTAAGGAGAGTGCAAATGTTATAGCTGATGCTTTGTCCCAGAAAGGGGGGCCCGAACTTCCCCAGGTCAGTGGCTAAAGTGACCCCACTCAGTTCGGTCTCAAAGGGGGGAGAGATGTGAAGAAGTGGGGATTTTCCCTTGTTATGTTGTATGTGAGCTGTTAAGGTTCCTTCCCCACTCTGAACTTTAGGGTACAGATGTGGGGAACTGCATGAAAGACCCCCTAAGCTTATTTTTACCACCTTAGGTTAAAACTTCCCAAGGTACAAACTTTGCCTTGGCCTTGAACAGTATGCTGCCACCACCAAGCGTTTTAAACAAAGAACAGGGAAAGAGCCCACTTGGAGATGTCTTCCCCCAAAATATCACCCCAAAGCCCTATACCCCCTTTCCTGGGGAGGGCTTGATAAGAATCCTCACCAATTGGTACAGGTGAACACAGACCCAAACCTTTGGATCTTAAGAACAATGAAAAAGCAATCAGGTTCTTAAAAGAAGAATTTTAATTAAAGAAAAGGTAAAAGAATCACCTCTGTAAAATCAGGATGGTAAATACCTTACAGGGTAATCAGGTTTAAAACATAGAGAATCCCTGTAGGCAAAACCTTAAGTTACAAAAAGACACAAAAACAGGAATATACATTCCATCCAGCACAGCTTATTTTACCAGCCACTAAACAAAAGGAAATCTAACGCATTTCTAGCTAGATTACTTACTAACTTTACAGGATTTGTAAGGCTGCATTTCTGATCTGTTCCTGGCAAAAGCATCACACAGACAGACGAACCCTTTGTTCCACCCCCACTCCAGATTTGAACATATCTTGTCCTCTCCTTGGTCATTTTGGGTCAGGTGCCAGCGAGCTTATCTTAGCTTCTTAACCCTTTACAGGTGAAAGGGGTTTGCCTCTGGCCAGGAGGGATTTTATAGCACTGTATACAGACAGGTGGTTACCCTTCCCTTTATATTTATGACTTGAGTCTATGTGAATTTTACTGTTTTGCATGAATACTGTGTGTGCCTCAGTTTCCCTGTGTGCTGCACCAATGCCTTGGTGGTGGGCACAGGGGTAAGTGCGGCTGCTCCAGCTGCCAGCATGTATGCTATGGCAGGACCCTTCATAATCTGAGACCCAGGAGGGAGATGCAACCAGGTAACGACCAGGTGACTCTTTGCTCAGAAACCGAGACAAAGATAAGGAGGAGCCACGGGGGTGTGGGAGGTCGGATTGCTGGTAGCTTGGGGAACTGGAAGAGGGGGAGTCCAGGGCATCGTGCCAGTGACTCCGTGATAGGGGGCACACAGGCTGGGCATGGGAAAGCCAGCTTGAACAGGGCTATTGTCCTCCTCAGCCAACCAGTTCTTCCAGCCCCTCCCCTGCAACCCATGTTACCTTTCCCCGTGCAACCACCCCCTCCCGCAATGGCCTATTGCAGCCTCCTGGGTCATCTAGGTGGTTATTTCTCAGGCACACCCAGGCTGTTGTTCTGCCTTCCCTGTGTGAGTTTGGCGCCCTCCTGGGGTGTCTCATCCTCTGTTTTCCCACTGCTTGATTGCTGGCATCTGGCTGCCAGGCAGATGGCCAAGTCCCCTGAAGGCCGGGCAACTTTGTGTGTGGAACTCTCCCGGTGGTAGGCATTAATTGTTGCTTATTTTCATTTCAGATCACACCAGGCTTTAAGGGAAGCTCCAGGGGGTGGGTGGCATAAAGGCAGATATTTTAGCTAAATCTCGTTAGTTAGGGATAAAACTCAGCACTGGCTGCTTCAAACACACTGCTCCCTGCTACTTGCATTACTGTCATTATTAGTATTTATTTGTGTACGCTCTGCCTACTCAGCGTTGCCCTCTGTCCCGCTCTTGGAGCAGCTATGCCAGCTCGAGGTTGAGGAGAATGCCCAAAAAACTGCCAAAACAACCAGGAATATTTGAGGAAAGCAGATGCTTTCTGCAACAAACATTTATTTAGTCGAAAATCCAATTTTCCATTACAAAAATTGCAACCAACCTGTGACGGGTTGGATCACAGAAACCCCCTGGGAGCTGCCACCTGATGTGCGAAGACTACTTCTGCTCCTGCTTTCTTGCCCAGTCAGCTTAGGACTTCAGTGCCCTGCCCAGTTTGAGCCAGACCCGCTAGCCTGCTGTAAACCCAGACCCAGGTCTGTACCACGTCCCCTAACAGCTGTAGGCTTAACTGAAAGCAGCTTGCAGAAGTGTTCCTGTCTTTAACACTCAGATGCCCAACTCCCAATGGTGTCCAAACCCTAAATAAATCTGTTTTGCCCTGTATAAAGCTTATACAGGGTAAACTCATAAATTGTTCGCCCTCTATAACACTGACAGAGAGATATGCACAGCTGTTCCCCCCCCCCAGGTATCAATACATACTCTGGCTTAATTAATAAGTAAAATGTGATTTTATTAAATACAGAAAGTAGGATTTAAGTGGTTCCAAGTAGTAACAGACAGAATAAAGTGAATTACCAAGCAAAATAAAACAAAACACGCAAGTCTAAGTCTAGTACAGTAATAAAAATTGAATACAGATAAAATCTCACCTTTAGAGATGTTTCAATAAGTTTCTTTCACAGACTGGACATCTTTCTAGTCTGGGCACAATCCTTTTCCCCTGATACAGCCCTTGTTCCAGCTCACGTGGTAGCTAGGGGATTTCTCATGATGGCTGCTCCTCCTTGTTCTGTTCCACCCACTTATATATCTTTTGCATAAAGCGGAAATCCTTTGTCCCTCTGGGTTCCCACCCCTCCTTCTCAGTGGAAAAGCACCAGGTTAAAGATGGATTCCGGTTCAGGTGACATGATTACATGTCACTGTAAGACCCCAAGCCTTCATCCCTCCCAGCCCAACTCACAGGAAGGCTTGCCTGCAAACAGAGCCATCCACAGTCAGTTGTCCTGGTTGATGGGAGCCATCAAGATTCCAAACCACCATTAATGGCCCACACTTTGCATAATTACAATAGGCCCTCAGAGTTATATTTCATATTTCTAGTTTCAGATACAAGAGTGAGACATTTATACAACTAGGATGACCACACTCAGTAGATTATAAGCTTTGTAATGATACCTTACAAGAGACCTTTTGCATGAAGCATATTACAGTTACATTTATATTCACACTCATTAGCATATTTTTAAAAAATCATATAGAGTGTGTCACACAACCCTGCTTGTGATTACCGGTAGGAAAGCAGCCTTTATGATGGCCATCTTGACAGAACAAGGAGTAATGGTCTCAAGTTGCAGTGGGGGAGATTTAGGTTGGATATTAGGAAAAACTTTTTCACTAGGAGGGTGGTGAAACACTGGAATGCGTTACCTAGGGAGGTGGTGGAATCTCCTTCCTTAGAAGTTTTTAAGGTCAGGCTTGACAAAGCCCTGGCTGGGATGATTTAATTGGGGATCGGTCCTGCTTTGAGCAGGGGATTGGACTAGATGACCTCTTGAGGTCCCTTCCAACCCTGATAGTCTATGATTCTATGACTCTATGATCTGCAGCTGGACATTCCAGAGTCATAGGAACAAGTCAGCCTAGAAGCCATCTCTGTTTGACAGTAACAGGACTATGGGTCACCAAGTGGCAAGACAACTGCTAACAAACCTCATGCCCAGAGCCTGTTCTCAAGCCCTGACACATGTGGGCCTGGAAGCACCACCTGAGTGACAGCAATTGCTCCTCTAACTTTCATTGCATCTTGGCTTTCATTCAGTTGAGCAGGCTGGCTCTGCTGATCATGTTCCTTATTCTGCTGAAGAAAGAGAACCCAGGGAACTACAGCCTTACATCAGTCCCCGGCAAAATCATGGAGAAGGTCCTCAAGGAATCCATTATGAAGCACTTGGAGGAGAGGAAGGAGATCAGGAACAGTCAACATGGATTCACCAAGAGGAAGTCATGCCTGACCAACCTGATTGCCTTCTATGATGAGATAACTGGCACTGTGGATATGCGGAAAGCAGTGGATGTGTTATATCTTGACTTTAGCAAAGCTTTTGATACAGTCTCCCACAGTATCCTTGCCAGCAAGTTAAAAAAGTATGGATTGGATGAGTGGACTATAAGGCGGATAGAAAGCTGACTAGATTGTCAGGCTCAACGGGTAGAGATCAACGGCTTGATGTCTAGTTTGCAGCCGGGATCAAGCAGGGTGCCCCAGGGGTCAGTCCTGTGGCTGGTTTTGTTCAACATCTTTATTAATGATCTGGACGATGGGATGAATTGCACCCTCAGTAAGCACAGATGACATTAAGATGGGGGAAGAGGTAGATATGCTGGAGGGTAGGGATATGGTCCAGAGTGACCTAAACAAATTGGAGGATTGGGCCAAAAGAAATCTGATGAGGTTCAACAAGGACAAGTGCAGAGTCCTGCACTTAGGAAGGAAGAATCCCATGCACTGCTACAGGCTGGGGACTGACTGGCTAAACAGCAGTTCTGCAGAAAAGGACCTGGGGATTACAGGGGATGAGAAGCTGGATATGAGTCAGCAGTGTGCCCTTGTTGCCAAGAAGGCTAACGGCATATTGAGCTGTATTAGTAGGATCATTGCCAGCAGATCGAGGAAAGTGATTATTCCCCTCTATTTGGCACTGGTGAAGCCACACCTGGAGTATTGCGTCCAGTTTTGGTCCCCCCACTACAGAAGCGATGTGGACAAATTGGAGAGAGTCTAGCGGAGGGCAACAAAAATTATTAGGGGGCTGGGGCACATGACTTACAAGCAGAGGCTGAGGGAACTGGGATTATTTAATCCCAGAAGAGAAGAGTGAGGGGAGATTTGATAGCAGCCTTCAATTACCTGAAGGGGAGTTCCAAAGGGGATGGAGCTCCGCTGTTCTCAGTGATGGCAGATGACAGAACAAGGAGCAATGGTTAAGTTACAGTGGGGGAGGTCTAGGTTAGATATCAGGAAACACTATTTCACTAAGAGGGTGGTGAAGCACTGGAATGGATTACCTAGGGAGGTGGTGGAATCTCCATCCTTAGAGGTTTTTAAGGCCCGGCTTGACAAAGCCCTGGCTGGGATGATTTAGTTGGTGTTGGTCCAGTTTTGAGCAGGGGGTTGGACTAGATGACCTCCTGAGGTCTCTTCCAACCCTTATCTTCTATGATTCTATGACAGAGTAGGTGAGGCCAGCTCACAAGAAGTGAGTCCAAGCTCCATGGCCAACTGCCTGTTGGGAGCCAACTTTCGGTGAGTTGGCTCCACTCAAAACAAGTATGGGGGGAAGGTCTCTGTGGCCTTTAGCTCCAAGGAAAAGATTTCGCTGTCTTTACCACCTCACAGCTTACTTGACTTGCTACAGGTGCTGTCTGAGATAGTTGAAGGGTGCCCTGCACTGCCCAAGATATGGGACTACTCTCAATTGTCCTGCTGCTCTTGGTAGTTTGGCAGACTTGGGATCTCCCACATCCTACAGACAATCACAGTTCTATAGAGTATTTGGGACAGTATATCTCGGTTTTGTTTTTCCCAGTGTGGACTCCAAGTAGCTACTGGATTGTGTGATATGCCCCATTTTCTTTATGCTGAAGCATCCATCTCTGTTCTCTCATTGGCCAGTAGGGTGTCATACAAAGAGGCTCGTTACCATGATGGTTCATCATCCGTCTTTAAGTCTGAGGGGTCATTCCAGGCAGAATATATTCTTCCAAGCAAGAATTTGCTTCATGATGGATGGAAATACGCTAGTCCAGATAGTGAATGGATTTAAGGAATTGCGCACAAAACCCTGCACATCCACTATCCTAGTATTTCTGCTCCACCACACTCCTCTCTGTGTCTCCATTTCCTTTCTCTTGTCTCCCCACTTCAGCTGTACCTGTCAGAACTTCCACCCTTCATGGGCCACCAGCTTTGTGATGGCCCAAGAACAGCTTTGTCCTGATGTTGGCTGCAAAAGCAACAAGCCTCCAGGTTCTTTTGAGATGGGAACAATCTTGCATGGGACAAGGAGAAGCAGGGGAAAGCAGTGGTTACAAATCCAGAAACCCAGGGCAGGGATGCAAAAATTCTATGCAGTGAGGGAGGTGGGATGAGGCGAGGGAGCCTGAAAAGTGGTTGCAAAGGAGAGAATATCTGATACACTTTGGGGAATCAGAGCTGCTGGAAGGGAAACCCAGCAGCAAATGTGTCACTGATGGCATGTGTTTGGCTTGGTATGATCACTTTGGAATATCCAGCTAGAATGTAATATCTGGTGTATGGTATGTGCATTTCAGTGTCAACATTTGTGTGTGTGTTGGGGTGGGTTGTCTGCCTGTTAGTTTGTGCTAAGCTGTCACATCCGCACAGGTGTTTATTGTTGTCAGGCTGTAATGATTGCATGAATGTTTGTGTCTGGCTTTCATGTCGGTGTGTGGGCCTGTCATGAGGTGTCATGTTGGCATGTGGTTGTGTTGTGTCTGCATGTGAATTTGTCTTGGGGTGTTGACTGTGCATATAGATTTAAGGAGGGATGTTGTACTGGTTGTTGGGTATGTGAATATGCATGCACTGGGTGTCATCAGGCCTGTTAGTTTGCCTGTTGTGCATGCATGTAGCTTTGTGTTAGTTAGTGGTGTGTGCCTATATTTTTGTTTCTGGCTGTTAAATCTGCCTGGGAGGTTGTGACAGACTGTCACCTCTGCATGTGTTTGTACTGGGCCATTGTGTCTGTGGCTGGGTTTCTGTCTTTGTGCATCCCTGTCAGGTGTCATATCTGGCTGGGGTAGAGTTGCCAATCCCCCATGATTGTCTTGGAGTCTCCAGGAATTTAAGATTAATCTGTAATTAAAGATTATGTCATGTGAGGAAATCTCCAGGAATACATCGAACCACAACTGGCAACCCTAGTCCAGGGGTGTGTACTGGAGCACTATGTGTGCATAGGGGTGCCCTGTGTTGGGATGTCTGGTCTGTATTTACCTTTGTGATGGGGGTGTTGTGTCTATGCATGGGTTGGTGTCTTTCTGTGGGTTGGTGTTGGGGTGTTGTTTTTGTGCATGTGTGGGCTGTGTGTGTTTGTGTGTGGCCTGGTCCACAGTTATAATTTAGATCAACCTAGCTACATTGAAAAATTCACACCCCTGAGCAACGTAGTTAAGCCAATCTAGCCTCCAGCGTAGATGCGCATAGGTCAACAGAAGCATTCTTTCATCAATTTAGCTGCTGCTGCTCAAAGATTCCTACAGGAATACAAAAACTCCTTTCGTTGATATAGGAAGCATCTACATGCTGTGTTACAGTGGGACAGTTGTAGTACCGTAGCTGTGCCGCTGTAATGCCTGTAGTGTAGACATAGCCTGTCATAAATATAAAGGGAAGGGTAACCACCTTTCTGTATACAGAATTATAAAATCCCTCCTGGCCAGAGGCAAAACCCTTTCACCTGTAAAGGGTTAAGAAGCTAAGATAACCTCGCTGGCACCTGACCACAATGACCAATGAGGAGAAAAGTTACTTTCAAAGCTAGAGGGGCGGAAACAAAGGGTCTGTCTGTCTGTGTAATGCTTTTGCCGGGAACAGAAAAGGAATGGAGTCTTAGAACTTAGTAAGTAATCTAGCTAGATATGCGTTAGATTCTGTTTTGTTTAAATGGCTGGTAAAATAGCTGTGCTGAATGGAATGTATATTCCTGTTTTTGTGTCTTTTTGTAACTTAAGGTTTTGCCTACAGGGATTCTCTGTTTTGAATCTGATTACCCTGTAAGGTATTTACCATCCTGATTTTACAGAGGTGATTCTTTTACCTTTTCTTTAATTAAAATTCTTCTTTTAAGAACCTGATTGCTTTTTCATTGTTCTTAAGATCCAAGGGTTTGGGTCTGTGTTCACCTATGCAAATTGGTGAGGATTTTTATCAAGCCTTCCCCAGGAAAGGGGGTGTAGGGCTTGGGAGGATATTTTGGGAAAAGACGTCTCCAAGTGGGCTCTTTCCCCGTTCTTTGTTTAACACACTTGGTGGTAGCAGCATACTGTTCAAGGACAAGGCAAAGTTTGTACCTTGGGAAAGTTTTAACCTAAGCTGGTAAGAATAAGCTTAGGGGGTCTTTCATGCAGTTCCCCACATCTGTACCCTAGAGTTCAGAGTGGGGAAGGAACCTTGACACAGCCTGGTGTGGAAGGTTTGCTGAGGTGGAGGAGAGGCACAAGAATCCAGCCCAGCTGTTACAAATGGGTGGCCCGCTGGCTTACAGGTCCGGCTTTTGCTTACCGTGCCGAAGAGCCAGGTGCTGAGGTCTCAGTGGTGGAAGTGGGAATTATGGGACTTCTCTTATTTGTATATAGAACCTCCAGCCTAGCACATACACAGGTTATGGGCTCCATGCAAGAGCCCTTGGGTACAGCCTGCGATATACAAGACAGACGAATTGCTCACAATGGGCCCTTCTGGCCTTAACTTCTGTGAAGCTTTCAAACCTGTGAGGAGCCCAGCTGAAAAGCATTTAGAGAGAGGGCCTCTCCCCCATGTCTCAGGCACAGAATGCCCCACTCCATCCATGGCCGTGACAGAGGGACCAGTCCTGTCTGCTCCCCACTGCACCTGAGCCAGATGCCATATGATCATGGGCCTCTCTGGCATCACAGGGTTACCACCTTGCAAATGGTCATCCCAGAGCCTCCCCTTGTCCCTTGCCAGGAGATATAGCCTGTGGGTGGGCAAATGCCAGCTGGCTGCAGCTATGACTGCCCCGGTTCAGTCCCCAGCCGCGATGAGGGGTGAGCCGGGCTTCCCCTCATCACCCAGGAGCAGACTGCTGAATTTGGAAATCTGTGCCAGCCCCAGGTAGCCTGCATGGACAAGCATTACTTGGCCTTTCCAAAGCCCAACACTGCCCCCATACCAAGCCTGGGAAGTCCCACAGGCAAGCATGGACCTCAATCACCCTAATGTTGGGAGCCCCGGGTCTCAAATGCCAGTCCGCTGAGGGGCCTGGGTGTTCCAACCTGCCACCGAGGGGCCTGCTAGCAGCCACCCGAACTCGAAGCTCTGCTTTGGCAGAAGAGATCAGTCCTGGGATCTGATTAGTAAAACTCCAAGGGCCCTTAGAATCATAGAATCATAGAATCATAGAATATCAGGGTTGGAAGGGACCTCAGGAGGTCATCTAGTCCAACCCCCTGCTCAAAGCAGGACCAATCCCCAATCAAATCATCCCAGCCAGGGCTTTGTCAAGCCTGACCTTAAAAACTTCCAAGGAAGGAGATTCTACCACCTCCCTAAGTAACGCATTCCAGTGTTTCACCACCCTCCTAGTGAAAAAGTTTTTCCTAATATCCAACCTAAACCTTCCCCACTGCAACTTGAGACCATTACTCCTTGTCCTGTCCTCTTCTACCACTGAGAATAGTCTAGAACCATCTTCTCTGGAACCATCTCTCAGGTAGTTGAAAGCAGCTATCAAATCCCCCCTCATTCTTCTCTTCCGCAGACTAAACAATCCCAGTTCCCTCAGCCTCTCCTCATAACTCATGTGTTCCAGACCCCTAATCATTTTTGTTGCCCTTCGCTGGACTCTCTCCAATTTCTCCACATCCTTCTTGTAGTGTGGGGCCCAAAACTGGACACAGTACTCCAGATGAGGCCTCACCAATGTCGAATAGAGGGGAACGATCACGTCCCTCGATCTGCTCGCTATGCCCCTACTTATACATCCCAAAATGCCATTGGCCTTCTTGGCAACAAGGGCACACTGCTGACTCATATCCAGCTTCTCGTCCACTGTCACCCCTAGATCCTTTTCCGCAGAACTGCTGCCTAGCCATTCGGTCCCTAGTCTGTAGCTGTGCATTGGGTTCTTCCGTCCTAAGTGCAGGACCCTGCACTTATCCTTATTGAACCTCATCAGGTTTCTTTTGGCCCAATCCTCCAATTTGTCTAGGTCCCTCTGTATCCTATCCCTGCCCTCCAGCGTATCTACCACTCCTCCCAGTTTAGTATCATACGCAAATTTGCTGAGAGTGCAATCCACACCATCCTCCAGATCATTTATGAAGATATTGAACAAAACCGGCCCCAGGACCGACCCCTGGGGCACTTCACTTGACACCGGCTGCCAACTAGACATGGAGCCATTGATCACTACCCTTTGAGCCCGACAATCTAGCCAACTTTCTACCCACCTTATAGTGCATTCATCCAGCCCATACTTCTTTAACTTGCTGACAAGAATACTGTGGGAGACCGTGTCAAAAGCTTTGCTAAAGTCAAGAAACAATACATCCACTGCTTTCCCTTCATCCACAGAATCAGTAATCTCATCATAGAAGGCGATTAGATTAGTCAGGCATGACCTTCCCTTGGTGAATCCATGCTGACTGTTCCTGATCACTTTCCTCTCGTGTAAGTGCTTCAGGATTGATTCCTTGTGGACCTGCTCCATGAGTTTTCCGGGGACTGAGGTGAGGCTGACTGGCCTGTAGTTCCCAGGATCCTCCTTCTTCCCTTTTTAAAGATTGGCACTACATTAGCCTTTTTCCAGTCATCCAGGACTTCCCCCGTTCGCCACAAGTTTTGAAAGATAGTGGCCAATGGCTCTGCAATCACATCCGCCAATTCCTTTAACACTCTCGGATGCAACTCGTCCGGCCCCATGGACTTGTGCACGTCCAGCTTTTCTAAATAGTCCCTAACCACCTTTTTCTCCACAGAGGGCTGGCCGTCTACTCCCCATGTTGTGATGCCCAGCGCAGCAGTCTGGGAGCTGTCCTTGTTAGTGAAGACAGAGGCAAAAAAAGCATTGAGCACATTAGCTTTTTCCACATCCTCTGTCACTAGGTTGCCTCCCTCATTCAGTAGGGGGCCCACACTTTCTTTGGCTTTCTTCTTGTTGCCAACATACCTGAAGAAACCCTTCTTGTTACTCTTGACATCTCTTGCTAGCTGCAGCTCCAGGTGCGATTTGGCCCTCCTGATTTCATTCCTACATGCCCGAGCAATATTTTTATACTCTTCCCTGGTCATATGTCCAACCTTCCGCTTCTTGTAAGCTTCTTTTTTATGTTTAAGATCCTCTAGGATTTCACCGTTAAGCCAAGCTGGTCGCCTGCCATATTTACTATTCTTTCGACTCATCGGGATGGTTTGTCCCTGTAACCTCAACAGGGATTCCTTGAAATACAGCCAGCTCTCCTGGACTCCTTTCCCCTTCATGTTAGTCCCCCAGGGGATCCTACCCATCCGCTCCCTGAGGGAGTCGAAGTCTGCTTTCCTGAAGTCCAGGGTCCGTATCCTGCTGCTTACCTTTCTTCCCTGTGTCAGGATCCTGAACTCAACCAACTCATGGTCACTGCCTCCCAGATTCCCGTCCACTTTTGCTTCCCCCACTAATTCTTCCCGGTTTGTGAGCAGCAGGTCAAGAAAAGCTCCCCCCCTAGTTGGCTCGTCTAGCACTTGCACCAGGAAATTGTCCCCTATGCTTTCCAAAAGCTTCCTGGATTGTCTATGCACTGCTGTATTGCTCTCCCAGCAGATATCAGGAAAATTAAAGTCACCCATGAGAACCAGGGCGTGCGATCTAGTAGCTTCTGCGAGTTGCTGGAAGAAAGCCTCATCCACCTCATCCCCCTGGTCCGGTGGTCTATAGCAGACTCCCACCACTACATCACTCTTGTTGCTCACACTTCTAAACTTAATCCATAGACACTCAGGTTTTTCTGCAGTTCCGTACCAGAGCTCTGAGCAGTCATAGTGCTCCCTTACATACAGTGCTAGTCCCCCACCTTTTCTGCCCTGCCTGTCCTTCCTGAACAGTTTATAACCATCCATGACAGTACTCCAGTCATGTGAGTTATCCCACCAAGTCTCTGTTATTCCAATCACGTCATAGTTCCTTGACATCACCAGGACCTCCAGTTCTCCCTGCTTGTTTCCAAGGCTTTGTGCATTCGTATATAAGCACTTCAGATAACCTGCTGATCGCCCCTCATTCTCAGTATGAGGCAGGAGCCCTCCCCTCATAGACATTCCTGCCTGTGTTTCCTCCCGGTATCCCGTTTTCCCACTTACCTCAGGGCTTTGGTCTCCTTCCCCCGGTGAACCTAGTTTAAAGCCCTCCTCACTAGGTTAGCCAGCCTGCTCGCAAAGATGCTCTTCCCTCTCTTCGTAAGATGGAGCCCGTCTCTGCCCAGCACTCCTCCTTCATGGAACACCATCCCATGGTCAAAGAATCCAAAGCCTTCTCTCCGACACCACCTGCGTAGCCATTCGTTGACTTCCACGATTTGATGGTCCCTGCCCTGGCCTTTTCCTTCCACGGGGAGGATGGACGAGAACACCACTTGCGCCTCAAACTCCTTTATCCTTCTTCCCAGAGCCACGTAGTCCGCAGTGATCCGCTCAAGGTCATTCTTGGCAGTATCATTGGTGCCCACGTGGAGAAGCAGGAAGGGGTAGTGATCCGAGGGCTTGATGGGCCTTATTGGGCCCCTGCTTCTATTTAAGCCAGGCAGAGGCATAGGAAGTTGCCTGTGTCACTAGGGTTTCCCTGGCTTAGGATTGTTTTACCGGCACTAGCTTCTTCTGCCGCTTGACTCTGACATCCTGGTGTCCAGACCCAGCCTGCACCTGGATCCTGGCTCCCGGTCTGCCCTTGTCTGCTGGGGATGGGATGCCCATTTTTCCGGGGCCCCTTAATTGGCTGGGGCCCATTGGCTAATCCGCCACTGCCCCTAACCAGGGCCGGATTTACACCTTACGTGCCCCTAAGCATTTTCAGCGCCTACAGCTGACCTTTGTGTTGCACACAGTTTGAGAGAGGAAAGGCGCCCCTAGAACACCGGTACCCTATGGCACGTGCCTACTGTGTCTAATTGGAAATCCAGCCCTGCCCCTAATAAAGCCACAGAAATGTAGGGCTGGAAGGGGCTTCGAGAGGTCACCCAGTCCAGCCCCTGTGCTCAGTTCTTAAAGGCCCTGTCCTCAATACCACACTGGCTCCCTGCCCTCATCCCCGGAGCTGCCAGCACTCTTGGTTCAGGTAGGACAGTCCTGGGTTCTGCGTTCCCAGTCCATGTTTCCCGAGGCAGATGCAGCCATGTCATGCTCAGAGCACAGCGGCTTGTCCTCTGGCTGCTCAGCAGCACCAGCTCCACACTGACTGCTTCTCTGCAATGCTCAGCAGGAGGCTGCAATTGAAGCTACCAGGCAGTAGGAGGAGACAGTGGGCTCCAGATCCCATGCTGTGCCTGTCTGAACAGCAGCTGTCAGTCCCTGGGGAGAACTGGGAGGGAGAGGAGGAGATAACGCAGAAGAGATGCAGGGGGAGCCCCTTTGGCTTTGAAAGGGAGGATCTAATGTACATTCTGGGTGGTTTTTCAAATCTGAAGTTCCACTGAATACGCACACGGGACCGCCTGGCAGTTCCCAGGCCTGCCACGAATTGCAAGAATTGTCCCTGCTACAAATGTGCCCTTCTGGCAGTGATCACGCACACAGAGCTAGAAGCATGCAAGACGCAGAAGTTGTGGGCCCCACTCTGTGCACTGCTTATCAGTCTGTTATTTTGAATCTGTGGACTCCACCATGTGTGATGCTCCAGTGCCATCTGCTGGGCCATTGGATGAACAGCAGTAGGGAATCCATCTGTGGGAGTTCCCCGCGTAGGTGTATCCCTGTAGGAATCCGTTTCCTCTGCAGTGCAATGCAATGCAAGGATTACAGCAAAAAAGGCTGCACAGCTGAAAAGATCGGCTGGGAGAGGATGCAGAGTGGTGTGATTATGGCTCCAGATTGGCATGCAGGAAATTGGTTTCAGTTCCCAGCCTGGGTCATAGTCTCACAGTGACTTTGGGTACAGTGGGAATAATAATCCTGCCTTTGTCCGCCTTGTGTGGAACCAAGTTCTTTGGGACAGGGAGTGTCTCTTACTGCACGTGCAGCACCTGGCACAATGGGGCCCTGATCTTAGGTGAGGCCTCTACATTCTACCTTTATTATGTGCAATAAACTGTATTGTGAGGCCACTTGTGCAAAGAAGGCCTAAGAAGGTTAGACCACGTTCCTCCAGCAGGGGTGCTGGAACTAGGGGTGCTGGAGATGCAGCAGCACCCCCTGGCTTAAAGTAGTAATAACAACCAAATACACGTTTTCCATCACATACAGTGTTTACATTTTTGTTCACTGGCTTTCAGCACTCTCACTATAAAAAATGTTCCAATGCCCCTATACTCCAGCCATGCACCAAGTGATCCAATAGCTGACTCCCTCTGCGTGGGTTCTTATACTGTTAATGCACAACAGGCAGTGATTTATTGCGGTTATATGTCACCATCTACTAGTGCTGGGGAGATTTCCGTTATGTGTCCTTCCACTAGGAAAAGTAGTTCATATTGAAAGGGGAAGTTAAAAAAATCAGAGAAATGGGGTATAAACGTCCTGTGAAAGCAGCTCTGATTTTATTTATTATAACACTTTTCTTTCTTGGCATCGTCATGGAAAATAGCTGCTCAATGTGCTGCAGCAGTCAAAAAAGGCAACAGAATGTTTGGAAGCATTAGGAAAGGGATAGATAATAAAACAGACAATATCATATTGCCGCTATATAAATCCATGGTGTACTCACACCTCGAATGCTGCGTGCAGTTCTGGTCGCCCCATCTCAAAAAAGATACATTAGCATTGGAAAAGGTGCAGAGAAGGGCAACAAAAGTGATTGAGGGTCTGGAACAGCTGCCATATGAGGAGAGGTTAAAAAGACTGGGTCTGTTCAGCTTGGAAAAGAGGCGACTAAGGGGGGACATGATAGAGGTCTGTGAAATCATGACCGACGTGGAGAAAGTGAATAAGGACGTGTTATATACACACATAGCACAAGAACCAGCGGTCACCCAGTGAAATTAATAGGCAGCAGGTTTAAAACAAACAAAAGGAAGCATTTCTTCACACAGCACACAGTCAACCTGTGGAACTCTTTGCCAGGGGATGCTGTGAAGGTCAAAACTGTAACTGGATTAAAAAAAGAATTAAATAAGTTCATGGAGGGTAGGTCCATCAGTGGATATTAGCCACAATGGTCAGCAGTGCAATCCCATGCTCTGGGTGTCTTTAATCCTCTGTTTGCCAGATCCTGGGACTGGATGACAGGGGATGGATCACTTAATGATTGCCCTGTTCTGTTCATTCTCTTTGAAGCATCTGGCACTGACCACTGTCAAAAGACAGGATCCTGGGCTAAATGGACAATCAGTCTGACCCAGTGTGGCCGTTCTTATGTTCCCTTATTTCAGGACCCTGAATGTCTGGGACCCCTTCTGCCTTCTCCCATCCCGCCCCCCCCCCCACCACCACCATGAGCATAGCTGTCTTTAGATGCAGCTTCTGGCCCAGGGTCCAATTTTCTATTGAAAACACTGAGCTTGAGTAATAATAATAATGCCTAGCTCTTGTGTCACTTCCCTTCTTACACCCAGAGGATCATAGCTACAACTCCAAAGCAGCTCATGAGATGAGGCCTGTTTCGTCAGTAGATCTCAAAGTGCTTTCCAAAGGAGGTCAGTATCATTACACCCATTTCACAGATGGGGAAACTGAGGCACAAAAAGGAGAAGCCCAGAAAAAGGACTAGAAACCAGGTCTCCAGAGTTCTAGTCCCAAGCACTAACCTGTAGGCGATACTGTTTCCAAGGCATATGTATTAAGTATCAATAATCTAAATAATAATTTATCAATATGATATAGTAATTCCAGTATTGTATCTACATGGAAATGGCAGGAGACTAAAACGCAATGATGGTTATGGGGTATAAGAGTTGGGAAATGCCATTTCAATCCTCTGTTTTGCGATAGGCTTCCTGGGTGACTTTGGGCAATGAGACAATTTAAAGTCGCTCATTCCCTTGTGTTATCCTCCCCCTTAACGTCTCTCCCCTTTTGCATTCCCTTGAGCTCCCATCTCTCACCTAAATTTGGCCATTTCATTCAGGAAAATGAACTGGGAAGCCTCAACACCTGGGGCCAATTCAAAACATGCCTGGCATTATTGAATTTCAAAAGGGAGCTATGGTTTCACTCATGAAGCAGAAGTGGACCTCTCCACCCCAGGGCTAGGGTTCAGTATTCTGTGGGAAGAGGTTGGACTGCAATTTAATCTGATCTGGTATCCCATCCATTGCAATGCAGCATCAGGGTCTAGGATTTGAGAGACCTAGGTTCAATCTCCTGCTCTGAAATAGACTTCCTGAGTGACCTTGAGCCAGTTGTGTAACCACTCTGAGTCTCGGTTTCCACTTTTGTGAAATGGGGATGATAGCAATAAATTACAGGGCTGTTGTTAGGATGAATGCATTAAAGATTGGGAAGCGCTTTGAGATCTACTGATGTAAAGTGCTATACAAGAGCTAGTTATTATTATTATCTGTTCATTATTGCATAGCATCATCATTTAGACTAGATTCTGCAGGCATAACATGAACAAAAAATGTTAACCTTTGCTTTCTTTCCAAAATTGCATCCCTTTCTATTGATAGCAGGGCACTGTTGGGTATGGCACAGACATCTAAAAAGATAGATGTATTGGTTTATTAATCTAATGTCCAGATGTGATGTGGCAGCATAATATCATGTCCACAAATCAGTGTTTTTAATTTCCATCACTTTCTCTAGGGCGTCTTTCACCTTTTGTTCATGAAGTTGTAGTTCAGGGGGGCTCAGCATGAGGACCACTACACCATAAAACTCAGAGAACACTTTGTCTTGGTCCAGAGGGTGGCTAGAGCTGTAAATACATGAAGGACAGTGTCCCATAGAACATGGTGACGGCCATCAGGTGGGTGGCATAGATGGGGAAGGCTTTGGGCTTGCCCTCAGTAGAGCAGATCCTCAGGACAGAGGACAGGATGTACATATAGGAGATGAGGATGGTCAGGAAGGTGCTTATCACAATGAAGCCAACAAGTACAAAGAGCAGCATCTCACTGACATGGGTGTCTAAGCAGAAGAGTGCTAGTACTGGAGAGATGTCACCGCAAAAGTGGTCAGTGATGTTGGAACTGCAGAAGGACAGTCTAAAATGCTTCCTGTGTGTATCACAGAGTTGATGGTCCCAGCCCGGTATGACAGAGAGGCTGTTCCCAGCTAGTAGCTCTGGGACATAATGGGCATACAGAGCAGTGGATCTATGCCATCATGGCCAGGAGGAAACCCTGTGTGGTGCCAAATACATTGTAAAAGTAAGCCTGTGTGGCACACCCAGCAAAAGAAATGCCTTTCCTTTCTGCTAAGAGGTCCGACAGCATCTTGGAGGTGATGGAGGAGGAACTGCAAATATCTATGAAGGACAAGTTGCAGAGGAAGAAGTACATAGGGGTGTGGAGGCAGGAGTCAACCCTGATTAACATGATCATCCCAAGATTCCCCACCAGGGTAATAAGATAAATGACCAGGAACACCATGAAGAGAGGGACCTGCAGCTCTGGATGATCTGAAAATCCTAGAAGGATGAACTCAGTCACCGTGCTTCCATTTACCTTAGACATAATTGTCACACAGGACACCTGTTGGGAGGAGAGAGAGAGAGAGACAGGGTCACAGAAAAAAGGGGTGATAATTGAAACCATCACACAGAAATATCAGAATCATAGATACACATGGCCTGATGCTCCGCTCACTTACACCAGTTTTACGCTTGTGTAACTTACACCATTGACTTCAGGGAGGAAAGGAAGAGTGGCAATTAATGAGATCTTTAAAACAAACAAACAACAAAACAGAAACCCCCCCTCCCTCTGGCAAAAATTTGACCCCAAAAAGAGACTCCATAAAGTCTCCTAAGTACTTGGCTATTGCTATTGTTTCTGAGTGGAAGGTGCTCAGTTACTAGGGTGATGGCTGGCTGTTTAAAACCCTTGACAGATAGATACACCTGATGTATAGCACTTTATATTGGGTCCTCTGAATGTGGAGTTTTACTGCCTATTTTAAAAAAAGGAGTCCAGAGGCCATGATCTCATTCTCTGCAGAAATCAACTAAATGGAATTATAGGAGTAAAGGCAAAGGGATTATTCAGGGGGCACAGAAATGGATAAGAGGAAGAGACAATGACTTGGAATAAGGCATGAAAGGACTTGTCTAGCATTAGGAAACATTCTTTAACAGCCAAAGCACCAGGCTAGAGGCAGAAATCTGGAGAGCTGGTCAGAGCCCCAGTGGTGCAGAGGTTCAAGATCAGTTAAAAGGAGAGGTGAAGAAGAAAGATGTAGGGAAAAGCCCTCATAAATGCAGGAGGCCCCCTCCTCCCCCCATGTGACCTGATTCTATGAGACAGACCTTCACCTTGGAATTGCAGTCATCCAAAGGAATGACATGTTACTTTTATCCCTGGACAATACAATCTGTAAGTCTGTCTGTCTGTACCTGAGGAAGAAGCTCAGTTCTGGTGGCCAGACGGTACCTGAAAATAGCACTAAAATATTAATACTCCCAGCCCCAGACAGTTTCTGGGCATGATTAATCATGTGAAAAGGAAACTAATGAAGGGACCTGAAAACAGTCTTCAAATATGTTAAAGACTATTATAGAGAGGACGGTGATTAATTGTTCTCCAGGTCCGCAGAAGGTCTACCTCCATATCCATGGAAGGCTTAATCTGTAGCAAGGGAAATATAGGTTAGATATTAGGAAAGGCTTTCTAACTATAGGGAAATTTAAGCTCTGGACCAGGTTACCAAGGGAGACTGTGGAATTGAGATCACTGGAGGTGTTTACGAACAGGTTCAACACAAACACTTGTCAGGGATGGTCTAGGTTTACTTGGTCCTGCCTTAGATCAGGGGACTAGACTAGATGACCTTTCAAGGTGCCTTCCAGCCCTACATTTCTATGATTGTATGTCACAATCACAAGATGGAGTCTGTTCAAGCAGCCATTCATTCCCTACCTCCCCTCAGATCCTTTCTGCTCATCTTACCAATGATCATTCCCACCCCTCTCCCATTAAAGCTGTTATTGCTGTTGTGATGTTGCACTCCATAATGTTTTATGGAAATATGCTTTTGAGTGTGAACATAATGTACCTGGAATATGCTTTATGCAAAAGGTCTCTTGTAAGGTATCATTACAAAGCTTATACTCTACTGAGTGTGTTCATCCTATTTGTATGAATGTATCATTCTTGTATCTGAAACTAGGAATATGAAGTATAACTCTGAGGTCCTATTGTGATTATGCAAAGTGTGGGCCATTAATGGTGGTTTGGAATCTTGATGGCTCCCATTGACTAGGACAATTGGTTGTAAATGGTCTGTTTACTTGCAAACATTCTGGGTGCGTGCGGGCCCTGGAAGAATGGAGGCTGGGGATGTGTCACCTGATACTGGAATCCATCTTAAACCTGGTGCTTTTCCATTTAGAGGGAGGGGTGGGGACTCAGAGGGACAAAAGATTCCCACCTTGTGCCAAAGATATAAAAGGGAGTTGAACAGAACAGGGGGGACTGCTAGTCATGAGAAAACCCCTAGTTTTCACCTAAGATGTCTCCTGGAACTAGCAAGGACTGTACCGGGGAAAGGATTGAGCCCAGACTAGGAAGGAGTCTAGTCTGTGAAAGAAGCTTATTGGAACATCTCTGAGGGTGAGATATTACCTGTATCAGTTTCTTAATGTATTAGGCTTAGACTTGCATGATTTTGCTTTATTTTGCTTGGTGACTTACTTTGTTCTGTGTGTTATTACTTGAAACCATTTAAATCCTACTTTTTATACTTAATAAAATCACTTTTGTTTATTAATTAGCCCAGAGTAAATGATTAGTACCTGGGTGGGGGGGCAAACAGCTGTGCATATTGTGATGGGTCAGAGACTCTCTTGGGAGAGACCTGATGTGCTGAGACTACCTCTTAGCCCGTTTTCCTTGCCAACTTGGGACTTCAGTACCCTGCCTTGTTGAGCCAGACACGCTAGCCTGCTGTAAACACAGACGCAGGTCTGAACCACGTCCCCCAGAAGCTGCAGGCTTAACTGAAAACAGCTTAGGAAATGCTCCAGTCTCCAGGACCCAGACACCCAGGTCCCAGTGGGGTTCAAACCCCAAATAAATGTGTTTTACAAACAAATACATAGACGATATTCATAACTTCAAATACAAACATGATACACAACTACAGACAGCATAATCATAACCAGCAAACTACAACCTTTCTACAGACACCCCACTTGACATCCTCTGTACAAGAACTGGTGCAATCATAGGACCCTGATTGTAACAATGATCTATACAGTCACAGTTTATGTCAATAATGTCACACATATCTCTTGATCAGTGTTATAGAGGGTGGACAATTTATGAGTTTACCCTATATAAGGTTTATACAGAGTAAAACAGATTTATTTGGGGTTTGGATCCCATTGGGAACTGGGTGTCTGGGTGCTGGAGATAGGTGACATGCTGAGCAGTTTTTGGTTAAAGTCTACAGCTTTGGGGGCATGGACCAGACCTGCATCGGTGTTGCAGCAGGCTAGCATGTCAGGCTCAACAAGGCAGGGTTCTGGAGTTCCAAGCTTTGGCAGGGAAAATGGGCTCAGAGGTAATCTCAGCATGTCAGGCGACAGTCCCAAGGGGGTTTCTGTGACCGAACCCATCATAGCTGTAACATTTCTCACCAGGCCCTAATCTCCTTTACACTTCAGCAACAGAATTCCCTGGCTGAGCTCTGACTGTGGGGTCTTTATAGTGGGTTACGGTGCACAAAGCAGCCAGGACCTAAATTCCCTCTAAGCCACGCAGCTGCCTATTAAGCCTCTCCCACAGGACAGACCTGCCCCAGACTTTCCATGGCTGGGGGAGAGATGCCACCATAGCCCTCGGGCAGCCTGCACCCCAAAACCCTCATCCTTGGCCCCACCCCAGAGCCTGCACCCCCAGCCAGAGCCCTCACCCTCCTGCACCTCAACTCTCTGCCCCAGCCCTGAGCCCCTCATCTCCGGCCCCATCCTGGAGCCCTCACCCCGCACACACACACCAATCCTCTGCCCCAGCCCTGAGTCCCCTTCCCACACTCCAAAACCCTCAGTCCCACCCCCACCACATACATTTTGTTATGTGCACCAGTATGGTATGCATGGGAAAAATTAGAGGGAACACTGGCCAGGACTGAACTGGCTTTCTAGAGACTTGGCTGAGCTTTGTTAGGTTTGTAAATGGAAAAGGTCTGATCCTGAGGGCACCAAGAAGAATATTAGAAATTGTTAAAAAGGGACAAATCCTCAATGAGATTATTTTCTCAAATTAAAAGCACCAAGAGAGGTCTACCATAATTTTTGGTCATATTATTCCTTATTCATGAGTATTCAATTTGCTTTCTTCAATCTAGGTTTTTACTCCATGCCCATCACCATAGAACCTGACCTCTTGTTTCATGAATCAAGCTGCACAAGGCAGTAAAAAACAAAGTCCACTGGCTACTTTGGTTTCTTCTATCTACTGCTTATTTTGAGACAGGCAGTGGCCCAGCTGCCTCTGCTCTGATGCCTAAAGATGGGATTGGCCAATGATCCTCTTTGTCTTCTATTTCCCTCTGAAATGGGAGCCTTTGCCGTACTGACTAGCTGGAGATGAGCTGGGATTGAGTCAGTTTCTATCAGCTCCCCCACATCCTGCAATTAGCTCAAAGAGCCGAGTAGCAGAGAGATTCCAGAGTTGTATCACACGGAAGTTTATATGTGATTTTGGGATCTGAGCCCTGAAGTATCTCACACCACAAGGGGCAATGTTTGCACAGAAAAAGCAATTACCAAATATGTTGATATTTTTCTTAGCGACACATTAATTGCACTCATGTGGTTTCATTTAAAATTAAATGATGCAAGTAGTAGAGTTATATGGGAATTCGTTGAAGGAAATTCCAATGAGCTGGAAATCCCAAATTTTGGTGAATTCTAGTGAGTTGCACCAGAAGGCATTTGTTACACAAAAGCCCCTTTGCAAAAGGCTCCCCTGTTCTTTGCAAACAACTCTTGTCTCAAACCTGACAAACTCACTCCATCAAATACATTGCTTACCATAGAGGGTAATTTAAAATCCAGAACCTTAACACACAAGAACCAAAACCATCGAGAGACAAAAACAGGCTGCTCTGTAAAAACAAAGAGGCACAACTCACCCTGTTGCCCTGGATTTCAGGGGTGTGTGTACCCCAGAATGTGGTTAAGCTTATTGAAACCATGTTATGTGCATTCAGCCACCATGAATTAATAAAATAGAACACATAGTATAGGGTTAATTTGAAAGCATTGTTCCAGATTTTAGATAAATATTTGGGATGTGCTAACCCTATTGCTTATGTCAGTGTGTGCTTAAATCTAATAAACTGCAGTTTTAGATAAATGCAGGTAAGCGTGCTCTATCTCTTATCAGACTGAATTGCTGTGTTCCCATTGATTTATTCCTGACACCACCTGGAGTGAAACAGTGAAGTTACCATTGCTGTGGGTTCTGAGAACCCCCGATAACAACCCCACCTTGCTCTAAGATGGCTCGCTTTAGCAAATTGACTGGAAATTAAAAGGAACAGTCACAAAAGTGAAATGAGTGAAAGCTTAATGGAAACATTTTAAAACCACTATAATAGAGACTCAAACTATATGTATAAGACCCCGCCCAGCCGACCAACCCCCAAAAAAGGTAAGATGACCAAAAATATGCTACCATGGCTAAACAACAGAGTAAAAGAAGCAGTGAGAGACAAAAAGACATCTTTTAAAAATTGGAAGTCATATCCTACTGAGGAAAATAGGAAGCAACATAAATGCTGGCAAGTTAAGTGTAACAGTATAATTAGGCAGGCCAAAAAAAAAAAAAAAAGAATTTGAAGAGCAACAAGCAAAAGACACAGAAAATAACAGCTTTTTTTTTTTTAAAGTTCATCAGAAGCAGGAAACTTGCCAAACAATCAGTGGAGCCACTGAATGATTGGAGTGCTAAAGGAGCACTCAAGGAAGACAAGGCCATTATAGACAAGCTTATTTGCATTGATCTTCACCACGGAGGATGTGAGGGAAATTCCCACACCTGAGCCAGTCTTTTTAGGTGGCAGATCTGAGAAAATCTCTCAAATTGAGGTATCACCAGAGGCGATTTTGGAAAAAATTGATTAATTAAACAGTAATAAGTCACCAGGACCACATGGTATTCACCCAAGAATTCTGAAGGAACTCAAATATGAAATTGCAGAACTGCTAACTGTGGTATGTAACCTACTGCATAAATTGTCCTCTTTACCAGATGACTGGTAGATAGCTAATGTAATGCTCGTTACATTTAAAACATTGTCCAGCTGACGGGTCACTGGGGTGAGATGGGTTGCTGGAGAATGGTGTGGTGGGTGTTCCTTGGTGTGTAGTTGGGGCCTTGGGCTGCCCCCAGTAGTAGGGTGTGGTCTGAGGGTGTCCCTTCTGGTATCCGCTCCAACTGCGACCAAGGTTGTTTCTCTCTCCTCCCTCCACCCATTTTGTTCCGGTTTGCCCCGCCTGCTCGTATTGATCAGCATAAGAAGCAAGACTTTCTGCTGAGTCCATTTTCTTATCCCATAAACACTGTTTTATATCCTCTTTGGACATATTCAGGAATTGCTCCTGAGTCATCAAATCACATATTCCTTCAAAGCTAGTTACACCCTAAGCTGATCCTAATGTTCTAAACCTCTGAACACTTTTCATATAGACATTTGTTTTGTTTGTGTGTGTGTGTTTGTTTGTTTGTTTGTTTGGAATCACCAGTTACAAAATGTTTCTTGCCGTTCCCTAAAATAATAGCAATACCTAGCTCTTGCATAGCATGTTTCATCACTAAATCTCAAAGCATTTTACAAAGGAGAAACTGAAGTGCAGAGAGGTGTAGTGACTTGACCAAAGCTTACAGGTCTCCCCTGAGTCCCAAGCCAATCTACTACATAGTAGTCCAATGGGAAATTCCCTCTACCTTCTTCCCATCATCTCTTAATTACACTTTTCTGAATTTCAGAGCTAGTAACATTTAGACCAAAACTAAAGACAGCTCTAAGATCCAGTTAGAAATGTGTACCTATTAGCCCTGTGATGAAGCTGGGAATTTATCCTTTCCAGTGATAAAAGCTTTTGCATCCCAGCTCACAAGCTATATCACAAGGAATCTCTGGGAAAAGTTGTCTGTCCTTTGTTACGCAGGAGTTTCAGGCTATGTCAGGGTTTCCTCGCCACTCTGAACTCTGGGGTACAGATGTGGGGACCCGCATGAAAGACCCCCTAAGCTTAGAAGTTCCAGCTTAAGTTAAAACCTTCCCCAAGGCACAAATCCTTTTCTTGTCCTTGGACGGTATGCTGCCACCACCAAGTGATTTAGACAAGATTTAGGAAAAGGACCACTTGGAGTCCCTGTTTCCCCAAAATATCCCTCCAAGCTCCTTCACCCCCTTTCCTGGGGAGGCTTGAGAATAATATGCTAACCAATAGGTTAACCAAGTGAGCACAGACCAAACCCTTGGGCTTTTAGGACACTAAAAACAAATCAGGTTCTTAAAAGAAGAACTTTATTATAAAGAAAAAAGTAAAAGAAGCACCTCTGTAAAATCAGGATGGAAGGTAATTTTACAGGGTAATAAAAAGATTTAAAACACAGAGAATTTCCCTCTAGGCTTAACTTTAAAGTTACAAAACAGGAATAACCCTCCCTCTTAGCATAGGGAAAATTCACAAGCTAAAACAAAAGATAATGTAATGCTTTTTCTTGCTATTACTTACAATTTTTGTAATTTTAGATGTATTATTTTAGTAGAAGCTGGGTTACCTGCTTGGTCTTTCTCTTTGTCCCGAGAGGACAAAGAGAGCTCAAACAAAACCTCCCCCCACCGATTTGAAAGATTGGTCCTTTTGGTCAGGTGCCAACCAGGTTATTTGAGCTTCTTAACCCCTTACAAGTAAAGGAGCGATTTTATGCTACCCTTAGCTGTATGTTTATGACACGCTCCTCCAAGTCACAGATGGTGCTGGACAGCCTGTTCCACACTGGCTGTGATTTCTTCCTGGAGCTTTAGGGGAAAACAGGGAGCACATTAAATTTATGCAGCCCTACATGGGTGATGAAGGCTGACCTTTTCTTGGCAGATTTATTTAGCTGTACTTGCCAGTACCCCTTGGTTAAGTCTAAGGTAGAGATGAACTGGGCACATTTTAGTTTTTTTAATAGCTTATTTGTGCGTGGCATTGGATAGTTGTCTGGGCGAGTTACAGCATTTAGCTTACAGTAGTTTACACAAAAGCGTATTTTCCCATTTGGTTTGGGAACTAGAACCACTGAAGATGCCCAGGCACTTTTAGAGGGTTGGATTACCCCCATTTATAGCATGTTTTGGATTTTTTGTTTTATAGCAGTTTTGACTTGAGGAGCCACCTGGTAAGGTTGAGCTTTAATTTGGCAAGCATTACCTGTGCTAATGGAGTGGTATGCCTGTTTGGTCCGTCCTGGGGTGACTGAGAACATTGGGGCGAAGCTAGTGCACAGCTTCCTGATTTGCTGTTGCTGCACACGTGCGAGGGTTATTGAGAGGTTTACCTTTTTTCGCCAGTGTGGAAGGAAAAATCATGGAGCAGGTCCTCAAGGAATCAATTCTGAAGCACTTAGAGGAGAGGAAAGTGATCAGGAACAGTCAGCATGGATTCACCAAGGGCAAGTCATGCCTGACTAATCTAATTGCCTTCTATGACGAGATAACTGGCTCTGTGGATGAGGGGAAAGCGGTGGACATGTTGTTCCTTGACTTTAGCAAAGCTTTTGACACGGTCTCCCACAGTATTCTTGCCAGCAAGTTAAAGAAGTATGGGCTGGATGAATGGACTATAAGGTGGACAGAAAGCTGGCTAGATTGTCGGGCTCAATGGGTAAGTGATCAATGGCTCCATGTCTAGTTGTCAGCCGGTATCAAGTGGAGTGCCCCAAGGGTCGGTCCTAGGGCCGGTTTTGTTCAATATCTTCATAAATGATCTGGAGGATGGTGTGGATTGCACCCTCAGCAAGTTTGCAGATGACACTAAATGGGGAGGAGAGGTAGATACGCTGGAGGGTAGGGATAGGATACAGAGGACCCTATACAAATTAGAGGGCTGGGCCAAAAGAAATCTGATGAGGTTCAACAAGGACAAGTGCAGAGTCCTGCACTTAGGAAGGAAGAATCCCATGCACCGCTACAGACTAGGGACCGAATGGCTCGGCAGCAGTTCTGCAGAAAAGGACCTAGGGATTACAGTGGACGAGAAGCTGGATATGAGTCAACAGTGTGCCCTTGTTGCCAAGACGGCCAATGGCATTTTGGGATGTATAAGTAGGGGCATTGCCAGCAGATCGAGGGACGTGATCGTTCCCCTCTATTCAACACTGGTGAGGCCTCATCTGGAGCACTGTGTCCAGTTTTGGGCCCCACACTACAAGAAGGATGTGGAAAAATTGGAAAACGTCCAGCGGAGGGCAACAAAAATGATTAGGGGACTGGAACACATGACTTATGAGGAGAGACTGAGGGAACTAGGATTGTTTAGTCTGCAGAAGAGAAGAATGAGGGAGGATTTGATAGCTGCTTTCAACTACCTGAAAGGGGGTTCCAAAGGGGATGGATCTAGACTGTTCTCAGTGGTAGCAGATGACAGAACAAGGAGTCAGATTTCAGAGTAACAGCCGTGTTAGTCTGTATTCACAAAAAGAAAAGAAGTACTTGTGGCACCTTAGAGACTAACCAATTTATTTGAGCATAAGCTTTCGTGAGCTACAGCTCACTTCACCGGAAGCTTATGCTCAAATAAATTGGTTAGAACAAGGAGTAATGGTCTCAAGTTGCAGTGAGGGAGGTTTAGGTTGGATATTAGGAAAAACTTTTTCACTAGGAGGGTGGTGAAATACTGGAATGCGTTACCTAGGGAGGTGGTGGAATCTCCTTCCTTAGAAGTTTTTAAGGTCAGGCTTGACAAAGCCCTGGCTGGGATGATTTAGTTGAGGATTAGTCCTGCTTTGAGCAGGGGGTTGGACTAGATGACCTCCTGAGGTCCCTTCCAACCCTGATATTCTATGATTCTATGACTTCCCCAAATGATCTGTAGTAGCAGACACCTTACATTTAAAACATCGCCCAGCTGACTGGTCACTGGAGTGAGGTGGGTTGCTGGAGACTAGTGCAGTGGGACGATAATCATAAATATAAAGGGAAGCACTGTATACAGTGCTATAAAATCCCTCCTGGCCAGAGGTAACATCCGATTACCTGTAAAGGGTTAAGAAGCTCAGCTAACCTGGCTGGCACCTGAACCAAAGGACCAATAAGGGAACAAGATACTTTCAAATCTTGGGGGTAGGGGAAGGCTTTTGTTTGTGCTCTTTGTTTAGGTGTTTGTTCTCTCTTGGGACTGAGAGAGGCCAGACAGAAATCCATCTTCTCCAACCCATCCTAATCCAAGTCTCCAATATTGCAACCACTATAGGTAAGCCAGGCAAGGCAGATTAGTTTATCTTTTGTTTTATGTGAATTTTCCCTGTGTTAAGAGGGAGGTTTATTCCTCTCTTCTGTAACTTTAAGGTTTTGCCCAGAGGGGGATCCTCTCTGTTTTGAATCTGAATACCCTGTAAAGTATTTTCCATCCCGATTTTACAGAGGTGATTCTTTTACCTTTTCTTTAATTGAAATTCTTCTTTTAAGAACCTGATTGATTTTTCATTTTTCTTAAGATCCAAGGGTTTGGGTCTGTGTTCACCTGTACAAATTGGTGACCTAATCTGTTTAAGACGTCTTTTAGGATTAGGATGAAGAAAATGGTTGTGGTTGCAACCATGATGGTGTAGCTCACTCCTTCCCCTCTCTTGTCTTTCAGCCAGCCAGTGTTCCCCTTTTCTTTGCCTCTGCCCAAAGTCTCTTTCTGCGGACTTCAAAGGGGATGATGGGCAGAATAGCCCATTCTCTCATTGTTTTGTCCATCAATGACGCCTAATTTTCATCACACCAATTTTGGTTCATTGATTTATGGTCCTACACTTCTTTTTTTTACAGGCAAGATCTTAAAATAGTCCTTGAATTATATCAAGCAGGCCTTTTCATTTAGACTAATTCAGTCTTTAATATGTCTACACTGCATTTGGGAGCAAGTGTCCCAGCCCAGGTCAACAGATTTGTGTGAGTAGGGCTTGCATGAGCATGCTAAAATTAGCTGGGTAGACATGGCTTTGACACTGTTGTTCGGGCTGGAACTGGTGATGTAAAGGGGAAAGGCACCATGTGTCAGCCTCAAAACCTTGAGCCATTTCCTTTCCCCAAAACTGTCTTCCTTAAAATCCTTACTCTTGATCCCCCGCCCCCATTGCTCAGCAATTAACTCATTGCTTTAATTCTGCAGAGCAGACTACAAAACACCAGAGGGAGCAGAGAGACTTCTTTGACTTGATAGCACTGTAAAGGGTGTACTGACCTACAGGGCAGTTTAAGTGACTTGTTCAGTTTGTGGCCGAGAAGAAGAATGAACCTAGCTCTGTTGAGTCCCTGTCCAGTAAACCATCTGCTCTCCATGAATCAGGGAGAGATGGATTAAATGATTCCTTTCCACCCCAAAAGAATCTGTGATTCTGTGACCCTAAATCTTTAAATAAATACACATCAGGCCAAATTTAATACCCAAAAACAAAACACATGCATGTCCCATTATCCCTTACATCAGTTATGTCTATTGCTATTGGACATTATATCTCATTGGCTTAGCTAGTCCCCTTGGAATCATAGAATATCAGAGTGGGAAGGGACCTCAGGAGGTCATCTAGTCCAACCCCCTGCTCAAAGCAGGACCAATCCCCAATTTTTGCCCCAGATCCCTAAATGGCTCCCCCAAGGATTGAACTCACAACCCTGGGTTTAGCAGGCAAATGCTCAAACCACTGAGCTATCCCTCCCCCCTTCTTGTGCTGCACTTCCTCACTTATTATTCTTTACCAGGTTAACCAAGAAATTCACTGAGCAAGGTCTCTGGTGTTTATGGCTGTTCTCAGAGCATTTTTCACATCCTTGTTCCTCAGACTGTAGATCGGGGGTTCAGCATGGGGATCATTATGGTGTAGAACACAGAAGTATTTGTCTGAATTGGGTGAATACCAGGAGCTGGGGCGGGAGTAGATGAACAGCAAAGTCCCCTCATAGATGATGACAGATGTCAGGTGGGAGGCACAGGTGGAGAAGGTTTTGCGTCTGGCTGCCGCGGAGCGGATCCTCAGGACAGAGATGACAATGAAAATGTAGGAGATGAGGATAAAAATGACAGAGATGATTTCCATGGAACTGTCATAGGTGTAGAGCAGGAGCTCATTGAGGGTGGTGTCGGAGCACAAGAGCTTGAGGAGCAGAGGGAGGTCACAGAAGAAGTGATTGATGATGTTCGGGCCACAGTAAAACTTAAACATACTTGTGGCTGTGATCAACATTCCTTCCCTGACTCCAGAAGCTGCTGCTGTTAGCAAGGAGATCAAGAATGTTGATCAGGGCACCTGGGTTTAAGAAGGGAGCTCACTTCAGTTTGTGGCGTGTGTGAGGAGCTGGAAGCAAGAGGTGCTAGGAGCTGAGAGTGAGAATGAGGACTGTTGGAGGACTGAGGAGTACAAGCATTATCAGATACCAGGAGGAAGATCCTATGGTGAGAATAAAGAAGGTGTTGGGAAGAGGCCATGGGGAAGTAGCCCAGGGAGCAAGTGATCAACATTCCTTCCCTGACTCCAGAAGCTGCTGCTGTTAGCAAGGAGATATATATATATATATATATATATATATATATATACACACACGTGACAAAGTTCCTCCTCTACCTTGGTGGGTCTTGTGCTTATTGACGGATTTGCTCACCTCAGAGATTCACGGCAGCCCTCAGTTTGGCCATTTTCATGAACCCACAATCCAGGTCAACTCCTCCTGTGTCTGACAGGAGTTGGGAGGAACTCGGGCCCACCCTCTACTCTGTGTTCCAGCCCAGGGCCCTGTGAATTGCAGCTGTCTAGAGTGCCTCCTGGAACAGCTGTGCGACAGCCATAACTCCCTGGGCTACTTCCCCATGGCCTCTTCCCAACACCTTCTTTATTCTCACCATAGGACCTTCCTCCTGGTGTCTGATAATGCTTGTACTCCTCAGTCCTCCAACAGTCCGCGTTCTCAGCTCCTAGCACCTCTTGCTCCCAGCTCCTCACACATGCCACAAACTGAAGTGAGCTCCTTCTTAAACCCAGGTGCTCTGATTAGCCTGCCTTAATTGATTCTAGCAGCTTCTTGATTGGCTGCAGGTGTTCTAATCAGCCTGTCTGTCTTAATTGTTTCCAGAAGGTTCCTAATGGTTCTGGAACCTTCCCTGTTAGGAGACGGAATCGTTTCTTCGTTCGCTCCTGAGCTATCTGCTTTCCTTTCTTTCCTGAAGCCCCCTGGCCCGGATTTTTCACACTTTTCCTTTCGCTTAGTTTCCCCCCCCGCGTTTGGGCCGGACGCTTTGTTTTTTTGGTTTCGTTTTCTCCCGCTTTTCTGAGCTGCGTCAGTGTGCTGGCCGGTTGCCAGCACCCCCCCCCAGACGCCTGCTTTTGGACTTTGCTTTTTGCTTAATTGAAACCCCCAGAAGAGGGGGGGAGGACTGCCGACCCGCTGTCCAGAGAGGGGAGTGGACGCCCCCAGACCCAGCCGTTTTGTTTTTTGCCTGGACTTTTTTCTTATCATTACAACATTCCTAGCTGCCGAGAGCCTTGGGACAGAGCCAACAGCTGCAACAGATGCCAGAGGCCGGAGAACTCGCCCGAGCAGTTATAAATCATCGTGGAGAGAAGCCGTAAGACTGAGGGATTTCCTTTGAATTATACCCTCGGGGGGGGGAGTTGACTGCGTTCCAGCTGCGTCTGTGGCGGCACAGGGGTGTAGCAGGGAGCTACCCCCAGATCCACCGGTGCCCCCAACCCCCCCACCACTACTACGACTATCACGGCCCCCGCTGCCTCGTCCCTGCTGGCGATCTGCCATCTGCCTTCGGATCCAGCTGTTTGCTTTGGACTTTGCCTTTCGGACCGGACATAACAACCAACCAAACGAGACTCTTTGGACAAGTGTGGTGGGTCGCCCTCCCTCCACCCCCACCCCCCGGATTGTTTATCCCATAGTTTACCCCTACTACCGGACCCCGATTTTTGCCCCCCCCCCTTCTTCCGGTGTCTCCCTGTCTCTCCCTGCTTACAATGGCAGAGATGGAGAGACGCAAGGCCCCTCCAATGAAATTGGTTGTCCCTTCCCCATCTACCCCCCTGCCCACCCCTCAAGATTTTCCCACCGCCTCCATTGTTAGAACCCCTGCCCCCGCCCCCGCTGGGGCCTCGGCAGTGGGAGGCACCGGGGCAATTACTACTGCTGCTTTGGTTTTTGCCCCATTAGATTCTAGGAACCCCCCCCCAGTTCGACGGAAAGGTCGGGGCGGGCCGAAAGGAAAGGGCCCCGCTAAAGCCGCTGGGCCCTCCATGGCAGAGGCTGCCCCCACCACTGTGGCCTCATCATCGATTGTGGCACCCCTCCCAGCTGTTCCCTCCACCAGCTCTGCGACCGTCCCTCCCCCGGCCCCCAGGACGTATGCCCGGGCGGCGGCAGGCTCCCCCTCGCCTGCCGCCTCCTCATCTCGCCCACCCACTACCTCCGCTACCATCACTAGCGCCCGGGGCCCTCTTCCCGCCCTGACCAGGAAACACGGTGTCCGTTGCCTCCTGGTACCCGCCTCGCCCCACGTGGAGGCGTACGTGCAGGCGTTGGCGAAGGTGGTAGGACCCATGGCCATTGTGGCGGCCTCCAAGATGTATGGGAAGGTCGTTTTCTTTCTGGCTTCGGAGACTGCCGCCCAGGAGGCGGTGGAGAAGGGCCTAGTGGTAGGAGGGGTGTTTATCCCCCTAGAACCGCTAGAAGATCTGGGCGTTCGCCTCGTCCTCACCTCCGTTCCTCCCTTTTTACCTAATGTTGCACTGTTACCCGCTCTTTCTGCCCTGGGAAAACTTGTTTCTGCTATCAGCCCTCTCCCGTTAGGCTGCAAGGACCCCGCCCTCCGTCACGTCCTCTCGTTCCGCCGGCAAGTGCAGATTTCACTGCCGGCGGGGGTGCGTGACGGAGAGGCGCTTGAGGGGTCCTTCCTAGTTCCCTACCAGGGAGCCCGCTATAGGGTCTTTTATTCCACCGGAGAGGCCCGGTGCTACCTCTGCCGCTCGGCGGGGCATGTCCGTAGGGACTGCCCTTTGGCCCGGGGGAGAGGGGCACCTGAGACCCCCGAGACCCGGCAGGATATCGGCCCTGTCGTTGCCGACACCCCTGGCCACCCGGCACCTGAAACCACCCCTCCTCCCACCCGATCCAACGCTGCCCCCGTCCGGGCCCAAGAGGTATCTTTCCAACAACGCCCGGGCGACCACGGGAGTCCCGCTCTTGCTGTAACCACCTCGGCAGAGCCTCTGGAGGAGAGTGTGGCACAGCTATTACCAGGTGCAGGAGAGGGCTCGCCCCAAGGAGAACCCCCCGCCCCTCCTGCTGCCTCACCGCTACCCTCCCGAACCCCTGAACCTTTGCCTCCGCGCCCCGCTCCGCCCCCTGCTACTCAACCCCCAGATGATGCTATGGAGGGCTGGACTGTAGTCCAGGGGAAGCGAGGCAAGCGGAGGGCTCGAGCCCCGCTGCATCCATCTGACGCGGAAGCCCCCCGGAAGACCAGGAAGGGAGGTACTGACCTTGAGCCTCCCGCCTCGGCCACGAGTGAGATCCATTCGCTGGTGTTGGGAGGTGAAGATAGACTGGCATTGGAGGGAGGAATCCCCCCTCCGCGAGGGACCCTCCCCTCCGAAGCCCCGGAGGAAGCCCCTTCTAACCGGATACCACCTGAACTCCCTACGAACCCCGACGTGACCGTTGAGGCGGGCCCTAGCGGAGAGGCCCCCAGGGTAGTAGGAGTCGGCCTCTCCTCTGTGTATGCAGAGATTGAGGCCCTAGATTTGACCCCGGTCACCCAGGGAGGGGATGATTTACTGCCGGCCAGCCTCGTTTTAGGCAATCTCACCCCAGGCCCCCTTTCCCCATGTTCTCTCCCCCTGACTGCCTTTCCGGGTGAGCACCCCACGGAAAGTGGTTTACCACCTGATGCCATGGCTGCCACGACCACCCCGAAGCCAGCATCTAGCATTGCTCGGAGCCCCCTCCCTTGCCCCTTAACCCCCGACCCTGCTCAGGAGGCATCTTCTTTTTGCTGCTCGCCTCCTGAAGCCCAGGGCCTTACCTCTGCCCCTGTCCCCACCCCTGTCCCGGTTCAATTTCCCTCCTCCTGCAAGGCTACTGCCGCCCCTGGGGTTATTTCTTTTCCGCCTTTTGCAGACCCCCCCCAGGGAGCAGTCTTTACGTTTTCTAGTTGCGACTCATTAGGAGTTGCGCTTTTCCCCCTGCCATCCCCTTCCACTCCAAGGCACGAGATGGATTTAATAACCCCAGCCTGTCAGACGCCCCGTCGGCGGTCCGCACCCTGCCTACCCGCCTTAGCGGACCTCGAGGCTGTATTAAGAACCCCATTGGGGAGTACCCCGGAAACCGTAACCCCATCCCCCCATGAGCTGCGGCATGCACTACGGCAGTTCTTAGAGCACACCCGTGGTGCCCGCAATAGGGCACAGCTGGCTCTCTAGCGATGGGGGGACTTCGATCAACTTGTTCAGGCCGCAAGGGCCCTTATGAAGGAGGGCAGAGGGCAAGGGAGGCGCGGTGCTGCGGCCTACGAGCGGGCCCGCGGCTTCCGGAAGGAGCTACTTACTTATGGGATGGGACACGGGTTGCTACGCGACCCGCCGGGGGCCATGAGCACCCCCACCAATGAGAACTCCCCACCCCCCCGGCCCTCCGCATGACACCTCTCATTATTGTAACCCTGAATACCAGGGGCTGTAGGATGGCTCTCCGCAGGTCCCAGGTGCTCTCCTACCTTCGGGAGGGGGGGTACTCTGTGGTTTTCCTGCAGGAGACCCACACGGACCCAACCGCCGAGGATAGGTGGCGGCTGGAGTGGGGGGACGGGGTATACTTCAGCCATTGCACGACCTGGCAAGCTGGAGTGGCGACCCTGTTCTCCCCCGCCCTGCGGCCCGAGGTGCTAGGGGTCACTGAGGTCGTACCGGGCCACTTGTTGCACCTCCGAGTTCGTCTGGAGGGGCTCGTGGTCAATCTTGTTAATATCTATGCCCCGCAAGTGAGTTCACAGCGGCCACAATTCTACCAGCAGGTGTCCGATTTTCTCGGCACCCTAGACTCGCACGAGTGCCTGATCCTGGGAGGGGACTTTAACACTACCCTCGAGGAGCGGGACCGCTCGGGGGCCGAGCCGAGCCCGGCCGCCGCGACCATTCTCCGAGACATAGTCGATTATCACTCCCTAGTGGACGTCTGGCGTGACCATCACCCAGATGACACTTCCACGTTTACCTTTGTCCGGGTGGAGGCCCATCGGTCACACCGCTCTCGGTTAGACCGTATTTACCTATCCCGTTTCCATCTTTCACAGGCCCACTCCTCCACCGTGCGGCCGGCCCCTTTTTCCGACCATCATTTAGTTACCGTCACGGTCTCCCTCCGTGCGGAGGGACCGGGGCCGGCCTACTGGCACTTTAATAACAGCCTGCTGGAGGACGAGAGCTTTGTGATGTCCTTCCGGGAGTTCTGGCTGGCCTGGCGGGAGCAGTGGCGTGCCTTTCCCTCGGTGCGGCGCTGGTGGGATCTGGGGAAGGTGCGCGCCAAGCTCTTCTGCCGCAACTACACTCGGGGCGCCAGCCGACGGAGAAATGCAGCGATAGAGCAGTTGGAACGGGAGGTCTTAGAGCTGGAGAGGCGCCTGGCCGCCAGCCCCGGGGACCCGTCCCTCTGCGGAGCGTGCCGGGAGAAGCGGGAGGAACTTCGAGCCCTCGAGGACCACCGGGCCCGAGGTGCCTTTGTCCGGTCCCGCATCCGCCTCCTTCGGGAGATGGATCGCGGCTCCCGCTTCTTCTATGCCTTGGAGAAAACGAGGGGGGCCAAAAAACACGTCACCTGCCTTCTAGCGGAAGACGGCACCCCCCTCACGGATCCGGAGGAGATGTGTGGGAGGGCCCGTGACTTCTACGCAAGCCTTTTCTCCCCGGATCCGACCGATCCTGGCGCTCGCGGGGTGCTCTGGGAGGAACTCCCCACGGTCAGCGTGGGCGACCGAGACCGGCTAGAGCTGCCTCTCACCCTGGCCGAGTTCTCGGAAGCCCTCCGCCGCATGCCCACCAATAAATCTCCGGGCATGGACGGGCTGACCGTGGAGTTTTACCGCGCGTTCTGGGACATCCTCGGCCCAGACCTAGTCACTGTCTGGGCTGAGTCTTTGCAGGGCGGGGTCCTCCCTCTGTCGTGCAGGCGAGCGGTGCTTGCCTTGCTGCCGAAGAAGGGGGACCTCCGCGACTTACGAAACTGGCGTCCCCTCTCACTCCTTAGCACGGATTACAAAATCGTAGCGAAAGCAATTTCGCTGCGGCTAGGGTCCGTGATGGCGGACGTGATCCACCCAGACCAGACCTATACTGTCCCGGGTCGCAGCATTTTTGACAACCTCTTTCTAGTCCGAGACCTTTTGGAACTCGGGCGGAGAGACGGTCTGTCGTTCGCCCTCCTGTCTCTCGATCAGGAGAAGGCGTTCGATAGAGTGGATCATGGGTACCTCCTGAGCACCCTGCGGGCGTTTGGATTCGGACCTCAGTTTGTGAGTTTTCTCCGGGTGCTGTACGCCTCCGCGGAGTGTTTGGTTAGGCTCAACTGGACCCTGACCGAACCGGTCAGCTTCGGGCGAGGGGTGCGGCAGGGGTGCCCCCTCTCAGGCCAGCTGTACGCTCTGGCGATCGAGCCTTTCCTCTGTCTCCTCCGCAGGAGGTTGACGGGGTTGGTGCTGCGGGAGCCGGAGCTGCGGCTGGTCCTGTCGGCGTACGCCGATGACGTCCTCCTCGTGGTCCAGGACCCGGGCGACTTGGCGCGAGTGGAGGCATGCCAAGCCATTTATTCAGCAGCCTCCTCCGCCCGAGTCAACTGGGTCAAGAGCTCTGGCTTGGCGGTGGGGGGCTGGCGGCAGGTAAGCTCCCTCCCACCCGCGCTTCAGACCATCCGGTGGAGCGCCGGCCCTCTGCTCTATCTCGGCGTTTACCTTTCTGCCACGCACCCTTCTCCGCCGGAGAACTGGCAAAATTTGGAAGGCGGCGTGATTGAGCGGATCAGGAAATGGATGAGGCTACTCCGATGTCTCTCCCTTCGGGGGAGAGCACTGGTGCTCAACCAACTAGTCCTGTCCACGCTCTGGTACCGGCTCAACACCCTAGCCCCGGCCCCGGGTTTCCTGTCCCACCTCCGGAGATTGATTCTGGAGTTCTTTTGGTCAGGATTGCACTGGGCCCCTGTTGGAGTTCTTCATTTGCCCCTGAAGGAAGGAGGGCAGGGCCTGAAGTGTCTGTACACTCAGGTCCGCGTTTTCCGCCTCCAGGCCCTGCAGAGGCTCCTTTATGGTGCAGGTAGTTCGACGTGGAGCATATTGGCGCACGCCTTCCTACGCCGCTTCCATGGGCTCCGATATGACCGGCAGCTCTTTTATCTTTGTTCGAGAGGTTTTCCGCGAGACCTCTCCGGGCTGCCGGATTTCTACCAGGACCTCCTCCGGACCTGGAAACTGTTTTCAACCACCAGGTCTGTGGCGGCCATCGTGGGGGCAGATCTCCTCACGGAGCCCCTGCTACACAACCCCCAACTTCGTGTGCAGGCGGCGGAGTCCCGCACGGTGCGCCAGAGGTTGGTCCTGGCGGGAGTTACGAGGGTCGGGGACCTCCTGGACTACGACCGGGGAGACTGGCTGGATCCCCTGACGCTCGCTCGACGCATGGGGCTCTCCAGCCTTCGCACCCCCCGGCGCGTGCTTCAGGAGGTGGAGGCCGCTTTGACCCCCGCTGCTCGGGCTTATGTCAGCCGAGCCTTGCGCGAGGGTGCACCCCGCCCATCCCTTACCCCAGGCCCACCGGACCTTTCCATCGGGCCCCTACCCTGCCGATCCCAACACACCCCTCATCCTTTCACTGCAAGCCGGCTGCATGAATTGCAACCGGTCGGTTTTCAAGTTGCATCGCGGCAATATCTATATACACTCACGCTCCATACCCTTCACGCCCGCACCCTGGTGTCCCGCCCCGACACAAAGTGGCGAGATCTCCTGCCACCCTTGGAGGGGGAGCAACCTCGGTGGGCCAGCCTGTACTCCACCTTGGTCCCGAGGCCCGTCGGGGACATCAGTTGGCGGCTCCTTCACGGGGCCGTGAGCACGGGCGTGTTTTTGACACGTTTTACCTCCGTTCCGGAGACTTGCCCCTTCTGTAATGTGAGGGAAACCCTGGCGCACGTCTATTTAGAGTGTGCCAGATTGCAGCCTCTTTTTCGGCTCCTCACAAACATTCTTTTGCGCTTTTGGCTTCATTTTTCCCCTCACCTCTTTATCTATACACTCCCCATCCGTGGCCCCACCAAGTCGCGGGATCTCCTGGTTAGCCTCCTCCTAGCCTTGGCTAAGACAGCCATTTATAAGACCAGAGAGCGGAGGTTGGCTCATGAGGCGTCCTGCGATTGTAGGGCCGTTTTCCGATCCTCAGTACATTCACGCATCCGGGCGGAGTTCCTCTGGGCGGCGTCCACCGACTCCCTTGACACCTTCGAGGAGCGGTGGGCGCTGTCCGGGGTTCTCTGCTCGGTGACCCCGTCCGGTTCCCTCCGTCTGACCCTCTGATTGAGGGACAGAGCGAGAGCCGCCAGCCACAGCCGTTAGCTGCTGTGAATACCATCATTATTGTTATTTAGGAGGGGTCTTATAATACATGGATGTGCCCCCCTCCCTCCCAGCCACCCACCCCGCAGCCGTGCCCATCTTGTCGGGCACTCTCAGGAGAGGGAGGGTCGGTGACCCTGGGCGCGGCACTAGGTAACTCGAGGGGGTGGAAGACCACGAGTGTCGAGGAAGCCCCCCCGCTCTAGGCCACCAGGTAACTCAGGAGGGTGGAAGACCACGAGTGTCGAGGAAGCCCCCCCGCTCTGGGCCTGGGCTAGCCTGACCACCTCTCCCTCCTGAAAGCTGTTGTGTTATACCTTCTGATTGCGTTGTTTTGTTGCTAAGTTTTTCTTTATCTTTTTGTAATTTCTGTAACTGTTACAAATAAATTTCTTTTCTGTTTAAAAAAAAAAAACCTTCCCTGTTGGAGGACGGACCGTCCCTAGCTTGCTCCCCAGCTATCTGCTTTCTTTTCTTTCCTAAAGCCCCCTGGCCCAGATTTTTCTTACTTTTGGACCCTGCCTTAGTCCCCCCCCCGGACCGGGCTGGACGCTTTGCTGATTTAGTTTGATTTTTTGCCGCTTTTGCTTTTTCTTTGGATTGCTGACAAGTTGCCATCTTGCAGTCAATACTACCCCCCCTCGCCTGCTTTCGGGCGCAGCTATTTGTTTTTATTGAACCCCCGGAGGAGGGGGGGGAAGATTGCCGATTTTGCTGTTTGGAGGGGGAGTGAAAGCCCCCAGACCCAGCCGCTTTACTGGCAGCTCGGACTATCTTTACAACATTCTTAGCATGCCGGAAGCCTTGGAACACAGCCAACACGGCCGGAGAAGAAGGATTTCAGAAGACAGGAGACATAATTTAAACAGCTACGAATCATCGTGAAGGGGTCGTAAGACTGAGGTTTTTTTTTTTTTTCTTTCGAATTCTACTCTCGTGGGGGGGAGTTTGACTGTGTTTTAATTGCATTTGTGGCGGCACAGGGGGTGTGGCAATAAGCTGCCCCCCTGATCCATCGGTGCCCACTCCACCCCCCCCACCATTACTACAACTGTCACGACCCCCCCGCCGCTTCGTCCCTGCTGGCAATTTGCCATCCGCCTTCGGATCCAGCTGTTTGCTTTGAACTTTGCCTTTCGGACCGGACATAACAGCTGACCAAACGAGACTCTTTGGACAAATGTGCGTGGGTTTACACCCCCCCCCCCCGGATTGCTTAGCTTATAGCTTGCCCCTATTATTGGATTTTCCCTCCCCCCCTTGATTACCCCATTTGGTATTCCTCTCCCCTCCTGTAGCTTAGTAGGGAGGAGTGGTTATTTTGTTTCCCCCCTCCCCCTTTTTCCTTCCGGTGTTTCTCCGTCCCTCCCTGCTTACAATGGCGGGGAATGAGGAAGGCGAGGCCCCTTTAAAAAATTTAGTTGTTTTTCCCCCACCCCCCCCCGCCCAACCCCCAATCTTGCCCCCCCCATCACGATTGCCAAAAAACCTGCCACCGCCCCTGCTGGGGCACCGGCAGCAGGAGGCACCGGAGCGATTACTGCTGCTGCTATGCCCCCTTCCACCTCAGGTTCTAGGAACTCTCTGCCAGCTGGCCGCAAAAGCCAGGACGGGCAGAAAAGAAAGGGCCCCGCCAAAACATCTGGGCCCTCCATGGCAGGGGCGGCCCCCACAGCCGTGGCCTCGTCATCGACCGCGGCGCCCCTCCCTGCAATTCCCTCCACCAGCGCTACATATGTCCCCCCCCCGGCCCCCAGGACGTATGCCCGGGCGGTGGCAGGCTCCCCCCTGCCTGCCGCCTCGTCATCTCGCCCACCCACTGCCTCCGCTACAATCACCAGCAGTCGGGGCCCTTTTTCCGCCCTGACCAGGAAGCACGGTGTCCGTTGCCTCCTGGTGCCCGCCTCGCCCCACGTGGAGACATACGTGCAGGCGTTGGCGACGGTGGTAGGACCCACGGCTATTGTGGCGGCCTCCAAGATGTATGGGAAGGTCGTTTTTTTCTTAGCTACGGAGGCTACCGCCCAAGAGGCGGTGGAGAGGGGCCTGGTGGTAGGGGGGGTGTTTGTCCCCCTAGAGCCGCTAGAAGACCTGGGTGTTCGCCTTGTCCTTATCTCCGTTCCCCCCTTTTTACCCAATGCTGCCCTGTTACCCGCTCTCTCCGCCCTGGGGAAGCTTACCTCTGTCATCAGCCCTCTCCCATTGGGCTGCAGGGACCCCACCCTCCGTCACGTCCTTTCTTTCCACCGGCAAGTGCAGCTTTTACCGCCGGCGGGGGTGCGTGACGGGGAGGCGCTCGAGGGGTCCTTCTTAGTCCCCTACCAGGGAGCCCGCTATCGGGTCTTCTACTCCACCGGAGAGGCCCGGTGCTACCTCTGCCGCTCGGCCAGGCATGTCCGCAGAGACTGCCCTTTGGCCCGGAGGGGGGGGGCACCTGAAACCCCCGAGACCCGGCAGGATATCGGCCCCGTTGTTGCCGACGCCCCTGGCTGCCCAGCACCTGAAACCAGCCCTCCTCCTACTCAATCCACTGCTGCTCCCGCCCGGACCCAGGAGACTCCCTCCCTACTACGCCCGGGCGAGCAAGAGAGTCCCACCCTTGCTACTACCACCTCAGTAGAGCCTATGGAGGAGGGTGCGACAAAGATATTATCGGGCATAGGAGAGGACCCACCCCAAGGAGAACCCCCCCTCCTCATGCTGCCTCACCGCTGCCCCCCTGAACCCCTGAACCATCACCTCCGCCCCCTGACACGACCCCTGCTAACCAGCCCCCGGATGATGCTATGGAGGACTGGAACTTAGTCCAGGGGAAACGGAGCAAGCGGAAGGCTCGAGCTCCGCTGCATCCATCCGACGCGGAAGCCCCCCGGAAGACCAGGAAGGGAGGCACTGACATCGAGCCCTCCGCTATGACCACGAGTGAGGTCCATCCGCTGGTGTCGGGAGGGGAAGACAGACTGGCTTTGGAGGGCGGAACTCCCCCTCCACGGGAGACCCTCCCCTCCGAGACCCCTGAGGACGCCCTTTCTGCTCAGATACCATCCGAATCCCCCGCGAACCCCGAAGCGACCGCTGAGGCGGGCCCTAGAGGAGAGGCCCCCGGGGTAGCAGGCGTTGGCCTCTCCTCCGTGTACACGGAGATTGAGGCCCTAGATTTGACCCCGGTCACCCAGGGAGAGGATGATCTACTCCCGGCTGGCCTCGGACTGGGCAACCTCACCCCAGCCCCTTTTTCCCCATACTCCCTCCCCCTGATTGCCTTCCCGGGCGAGCACCCTGCAGAAGGTGGTCCACCACCTGATGCCATGGCCGCCAAGACCAACGCGGGGCCAGCGCCTAGCATTACTGAGAGCCCCCTCCCTTACCCCTTAACCCTCGACTCTGCTCAGGAGGCACCTTCCTTCAGTTGTTTGCCTCCTGAATCTCAGAGCCTTACCTTTGCCCCTGCCCCCTCCCCTAGCCCCACCCAGTTTATCCCCTCCTGCGATGCTCCTGCCGCCCCTGGGGTCGTTTCTTTTCCGCCTTCTGCAGATTCCCCCCAAGGAGCAGTCTTTGCACTTTCTAGTCGCGACCCATTAGGAGTTGCAATTTTTCCCCCGCCATTCCCATCCACCCCAAGGCATGAAATGGATTTCATAACCCCAGCCTGTCAGACCCCGCTGTCGGTGGTCCGCACCCTGCCTACCCGCCTTAGCAGACCTCGAGGCTGTATTAAGAGTCCCACCGGGGAATACCCCGGGAACCGTAACCCCATCCCCCCATGAGCTGCGGCATGCACTACGGAAGTTCTTAGAACACACCCGTGGTGCCCGCAATAAGGTACAGCTAGCTCTTCAGCTCTGGGGGGACTTTGAGCAACTTTTTCGGACCACAAGGGCCCTTATAAAGGAGGGGAAAGGGCAAGGCAGGCGCGGTGCTGCGGCCTACGAGCAGGCCCGCAACTTCCAAAACGATCTACTCATCTATGAGATGGGTCACGGGTTGGTGCGCAACCCGCCGGGGGCCAGAAACACCCCCGCCACCGGGAAACCTCCACCCCACCAGCCCTCCGCATGATGCCTACTCTTATTGCAACCTTGAATACCAGGGGCTGTAGGATGGCTCTCCGCAGGTCCCAGGTGCTCTCTTACCTTCGGGAAGGAGGGTACTCTGTAGTTTTCCTGCAGGAGACCCATACGGACCCGACCTTTGAGGACAGGTGGCGGCTGGAGTGGGGGGACGGGGTCTACTTTAGCCACTTCACGACTTGGCAAGCTGGAGTGGCGACCCTGTTCTCCCCCACCCTACGGCCCGAGGTGCTAGGGGTCACTGAGGTCGTGCCGGGCCACCTGCTGCACCTTCGAGTCCGTATGGAGGGGCTCGTGGTTAATCTTGTTAATATTTATGCCCCACAAATGAGCCCAAAGCGGCCACAATTTTACCAGCAGGTGTCCGACTTTCTCGGCACCCTAGATTCGCACGAGTGCCTGGTCCTGGGAGGAGACTTTAACACCACCCTCGAGGAACAGGACCGCTCAGGCGCCGAGCCGAGCCCGGCTGCCGCGAATATTCTTCGGGGAATAGTTGAATATCACTCCCTAGTGGACGTCTGGCGTGACCATCACCCAGATGACACCTCCACGTTCACTTTTGTCCGGGTGGAGGCCAATCGGTCACACCACTCTCGGTTGGACCGTATTTATTTATCCCATTTCCATCTTTCACAGGCCCACTCCTCTACCATTCGGCCGGCCCCTTTTTCCGACCATCATTTAGTTACTATAATGGTCTCCCTCCGTGCAGAGAGACCGGGGCCGGCCTATTGGCACTTTAATAATAGCCTGTTGGAGGACGAGAGCTTCGTGACGTCCTTCCGGGAGTTTTAGCTCGCCTGGCGAGAGCAATGGCGTGCCTTTCCCTCGGTGCGGCGATGGTGGGATTTAGGGAAGGTCCGCGCCAAGCTCTTTTGCCGTGACTACACTCGGGGCACCAGCCGACGGAGAAATGCGGCGATAGAGCAGTTGGAACGGGAGGTCTTGGAGCTGGAGAGGCGCCTGGCTGCCGACCCCGAGGACCCGTCCCTCTGCGGAGCGTGCTGGGAGAAGCGGGAGGAGCTCCGGGCCCTCGAGGACCACCGGGCCCGAGGTGCCTTCGTCCGGTCCCGCATCCGCCTCCTTTGGGAGATGGACCGCGGCTCCCGCTTCTTCTATGCCCTGGAGAAAACGAGGGGGGCCAAGAAGCACGTCACCTGCCTTCTAGCAGAAGACGGCACCCCCCTCACGGATCCGGAGGAGATGTGTGGGAGAGCCTGTGACTTCTACACAAGCCTTTTCTCCCCGGATCCGACCGATCCTGGCGCTTGCGGGGTGCTCTGGGAGGACCTCCCCACGGTCAGCGTGGGTGACCGAGAGCGGCTAGAGCTGCCTCTCACCCTGGCCGAGTTCTCGGAAGCCCTCCGCCGCATGCCCACCAATAAATCTCCGGGCATGGACGGGCTGACCGTGGAGTTTTACCGCGCGTTCTGGGACATCCTCGGCCCAGACCTAGTTACTGTCTGGGCTGAGTCCTTGCAGGGCGGGATCCTCCCTCTGTCGTGCAGGCGAGTGGTGCTCGCCTTGCTGCCAAAGAAGGGGGACGTCCGCGATTTACGAAACTGGCGTCCCGTCTCACTCCTTAGCACGGATTACAAAATCGTAGCGAAAGCAATTTCGCTGTGGCTAGGGTCCGTGATGGCGGACGTGATCCACCCAGACCAGACCTATACTGTCCCAGGTCGCAGCATTTTTGACAACCTATTTCTAGTCCGAGACCTTTTGGAACTCGGGCGGAGAGATGGTCTGTCGTTCGCCCTCCTGTCCCTTGATCAGGAGAAGGCGTTCGACAGAGTAGACCATGGGTACCTCCTGAGCACTCTGCAGGCGTTTGGATTCGGACCTCAGTTTGTGAGTTTTCTCTGGGTGCTGTATGCCTCCGCGGAGTGTTTGGTTAGGCTCAACTGGAATCTGACCGAACCGGTCAGCTTCGGGCGAGGAGTGCGACAAGGGTGCCCCCTCTCGGGCCAGCTGTACGCTCTTGCGATCGAGCCTTTCCTCTGTCTCCTCCGCAGGAGGTTGACAGGATTGGTGCTGCGGGAGCGGGAGCTGCGGCTGGTCCTGTCGGCGTACGCCGATGACGTACTTCTCGTGGTCCAGGACCCGGGCGACCTGGCGCGAGTGGAGGCATGCCAAGCCATCTATTCGGCAGCCTCCTCCGCCCGAGTCAACTGGGTCAAGAGCTCTGGCTTGGTGGTAGGGGACTGGCGGCAGGTAAGCTCCCTCCCACCCGCGCTTCAGACCATCCGGTGGAGCGCGGGTCCTCTGCTCTATCTCGGCGTTTACCTTTCCGCCACGCACCCTTCCCCGCCAGAGAACTGGCAAAATGTGGAGGGCGGGGTGATAGAGCGGATCCGGAAATGGACAGGACTACTCCGGTGCCTCTCCCTTCGAGGGAGAGCGCTGGTGCTTAATCAACTAGTCCTGTCCATGCTCTAGTACCAGCTTAACACCCTGGTCCCAGCCCTGGGTTTCCTGGCCACTCTCTGGACATCGATTCTGGAGTTCTTTTGGTCAGGACTGCACTGGGTCCCTGCAGGGGTTCTCCATCTACCCATGGAGGAGGGAGGGCAGGTCCTGAAATGTCTGCACACTCAGGTCCATGTCTTCCACCTCCGGGCCCCGCAGAGGCTCCTTTATGGTGCAGGTAGTCCAGCGTGGAGCATATTGGCGCATGCCTTCCTGCAACATTTCCGAGGGCTCCGATACGACCGGCAGCTCCTTTATCTCCATCCGAGAGGTCTTCCGCGAGACCTCTCTGGGCTGCCAGTCTTTGACCAGGACCTCCTCCAGACCTGGAAACTGTTTTCAATGACCAGGTCCGTGGCAGCCACCAAGGGGGCAGATCTCCTCACGGAGCCCCTGCTACACAACCCCCAGCTTCGCGTGCAGCTGGTGGAGTCCCTGTGCGCTTGGGGCTCTCCAGACCTCGTACTCCCCGGCGCGTACTTCAGGAGGTGAAGGCCGCTTTGCCGCCCGCTGCTCAGGTTTACCTCGACCAGGTCCTGCACGAGGGGGCGCCCCGCCCACCCTCTACCCCAGGCCCGCTGGACCTTTTAATTGGGCCCCTGCCCCGTGGACCCAACCAACCCCCTCACCCCTTCACTGTGAGCTGGCTGCACGAGCTGCAGCTGGTCTGTTTCCAAACCACACCAAGGAAACATCTATACAAGCTCGTGCTCCACACCCTACATGCCCTCACCCTGGTGTCCCGCCCCAATACAAAATGGCAGGACCTCCTGCCACCTTTGGAGGGTGAGGAGCCCCGGTGGGCCAGCCTATATTCCACCTTTGTCCCGAGGCCCACCGGGGATGTCAGTTGGTGGCTCCTTCACGGAGACGTGAGCACAGGCGTGTTCTTGGCATGGTTCACCTCTATCCCAGACACCTGCCCCTTTCGCGTCGTGAGGGAATCCCTGGCACACATATATCTGGAGTGTGCCAGGCTGCAGCCCCTATTCCGGCTCCTCACAAAAATTTTATTACGTTTTTGGTGGCACTTCTCCCCTCACCTTCTTATTTATGCAGTCCCAATCCGTGGCCCCACAAAGTCACGGGATCTCCTGGTCAACCTTCTCCTGGCCCTAGCTAAAATGGCCATCTACAAAACCAGAGTGAGGAGGTTGGCCGATGGAGTCTCCTGTGACTGTGGGGCCTATTTCTGATCCTTGGTCCGTTCACGTATCCAGGCACAGTTCCTCTGGGTGGCATCCACTGACTCCCTTGACGCCTTTGACTAGCAGTGGGCGCTGTCCAGGGATCTCTGCTCGGTGTCCCCATCCGGTTCCCTTCGTTTGACCCTTTGACCACACTCTGTCCCTGTTATTTCATTAGTTGTCCCCTGGATTTATTTGGTGTCCAGGTCCTGTGGATCCCCCTCTTAGGCTGGGGGGGATCCTTTAGTAGTGGGGGGGGGATTACTCTCCTGGAGCCAATAGGATTACTCTCCTGTAGCCATCTGGCCCGACCCTGTCATACACACGCATTATATTATTTATATATATATATATATTTACATACACACACATACACACACGTAACTCTTCAGGGCATTTGGGACATATCTCTCAGGGGTTATGACAGCACTTGATCTCAGGGGTACATATTGCAAGCAATTAAACTGCCATCAGTGTTGTTTGTGGTTTTTATTTTTTTCATGATTATTTTTAATCCACCTATTACCATAATTTCCCGGGCACAGCAGCCCAGAAAAAAGCAGCCCAGAAAATTAAACTGCCCCAGTAGGCAACACAAACTGTTCTTCATATTAGAATGATGCAATTTGCATGATACAATATGATACATTTTACGTGGGCTTGGAAGGTTTAGATTTTAACTGGTAAATGTCAATAAACATCCATTTCCCCAAACACACACTCAACCAATGGGAAAAAAAATTTCCATTGATGATTGAAATTCACAGGTAAGCAAAATATTGCCTTGTCTGACTCCCCCGATAATTTCCTACATCTGTGAAAGATTAAATAAATAAAATTAGAAAAAAATGCTGAAAAATAAACTGGTATTATCCCTCAAAATTATATATAACAAAATTGAATTCTCCCAAGCCTAATTGTACAGATTTAGGGAAATTTGCATTCTTGTTTTCCTAAGAAGTGTTCTGTGCCCTCTAGGAGCTGCTCTGCACCCTGCAACATCAGGACCCTTTAAATGGTGCCATTGCAAGTCCTGTTCCTGATGCTAATCAATGGTTGCTGTTCTCCATATTATTGGCCAATGCTGAAAATTTTGGGACTGGTTCTTATTTCCACTAAAGCCACTTTATACCACCTGATGCAAACTTTATACCAGCATTAATGGAAATGAGAATCAGGCCCTTTGTCCTTAATGTGTTAAGAATTAAGACACACAGGCAGATTCTCTGCTGGTGTGAATAGGTGCAGCTGCATTGACTTCCCAGCCATGAGGAGGTGGGCATAAAGAGCAGCAGATAGATAACCCATTTGGTTTGGGTGTTTGAACTCAGCTGTGTTTGGCTGGAGTACTGAAAGCAGTTACTTGCACGTGAAGTTCGCTAGTGCTTCTTTTTCTCTCTGACGCACCTTAGTTCAAAGAGCTGTGGCTGAGGTTTGCAAAGCCATCTAGGTAGGGGAATTACAGCTTACCCAAATTCCACCCATATGAATGACAGTCGCATGTGCCAGCTGAAAAGCCACTCCTCAGCAGGGTTGCAAAGAACTGAGCTAGGTTTCTCCTTCAAATACTCCTGGGATGTATGAGCAGGCAGCTGCTGAATTACTTCCTTCCTCCTCTCCCTCTCCCTCTCCCTCCCCTTTCACAGCTCATCCTGCCAGCTCCTCTCCATGCATCACAGTGAGGAGGCATAAATAGCCAGTGCTGCTGCTCCCTGATCCCTACCCACAACACAAAACAGCCCCAGCAGGTGGCCATAGTGTGTGGGGCCAGAGAGAGTGACAGTCAGAGAGGAAGATTGGACCATTGAAGAAAGAAAGTGGGATGAGGTAGTGGAAAAGGGCCAAACTGGGGGGCAAAGGTAGAGAATGAGGAAGGAAAAGAGAGTCTGAGAGAAGGCAAGAGGAAGGGAATAATAGAGGGGCAAGCAGGGTAAAGGATAGCCTTCTGTGTAATGGAAAGGGACTCCAGGTGCTGCTGATTTGTCTTTTGACCTTGAGGGAGTCCCATGACATCTGTGTCTCAGGTTGCCCACCTGTAAAGTGGGGATAATGATGTTGACCTACTTTCTAGGTGCATGAAAGCCCCTTAAAGACCCTCAGATGGAACTAATAGCATTAATAGATTTTTATTAGGCACAAGGACACAGACTGAGACCACAGAATAACACTGACTCAAGGAGCTCATTAGAACTTGCCAGCTCTGGATTTAGACACTGGTGCTGAGACTTGAGATGCTGCCTAAGTCACTTGGAAATCCAACGCAATTACATTTAAAATATTAAATGGGGGCATAATATTTCCCAAACAAAAGAGCAAACCACATACTTGCAGTTGACTTTTATTATAGATTAACATGCAAAATCCTCCTGAGGCCTGAAAAGTCTAATGTGCCTGGCTTGTATTGGAAGATCTTCCCAGGCACATTAGGCTTGAATTGACCCACGGCCATGCCCACCAGCAAATAGACATAATGCTGTGGCAGACACCAAAACATGGTCATGATGACAGAAAAGCTGTTGTGTAGGTGTAACACCAACTTATCCCAGTCGTTGGCAGGCAGGATCAAACCTCTGGAGCTAAATGCCATATGGCCCTTAGCTAAGGCTGTAGAGCAGACTCATTAATGTCTCTCTCTAAGTGGTCTCAGTGCCACTAGAACACCACACCCAGGAGCATGTGAGTTACATAGACACAAACTGAATTGCATACCCTGTATCTGACTAAGATCACTGCACCACTAACCAGTTACAAAATCAGAATTCTAGCTGTTGTGTGGACGGGATGTTAAGTGTGATCTCACTCATATTTACAAAACTGCATATATTCTAGAACAGAATGACATCCTGACCTCCCCATGGGATCACTCTTATGACTTGAAGCACAAGGATATCCTTGTAATTTTTACCACAGCACATGCTGATCCTGTTCAGATAGGGACTCAATGCATTGCTTTGAATTTTACCCAAATGCTGAAGGTCAGTTAGCAGCAGCATCCAAAAGGCTCATATAAAATAGCATCAGGTTTTCTTGAAACCATTTGTATTGTCCCAGGGATAGATCTTAATCCTAGCCTGATCCTACTGAATTTTGCCCTTGACCTGCATAGCACCAGGTAGCAGCCAATGTGTAAGGGAAGAGCAGGAATGTAGCTTCCCCATCGCTGCTAAAAGCAGAAATGAGTTCCCCCTTGTCTCATTCCCCTGGGCTTGGGGGAAGCTAAGGCCACCTAGAGCTTCTTCTTTCCCTTCCTCTTCACTGGATGGTGAAATGAGTTTTTATCATCGGTCAGGAGGCTCTCAAGTGGGATACACAACAGGCGTACTGGAACAAATGCACTGCCTACCAGAGATATTTGTGGCCTCATCTTCATTCTCTGCCAGATGTCATCTCATCTCCTCACCACAGGACACCAGCACACAAGATGATTGGTGAGAGCCAAGTCCTGTTTTTGCCTGCTGTGTATTAACCACAGGCTCTGAGCCAGTACTCTCACAGACAAGTTTCACATCATCCCACCAGCTAGAGCTGTTGAACTAGTGACTTCATAGAGGCATATGTCTTGACAGTCCAGCCAACCAGAGGTGCTGAGCCTGTGACCTCACAGGTATGTTTACATGGCAATGAAATGCCCACAGCTAGCCCATGTCAGCTGATTCAGGGTCCAACTGGATCCCACACTCTGGGATCCAGTGAGATGGGAGGATCCCAGAGTCCCAGCTCCAGTCCAACCCTGGATGTCTACACTGCAGTTTTATAGCCCTGCAAACCCACGTTAGCTGACATGGACCAGCTGCAGGGGTTTAATTGCAGTGTAGACATATCAAGGGACAGGCCCCTGTGAGTATTAGCCCAGCAAGCTAGAGGTGCTGAATAAGTAATCTCAGAGACACCCCTGTCATGATATGAGCCCAGCCAGATAATGAATGCCATCACAAAGGCCTGTGCCTTGACATCAACCCAGTTAGCTGGAGGTGCTGAACTAGTGACTTCACAGACACCTGAGCCTTGACATCCGTTCTGCCAGTTAGAGGAGATGATGGGTTATCTTTGCCAGCATTCCCATATTTTGAGATATGGCCTGCTAAAAATGGGTCAAACTGAGCCACAATACATGACATAATCCGCTTTCCTTGCATTATTTCGACCTATGTTAGTAGGATGCCCCCCTGGTTTAGGTGGGGATAAGTAATAAAAAGAGAACAGAAAAACAGGGGAAGAATGTTTAGTGGAGTATAAGGAAGTCTAACAAAGTTCTGATTTTTCCCACGCTGACTACTTCGATGCTTTTTTTAAAAAATCAAATATCAAATTTTTTCCAAAAAAAAAAAAAGAACTATCTAATTTTTGGTGGCCCCTGCTTTGCTGGTACCCTAAGCACATGCTTAGTCTGCCTGTTGGGTAATTCAGCCCTGGAGATAGGCAGAGCTTGTAGGAGAAATCCAGCATGATCCATCAGGAAAAGGAAATTGGTCAATATCGTTTTCTGTATATCTGTCATTTATTGCTTCAGTAGTAAATATAATTGTGGTATACTTGAGAGGATGCCTTTCCTCCATCTGTGACTCTTTCAAAGCAGCTGCTCTACACATGAATGCTATGAACAGATTGCTCAGAGACATACAGTTCCCAGCAGGTGGCTCCAGGAGCAGTGCATCCTGAGCAGTAGGCATTGCTTGTGGATCGCTTCAAGCGATCATACTGAACCCAAGTATGTCTACATGACAAAATGCAAAAACTATTTCTTTGCAAAACAATTCCAGCAGCAATGAACTGGGATCTTTCCTATTGGCCAGATAATTATTATGAGGGGAAAACAGAAAAAGATCCTGATTCTTCCTAAACTGGTATCATCCATTTGGAATTGACCTCAGCTAGTGTCTACCACCCCTTAAAGGAAGCAATATTTTTTAAAGATATTCAGTGTAAAAGTTAGATTGACAATTACTTGAGACAGAGAGGGTCTTTGGTTACCTCAGGCAGGGGGACCAGCTGTCAGAACCCCTGAGTTCTATTCCAAGCTCTGGGAAGTGAGTGGTCAGAACTGGGGTGGGGTTAGAAGAGACTCTGGGAGTCAAATATTAGGTTCAAGACCTGTATGTGGTAGGAAGTGATTAGAGCAGGAAGGGATGGGAATGGGTGTCAGGACTCCCAAATCCTATTTTCAGCTAAGAGACATGCTGGCCAATCAAAGTCCAGGACTAGGAGTCAGGACATTGGTACCTCTATCCTGTTTTCTACTCTAACTCCCTATTTGACATCAGAAAAGTCCCTTCCAACACCCCCCACCCCCACCCATATCTCCATTTCTCCCTCTGTAGAGCACTTTGAGATCTGCAGATGGAAAGAGGTGTATAAAGGGCAAACATGTTAACTCATCTCTTAGCTTCTCCTATACCAAACAAGGAAGGCCCTCTCTTGCTTCAGTAAAGAGGAATTGCTTTTATGTGCTTACTAATATAATGCCTATGACACAGGTAAGCATCTATTCAGTAGAGGGTAAGTGAAGCAATGAAATGACTATCGAGACAAACATTACAGGACCATCATACAACAAGGATGTCTAACCTGTGGGTCTCAACCAACTAGGACAGGACAGTCACAACTCCCCGTGTTGCTACATAGAAGTGTGTGGGTGATTTCCAAGTGTGGAAGAGGTTGAGAATTACTGATCTACAGCACTGAAACCCCAAAGAACAGCTCAACCAATTAAGGCAGAGATGTCTGTTTCCAAACCCAAAATAATTTATTGCAAAACCATCTGACAAAACAGATCTCAGTGCAACAGACAATGAGCACCAGTTATAACTAGACTTAAATTACAAATGGACAGAAAAAGAAAACAGGCTGGAGCACAGGAGATAAGAGCTCAGAATCCATCTCACAACTTTGATCACTTGAGTCCAAACCAAAGTGCTACCTCCAACATTTACTGATCTCCCCTCCCCCCAATTGCTGGTTAACTTGCACAGCGCTTGAGATAGGTCTTGGAGGAAATAATATACCACGGGGGAAGAGAGAGGAATGGCCTATGTAGCAGAGTTTCTGCTAAAGCACAAATGAGATACTCTTGGAAAAAAATCTTGGTTTTTGTGATCAGTGGTATCGAAAAGCAGGTGCAACTTGGGTAGCTGGGTCAGCTTCGATTTGCCAACAAGGAGGGGAACACAAAAAAAGATTGAACATGCCCATCAAAGCAAGGTCAGCATCCCTGCCCCTGGGGGTCTGATTACAGCACTGTAGGGGGCCAGAGACAAAAAGAGTTTAGGGCACGAGTGTCACTTATAGGGTCAGCAGTGGGATAAGAAAAGACTGTCAAATCGGGGTCTGGCTGCTGTCACTGGTGACAGTCACTTCCAGGCCAACAGCTGGAGAGGACACAGCTTAGTCCCAGTCCAAGGGCTGGCAGATTACAAGGGGGGGCAGCATTAACATGTCCGAAGCAGATCCCTGGGTAGAAGAGAGGGCAGATGGGCTCAGCAAACTCAACGCTGAAGGTGTAGATGTGAGAATGGTCTGTCACATTATAGAAGGAGACCTTCCCTGCCTCATAGGCCAGGAACACCCCAACCCGCTTGGGTTTGACTCGCAGGCACAACAGCGTGAAGGGAGTAGTGGTGGCCGCATACTTCCCATTCCACAGCTACACTCGCCAGTAGCCAGTGTCCAGCTTGGCATCGATCTTGGCCTTGCGGCTGACTCATAATAGACACCCAGGGTCCACTGGGTCTTGTTGCCCACATCCACCTCCCAGTAGTGCCGGCCTGAGATGTAGGAGGCTGAGCCCAGCACACAGGGGTAGATGACGAAGCACCGCGGGGTGTCGGGAAGCACCTGGGAGACATTGATGAAGTGCACACTCTTGAGCTTCTTTGAGAGCACCAGGTTGGGGTGAGCAGTCTCAGGATCCACAGTCATGTCCCCTAGACAGAAGAGATTGGGAAAATACCCGTTGCTCATCTACCCCCACCTAAAAGTGAGGGGCCAACAGATACCTAGCAATCTCCCTGCCCTCACAGTAACATCAGAAAAAAACCGGGGGGTGGGGGGGGGAGGAGAGCATGAGACATGCACATTTAGAATAGAGTCATAGGAGCAACAAGAGGGAGATCAGTTGGGGACTAGAGACATTTCGTCTCCAGAGGCTCCCCCATACACATGAGCAGCAATCATGCCTCAGCAATCCTCCTGCAGAGAACATCCTATAAGAGGCAGAGAGACTGCTTCCATGGCTCAGTCAGCCCTGGCCCCCTTGCAGAGGGTGCACCAGCGAGGGGGACAATTAATGCCAGTGGGAACATGCCTGACCCACAAGAAGCTGGAGCCACATGTAGTCACCCTACAGGATAAACGCAGTGACCGAGTCACCCCTGTATCCCCATGGCCAGCACAAAACACCCAGTATGCAGCATCCTACTTCCCAGAGCTATAAATAGAACCCAGAGCAGGGGGGCTGGGAGTCAGGACTCCTAGCCCCCCTGCTCTAACCCAAGAGACCCCCTCCCCTCCTAGAGATGGGAATAGAACTCATGAATCCTAACGTCCAGGGCTGAATATATTTTATTTATTTATCTACTACTCTATTTCCTCAGCAATTTAGTAAGTGTGAAGAACTGCTGTGGGAAAAATTCCATTGTCTTCTTTAGCTCAAGAGAAATCGAAGGCAGCTCTAGGGTCTTAGATATTTCATACCTTAGGAAAATGAATGTCATTATTACAGCAGTGAACTTTACCGCCTATGTTTAAAGGAAATTATTCACCCAGAGCTGACATGCAACTGCTTCTGGGGTGGAGCCTGGCAGCTGATTAACATCAGCAGAGCAATTGCTGCAGAACTGGCCACAAAGTGAAGGGGAATCCCATATAGAATTGAAACCACAGGGGGCATTTGAGGGGAGGAAGGACAGAATTACCAGAGTAGGAATTGAACCAGGACACCACGATCAATGCCCCGAATCTGGGGGCTGGAGGGGAAGAGGCAGGGGTTCTCCAGTGACCATGAGGAGTCAGATCCTCCAATTTTAGAATCCATTCATAACATCTATCTCCAGTGCTGTGCTGGGCCGTTAGGGTCTGTATTGATCCATGGACTCCAATGGAAAAGTGATCCCTGCTGAATCACTCTAGAATCACAGCATCTTTAAACACCAGTTCACAGCCAGGAGAGGATGGAACTCACCTCTGCATGATGCTCCGCACGTTCTAGAAGGAAGGAGAGGAGATGTACATTTAAAGAAGTTCTATGGTTTAGTCCCACAACATCCCTGAATCCACACAGCTGGAGTCCCAGCTTGTTCTCTCTTCTCTATCATGAGCCACAACTCATACAGATCCCTAGGCAGACAGCAACAGCTAGTGGCCGAATAATCTGCAAATGAACAGTGTACATGTTCCTCTCTAAAATATAGCGACTGATTATTCCTGATAAATACATCGAGTCCTGCCCTAAACACCCCCTGTGCATTCCTTGGGGTTAATACACTTGGACTTAGGAAGGGAAGTATAATCCAGTGGTTAGGGCACTTCCCATTGCAAGCAGCAGATTTCTTAATTCCCTAGAGTGTGCTTCTTGTCTTCCAGCGTTTCTCTTTAGGTACTTCCATGGCCCCCGCACTATAATATGAGCACCACACAATCTTTATTATATTTATCCTCACAACACTCCAATGAGGAAGGGCAATGCTATTAACTCCATTTAACAGATGAGAAGTGGAGGCAGAGGGGCCAGGTGAGTTGCCCAAGATCAGATAGTAAAACTGCAGTGGAGCAGGGATTTGATCCGCAGTTTCTGAAATCCTAAGGTAATGACCCAAGTACAGAGCCACCTTTCTTCTCCTCAGTAACCACACCCCCTTTAGTATGGTCAACCTCAAATTCCTCTCTGCTGCGTTTGAGGATGCAGACATGACAAAGGCTAATGCAACCCTAGGATGCATCAGGTGCAACATTTCCAGTAGAGACAGGAAAGTGTTAGTACCTTTGAGCAAGACAATAGCGAGACCTCATCTGGAATACCATGTGCAATTCTGGTCTCCCATGTTTAAAAAAGATTAATTCAAACTGGGACAGGTGCAGAGAAGTGCTACTAGGGATGACCAGAAGAATGGAGAATCTGCCTTACAAGAGGAGGAGATGCAAGGAGCTTAGCTTATTTAGCCTAACCAAATGAAGGCTGAGGGGAGATAGAATTGCTCTTTATAAATACATTATAGGGATATTACATCATAGAGAAGGAGAGGAGTTATTTAAGTTAAGCGCCAGTGTGGACACAGAACAAATGGATATGAACTGGCCACCAGCAAGTTTAGGCCTCAAATTAGACAAACGATTCTAACAATCAGAGGAGTGAAGTTCTAGAACAGCTGTCTAAGGGGAATAGCAGGGGCAAAAATGCTAATTTGACTCAAGACTGAGCTTGTTCAGTTTATGAAGGGGATGGTATGGTGAGGCTGCCTACGATGGCATATGGCCTATCTCCCATGGCCAGAGATGGGACACCAGATTGGGAGGGCTCTGAATTACTACAGAGAATTTTTCCCAGGTGTCTGGCTGGTGGGTCTCACCCACCTGCTCGGCTCTGATTAACATATTTGCGGTTGAACAGGAATTTCCCTCCAGGTCATATTGGCAGTGACCCGGGCAGGGGGGGAAAGAGTGCGGAGAGGAAGTTCACTTTCCTCTGCAGCATGGGTCACTTGCTCATTTCAGCTAGAGTAGACTGTGGATTCTCTAGAACTTGAAGTTTTTAAAGCATGATTTGAGGATGTCAGTAACTCAGCCAGAGGTTTTGGGTCTGTCATAGGATGGGATGGGTGAGATTCTGTGGCCTGTAATGTGCAGGAGGTCAGACTAGATGATCATGATGGTCCCTTCTAGCCTTAAAATCTATGAGGAATTCCTGGCTGGCTGGTCCTAAGCCATCAAGTAAGAAGGTTAATTCTTAGGTATATTATGGTAGGACCTAGAGAATTCAACTGAGGACAGGTCCCATTATGTATAAATGCAGCACCCAGCATAGAGATGTGGTCCCTGCCCTGAAGAGCTCACAATCTAAATAGATACATCATGAATTATTATTTTATTTAAACACACAGGGAACAGAGGCACAGAGGCCAAGGTCACAGAGGGAGCCTGTGGCAGAACTGAGACTTCAACTCAGCTCTTTCCAGGCCCATTTTCCTGCATTAACTACAAGACCAGCCACACAGGGTGGAAGTTCCCTCTGAATGATATCCAGTAGTGTCCCACATGAACTTTGGAACCTCTCCAGCAGTCCTGTATTAACACAGGATTTTCAAGGCCCATCTAGCCCCCAGTGCTGGCCTGCACCAGCTGCTTCACAGAAAGAGACTAACTACCCTCTACTGGTTCAATTCCATAATTAACCATAGGGAGAAGGAGTTACTCCTTAGGACTTGTCTACACTCCAGTGCTCACAGCAGCACACCTACGCCACTGTAACCCTGTGGTTTAGACATGCTACAGCAATGGAATAGGTTCTTCCTTCACTGTAGTAACTCCAACTCTCCAAGTGAAGGTAGCTAGGTCAAACAGAAGAATGCTTCCATTGATCTAGCCGTGTCTACATTGTGAGTCTAGGTCAGCATAGCTGTGGTGCTCCAGGATGTGGATTTTTTCCATACCCCTGAGGCCATAGTTAAGTCAATTTCAGTTTTAAGCATAGACCAACCCTCATTCTCATGCAGTTCAAGGTTGGCTTCTGGCCCGAAACAAAAAGGTTAAAAAGAATGGAGGAGTCCCGACTACCTGCTCTAACCCATTAGACCCCCATTGCCCTGCCAGAGCCAGGGATAGAACTACGGAGTCCAGACTCCTAGCCCCCTTGCTCTAACCTCCAGGCTCCGCTCTCCTCCCAGAGCTGGGAGAGAAGCCTTGAATTGTGAATCTCTGCCCCCTGCTCCAACTGCTAGGCCCCACTGACCCTCAGCATCTCTGGACTCCATTCCAGACACTTCTCCCCCATGTCAGTGATGAGTTTGCTGAGGGAGAGGCGCTTTTCTGAGAGCAGGGCCATGTGGTCCTTCAACTTCTCCAGAATCTCTGCCTCCTCTGCTTTCAGTCGCCACAGCTGCATCTCCTTCTTCTCCTCCAGCAGGGGGAGCTCCTCGAACTCAGAGACGATGTGCTGGTGGCAGCTCTTCACCAACTCCTATCGGCAGGGGAGACAAATAGCATGAGATCTGTGGAGACCATCCCTTGACCTGGGTCTGCATTGGAGCCATGCCCTAGGGAGAGCAATTACCCACCCACCCCTTAAGCCAACCAGTCTCCCAGCCAGGGGGGCAGATTGGAGCCAGCACCCCCCCAAGGTGAAAGGTCTCCTATCCCACTCCTAGGGAATTCTCTGAGCCAACTCACCCTCAGTTCCTTGGGCCTTTTCTCCTTGGCAGAGATGTAATTATTCACCTTCTGTAATTTCACATCCAGCTGCAGCTGGCAATCCTGTAGTTTGGACTGTGGGGGGGAGAAACACAAGAAACATCTTCTATTTACGCACAATAGCCAGTGGTTTTGGCACTGGAACAAGACTCAGCAGACCTGGGACCTGTTCCTGGTGGCTTCCGGCAAGTCACTTTCGCCTCTGTGCGTCTCTTTCCACTTCCACCATTTATCTATTTAGACAGTGAGCTCTTTGGGGCAGGTGCTATCTTTCATGATGTGTGTGTGTACAGTGCATAGTGCACCTGGGCCCTGATCTTGGCTGGAGGATCTAGCTGCTACCATAGGACAAAGAATCCCAAGTAACTTTCCTCCATGGACAAGATTTATACTCTGAATGCACAGGAATGCTAAGGGCCAAGAGCCAAAGCTAGATATATTCAGGATAGAAATGAGGGTAATTAAACACTGGAAAAACTTCCAGGGGATAGAGTGGCTTCTCCATCACGGGCAGGCTTTAAATCAATCCCGTGCGTGTCCTTTTTAAAAATCTGCTCTAGTTCAAGCACCAGATAGGGGCTGGATGCAGGTTACTAGGGGAGGTTCTCTGGCTTGCGTTACACTGCTGCAGGGGCTCAGACTAGATGATCACAACAGTATCTTCTGGCCTTCAAAGCTACTAAACATGTTCTCACAACCAAACAAAAACCTGGAAACATATCCAGGTGCTAACTCTCATGGAATCACTGTGGAACCAGCGCTAGCAAAGTGTGGGGCTCTTTATTTCCCCTCTCGTGGCTGATCCACCTGAGACGATAAATGTCTACCCCACGGGCCAGCTAATGGAGTTATTTCCTTTAGCTTAAGCAGCACAGGCACATGCTTACAACAATGAAGTTAGGGCATTCAAATACCACTGATGACCCAAGCATCCTGCTTCATCAGTCCGCCCCCTGCCACCGTTGCCTATCTCACCCTAAGCAAAAAGGCCAGGAGAGGGTCATTTTCCCTTCCAGAGGGCGAGGGGATGAATCCATTGCGATTCAGTATTTCACACCTAAATGGTCTGCAGTATGGCAGAACCCTAATCAAGATCAAGGCCCTGTCGAGCCCAAGGCTGTACAAACACTGTGAGAGTCCCTGCACTGAGGAGTTTACAGTCCGAGATAAAGGAAGAATGATCATTCCTTTTTACAGATGGGGAATGGCAGGACAGATTCAGTGACTTGTTCAAGGGGGATTCAGAGGGACTGATGGCTCTGGGAGAGAAGTGGGGTCTAGTGACTGGATAAGGGCCGAGAGAATTTCTGTGTTTAAGTCTTAGGTTGGGGAGAGGGTTCTAATGGTTAGCCCAAGGAGCTGGAAGGACAGGACTTCTGAGTTTTTATCCCAGCTCTAGGAGGGCACCGGGTTAAAGCAGGAAGGGTGGGGAGGGCAGGATTCCTGGGTCCCATGCCCAGCTCTGGGAAAGGAGGGGGTCAGAGCAGGGAGGCTAGGACTCTTGAGTTCTACCCTCACCTCTGGGAGGGGAGAAGGGTCTAGTGGGTTAAAGTAGGAAGGGCAAGGAGGCCAGGAACCCAGCATTCTCCCTAAGCTCTAAGAGGGGATTGGGGTCTAGCAGTTCTTGCAGGGGGATAGCAGTCCAGTACCTTGTATTCTTTGACGGCATCCTCCAGGGGTCCCTCGCTGTGGCCACGGTTGCCATGGGAGACTGCACACACCAGGCACACGGCCTCCTGGTCCTCTTTGCAGAAGAAGTGGAGCCCCTTATGGGGCCGGGGGCAAAGGGGCTCAACCTTCACCTCACACTTGCCCGAGTGCAGCTGCTTGGTGATCTCCACCACACTGGCTAGTTGCCGGTTGGGCACCACGACATGCTGGGCACAGAGCTCCCAGCATACAGGGCAGAGGTGATCCTGTGTCCCAGGCTCCCAACAGTGGCTGATGCAGGCCCTGCAGAAGCTATGGCCACAACTAATCGTGACTGGGTCCATCAGGTACTCCAGGCAGATGGAGCAAGTGGTGTCCATGCGCAGGTTCTCCAAGGGGTCGAGGGAGGCCGTGGCTTGGATCACTTTAGAATGGGGTGGGAGGGCCTCTCAGACAGGGAGAGGCAGTGGGAAGAAACAACCCAAAGGCAGGCTATGGGGAAAAGCAATACAATATTCACTATGTAGTACCAATCTTTAAAAAAGGGAAGGAGGATGATCCTGGGAACTACAGGCCAGTCAGCCTCACCTCAGTCCCCGGAAAAATCATGGAGCAGGTCCTCAAGGAATCAATCCTGAAGCACTTACACGAGAGGAAAGTGATCAGGAACAGTCAGCATGGATTCACCAAGGGAAGGTCATGCCTGACTAATCTAATCGCCTTCTATGATGAGATTACTGATTCTGTGGATGAAGGGAAAGTAGTGGATGTATTGTTTCTTGACTTTAGCAAAGCTTTTGACATGGTCTCCCACAGTATTCTTGTCAGCAAGTTAAAGAAGTATGGGCTGGATGAATGTACTATAAGGTGGGTAGAAAGTTGGCTAGATTGTCTGGCTCAACGGGTAGTGATCAATGGCTCCATGTCTAGTTGGCAGCCGGTGTCAAGTGGAGTGCCCCAGGGGTCGGTCCTGGGGCCGGTTTTGTTCAATATCTTCATAAATGATCTGGAGGATGGTGTGGATTGCACTCTCAGCAAATTTGCGGATGATACTAAACTGGGAGGAGTGGTAGATACGCTGGAGGGCAGAGATAGGATACAGAGGGACCTAGACAAATTGGAGGATTGGGCCAAAAGAAACCTGATGAGGTTCAATAAGGATAAATGCAGGGTCCTGCACTTAGGACGGAAGAACCCAATGCACAGCTACAGACTAGGGACCGAATGGCTAGGCAGCAGTTCTGCGGAAAAGGACCTAGGGGTTACAGTGGACGAGAAGCTGGATATGAGTCAGCAGTGTGCCCTTGTTGCCAAGAAGGCCAATGGCATTTTGGGATGTATAAGTAAGGGGCATAGCCAGCAGATCGAGGGACGTGATCGTTCCCCTCTATTCGACATTGGTGAGGCCTCATCTGGAGTACTGTGTCCAGTTTTGGGCCCCACACTACAAGAAGGATGTGGAGAAATTGGAGAGAGTCCAGCGAAGGGCAACAAAAATGATTAGGGATCTGGAACACATGACTTATGAGGAGAGGCTGAGGGAACTGGGACTATTCTCAGTGGTAGAAGAGGACAGGACAAGGAGTAATGGTCTCAAGTTGCAGTGGGGGAGGTTTAGGTTGGATATTAGGAAAAACTTTTTCACTAGGATGGTGGTGAAACACTGGAATGCGTTACCAGGGGAGGTGGTGGAATCTCCTTCCTTGGAAGTTTCTAAGGTCAGGCTTGACAAAGCCTTGGCTGGGATGATTTGATTGGGGATTGGTCCTGTTTGAGCAGGGGGTTGGACTAGATGACCTCCTGAGGTCCCTTCCAACCCTGGTAGTCTATGATTCTATGTGAGATTGCACTGGTGTAAGGGCGGGTGTCTGGGAGTCAGGACTCCTGGGTTCTATCCCTGGCTCTGGATGGACCAAGGAGTCTACAGGACAGAAATAGGAGAAACTGGGGTTGGAAAAGCCAGAAGTTCTGAGTCCCAGTTTATTTATTTGGTTTGTTTTAAAAACTGTAACATCCTGGTGTTTGTTTCCTGGCTGTCTTGATGCACAAACAAAACCAAAACACACTTGAATCACTACAGAGGAAAGCCTCCATCTCACATTCCTCCAAGCCCCCTCAGCTTGCCAGTGCACCCTGGTCGAGTAAGACTAGGATCAACACGAGAGGGGAACAGCCCCATGCTCCATACCTGCTCCCCCTTCCTTTCCCCAAGCCAACCCTTTCTTCTGAACTGTGCCTAGAGCCCCTAGAGGAGAAAGTCCCCAACTCTCATTTCTCACTCCCCTGAGCCAGCCAGTCTCCCTGCCCTCACCTGGCTCTGATCCAGCCTCCCATTGGAAAGAAAAGGCCCTGTAACCCATTCTGCACCCTCCTGAGCCAACCAGTGCCCCCCACCCTGTGGCTGGATCAGAGGCCATGCCCCATAGAGGAGAAAGGCCCCATATCATAGAATATTAGGGTTGGAAGGGACCTCAGGAGGTCATCTAGTCCAACCCCCTGCTCAAAGCAGGACCAATCCCCAACTAAGTAAACCCAGCCAGGATTTTGTCAAGCTGGGCCTTAAAAACCTCTAAGGAAGGAGATTCCACCACCGCCTTAGGTAATGCATTCCAGTGCTTCACCACCCTTCTAGTGAAATAGTTTTTCCCTAATATTCAACCTAGACCGCCCCCACTGCAACTTGAGACCATTACTCCTTGTTCTGTCATCTGCTACCACTGAGACCAGTCTAGATTCATCCTCTTTGGAACCCCCTTTCAGGTAGCTGAAAGCAGCTATCAAATCCCCCCTCATTCTTCTCTTCCGCAGACTAAATAATCCCAGTTCCCTCAGCCTCTCCTCATAAATCATGTGCTCCGGCCCTGTCAAGGTTCCTTCCCCACTCTGAACTCTAGGGTACAGATGTGGGGACCTGCATGAAAACCTGCTAAGCTTACTTTTACCAGCTTAGGTTAATACTTCCCCAAGGTACAAACTGTTTTACCCTTGGACTTCCACTGCCACCACCAAACTTTGTTTGGACAAGTCTTTCCCCCCAAAATCCTCCCAACCCTTGCACCCCACTTCCTGGGGAAGGTTTGGTAAAAATCCTCACCCAGTTGCATAGGTGACCACAGATCCAAAACCTTGGATCTTAGAACAATGAAAAAGCATTCAGTTTCCTTACAAGATGACTTTTAATAGAAGTAAAAAAAGAATCACCTCTGTAAAATCAGGATGGTGAATACCTTACAGGGTAATTAGATTCAAAACATAGAGAATCCCTCTAGGCAAAACCTTAAGTTACAAAAAAGACACACAGACAGGAATATTCATTCTATTCAGCACAGCTATTTTCTCAGCCATTTAAAGAAATCATAATCTAAGACATACCTAGCTAGATTACTTACTAAGTTCCAAGACTCCATTCCTGTTCTGTCCCCGGCAAAAGCATCATACAGACAGACACAGACCCTTTGTTTCTCTCCCTCCTCCCAGCTTTTGAAAGTATCTTGTCTCCTCATTGGTCATTTTGGTCAGGTGCCAGCGAGGTTACCTTTAGCTTCTTAACCCTTTACAGGTGAGAGGATTTTTCCTCTGGCCAGGAGGGATTTTAAAGGGGTTTACCCTTCCCTTTATATTTATGACATGCCCCCTAATCATTTTTGTTGCTCTCCACTGCTATCCCAGAACCTGAACCCATTCCTGTATGCCATGCAGCTTTCCCCAAACCCACACATGGCACCTTATTCTTCAGCACCCCAAGCTTAACCCCTTATAGTCCAAAAGCACCCCTCCTCCCAGGGATTAAACATGCTCCCAATTGGGGAGGGGGATAGGAGAAGACAGATTTTAACCCTTCATGCCCTGCCCTGAAATCCCCAGCTCTCCCACCCCAGCTATGTGCTGCACACAGTGCACCGAGCAAAATGAGTCAGGGCCTCCAGCCTGCGGAGCCCAGGCCTGGATGGGTGAATCACCCTGGTTCCTGTTCACCCCACTACAAAGCCCCACTTGCTGGACCCTCTCTCAGGGATCCCAGTACCGAGCAGCCCAGACAGCAGGGCTCAGAACCTGAGCATCAGAAGAAACAATGCTCTTGTGGGATTCAGTTCCTGCCCCGCCCCCAAGGTCAGGAGAAAACTCCAGGCATTGAGCCACTCAGAGCTCATTCTTCATCTCTCTGCAGCATAGGGGGAAGAGGTAGCTCAGTGCTTTGAGCATTAGCCTGCTAAACCCAGGGTTGTGAGTGGGCCATTTAGGGATCTGGGGCAGAAAAAAATTGGGGATTGGTCCTGCTTTGAGCAGCATCTTGGGCTAGATGACCTCTTGAGGTCCCTTCCAGCCCTGATATTGTATGAGAAGCACAGAAAAAGCTCCCTATAGGGTTTGCATGACAATCAACCATTCAATACTGGCTCAGCAGTGTGGAAATGCAGACACCTCTAGATTCCCCTCCCAGACCTGGGAATGGAACCCAGGAGTCCCAACAACTGGGTTACCCTAACCACTAGACCCCATTACCCTCCCAGAGCCACAAATAGAACCCAGGAGTCCTGGCTCCCAGCCCTGCCCCACCCCTGCTCTAACCCAGAAGACCCCACTCTCCTCTCAGAGCTGGGACTAGAACCCAGGAATCCTATTTGAAGCTCAGTCTTCCCACATTTCCTAACAGAGATTTCAAATCTCAGACCCTAAACATTGCATCAAGACAACATATTTAATCTATGATTAGTTATAATAATAACAATAATACCTGCAGTAGCTCAGCAGATCTGGTGAACTCTCACTCCTCCAAAGCCTAGCATAACTGAGCACTAGTCTTTTAACACCACTAAATGAGCACAGCTGCTCTTATATCCTCAGGGATGTGGTCAGATGCCCTCCAGGCCCTTAAAGCAACACAGGTTTCCTTACACAACCCTGCTGATTCTGGTGACCGGGAAAAGGAATTTGGAGGCCTCTCTGTAATCCCCAGAGCTGGGGCAGAGGGCAGCTCAGTCTCCGTGGTCTGTTCAGCCCTCAGCCTCCCTGCTGAGGTCACAAGCGAATAGGGTGACCAGGTTTTTTAAAAGGGATCCTGGCAGCTCCAGTCAGCAGCGGTGTCCAGTTGACTGTCCACGCAGTGGTGCCACGTAGCGTGACTGGCAGGCTCCCTGCTAGCCTCTGGGCTGTGTTGCTCCCGGGAAGCAGCTGGCCTGCCCCGCTTCCGGCTCCTATGCACAGGGGAAGCCAGGGGGCTCCACATTCTGCCCCTGCCCCAAGCACTGCCCCCGCACAGATCCCATTGGCCAGGAACTGCAGCCAATGGGAGCTGTGGGGGAGGTGCCTGTTGCGGGGCAGCTCACAGAGCTGCCTGGCCATGCCTCTGCATAGGAGCCAGAGGTTGGACATGCTGCTGCTTCTGGGAGCTGCTTGAGGTAAGTGCTCCAGAGTCTGCACCCTGACCCCCCCTCCTCTGCCCCAACCCTCTCCCCCAGCCTCAAGCCCCCTCCTGCACTCTGACCTCCTCATTTCTGGCCCCACCCGCAGCTGGAGCCTTCACCCCCCGTGTCCCAACCCCCTTCCCCAGCCCTGATCCCCCTACTGCCCTCCGAAACCCTTGGTCCCAGCCCAGAGAACCCTCCTATACACTAAACCCCTCATTCCCAGCCCCACCCAAGTCTGCAATCCCAGCGAGAGCCTTCACACTCCCCTGCACCTTAACCCCTTGATTTAGCCTGGAGCCCCCTCCCATACTCCAAACCCTTTGGCTCCACCCCTCAGCCCAGATCCCCCTCCTGCACCCCAAACCGCTCATCCCTAGCCCCACCACAGAGCTCACACCCCCAGCTGGAGCCCTCTCCCATCTCAACCCACTGCCTCATCTCTGTTCAACAAGATCAGGAATTGTTGAGTGCTGGAAAAGCAGCAAGAAATATCCCTGGTGAATGTAGGCGAGTACTGCTCATTATTAGTATTATTACTACTAATAATGATAATATCAGGAGGAGGGATGGGGCAGGGGTGCTAAGAAAACAGTCCCTTATATTTTAAATGCAATGTTAGCAGCCCTATCCTGACACTTCACTCCTGCCAGCTTTTGATAGGACCATCAACAGCAAGAGAAAGTGGCAGGCAGAGACAGGCTGGCCAAGGAAACATGTCCCAGGGTGGGGCTGGGGCAGGAACAGAGTTGAATGTTGGCTCCAATACAGAGAGAATCCTTTGTGACTGAGAGAAATCAGCTGGTGAGAGTGAATCAGTCCAGAAACGTTGAGAGAACAGGATGTGTGAACCACAGGAGTGGAGGGTCAATATCCTGAAGCGGGAAGTTCCACAGGTTAATAATGTACCCAAGAAAAGAGAAACCTGCTCTTTCATATCAACTGCATTCAGGTCCCAATGTGTTATCCTCCCAAGGGAATGTCTAGGTGAGATCCTGGGGTGACAGCCCCAGTGGATGAATCCTCAATCAAACACTCCCCCCCCATCTTGTAGGGCCAGGGATTTAGGGCATGAGATTAGGGCATTGAATTCTCGCAAATGCCTTCCCTCTAAAGGATGGGTGTTTTCTGGAGTGCCCTTGATATAGGAGAGCCCTGAAGTGGAGCGAAGGCCCTCTAGCCCCACCCGCAAATATCCTGACTCTGCTTCTCCTTATAAAGGACCATTCTCAGGCAGCAGTGGTTTCCTTTAGAGCAAGCGTTTGAGTTTGTTTGTAAGATAGGACTGTGTTTGTAGGTGGTCCCAAGGAGAAGTATCCAGTGTGACTTAAGATGATCCTATATCTATGCTCCAGCGGGCTTTTGTAGGGGAGGGCTGAGAGTCAGGGCTCCTGTGTTCTGTTCCCAGCTCTGGCTGGAGCAGGGAGGTCTTGGAGCTAGAAATCCTGTTTTCTGTCTCCTATGAAGAGAATTTTAGGAGAGTGTGTTCTCGCTCACAGCAGGGAGATTTAGGAACAGAATGGGTGTGAGATCTCTCTTCTCTAACCCCCTAGACCCCACTCAGACTTGGATATAGAACCCAGGAATCCTGGCTCCCAGTGTCCTCCTTCTCTGCCCCATAGACTCTTTCCCAGACCTGAAGAAGGGCTTTGTACAGCTCAAAAGCTTGTCTCACCAACAGAAGATGGTCCAATAAGATATTACCTCACCTATCTTGTCTATCCATCGACCCTGTGATGGCAATTTCCTTGAATATCCTGCACAAACCCTATTGAATTAACTTTATGTATCGTGTGCTAGGGACTGTATTTAATTCCATGCAATAGGAGGACCACAGCCCTCCAAAAATTAAGAATTGGTTGGAGAGGCAAATTCACTCCTATTGTAACACCTCCAGAGAGCTACCGCCACCTGGAGAGAGGCTCACATATTGGTTCAAACTGGTTTTGTCAAGGGCCAATGGACAAAAAAAGGACTTTTGGTTGAACAGCTCTAGTTAAAACTGATTCAGAGCCTTCTTTCTAGTCCTCCAAACAGACAGAATTTTCTATCCAAGGGCTGCCCCAATCCTTCCTGGGAAGGTTTGGAAGGACGTGGCCCAGTCTGTATTTTTGTTCTGAGCAAAAGTTGTTATGAGCTTGTAAGCATAGAAAAACCTCTTGATGGCAGGGTTCAAAGGACTGTTCAGCATCCAGAGGATGCTTGTTGGAGTTGGGGTGATCTCTGATGAGTTTATTAGCATGCATGTAGGTTCTTTTATTGTTTTTAATATGTTTTTTCTATAATGCTTTCCCCTTAAGAATAAATTTGCATGCTTAGAAAGAGCTGTGTGGTAAATTATAACTGTGGAAATTACACCATTTTGTATCTTTGAGGGGAAAAGTAAAGCAGGTTGGCTTAAGCAGGCTTGGTAGGGAATTCACAGTGTAGGTAGGGAACTGTGAAGCCTGGAAAAACCCCAATCAAGAAGGAGAGAGATGTGTATCTCTGCCCAAAAGAAGTGGCTGAGGAGCCATAAAACTAAAAGCAGGTGTCCTTGCTGGAAAATACAGGGGGAAATATAGGTTCAATTGCCCTGAATGAGACAGACTCCCCTTGGAATTTCTCTGGAGTTTAGTCTCAGTGAGTTGCCTTAATCACCCCCTGCCACAGGTTTTAGTTCCTGAAGGAGCTGTGGGAAACCTCTCCCATGGAGTAGAAGACAGTCATACATAAACCAGTCATAAAATACAATTTAATACAATGGTCCTCAAAGATACTGCACAGGGTTTCAATATCTGTCACACCAGATCTCCTGAGTGTCCTATCTGTTGGACTACACCTCCTCTCTAAAACATTCTTAAAACTTAAACACACTAAAATTTTTATTTTTATTATAAAATTACATAGAATGGAACAGAATGCAAAGAATAGTCACCAATTAGTTCAAAACATGATAAAATTATTTATCGAAGTGGCTAAGAGAACTTTCTTCTCTCTATCCCTCTCCCCAGGGCATCCTTCACCTCCTTGTTTCTCAGGCTGTAGATCAGGAGGTTCAGCATGGGGATCACCACAGTGTAAAACATGGAGATCACCTGGTCTTGCTCCACTGAGGCGATGGAACTGGGTCGTAAGTAGATAAAGAACATCGTCCCGTAGAATATAGCCACTGCCATCAGGTGGGAGGCACAGGTGGAAAAGGCTTTGTGCCTGACCTCAGAGGAGCGGATCCTTAGTATGGCAGCAGTAATATACAGATAAGAAAAGAGGATGGTCAGCATGGTAGTCAGTTGTTTGGAACCAGCAAAGGTAGAAAGCAGCATTTCATTGGTGTGCGTGTCAGTGCAGGAGAGCTGCAAGAGTAGCAGGACATCACAAAAGTAATGATTGATTACACTGGACCCACAGACGGACACCTGAAAGGTGCAGCTGGTAAGCATGGTTACATTCACAACCCCAGCCATGTAGGAGCTAGCCAAAAGCCAGACACAGGATCTCTTGCATATGATGTCCCTATAGAGCAGTGGATTTTTTCTGGACTTCAGAAAAGCAGACTTTGACTCCCTCTAGGAACTGACGGGCAGGATCCCCTGGAAGAATAACATGAAAGGGAAAGGAGTCCAGGAGAGCTGGCTGTATTTTAAAGATTCCTTATTGAGGTTACAGGGACAAACCATCCCGATGTGTCGAAAGAATAGTAAATATGGCAGGCGACCAGCTTGGCTTAACAGTGAAATCCTTGCTGATCTTGAACACAAAAAAGAAGCTTACAAGAAGTGGAAGATTGGACAAATGACCAGGGAAGAGTATAAAAATATTGCTCGGTGATGCAGGAGTGAAATCAGGAAGGCCAAATCACACCTGGAGTTGCAGCTAGCAAGAGATGTTAAAAGTAACAAGAAGGGTTTCTTCAGGTATGTTAGCAACAAGAAGAAAGTCATGGAAAGTGTGGGCCTCTTACTGAATGAGGGAGGCAACCTAGTGAGAGAGGATGTGGAAAAAGCTAATGTACTCAATGCTTTTTTTGTGTCTGTCTTCACGAAGAAGGTCAGCTCCCAGACTACTGCACTGGGCAGCACAGCATGGGGAGGAGGTGACCAGCCCTCTGTGGAGAAAGAAGTGGTTCAGGACTATTTAGAAAAGCTGGACAAGAACAAGTCCATGGGGCCGGATGCGCTGCATCCGAGAGTGCTAAGGAGTTGGCGGATGTGATTGCAGAGCCATTGGCCATTATCTTTGAAAACTCATGGCGATCAGGGGAAGTCCCGGACGACTGGAAAAAGGCTAATGTAGTGCCCATCTTTAAAAAAGGGAAGAAGGAGGATCCTGGGAACTACAGGCCAGTCAGCCTCACCTCAGTCCCTGGAAAAATCATGGAGCAGGTCCTCAAGGAATCAATTCTGAAGCACTTAGAGGAGAGGAAAGTGATCAGGAATAGTCAGCATGGATTCACCAGGGGCAAGTCATGCCTGACTAATCTAATTGCCTTCTATGACGAGATAACTGGCTCTGTGGATGAGGGGAAAGCAGTGGACGTGTTGTTCCTTGACTTTAGCAAAGCTTTCGACACGGTCTTCCACAGTATTCTTGCCAGCAAGTTAAAGAAGTATGGGCTGGATGAATGGACTATAAGGTGGCTAGAAAGCTGGCTAGATTGTCAGGCTCAACGGGTAGTGATCAATGGCTCCATGTCTAGTTGGCAGCCGCTATTAAGTGGAGTGCCCCAGGGGTCGGTCCTGGGGCCGGTTTTGTTCAATATCTTCATAAATGATCTGGAGGATGGCATGGATAGCACCCTCAGCAAGTCTGCAGATGACACTAAACTGGGAGGAGAGGTAGATACGCTGGAGGGTAGAGATAGGATACAGAGGGCCCTAGACAAATTAGAGGATTGGGCCAAAAGAAATCTGATGAGGTTCAACAAGGACAAGTGCAGTGTCCTGCACTTAGGACGGAAGAATCCCATGCACCGCTACAGACTAGGGACCGAATGGCTAGGCAGCAGTTCTGCAGAAAAGGACCTAGGGGTTACAGTGGACGAGAAGCTGGATATGAGTCAACAGTGTGCCCTTGTTGCCAAGAAGGCCAATGGCATTTTGGGATGTATACGTAGGGGCATAGCCAGCAGATCGAGGGACGTGATCGTTCCCCTCTATTCGACATTGGTGATGCCTCATCTGGAGTACTGTGTCCAGTTTTGGGCCCCACACTACAAGAAGGATGTGGAAAAATTGGAAAGCGTCCAGCGGAGGGCAACAAAAATGATTAGGGGACTGGAACACATGTCTTATTAAGAGAGGCTGAGGGAACTGGGATTGTTTAGTCTGCGGAAGAGAAGAATGAGGGGGGATTTGATAGCTGCTTTCAACTACCTGAAAGGGGGTTCCAAAGAGGATGGCTCTAGACTGTTCTCAGTGGTAGCGGATGACAGAACAAGGAGCAGTGGAGGAGGTTTAGGTTGGATATTAGGAAACACTATTTCACTAGGAGGGTGGTGAAATACTGGAATGCGTTACCTAGGGAGGTGGTGGAATCTCCATCCTTAGAGGTTTTTAAGGCCCGGCATGACAAAGCCCTGGCTGGGATGATTTAGTTGGGGGTTGGTCCTGCTTTGAGCAGGGGGTTGGACTAGATGACCTGCTGAGGTCCCTTCCAACCCTGATATTCTATGATTCCAGATGGCCACATAATGGTCATAGGCCATCACCGCAAGGAGGAAAGACACAGTGGTGGCAAAGGCAGGAAAAAAATACAGCTGTGCAGCACATCCAGCGTATGAAATGGCCTTACTCTCCCTTGAGAGGCTCACCGGCACCCTGGGTGTGATGGATGAGGAGTAGCCAAAGTCAACAAGTGACAAGTTGCTGAGCAAGAGATACATGGGGGTGTAAAGTCCCTCCAGATTAGGGCAATCATCCCAAGATTCCCCAGCAGGGTGAGAACATAGATCACCAGAAGTATGAGGATGAGGGCAACCTGCAGTTCTGGATGATCAGTGAATCCTGCACGGATGAATTCAGTCACAGTAGTGTCATTTCCCTGGGCCATTGCTTCACTCAGGCTTTGAGGACAGACATGCACAGAGGGAATTTCTGTATAAAAAAAACCCCAGTGTGAGGAGCTGGAATTCCGTATGATCAGTGACAACAGTTTAGACCATTTGAGACCCTTGTTTGCCCATTTGTGCATATCTCATTCTTTTCCATTTGATCTGGACAATCTGCAAAGAGCAACTATCGGCATGAAACTATAACATAGTGCCTACTGGATTGCCGGAGGGTGAAGTTCATTTTTAGCTCAGTTGAAAAACCTTTCCACCCCCAGCAGAAATCAAGAGAGTTTACATTAGAGCTGGGTGAATAATTAACTTTTTTTTATTCGATGGCTGACCTAAGAAATCCAAAAATAACAGCAACTTGCTCCCCCACCCCCACAAAAAGCAAAATCATGTTCTTGTCAGGTTTTTTTTACTCTCCACCCCTTTTTAAAGTTAAAGCTAACAAAATTTTTGAAGCAAAATGTCATTTCAAAACAGAACCTTGAAACACGTTGTTTCAAAAACGTCAAAATGAAATGTTTCACCTTTTTATTCCCCCTCCCCCCAGGAAACTATTCACTGAATTCAACAAAAGTCTGCCAGCAGCTTTGGTTGATGCAAAACTTCGTTTTTCTGTGAATAAATTATTCAAAGCAATCCACTCAGGTCTAGTTTGCATCCCAGCAATGGGAAATGCACACAGTTTGCCTAATCACCAGATGTGAGTGAATTTGTTAACTCATCTTGCTATGCTCAGAGCATCTGTCCCGAGAGCAAACAGGGGATTACAATCTACTCAAGGTATTTTTATCACAAATGAGACTAACCACAAAGTTGTTTAAAATGCTAAATTCTTCTGTGACACTTGCCAGGGGTATCAAGGGTTGTGAGGCACCTCACCACCAGCTACTCTTAGCATGAGGAAGTCTTGTCTGTGCCAGCTCTAGATCAGCTACCTGAATCCACCAGCCTCTGGCAACACAAGCACTGCCTTCCAGGCCTCGCTGTCTCTGTACAGATTACCAATAGGCACACACCAACCCCTGAGTCTTCGGTGCCTGTCTCTGGTGTACTCGGCCCCTGTTCCACTGAACATGCCCAGAACTCTCAGCCACACTACTCCCAAAGGAATAGTACACAGCAGCTTGCAAGATTCAACTCAGGATCACCACTCTACTTAACACACCATACTTAGATAGATATAACATAAGAATGGCCCTATTGGGTCAGACCAAAGGTCCATCTAGCCCAGTATCCTGTCTTCCGACAGTGGCCAGTGCCAGGCGCCCCAGAGGGAATGAATAGAACAGGTAATCATCAAGTGATCCATCCCCTGTCGCTCATTCCCAGCTTCTGGCAAACAGAGGCTAGGGACACCATTCCTACCCATCCTGGCTAATAGCCATTGATGGACCTATCCTCCATGAATTTATCTAGCTCTTTTTTGAACCCTGTTATGGTCTTGGCCTTCACAACATCCTCTGGCAAGGAGTTCTACAGGTTGACTGTGAGTTGTGTGAAGAAATACTTCCTTTTATTTGGTTTAAACTTTCTGCCTACTAATTTCATTTGGTGACCCCTAGTTCTTGTGTTATGAGAAGAGGTAAACAACACTTCCTTATCTACTTTCTCTTCACCAGTCATGATTTTATTGACCTCAATCATAAGCTGTCTCTTTTCCAAGCTGAAAAGTCCCAGTCTTATTAATCTCTCCTCGTTCCATACCCTTAATCATTTTTGTTGCCCTTTTCTGAACCTTTTTTAATTCCAGTATATCTTTTTTGAGATGGGGCGACTACATCTGCACACAGCATTCAAGATGTGGACATACCATACATTTATATAGAGGCAACATGATATTTTCTGTCCTATTTTCTATCCCCTTCTTAATTATTCCCAGAAATCTGTTTACTTTTTTGACTGCCGCTGCACATTGAGTGGATGTTTTCAGAGAACTAACTCCAAGATCTCTTTCTTGAGTGGTAACAGCTAATTTAGACCCCATCATTTTATATGTATAGTTGGGATTATGCTTTCCAACAACAAGAATAAGATATGATAATAAGATAGAAAACAAGAATAAGTTTATTATCAAAGAACAGAGATTCAAGTGATAGAAAGTAAGATAACTGGAAACAGTTACTTATAAAACAAAATCATAACATGCTTTCTAAAGCCTAAATTTAACTAATACGGCACAACACCTTTGAAAGACAAGCCAGGGAGCTTGAATTCATAGCGTTGTTAGATGCTAAAAATCATGGTTTTAATAAATATTTTGGATTTATGGTTTATTACAACAATCTGTAACCCAGTAATTCCCCTGTTTTGTCTTTTTCACAGAGGTGTTAACAGGCCACTTCACCTTGTATGGTCTCTTAGCCTTGGTCTACACTAGGAGTTGAGGTCGAATTTAGCAGCGTTAAATCGATTTAACCCTGCACCCGTCCACACGCCGAAGCCCTTTTTTTTTTACTTAAAGGGTTCTTAATATCGATTTCCTTACTCCACCCCTGACAAGTGAATTAGCTCTGAAATCGGCCTTGCTGGGTCAAATTTGGGCTACTGTGGACACAATTAGATGGTATTGGCCTCCGGGAGCTATTCCAGAGTGCTCCATTGTGACCGCTCTGGACAGCACTCTCAACTCAGATGTACTAGCCAGGTAGACGAAAAGGCCCGCGAACTTTTGAATTTCAATTTCCTGTTTGGCCAGCGTGGCAAGCTGCAGATGACCATGCAGAGCTCATCAGCAGAGGTGACCATGATGGAGTTCAAGAATCGCAAAAGAGCTCCAGCATGGACCGAACGGGAGGTACGGGATCTGATCGCTATATGGGGAGAGGAATCCATGCTATCAGAACTATGTTCCAGTTTTTGAAATGCCAAAACATTTGTCAAAATCTCCCAGGCCATGAAGGACAGAGGCCATAACAGGGACCCGAAGCAGTGCCGCGTGAAACTTAAGGAGATGAGGCAAGCCCACCAGAAAACGACAGACGCGAACGGCCGCTCCGGGACAGAGCCCCAAACATGCTGCTTCTATGATGAGCTGCATGCCATTTTAGGGGGTTCAGCCACCACTACCCCAGCCGTGTTGTTTGACTCCTTCAATGGAGATGGAGGCAACACGGAAGCAGGTTTTGGGGACGAGGAAGATGATAGCTCACAGCAAGCAAGCAGAGAAACCAGTTTTCCCGACAGCTAGGAACTGTTTCTCACCCTAGACCTGGAGCCAGTACCCCCCAAACTCACCCAAGGCTGCCTCCCAGACCCACCAGGCAGAGAAGGGACCTCTGGTGAGTGTACCTTTTAAAATACTGGAAATGATTTAAAAGCAAGCATGTTTAATGATTAATTTGCCCTGGCATTAGCGGCTCTCCTGGATGAACTCCCAAAGCCTTTGCAAAAGGTTTCTGGGGAGGGCAGCCTTATTCCGTCCACCATGGTAGGACACTTTACCACTCCAGGCCAGTAGCACGTACTCAGGAATCATTGTAGAACAAAGCATTGCAGTGTATGTTTGCTTGCATTCAAACAACATCCGTTCTTTATCTCTCTGTTATCCTCAGGAGAGTGATATCATTCATGGTCTCCTGGTTGAAATAGGGTGCTTTTCTTCAGGGGACATTCAGAGGTGCTCATTCCTGCTGGGCTGTTTGCCTGTGGCTGAACAGAAATGTTCCCCGCTGTTAGCCACAGGGAAGGATGAGGGGCTAGCCACGCACTGGGGGGAGGCAAAATGCAACCTTGTAACGAAAGCACATGGGCTGTGTATGTAACGTTAACAGCAAGGTTTACCGTGAAAGAGTGTACCCATTGTTCTATAAAAGGTGTCTTTTTAAATAGCACTGTCCCTTTTTTTTTCTCCACCAGCTGCATATGTTTCAGGGATCACAGGATCTTCTCCTTCCCAGAGGCTAGCGAAGATTAGAAGGTAAAAAAACGCACTTGTGATGAAATGTTCTCTGACCTCATGCTGTCCTCCCACACTGACAGAGCACAGATGAATGCATGGAGGCAGACAATGTCAGAGTGCAGGAAAGCACAAAATGAGGAGAGGTGGCGGGCTGAAGAGAAAGCTAAAGCTGAAAGGTGGAGGCAGCGTTATGAGAAGAGGCAGGATTCAATGCTGAGGCTGCTGGAGGGTGAAACTAATATGCTCCAGCATATGGCTGAGCTGCAGGAAAAGCAGCAGGAGCACAGACCGCCGCTACAGCCCCTGTGTAACCAACCACTCTCCTCCCCAAGGTCCACAGCCTCCTCACCCAGATGCCCAAGAACGTGGGGGGGGGCCCCTCTGGCCACCCAGCCACTCCGCCCCAGAGGATTGCCCAAGCAACAGAAGACTGGCATTCAATAAGTTTTAAAGTGCTCTGTGGCCTTGTTCTTCCCTCCTCCACCACCCCTGGTGCTTCTCTCCTCCACCACCCCTCCTGAGCTACCTTGGTAGTTATCCCCCTATTTGTGTGATGAATTAATAAAGAATGCATGAATGTGAAGCAACAAGGACTTTATTGTGTCTGCAAGCGGTGATCGAAGGGAGGAGGGGAGGGTGGTTAGCTTACAGGGAAGTAGAGTGAACCAAGGGGCGGGCGTTTTCATCAAGGAGAAACAAACAAAACTTTCACACCGTAGCCTGGCCAGTCATAAAACTGGTTTTCAAAGCTTCTCTGATGCACACCGCACACTCCTGTGCTCTTCTAACCACCCTGGTGTCCGGCAGTGCGTAACCAGCAGCCAGGTGATTTGCCTCAACCTCCCACCCCGCCATAAACATCTCCCCCTTACTCTCACAGATATTGTGGAGCGCACAGCAAGCAGTAATAACAGTAGAAATATTGGTTTTGCTGAGGTCTAACCGAGTCAGTAAACTGTGCCAATGCACTTTTAAATGTCCAAATGCACATTCTACCACCATTCTGCACTTGCTCAGCCTGTAGTTGAACAGCTCCTGACTACTGTCCAGGCTGCCTGTGAGTAGTATAAGGGCCCTACCATCAAGCAAACCCTGACCCCGCCCCTTAGCCCCGCCCCCTTGACCCCTCAGCCCCGCCCCTTGACCTCTTAGCCCCACCCACCGGAAGTCCCGTCCCATGGGTTATTACTTCCGGGGTCAAGGCTGCCACATGACCGGAAGCAAGGTGTGTCATGTGACACCCACCCCACCCCTTGACCCCTTTAACCCCACCCCTTGACCTCTGCCCCCCCCACCCCACCGGAAGTCCTGCCCCACGGGGTATTACTTCCAGGGTCAAGGCTGCCACGTGACCGGAAGCAAGGTATGTCATGTGAACCCTCTAACAACTCCTCCCACTGCCCTCTACCAATCAGGATGGGTTTTGCCCCGTAGGACTTCCCCCCCAAGAGGAGCTTTGACCAATCAGGGCGAGTTCCGGAGCGGGGTGTCCTCTCCGGAAGTGGGTCTTGTGACCCCTCTAACAACTCCTCCCCCCCCCTCCACCCTCTACCAATCAGGATGGGTTTTGCCCCGTAGGACCTCCCAGAGAGGAGCTTTGACCAATCAGGGCGAGTTCCGGGGTGGGGGTGTCCTCTCTGGAAGTGGGTCTTGTGACCCCTCTAACAACTCCTCCCCCCACCCCGCTACCAATCAGGAGGGGTTTTGTTCCGATAGGACCAAGAGGAGATTTGACCAATTAGGATGAGTTCCGGGGGCGGGGTGACCCGTCCGGAAATGATTCGTGTGACCCCTCTAACAACTCCTCCCACCAACCTCTACCAATCAGGCCGGCCCGAGAGCAGATTTGACCAAAATAGGGCAGGTTCTGGGATGGGGTGAACCACCCAGAAGAGGGGCGTATGACCCCTCTGCCAATCAGAGCGCAGCACCATCACCCCATAAGGCCCAGCGTCGGGCAGAAGAGGCTGTCTTTTACCAAGAGCGCGTGTTTTAGAAATCGTGGAAACATGGACTCCTTCACCACCCCCGTGAGAACTTCGGACTTTGTTTTAGCCCCGAAGGCGTTTGGACTTGTATGGAGAAAGCGCTACATCAGCGAGAGTTCTGAGGAGGACCCTTTGGCCCAGCCGTTGATGGACACACCGGAAACCGACCCCGAAACCCGGCTGCTTGTGAGGCCCCACGATGAGCGTGATGGCCTCTTGTTGTCCACCCCCCGAGAGGTGGAAGGTGATCACGGCTTGGGGGAGTTACGGGCGGACAAGGTGAATGAAAAAGACGTGGCTCAGGTAAATGAATGTTTAAGAAGTGACGGTCGGGGTGGGGGTGTGTAATGGGGGTGGGGGTGGGGGGGGAGGGCTAGGAACCAGGGATTGTGTAAATCAAAAACCAAGCAGTGGTGTGCTTACGCTGTTTCTTTTTCGAAAAAAAAAATCTCTCAACAGCTCGATGATGCCTTTCTGGAGGCCTTTGAGAACTTACACATCGGTAGCCCTGTGGGAGTAAATGTATCATGCGTCAGCTGTTTTTGCTCATGTCTGAGACACAGATCTCAAGAGGAAAAGGACAAAATGGAAGAATGAACCAGCACAGACACCCTCATGTTAGGAGTCATGGCGTCCATTTTTACAGGCGGTTGTAAAAGGTTGTGTTAAACCAGGCGATTAATAAAACTTATTTAAACATGTTAATATGAATGTTGTCCCCCACCCACACTTGTGTTAGTAAAAGATGATACCAGTAACAGTCATGTCTCCACAGGCGGCTCTGTTAAAGAAAATATATTACACCCCCGGGGAAGTTGGGAGCTTTGGCGGGGTGAACCCTCTTTTTCAAGTGGCCAAAAAGCATAGTAAAACTTTAAATAGAAGACAAGTAACAGCTTGGCTTTCAGACCAGGATGCTTATACTTTACACAAACCGGCTCGAATACGTTTTAAAAGAAACAAGACCATTGTTTCGGATGTGGATGCGCAATGGCAGGCAGATTTGGTGGATATGCACCAGTTCTCCAAACAGAACAGCAATTTTAAGTACATCTTAACAGTGGTAGACATTCTATCCAAACATGCCTGGGCCTTAGGCCTAAGGGACAAGACGAGTAGGGTGGTAACCAAGGCCTTTAAAGCTATTTTTAGCAAAGGGCGTGTGCCTCAAAAATTACAAACCGATCGGGGGAAAGAATTTTTAAACAAACCCTTAAGCAGATTGTTAAAACGGCATGGCATTCACCATTTTGTTACTAATAATGAAGTCAAAGCAGGGGTTGTGGAGCGGTTTAACAGAACTTTAAAAACTAGGATGTGGAGATATTTTACAGCCCATAACACCTTTCGCTACATCGATGTGTTACCTGACTTTATAAAGAGTTACAACCAGAGCTTTCACAGAACTATACATACCAGACCCGCTGATGTTAACCCTTCAAATTCTCTGAAGGTATGGAAAATGGTTTATGGAGATGATTTTAAAATAAAACCGGTTGTTGCCCCTTTTCGAAAAGGCGACCACGTGAGACTATCTAAAACCAAAGGAGCTTTTGAAAAAGGTTATGAACAGACATTTACCGATGAGATATTCATAGTGGATGAAGCCTTAACCAGGGGTCACAGACCTGTATACCGATTAAAAGACTACGAGGGTGAGACAGTTACTGGATCTTTTTACCCTGAAGAATTACAAAAAGTAAACCCCAAACGAGACAGGATTTACAGGGTTGAAAAAGTTCTAGCGGAGAAAGGAAAAGGGAGAAAAAAGCAACTACTGGTAAAATGGTTGGGGTGGCCTGATAAGTTTAACAGCTGGGTGAAAGGTTCTCAACTCTGTGACATTTAGACGCAAACAACAACAAAACAAAAAGTTATTCCTCCCCGCAAAGTCAGAGAAGATGAGCGACGGCGGGTTTTACATTACTTTGCCCAGCAACGCCAGCGCTGCAGTTTTTCCCCAAAACACCAGCTCGAACTTTACAATACGGCTAATTAAGCCCTTGGATCTCCGGGGTGCCTGGGAGGTGGGGTTAGTGGAAATACAATACCCGCACAGCTGGAACACTATCAACGAAGACACCCCTTTTGAAGTCACCTTTGGAGATATGGCATGGAGTTTCATCCTACGACGAGGTTATTACGCGTCCATACCCGAATTACTGGATCATATGAACAGTATCATAGCTCGTCACCCCGGACCGCCTGAGATGGTCATGAACTATGACCCTGTGGGTAGAAAAATTAGACTTAAATCCGCCGCTTTTACTTATATGTTTTCTACCAGCGGGGAGCTAGCTAACATTCTGGGCTTGGGCCCCAAACACAGCGTCCAAAAATTCCCTTTCTCGGCAGACATTACAGGGGGTTTTAATTCCTTGTATCTGTACACGGATATCGTAGAACATCAGTTTGTGGGGGATTTTTCTGTTCCCCTGTTACGTTGTGTCCCCGTCCAAGGAAGGAACAACGAGTTTGTCACCATCACCTACGATAAACCTCATTACGTCCCTATCAGTAAACACCACATCAACACAATTACCATTGAAATAAAGACAGATCAGAACAAAAGCGTCTCATTTCGCTTTGGCAAGGTGATCATCAAGCTACACCTGCGCCCCCGGAGAGAGCGAGTTTTCTAAAAAAGCAAAACAGTATTATGGCGATCCTAAAAAATTACGGCGACCCCAACGTCTACAGAAACTATTACAAAGCCCAGGCGGGATACGCCCTTCCCGGATATCATGGGGCCCCCGTGATGTATGGGGCAGGCGTGGGTGGAATATTCCATAGCCTCTTTCGAAAAGCCGTACCGCTTTTGAGGAGGGGGCTAGAGATTATTAAACCCCACGTAAAAACCGCCGCTCAAAACATAGCTAAAGACGTGGTAGGTCACGTCTCCCGCGCTGTTCTGGAGAAGGTGGGGAACACAGCTTCACAGGAAGGATCGGGGCTGATGTACATTAAAAGGAGGAAGAAGAGAAAGAGAAATGCGTCATACCCGCGACGCGCAGGTCCCCCGAAACCCTTTAAAAGAAGGGCTTTGACCCGCAGGGTCGGCCATAAGCGGAAGTCCAAGAGGAAGCCTGGGCGAAAGAGGAAACACTTGCCGGCTGATATGAGAGATATATTTTAATCAACATGGCTTTCGTTCACTGCGGGTCTGAAGAATGCACCAAATCTGAACTAGACTTGTTCCAAATAGCCCCTACGCAGACCAGCATTGAGAAAAGCATCTACATCGAGGTGCCACCTCTGTCGGCCGTTACGGAGTCTGCCCCCATTGACTTCTTTATAGCAGGGAATGGCGTAGATTATATGGATTTAAACAACACACTGCTGTACCTGTGTTGCAAGATTGTAAAAGGAGACAGAACTGAACTCAACGCAGGTGCCGAGGTGGGCCTGGTGAATTACCCAGTGGCCTCTATTTTTAGTCAGCTGGATGTCACGCTCGGAGACCGTCTTGTAAGCCAAAGCAACAACTGTTACCCTTACAGGGCCTTTATAGAATCGGTGCTCAATTACAGCAACGACACCCTTGCCACGCAATTTTCCGCTGGCCTCTTTTACAAAGACACTGCCGGACAACAGGAAGACACAGACTTGGATGGCGAGAATCTAGGGTTTGTGAGGCGTGCAAAGCTGACCGCTCAAAGCAGAACAGTAGAGCTTCTGGGTCATCTACACAGCGACCTGTTTTTTCAAGAAAAATTATTGTTGAACGGAGTGGATGTGAAAATTAAACTGACGCGCAGTAAAGACCCTTTCTGTTTAATGGGCAGCGGAACCGAAGGCTTTAAACTGCACATTCTATCAGCATCCCTTTTTGTGAAGAAAGTACGTGTGGCCCCGAGCGTTCGTCTGGGGCACGCCGAGGCCCTGCTTACCGCTAATGCCAAATACCCCGTGGACCGTGTGGGAATGAAAGTGTTTAGCATCCCTGCGGGCAGCAGGGTCAGTAACCAGGAGAACCTGTTCTTGGGACAGTTGCCCAAAATGCTTGTCCTGGGGTTCGTGGATAACGATGCCTTTAGCGGAAGTTACGCTAAAAATCCCTTTCATTTTAAGCATTACGATATTAATTTTGTGGCCTTGTATGTGGATGGTGAGCAGATACCGACCAAGCCTCTGCAACCAGACTTCGAGGCAGGACGCTGCGTGAGAGAATACATGAATCTGGTACAGACGGCCGGTAAACACATGAAAGATCGTTCTCTGTTAATCGACCGTGAGGAGTTTGCACAGGATTACACCATGTTTGCCTTTGACCTGTCCCCCGACCAGGAATGCGCCGATCACTATTCCCTGATTAAAACCGGGAACCTGAGAGCAGAAATTCGTTTTGGGAAGGCTTTAACCATTACCGTCAATATGATCGTGTATGGGGTTTTTGACAACGTCATAGAGATAAATCAGAGGAGAAATGTTCTGTTTGACTACATGTGAACATGGACACCGTGCAGCTCTCACGTGTCTTATCAACAGACCCTTACACGAAAAAGAATTTCTTAGACGTGTTTCCCTGCGATTGGCTCCCTGGCGGCAAGCTGTCTCAGAGACCCCTAGGTTTGGTGGTCAACACACATCCACACAGCCGACCGGGTGAACACTGGCTTGCCGTGTATCTGGTGGAGCGTAACCTTGGAGAGTTTTTTGACTCATACGGGCATCCCCCGAACAGTGTGTTCTTTCCTAAAAGCATTATGAAATTTTTAAACAAAAATGCCACAGACATTGTGTTTCACAACAGACAATTACAAGACCCCAGCTCCGTTGCCTGCGGCTATCACTGTGTGTTTTTCTTACACCATCGTAGCAAGGGTTTATCTTTTGACCGGATTTTAAAATTGTATTCTAATGACTTAGTGCAAAACGACCGGATGGTGATGAATTTTGTAAAAAATAAATTTAAATACTTGGCCATGCCTAGCCTTGCTCAAAGCATGTTTCAACAAGCCCAGACATGCGTATCTTGCAACGATTTTCATAGTCATGTTACCCAATAAAGCACCCCAGGTGGGGAGTTTAAAGACAATCGATGTTTGGCGTGGTTTTTTTTAAAAAAAAACAAAACACAATGACCCAATTCAGAAATGTTTTATTTAAAGCAAAACATTACCAGTTTAAAAAAAAAATAGAACGTGAAAAAGATCACAAACTGAGCCATTCGGCTCTTTTAGCCAATTTTAGTTTTTTAGATGGCAAAAAAGGGGTCACTGTTTCTTGGTCCACACCGGTGTCGGCGATTGAGGCCTTGAGGCGTTCCAAAAGATCTCTGTTGGTCGCGTTGCCCATGATGGAAGATGGCATGTTCAGTTCCGCCATGGCATTCATAAACACATCCCATCCTTTAGGTACATGTCTGCTAGGAACAGAGCGCGTCTGGGTGACGGCCCTGACTAAGTCGAGCATGTTAGAACCATTAACCACAGAGCCTTTGTACACAAAAGACCCTTTATCGGTCCATGAAGAAATGTTTTTATCTTGGCCCAGCTTATTTAGCAATACTGATGCATTTTTCTTATAACGCTTATTCACGTTATCCAACACCTCCTGAGCAACAGAGTCTGAGGTCTTTGGTGTTTCGGAGGGTTTGGCAGTCACACTCTGTTCCTGTTCTGGTAGAAACAGACTTAGTTTTCCTTTGTCCACATCGCTCTGCTTCACGTACGTTAGGTACCTTTGAAGCACGGTGCTGTAAAGTTTAGCCTTTTCATATTCACCTAAGTCAGTTCTTTGAAGAACAGATTTCATTTCAGCATCCAGTAAGCGAGTTGCAGTCATTCTGATATTTTCCTCTGCCGGAGGGGGAGCACTTAATTGCTCCAACTGCCGGCTGGGCACCAGGTACATTTTTTCTGCATACTCCATTATCGATTAGTTAAAAGCCCCGTTATCAGAGGGATAGCAAAACTTAACCCTGGTCCTATAAACCCCCCAGACTGCTTCACCAGACGCTTCTTTCTTTTAAGTGAAACCCTTTTATTACACAAAGTTTTTATAAGCGTGTGTTTCTTTTTCAGCACACGCACTTGCTTCGGTGTTAAAGGTACGTTTCCTTTTAAGGTGTTGAGCGCTATTTCTGAGATGGCTGCTACTAGATCGTCAGAGGCCGAGCACAGTATAGCCCTCCTTTGCTGTGGGGACGATTTGCTAAGTAATTTTAAAAGGCCCAGGTTTCTTTTCACGCAGCTAGACATGTTTTCAGTCAGCAACCCCGGCTGCTAAAAAGGGACCTGCCAATAATTCATCTCTTTTTATACAGGGCTGTTGTTCTTTTTAAAGTATAAACTGCCGGCCAGTCTGGAGGGAAAAGACCAGTTCTTAGCCTATAAGCTTCTGGTGTGGAAGCATTTAAATCCACCACCAGGTAGCCATAAGGCCTTTTGGTAGCATCCTCAAAAGCTTCTAGAAAGAACTGAGCTTTGCCGGGGTACATTTGCCGAGCGAGTGTAGCAATTTGTAATCTGTCCCTGGGGTTTTTGAACAGAACCATGTATTTTGTGTTTAGGTTAATAGTGCGACTCTTTTTTCCCTGGCAAAATACGTTCTGAACTATATACATAATGCTCAGGTTCCTGTGATGCACGTACTTGGTAAAGGCTTTCTCGATTTCATCGCTTTCACAAGCGGAGTTCATCAGATCGTCTATGATAATCATGTTCACTTTATTGGTAGGAAACAAACGGTCATCGTCAAAAGCATCAGGCAGACCCTCCACAAAATTGATAAAGGGGTATTTACAGAGCAGTTCTTTATACAAGGGTTGCCAACAACTGTAACACCACACAATATTCTCAGGCGTAACAGACAATGTTTGTTTGGCATTATCCAATATATTTTTTATAAAGTAACTTTTCCCGCAGTTGCTAGGCCCTGCGAGAATTGCAGAAAAGGGGTGTCTCCACCTCGTATCCATTTTTCAAAAACCGTAGGGCAGGGTTTTAAACCCTTCTCCTAGGACCCTCTTGTTGTAAACGACTTTCTGTGTTTTTTTAAGGGTTTTTGTCTCTATTTGCCACTGATTTTTGTTTCTTACAATAGACGGTTGCTGCACCTCTATCTTTTTTGAGGGGTTCTCTCGCAGACCCGTGCAATAGTCCAGGACTAGATCTTTCAAACTGTCAAAGTTGATCTTTTCACAGTTTGCTACGTTCAGGGTAATACCTTTGACCTTCATACAAGCCCTTCCTCCCGACAGTTTGTACCCGTATGTTTTTGGGCCTGCCGACACAAACTCGGTGATGTGTTGATCTGGTGGGATCTCGCTCATGAGGTCCCCTAAATAATCCCCCAGAGGGGGATTCCAGGCCCCCTCCCTTTTCACAAATATCACAGAGTCAGTGTCGTGGTACAGGCACCGCTCTTGCAATCCGTCTAGGAGGTTGTATAGTTCTAAGCGGGCATAAGCGATGGTGAAACAGACTATGAAAACATTGGTATTGCCAGAGACAGAATAACGGTCTTTTGCGTGCTTCCAAGATACGCACGCTGTTTCATCGTCGATAAACTCACAGAATGAAACGTAGTTGGGGGAAAATAGGTACTGAAAGAGTTTGTCGGGGTCTCTCACGATGCTGGTATTGGGTAGGTTGGTTCTTTGGCCGAATTTACCCCACAGAGAATTTAAAAACAGTTTAGCAATTTGGCGTTTAGCGGGGTTTAGCCTGATCTCGTGTCGGCGTAAAAGCACGCCTTCTTTCTGGTAGAAATCGTTAACATACTTATTTTGTTTGTCTTCGTCTGTGCACCAGCTGGGATACCCTGAAGCCTCTTGTTTCTGGCGGAGGTGTAATTTTATGTACTCCGAAAAGAGTTTATCAGATTTTTCATTAAAATGCCAGATTTCATAGATTTTAGCCACCACGTACCCCTTCGCTATGGCTGCGTTCAATTCCACAGTGCACCAAGTCCCCAGGATGGCCCTCTCCTCGTCAGTGTGGGTGCACGTCTCCCGCTGCACGGTTTCCGCGCAGGTTCGGCATAGCGGGAACATAAGCTTGCCGCCCACTCTGACAGGTAACAATGGGAAAAAGAGGCCTCGTGGGGGGTACACTTTAACTTTTGCAATTCCAAAATAATTTGCAAGGGGTCCAAATTTGTCATAAACTATATCGGGGTGCCCGATAGGGTAGTCTTTCGTTTTGTTTACAAAAGGGTACAAGCTGGTAAAATCATAATAGTGGATTTCTTCCCCGGGCTTAGGTTTATAATATAGACAGATGGCGTTCGTCCTCCCCCCAAAAAGAGCATCCCTAGGCATGAGAGGCTGGGGTAACTGGGCTCGGTTTAAAAAGCTTGCAAGCTCCCTGTCTGTTTCTTTCATCACCACCCACTCGTGCTCCCAAAGAGTCCTCACTACAAAACCAAGCCGTTTTAGATAGTCGGTCTTGAGCTGCGTCTTGTAATAAAGAAACCCAAAAGTTGTACCCATCATACGGTTTTGTGCTTTTTCACAATGACAGGCGACACAGCCGTGAAAAAAACACCCATTAAACTCAAAGGCTGTGTGTACCCCATCAACATTGGCATAACCATCTAAAAAGTAGGGGCCTACCTGTAGTTCCCCACCCTGTAAAGCGTGCCGTATTTGTATATGTTCTTTTTGAGAGATATACAACAGCCACTGGATAGATGGGGTCGAATATCTCTTTTTCTGTCTGTGATAGTTGTCTGGAGGGAGAAGAGCTACCGTGTTAGGCTCCAAAAACATAAACCTGTACATAGCCATGCAGACGGATGCCAGCGTTATGTACCGGAACGGATCTATACACAGTTTTATCTCAGTGAATTTACCGGATTCTCTCTCTACTAGATCGACCTTCTCCGTCATATTCATAATTTCTTTTCTGTATAGGATACAAGCCTGTCTCAAAATTTTTACATCCTGCTGGCAGTAATACGCAAGCTCTTTCTGCAGGTCAAAAGTCTCAGAGCTGTGGTCTTGATACCAGTCGAGAAACTCTGCTTTTTCCCTGGGCATCATGCTTTCTACACCGTAGTGCTCCACACCGGGCATAGGCCCCACATAATTTTGATTTTCTAAAGTGTTAAAAAAATGTGGAAAATACCCTTTGCAACCTTCAAACCCCATCGCCTGTGGGAGCTTGCTAAGCTTCATGGGCAAGAAGTTTAAAGAGTCTATAAAACGAATGCCAAGGGCCTTAACTTCCACACACATTAGTTTACTGCCCTGAGTGATCAGTTCTATGCACATCTTTTCCTTCAGTAACTGTCTAACGCAGAAATACGCATCATAACCTTTGGAATTGTGTGCTAGGAACGTGTAGTCCCGGAACTCTTTGCCAATAAAGGTCTTAACAAACATAGAAAGACATTCGTCACCCTTAAATTCCCAGGATTTTTCCGGCTTTAGGGACATTGCAAAAATATAATTGGGAGTGTGCAACCCAGTCTCCTGCATGCATTCAAAATCATAAAAAATATACTTTTCTGATGATTCGGGCTTTCTAAGGCTGTCCATAAAACAGAGGTGAATGTCTACATCTCCAACGATCAAACCCTGACACTGCTTACAGCGCCTCCCTTTACACCTGTGCTGCTTGTCCACGTACGCCTGACACTTACCGCACAAAGTTTTAGACAGGCATTCAACTTGGTTTTTTGACGCACAGTTGACATGTCTGTCTAAACACTCTTTGGACCGACAATACAGTTTACAGCTAGGACACCTCAGCTGCACACCCATGTTGTCAGAGCATGTTGCGCTCAAGCAGAGACGGCAACGATACCTGCAAGAATGGTCGTGACTGTACACCGTGTGGCAAAACTCACAGTAATTTTTTGCTCCGAACAACTTTTTCACATCCAGAACCCCATAGTAATGTTCATTGTGCAACAGGATGAAATAAGTTTTAGGGTACACGGGGCCCCCCGTTTTAAAAAAACCCCAGCCACCTTTCACCGCATACAGCACCACCTGTATGTTAACTCCTAAATGCTGTTCAAACTTTGCTACATCAGTGAGCATAACCTTTTTTTGATCTGACCACCCCAGTTTCTCGTGCAACTTTCTCGCCTCTGCTAACAATTCTGCATCTGTAGGTTTATGACCGGCCATGACAGCCAAGAGCCCTCCCGCAAAACATAGATTGGTACCGGTGTAAGTCAGGTCTACTAAACATTGTCTCTTTTTATGAATAATCTGACTACTAAGGATAGAATTTAAAACTCTTCGAGCGCCCCCACCCCTATTTTTTACAACTGTCACAACAAGGCGCAACGTCCCATCGAAATGCAATTCTCTATTGCTCTGAAGCAGCTTTGAGGTCTGGTTCAAGAAATCCTCAGCGGACAGCTCATCCCTAGTTCTTCTGACTGAAAACAAAGGGTTAGTTAAACGACGGCTCTCTAAACGTAACTGTACGTAATCATCAGGGCCTACCCTACCATTAACATCATCAAGAACTAGCTGTATCCCTCTGTGTATGGCTTCAACAGCCTGTTGAGCTGAATTTATTTGCTCAAGATGGACAAAACGAAACTCCTCACAATACACCGACCCCCCAAATCTAGGTAATTCACGTTGCCAACTTCTCACTCTCTCCATATACACCTCTGCATTTTCAGGGTTACTTGGGGGTTCCTCTACGGAACTATCAGTGGCATCTTCTACATCCGATACTAATTGAGAGTCAGACTCTGAGACGCCTCCGTGAGGGGCATTGGGAGTCGATGGGACTCCGTCTAGAGAGCACTCTGGGGAATTTTCTAAACCAGAGTCTGATTTCGCCTCCCCATTTTCAGACATGCCAGTTTGAGAGCCTCTGGTAGGGGGCATCTCTTTTTGTTTTTTTTCCCTCATTACCTCTTTAGCCCTTTTTAAAATTTTTACAGTGACCCTGGCCTGGAATTTTTTGGCAGCCATCTGTTTATCCCCCAAGCGCCGTCCACCCTTTTGTTTACACACGAGCTGATGTGCACCCTTGAGGGTACCCCTTTCCACACCTAGTCATGCCTGATCAGAGCCACCCTTTCCAGCCCCCCTTTCTTTTAGGCCCCCTGAGGATTCAGCGTCCATCAGTTTTCTGAACAAAGCGTCGTATTTTTTCCAAATCTTTTTAGAATGCCGTAGTTTTAGACTCCCCGAAGATACAGCGTCCATCAGTTTTCTGAATGAAGCATCAAACTCTTCCCAAATACTAGAATATGGGGGATCTTTGTCAGTCCTTAGTTTTTTATTCACAACCCCTAGAGTGCCTGCTCTGGGTTTGTGAATGTGTGTGTTTCTGCACACATTCAGAGCCCCTAGAGTGCCTACTCCGGGTTTGTGAATGTGGACGTTTTCGCTCACAGTTTTCTCAGGGCTTGGTGCGGCGGTGGCCACTGAGGAACTGGAGTTGTGTTTGCATGGTTGCAATACCTTGGCATCGCAGGTGTTTTCAATCCTTGGTTTTTTATTCACAATCCCTAGAGCGCCTGTTCCGGGTTTGTGAATGTGGGCGTTTTCGCTCACAGTTTTCTCAGGGCTTGGCGTGGCGGTGGCCGCTGAGGAACTGGAGTTGTCTTTGCATGGATGTTTTTTACCAGAGTGTTTTGTTTTGTCCTTGGGTTTGACGTAAATGAGGTTTGGACTGGGCTGATGCTTCATCTGCGCTGTTTTGCGTTGTTAAAGGTCTCAAAGCAGATTCCTGGTTCTTTGGTGGTTCTCGGGGAGGGGTCCTTGTAGCTCCCACTACAGCCTTGTCAGAAGGGCTGCATATGCCTGCTTGGGGCAGGAGGGGGGGAAAAAAGCATTTTACAAAAATGTAACTTTGCCAGCTTTCTCACCCACACCTATGTATGTACTTAAAATACAAAACCTCATAAATTAACCAGACTAATAAGCAAAATATATTTACCCGGCTTCATCCATCCATCTGTCACTGATACTTGTGAATTTTTCTTTTCAATTGTCTCTTTCCTTTTTCTTTTGAGCATTTTTACCCGCTCAAGTTTTGACCGTGCTGTAAAGCAAACAACATTCTAATAAAACACATGAAACTGTCTAGTAAACTTTAAAATAAAATAAAATAATATCCATTAGAGTGTTTTTTCTATTTAAAAAAGTCATAGCTTTAAAACAAAATAATCCATTTCAGGCTGTACAACAATCACAGGTTTTGAGTTTATTTCTACCACTTTGAAAACAACCCCCACAAATATTTTTTTTTTTAAAAATACATCTCATTTTGCAAAGTAAAAACCCTGTTAATTGGAAACACACCATCACCATCAGTTTGTAGACATATACTTTTTAAAAACCGCCTATGTTTTACACACACACACACACACACACACACACACACAGAGTTTAAAACACTGTTTGCAACAAAATACTTTTCAATAAACCCACATGCTTTTAAAAAGATCCCTGGTTGTTCTGGCCCCCGCCCTGCCCCAGCCATGTGTGCTTGGGGTCTTTGGGGTAAGAAAAACAAGCCAAAATGTTAGTTAGTATTAGCTCCCAAATCCCTATTCAACCTATGTAATACCTGAAGTTATTAAGCACAACTACAGTTAAAAATGGTTTTTACCTTGGCCTGCTGATGAACTGCAACTTAAAGTTACTGGCTCCATGCTAAACAGATCACACTGCAATACAGATATGCACCATTATTTACTAAGATAGCATGGCCAAAAAATGGCATTATATAAATTATATATATTTTCAGAGTTAAAAAAAAAAACCAGGGAACATACCTCCACTTGCAGCCCAGCAGCAATTCAAGAGAGTTTCTGTTGAAAGAGACAGTCTCCAAGCTACCTGAGGTTTTTTTTTTTTTTTACACCATCCTAACTCTTTTGTTTCAAAATAGTTAGCAGGTTGATTGGATCACCCCTCCCTAGCATTCCCTTTTGTGATCGGGGGTGGGGAATAAGTTTTTCTGCACAATTGGGCTGCTTTTCTTTTTTTTTCTTTTTTAAGTTCAAATACTTTTTGTTCCCCCCACCCTGTAGGGCCTTCTTACAGTAACCATTTCAAGTGAGGGGCCCTTTGCAGATATCAATGAATGTCTTGGGGCTTGTTTTTGTTTTTAAAAACATGTTCTTTCATGCTTAAAGTTTGGTGGGACGGGGGGTGATTTCTAGATAAAGTGCCCCGTGGCCTTCAACCAACTCCTGGGCCATATTTAAACTGGCCTATAGCGTTCCACCAACTCCAGGGGTTATATTTAAACTGCCCAATAGCATCTGCAAACTCCTGAGGTTTTATTTCATTTCATATTAATCAGAACTCACCATCCTCACCCACCCACCTCCCTTACTATGGGTGCACCCCCATCAAAATTAACCCTATGGCAACAAGGGTGAGTAATCACAGTCACCCTGGCTATTCAGTGAGGGGGGGGGGGGTTAAACCCGTTCAGTTCAACAGAATAAGTCAACTCTATTGTACTCAACCACATGTCTGAACCATCCCCGTTTGTTTTATTGTAAACACATTTTTAGGGTATTTTTCCCCCTCCCACAACATACATTTCAGCTTTTTTTTTTTTTGCTGTAAATGGGTCTCTCTTACACAAAAGACACAAGAGCTAGGTTCTCACAAACAATTTTTTTTTTATTTAAAAGACATACAGCTCCTTCAAAACAAACCAAGATGCTCCATTAAAAAAAAAAAAGAAAGAAAAAAAGACTTTAAGCTCCCTTAAGGGCCAGAGACCTTTTAACAGAAATACAAATAGTCACAAAGCCCTTTTCAATAGATTTTTTTTTTAAATTTACAGCTACCAAGTTTTATATCGCATGTTTGGCACCTCACCATTTTCTAACTTAATCTTTTTAGATTTCTTACAAATAGCCTTTTTCTTAAGCAGGGTTCTGTAACTTTTTGTGCGAACCAGACGGTCAATATAACGCTCTAAGCAGGCATCTTCCGGTTTGGTCATTTTCTTTAAAACATGGTCAGGGTCTCCACTGAATTGCACAGCATTTATCAAGGTCATTCCTTGTGCTAAATGTTCTTGGGTTAGGCATAGACATTGCATAGCATAACCTATGGCAATCACAGTGTTTAATAAGCTTTCCAAACACAGCTCAGCACACAGGCCCCGGAGCTTGCAGTTTATATCCACTGAAGTCCAAGTCACACAGTCATGGTGCCGCTGGCCTGGTGCATCTATGACACAGCCCTCACAATCTTCAAAAAGCTTTTCCCTAAGACAGTGATTAAGAACAGAATAAACAGCAACGCGTACAATAGTCCGCATGACTTTGTTACGCTCACGACGTGGCACTGGCTCAGTCAGTTCCATGCCAAGCCTCCTCCTAAACTCCTCATAGCCGTCATCCTCGGAGTCCTCTTCAACATTTTGTATTGGCGTTGAGCAAAAACAAGGTGGGCCCGGTTCATCTTCGCTGCTTGGTGCAACGCTGTCCAGAGTCTCCGGGTCCTCTAGAAAGGCATCATTGAGCTGTTGAGAGATTTTTTTCAAAAAAGAAACAGCGTAAGCACCCCACTGCTCGGTTTTTGATTTACACAATCCCTGGTTCCTAGCCCCGTTACAACCCCATCCCGACCGTCACTGCTTAAGCATTCATTTACCTGAGCGTTCATCTTGTCCACTAGTGACTTCCCCGAGCTGCGATCACCTTCCTCCTCCCGGGGGGTGGACAACAAGAGGCCATCACGCTCATCGTGGGGCCTCACAAGCGGCTGGGTTTCAGGGTCCGGGGTATCCATCAATGGCTGGGCCAAAGGGCTCCCCTCAATTGCCCCCTCCTCCTCCTCGGAACTGTCGCTGATGTAGCGCTTTCTCCGCGGTTTGTTGAAGGCCCTCGGGGCTAAAACAAAGTCCGAAGTTCTCACGGGGGTGGTGAAGGAGTCCATGTTTCCACGATTTCTAAAACACGCGCTCTTGGTAAAAGACAGCCTCTTCTGCCCGACGCTGGGCCTTATGGGGTGATGGTGCTGCGCTCTGATTGGCAGAGGGGTCATACGCCCCTCTTCTGGGTGGTTCACCCCATCCCAGAACCTGCCCTATTTTGGTCAAATCTGCTCTCGGGCCGGCCTGATTGGTAGAGGTTGGTGGGAGGAGTTGTTAGAGGGGTCACACGAATCATTTCCGGACGGGTCACCCCGCCCCCGGAACTCATCCTAATTGGTCAAATCTCCTCTTGGTCCTATCGGAACAAAACCCCTCCTGATTGGTAGCGGGGTGGGGGGAGGAGTTGTTAGAGGGGTCACAAGACCCACTTCCAGAGAGGACACCCCCACCCCGGAACTCGCCCTGATTGGTCAAAGCTCCTCTCTGGGAGGTCCTACGGGGCAAAACCCATCCTGATTGGTAGAGGGTGGGGGGGGGAGGAGTTGTTAGAGGGGTCACAAGACCCACTTCCGGAGAGGACACCCCGCTCTGGAACTCGCCCTGATTGGTCAAAGCTCCTCTTGGGGGGGAAGTCCTACGGGGCAAAACCCATCCTGATTGGTAGAGGGCAGTGGGAGGAGTTGTTAGAGGGTTCACATGACATACCTTGCCTCCGGTCATGTGGCAGCCTTGACCCCGGAAGTAATAACCCATGGGGCGGGACTTCCGGCGGGCGGGGCTAAGAGGTCAAGGGGCGGGGCTGAGGGGTCAAGGGGCGGGGCTGAGGGGTCAAGGGGCGGGGTCCGGGTTTGATTGATGGTAGGGCCCTTATACTACTCCTGTGTATGGCTTCATGAGCCATGGCATTAAGGGGTAGGCTGGGTCCCCAAGGAGAACTATAGGCATTTCTACATCCCCAACGGTTATTTTCTGGTCTGGGAAGAAAGTCCCTTCCTGCAGCTTTTGAAACAGACCAGAGTTCCTGAAGATGCAAGTGTCATGAACCTTTCTCGGCCATCCCACGTTGATGTTGGTGACATGTCCCTTGTGATCCACCAGTGCTTGCAGCACTATTGAAAAGTACCCCTTGCGGTTTATGTATTCACCGGCTTGGTGCTCCGGTGCCAACATAGGGATATGGGTTCCGTCTATGGCCCCACCACAGTTAGGGAATCCCATTGCAGCAAAGCCATCCACTATGACCTGCACGTTTCCCAGTGTCACTACCCTTGATATCAGCAGATCTTTGATTGCATTGGCTACTTGCATCACAGCAGCCCCCACAGTAGATTTGCCCACTCCAAATTGATTCCCGACTGACCGGTAGCTGTCTGGCACTGCAAGCTTCCACAGGGCTATTGCCACTCGCTTCTCAACTGTGAGGGCTGCTCTCATCTTGGTATTCTTGCACCTCAGGGCAGGGGAAAGCAAGTCACAAAGTTCCATGAAAGTGCCCTTACACATGCGAAAGTTTCACAGCCACTGGGAATCGTCCCAGACCTGTAACACTATGCGGTCCCACCAGTCTGTGCTTGTTTCCCGAGTCCAGAATCGGTATTCCACCACATGAACCTGCCCCATTAGCACCATAATGCATGCATTGGCAGGGTCCATGCTTTCAGAGAAATCTGTGTCCATGTCCTCATCACTCTCGTCACCGCGCTGACGTCACCTACTTGCCCGGTTTTGCTTTGCCAGGTTCTGGTGCTGCATATACTGATGGATAATGCGTGTGGTATTTAATGTGCTCCTAATTGCCAAAGTGATCTGAGCAGTCTCCATGCTTGCCGTGGTATGGCCTCTGCACAGAAAAAAGGCACACAATAATTGTCTGCCATTGCTCTGACGGAGGGAGGGGCGACTGATGACATGGTTTACAGGGTTGGCTTAAAGGGAATTAAAATCAACCAAGAGGGTGGCTTTGCGAGAAACAGAATGGCCCTCTCAAGGATAGAAATCAAAACCTCAAGGATAGAACTCAAAACTGGGTTTAGCAGGCCGTTGATTTCATGGAGGGAAGGAGGAGAAAATGAATACAAAACAAATCTGGTCTATTTGTTGTTTTGATCCACTTCATCTATCTTTATACATCTTGCAGGCAGCAGACTGTGCAGTACGACTGCTAGCCATCGTCATCTCCTGGGTGCTCGGCAGAAGACGGTGCAGTATGACTGCTGGCCATCATCTTCTGCTGGCTGCTGATTAAAAGACAGTGCACTGCTGGTAGGACTGAATTGCCATGAGAGGAAACTTAAAAGGGAAATGACCTGGCTGAGTCACTCCCATGTTTGCCCAGGTACCCCTGACCTCATCGAGGTCAGTTAAAAGAGCACCCAGGACTACATCGACGAAGGCTACCAGTCATACTGCACTGTCTGCTGCCAAATGGCAATAAACTGCTGCTGTGTAGCATTGCAGTACCACGTCTGCCAGCACCCAGGAGACACACGGTGACAGTGAGCTGAGCAGGCTCCATTCTTGCCGTGGTATGGCGCCTGCACAGGTAACTCAAGAAAAAAGGTGCAAAACGATTGTCTGCCCTTGCTTTCATGGAAGGAGGGAGGGAAGGGGGGCCTGACGATATGTACCCAGAACCACCAGCGACCAGCAGGAAAGACAGAAAAAAGGAAAGAAAAACTTTTGTAGTGATAATCAAGGTGGGCCATTTCCAGCAGTTGATAAGAACGTGTGAGGAACAGTGGGGGGGGATAAACATGGGGAATTTATACCCCCCCCCCACTGTTCCTCACACGTTCTTGTCAACTGTTGGAAATGGCCCACCTTGATTATCACTACAAAAGATTTTTTCTCTCCTGCTCGTAATAGCTCACCTTACCTGATCACTCTGGTTACAGTGTGTATGGTAACACCCATTGTTTCATGTTCTCTGTGTATATAAAATCTCCCAACTGTATTTTCCACTGCATGCCATCCGATGAAGTGAGCTGTAGCTCATGAAAGCTTATGCTCAAATAAATTCGTTAGTCTCTAAGGTGCCACAAGTACTCCTTTTCTTTTTACAATCTGTAACTATTTATGCTAAACAATCTGTCCCACCTTGTATTTACCTGTGAGACACTGAGTACCTTCCCCAGATCTGAAGAACTCAAAAGCTTCTCTCTTTCACCAACAGAAATTGGTTCAATAAAAGATGTTACCTCACACACCTTGTCTCTCAAGGTGAGTTCCCCTGTCTCCTACAAGATAGCTTATTCTAGGTCTTCCCCAGCATTTTCAACCAGTTTGGCTGAGATCCCTTCCCATAAAATCAAGCCCGCTTGTCCTCACAGGCTGAAGCAATAACTGGGGGTTTATCTGCACTTCACATATAGTTTCAAAAGTTCATTGTCTTACCCCTACACAGGTTACCCCTGCTGTTTTTCCCCCTGCAGCCCCCGTAATCTATTGATTAGCATTTTGCTCAGACTGTAAATGATGTCCATTGTGAACCATACAGTACTTAATTTGCACATGACCAGTTAGAATGAGGTAAGCATCTCTTCTTCCCTGACTGCCAGGAATATGTGGATTATTTTTTGGTGACCTGTGTTAACTCACAGACCTAGGGAATTTATTTATATATATTTTGGTATATACACATAAGTCTTCACATATTTTACATACATACATCTCACCAGTGGGACACAGGCTTTCATTAGGGACCTTACATGACAGTCTTTGGTGGACTAGTGTGTAGATATCCGACTCAGAGGGTTCCTGTAATCCTTGTGTACCTCTGTGCCCTCTGTTAGTTGGCATCAAGAGGTCCTTGGGTAACATCTCGCTCTTGGCCAAGTCTAGTAACTCCATAATAACTCATTTGGAAGATGATTTCTGTATGTAGCTGTGACCCTTATACTCACGGTATTGTGTTACCGTGGCTAATGCTGTTGCTTTGGTGTGAATGATCCTTGGGTTCAATTCTGGTGCCTCCTCTTGGAAATCTCATAGGAATTACTGATATCTACCCAATGCAGGGTAGTTACAGAACCAGTAAAACTCAGCAGGTAAACTGAGATTTATACACTACCCATTTGGATCCCACGAGGTGGCCTTTTACAAGGAAAGCAAGGGGGCTGAAGGAGAAAGGACTCAGTGTTTGAGAGGATGGATAATAACTACAGCACATGAAATAAACCAAAAACACTTTGCTGTAATCTGCAGCACCATCCCTCCCCCCACACCCAGGGTATACTCTAGCTACACAGCAATTTGCCTGCTGTGTACAGATGGAAGGTCTGCACCCAGGGCTGCTCCTGAGATTCTGGATGTAGCCACTTCAGCTACAGCTGAAGGAGCAGTTTTCTACATAAGTAGCTTTCAGATCAGTTAGTAGGACTTTATAAGTCAAAACTGCACCTTCAAACCAATTTTCCAGTGGATCGATCTATCTATCTATCTATCTACCTATCTATCTGTGTGTGCTACACCTGGTCAAAGCAAACCTATCTGTGTAAAGATGAGCAATTTATGTGATGACTCCAAGAGATTTCCGTCTGGATGAAGGGCAGGGCGATCATTTATATTCTCTTACAAGACTCTGGGACCTGATCCCTTAAGTCTCTCCAAGCTCAGGCAGGTGGGTAAAAGAAGGAGCTTCAGCTATCTTCATATAGCTGGGGCCAAGTATATTTGTGGAGAAGTGATTGTATAACTCTGTGCAAGGATGCTGTCATGCATATTGGTAATTAGTCCCAGGGTGTCCATAGGTTACTGAGACTGAATGATTCAAAGCATTGGGAGTGGAATATGGAGATTTTCACTGCTAGAGTTCTGTCTCCAATCTGGCCACAGGTTTTGCAGATAGGATGGCTCAAGAGATGTGTAATTATCTAAAGGTTCAGGGCTATATTGTGCTTTGATCACCAGCTCTGTGTAAGGGGCAATGCTTAACTATACCACCCCAGCAGGAGTTCAGGGATTGAATTGTGACAGGTACCACAGCAGATATCATCTTTTCATTGAGACAGAGGGGAAGAGCCAATTCTCTGCCAACTTTCCACCCACCTGTGTATCAGCTGTGCAGCCCCAGCTTTCCCCACTAGTGTCCCCTACATAGGGTCATGTCTGTGGGGACTTACTCTTCCTTATGTGTGAATGGCCCTATAGAGCCAGGTCAGGCTCTGGCTCTCAGACCGTATGTCTGTTTTGTTTAAGCATCCAAAGCTTTTCTGTGCAAAGCAAACATCTGGAATCAATAACACTGGGCTAGCAAATAGCAAAAGGCGGGTGGCAAATACCCACTTTCTCATGAGAGTCCCAGCACCTCTACTCCTGGTCTCAGTTGGACACTGAAAACACTAAGGCATGAAAATATATGCAAGTGTTTCAGAATCTTAAACCAACTCATGTCTGAATTGGGGCTAGAAGAAGAGGATGGGTCTATGGGGGAGTAATCATTTGTTCTTTGGGGGGGTGGGGGGTTGGAACTAGTTCATTCATCCCCAGTGCAGAATATATATTTACCATAAACATGAAGGAACCAAATGTCTAAATGACTTTCAGGTTAGATTAAGGAAAACAACAGAAGAAAGAACAAATGTAAGTCCTCGGGAGAAAGCACAATGTGTGCATGTGTTGTGTCCTCAGTCACATGACACATCACCTCTGTCTTACAAAATAGCAGCTGCCACTGCAGACAGCAGATTTCTTGATAAAGAAATCATCAGAAGAGAGAAGGAGGGGGAGTTCATTCTTCCACTCTTCAGCATCTGTGCCCAGGCTGCCAAAGAGGGTCCGAGCCAGTGCCAGTTATCACTATATGATTTCTTCAGTGGATGGGGTGGAGATATAAATGCCTGAACATTAGGAATTTCTGGGATTTTCAAAGAAGCTTGAGGGAGTTAGGAGCCCAAATCTCCATTAAAATTCAATGGAAGTTGGGTTTCTTAGTCTCTTAGCTGACAGCAACTGGGACCAGCAACTCCATTTTCAAGAAAATGTGTTAGTGGGAGAGGGGGGAATTAACCGTTCATAGATTCTGCAGAGGGGCTTTGCTTGAGGCTTAGCAGGCCTAGTGGTCAGTCTGCAGCCAAACCATCTCTCTGAGTTTTGGGATGGATTTTTTGCTCAGCCTGGGGGAACCAGCAGCCAAGTCACAGTTCATCACTGCTCCCCACCCCTACAGCCCTCTGGGATCTCTCAGATGGCTGGAGGAGAAGGAAAGGGTAGGGAGACCCAGGCTCTTCCTCGCCATCAGGTCTTGGCCCAGGGCCCAAGGGGGTAGAGGAGAGGGATGGCTCAGTCCCTTCTGGCTCCTACTTCAGATCAGCCTCTCCTGGGCACCTTCCTACCTTTCCTGTTTTCCCTTCAGTTTGGGGCATGGCACCAACCCTCTGGTTACAGTCTCAGAAATTCAAAGCCTCAGCCTGGGGCAGTGGAGGCTTCCCTGCTCACTCTCAGAACCCAGTTGTTTCCCCTGGTCAGAACGCTGGTCGCCCTGGTCAGGCCCCTGGCCAGGCCCCTGGCCTCCCAGCTGAATCATACTCCCAGTCCTGGTTCTTCCCCTGTAGATTTCTGCAGCCGGTCTTGTCTTCTCTTTTCCCACCCAGCCAGCAGAGCTCCCTTTTAAGCAGGTCCTTTGCAGGGAGCATGCCTGGCAGCTGTTGAGGGGCAGTGCCTTCTTGGCCCAATATTCCTCCAATGCTCCTTTAACCGTAGTGTGTGAGCTGTAAACCTCCTCACGGATTCATAGATTCTAAGGCCAGAAAGGACTACCAGCATTATCTTGTCTGACCTCCTGTATACACATGCTGCAAAATTACTCCCAGAAACTGGATTAAAACCTGTTTTTCAGAAAGAAAGCTAATCTCATTGTAAAAATTCCAAGGGATGGTAAATCCATCACCTCCTCAGGGAAGCTGTTCCAGTGCGTCCTTACCCTCACTTCTACATACTTACATCTTATTTCAAACTTGAATTTGTTTAACTTCAACTTCCAGCCATTGGAATGTGTTATGAATTTGTCAGCAAGGTATCCTCTCCACAGTCAGATACCTTATCTATGTGTCTGTTGGCCATGCACAAGTCCATAGAGCCGGATGCAATGCATCCAAGGGTGCTGAGGGAGCTGGCTGATGTGATTTCAGAGCCATAAGCCATTATCTTTGAAAACTCATGGCAACTGGGGGAGGTCCCGAATGATTGGAAAAAGGCAAATATAGTGCCCATCTTTTAAAAAGAGAAGGAGGAGAATCCGGGGAACTACAGCCTCACCTCAGTCCCTGGAAAAATCATGGAGTAGGTCCTCAAGGAATCCATTTTGAAGCATTTGGAGGAGAGGAAGGTGATCAGGAACAATCAGCATGGATTCAGCAAGCACAAGTAATGCCTGACCAACCTGATTGCCTTCTATGATGAGATAACTGGGTCTATGGATATGGGGAAAGTGGTGGACATGATATGATATACCTTGACTTTAGCAAACTTTTTGATATGGTCTCCCCCAATATTCTTGCCAGCAAGTTAAAAAAGTATGGATTGGATGAATGGACTATAAGGTGGATAGAAAGCTGGCTAGATCGTTGGGCTCAACAGGTAGTGATCAACGGCTCAATGTCTAGTTGGCAGCTGGTATCAAGTGGAGTGCCCCAGGGGTCGGTCGTGGGGCTGGTTTTGTTCAATATCTTCATGATCTGGAAGATCTGGATGATGGGATGGATTGCACCCTCAGCAAGTTCGCGGATGACACTAAGATGGGGGGAGAGGTAGATACGCTGGAGGGTAGGGATAGGGTCCAGAGTGACCTAGACAAATTAGAGGATTGGGCCAAAATAAATCTGATGAGGTTCAACAAGAACAAGTGCAGAGTCCTGAATTTAGGACAGAAGAATCCCATGCACTGCTACAGGCTGGGGACTGACTGGCTAAGCAGCAGTTCTGCAGAAAAGGACCTGGGGATTACAGGGGATGAGAAGCTGGATATGAGTCAGCAGTGTGCCCTTATTGCCAAGAAGGCTAATGGCATATTGGGTTGCATTAGTAGGAGCATTGCCAGCAGATCAAGGGACGTGATTATTCCCCTCTATTTGGCACTGGTGAGGCCACACCTGGAGTATTGTGTCCAGTTTTGGACCCCCCCCCCCACTACAGAAAGGATGGGGGCAAATTGGAGAGAGTTCAGCAGAGGGCAACGAAAATGTTTAGGGGGCTGGGGCACATGACTTACGTGGAGAGGCTGAGGGACCTGGGCTGGTATAGGCAGGGAACTGTGAAGCCTGGGAATACCCTTGTCAGAAGGGAGAGGGACACGTATCTCCACCCAGTCATAGAATCACAGAAGATTAGGGTTGGAAGAGACCTCAGAGTGAGTCAGTCCCCAGCCCCCAGACATCTAGTCCAAGCCCCCCTCTCAAAGCAGGACCAACCCCAACTAAATCATCCCAGCCAGGGCTTCGTCAAGCCAGGCCTTACAAACCTCTATGGATTCCACCACTTCTCTAGGTAACCCATTCCAGTGCTTCACCACGCTCCTAAGGAAATAGTTTTTCCTAATATCCAACCTAGACCTTCCCCGCTGCAACTTGAGACCATTACTCCTTGTTCTGTCATCTGCCACCACTGAAAACAGCCTTGTTCCCTCCTCTTTGGAACCCTCTGCAGGTAGTTGAAGACTGCTATCAAATCTCCCCTCACTCTTCTCTTCTGTAGACTAAATAACCCCAGTTATTTAGTGGATTAAGTACCAGGCTAGGGGCCAGGAGACCCGGATGTTCACCTTCTCAGCATAGAGAAAGAAGGACTGAGGGGGATTGAGACCAAAGCTGTTTGTCAAAACCAAAACATTTTGTGGAAATACATCAAGGATAAATATTCCTGATCCCAGCAGCTGCCCTCTACATTCACCAGTTTCAACAAAATTTCCATTGGGATGGTTTCTTAGATCCAGGATAGAATTTCTGGTGAGAGGGATACTGATCCCCAGAATAGCCAATAACCCAATGGTTAGGACACGCATCTGGGCAGTAAGAGACCACATTTGGTGGCCAGAAGTAACCACTATGATCATCTAATTTGACCTCCTATATAACACAGAACTTCACTGCATCAATTCCTGTTTGAGCTAGAGCATATCTTGTAGAAAAACATCCAATTTTGATTTAAAACTCAGGAGCAGAAACTGATTCAGAACAAAGAGTTGAACCCAGGTCTCCTACATTCCTAATAAGGTTCCTAACCACTAGTTTATAGAATCAAGTTTTCTAAATCTCTCGTGTTGGAGCTATTACACTTTTAAACATACGGCAACATTTTTAAAGGCTCCTTGTAAATTTTGTTTTTAAGGAGATGGCTATTTAAAAGCACACGTCTGGAAATATTACTTAGCTTACCTGATTGTTGCATGAAGATTTCAAAGGGACTGATGAAGGTCATTAGGCTTTTTCAGGATCCTCAGTATAAAGTGGCACAATATTTCTCCTTAATGGCTGCTCTGGTTTGGAGTGACTTGCTTCTGCTCCATTGCTAAGGCAGAATTGTTATATTGTACTTGTGTCAAAACTCGAACAAACCTGTGGGACGCAGGGCCATTTCATCGATTCCAGTGGATTGTGGTTGTGTGTTGTGCAGCAGTTTTTCACTGGGACCTGATCCCTGAAGCTTTTCAGTGCTCAAAATCCCAGGTGCACAGAAGAACAACTAGAGAGATCACAGAGTCTGGGACAGGGCTGGATTACCCAATAGGCACGTGCTTAGGGCACCAGGAAAGCAGGGAGCATCAAAAAAATGAGATTTTTTTTTTAAAAAATTTGATATTTGATATTTTTAAAAAAACATCGAAGTAGTCATCATGGGAAAAATCAGAACTTTGTTAGACTTCCTTACACTCCACTACAACACTCCTCCCCCATTTTTCTGTTCTCTTTTTATTACTTATCCCCACCTAAATCAGGGGAGCATCCTACTAATGTAGATCGAAATAATGCAAGGAAATCAGATCCTGTCATGTATTGTGGCTCAGTTTAACCGATTTTTAGCAGGCCATATGTCAAAATATGGGAATGCTGGCACAGGTAACCCATCATACTTATCCAAGACAATATGTGATGAACTCATTGGTCTAATGAGTAAAAAAGTTCGTTCAGCTATTGTGAATGAGATAACTACTGCTGAGTACTTCAGTTTATCTGTTGACTCTACACCTGATCTTTCACATATTGATCAATTGAGTATTGTTCTAAGATATGTGTCTCCCACGGATGGAAAACCAGCTGAATGATTTATAACATTCCTCAATTTGAAAAGCCACACTGGTGAAGAAATGGCAAATCAAGTACTGCATTATCTGTGCCCAGTTTGCAAAATAGATTTCTCAAAGTGCAGAGGTCAATCTTATGAGAATGCTGACAACATGTCACGGCGTTATCAAGGAATGCAGAAGAAGCTTTTAGAACAGAACAAATATGCCATATTCATACCATGTGCTGCACACACTCTCAGTCTTGTTGGCAGCAGTGCTGTTGATTTTTCTCAACAGTCCAGATACTTTATACATTTTTCTCTGCCTCAACACACCGATGGGCAGTTCTTAAAACATATTTGGGCAATGATCATGTGTTGAAATCTCTTTCTAATACTCGCTGGGAGGCACATGCAGCGGCAACAAGTGCAATTCTGGAGTCTTACTCAAAGATTGTGGATACATTAGAAAGTAAAGCTGAAGACCAATCACAAAAGGGAGAAACTATAGGAGAGGCAGAAAACATTGCAAACAAGATGCAAGAACTTGAGTTTGTATTCATGTTGACCATGTGGAATGAAATTTTACAACACTTTTACCACACCAGTCGAGCTCTCCAAGAAAAAGAATTGGATTTGAAAACATGTGCAGACCTCTGCCAATCATCAGCAGACCACTTACACACTTTGAGGAATGATTTTGAAAGATTTGAAGACATATCAAAAGATATCTTGTCTGATACTAACTACAAAGAAGCCCAGTCCCGCAAGCGAATCAGGAAAAAACAAGCAAATGATAGCAGTGTAACAGAAACAGCATTGAATCCTAGAGACAAATTTTGCATATCTACTTACCACACTATGATTGATACACTTGAAGCTCATATGAAGAGGCGAGGTGAAGTGTACAAAGAAGTATCAAGTAGATTTTCTTTTCTAAACAATATGGACTTATCTGATGATGAACAATATTGACAAGGTTCCCAAAAGCTAGTTGACTCATACCCTGTTGACTTGAACATGAATCTCTGTGGAGAAGTACGGCAGTTCCACTGTTATATGCGCGCAAAGTTTAATGAAACAGGAAAAATGAAATTCAGTCACATTGATCTTCATGACACAATACTGAAAGAGGGAATACAATGTGTATTTCCAAATGTAGAGATCGCATGACGTATTTTTCTCATTGATGATTACTAACTGCTCAGCAGAACGCTCTTTTTCTCAGCTGAAAAGAATAAAAAACCCTCAGAGAACAACAATGTGTCAGGACAGACTTGAGTCACTTTCCCTATTGTGTATGGAAGCGGACGTGCTTCGTCGCGTCAGCTTTGATGAACTTATCCAGAATTTTTCTATCAGAAAATCTAGAAAGAAGCTATTTTAATTTCAGCATACATGTAAGTTTTGTGTCATTTCGAAAAATAAAATTTTATTTTACAGTATAGTATTGTTTTTATTTTGAATTACGTATTGGAGTGCACCATAATCTTTTCAGTTCTTAGGGCCGCTAAAGATCTTAATCCGGCCCTGGTCTGGGATTATTTAGCCCAGACAAAAGAAGCATTAGTTTGCTTAGAATGACAGTACACAAGAGACATGCTGAAGCATTAATTTTAATCATATTAATTTTCTTCTAAGGGTATATTTACAAAACATAGTGTTTGACTGGGACCAAGGAGACCTAAGATCTATTTCAGGTTCAGCCAGGAGCCTGCTGGGACTTGGGCAAGTCACTTCTCCTCTCTGTGCCTCATTTTCCCCAGTTGTATAACTCAATTTGCCCATTTATGCCTCAGTTCAACGATCCCTTCCTATTCAGTAAAGCATTTAAGAATTTCCTTGCGTTAGGCACGTATTTAAGTCCCATTAAACATGTTCTTACACATAACACTCTTTAAATATGTTCAGGGCTGTTATAAAGAGAACAGTGATTGTCATAAACACACAGCTAAGGGTAGCATAAAATCCCTCCTGGGTAGCTGTACTGAATCTTTACTTGTAAGGGGTAAGAAGCTCAAATAACCTAGTTGGCACCTGACCAAAAGGGCCAATGAGAAAAGAAGATACTTTTCAATCACGGGCGGGGAGGAGGTTTTATTTGGCTCTCTTTGTTTGTTCCCTCTCTGGACGGAGAAAGAGACCAGGCAGGAAAAACATCTGAAAACATACCTGAATGAGCATCTAAGATTACAAAAATTGTAAGTAATGGCAAGGAAATGTGTTAGATTATCTTTTGTTTTAGCTTGTGAATTTTCCCTATGCTGAGTGAATTTTATTCCTTGGTTTTTTTGTAACTTTGAAGCTGAGCCTAGAGGGGAATCCTCTGTGTTTTAAATCTTTTTATTACCCTGTAAAAAGTATCTTCCATCCTGATTTTTGCAGGTGTGATTTTTTACTTTTTTTTTTTAAATTTTCTTTTAAGAACCTGATTGATTTTCAGTGTCCTAAAAACCAAGGAATTTGGTCTGTGCTCACATTGTAACCAATTGGTTAGGATATTATTCTCAAGCCTCCCCAGGAAAGGGGATGAAGGGGCTTCAGGGAATATTTTGGGGAAATAGGGACTCCCAAGTGGCCCTTTTCCTGAATTTTTGTCTAAATCATTTGGTGGTGGCATCAATAGGGCCCAAGGACAAGGAAAGGATTTGTGCCTTAGCGAAGTTTTTAACCTAAGCTGGTAGAAATAAGCTTAGGGGGATCTTTCATGCATTTCCCCACATCTGTACCCCAGAGTTTAGAGTGGAGAGGGAACCCTGACAGTGATAAATTGTCTTCCATGTCCACTGAAGGTAGGGCAAGAAGTAATCTACAGCAAGGGAGATACAGGTTAGACACAAGGAAAACCTTTAGCTATAAGGGCAGTTAAGTACTGGAATAGGCTTCCAAGGAAGGTTGTGGAATCCCCATCACTGGAGGTCTCTAAGAACAGGTGGGACAAACACCTGTCAGAGATGGTCTAGGTTTACTTGGTCCTGACTCAGCACAGCAGGATGGACTAGATAACCTCTCGCGCTCCTTTTCAGCCCTGCATTTGTATGAGTGGGCTTGTATTGCTATAACTTCCTTTCCCATAGCGGCATCAAATACTCAGAGGAAGAGGGAGCAGCCCCATCTTGTTCCACAATTGAATAAACAGGGCTTGGCTAACCAGGGGCCGCTAACAGAGTTTCGAGAGGGAGTTCTCCAGGTGAAGGAGGAGCAAATACGGGACCCTTGGGGTAAGTGGCTGTCTGTAGTGTGTGTTTGTGTTTGGGGGTTACGTGGTGTGCGCTGAGTTTGTGTTTGTTTGTTTTGTTTGAAGGACCATGTGCTGTGGCCGGCAGTTGGAAGCTATGAGCTTCTAAACAAGGTTTGAAATCTAGAAGCCTCTCTTCATTGGCTGAGCCTTAGGCAGGGGGTGGGGCTATCAAGGAGGCCAGGGCTTTATAAAGCAGTGAGCAAGTAACCAGGGAGCTTTGCGACCAAGGGCTGCTAACAGGGAGTTTGGAAGGGGAGTGGGAAGGGGGCAAGGTACACTTACACTAAACTATAATCAAAACGTCTTGATTTAAACAAAAACCCTATCATTAACCTAGGTAATTGTAACCTATCACTTTAAATTTCAAGAGATTTCCTGGTCCCACCTGCATGCTAGGAGGCTCTGCAAGGAAACTTATGATCCGAGTCATTCTGCAGAGAGCTAACTTAGAACAAGGTGGGGTGAGTTGGGCTTCTCTGCCTTATAGTATGTTTACTCTGTACACCACCGGTGGTGGTGTGTAGGGTATTTGTAGCTACACATGGCAGTGAAAAGCAGACTTTGTCCACACTGCAGTGCGTAGTTACATGTGGCAGTGAGGAGGCAGTGGAGAAAGGTTTTAGCAGCAGTGACATAGTGGGACACTACATTGCTAAAATAGTAGTGTAGATGGAAGAGTCACTGGTTGGGCATGTAGAGGACCATGCAGGGTACATACTTTAAGCGTTCAGGTGTGTCTTTACTCACCTAAGCAATGCCTCATCATGTGCACTGCTATTTACACTGGTGCTAGGAGGCATGTTAGGTTACCTACTCTACACACCACCCTAAAGATTGTGCAGTGTAGATATAGCCTTAGAGAGAAGCCTGCTTTGTCTCTCTCTGTTTTGAGGTTCTTGCTTGTTATTATTTTGAATTCTAAAGAAATAAATGGTATGTTGCAACCTTCCAGAAAGTGTATTTCAGGCTTTCATCTAACTTCTCTGTCTGTGTGATGTGAACATAACATTGTTTCCACCCTGTAGGGGTCAGGAGTATGTCCATATTGGCATACCATCCAGTTCATTATGAGACTGGGGTGAGCACTTAGGGAGATGGGGGTTGGATGAAAGGTGTTTTATTTACTTAGAATAAAAATAGAACAGAATAATATAATGCTATTCTACTAAGGATCTGATATGATAGAACTTTAAGTGATATAAATTCATTAAAGCCAGCTATATCATGCAATGCACATTGTGTGTTTTTGATACACACCTTAAACATTTGTGACCTGAAAGAACCTTTGCACTATTTCTGGCAATGCTGCTGACATGGAATTCCTGATTTCACACCACAACAGACCCCTTTTTCCTACCACCCCTCCCCATTTGTTACTCTGAAGGATGTTTTGCTAGACTTTCCCTGAGTAATCATCACTTTTCTTACAGCACATTTCACATCCTTGTTCCTCAGGCTGTAGAACTGGGAGTTCAACGTTACAATAAGCAATCACAGTAAGAATGTACGAGATGATGATGAGAAATGTGCTCATTTCAAACACACAGCCAAAGGTAAAAAGTAGTATCTTGTTGACACAGACATTACTGCAGGAGAGGGGTGAGATCACAGTAAAAGTGATTGATGACATTGGAATCACAAAAGGATAATCTCAGCAAACTACTTCTGTTTATCAAAGACTTCACAAAGCCCCAGAAATACGACCCAACCACTAGCATTATGCAGATCCTCTTGGTCATGGTGACTGTGTAGAGCAGTAGGTTGCAGGTGGCCACATAGTGATCATACACCATCACAGGCAGGAGGAAAATCTCAGTGGTGACAAATACAACAAAAAAGCCATATTGCATAATGCACCCACTATATGAAATGACTTTGCTTTCCACTAAGAAATTGAACAGCATATTGGGAGCAATATTCCAGTCCCTGGAAAAGTCATGGAGCTAGTCCTCAAGGAAACCATTCTGAAGCACTTGGAAGAGAGGAAGATGATCAGGAACAGTTAACATGGATTCACCAAGGGCAAGTCATGCCTGGCTTACCTGATTGCCTTCTATGATGAGATAACTGGCTCTGTGAATATGGGGAAAGCGGTGGATGTGATATATCTTGACTTTAGCAAAGGTTTTGATACAGTCTCCCACAGTATTCTTGCCAGCAAGTTAAAAAAGTATGGATTGGATGAATGGATAGAAAGCTGGCTAGATTGTCAGGCTCATCAGGTAGTGATCAATGGCTCAATGTCTAGTTGGCAGCTGGTATCAAACGGAGTGCCCCAGGGGTCAGTCCTGGGGACGGTTTTGTTCAACATCTTTATTAATGATTTAAACAATGGGATAGATTGCACCCTCAGCAAGTTCGCGGATGGCACTAAGTTGCAGGGAGAGGTAGATATGCTGGAGGGTAGGAATAGGGTCCAGAGTGACCTAGACAAATTGGAGGATTGAGCCAAAAGAAATCTGATGAGGTTCAACAAGGACAAGTGCAGAGTTCTGCACTTAGGACAGAAGAATCCCATGCACTGCTATAGGCTGGAGACTGACTGGCTAAGCAGCAGTTCTCCAGAAAAGGACCTGGGGATTACAGTGGATGAGAATCTGAATATGAATCAGCAGCGTGCCCATGTTGCCAAGAAGGCTAACGGCATATTGGGCTGCACTAGTAGGAGCATTGCCAGCAGATCGAGGGAAGTGATTATTTCCCTCTATTCTGCACTGGTGAGGCCACACCTGGAGTATTATGTCCAGTTTTGCCCCCCGCCCCCCCATTACAGAAAGGACGGGGACAAATTGGAGAGAGTCCAGTGGAGGGCAACAAAAATGATCAGGGGACTGGGGCATATGACTTATGTGGAGAGACTGAGGGAACTGGGCTTGTTTAGTCTGCAAAAGAGAAGAGTGAGGGGGAATTTGATAGCAGCCTTCAGCTACCTGAAGGGGGGTTCCAAAGAGAATGGAGCTCAGCTGTTCTCAGTGGTGGCTGATGACAGAACAAGGAGCAATGGTCTCCAGTTAGAGTGGGGGAGGTCTAGGTTGGACATTAGGAAACACTATTTCACTAGGAGGGTGGTGAAACACTGGAATGGGTTACCTAGGGAAGTGGTGGAATCTCCATCCTTAGAGGTTTTTAAGGCCCGGCATGACAAAGCCCTGGCTGGGATGATTTAGTTGGTGTTGGTCCTGTTTTGAGAAGGGGGTTGGACTAGATGACCTCCTGAAGTCTCTTCCAACCCTAATCTTCTATGAATAGCCGGCATCTAGGAATGACAAGTACTTCTGCCTCAGCAACAGTACATGGGCATGTGGAGTTGGGGAATTTAGGGATGATTTTGTTAATCCAGATTGACCCCCAGCAGGGTGATGAGATAGATGAGAAAAAATACGATGAAGAGTGGGACCTGCACCTCTGGACGATCTGTTAATCCAATGAGAATTAATTTGGTCACTGTCGTGCGATTGTCTCCAATCATTCATCTAACTTCTTTGTTATCTGCAGAGAAAAATAATTAATCATAAAACTTATAGGAACTGATTTACATTTACAGTGTGCTATGGGCAGACTCTGGGCTTTTCAGTGCCCCATCTTCCTGTAGGTGCTGGCAATAGTTGCAAGACCTCCACAGAGTAGGCAGCAGACAAATTAAAACAGTCTGGAATGCATAGCAAAGTATGACCTTAACATACATTGTGCATATGTAACCCACTGTTTAGTATGTGTTGTGTCCCATTCACTGCCTGCTGTACAGGGGATGTGATCCTGTTATAGGCCATTGCTTCAATGGCTGGTTCTTTAGCCAAGCTGTAGCTACTCATGCTTTGCATTCTAGAGATTCCCAGTTCAGTCCCTGCTGTTGGCTAACGTGGTAACCATCACACATATGAATTACTATGACATCATCAATTATATGATCATGTTGTATACATGAAATAGTATTTTCTTGTAAAAAAAAATCTAAATCCTTAGATCGACAGGTTGTTAGAATCCATTGTGACTACACTGTAGTTAATGCACTTACTCTCAAACTAATCCAGTGGTAGAGGGCACAGAATTTAGCTTAGTGTCCCTTAACACCATTTACATTACAATCATAAAAACACTTCATATGTAGACAATATTGAACACATAAAAAACACCACCACAGCGTATTAGTGAAAATGAGCTGGCATTTACAGTGGTTTAGAAATAAAGTACAATGTGAATTGTTTCAAAGACTATGACACTATCAATAGTATTTTGTTAATACATCTTACTGTGAAGGGGACATTTTCGATTAAGTAGTATAGCAGGGAAAAAGACCAAAAAAGTTCTTTTCAAAAACCACCCACTGCCCCAGATCCACCCAATTCTTTGGTAATTTCCATTTAAATAGGCAGGGCCTCAGCTGGGTTATTTAGGGAGAAATAAATGATTTGACACTGGGTGTTAAATTTTTAAAGGACATATTTTAAATTAATTCACAGATGTACTAGTACATTTTCAGAAAATTAATTCTTTAGTCAGAGAGTAGTGCAGTAAGTTTTTGGAGGACATGATGATGATGATGATGATGATGGGTGATCACTCATTACCAAGTATGATCATCTTCCATGGGAGTTATGGGTTCTCAGGTGGCTAATAAGGTCAATCCTTAAACCACAGGTTCTATTACAATGAGGGCAGATGTTTTCAAGCTCAGCAGGAGGCTGACGACCATGACTGGAGGAGACCAGTCTCTCCTTCCTCCAGAGCTTCTTGTCCTCTTCAGCTTGTCAGCGAGCAAGTTCAAAATGCAAGGGACCATCACGTAGGATTTCACTTCATTTTAAGTGATCCTGGCAAGTGTCTCCCAAGTATCAATTACATTTTTTTAGGTTGTCCTTCAGCAAGTCATGGAGCAGGTCCTCAAAGAATCAATCCTGAAGCACTTACATGAGAGGAAAGTGATCAGGAACAGTCAGCATGGATTCACCAAGGGAAGGTCATGCCTGACTAATCTAATCGCCTTTTTGATGAGATTACTGGTTCTGTGGATGAAGGGAAAGCAGTGGATGTATTGTTTCTTGACTTTAGCAAAGCTTTTGACACGGTCTCCCACAGTATTCTTGTCAGCAAGTTAAGGAAGTATGGGCTAGATGAATGCACTATAAGGTGGGTAGAAAGCTGGCTAGATTGTCGGGCTCAACGGGTAGTGATCAATGGCTCCATGTCTAGTTGGCAGCCGGTGTCAAGTGGAGTGCCCCAGGGGTCGGTCCTAGGGCCGGTTTTGTTCAATATCTTCATAAATGATCTGGAGGATGGTGTGGATTGCACTCTCAGCAAATTTGCGGATGATACTAAACTGGGAGGAGTGGTAGATACGCTGGAGAGGAGGGATAGGATACAGAAGGACCTAGACAAATTGGAGGATTGGGCCAAAAGAAATCTGATGAGGTTCAATAAGGATAAGTGCAGGGTCCTGCACTTAGGATGGAAGAATCCAATGCACCGCTACAGACTAGGGACCGAATGGCTAGGCAGCAGTTCTGCGGAAAAGGACCTAGGGGTGACAGTGGACGAGAAGCTGGATATGAGTCAGCAGTGTGCCCTTGTTGCCAAGAAGGCCAATGGCATTTTGGGATGTATAAGTAGGGGCATAGCGAGCAGATCGAGGGACGTGATCGTTCCCCTCTATTCGACACTGGTGAGGCCTCATCTGGAGTACTGTGTCCAGTTTTGGGCCCCACATTACAAGAAGGATGTGGATAAATTGGAGAGAGTCCAGCGAAGGGCAACAAAAATGATTAGGGGTCTAGAGCACATGACTTATGAAGAGAGGCTGAGGGAGCTGGGATTGTTTAGTCTGCAGAAGAGAAGAATGAGGGGGGATTTGATAGCTGCTTTCAACTACCTGAAAGGGGGTTCCAAAGAGGATGGCTCTAGACTGTTCTCAATGGTAGCAGATGACAGAACGAGGAGTAATGGTCTCAAGTTGCAATGGGGGAGGTTTAGATTGGATATTAGGAAAAACTTTTTCACTAAGAGGGTGGTGAAACACTGGAATGCGTTACCTAGGGAGGTGGTAGAATCTCCTTCCTTAGAGGTTTTTAAGGTCAGGCTTGACAAAGCCCTGGCTGGGATGATTTAACTGGGAATTGGTCCTGCTTCGAGCAGGGGGTTGGACTAGATGACCTTCTGGGGTCCCTTCCAACCCTGATATTCTATGATTCTATGAAGTCTTTATAACACTTCCATTGTCCACCCATGTTACAGTACCCTTCTTTCAGCTGAGAGAACAGGATCTGTTTTGGGAGGCGATGGTCTGGCATCCGGACAACATGACCAGTCCAGCAGAATTGCTGATGGATGATCATTGCCTCGATACTGGTGGTTTTTGCCTCTTCCAGAACACTAATATTGGTGCGCCTGTCTTCCCATTTGATCTTCAGAATCTTACGAAGGTAGCATTGCTGCTGCCTCTCAAGCACTTTCAAGTGGTGTCTATAGGTTGTCCAAGTTTCGGACCCATACAACAGTGTTGGGAGAATAACGTCTTGATAAACAAGAAGCTTGGTGTCTGTTCGAATGTCGTGATCTTCAATAACCCTCTGCCGCAAATGAGAAAAACCTACACTGGCACAGCTCAGGCGATGTTGAATTTCTGTATCAATATCTGCCTTGGATGAAAGATGACTTCCAAGGTAGAGGAAGTGATCGACATTCTCCAGTGCCACTCCATTGATTTTGATAGATGGGGTATGTAAGACCTCATTTGGAGAGGGCTGATAGAGCACTTTAGTCTTCTTGATACTAAGAGTGAGACCAAGACATGCGTAAGCATCAGCAAACACATTCAAGATAGTTTGAAGATCTTTCTCGGAGTGGGCAAAGATTGCGTTGTCATCAGCATACTGAAGTTCTACAATAGATGTTGTGGAAATCATACTCTTGGCTTTCAGCCTGCTATGCCTGAAAAGCTTTCCATCCATTCTGTAAGTGATTTCAATGCCAGCTGTAAACTTCCCAGCAATTAGGTAAAGAATGACAGCAATAAAAACCCTAAACATGGTTGAAGCAATGATACATCCCTGTTTGACTCCTGATTGTACTTTGAAAGGTTCACTCTGGGAGCCAATGCTGCTAAGAACAGTTGCTTTCACATTATCATGAAGCAATTTTAGGACACTGATGTATTTATCAGGACATCCAATCTTAGAAAGTACAGTACAGAGGTCACAGCCTTTCACTGAGTCAAAGGCTTTAGTTCAATAAAAGCCATGTACAGTGGTCAGTTTTGCTCCTGACATTTTTCTTGCAGCTGCTGTGCTGTGAAGATCATATCCGCAGTTCCACAATATGGTTGGAAACCACTGACACTCTGGTAAAATTTCTTCTGACGGGGCAGAAGGCGGGTTGCAAGAAGGCAGGCTGGGGGGATGGATAGTCCAGTGGTTTGAGCATTGGCCTGATAAACCCAGGGTTGTGAGTTCAATCCTTGAGGGGTCCATTTAGGGATCTGGGGCAAAAATTGGGGATTGGTCCTGCTTTGAGCAGGGGGTTGGACAAGATGATCTCCTGAGGTCCCTTCTAACCCTGATATTCTAAGGATCCGCACCAGAACTTTGCTTGCAGTGGCTATGAGGGAGATACCATGATAATTTCCACAATCCACTTTATCCCCTTTCTTGAAGAGGGTGACAATCAGGGCATCCCTCATTTCACTCGGTATCTCCTCCTTTATCCAGATTTTAAGGATAAGGAGTTAAAGCTGCCTTGTTAGCTCTGGTCCACCATTTTTGAAGATTTCAGCAGGGATCCCATCTAGACCTGCTGCCTTGTTGTTCTTCATCTGCATAGTGGCATTGTGTACCTCATACAAATTGGGAGGGTCTCCGAGCTCATCCCTAAATGGTCGTTGTGGGATTTGCTCAAGGACTTCATCTACAATCATAGAATTACGGTTAAGAGTTCTTTCCAGTGAGAATTGACAGCTTCGTTGTCCTTCAGAAGTGTGGTTCCATCCTTAGAGTGAAGAGGATTCATATCATGACAAATTGGCCCATAAACAGCCTTGGTGGCACTAAAGAAGCCATATGTATTGTGGATGTCCATGTGATGTTGGAGTTCTTGCGCTTTCTCAGTCCACTATTTGTTCTTAAGTTCTCTAGTTTTACATTGTACTTCTGTTCTCGCCTTCTCTCTTTATATTACAATTTATCTCATTCTGCCAAGCACGAAATGGCATTCTCTTCTCATTGATGAGTTGCTCAATTTCAGCATCTTTCTTGTTAAACCAGTCCTGATGTTTTCTGGTGTGGTAGCCTATGGTTTCCTCACAGGCATTGATGATTACTGCTTTCAACTGGCTCCAATGTTCCTCAATTTCTTCTGGAAACTCTGATGGGAGCTTTTCTTCTAAGACTGCTTGGAAGTGGTCACGCTTCATAGGGTCCTTCAAATCTTGAACCTTCAGCTTGTGCCTGACCTTCTTTTGCAGCTTCCATTTGGGAGCGATTTTAATTTTTATTGTGGATCGAATAAGGCGATGATCAGTCCAACAGTCCTCAGCACTTGTCATTGCTCTTGTGAAAAGTACATCACTACAATCTCGGGTACGAACTATGACGTAGTCGAGGAGATGCCAGTGCTTTGACTATCGGTGTCTCCAAGATGTTTTGAACTTTTCCTTTTGTCAGAAAAGGGTGTTCACAATAATAAGTTCATGTTGAGCACACTTGGTCAGGAGCAGAATTCCATTTGAATTGTTTTTGCCAACTCCTTCTTTCCCGATTGTTCCTTTCTACAGGTCTGAGTCTCATCCAACACGTGCATTGAAATCCCCCAGAAGGATGATCTTGTCTTCTGAAGGGGGTCTCTGATAAAATGGTTTCCAACTGAGAATAAAAATCTTCTTTTACATTCTCATCGGCATCCAGTGTTGGTGCATAGGTGCTCACAATAGATGCCTGTTGATTTTTGGTGAGCCTCAATCAGAGTGTCATAAACCGCTCATTGATGCCAACTGGTACCTCAGAGAAGCACCTTACAAGCTTGTTCTTTACAGCAAAGCCCACTCCATACAATCAGGGTTCATCTATAGATTTTTCCCTTCTAGAAGTAGGTGCATCCTCCTTTCTCCTCTCTCACCTGTCCATCAGCTCTTCTAATTTCAGACAAAGCAGCAATATCGATGTTAAACCAACTCAATTCACGATCAATAATGGCTGTCTGTCACTCTGGTCAGTCGCTGTTTGAGTTGTCCATCAGGGTACGTACGTTCCAAGTTCCAAAGCTGAAAAGTTTTACATTTTTGACTGCTGATGCAGCTATCCAGCCAGGAGAAACAGAGGCAAGACTATTTTAGGGTACCTTTTCTAACCCCCTCCCCATGCGGGGTGAGCAGAGTGGATCCTGAAAAGGACTGCTCCGTCATGGGTGCAGTTGCCAAGATGCTCGACTCGCCTCAATCCTCGAGCAAGACAACTTTATCACACACCCACCACCTGTGTGTCAGTCTGTGACTAGAAACTTCCAGTTTTCACTGTCCTGTTCCCATCACCACTCACCGATCGCCACTGGACTTTTGACTTGTGCAAATGTTATTTGCCCAAAAACTGGAAGATGCCTGTGCGGGACTTTTTAAAGTGGGGAAACTGTTGCACAACAGTCACCACACTATCCTTCACAGATAGAGGACTTGAAAACAATGGCATGGACACCATGATGTTTGGAAATCCTCTATTTGCTGCAGCCTTCATCCACCTTCACAGCCGTTGTAACATTATACAACAGTTTCACCTCCATTGTGCAGTTATCCTCTGTCTGCTCTGCTGTTAGGGACTTCTTGGATCACACTTTGTCTGGAACCTCGCCCTTGATCATTCTGCCATGGATGACGCTAAGGGAGTACATGACTCCAGTCAGCATCGCTCTCGGGGTCACTGAGACATGCAAGTCTCTCCACCACTACAAAGTGGTGATCCATGGAGGACATATTTTAAATATGTCAAGAGGCAACAGATGGACACAGACAGATTGATGGGGGAGTACAAGGAAACAATGAGTTAATATGGTCAGCAGGAAAGGCAGTGATCCCAACGCACCACAGTTAATCTCTGCTTAAGTGGAAGCAAACTCAGCCTTATCTGTTGGCACTACCTCCATAATATACAGTAATTATTTTGTACCTAGGAGTACATGTAAATTTTTTTAGTGTTGCTGAAAAGTTAGTCTGTCATTTATTTCTGTTTTATCAGTAAGAAATATATTGATAATTTTCATGTCAGTAGCATATATTTAATTTATGCTACTGACATTTATATATTTTGCATTAAACTCTGATCTCATTAAAAACAAGTGGCAAAACTCCAATTTACTTCAGACTATCTGCACTCTAATAATACATATGCAGAAGGGGAAAGAGTTAGATTGCATGGGCACCTTTAACTTTGGTATTTCCTAACTCTTGTGTAATACTGGTAAAACTGTTTGTCATCTATGTAGCCCCATTTTTGTTGAAGACCAGAATGTGATCTATTGGTACCCATATTTTTATTTTAAAAATCATATTTTTATTAAATCATTTTATTAAAAATGCATTTTGACCACGATGAACATTTTTGCTGAAAATTTTCATTGCAGACAAACTTCTTCTGATGGTTTTGTTTTTTGGTTTTGTTTTTTTTGGGGGGGGGGAACCAAACCCCAAATATTTGGGTGGGAAATGTTCAATTTATGGTGAAATTTGGAACCTAAATCCTACAGATTTTAATAAAAATAGTTTTTCAAACCCAAAATATCTACATACAGAGGAGGGGGCTGTTTTGTTTTTCTAAAATCTGGGGGGAAATCCATGAAATTTCCCACAAAAATATAATTTACATTTTTCATCCAGCTTTAATGCTGCCCAATTCTTGATTTCATGACTAATCAATTTAAATGAATGGTGCAATCTGAGGATTAAGTTACTTCTCAACAAGAGTAACTATATCAGAATCTTGTCCATAATGAATAATTTCTGCACTGTTTACTTCCTATTATTATTTCAGCTTTCTGGCCTGCTAACTACATTTCACTTTGCCTTATCAATAAATAAGATAGAGTTACATTAAAAAGAAGATGCTTCCATCTCAGGAAAATACAGTGGTTTGCTCCATTATTTTTCCCAGCTTGGATCAAATATAGCCTTATGAAACCTACCTGCAGGTGAAAGCTGGCATTTATTGAGAGAATTTAAAGGATTTACATCAACAAAAGGAAGGCGTTTTAAGATGAAGTGCTTATTGATAGCTTATAAAGCCAAGCCAGGTTCTCTGGAATTTTCAGAAGAGCTCTGTTGGCAGAATTGCACGATTAAGTAATTAAGACTCATGTGGCAGACACATATTTTGGGTGCAGAATAATTTTCCTCAAACACATTGTTCTGTTGCAGGGGGCGGGGGGAAATGGGAGAAGAGATTTTTATTCCTATGCCCACTATTTTTATTCCTGTTTTCTTTCAGAAGGATAATTGCTTTTCCAACTCAGCCCTCTGGCCAAGTCACACACACAGTCCCCCCTTCCACAGTGTGCACTCTCTAGCCATAGGCGCCAACTTTTCCTGGCACTGGTGCTGGCCCCTGCCCCACCCCCTCCTGCCCTGCCCCCATTCCAACCCCTTCCCCAAAGTCCCCATCCCAACTCTGCCCCCTCCGACTCCTTCCCCAAATCCCCACCCCAGCCCCGCCTCTTCCCCCCTCCCTCCCAGTGCTTGCCGCCACAGAACAGCTATTTGGCAGCAGCAAGCGCTGGGAGGGAGGGGGAGAAGTGTCACACTCAGGGGAGGAGGCGGCGGCAGAGCAGAGGTGAGCTGCCAGTGGGTGCAGAGCACCCACCAATTTTTCCCTGTGGGTGGTCCAGACCCGGAGCACCCACAGAGTTGGCACCTATGTCTCTAGCTCTTTCTCATGACTCTGGTATGGGGCTGTAGCACCAAGGCTTCCTTCCCAGAGACATTGCCTTTTCTAACACTCCAACCGGGGCCATCTCGGTACTCCCAGTTGGTATGTCCTTTTTGGCAGCCTCCCTGGGCTCAGTCTTCAGCCAGACCAGTAGGGCCCATCATGGTACCCTTGCCCAGTCTGGCTAGGTTCTGGGGTCAGTCCCCTGGGCCCAGTCCTGCCTGCAGTGAGCTGCCCATGGTCCTGCTGCTCTGCCTGCCAGGCACCTGGTTCTTCCTCTTCAAGCTCCAGGCAGCAACTGACTGCTCTGCTTTTGCTGCTTCCTTTTATATAGCCCTTCTGGCCCCTGATTGGTTGCTCCAGTAGCCCCTCTGATTGGCTGCTACCCTGAAGCCACTCTAGACTGCCTGGAGGACTTCTCCTCTGCTCTTTTCTCGGGCAGGGTGAGGCAGAGCCATGCGGCCTCCAGCAGGGTGCCTGCGGACCTAGCCCACCCTGTCACACAGCTTGAATCAATTTCACTAGTGGGACAAAGGCAAATAGACCAAAGTTCGGGTTGTTTAGATCTGGTCAAATCAATTTTGGTCCATTATGGAGATACTGTAGTCCAGTTGTCATTATAAAGCAACTTGCAGGAAAATATAGTAATAAGCAGGGCATGTCACATGCATTCACTGTCCTCCATTCCAGAAAATATTGCAATTCAGTGGCGCTGCATTTATACTCTGGCATTGGTTAAGTAGTCCCAAAAGATAGGTGTTGTGTACTGTAAACCTGGTCATAAAATAGTATTTCCCATGAAAATTTGTGAAGTGTTACTCCCCACCCCCCTCACTTTTTTTTCTTTTTGTTTCCACTACATTTTTTCACTGATTTTAATGAAAACTTAAGATATTTGGCTTTTGGAAACCAAAACCAAACAAAATCAGTTTTCAAAATTTGGAAAAAAATCTTTAAAAAAAAAGTCTACTTTTTGGTATAAAGTAAATTTTAATCAGTTCTACTGTAAAAAAAAAAAGTTTTGAAATTCTTTCCTGTTGTCTTTCAAGGGCTGGTTCTTTCTTTCACTCTCTCTCACACATGTAGACTCACACACAAATACATTTTAGATCCCCTGCTGGAAGTACTTTAAGGGTATGTCTTCACTGCAATTAGACACCTCTGGCTCCTGGGGCTTGCCCTTGCAGGGCTGCAGCCTGAAGTCTGGGATCCTCCCACTTGGCAGGGTCCTAGAACCCAGGCTCCAGCCCAAACCTGAACATCTACCCTGTAATTAAATATCCCCTTAGCCCAAGCCCTGCGAGCCCAAGTCAGCTGGCCATAGGTTTTTAATTACAGTGTAGACATATCCTAAGAGTGCATCTAAAAGCATCCCCTGTTTGCTCTCTCTAACTCTGAATAATAGAAATGGTGACTGGAATATTTACTCCCACCTTGCAATATTCTTGAGTTTACACTTAGTGATAATAACAAGATGCACTGGTGATATTTCAGAAATTTAGAGCCCCATATCTAAAGGCATGACTTCAATGGAAAGGAAAACAGACAAAGTTAGGCACCTGCTTAAATGCTATGTTGAACAAAGATCTGATGAATTGGGATTTTAGTAACATGACTGACCTCTAGGAACTTACATAATTCAATGTACTGAGGGCACTGAATAGGGACACCTACAAAATATATACCCTGGGTGATATTTTTCACCTCTTTATGGAAATGCCCTGGTTTCACATTCCATAACTATGGTAGGATTCCTCTTTCCTACCACCCTTCCCCATTGGTTACTCTGAATTACACTATGATAGGAATTCATGGAGTAAACATTTTTCTCTCTATCATTTTCCTTACAGCACATTTCACATCTTTGTTTCTCAGGCTGTAGGTCAGGGGGCTCAGCATGGGGGTCACCACTGTGTAGAACACTGAGACCATTTTATCTGTATCCAGCGAGTAGCTGGAACGGGGTCGGAAATACATGAAGAGAATCATCCCGTGGAATATGGCGACAGCTGTCAGTGGGAGGTGCAGGTGGAGAAGGTTTTGCGCCTGCCCTCAGCATAGCAGATCCTCAGCATGGTTAGGATGATGAGAATGTATGAGACAATGATGATCAGAAAAGTGCTTATTTCAAACAAACTGCCAAAGATGAAAACTAGCATCACATTCATATGGATAAAAAGAAAAAAGAAAAGGAGTACTTGTGGCACCTTAGAGACTAACCAGTTTATTTGAGCATGAGCTTTCGTGAGCTACAGCTCACTTCATCGGATGCATAGCATATCGTGGAAACTGCAGAAGACATTATATACACACAGAGACCATGAAACAAAACTTCCTCCCACCTCACTGTCCTGCTGGTAACAGCTTATCTAAAGTGATCATCAAGGAGGGCCATTTCCAGCACAAATCCAGGTTTTCTCACCCTTCCCCCCCCCCCCCCGACACACATACAAACTCACTCTCCTGCTGGTAATAGCCCATCCCTCTTTGAAACCTCTCTTTATAATGCGCATGATAATCAAGGTGGGTCATTTCCAGCACTAATCCAGGTTTTCTCACCACCCCCCCCTCCAAAAACCACACACACAAACTCACTCTCCTGCTGGCAATAGCTCATCTTACAATGTGCACAGCAATAATCTAAGTTTAACCAGAACGTCTTGGGGGGGGGGGGGGGTTTGTAGGAAAAAAACAAGGGGAGATAGCCACTCCCAGTCTCTATTCAAGCCCAAATTAATAGTATCCAATTTGCAAATGAATTCCAATTCAGCAGTTTCTCGCTGGAGTCTGGATTTGAAGTTTTTTTTGCTTTAAGATAGCGACCCTCATGTCTGTGATTGCGTGACCAGAGAGATTGAAGTGTTCTCCGACTGGTTTATGAATGTTATAATTCTTAACATCTGATTTGTGTCCATTTATTCTTTTACGTAGAGACTGTCCAGTTTGACCAATGTACATGGCAGAGGGGCATTGCTGGCACATGATGGCATATATCACATTGGTGGATGTGCAGGTGAACGAGCCTCTGATAGTGTGGCTGATGTTGTTAGGCCCTGTGATGGTGTTCCCTGAATAGATATGTGGGCACAGTTGGCAACGGGCTTTGTTGCAAGGATAGGTTCCTGGGTTAGTGGTTCTGTTGTGTGGTATGTGGTTGTTGGTGAGTATTCGCTTCAGGTTGGGGGGCTGTCTGTAGGCAAGGACTGGCCTTTCTCCCAAGATTTGTGAGAGTGTTGGGTCATCCTTCAGGATAGGTTGTAGATCCTTAATAATGCGTTGGAGGGGTTTTAGTTGGGGGCTGAAGGTGACGGCTAGTGGCGTTCTGTTATTTTCTTTGTTAGGCCTGTCCTGTAGTAGGTGACTTCTGGGAACTCTTCTGGCTCTATCAATCTGTTTCTTCACTTCCGCAGGTGGGTATTGTAGTTGTAAGAATGCTTGATAGAGATCTTGTAGGTGTTTGTCTCTGTCTGAGGGGTTGGAGCAAATGTGGTTGTATCGCAGAGCTTGGCTGTAGACGATGGATCGTGTGGTGTGGTCAGGGTGAAATCTGGAGGCATATAGGTAGGAATAGCGGTCAGTAGGTTTCCGGTATAGGGTGGTGTTGATGTGACCATCGTTTATTAGCACTGTAGTGTCCAGGAAGTGGATCTCTTGTGTGGACTGGACCAGGCTGAGGTTGATGGTGGGATGGAAATTGTTGAAATCATGGTGGAATTCCTCAAGGGCTTCTTTTCCATGGGTCCAGATGATGAAGATGTCATCAATATAGCGCAAGTAAAGTAGGGGCGTTAGGGGACGAGAGCTGAGGAAGCGTTGTTCTAAATCAGCCATAAAAATGTTGGCATACTGTGGGGCCATGCGGGTACCCATAGCAGTGCCGCTGATCTGAAGGTATACATTGTCCCCAAATGTAAAATAGTTATGGGTAAGGACAAAGTCACAAAGTTCAGCCACCAGGTTAGCCGTGACATTATCGGGGATAGTGTTCTTGATGGCTTGTAGTCCATCTTTGTGTGGAATGTTGGTGTAGAGGGCTTCTACATCCATAGTGGCCAGGATGGTGTTATCAGGAAGATCACCAATGGATTGTAGTTTCCTCAGGAAGTCAGTGGTGTCTCGAAGGTAGCTGGGAATGGATGTTGCTGCAGGAAAGTTTCAGGAGGGGGGTGAGATCACAGAAAAAGTGATTGATGACATTGGAGTCACAAAAGGATAACCTCAACAACCCACTTGTGTGTATCAAAGAGTTCACAAAGCCCAGAAATACGACTCAATGACCAGCATCAGGCAGACCTTTTTGGTCATAGTGACTGTGTAGAGTAGTGGGTTACAGATGGCCACATAGCGATCATATGCCATGGCTAGGAGGAAAATCTCAGTGGTGGCAAATACAGCAAAAAAGCCATATTGTGTAATACACCGACTATAAGAAATAGCTTTGCTTTCCACTAAGAAATTAACCAGCATATTGGGAGCAATGGTGGAGGAACAGCAGACATCTAAGAAGGACAAGTTGCTGAGGAAGAAGTACATGGGCGTATGGAGTTGGGGATTGATCTGAATGACCAAGATCATCCCTCAATTCCCCAGCAGAGTGATAAAATAGATTAGTAAAAACACTACAAAAAGCGGGACCTGAAGCTCTGGATGATCTGTTAGTCCAATGAGAATGAACCTAGTCACCATTGTGTCATTGTTTCCAGCCATTGACTTAGCTTGATTCTTAGCTGCCTGGATAATAAATATTATTATATATTATTTGTATTGCATTAGCACCTAGGACCAGATGGTGCTAGGCACTGTACAAAAACAGAACAAAAGGACGGTCCCTATCCTGAAGAGCTTACAATGTATTTATAAAAGACAAGAGACAACAAATGTTTACAGAAAGATAGATCAGGGGAGCACAAGCAAACAATGAGATTATATTGGTCTGCATGATAGGCAGTGGACACAGTATGTCACCCTCCTAACAAACTGATGTTTGTTTACATACTACCATGGGCTGGTGGCAAACTCCATTCAGCTGGTGACCTCTCTCTAGGAGTTGGCAATGCCTTCATAATTTAGTCAGAAGCTGCACAGAGTGTAGAATAATTTCCGGGCATTTATTAAAGGAACAAAATAAAGATTAAAACTGGTGTCTGTCTTTTTAAATTCCATGCACCCAACCCTAACCCACATCATCTGTAAACAACCCAGGTGTCCTTCAGCTGTGCCCGTTTGTTAGATGACATTTTATTTACACCTGTGGAGTTATGCAGAGCTCCATTTACTTGAACTTGTCCAACCAGAATTATACTGATTGCTTTCAAAACAGCAGACTGCAAGGGTCAATTCTGTGTACGAGCTCCCCCAGTTTAGCAGTCGAAATTAAGTCCATTAAATCAGGAAACATAAGCGACAAAAGTTATGCAGCCTGAAAAATAAAGGATGGTGTTTTCTGCATTGGGGCCTGATCCAAAGTATATTTAAGTCAATAGATAGACTCCAACTGACTTTAGGAGGTTTTGAATCAAGCACCTCCAACTCTCATTGTGCTCAATGGGTCAATAATGTTAATGGTTAGAGCTGCTCAGGCATTTTTCAGCAAACCATTTTTCTTCAAAAAATACCAATTTGTCAAAACCAAAACTGTTCACAGAACAGTGTCAAGTTCAACACATTTCCTGATTCAAAAACACAGAGACAGAAAACTTTAGACATTGTTCAAACATTTGGCTTTGACTTTTTCAGAATGAAAAATTCTGGTTTTTCTGGTTTGAAATGACATTTTGTTTCAAAATCAAAGCTAATTAGACTGAATAACAGTTATTTTTTAAGGTTAAAATCAAAATGAAATGCTTTGAAATTATTGTTCTGAAATGAAAAAAAAAGAAACAAATTTAAAAAAAAGGGGGCGGGGGGTTTCCAGTTCATGAATAGTTTCAAGATTTCTACTTTTTATCCTGAGTTGAGATGGGAAAACATTTAAAACTCTCAAAAATATTCACATATTATGGGGTTAATCCTTCCCCATCCGGCATTATAGCAGTGCCATTGACCCTCAAATTATATTAGTCCATTACAGGAACATGATTTCGTGTGCGTGCGTATAAAGAAGGGGCTGAACATGGCTGTAGAAAGTGGTGTGATATTCATACAATAAAACATCAATCTAGTATTACAGAATATGGGGTTTTTTTGAGAAAGAGCAATGTTGACACAAGAACAGATGGACATAAACTGGCCATCAACAAGTTTAGTTTTGAAATGAAGGTTTCTAATCATCAGAGGAGTAAAGTTCTGGAACAGCCTGCAAGGGGAGTAGTGGGGGCCAAAAACCTAACTAGCTTCAAGGCTGCACTTGATAAGTTTAGAGAGGAGATGGTACGATGGGACTGCCTACAATGGCATGTAGCCAGTCTGATTGCTAGCAACAAATATCTCCAACAGCCAGTGATAGGACATTAGATAGGGAGGGCTCTGGGTTACCACAGAATTATTTCTTAGGTGTCTGGCTGGTGGGTATTGCTGGCATGCTCAGGGTCCAATTGATTGCCATATTTGGGGTCAGATTGGCAAAGACCCTGGGGTTTTTTGCCTTCCTTTGCAGCGTGGGGTCACTTGCTGGTTTAAACTAGTGTAAGTGGTGGATTCTCTGTAACCTGAATTCCTTAAATATTGATTTGAGGACTTCAGTAACTCAGCCAGAGGTTAAGGGTCTATTACAGGAGTGGATGTGGGGAGGGTCTGTGGTGTCCAGGAGGTCAGACTAACTAGGTGATCATGATGGTCCCTTCTGGCCTTAAAATCTATGAGTCTATGAATTAAAAATGTTATTGTAATGCTCTTGAGAAAAGAGGCAGAGTTAAGGTTGTGTGTGCAACCTAGCATTGGCATTTCCTGACAACTGAGTATTTAAGTATGCCCAAAATTAATATTCTTTTTAAAATTCTAGGAAGTTTCATTTAAAAAAAAACATAGTAAAAGAAAAAAAGGGAGGGGAAGGAATCCATCCAATTCCATGCTATCTATGAAGGCCTCTCGTCTTCCATGCACCTTAATTGCTAGACCTTCTGTTTTTTTCTCTCTTTTGGTTTTCTTGTTGCATCCTGCCAGTTACATTTTTATCTTCTTCCCCCCCACCCCATTCTTCCTATAGCTATCTGTCCTTGCCCTGAGATGCAGTGACCATTATCCAAGCAGAGTTGAATGGAATGCCCACGAAAACCTGCTGACACTAAGCTTTTGTTTGGTCATTCCAGGGAAAGGTGGCCATGGCTTTCAAAACTGACAGTTTAGGTGCCTTGACTTTTACGTGCAACTTTAACTTGTGACAATTTAAAAGGGAGTCATATTCAGAAAGTGCCGAGCATCTGCACTTTGAATATCAGATTTCTTTAAAGAGTTTCAAGGTGTGCACCCAAAAATGGAGGCATTTAAAATGGATACATTAATCAAGAGCTAATGTTGTGATGTGTCTCTTATGATCACACTATATCATCAAAACATACACAGCTCTCACAGTATTCAGAAGAAAGTGGTGTGACAGACTCAGACCAGAAGGATATAAGAGAGTAGTAGAAAGCAGGTAGATCAGCCTCAGTCTGTTGGGATCCTGGAGATGGGCAGGCAGAGCCAGCCCACTACTAAAGTACCTCCCCCTGTCTAAGGGGAGGATCCACAAGGTCCGGGATCTCAATTAAGTACGGGGGACAACTAAAGATATAACAGGGACAGGAGTGAGGTCACAGGGCTAAACAAAGGGAACCGGACAGGGACACCGAGCAGAGAACCCCAGACAGGGCCCACTGCTCCTTGAAGGCATCAAGGGAGCCAGCGGACGCTGCCCAGAGGAACTCTGCCCAGATGCGTGAGACCAGGGAGGAGCAGAAGTAGGCCCCACAGACACAGAGCACCCCCTTGTCTACCATCCTCTTCCTGGTGGTGTAAATGGCTACTTTGGCTAGTGCCAGGAGGAGCTTGATGAGAAGGTGTGACATTATTGACATGAACTGGGACCGTACAGATCATTGTTGCAACCAAAGTCCTGTAGTGGTACCAAATCTTGTATAAGGGGGTCAAATAAGGTGTCTAAGACAAGGTTATGGTTTGCTGGTTATGATTATGCTTTCTGTATATGTGTATCGATTTTGTATTTCAAGTTATAAGTATTGGCTCTATGCTGTCTGTAGTTCAAACTTATGCTATGCTTTTGGGTGACACCCCAGACAAGTTGGTGTCAGCTCTGCCGAGCCTGCTTGGTGGCCCATTAAGGACCATCAGCCATACAATTGACCCATTGAGAGAAGGCAGATACCCCTTCTGACTCAGCAAGGCATGACAGGATCTGCCTATGGACAGAACTTTGAGGTTTTTCCATGCCTTGTGATGGACAGCTTGTCTCTGGGACAAAGAATGCAGAGACCACATGGCAAGAGACTATAAAAAGCTGCTGCAGCTCCTCCATCTTGTCTTCAGTCCTGCTTCTTACCTCTAGAGGAACCTTACTACAAACGGAAGCTCTACACAAAGGACTGATGACCCATCCCAGCGGTGGATGTACTCCAGAGACTTCATTTGAACCTCCAGTTTATTCTATCACTGCTACAAGCCTGAACCAAGAACTTTGCCATCACTGTATGTAATTGATTCCATTTAACCGATTCTTGCTCTCATCTATATCTTTTTCCTTTTATAAATAAACCTTTAGAATCTAAAATCTAAAGGATTGGCGACAGCATGTTTTGTGGGTAAGATCTGATTTGTATATTGACCTGGATCTGGGGCTTGGTCCTTTAGGATTGAGAGAACCTCTTTTCTTTTACTGGGGTATTGGTTTTCATAACCATTTGTCCCCATAACGAGTGGCACTGGTGGTGATACTGGGAAACTGGAGTGTCTAAGGGAATTGCTTGTGTGACTTATGGTTAGCCAGTGGGGTAAAACTGAAGTCTTCTCTGTTTGGCTGGTTTGGTTTGCCTTAGTGTGCACAGAAACCCCAGCTTTGGGTGGTAACTGCCCTGCTTTAAGCAATTTGTCCTGAATTGGCACTCTTAGTTAGGTCCCACCAGAACCAGCATCATTACAGGAGGTCTCGCAACTTATTGGGGCCATGGTTAGGGTGTGCAAAGATGAACAAGTGTGGGGAGACGTGCAGGCAGAACCACAGCAGGAGGTTCTGGAGGAGCTGGAATAGGGGCTGCAACCTGGTGCACTCCAGGTGCATGTGCACCAGGGTCTCCCTCACACTGCAGAAGGGGCAGGTGTCCAGGATGGGGGTGAACCATGCCAAGAACATGCCTGTGCTCACAGCCCTGTGAGGGAGCCGCCAACTGATATCCCCGGCAGGCCCCAGGACCAGGGTGGAGTATAGACGGGGTGCCTCACCCTCCAGAGGCGGTAGGAGGTCCTGCCACTTTGTGTGTGTGTGAGGACATGAAGGGTGTGGAGCATGAACGTGTACAGATGTTTCCTTGGCACGGTCTGAAAGCAAGCCAGCTGCAAGTCGTGCAGCCAGCTCATGGTGAAGGGGTTGGGTGGCTGCGTGGGTCCCAGGGGCAGGGGCCAGATGAAAAGGTCCAGAGGGCCCAGGGTGCAGGGGCAACCTCTCACAGGACTTGGTCGAGGTAGGCCCAAGCAGCAGGCAGTAAACCGGCCTTCACCTCCTGAAGTACGCGCCGGGGAGTACGAGGGCCGGAGAGCCCCATGCGCTGAGCGAGCATCAGGGGATCCTGTCAGTCTCCTCAGTCATATTCCAGGAGGTCTCTGACTCTGGTGACTTCTCCCAGGACCAGCCTCTGTCGCACCGAGCGGGACTCTGCCACCTGCACACGGAGCTGGGGCTTGTGTATCAGGGGCTCCACGAGGAGATCCGCCCCCTCAGCGGCCACCATGGACCTGGTCACTGAGACCAGTTTCCAGGTCCAGAGGAGGTCCTGATAGAAGACCAGCAGCCCAGAGAGGTCTCGCGGAAGACCTCTCGGATGGAGATAAAGAAGCTGCCAGTCGTATCAGAGCCCTCGGAAGCAGCGTAGGAAGGCGTGCGCCAGTGTGCTCCACACCAGACTACCTGCACCAAAAAGGAGCCTCTGCAGAGCCTGGAGGCAAAAGACGTGGACCTGAGTGCACAGGCACTTCAGGCCCTGTCCTCCCTCCTCCAGGGACAGGTGGAGGACCCCTGCAGAGACCCAGTGCAGTCCTGGCCAAAGGAACCCCAGAACCAGCCTCTGGAGATCAGCCAGGAAACCCAGAGCTGGGACCAGGGTGTTGAGCCAGTGCCAGAGCATGGACAGGACTAGCTGGTTCAGCACCAGTACCCTCCCTCACAGGGAGAGGCACCGGAGTAGTCCTGTCCATCTCCGGAGCCGCTCTGCCAACCTGCCCCCTAAACCTTGCCAGTTCTCTGGCAGAGACGGATGCATGGCAGAAAGGTAAATGCTGAGATAGAGCAGTGGACCCATGCTCCACCGGATGGCTTGAAGAGTGGGTGGGAGGGAGTTCACCTGCCACCCGTCCCCGACCACCAGGCCAGAGCTCTTGACCCAGTTGACCAGGGCAGAGGAGGCCGCCAAATAGATGGCCTGGCAAGCCTCCACCCGCACCAGGTGGCCTGGGTCCTGGACCATGAGGAGTATGTCATTGGCATACGCCGATAGGACCAACCGCAGCTCCAGCTCCTGGAGCGCCAATCCCATCAAGCTCCGGCAGAGGAGACAGAGGAAGGGCTCAATCGCCAAAGTGTACAACTGGCCTGACAGTGGACGGCCCTGATGCACCCCATGCCCGAAGCTGACCGGTTCAATTAGGGTCCAGTTGAGTCTGACCAGACACTCTGCCGAGGTGTACAGTGCCTGGAGAAAACCCACGAACTGGGGCCCGAAGCCGAACACCAGCAGAGTGCCTACAAGATACCCATGATCCACCCTGTTGAACGCCTTCTCCTGATCCAAGGACAGAAGGGCAAATGACAGACCATCCCTACACCTGAGCTCCAAGAGATCCCAGACCAAGTACAGATTATCAAAGATAGTCCGGCCCAGGACGCTGTAGGTCTGGTCAAGGTGGACCATGTCCGCCAGCACAAACCCCAGCCACAGCGAGATGGCCTTCACTATGACCTTATACTCCATGCTGAGGAGTGAGACGAGACACCAATTCCGAGGTCATGGTGGTCCCCCTTCTTTGGGAGCAAGGCGAGCATGGCTCGCCTGCACGACAGGGGGAGGACCCCGCTCTCCAAGGACTCGGCCCAGATGGTGACAAGATCTGGGCCAAGGACATCCCAGAACACGTGGTAGAAGTCCACGGTCAGCCCATCCATGCTCGGGGATTTATTGGTGGGCAAGCAGCAGAGGGCTTCCGAGAGCTCAGCCAGAGTGAGAGGCAGCTTCAGCCAGTCCCGGTCACCCACACTGACCATTGGGAGCCTGTCCCACAGCACTCTACAAGCATCAGGATCGGTCAGATCCGGGGAGAAAAGGCTCGCGTAGAAGGCCCTGGCCCTCCCATGCATCTCCTCCAGATCCGTGAGGGAGGTGCCGTCCTCTGCCAGAAGGCAGATGACATGCTTCTTAGCCCCCACTTTTTTCTCCAGGGCATAGAAGAAGCAGGAGTCGTGGTCCATCTCCCGAAGGAGGCAAATGCGGGATTGAACAAAGGCTCCCCGGGCCCAGTGGTCCTCGAGGGCCCGGAGCTCCTCCCGCTTCTCCCAGCATGCTCTGCAGAGGGATGGATCCTCAGGGCTGGTGGCCAGATGCCTCTCCAGCTTCAAGACCTCCCGTTCCAGCTGCTCTATAGCCACATCCTTCTGCCAGCTAGCGCCCCAGGTGTAGTCACGGCAGAAGAGCCAGGCGTGTACCTTCCTCATGTCCCACCACTGCCACGCTGAGGGAAAGGCGCACCGCTACCCTCGCCAGGCCAGCCAGAACTCCCAGGAGGACGCCACGAAGTGCACGTCCTCCAGCAAGCTGTTGTTAAAATGCCAATAGACCAGCCCTGGCCTCTCCGTGCTAAGAGAGGCCATCATGGTCACCAGATGGTGATCTGAGAATGGGGCCAGTGGACACTGGAGGAGTGGGCCCGTGAAAGGTGACAGCATGACAAGTAAATGCGGTCCAACCAGGAATGGCGCGACCAATGGGCCTCCACATGGACAAAGGTGAACGTCAAGATATCGTCTGGGTGGTGGTCGCACCAGACGTCCACCAGGGAGTGACAGTCGACAATCTCCCCGAGGACGTCCATGGCAGCCGGACACCACTTGGCCCCCCTGAGTGGTCCAGTTCACTGAGAGTGGTGTTAAAGTCCCCACGCAGGACCAGGCACTCACAAGGATCCAAGGAGCCAAGGAAGGTGGACACCTGCTGAAAAAAATTCGCAGCCACTCTGGGCCTGATGTCAGGGCATAGACGTTGACGAGATTGACCACCAGCCCCTCCATGCAGACCCAGAGGTGCAGCAGGTGGCCCAGCATAGCCTCAGCAACCCCCAGTACCTTGGGCCGTAGGTCAGGGGAGAACAAGGTAGCCACTCCAGCCGTATGAGCTGTGAGGTGGCTGAAATAAACCCTGTCCCCCAACTCCAGCCCCCAACTGGCTTTGGCAGCTGGATTCATATGGGTTTCCTGCAGGAAAACCACAGAGTACCCCCCCCAAAGGAAGGAGAGCACCTGGCATCTGTGGAGACCCCCCCCCCCCACAGCCCCAGGTGTTTAGTGCGGCGAAGGTGGTGGGTGCCATAGGGAAGGCTCCTCGCCGGCAGGGATGCTCACGGCCACTGTTGTGCTACGCAACAATCCGTGACCAACCCCGTAAGTGAGCAGGGAGTCATGGAAGCAGTGGGTCTGCTGGTAGGCCAAAGCACCCAGCCTCCTGGTCCCTCTACTGTCCCCCAAAATGGCCCTCGTGGCCCGGAGGATTTCATGAAAGTCCCCCCAAGAGCAGGAGAGCGAGCTGTGCCTTGTTCTAGGACTCACGGGCATCCTGGAGAAACTCTCACAGCTTGTCTCGCAGCCTATCAGGGCGTGGGGTTGCTGGCTCCTGATCGTCCTCTGGCAGGACCCCTGTCGAAGCCCCATGGCCTACCAAAATGGGCAGGCAGGGGGCGGACCCCCAGCATGGCGCCCGATGTGCTAGCACCATGCAGCGCACCTCAGACCCTTGCTAAGTGGGGGGCAGTGGAGGGAAAATAGCACCCCCAGGGGGTCGGAACAGGGGAACATGAAGGCCGCTCCCCGGGGGTCATCCTCTGGGAAGGGGAAGGAGATGGCCCCGGGGTGGCAATAGCAGCGCGGGAGGTGGAGGGGAGGGGCACGGCAGGAGTCAGGAGCAGAGTTGGGTGGAGGTGCAGAAACGGGAACATGGGCCCCAATAGCTGAGCTACTGGGGGGTGGCACCTCTCGGCCGGACTCAGGGGTTAGTGGAGCAGGAAGGGGGCCCTTGGTAATGCCAAGCTCGGGCTCTATGGTGCATGTTTCAGCCACGGTGTCGTCAGATGGAAAAGCATCAGTGGGGCCCCCATGTGGGAAGGAGGTCAGCCGCCCCGCATTGCGAGGGATACCCCTGGTAACTCTGGTCCCGGCCGCATGGCACTGGCCGTCACCTTGAGTGGCTCGGCGGCCGGTAGCGGAGTGCCATCCGCAGCTGGGTTGGTAGAAGAGTTCAGGGGTCCCTCAGAGGCAGGACAAGAAGCAGTGGTAGGGAGGAGGGAGCACAAGGAGAGGGGGGCCAGGACGAGGTCACCCAGATCGAGGTCCGCTGACAGAGGGTCATCCTCCCCCTGCGTGACCAGAGTCAGACCCAGGGCCTCGATCTCCTCGAAAATGGAGGAAAGACCACCACCCACCATCCTGAGGACCTCTTCGCTGGTGCCCAAAGTGACGCTCGCCTTGGGGCTCGCAGGGGCCTTAGGTGGCTAGGGGGTAAGAGGGGCTCGATCAGAGGACCCCTCAAGGAGGGACTCTGGAGGAGGGGCAGTGCTACCCTCCATTGCTGCCACATCATCCCCATCCAGCTTTATCAGATGGGATGCACCCAGGGGCAAGGCAAAAGGCTGCGTCAGTGGCCCCTTTCCTGGTCTTACAAGGGGCCTTCTCATCAGATGGGAGGAGTGGAGCTCGAGCCTTCCGCTTGCCCCGTTTCCCCTGAACTTGGACCCAGCCCTCCATGGTATCATCGGTGGGCTGGTGAACAGGGGTTGGGCTGGGGGGCAGGGGCAGGGGCACGGAAACTCAGAGAGGTAGTGGTGGGGCAGCATGAGGGAGGGAAAACTCCCCCCAGAGCGGGCCCTCTCCCATGCCCAGCAGTAATCCCGCCGCACCCTCCTCCACAGGCCCCGCTAAACTGCAAGCCGGGGAGGCTGGGCTCTTCCACTCATCTGGGCACGCTGTGGGAGGTGCCCCTAGGGCCTGAACGGAAGCAGTTGTGGGCTGGGGAGGAGGAATGGTGGCTCTGGGTGCCGGGCAGCTAGGGGGGCCGGCGATGACAGGGCCAGCATCCTGCTGGGGCTCAGGGGTCCCAGACGCTTCTCCGGACATGCCCCATCGCCCAGCAGAGGTAGCACCAGGCTTCCCCGTAGAGTAATGCACCTGGTAGCAGGCCCCCTGGTAGGGGACCAGGAATGACCCCTCGAGCACCTCTCCGTCACATGCCGCCAGTGGCGGTTGAAGTTGCACCTGCCAGCTGAACAAGAGGACATGGAGGGCAGGGTCTTTGCAGCCCAGTGGGAGAGGGCTGACAATGGAAATGGGCTTCCCCAGGGTAGAGAGGCAAGGTAACAAGGCAGCGTTAGGGAGGAATGGAGGGACAGAGGTCAGGACCAACCGGACACCCAGGTCCTCCAGCGGCTCCAGGGGGACGAATACGCCCCCCACCACGAGGCCCTTCTCCACCGCCTTCTGGGCAGCGGCCTCCAATGCCCTTCCCGTATATTTTGGAGGCCGCCACTATGGCTGTGGGCCCCACCACCCTGGCCAACGCCTGCACATAGGTCTCCAAGTGGGGCGAGGCAGGCACCAGGAGGCAACGGACGCCGTGCTTCCTGGTCAAGGTGGGGAAGGGGCCCCGGCTGATAGGGATGGTAGCAGAGGCAGTGGCTGGGAGAGATGATGTAGCAGCAGGCAGAGGAGCCGCCACCACCTGGGCATACGCCCTGGGGGCCGGGAGAGCAGCACCCACAGAGCTGGGGGAGGGAGCCCCAGGGAGGGACACCATGGCCTGTGGCGGATTCCAGCTCCTCTAGCTGCACTAGGGGAGGATGTCTAGAATAGTGTTGGGGGGGGGTGCAGTGAGACCGGGGTCAACTAAAACAGGAGGGGCACAAGCGCATGGGGGGGGCATGGGCGCACGAAGCGAGGGGCTAATAAGGGCAGAGGGACCACAGCATGGGGGGGGGGGAACAACTGGGCTGGAGGTAGGACAGGGAAGCCATGGAGCTAGCCTCAGAGGCTGGGGTGGGGCAAACAACAAAAACTGCAGGGGGAAAAGGGCAGGGCAGGCAAACAAACTACAACTGCTGTGGGGCTGGGGCAAAAGGGGGAGCAAAGGCTGCAAGGGGCAGGTAGTAAGGGGAAAAGCTGGGGTTCTGCTACAGTGGTGGTGGGGGGGTCAGTCCAAGGGGAGGGGCACGTACACTTGCAAAATGTCAATGTTTGTTGGCTGCTGCTCCAGGCCCAAATGGTGACAAAAGGGTGTGGCAAGCAGCTGAGTCCCAGAGGCAGGAGCTGAGGCAGATGGTAAGTGGCCAATGGGGGTGGTTGAGGGCACACGAATGGACCAGGGGGCAGGCTCCACACCACACCCCTTATGTCCCCACAAACATAGTCAAAACCCCCACCACAAGAGCACAGCTGGAAAGTTACTCAGCCTTGGAAGGCCCCCTCCATGGTGGTCTGCTTAGTCTCTGCGCACTCCCCCAGGGGCAAATGATCCTCTTCTTCTCCACCTCGAGGCTCCAGCAGCTCCCAGGCAGCAAGCACAGCAGCAGTGGCTCCAGCAGGCAGCCTGGTGGCCAGGCAGGAAGGACCCTCTTCAGGTGGTAGTGGTGATGGTGTCCACAGCAACGGCTGGGGCAGGGGTCCCTCACTCCCCTCTCCTGGGGAGCAGGCCAGCAAGCCCTCCCCACCAAGGGGCTGCAGCAGCAACCGAGGGTTGGGGTCGGGTCTACCAGCCAGCAGATAGAGAGTAGCTGGAGCAGCAGCAAGGGCCTAGTAGGAGCAGGAGCCAGAGTAGCCTCCTACCTCCCTCAAGGCCAGAGGGAAAGGTAGGGAGAACAGCCGCTGAAGGAGCAGGTCCCTGTTCCCTGGATAGCCAAACAAAGGCTACTCCAGGCCAATCAAGATACCTGATGCCAATTAACTAGTTAAGGTCATTAGGCTAATACCAGCACCTGACCCCAATTAACTGGCAAAGGGTCAGTTAAGGCCATTAGGCTAATGGACACAGCTGGAACCAATCAAGGTCTCACTCATCCTGCTTAAAAGCGCTCCTTCCCAGCTCTCTTGGGGGGAGTTTAGGTGAAAGGAGCTGGAGGAGAGACAGTATTGCTGTATCCTGAGGTAAGGGTGAAGCTAGGAAAAAGGGACTACAGGGAAGTGGCCCAGGGAATCAAAGCAATATCAGTGGTGAAGGGAAAGCTGCTGACAGCTGCTACCATTAGGGTCCCTGGGCTGGAACCTGGAGTAGAGGGTGGGCCCAGGTTCCCCCCTTCCCCACCCACCCCATGCTCTACAGAGATCCCCTTGAGAGGGGAAGCAGACTTTCCTCCAGGCAGGAGGCTGAACTGCACCTACTGAGCTCTAAGGAGCAACAGAAACTTTGGGTATTCTACCTCCCATACTGGCCTGTGATGAAAGTAGCTGAAGTGAGCTGTAGCTCACGAAAGCTTATGCTCAAATAAATTGGTTAGTCTCTAAGGTGCCACAAGTCCTCCTTTTCTTCTTGTGAATACAGACTAACACGGCTGTTACTCTGAAACCTAGCTCAATAAGCTGTGACCTTTGCCATTATATGGAGAAAGGGAGGTTATATTGAGGGACTTTGTGAGCTTCTGAGGCTACTGAATCCACCTGGAAGTGGGGGACCCACCAATACAGGCTTGGAACTTTGTTACAGTGGCTTTAAAAGGGCGATAGAGCTCATTTATTTACATAGGGTTGCTTTGTACTCCTTTTATTCACTTTGAGGAGTAGTTTATGAAAAAGTGCCTTTAGAGTCAATGGAGTTATTCAGAAAGACCCCAGATCAGGAAGATACTTAAGCAGGTACCTTACTTTAAACACATGAGTAGTCCCAAATTAATGAGATTATTCAAGTACTTAAAATTAGCACCAGGAGCACAGTAAAATATCACTCAAATTTTAAAAAGTGTGCCACTATGTAACCCACTATTATTTATTTATTTATTGTATTATGCTAGCACCAAGATCCAAATCATGGATTAGGCCCCAATTGTGATCAGCACTGTACAAACACAGAACAAAATGCTTATCAAATAATACAAGAAAAGAGATAGGAAGTAGATACAGACAGAGAAATAGGGGAAAACAAGGCAACAATGAGATAGTAGTTGTCATTTTCTGAGGCTAAATATTACAGGTGGAAGATTATGTAGGTTAGATGTAAACACATTAAGTTTTGATGATTTATGGCCTGGAGCACTCACAGACCCATGGATAAATTATTCTGTAAAAATATTTCTCCCATTTCACTAATTTTACATGATTTAAAATGAAATGTTTTATCCTAACATGTAGCACTACTTCAAACTTTTTGGATCACATTGACAATAATTACTTTTCACACTCTTTCTTCCAAACTAAAATAAAATATAAAATGAAGATACTTCAGGCCAGTGATCAAGTGTAAATCGGCATTGCACCACTGGAAAACATCAGCTAAGAATCTAGCCCTAAATATTTCCACCTGAGGAAAATAGTCATTTCTCATTATTTATCCATTTGGTCCATGCTAGAGCTAGTAAGAATGTTTTTCACCTAAATATCTTTTGCTCACCAGAGAATGCAGTGTCATTGACAGAAATGATTCATGGAGATGTGGTGTTTTTGGTGGAGTTTTCAGCCAGCAGTTTTCAGAGGTTTAAGGTGCAGTTTCTGATCAATTCCAGAGAGAGAAGGAAAGAGAGAGAGGAGAATTGAAAACCTGACCTTTTTGATCATCAAACGGACATTTTGACACAATTCCATTTTGTGAAGCCTTTTGAAAGGTTGTATTTTCATTCCAATATGGAACAAAGATGAATTTTGAAACCTTGAAGATTGTCACAAAACATTCTCTGGCTGTCTCTAGTCCATATATAGTGCTATGAACCCTACCTGCAGGAAAAAGGGACCAATTTATTGAATGACTCCAGAGGATCCACATTGAAGGAATGGTAGGATAAAAAAGTGCTTGTGTATATATATGGCTTATATTTGTCTTTCAAGGCAAGTCACCTGAAATCTCCAAACTTCCTCAAACTAAGCAATTAAGACTCCCATCCTAGATCTCTGTTTCTGCTGCAAAATAATTGCCCTCAGATGACTTGTGCCATGAGAAAAAGAAATGATGCTTATATCCAGACCCATTATTTCTATTGTGTAGTGAGCTAGAGGACTCTTTCCACAGAGACCCAGCTGGGAGGATTGTAAACCATGGTGATATAACCTAAAGCATATATTCCCTCAAATCTTTTGTGGCCACAGACTTGAGCTATGGGTGGTGCTCTACCACCTCTCATTGGTCACAGGGCTTTGGGAGCTGTAACCAGGAAGAAGCCAAGCAGCCACACAGCCAGGGAGCATCAGGGAGACTCAAGGCCTCTGAGCCACAGAACAAAGGGCAAGGTGTAGATGCAGCAGTTACAGGCCCCCCTGTGCCAGACATCAAGTTGCAGTGGGGGAGGTTTAGGTTGGATATTAGGAAAAACTTTTTCACTAGGAGGGTGGTGAAACACTGGAATGCGTTACCTAGGGAGGTGGTAGAATCTCCTTCCTTAGAAGTTTTTAAGGTCAGGCTTGACAAAGCCCTGGCTGGGATGATTTAATTGGGGATTGGTCCTGCTTTGAGCAGGGGGTTGGACTAGATGACCTCCTGAGGTCCCTTCCAACCCTGATATTCTATGACATACAGGAACCTTGTGTTGTAGTTAAGAAGGGTAGAGATGAACCCACTCAGCCCCACCATACACATAATTATCTCTTCCTCCCACCCTGCTCTGCATCATGCTGTCTCCACATCAAACTGCAAACAACCCTGCTGCCTTCATATCCTCATGTGCCATGGGATGAGTTGATGCCGGGGGATCCCTGTCCATCTTGTATGTCCCCTTGAGTCCTCTTACATGTCATGTGTTTAAAAACTCAGGAAATTTTATAAGCAAGAGCATCATTTAATAATAATCTGCAGCTCTTTTATAGCACTTCTAATCCCTAGATCTCAAAGTGCTTTATAAAGAAGGTCAGTATCATTATTCCCATTTTACAGATGGGGAAACTGAGGCACGCAGAGGGGAGGGGAAAAAAACTATACCCAAAACAAAATGCTTGCCCAAAGTCGCCCAGCCGTAATACTAGAAGCCAATGAAATGTCATTTCAAATTGACAAATCAAAATGTTTCCTTTTTAAAATGTCAAAACAAAACATTTTCTTTTTTTAGGTTATACACCAGACCCTCGCTAGAACACACATCTATATAGCGCGAATTCTCATAACACGGTCGCAGCCATGAATCCCAAATTTAATTACTTTAATTGGAATTCATTTTAACACTGTACTGCACATGGATTCCCAAATCCAGCATTCTAGTGTATTTTGACTAAAAAAAATTAGGTGAAATCAGCACGAATTTGCAAATGTTTTGGTGTTGCCAAATCTGCTTTTTTTTTTTTTCAACAATTTGCACCCAGCTTCATCTACAACCTTAGGCTTCACTCATATGCACCCATCTCAGCACCAGATATTTGCTGATGTTGCTGAGGACTTAGTGCAATTTCTCTCTTTGGAGGGCCCAATCACAGGGAGGGCACCTGTGACGGGTTGGATCACAGAAACCCCCTTGGGGCTGCCAACTGATGTGCCAAGACTACTTCTGCCCCTGCTTTCCTTGCCAGCTTGCGACTCCAGCACCCTGTCTTGCTGAACCAGACATGCCAGTCTGCTCCAGCACAGACCCAGGGTCTGAACCACATGCCCCAAAGCTGCAGACTTAACTGAAAGCAACTTAAGAAGTGTTCCTGTCTTTAACACTCAGATGCCCAACTCCCAAAGGGGTCCAAACCCCAAATAAATCCATTTTACCTTGTATAAAGCTTATACAGAGTAAACTCATAAATTGTTCGCCCCCTATAACACTGATAGAGAGCTGCACAGCTGTTTGCTCCCTGCCCCCCCCCCGGTATTAATACATACTCTGGGTTAATTAATAAGTAAAAAGTAATTTTATTAAATACAGAAAGTAGGATTTAAGTGGTTCCAAGTAATAGCAGACAGAACAAAGTGAATTACCAAGCAAAATAAAATAGAACACGCAAGTCTGTCTAAGAAAACTGAATACAGACAAAATCTCACCCTCAGTGGTGTTTCAGTAAGCTTCCTTTTACAGAATAGTCTCCTTCTAGTCTGGGTCCAGCAATCACTCTCACCCCCTGTAGTTACTGTCCTTTGTTCCAGTTTCTTTCAGGTATCCTTGGGGCTGGAGAGGCTCTCTCCTTCGCCAGCTGAAGGCCAAATGCAGAGGTCTCCCAGGGGTTTAAATAGACTTTCTCCTGTGGGTGGACACCCCTTCCTCCCCCTGTGTAGAATCCAGCTACAAAATGGAGTTTTGGAGTCACATGGGCAAGTCACATGTCCATGTATGATGGAGTTTCTTACCAGCCAAGCCACATTCCTGGGAAAGCTCAGATGTGGATTGGCGTCTTCAAGATCCATTGTCTGTTAAGTACTTCTTGACTGGGCATTTAACTTGCACATTTCTTTCTAAAGAAGCTGACCAAATGCTTACTAAGGCTATTTAGAAATCAAGCAAGTACACAGCCAATATTCATAGCTTCAAATACAAAAATGATACCTGCATACAAATAGGATGAATAGATTCAGGCAATCATAACCTTTACAGAGATATGTTACATGGCATATGTAACATAAAACATATTCCAGTTATGTCATATATACCTTCATTAGCATATTTCCATAAAGCCTTATGGGATGCACCATCACAGCACCCATAGGAGTGTTTCCACCAGTGGTAGTGGGGAGCCACAATTCCACAGATCAGCTTCAGCTCTGTGGGTGCTGGCCCTACCCCTGGGGTCCTGATTGTATGGGGATGGGCAAACAGATGAAGCTGGCCTCTCCACACATCCCTCCAAAAATCCCAGATTGGCTTGACAGCTGGCAAGAAATCCCATCCTTAACTCCCTGCTCCCTCCTCTCTTCTGACTAGCAGATGGGACAGCCATTTGAGAAAGGACTGCATGGTCTGTTGGAGAGGGCGGGTGTTACCACGGCAGTGACACAGCAAGCCCAAAGGGATCCTGTGCTAGGGGATAATAAGTCCAGGTGGCACAAACCTGAACTGCATGTAAGAATTGGCCACAGCCGAAAGGGAAATAGGAGCACTAATCTAAATTTGGAAAGGGCCTGGAGACCGCTTGTGATTGGTGGACACTGAGTTCCTGTTTGGGATCTGGGATTTATTTCCCACTCCCATCGACTGCTTTCCAATGACACTGGGGTTCTGCCCATGCTGATGAATGCAGTGGCATAGATCCATGTACTGGAGCGATCCTTGGGTGCATTCTTGTCCCTCTGAAATTTGAGGAGAGTTTGCAGCTAACAGGGGAGTTCCTACCACACATTGTGTCCTCCATCCTGGAATGGCACGGGATACAGAGGAAGCTGGAACCGTCTCCTCCGTATCTTTCCTTACCATGGGACAGGCTTATGGCAAGTGCCACTGGAGCCCTTCCACAGCCGGTCATCTGAGCAATTCCCTGCCCTCTCTCTTCTCCAGGGCAATGACACTGGCAATGCCAATTAAGTTGCTGCTTCTTTTGGAGAGTCATTGCTGGTGTGTTGGCCCCTAGTGAGTGTTGTTAGGTGTAAACTCACTCATTCCCTCTCGTTATCTGGCCTGTCTGCTCTTCATAACCTTTCTATCTACATTCATTGTTGCAGGCTACTATAACAGTTTATGAACTTTTACCCCCTTTCTAACAAATTGAGCTCAGATGAGTGGTAGGCTTGCTAGACCCTGTTTATTACAGCAGCCCTTCTACCTCTTCCCCATACCTGCTGATCTTTTCATTCCCTCTCTCACATCCTTTATCAAACCACAATTCAATACATGGCTGCTGCTTCCTCTTGGCTCCTAGTGATACTGCTTTCTGCTGTCTGTATTCATGCTGAATGTCACCTTACTCTGAGTGATCCCAATGATTTCAATGGGACTCGGGTCTATTCAATCTGAGCAGAAATGGCACAGTTGGGCCCCTGGTTTTCTTCAGATGCTTTCACTTTTTTCCATAGCTCTATTTGATATCTTTGCTCTCTTCTTTTTAATTTGTCACTTCTGAATCAGATACTGTATTGTTTTCAAAGCATCTGGCCTATGGAATCCTTCAACTCCCCTCCCTTCTATCTCCTTTTCATGCAAAAATGCACTGAGATATGAATGTCAGGTGTGGTACCTACTAGAAAGGACATATACACACACCACACCAAAGGCATTCCAATGGCTGAGTTGTAATAATGTTCTTATTTATAATAGTAAACACTTTCTGCATCTGTTTGAACCACATCCCAGGACTCTTACTGATGAGTAACATCTTATTCCTGCAGTAGTGAATGGGACAACACATCTGAATCAGCATTCACCAACATAAGTAAGGTATTTAAGATGTATCTAAAGAACATAAGGCTCCATCTACTGCAACAATTGACAGGTTTCAGAGTAGCAGCCGTGTTAGTCTGTATTCGCAAAAAGAAAAGGAGTACTTGTGGCACCTTAGAGACTAACAAATTTATTTGAGCATAAGCTTTCGTGAGCTACAGAATGCATCCGATGAAGTGAGCTGTAGCTCACGAAAGCTTATGCTCAAATAAATTTGTTAGTCTCTAAGGTGCCACAAGTCCTCCTTTTCTTTTTGCAACAATTGAGTATCTCAACGTTTTAATGTATGTGTCCTCAGAAAACCTCTGAAGTAGGAAAATGCTATTAGTCCCATTTTACAGAATAGCAAATGGGGGCTAAGTGACTTGTCCAAGGTCACATATCAAATATGTGACAGAGATAGGAATTTAACTCATGTCTTCCAAATTCCAGGCTAGCACCCAGACCACTGGCCCTTCCTTCCTGTTTGGTCTTTTGCTCTCAGTATTGATCAAAGTATTCACTTTTCTGCTGCAACACTAGAAATGTCCTTCGGTGTAAAGATATTGATGATAATAAGATGTATTGGGTATATGTAAATGCCAGTGTCTGAAGAGACCTTGCATATAAGTTGCAATGGGCACTGATGATGATACGATGCATTGGGAATATGTAGAAGTATCCTATCGTCATCAGTGCCCATTGCAACTGACATTCAGGGTATTCAGGTAACATACCTTGAATGTCAGTTGCAATGGGCTTTGTTAGAAAAAAGTATATTTTTGCATGTGTAGATGATAACTTTATGCTCCTTAACCCTTTTGCTGCCGCTCTTTGGGACCACTTTTCTTGCAGCCAGTGAGACTGACACTCCATCCAGAGAGAGCCTTGCATTGTATCAAGCATCTTGGCAAGACTCCCAATTCCTGGCTCAGGATGGGAAGGGATATATAGAGATGCGATTCTTCCCAAAAAGAAAGTTAGGTAGTGAACCAAACTCTGTGCCTTGATCCATAGCCCATTAAAGTCGATGGAAAAGCTGTCATTGAGTCCATCACCTTTGGATCAGGCTCTTATATCAACATAAAACCAGTGAAATCTATGGAGTTATTCCAAATTTATACCTGTGCTACTGCGCATAGGCTTTGGCTCACTGGCTCCACTTCCACACTGCTATAGAATGTGACTATCTGCTGAAATGTCCTATTCTGAACAGAGATAACAGGGTTATTGTTATGAAAGATTATAAGTCAGAGATACAGACATTGGGAAGACATAAATAGATTCATAGATTTTTTTTTTTTTAAGGTCAGAAAGGACCACTATCTTCATCTAGTTCAGGGGTGGCCAACCTGTGGCTCTGGAGAGGTTAATATGAGGCTCCTTGTAGACGCACTGGCTCTGGGGCTGGAGCTACAGGTGCCAATTTTCCAATGTTCCGGGGGGTGCTCACTACTCAACCCCTGGCTCTGCCACAGGCCCTGCCCCCACTCCACCCTTTCCATGCCCTCACTCCTCCACCCCCACCCCACCCCACTCTCAGAGCCTCCTGCATGCCATGAACCAGCTGATCAGGAGGTGCGGGGAAGGAGGGGGAGGCGCTGATCGGGGCTGCTGGTGGGCGGGAGGCGCTGGGAGTGGGGGTGCTGGAGCTGATGTATTACTGTAGCTCTTTGGCAATGTACACTGGTAAATTCTGGCTCCTTCTCAGGCTCAGGTTGGCCACCCCTGATCTAGTTGAACCTCCGCCATAACACAGGCTAAAGACCTTCACTCAGTAATTTGTCCATTGAGACCATAATTTTGTTTAAGCTATAGCATATGTTTTAGAAAGCTATATTGCCTTGATGTTAAGACTTTATGAGATGGAACATCCACCGCTGTAATAGGTTTCAATAGTTAATTACCCTCACTAAGAAAAATATGCACCTCCTATCTTGACTGAGTTTATTTAGCTTCCAGCCACAGGATTTTATGTCTTTGTCTGCAGAATTAAAGATTCTTAACCTATTATAAATCTTCATCCCACAAAAGTACATATTACAGCATGTTCAAGTCACCTCTTAACCTTCCCTTGGATAACCTAACTAATAAAAATAAGATGTATCGGTAGAACTCATTATTTGCAGGGCCAGATCCTCATTTTCTGTCATTCATGTAGCTCCATTGACTTCAAGTGACTTCAATGGAGTTACATAACAACCTAGGTTCTGGAACTCTGTTACTAAAACACAAGCCAATACCTGCTGTGCTAAAGAAGAATTTCTCTCAACTGTCAGCAGTACAGTTTTGTAGAGGACAATGATTGCCAGGGGGATGTTGTGAAGGCCAAAAAAATAACTGGGTTCAAAAAAGAATGTTAAGTTCCCGGAGGATAGGTCCATCAATGGCTATTAGCCAAGATGGTCAAGAATGCAACCCCATGCTCTGGGTGTCCCTAAACTTCTGACTGCCAGAAGCTGGGACTGGACGACAGGGGATGGATCATTCGATAATTGCCCCGTCCTGTTCATTCCCTCTGAAGCATCTGGCACCGGCCACTGTTGGAAGACAGGTTACTGGGTTAGATGAACCACTGGTCTGACCCAGTGTGGCCATTCTTATGTTCTTATGTGATGAGTTGGGTGATGCTTTCTGTTAAGATGGCTGGTGCTCATAGCTGGGTGTGGATCTCTTTTTTTTTTTTTTGCCCCCTTCCTCTGCCTGCACAATATTCAGGTCTAGAATACCACTGCAACTGTAGGCATTTAGAATTGCCGTTTCATGTGCTTACTAAACTGCCTTTTTAAACCAAGCTTTTAATGTTTTTAGCCATTTTTTACTAAACAGGTTTTGAATATTGTTTAATGCTTTTTTATTCACTTTTTTATCATGTGCTTAGTAAATTTCCTTTTTAATCCTGTTTTTATAGCTTTTAATGTAAGGTAAGGATCCTCTCTAAATCTTGGGACTACAGGATTGGTTCCACAAGTGCATTCTGTGACCTAGCGGTAAAACAACCTCTGATTGGCCCACCAAGAGGAGGGGCTAGCTCCCAGGAGCACTGCCCAAACCAGCTATCATTTCATTTGAGCAGGGGGTTGGACTAGATGACCTCCTGAGGTCCCTTCCAACCCTGATATTCTATGATTCTACCAACAGGCGGTGGGGTAGGATGTTTCGCTCTGCATGTGTTCAGTCACACAAACACTCTATTCTTTACCAACAGCTCTCCTTATTCAATCCCCTTTTTTTCAATAAACCTTACCCAAATGTCTCTCACTCTAATCTTTCAATGTATCACATTTTCTATTCTTTTATAGCATACCTTTACCAGCCTCTCTTTTCTTTAATAATCTGCCCTTTAACAACAGCTCTCCTTTTTACAATAAACCTTACCCAAGCTTTAAACTCCTCTCAATGTATCCAAGCACAACACTTCCCCCATTCAAACACACACACACACACACAATTTTCAAAATGGCTGACAGCCCCAAACTTCGACTCTAATGGAAACGGGGTGGGAAGGCGGGACAAAAGCCCCAAACGCAGTGTGGAAACCTGTCAAAAAATGCATGGTGATGATTACTATCAAGGTTATACTACTCACCAGTTTCCCCATATCCACAGAGCAAATTATCTCATCATAGAAGGCAATCAGGTTGGTCAGGCATGACTTGCCCTTGGTGAATCCATGTTGACTGTTCCTGATCACCTTCCTCTCCTACAAGTGCTTCATACTGGATTCCTTGAGGACCTGCTCCATGATTTTGCTGAAGTGAGACTGACTGTAGTTCCCCAGGTTCTCTTTCTTCCCTTTTTAAAATATGGGCACTATATTTGCCTTTTTCCAATCGTCCGGGACCTCCCCCGATCGCCACAAATTTTCAAAGATAATGGCTAATGGCTCTGCAATCACATCAGCCAACTCCCTCAGCACCCTTGGATGCATTAGATCTGGACCCATGGACTTGTACATTTCCAGATTTTCTAAATAGTCCTTAATCTGTTCTTTCACTACTGAGGGCTGCTTGCTTACTTCCCATGCTTTGTTGCCCAGTGCAGCAGTCTGGGAGCTGATCTTGTCTGTGAAGCCTGGGGCAAAAAAAGCATTGAGTACTTCAGCTTTTTCCACATCATGTGTCATTAGGTTGCCTCCCCCATTCAGTAAGGGTCCCACACTTTGCCTGACCTCCTTCTTGTTGCTAACATACCTATAGAAACCCTTCTTGTTACCCTTCACATCCCTTGCTAACTGCAACTCCAATTGTGCCTTGACCTTCCAGATTACACCCTTGTATGCTCTAGCAATATTTTTATACTCCTCCCTAGTCATCTGTCCAAATTTCCACTTCTTGTAAGCTTTCTTTTTGAGTTTAAGCTCACCAAAGATTTCACTGTTAAGTCAAGCTGGTTGCTTGCCATATTTGCTATTCTTTCGGCACTTCAGGATGGTTTGTTCCTGCGCCCTCAATAATCCTATCATCCCCCGGAGATGTTGCTTCTAGGTCAGCATAGAGGCACATTAGTTGTGTGTAAGTCTTTATTGTAGCTCCCCACAATGTATCTGATGTGGGTGACTGAGAGCAGTCTTCAGTCTCCAGAGATGTCAGTCAGACACCTATTGCTTGCACTGTGTTCACTGTAAAGTGTTGTGAACTCTTTGAAAAGTAACTTGGTAAAAATGGCATCATGGTTCTCAGTGTTTATTGTTTCTCACTAATATCTACATCAAGTATGCTCAGATTATATCTCACTGCTAACCTGGGTGTTTTTTTACCTCACTGCTACCCCTGCAAACTTTGCCTGGTCTCTGAGAGTCAAATGGGGCATTGTCCACCTCATGCATCATCATCATTAGCCAAACAGGGCCCTCGGTGACACCTGTCCAGTCACAGTGCCTTGAGTAGGTTTGCACAGATGTAATCAATTGGAACTGAAGAAACAGTTTTGTTGATGATGTGTAAAATGGGAAGGAGTTCTGCTCTTTCTCTCTCAGCTATGTCAGTTAGTTTTCAGAGACTGCCTGTGCTTGGCATGAGTGGGGAAAGGATACACACCAGAGAGTTTTAGGGCCATATTTAGGGCTCTTTTGCTTGTATAAGCTGAGGCTACACTAGGCAGGTTTCTCAATATAGCTATACCACTATATCTATAATGGCAAACCTTTTTCAGGGGAGACTAGGCCTAAACGAACAGCATATTTCATTATTGTTCATTTATGCCTCATCACTCCAGTCTTTGAAAATTTCTTCGTGAACAGTTTTTGAAGGAGAAATATTCCATTAAAACTGGAAACACCAAGATTCCATCAAATTAAAAGTTCTATGGGAGCATTTTGTGCAGGGAAGACTTTGAGTGAATGCTAAATGCACCCCGAACCCATCTAATGGCTAGTCCATAGAGAAGATAAAAATCTACTACTGAGACCAGCAAATGTAGTTATTATGCTCAGGGGGTATGGACCTTTGCTTTGGCGCTGAAGTCTTGGGTCCTATAAACAATTATGATACATAGTAGAGGTCAATACATGAGTGTTTTGGTGAAGGAAATATTTTCTAGGCCTGGAGATTTGTGCACAGATAGATTGCTAGGAGAGCAGTTGCCTGCAAATGGTCACATTGTGGCTGGTCCTTGCTTGAATATGCAGGGTGAAGGAGACAGTGCAAGGAAAGTTTCCACCATAGCACTCCTGCACAGATACCAGGCATGACTGCATTCTCTTTGCTTTCCTGAGTACAAGCATCGCTCCCTGTTAATCCCCCTTTGGGTGAGAGCTATCCCAAAAAGGGTGGGAAAAGCAGGGGGGAGATAGGGTCATGTTCCCCCTCCCCCTTAGAAGGCAGCAGAGATGACTGGACCTGGACGGGAGGAGGTGCTGTTCCCTGTGGGCCTGCTGTAATGCCCACTGAAGTTAATAGATCTATTGATTTCATGTCTGGGCCCCATTGATTTCATTAGGTGAATTAGGCACCTAAATACCTTTAAGGATCTAGGCTGGCTGTGCCGAACATGCACAATTGGGGCCCATGTGATGCAATGAACAGTCCAGCTCTTCCTTTGCTTCTATTGAATCTACTGTCCCCGCTGGAGAGTGTTGCTGCAAGTTTACCAATCCCTTCTAGTGAGCTCCGTGTACCATGAACATAGAGGTCAGCGCGGTAGGCCCTCCAAGCACTAGGCTCTTGGTGGGTTCTCCATCCCTTGGTGGGTTCCCATTAAACACTTCTCCTTCTGAGAGCCTCAGGTGCTTTAATGCTCTTCTTACAACTTCTCATCCCCAGCCTCTGACTCTGCTCTCAGGCCGCCTGCTACTTGTCCTTCCACAGGCACCTCCCAGGCTGCTGCCTCTGGTCTGTCACTGCCCACTCTGATGCAGCTCACTGGCTGACCCTGATCCTCCTCTGCCCTCTGGGTGTCACTGCCTTGCCTGTTCACATGGACCCCTCTACTGTCATGATGCTAAACTTGGTTGACAGTGCCCTCTGATGGTCATACATGAACCAGATCCCTTCCCAGAATGAGCAGTGGCCCAGTCCTTTTCCTCCAGCTAATTCTGAGTGGAGTGGGAGGTGGGACCTGACCACGAACCAGCAGGTGTATTACACTATCTCTATAGGGCCCAACACCATAACACATGCTCCCACTCCTGTCCCCGGACACTCTCTGCTCCACATTCCCTCATAGCTAGCCCAGTCTGTATGTTGCCTCTCAGATGCACAAGGACGGTGTGGGAGCAGAAAACTTCAGTACACCCAGTCCACGCAGCACTTCCTTGCTCAGTATTGGTCCGCACTGAGCTTGGAACCTTTGCGCAGACTAAGGTGTCTCCATGAAGGAAAAGGCCTTGGGACCTTGGACTTTCTTTAGGATAGAGATTTCAAGAAAAACCAGGCTACCTTCAGTACACAAACTCGCAATGTATAAATAATTCTACACGTCATTCCATTACAAGCTGCCTTTTGCACATAAGGCTTTATTAGCTGAAAACAATTCAGTGGACTTTCGCATGGAATACTTTATGGAAAAGACTTTAGTAAAGCTGTATGAGTTGGGGGGCACAAAGATTGAAATAGCAGTGGGGCTGTAGCATGACAGGATTGAGGGGCATCAGCAGAGCTGTGTGGGCAGCATAGGACTCGAATACCAGGGGATCAAGGCAAAGAATTAGAGGGGTTATTACAGGTCAGGACTATCTATCTAAGGTATTTTTGTGGCCCCCGTTATCACCACATCCCAGCACCTGGCAATCTGTATTTGGTGCATTTGGCGCTGCAGGCAGAGGTAGCTCTCTGGCTCCCTCTGCTTCTGCCTGCACATATCAGGCAACAGCTTACTTACTGGAGCATCCCACCCTTTGTAGCTTATGTAGAGGGAGCTGCACACCCAGTGGGACTCTTTGCTGTCGCTCCAGCTAGTCCCCAGCCTCCAAACTGTGTCTTTGCCCCCATTGTAACTACCCCTGCCAGCCTGGGCTCTCACTGCCCTCCTCTGGCCAGCCCCCCTACCCCTGACATCCCAGCTGGACCTCTTCCCTTCTCTCCAGGCATCAGCCCCCTAGCTGGGCTCATCCTCCCCACTCCAGTCAGGACTCCATACCTACACCCCTCGTGCCCTCTGCGGTCAGCACTCAGCAGACAGAGCCTCACTATGGCCAGCCCCTCACCGCTCCAAGTAGCTCCCCAGCCAGGCCTCCATTTGCACTTGAAAAGTTGAATAACACACAGAGCTCAGCCTACATTTAGAACAAAATGGGTGACCTTCCACTGTATTTAGCCTTACACCACCTCTGTGAGGTAAGGGAGAACTGTGATCCGCTGTTCACATGGACCCAGTTGGGGAGCTGATGCAGAGGCAGCTGCAGGCCCAGATTTTTAAGGTATTTAGCCATTGCTACACTCTGCATTGTAATGCCTAACTTATTTAGGAGTCTAAATCTCATTTTCAAAAGGGATTTAGGCACCTCAGAACCAAAATCTCGTAGACAGTCAATAGTATTTACATTTCTAAGTGCCCAAAAACCTTTCTGAAAATGAGATTTAGGATTCTAAATCAGTTAGGCATTACAACACTGAGCACAACAACTCCTAACTACCTTTAAAAATCTGGTCCTAGGTCACATTCCCAAGATCCCCCAGGAAGTCTGTGGCAGGGCAGGGACATGAAAATGAACCTTATCTAACAGGATAGCACCCTAAATGCTAGGCTGTCTATCCTCTCAGTTAAAGTGTGTTGGCAGAGATTTGTGTGTGTGTGCATGTGCAGGTGTGGAGGTGTCCTGCATCTTTAATTCAGTGGAAACCAGGGGCATGCAAATTAGTATTTTGATGCAGTGACAGAGCTGGGGTATGTGGGGAGGGGGAGGATAGGAGGAGTGCTGCAGATTAGAGATGAGATGGACAGTACTGGAATGCCAGAGGATCCAGGAATAGAATTATAGGAATAGAAATACCATGAGGTTTGGTGCAGATCAGAAATGAAGTGCACTGTCTATTTGGCTAGTGGGTAGATTTTCAAAATGTTCTTTTCCATCTTTAGTAACTGGTTTTAATTTTTTTTTATTCTGCTCTTGAATTCACTCAAATAATCGTGAACACGGAGGCTTCTTTTTGCATCATACAATATCACGGTTGGAAGGGACCTCAGGAGTTCACCTAGTCCAACCCCCTGCTCAAAGCAGGACCAATCCCCAATTTTTCCCCAGCTGCCTAAATGGCCCCCTCAAGGATTGAACTCACAACCCTGAGTTTAGCAGGCCAACGCTCAAACCACTGAGCTATCCCTCCCTTTCCTATTTTTAAACAGGAAATTGAGCCACTACACAGGTTCAAAGATTTTAAGGCCAGAAGAGATCATGATTATTAGATAGTTTGATGTCCTGCATGACATTCCAATCATTCCTGCAGTGAAGGGAATTATTCAGTTCTATGGGGGAACCTGTTTTATAACCTGTGGCTGTGATAGCAGTTTCAGTTTAAAATATGATTATTCTGTCAATATTCTTTCACTGCGTTGCACTCTGTTTTTCCATGGCATTAAGGTGCATCCACTCAAGATGTGTGTGTCCTGGTCTACAAGGTCAGGGCAGAAGGTATGTGGGATATAGATAGGTCGGACATAAATAGTAATATTTGACTGATACTAATATAGTCACTGGAACAAAAGTTTTGAATTTCAAATGTATCTTCTGTGCAGTTTTGCAGTTAGAGATCAAATAATTTAGTTTCTTTCTCTGTATAGTCCCTCTTAGGGAATTCTCTAATAGTAATTTCCTAACCTCTCCTTTGAGGAACAAGGTAATGCAGTTTGGAGATTATGCATGCTGGTTCTAAATAATCACCCTGACTCTGGCAACAAAACAAAAAGGAAAATTCCAGGGAGGTTACACTTTCAGGTGCCGCCTCTCAGGACCTGAGGTGATCAATTTAGTGTAATTGACTCATCTCTCCAGAAACAGTTATTAGCTTCTGACAATTTTAATAAGCTCTCCGTGGGCATGATTAGAAAGTTTGTGCCTGCCAAACTGCGATGGCATAACTTTGCAAGCAAGTTTGGAAGTGTGGTTAAATTGGGTCCACTGTGCATCATTAAGATCTGAATGTGTTTCAAAGACATTGCAAACATTCATTGAAATTAGCAGCTCCCAGAGATAAACGAGCAGGCTTGATTGCTGTCCTAATTTAGGGGACTCTGAGAGGCTTCCTTAAAGGAAAAGAGTCACTGTGCTTAGCACTCTATGGTCCCCACTGTGCTAACCACTACGGGGAGCAGTTTAAGGACTATGGATCATATTCATCTGGCTGCTTTCTGCCATTCAGCAAAGCAGCTGTAAATTTAGGCTTAACTAAACTAGGTTTCTAGATACTTTGCTTTGCTAGAGTGGCACAAAGCAGCCAGAGCAGACTGATGAATCTGGCCCACAATTCCCATACCATGGATAATAAACTCAGAGGTATGTTTGATAAGATAAGACTGCCTGGCTGTTTCATCACTCCCAGCACTCCTGTTCTGCATACTTCCTCTTGTTTGGGTCTCATACTGTCACTCTGCCTGACAGAACAATTAACAATATGGTTCTATGGCAAGTTGTGGCACTAAAGTCACTAGCTAGGAGGGGGCAGTCAGAGATACACTAATAAGGATTTTGAGTAGATAATGTGAGTGAATTTGATTTTACAATAAACAACATTCAAATATGTAAGAAACCTGAACACAAAAGTGCTTTTGGGTAAAAACCATGGGCCATAATCATTCCCACTGTAACTCCAAATTAACTCAGCAGAGCTGCCTCTTAGATGAATTTGGTTCAATGTCAAAAATATAAACAAAAGTGCAAATTAGAATGCCGTTTTGACACCACTTTTAACTACATCAATTTTGCCTATTATTAAGCACTTGAGTCATAACAAGGATTATTCATAAGGTGAGCAAAACCATGCAAGTACTGCCATCTAGGCTAGGTTTGCCAACCCTCCAGGATTGGCCTGGAGTCTCCCAGAATTGGCATAGATCTCCCAGTGACCATAAAGGCAACCCAGGAGATTTTAATAGGATGTTTTAAGAAAATGACACTATGTCATGTTGGGGGGAAAAAATCTCCTGGAATAGCTTCAGTCAGAATTGGCAACCCTAGGTTTATAGCCCAATCGTTTTAGGTGAGCAATACTTCACAGATACTGCCACACAGTCATGAAATCTAATAATTGTTAGGTGAGCAATACCACACAGGTACTGCCATCTAGGCTTAAGATCTCATACCTTTTAGGTGAGCAGCACCTGACAGGTGTTGCTATGCAGGTTTGTGGCCTAATAATTTTTACGTAAGCGATACCTCACAGATATTAGCATGTAGGTTTGTGACCTGAGAAACTTTAGATTAGCAATATGTCACCAGCATGAATGAGGCCTAATAATCTCTGGGTGAGCAATGTGATACAAGTATTGCCATGCAGATTCGTGGCCTAATCATCTTCATGTGAGCAATACCACACAGGTACTGACATCTAGGGTTAAGGTTTATTCATCTTTAGGTTAGCAATAGCACACAGGTACTGCCATATTGGCTTGAAGCCTAATACTCTACGGGTATATCTACACTTCAAGGTGGGGCTGTAATTCACAGCTCAAGGAGATGTTTCCACATTAGCTCTGCCTGAGCTAGTGCACTAGAGTGTAGCTGGAGTGGTGCAAGTGGCAGTAGGGGCTAGTACATATTCATCCGAGATGTACTCATGGTGGCTAGCCCCTCATGCCATCCCAGCTACACTCTATATTTAGTGTGCTAGCTCAATCAGAGCTAGAGTGGGTACGTCTCCTCAAATTGGGAATCATACCCCCAAGCTCAAATTATAGGCATACCTTGCAGGTGAGAAATAACACACAGGTAATGCCAACTAGGCCCAAGGCCTAATAATCTTTGGGTGAATAATACCACACAGGTACTACCAGGCAGGTATGTGGCCTAATAATATTTAGGTGAGCAGTACCACACAGATACTGCTATACAGGCGTAAAGCCAAATAATCTTAGGTAAGCCATACCATACAGATACTGCCATGCAGGCTTAAGGTTTAATAATCTTTAGGTTAGCAATACCACACAAACCTTTACATTAGCAATATTTTACAGGTACTATTATGCAGTTTCAAGACATAATATTTCTATTCATCAGAAATACCACACAGATAAGGCTATAGGCTAATAAACTTTCGGTGAGCAATACTACACAAGTACTGCCATCTAAAGCATAAGATCTAATAATATTTAGGTGAGCAATACCACACCAGTACTGCTATGAAGGCCTATGGCCTAATAATCTTTAGATGAGCAATGTCATAAAAATACGGCTCTCTAGGCATAAAGTTTAATAACCTTTAGATTAGGACTACCATATAGGCCTGAAGCCTAATGCGCTATAGGTGAGAAATAACACTCAGATAATGCCATCTAGGACTAAGGCCTAATAATCTTTAGGTGAGCAATACCACTATCACAGTTCAGAGCAACTGCACTTGTATTTCCCCCTCCTGGGACACTAAGGGCACCCATTCTAGGCTCCCAGCTCCTCAGCCAACACCTCTCTTGGACAGAGATCTGCATCTCTCTCCCTCCTAACCAGGGACTTTCCAGTTCCTTGCCTACACTGTGATATCCCCAGCAAATCAGACTCCCTAAACAGGCCAGCTTCTGTGCTTTGCTTTCTCATCAAAGATTATGAAAAGTGTAATTGCCAGCAGTTATAAATTACTACACAGATCTTGATAAGATAGCACATTTATTCTTAAGGTGAAAGCATTACAGAGAAAACATATTAAAAACAATAACCAAAACTACACACTTGCTAATAAGTTTACCAGAGATTACCTCCCAGCTCCAGCAAGGGCTCTGGTAGGAATCAGTCCTTCAAACCGCACCAAGGGGTTTCCCCTATGACTACAAGTTCATAACAGCATCAGCTCAGAACTCACTCCTGCTATGAATAGGTCAGTCTATCCTTTATACAGCTTGGGCCACTGATCTTGTGCCTCCTGGAATAACTAGTCAGCAGACAAAGGCCCTGTCTTCAGGCCATAGCTTCAAAAGGCTGGGTTTTTGCATACCTGGAGGTGGGAAATTTACATTCGCCTCTCCTTAGACATTTGCCATGAAATCCACTTCATATGTGTTGTCCTAAAAGACCATTCTTGTCTGCCACGTTGTTCAATATGGTCCTTTGATCATCTAGGCCCACATCGTAATAAACACAAAGTTTATGTATTAATGGACTACAAAGATATTTAAACTTAATCCAATATGAATTTCCGACAATATTCTTGGAAAACATCTGTCACAACCACACAAGGACTGCTTGAAACCTATTCATCTTTAGATGAGTAATGCCACACACAGGTACTGCCATTCAGGCATATGGCCTAATAATAGTTAGGTGAGCAATACCACAAAGGTATGGCTATACAGGATTGTGACCTAATAAACTTTAGGTGAGCCATATGTCACAGGCATTGCCCAACAGGTATGAGGGGCCTAATAATTTTTAAGTGAGGAATGCTGTGCAAATATCAGCGTGCAAGTCTGTGGCCTAGTAATCTTTAGGTCAGTTATACCTCACAGGTGCTTCCATCTAGACTCAAGGCCTAACAATCTTTGGATTTGCAATACCCTAAAGTTAAAGCCAGGCAGTCTCAAAGCCTAATAATCTTTAGGTAAGCAGTAATTCATAAGTATTGCCATGCAGATTTGTGACTTAATAAACTTTAGGTTATCGATAACCCACAGGTACAGCCAGACAGGCTCAAGGCCTAATAATATTTAGGGGAGCAATATTACACAGCTACTCCCATCTAGGCTTAATGTCTAATAATTTTTTCTAATAATTTTTAGATGTGCAATACCAGATAGGTAATACATAGGCTAGTGTCCTCAGGAAAAAAATTGAACCAAAAAGTCATCAAATCACTTTGTTTCGATTGTTTGTTTTTTCAATGAGTTTTTTTGAAAATCAACATGTTCCCCCGGAAATGACAGTTTTAGCAAAATTAAATTTTCTGGTTAAAAAAAACATTCTCTTGGAAAATTTCCGATCTGCTGTACTAATAACATGTACGTAAGCCATACCTCATGGGCAGTGTCCTACAGGCTTGTAACCTAATAATGTGTAGGTAAGCAAATTATACCAAACTGTAGTGCAGGTGTAATGAATCATTAGGGCATGCACACAGACATCTTGATTATCAACAAAGACTCACTACAAGGTCTTCGGAACAGAAAAAACAGATCCATGCTACCTGAGCTGAAAGAGATTCCCTTTAACTTTAATACATGGTGTCATAAATATAAAGGGAAGGGTAAACCCTTTAAAATCCCTCCTGGCCAGAGGAAAAATCCTCTCACCTGTAAAGGGTTAAGAAGCTAAAGGTAACCTCGCTGGCACCTGACCAAAATGACCAATGAGGAGACAAGATACTTTCAAAAGCTGGGAGGAGGGAGAAAAACAAAGGGTCTGTGTCTGTCTGTGTGATGCTTTTGCCGGGGACAGAACAGAAATGGAGTCTTAGAATTTAGTAAGTAATCTAGCTAGGTATATGTTAGATTATGATTTCTTTAAATGGCTGAGAAAATAGCTGCGCTGAATAGAATGAATATTCCTGTCTGTGTGTCTTTTTTGTAACTTAAGGTTTTGCCTAGAGGGATTCTCTATGTTTTGAATCTAATTACCCTGTAAGGTATTTACCATCCTGATTTTACAGAGATGATTCTTTTTTACTTCTATTAAAAGTCTTCTTGTAAGGAAATTGAATGCTTTTTCATTGTTCTAAGGGTTTGGGTCTGTGGTCACCTATGCAAATTGGTGAGGGTTTTTACCAAGCCTTCCCCAGGAAGTGGGGTGCAAGAGTTAGGAGGATTTTGGGGGGAAAGACGTTTCCAAACTACATTTTTTTCAGGAACCCAGATAAAGTTTGGTGGTGGCAGTGGAAGTCCAAGGGCAAAGGTAAAATAGTTTGTACCTTGGGGAAGTTTTAACCTAAGCTGGTAAAAGTAAGCTTTGGAGGTTTTCATGCAGGTCCCCACATCTGTACCCTAGAGTTCAGAGTGGGGAAGGAACCTTGACACATGGCTTGACTGTTACTGCTGCTCAAGCCTGCTACTGGAAGGTCATATATTCATGCATGCATGCATGCATGCATGCACACATGGACACACACACACTAAGCCAGTGTAATACATAGGCATAAGGCCTAGTAATCGTCAAAGTAGTATTAACATCACATAATTACTGTGCCTCTTACTCACTGATAGCATTTTGAGAGTTGGCACTACTGTGAGGTAATGTTCACCTAAGGATTATAAGGCTTCAAGCCTGTAGGGAAGTACCTGTGTGGTATTACTCACCTAAAAGTTATTTGGCCTCAGTATACACAAAAGAAAAGGCACTAGTTAAGGTACCACCACTACAAAGAGGCTATCTGGAAGGCTTTAGACCTGATAATCTCTGGTCTAGCAACAGTATTAATTCTCCTATATCTTTAAGGCCTAGTTTTTTGACTAGTACAGGACGCAGACACAAATTACCCCGAAGGCATAATAATATTTGGCCCAGAAGTATCCCACAGGCACAGCCATGTAGGCCTCATTCCTGATATTTTTGGGGCTAGCAATCCAATGCAGAAACTACTGGCCAGCCTAACAATTACTGGGCTAGAGACACCTCACAAACACCATCCTGCAGACATTAACTTTCATAACCTTGGAGCTATTAATACAACAAAGACACCAGTGGGCAGGTGTAATGAGCCTTTCCTGTGCAAGAAGGACTCACACATTCAGCAGAGATCAAACCCAAGACATCAGAAGATGCTTTTAGCTAGTTGAAAGTAACAGGCTATTATAATGGTTGGGAGCAGTCACTATCAGACCCACTAATTCAATGTATTTCACAAGCGTCTGTTTTAATCTTCAAGCTACTAACCTCACAAAGCCACTGCCCTGGAAGGAGAAGGTTTAATAATCTTTGAAGACACAACATAGCAGGCATCAGGCTTTATAATCTTGAAGTTAGCAACACACCACAAGTATGGCCCTGTATGCAAAATTCTTATGTCTTTAGGTTAGAAACACCACTAATGTCTAGTAACTGTTTGGTTAGTCTCACGACCCAACACCTCTTTTCTTGCATAAATTCCTGTGGAGGCTTTGGGCTAACTACATTGCATAGACATGCAGGCATAAAGCCAAATAATCTTTAGGATTAAATCATAATGATCATAGACTGTGATCTTCTGCTGTCATAATAATAGAGACAAGGTGGGTGAGGTAATATCTTTTCTTGGACCAACTTCTGTTGGTGACAGAGACAAACTTCCCACAGAGCTCTTCTTCAGGTCTGGGAAAGGTACTCAGAGTGTCACACCTAAATACAGGGTGGAACAAACTATTAAGCATAAAGAGTTAACACATGTTGCAAGAAACTGTTGGGGACACTGGGCACTACTCTAGGTAACTTGGGCGGGTGGAAGACCACAAGTGTCGATGAAGCCCTCCTGCTCTAGGCCCGGATAAACAAAGGCCCCTTTGCTTCTTGAAGCCTCTGTGATCCTGCATAACTCTGAGGAAGCTAGCACACAAACAGACAGGTTTGCACACGGCTCGCCAGCCAAGGCCAGCTTCGGCCTGGGAAACAGATAGATAAGGCAGAAATGTGTAGCAAAAACCGGTAACAAATAGGACCAAATAAGGCAAGGCTCGGGCAATGCTACTGAGGAAAAACAGAACTGGCTGCTTTAGCTGATTGGCTACGGTATTGTACAGGGCAACGGGTAATTGGTTGCATAAGCTTGTGTAGTGAAGTAGGAAAAGGTATAAAATGTATACTGGAATCTGCTGCACTGCTGCAGGATTTGAGACAGCTCAGTCTCCCTGCGCCCTATTTGGAGCTCCAAATAACTCTCTCTACTTCTCCACCCGGTTGTGGTCATTGGCGCGACGCATACCGGGCAACGAACTCAGCTGTTGCTGGCCTCAGGCACTCTGTGCCGGCAACAAAACCATTCAGAATGAAGTGGGCATATCCTGGGACCAACATGGGCATAACAATACTGCCAATAATAATAATAGTTATTAATAATTAGAAAGGCCCATAAATTTTTGAGTTAGCAATACCACACTGGTACTGCCCTGCAGGCATAAAGGCCTAATAAACTTTGGGCAAGCAACAGAACACATTTTGCCCTTAAGGTATGAATCCAACACCACATAATCACTGTATTATAAGCATATAAAAATGACACTACTTAAGCTAGTATCACCCCACACAGACACTGCATTGGAGGCCTTATATCTGACAGTCTTAGAGTTAACAATATAATTGATTCTTCTGCAGGTTTCCTTAAGGGCTGGTAATCAATAGGTTGGCAATGCAACTGCTCTGTAGGTATAAATCTCAATATTCTTTGGACTATCAACATCTCACAGAACCTGCTGTGCAGACGTAAGGCCTAATATAATTTTGGGGCTAGCCAACTAACACAGAGAATACCCAGCAGGCGTAAATCCTACATCTTCGAACTAGTAACAGCACATAATCCTTGTATTATTGGCAGGGGACCTGATGTATCATGTTCACTGGGGCTCCACCCTCTTCCATTTCACCTCATTTCACCCCAGTTACAGATGTTCTGGGGCCCTCCCTAAAGATTGGGGTGTTGGTACAATTGTTCTCCCTCCCCCGCATCAGCTCTGACTATATGTCAATGTACTTCCTGCATCATGTAACATACTGGGCTCTGCATGGGGTATTGGCTCCTAGTGGCTGCTCACAGTAGGTGATATGGGATCTTTCATGCAGTTCTCAAGTGGCATAAACCAGTGTTTTGGAAGATGAAAAAACATGACCTTAGTCCCAGTTCCCTGTATGGGTGTGGGATTAATACAATTAATTTACCAGTCATCAGCATCACTTGGATTTTCTGCAGTAAGACTGGTGCCACGTTTAGCTAGCAACACCACACAGGCGCTGCCTAGGAAATTGCCTACCTTGTAATCTGTGGCCAAATTGCACTGCATCAGAGGGCCAGAGAATGGAGCTACACCGATTGACACCAGCTGAGGATCTGGCCCAGGCAGTGCAGTGTAAACCTTTGACTAACAGTCCTTGTCTAGCAGAGGAACTTTATTGCAGGCACAAAGATTCTTAAGTTTTGGAACAGTCATTACATTCAAACACTGACAACAGGCTTAAGGCATAGTATAGTCTGTGCTGGTGTTACGAATTATACCTGATAGGTCACGCACAAAACTGCTGCGAATTATACCTGATAGGTCACGCACAAAACTGCTGCAAATTATACCTAATAGGTCACGCACAGAACTGCTGCGAATTATACCTAATAGGTCACGCACAGTTCGAATCTAGGCTGAGGCACATGAACAAAGTCCACAACTGCAGAGTTCCCAAAAAACACTAAGTTTATTACGCTCGAGCGTGGTGCCCTCCTGCTAGTCAAGAGGGGACCCCGAATACAGATTATACAAAGGTTATATACCTTTTAGCAAAGCATGTTGCCTTCGTGCATCGGAAACCTTAGCCAGTAAACAAACCCTTTTCTTATCTACCACCTATCCCTGCTAGGTGCATTCCTCGTGCTAAACTACTATGTTAATTACACAGCATGGTCCTAAAGCAATGCATCAGTAACTTTTATTATCAGGATGGGAGACCTCACATCAAAGGCCAGGATCTATCCAGTAAGCTACATCATCGGTACTGAAATCAACCCACATACCAGGCTCTTTTCTCCTATTATTTACAGCATGAGCAGGTTCAGTATCTTACACATCCACATGTTCTGGAATGGTGTTTGTTTCACCAATAGAAGAAGGGTCAATCTCTGAAACACCTACAGGTTTTGGAATGATGCCTGTGCTACTGAGAGAAAATGTTGCTTCTGATGGATTTGCTTTGAAAAATGATGTCAGCTTTGGAAGATTTTGGAAAATTTCACTAGTTTTTTGTTTCTTTTCTTCCACCAGTTTACGTTTCTGTGCTCCACTCACTTGGTTAAATTTCATCCTGCCCCTTATCTCAGTCATCTGAACTTAAAAAAAAACAAATTACACAACGTACACTATTTTTATGTATATATATTATATATATATGAAAGAAAAAAAACAAATCAAGTACGTATAACTCAGAAGAATAATCAATAATAAAACATAAATTATTGCAATACATGACAGGATCTGATTTCCTCGCATTATCTTGATCTACCTTAGTAGGACGCCCCCTGATTTAGGTGGAGATAAGTAATAAAAAGAGAACAGAAAAATGGGGGAGGAGTGTTGTAGTGGAGTGTAAGGAAGTCTAACAAAGTTCTGATTTTTCCCATGATGACTACTTCGATGCTTTTTTTGAAAGATCAAATATCATATTTTTTTCCAAAAAAAAATCTAATTTTTTTTGGTGCCCCCTGCTTTGCTGGTGCCCTAAGCACATGCTTAGTCTGCCTATTGGAAGTCAACGAATGGCTACGCAAGTGGTGTTGGAAGTCAACGAATGGCTACGCAGGTGGTGTCGGAGAAAAGGCTTTGGATTCTTTGACCATGGGATGGTGTTCCATGAAGGAGGAGCGCTGGGCAGAGACGAGCTCCACCTAACAAAGAGAGGGAAGAGCATCTTTGCGAGCAGGCTGGCTAACCTAGTGAGGAGGGCTTTAAACTAGGTTCACCGGGGGAAGGAGACCAAAGCCCTGAGGTAAGTGGGCAAGCAGGATACCGGGAGGAAGCACAGGCAGGAACGTCTGTGAGGGGAGGGCTCCTACCTCATACTGAGAATGAGGGGCGATCAGCAGGTTATCTCAAGTGCCTATATACCAATGCACAAAGCCTTGGAAACAAGCAGGGAGAACTGGAGGTCCTGGTGAAGTCAAGGAATTATGACGTGATTGGAATAACAGAGACTTGGTGGGATAACTCACATGACTGGAGTACTGTCATGGATGGTTATAAACTGTTCAGGAAGGACAGGCAGGGCAGAAAAGGTGGGGGAGTAGCACTGTATGTAAGGGAGCAGTATGACTGCTCAGAGCTCCGGTATGAAACTGCAGAAAAACCTGAGTGTCTCTGGATTAAGTTTAGAAATGTGAGCAACAAGAGTGATGTAGTGGTGGGAGTCTGCTATAGACCACCGGACCAGGGGGATGAGGTGGATGAGGCTTTCTTACGGCAACTCGCAGAAGCCACTAGATCGCACGCCCTGGTTCTCATGGGTGACTTTAATCATCCTGATATCTGCTGGGAGAGCACTACAGCGGTGCACAGACAATCCAGGAAGTTTTTGGAAAATGTAGGGGACAATTTCCTGGTGCAAGTGCTGGAGGAGACAACTAGGGGGAGAGCTTTTCTTGACCTGCTGCTCACAAACCGGGAAGAATTAGTAGGGGAAGCAAAAGTGGATGGGAATCTGGGAGGCAGTGACCATGAGTTGGTCAAGTTCAGGATCCTGACACAGGGAAGAAAGGTAAGCAGCAGAATACGGACCCTGGACTTCAGGAAAGCAGACTTCGACTCCCTCAGGGAACTGATGGGTAGGATCCCCTGGGGGAATAACATGAGGGGGAAAGGAGTCCAGGAGAGCTGGCTGTATTTCAAAGAATCCCTATTGAGGTTACAGGGACAAACCATCCCGATGTGTCGAAAGAATAGTAAATATGGTAGGCGACCAGCTTGGCTTAACAGTGAAATCCTTGCGGATCTTAAACTTAAAAAAGAAGCTTACAAGAAGTGGAAGATTGGACAAATGACCGGGGAAGAGTATAAAAATATTGCTCGGGCATGTAGGAATGAAATCAGGAGGGCCAAATCGCACCTGGAGCTGCAGCTAGCAAGAGATGTTAAGAGTAACAAGAAGGGTTTCTTCAGGTATGTTGGCAACAAGAAGAAAGCCAAGAAAAGTGTGGGCCCCTTACTGAATGAGGGAGGCAACCTAGTGACAGAGGATGTGGAAAAAACTAATGTACTCAATGCTTTTTTTGCCTCTGTCTTCACGAACAAGGTCAGCTCCCAGACTACTGCACTGGGCAGCACAGCATGGGGAGGAGGTGACCAGCCCTCTGTGGAGAAAGAAGTGGTTCGGGACTATTTAGAAAAGCTGGACAAGCACAAGTCCATGGGGCCGGATGCGCTGCATCCAAGAGTGCTAAAGGAGTTGGCGGATGTGATTGCAGAGCCATTGGCCATTATCTTTGAAAACTCATGGCGATCAGGGGAAGTCCTGGACGATTGGAAAAAGGCTAATGTAGTGCCCATCTTTAAAAAAGGGAAGAAGGAGGATCCTGGGAACTACAGGCCAGTCAGCCTCACCTCAGTCCCCGGAAAAATCATGGAGCAGGTCCTCAAGGAATCAATCCTGAAGCACTTACACGAGAGGAAAGTGATCAGGAACAGTCAGCATGGATTCACCAAGGGAAGGTCATGCCTGACTAATCTAATCGCCTTCTATGATGAGATTACTGGTTCTGTGGATGAAGGGAAAGCAGTGGATGTATTGTTTCTTGACTTTAGCAAAGCTTTTGACATGGTCTCCCACAGTATTCTTGTCAGCAAGTTAAAGAAGTATGGGCTGGATGAATGCACTATAAGGTGGGTAGAAAGTTGGCTAGATTGTCGGGCTCAACGGGTAGTGATCAATGGCTCCATGTCTAGTTGGCAGCCGGTATCAAGTGGAGTGCCCCAAGGGTCGGTCCTGGGGCCGGTTTTGTTCAATATCTTCATAAATGATCTGGAGGATGGTGTGGATTGCACTCTCAGCAAATTTGCGGATGATACTAAACTAGGAGGAGTGGTAGATACGGTGGCAGGTAGGGATAGGATACAGAGGGACCTAGACAAACTGGAGGATTGGGCCAAAAGAAATCTGATGAGGTTCAACAAGGATAAGTGCAGTGTCCTGCACTTAGGACGGAAGAATCCAATGCACCGCTACAGACTAGGGACCGAATGGCTAGGCAGCAGTTCTGCGAAAAAGGACAGTGACGAGAAGCTGGATATGAGTCAACAGTGTGCCCTTGTTGCCAAGAAGGCCAATGGCATTTTGGGATGTATAAGTAGGGGCATAGCCAGCAGATCAAGGGACGTGATTGTTCCCCTCTATTCGACATTGGTGAGGCCTCATCTGGAGTACTGTGTCCAGTTTTGGGCCCCACACTACAAGAAGGATGTGGAAAAATTGGAGAGAGTCCAGCGAAGGGCAACAAAAATGATTAGGGGTCTGGAACACATGACTTATGAGGAGAGGCTGAGGGAACTGGGATTGTTTAGTCTGCAGAAGAGAAGAATGAGGGGGGATTTGATAGCTGCTTTCAACTACCTGAGAGGTGCTTCCAAAGAGGATGGTTCTAGACTATTCTCAGTGGTAGAAGATGACAGGAGAAGGAGTAATGGTCTCAAGTTGCAGTGGGGGAGGTTTAGGTTGGTATTAGGAAAAACTTTTTCACTAGGAGTGTGGTGAAACACTGGAATGCGTTACCTAGGGAGGTGGTGGAATCTCCTTCCTTAGAAGTTTTTAAGGTCAGGCTTGACAAAGCCCTGGCTGGGATGATTTAATTGGGGATTGGTCCTGCTTTGAGCAGGGGGTTGGACTAGATGACCTCCTGAGGTCCCTTCCAACCCTGATATTCTATGATTCTATGATTCTAATCCAGCCCTTAATCACACACCACTACCTTGGAAAAACAATTCAAAATGAGATCATACACTTACTGGCAACAAAAATCAAACAGAAGATTGTGACAGATCTGAAGTCAGCAAGATATTACTCTGTTATTCTGGACTGCACACCTTACATCAGCCATACAGAACAATTTACTTTAATGGTGCGTTTTGTAACAACAACAGAACCTAGTGAAAATTTCCCTGCAATGGTGACTGTCAGAGAGCATTCTCTAGAATTTATTTACATTGATGATACTACAAGAGCTGGTATGATTAATGTGCTTCTTAAAAAGCTACGGGAATTGCGATAGCTGACATGAGAGGTCCGGGCTACGATAATGGTGCCAACATGAGAGGAAAGAATAGAGGAGTGCAGACACAGATCCGAGAGTTAAACCCTCGAGCTTTTTTTGTCCCATGCAGTTTTCATTCATTGAACTTGGTGGCCAGTGATGCAGCATCAGCTTCTAGTGAGGCCGCTGAATTTTTTAATGTAATTCAAAGCATCTATGTATTTTTCTCTGCATCAACTCATTGATGGCAAATTTTGAAGCAACATCTGGGAACATCCTCTCTGACACTGAAACCACTGAGTGCCACACGATGGGAAAGTCGAGTGGAGGCGATAAAACCTATCAAACACCAAATTGGGAAGATAGATGACGCCATAGTTGCCATTATGGAGGATAATGCTATGACAGGAACTGTTTGTGGGAGAACGGTGGCAGAGGGAAATGGAATCACCAGAAACACACATAACTTCAAATTTCTGTGTGGCTTGGTGTTGTGGCATGACAGACTGTTTGAAATAAATGTTGTAAGCAAGACACTCCAAGGTGTTGACCTTGATATATCTGGAGCAATGGAGCAACTGGACAAAGCAAAGTCATACCTATGTAGGAGCAGAATTTTATATTTGTACTATAAGAATTCATGTATGATTTGATTATCCTGCCAGCCACCCTTTTTGAATAGCAAAAAGGAATGACCCTCTGGGACACTGGCAGAAACGCATCTGACAGACTGCCAGTCTCTGTACTGATGTTAAGGCAGGGACAGACCAGAACAATCCTTTTGACTGATTTTAAGTTATAATGTCTACTATGGTTTGTGCAGGGGGTTCCTGCTTTGAGCAGGGAGTTGGACTAGATGACTTCCTTAGGTCCCTTCCAACCCTGATATTCTATGATTCTGTGGTTTCCTATATGTATTATAAATTAAGCAGTCTTGTTAAATATACTTTTTTTGGTTTTAAGGTTTAGTAAATAAGAGACAGAATTTTGTATTGTGTCTATATTAATGAAATTAAAGGAATGTTGAAGGTCCGGGCCCCAATGTGAACTTAGTAAATTTAGTAAGATTTAATTTACAATGCCTTTCTTGCTCAACATAAAATCTGCTGTACACCTTTTGAAGGTCTCTGTAAAAGATTGTTTGTGTAAATAAGAAATGTATGCATCCAAAAAAAAAAAAGGTGTAAAGGCCATTGTTAAAATCAAATGGTCAAAAAAGAAGGGGTAAAAAAATTTAACAAAACTTATTGACGCCAAAGAACCATCAACACACATCTATAAGTAAGGAAGGGCAGATTGACGACCTTGAGGTAAAGGCTGGCACCCCTAAAAACAAAACAATTAATTAAATAAAAAACAGAACAGAATGACCCTCTCGAAGGTACTTTGGAAAGTTAACATCAAAAAATAACACCAACTAAAAAGTAACCGGTCATAAACTAACACAGCAAAATCCATAAACTTTAATAAAAAAAACCACTATAAAAACAAAGTGCTTTGCCATGGGGCTTTGGCTTCATCTTGCCACAACTCCAGGAGCATCATATCATGACCAACAGAGCCCGGCTCCCCTCTGTGACCAATCTGACTGGCCACTAGATTGATCCAGACTCTGGACTGGTAACTATAAACATCACCTGGCAAAACTAACTGTGTGTGTGTGTGTGTGAGAAAAAGCATATGCTAACTGCTGTATTCTCAATAAATGCAGCATATTGGGGAGGGATAGCTCAGTGGTTTGAGCATTGGCCTGCTTAACCCAGGGTTGTGAGTTCAATCCTTGAGGGGGCCATTCAGGGCTCTGCGGCAAAAACTGGGGATTGGTCCTGTTTTGAGCAGGGGGTTGGACTAGATGACCTCCTGAGGTCCCTTCCAACACTGGTATTCTATGATTCCCTAAAAGATCCCATGTGCTTCTTATAAGCATAAAACCCAGTCTTACTGGTCAGATGAGGGATTTCAAAACATTCTGAAGAGTGCACAGAAGTTGGCAGAGAAAGTTCACACCAAAGCTATTTTCCCACCCATTCAAGAATACAGTAGTCACCGAAGAAGAAGACATTTTGATTACGAGGTATGGGATGGGATAATCCCATAAGAGACCCCAAACAGCAATTCAAAATTGAATTCTTTAACCAGGTGCTAGATTGTGCAAAAGTTGAAGAATGTTTCATGCTGCTCAAGGAACACAGCACTATATTTGGGATGTGTTGTATTATATTCCAAAACTCCTCACTATACCTGAAGACCTACACCAGCAATGCAGGGCACTAGAGACAGTGTTGACACATGATGACATGTGCGCTATTGATGCAAGTGATTTAGGTGATGAATTGAAAGCCCTTTCAAGATACATTTCAGCAGGATCAACTCCAAAGGCTATGATGGAACATATGTGCACAGATAAGATGACCACCCTCTTTCCAAATGCTTTTGTTGCTCTGCGCATACTTAAGAACATAAGAATGGCCATATTGGGTCAGACCAAAGGTCCATCCAGCCCAGTATCCTGTCTACCGACAGTGACCAATGCCAGGTGCCCCAGAGCGAGTGAACCTAACAGGTAATGATCTCGTGATCTCTCTCTTGCCATCCATCTCCACCCTCTGACAAACAGAGGCTAGGGACACCATTCCTTACCCATCCTGGCTAATAGCCATTAATGGACTTAACCTCCATGAATTTATCCAGTTCTCTTTTAAACCCTGTTATAGTCCTAGCCTTCACAACCTCTTCAGGCAGGGAGTTCCACAGGTTGACTATGCGCTGAGTGAAGAAGAATTTCCTTTTATTTGTTTTAAACCTGCTGCCCATTAATTTCATTTGGTGGCCCCTAGTTCTTATATTATGGGAACAAGTAAATAACTTTTCCTTATTCACTTTCTCCACACCACTCATGATTTTATATACCTCTATCATATACCCCCTTAGTCTCCTCTTTTCCAAGCTGAAAAGTCCTAGCCTCTTTAATCTCTCCTCATATGGGACCTGATCCAAACCCCTAATCATTTTAGTTGCCCTTTTCTGAACCTTTTCTAATGCCAGTATGTCTTTTTTGAGATGAGGTGATCACAGCTGTACTCAATATTCAAGATGTGGGCATACCATGGATTTATATAAGGGCAATAAGATATTCTCCATCTTATTCTCTATCCCTTCTAACACTTCCTGTAACAGTTTGCAGTGGAAAAAGCACCTTCTCCAAGCTGAAGTTAATAAAAACACATCTACGCTCCACAATGACACAGGAGAGGCTGGTCGGCCTTGCAACCATCTCAGTAGAGCATGAGCTGGACCAGACTGTGGACCTTCAGGAAGCAGTTCAATCTTTGCAACCAAGAAGGCACGGAAAGCACCACTTTGATTATTCAAAAAGATAAAAATGCCAGTGTTTACTATGCAGACAAGAAAAGTTAACTTTCAAATGCCTGAACAGCAAATGTAAGTGTTACTTAAAATTTTTGAACAAGGCATTTTAAGTTGTTAGTTCTCCTTTATTGGGGTAGGTAGCAGAGCAGTACCATGAGAGGAGTAGAACAGAAAGAAGGCAGAATTGAGACCTTTCAAAGTTTCGGCCCAAGTGAGGAGCCATTTGAGCTCCCAGCCTCAGGTGCCAAAATGTTGTGGGCCAGCCTTGCTCCTACCTATATATCTTCGCCACCATACTAAGGATCTGCTCTGCCAAGGGAGGCGCAAAGCCTTCTCCACCTGCACCTCCCACTTGACGTTTGTCACCGTCTTTCGTCACTTTGATCTTTATGTATTTGCAGACCAGTTCCATCCACTCACTAGATACAGACAAAGTGGCCTCTGTATGCAACACAGAGGTGATCCCCATGCTGAACCCCTGATCTACAGCCTCAGGAACAAGGAGGTGAAAGACACCTTGAGGAAGGTCATGTATAAAAAGTGTTGGAGTTTTAAATTAATGCAATTAATCAACTAATTTTGAGTAACCAACAGAGGCTGAAGGACAAAAGGTAATGCTCTCTCTTTATTTTAATCCTTTGATTAACTGATTATACACTGAAGATGGTCTTTTCTCACTACTTGTCATTGTGTAAACTTTAAACAGGAGCTCTGTGTTGTAAGACATGATAAGAGCACCAATGTCAGCTGCATTAGCGTACAGTGCAACATGTTAATTCAGCAGACCTCGATGTTCTTCATCAGGAAGGCCAAGGCGCTCGGCCAGGTTTACTGTTGATAAAGCATGGTACTAGCACTCCATAGGATCTACAGATCCACTATCACATGTATGCCTGGGAGAATGGTACCAGCTCAGGCAGTGCACCAGGATGCTGTCCCCCCTCAGCTGGACAAAGATGTCCCTCCTATGACTGTTCCTTTTATACATTGATACAAACAAGTTACGTATTACACTCCAGACGTCGTTAGTACCTGCTTGTTCCTTGCATTCTTGTACCTGCTAGTTCAAACAAAACATCCTTATCCATTAGCCTGTCATCCCATCCTGATCTTATGAGGGGTTGGTGTGTTCCTGTACAATCTTTTGGTAGTTTGTTTACATAGTTACTTGAGAGATATGTGTGGTTTTATACCACCCTCTCCAGTCAGGAATGTGCTTATCTGGTGTTAGCTGGTACCTTGGGTGTTGTTACTTTTCTAAGGCCAGGCTTATTCTGGTTCCCAGCCTTTGGTTCACACTGTTAGTTATGCCTAGGGCTCCAGCAAGGCCTACAGAGTGTGTAATGATTTGGGGAACCTAAGTGCAACTATGAAATTTGGTTGATATTATGAAGTTATTACTATGAAAATTGCTGCATCATGAATGTATCCACCACTCCTGACAAGGCATTAAACATGTCCCTCACAGACCAGGGACACTCATTGGTCATTAGAACTCAACACCCATCTCTTTAAATCAGTTACTTTGTTTAGGGCAAAGCAGAGAGTAAGTATGGATTACTAACAGCTCAAGAAAGAGAAGCTGTTGAGCATGTGTGGCATGAGCTCTGTGTGCTGCTGATCAGAAAAATCCAAGTGGGTGGTCATATTTGGCTCATATGGTTTCAACATCCAGATGACCAAGAAGATAGTGTTAGAGGGGTTTCACAGGTGGCCCAGCAGATACAAGGGTGTGTGAACCAGAGCAGTGGAGGCTGCAGTGAAAGAAGCTGCAGCTGAAGGGGAAGGGATCACTCATGAAGGAGAGACAGATGGAATTGGAGGCCAGGTGTCAGAGCCAACAGACAGAATTGGAGCAACAGATACTTACTGACCAGGACAAACACTTCTGGCTTCAATAGAAGAAGAAAGTTCAGCCACGTCCACGAAACCTAGGAGGAAGGTCATGAGGGTGTACTGAAGCAGATTCTGGCAGGCAGACAAATGTGGGTATAAGTCCCTCTGAGGAAGCCCATCTCTCTGTCTGTAGCCTGAATCAAAGACGACATTGAATAGGGCTCTGGGGTCCAGGAGAGTACCCCCTTTTCATTAGATAATGGGGAATGATGTAACAGGATTAAACCCAGAGGGTTCTCTTGCAACCCCCTCACCAGAATGAGTAGCCCAGGAGGTGAGCTCTCTGCCACCCCTTTTTGGGGAAACTAAGTCAGTACTGGCTGTGACTATGGTCAAAAATCCTGCTGATAGTCTGGAGGCATGGCTGAATGGTACTCTGTGTGAGACGCATCTGAGAGCAAGGTAATGGTGTAGACACTACTTCTTGCCTCAAAGGATGGGGGAAGGGTAGAGTGTGAAATTTCCCCAGGCAGGACAAAGAGACAGCTGACCAACCAGGAGGTTGAAAAGGACTCACAGGAAGTTTGGGCAGGAGATGGGAAGGAGACAGATTGGCCAAGATCAGAGTAGCCAGGCTGGGGGAGATGGCTCCATATTTGGGAATCATAGACTCATAGAAGATTAGGGTTGGAAGAGACCTCAGGAGGTCATCTAGTCCAATCCCCTGCTCAAAGCAGGACCAACCCCAACTAATCATCCCAGCCAGGGCTTTGTCAAGCCAAGCCTTGAAAACCTCTAAGGATGGAGATTCCACCACTGCCCTAGGTAACCCATTCCAGTGCTTCACCAGCCTCCTAGTGAAATAGTGTTTCCTAATATCCAACCTAGACCTCCCCCACTGCAACTTGAGACCATTACTCCTTGTTCTGTCATCCGCCACAACTGAGAACAGCCTATCTCCAGTCTCTTTGAAACCCCCCTTCAGGTAGTTGAAGGCTGCTATCAAATCCCTCCTTCTCTTCTGCAGACTAAATAAGCCCAGTTCCCTCAGCTTCTCCTCATAAATCATGTGCCCCAGCCCCCTAATCATTTTGTTGCCCTCCACTGGACTCTCTCCAATTTGTCCACATCCTTTCTGTAGTGGGGGGCCCAAAACTGGATGCAAAACTCCAGATGTGGCCTCACCAGTGCTGAATAGAGGGGAATAATCACTTCCCTCGATCTGCTGGCAATGCACTTACTAATGCAGCCCAATATGCCTTTAGCCTTTCTGGCAATGAGGGAATACTGCTGACTCATATCCAGCTTCTCACCCACTGTAATCCCCAGGTCCTTTTCTGCAGAAATGGTGCTTAGCCAGTTAGTCCAAGCCATGAACTATAACAGGAGGATTCTGGATGACTGTAGATGACCCAGATGCCAGCCCAAAGAAAGTCTGGGATGGTGAGGAAAATGAGAGAAGGGAATGTGTATAGGGTTTATTATTTGTTATAGATCTGTGTATTTCTCATGCTAGTAAAGAAATAGCAATTGTGTTAGAACCTGTGCAAAGTGCCTGGTGTGTGTTATATGCTACACCTATCACCTGCTGCAACAGGAAATAAAGCAGACGGCTCAGCCTGTCAGCTGGAGTTTCTGGGAAAGGTTAAATGTTAACTACAGAAGGAAGCTAAATCAATTGGACCTAAACCAGCTGAGAGGTCTAATAAAATCAGCACTACCATTTGGTCACTTCTCGCTGTTGGGGCTGGTTCAGACAATTTGTCTATTTGGACTTAAATAATAACAGAAAAGGCACCTACACAAGGCTCTAGGCTCCCTAAAACATAAATAATACAACATCAAAACCCAGCAGCATTAAAAGTATAATAAAAAGGGAACTCTGCTGGCCTGACACCTACAATAAAAACTCCTTTCCATCTCTTCATCAACACTTTCCAAAAATCCTGTCATACAAGGCTGGCCATAGTAGTAAAATATTTTCTGATCATTTTCCAGTGCCATGAGATATGCAGTATGACCTCCATCATGCCACTTGTAAACATAGGGTATATGGGAGGATCAGAATGCCAACTACTTTATTATTGTCTTGACCAGATCACACTATAGGTTCCCACTGCTCCTTGTAACACGAGACTTCTAAGCGCTAGTCCCATAACTAATTGTACAAATACCTTCATGCATTACCTAATGCCCATCCACACATTCCACCATCCATCCACCATTGCACACAGAAATTCTTCAGCACTACATAGAAAAAAGGATGGGGACCTCCTGGGTCATCGAGTCCAGTCCGTCACTCTGTCATAATATCTGATTTACAAATTTATCAGTCTCCATATTAAAACTAGTTGTTTGCCCCATTACTCCTATGGTGAGGCTGTTCCAGAACCCCACTTCTTTAATGGTTAGAAATCATCTAATTTCCAGCCTAAATTTAATCAGGGCCAAATTATCTCCTTTTGTTCTTGTGCCAATGTGATCCAATAGCTCTTTTCCTTCCTTCCTTCCTATTTACTCCCCTGATGTATTTATAGGGCATGGCTACACTTGCAGATGTAGAGCTCTGGGAGTTACACCAGCCTTCGGAGACTGCGGCAGGGAAAACACTGCCCTGTATTTATACTGTCAGCTGCAAATGCACTGGTGTGGCCACATTTGCAACTCTTGCAATGCCACAAAGAGCAGTGCATTTTGGTAGCTATCCCAGCATACAAGTGGCTGCAATGTGGTTTTCAAATGGTGGGGGGGTGGAGTGTGACATGGAGTGTGTTGTGTGTATGTGTTTTGGGGTGCTTAGAGTGTGTCAGCATGCTGTCTTGTAAGTTCAGACAGCAGCAGACCCCTCCCCCCCTCCTCTCTCTCACACACTCACAGCAAGCAGCATTCCACAGTAAGATAAGCAGATAAGCATGCCGGCTGTCAGAAACGGAGCTTTGAAAGAGGATATCCTCATTCCTGGAGCCGGTTCCAAAACAATGAGAAGAGTAGCCACTTGACTTCAAAAACAAAAGGAGTACTTGTGGCACCTTAGAGACTAACAAATTTATTTGAGCATAAGCTTTCGTGAGCTACCGCTCACTTCATCAGATGCATGCAGTGGAAAATACAGGGGGGAGATTTATATACACAGAGAACATAAAACAATGGGTGTTACCATACACACTGTAAGGAGCGTGATCAGGTAAGGTGAGCTATTACCAGCAGGACAGCGAGGCGAGAGGGGGAACCTTTTCTAGTGATAATCAAGGTGGGCCATTTCCAGCAGTTGACAAGAACATGTGAGGAACAGTAAGGGGGGTAATAAACATGGGGAAATAGTTTTACTTTGTGTAATGACACATCCACTCCCAGTCTTTATTCAAGCTTAGTGTAATGGTGTCCAGTTTGTAAATTAATTCCAATTCAGCAGTCTCTCGCTGGAGTCTGTTTTTGAAGTATTTTTGTTGAAGAATTGTGACTTTTAGGTCTGTAATCGAGTGACCAGAGAGACTGGTTTTTGAATGTTATAATTCTTGACGTTTGATTTGTGTCCATTTATTCTTTTACGTAGAGACTGTCTGGTTTGGCCAATGTACATGGCAGAGGGGCATTGCTGGCCCATGATGGCATATATCACATTGGTAGATGTGCAGGTGAACGAGCCTCTGATAGCATGGCTGATGTGATTAGGCCCTATGATGGTGTCCCCTGTATAGATATGTGGACCCTGTTAGCAATGGGCTTTGTTGCAAGGATAAGTTCCTGGGTTAGTGGTTTTGTTGTGTGGTGTGTGATGCTGGTGAGTATTTGCTTCAGGTTGTGGGGGGGCTGTCTGTAAGCAAGGACTGGCCTGTCTCCCAAGATCTGTGAGAGTGATGGGTCATCCTTCAGGATTGGTTGTAGATCCTTGATGCATTGGAGAGGTTTTAGTTGGGGGCTGAAGGTAACGGCTAGTGGCGTTCTGTTATTTTCTTTGTTGGGCCTACCCTGTAGTAGGTAACTTCTGGGTACTCTTCTGGCTCTGTCAATCTGTTTCTTCACTTCAGCAGGTGGGTATTGTAGTTGTAAGAATGTTTGATAGAGATCTTGTAGGTGTTTGTCTGAGGGATTGGAGCAAATGCGGTTGTATCATAGGGCTTGGCTGTAGACAATGGATCGTGTGGTCCGGATGAAAGCTGGAGGCATGTAGGTAAGCATAGCCATCAGTAGGTTTCCAGTATAGGGTGGTGTTTATGTGACCATCACTTATTAGCACCGTAGTGTCCAGGAAGTGGATCTCTTGTGTGGACTGGTCCAGGCTGAGGTTGATGGTGGGATGGAAATTGTTGAAATCATGGTGGAATTCCTCAAGGGCTTCTTTTCCATGGGTCCAGAGGATGAAGGTATCATCAATATAGCGCAAGTAGAGTAGGGGCGTTAGGGGACGAGAGCTGAGGAAGCGTTGTTCTAAGTCAGCCATAAAAATGTTGGCGTACTGTAGGGCCATGCGGGTACCCATAGCAGTGCCACTGATTTGAAGGTATACATTGTCCCCAAATGTAAAAAATTTACGGTTATTATTTCTCTGAACTCTCCAGGAGCGTACTAACCATTCTAGAACGTACGTTTTGTGGAAAATTCAGGTCTGGGAGTGTGTTAGCGTCATCCTGCTGGTAGTAACCCAGGCTGGTAGAAACCAGAACATGGCTGTGGGATTATGAATAGGCTGTGTGCATCCCAGACTGAGAGCAACAGCAGTAAAGCATTGTGAGGCACCCAGCGTTGCAGGGAAAGTGATGACACAATCCCTCACTGATCTGGATTACACCCCCAAGCTGTACATAAGGCTGTAAAGTGTTTGGAACTGTCCTTTTTTGTTCCAGGTCCATACAGCGCCTAGCACAATGGGGGTCTTGCTTTATGACTGGATCGCGTACGGCAGTGGGTCTCACGCTTTCCAGACTACTGTACCCCCTTTTAGGAACCCTATGCTTCTTACATATCCCAAGTTTCACGTAAGTTAAAACCGACTTGCTAATAAAAATCAGACATAAAAATACAAAAGTGGCACAGCATAGCATTACTGAAAAATTATTGACTCTCATTTTTACCGTATAGTTATGAAATAAATAATTTGGGATATAAATACTTTACTTACATTTCACTGTGTAGTACATAGAGCAAACAAGTCATTGGCTGTAAGAAATTTTAGTTTGTACTGACTTCACTAATGTTTTTTATGCGCCTGTTGTAAAACTAGGCAAATATCGAAATGAGTTCATGTACTCCATGGAAGACCTCTGTGTCCCCATATGGGTATACCTACGCCTGGTTGAGAACCACTGTCCTAAGCACTATCACAATAGAAAATACTACCACTATATGACAGCATGTTCCCACTTACTTGATTCCTCATGACTCTCTGACTATTTTTCTTACATTATCTCCTGCCAACTCCTTTTTTTGTATGTCGTCCCAGTAGCAACACGCACTCTCATGAGGCAGCAGGACATTCCAGGTAGTTTCTTGAGCAGCAACAGAATCAGGACCAAGTTAGCTTTACCCCAGACTCTTTCTTAAGAGCTTCGGGCAACAGCTGGGCTCCTGGCCCAGTCAACCACTTCTCAGTTCCTCAGTTTACCCATCTGAAAAATGGGGGAATAATAACATTCTGCCAAAGCCATAAAGTCCTCTGAGATCCTTGGTTTAAAAAGTGCTGCCTAAATGCAAAGTAATGATATCGACTTATTAATAGTATTTGCTGTTAATCTCGTTTTGACAATTTGAGGCTAATTTCCATCACGTAAGTTGGCAGGTTGTCCCATTACCTGATTTTCTTTTACAAGGAACAACCCTTCAGCCCACCACCCAGTGAGGAAACGTGGGCTGGGGATGGCATGGAGACATCCTAGCTCCCAAGCCCAAGGACCACCTCCGTCATGGTCACAAGGCTCACTGTTTCTGTGACTCCTCTCTGGTCTCCTTGCATGTCAGGCCTTGTGCCTTTACTTTTCCTTGAGTGAGGTCACATGATATACTAATTCTTAGACAAGGTCCTGACCTACAGCACCCTGTGTATTGACTGTGTTTACCCAGCACGTGCACTGGGTTTAATACCTGTGTTTCTTCCCTTTAGGAATATGTAACCAATAGTAAACAGAGTGACTTGCTGGCCTCCTTAAACCAAAATATGGTTTAATCTTAAGAGAAGGACAATGCACAACATACAAAAAAAGGGATTTGAAAACAACAAAAGGTCTATACATATGTCTAGCTTACTGAGAGTCCTGCTATCTCTGGTAGAGGCCTCAAGCATGCCTCCCTTTCCCTGTCACCCCCATCTGGATTTTAGTCTGTTTCCCTTAGTTGTCTCTCTCTGATAAATACCTGCAATCTGTAGAGTGTCCCTTTTTATCCAACCAGAAGTCCTTTGACTTCTCAGCTTCTTGGGATTTGTCCATGATGTCCAAAACTAGTTTGATGGACTCAGGAAAGGATGAGCCAGTTCCCACAAGGTCAATGGAGGTTCCATTGTCTTGTAACGACCCCCAAGTGTTTGCTGAGAGATATCTTACCTAAAATCCGTGTTTTGCTTTCCTGTTTGTTCCCCAATCGCCTTTATGATTTAACCCTGTATACAGTAAATATGCTAATGGGAGGGTCAAGATTAGAACTGAAGAGGAAATGTTTTTTTCCTGTTCCTTGATGGTTTTTGACCTTTCAAAAAACTTTCGTATCCCAACTGAGGATTAAAAAGTCAAAATTTTGAAAATTTTCATGATTTGAGTAGTGAAAACATTTCATTTTGATAAGTGTAAAATGTCTTATTTAGATTTTGACCACATTTGTAATATTATTTTTTTACTATAATTAGCTTACTGTCAAAAGGAAAAGTAATTTTTAACCAGAAAATTTGGATATTTCTTGTTATTTGGAAATGACAAAATGATACACCTTGACAATTTTAAATTATTTTTTCAAAATTATTTGTCAAGAAAATTGTCAGACCAGCTCTTTTCTGCAAAAAGATTTAGTTTTGAAAAGGTCACAATTTTGAAACAAGAAAGAAAAGTTTTGTTGAAAAATGCCAAACCAGCTCTAGTTAACATATCAAGTCATTCTTATTGTTTTTAAAATTAGTGGTGCCCCAAAACTGGATCTAGCATCTCCAATGAAGAGCATTTCTGAGAATTCAGGGATTATTTGAATGTGACAGCTGAGATTAACACAATTGTATGTCTCTTTACTAAGGTTCTGTCTTTCGCCAACCAGACACTTGCAGAAATGGCTTGGGGAATCACATTACAGTTCATCCTCTCAGGATTGACAGACGACCCAAAGACCCAACTCGCCTTCTTCGTGGTGTTCCTACGTACGTACATCATCATCCTCCTTGCGAATCTCGGGATGATTGTCTTGATCCAACTCGATGCCCGCCTTCACAACCCCATGTACTTCTCAGATCTCTGCTACTGCAGCTTTGTGGTCCCCAAGACACTGGCAAATTTCTTGGATGAGAGGAAAGCCATTTCCTTTACTGGCTGTGCCATGCAGTTTTATTTCTATGCAGTGTTTGCCACTGTGAGTGTCGCGTACTGGCTGCTATGGCATACGACCACTACGTGGCCATCTGTAACCCACTGATGTACCCAGTCCTCATGTCCCGAAAGCCTACATCTGGCTGGTTGTGGCTTCCTTCCTGGTGGGTAGTGCCAATGTTCTAACACACACCACCACCTTTCGCCTCCCTTTCTGCACCTCTAATGTCATTGACCACTTCTTCTGAGATGTGCCCTTGATACTGAAGCTCTCCTGGTCTGACACCCTGGTAAACCAAGTCCTGCTTTTCATCATCTCCTCCTTGATTGGCCTTTGCTCCTTCTCTACCATCTTTGTCCCCTACATGTACAACTTAATGAGCATCTTACGGAGACAGTCTACCGAGGAAAGGTACAAGGCCTTCTCTACCTGTACCTCCCACCTGACAGCCATCACTTTGTTTTACACCACCATCCTCTTCATCTACCTGAGGCCCAGCTCCAGGTACTATGAAGTGGCTGCTGTCTTCTATATAGTGGTGATCCTGATGCTTGATGTACAGTTTGAGGAACAAGGAGGATAGTACGGAGGAAGGGAGTCGCTACAGGGACATAAATTACAGACTTGATAACAATACCTCCTCCGTTACCTGTAGGGAATAACTGGTTTATTAGAGAATTTGGCCTTTCTATCACAGAGTGAGCAAGCAGGTGTAATCGTAGGGGACGGGGAAAACTGGGATGGCGATGGGTATCCCTAGACTATGATTGTAACAGCCTATGCTCCTCTGCCGAACTGTATCTATAGCACACGTTCATCATGTTGAATAGAGGAGCGGAATCATTGGTCATTTTTAATAAAGCACAATTATTTTCTTATTTTGTTATTTATTTGGCAGCATGTCATTACTTTCGAGTGTAAAGTAAGGGTTGCTGTTTGTGTGATAAAGGTGAGATTCTGAACTGTAACCAATAGCTTTCTATCATCATCTGTTCATTCCCTCTGAACTACCTCACATTGGTCACTCGTGGTACACAGGAAACCTGGCTAGATGGACCATCGTTCTGAATCGGAATGGCCATTCTTATATTTTTATGAGACATTCTTATGTTCTTATCACAGCCCTACTATCTCAAGCTATCCAAGCCCCTTCTAGCTATCAATTTTCCTAATATCCAGGCTTATACCGTTTTCCTTTTAATCTTGTCTAGCATGATATTAGCAAGACAGAAAAACACTTTGGTCTCCTATATGCTGAAAACTACAACCCTTCGGCCAACTTGCCTCTCCAGCTATTACCACATCTCCCTTCCTTCCTGTACCTCTAACCCCATTGGAAATGCTACCTACAGTTATCCCTTTGCCCTCCCTTCTCCCATGAGTATGACTGAGTTGTCAGTGCAGTTATTCCTAGGATGTTAGGGAATTGTGACTGTGGCGGTGGAGATCTGTGAATGAGAGGTGATTGTGAATAGAAAAGGGGGTGATTGGGTGATCTCAAAAGGAAGAGGAGGCATTCACAGCATAGTATGGATCTAAAAATATGGACAACTTTGAAAACTCCAATAGACACAAAAGGATGGTCGTCTGTGCAAGCTACAGAGGAACACATGGACAGTCTGATTGAATCATAGAATATCATGGTTGGAAGGGACCTCAGGAGGTCATCTAGTCAACCCACTGTTAAAAGCAGGACCAAATCCCAACTAAATCATCCCAGCCAGGGCTTTGTCAAGCCTGACCTTAAAAACTTCTGAGGAAGGAGATTCCACCACCTCCCTAGATAACGAATTCCAGTGTTTCACCACCCTCCGAGTGAAAAACCTCCCCCACTGCAACTTGAGACCATTACTCCTTGTTCTGTCATCTGCTACCACTGAGAACAGTCTAGATCCATCCTCTTTGGAACTCCCTTTCAGGTAGCTGAAAGCAGCTATCAAATCCCCCTCATTCTTCTCTTCTGCAGACTAAACAATCCCAGTTCCCTCAGCCTCTCCTCATAAGTCATGTGTTCCAGTCCCCTAATCATTTTTGTTGCCCTCCGCTGGACTCTTTCCAATTTTTCCACATCCTTCTTGTAGTGTGGGGCCCAAAACTGGACACAGTACTCCAGATGAGGCCTCACCAATGTCGAATAGAGGGGAACGATTACTTCCCTCGATCTGCTGGCTATGCCCCTACTTATACATCCCAAAATGCCATTGTCCTTGGCAACAAGGGCACACTGTTGACCCTAAGCTGGATAGATTCTCGTCCATTGTAATCCCCTAGGTCCACCAAAGGGACTTTTGATGGCTCGTAAGCAAAATTCAATTTTTATTTTTATTTTTATTATTTTGATAGATAATATTGATACTTATTTTGAAGCATGTTTTAATTGTTACTGATTTAAATTTTCACAGCTGTCCAAAATTATGGGAGGTGTCAGACAATGGGCATGTCAGTCAATTATTTAATCACAGTAGATACTGAGATTTGAAAAGTTAAAGCTTTATAACCATTAAAACACAAATTGGCAATACCTCATCATAATATACCAGGGGAAATATCCTTAAATCAAATTCTAATAAGTTCTCAAGCACATTTTTCTTATTTTGCCTATCTGTACATTTCATTTATTGATGGAATAAATCAATTTAAATTGGGTTTATGGCGTGGCCCAAAAATAGCTGGGACATACCAGTGAATGTTGCCCTATATGGAGTAGGATCAAACCCTCTCCAGACAGAGTATCTTACACATATTTACCAGATCTGTTCTTTAGATGTGTCTCACTGCTCAGTTCAAAGTTGGGCCTATAAAACCTGAGTTATACACATTTTATGTTGATACAATAACTGTATTTATTTTACTTATGTATCACATTAGTAATCTCATAATTGCTGCTGTGCAGATTTTCAACTGGATAAAATTAAAGGGTATAATGTTAGTAAGGTTATAAATATGGGCATTTGATCTTATGATGACATGACCTACAAGATAGATTTTTGAGACTATCTCACACATCACAGAATTACCAAACTTCAGAGCATTTCTGGAGAACTCCTGCTTTATGGAATTTAGCACTACAGCACTGTCAGAAAACATATTGTATAAATGTGAAAATGCCACTTTTCTGTGTGTAGCTAGCCTACAAAAATCTATAGGCATAGCCTGAATATTGTGGTAGTGTATTTACGGAGAAGGTGGATAAGTTCTGATTTCCCAAAATGATAAAGCAAAATTTTAGCTTTTGGAATTAGGAAGGGGACCTCAAACCTATCCTGGCACCAGGGCCCTTTGCTCCCTCGGCCAATCCCCGAGCCCCAGGTTGAGGCTTCTTTTGGGCTTTCTCCTCTCAGGAGCAGCAGCAACATGTATTGTTGACGTAACCATGTGTCTCCTTTCTCCAGATTTGCCCCTGTGCTAGTTGATTGACCCAGTGCCAATAGGGTGGCCTGCAACCCCATTCCCTAACTCCACCTGGGCAGGGCAGGGTGGCACTCTCTTTCTCCAGTGATAGATGGGCTGGCAGCAGGGAGTCAGGGCTGGGATTTCCTTACACTCTAGCCAGAGTTCTTGAGGCAGCTCCCCGCTCTGCCCAACCCCATATCACTCAGGGCTCATGGCCTGGCCCTTTCACACTGTACCCATCTGTATATGGGACGAGGCCTCCATACTTGTTTCCTTCTCTTATAGCTCTTCGGTCACCTATATCCATTTCATTACCCTTAATCGTTGCTCCTCGATTTGCGTCCTTCTGGGATTATTTGAATGTTATAATGATCATATTTAATACTGGATCAGTTACGTTGTTTAACTATATTGATAGTTATAACTATTACTTTCTTTAGAACAGTTTGCTTTCTTTTGGGTCCTTATGTTTTTGGGCAAATACAATAAAGTCATCATTCCATGGTAATGTCTGTACATTATATCCTCTCATGTATATCCTGTCAAAATGCATTTTTTTCAATCTCTCTTTCTGGTAGATAGCTTTGTAGTAAAAATCACAAATTTTTACTGCCACTTTATGTTAAAATAAATATTCCTGGGCAAAAATATAGCTTTGGGTATATATAGAGTATATATTATGGGCCCAGAAATTGTGGTGAGGGGAATTTTTAAGACAGATATAAAATTATAACAAGGAGTAATATAAATATTATATTTGGAAAAAAAGAGAAAAAAATTGAACTATAAGTTCGAAATTTCAGGCTAAGTAACTAAGTTGGTTACACCCTAAATATATCAGGTGCCTTTCTCAGATAACAGCAATTTTCTGTGATATCTATCCCGCGAGACTTAGTCTTTAGCAAGCCATTTCCATTATGCTTTGGAGAAAACAAGTAACAAACAGAGCCCTGACACTGCCTGATCTTATAAAACTGCCCTGTGCTCATGAGATGCCTTGATGTTGTTAATTCTGTGTCCCAACCTACCCAAGACACGGAAGTCACTTCTTTTATGAGATCTGGCAGGTACTGATTGTTGGACACAGTACAGGGAAAATCTACATGTCCAGATAACAGATTATACCTCAGAAAAGAGCACAAGATGACAGGTTCATTCCCAGAGTGTTGTAGAGAAGTTAAGGTCAGGGTTTCCTAGCTAGATTCTTTGCTGTTTGCTATCATTAATGATACATTGTTGTGCTCTCTCTCCAGTTCATACTCCATCCATTCCCAATCCATAAATGGCATACAGCTCCTCCCAATATCTTTTTCTTCTTCCCAAATAATCTCTCCAACTCTCTGTGTTTAACTCTCTCTCTGTCCAAGCTGCTCCCCACCCACGAGGCTTTCTTCCTGTCTCTTTCTGCCCCTAGCACCCCCCAGGGGTGTAATCTCTCTGGATATTTCTCACTCACACTCATTGGGATCTGGCTATTCCAGGCCATGAGGCTGGGAAGGGGCTGGAATGGTCAGTGAAGCACAGCACTGAGTATGTCCAAGTCACTGATTCCTCTCTGTATCTTCTCTGCTAACAGGTGTGCACATGCATGTTTCAGAGGGAGACACTACTTGTCGAAGAGCGGAGGTTTCATGATGAGTGAGCCGAGCACAACATTCCAGCCTCCCACAGAGACCAGCTTGAATTATTCTGATACAAATAATGGGAACGAATGCTCCAGAGACAATTTTACTGAAATTTCAATTAACAGTGTCATTCTGCTCATCTGCCTGTTTGAGCTGGTGGGGAACGGAATAGTTCTCTGGTTCGTCAGCTTCCACATTAAGAGGAACCTCTTCACTGTCTACATCCTGAATCTTGGTGTGGCCGACTTTGGTTTCCTTCTCTTCCTGGCTATTTCCCTCACAATTGATACGATGAATAATTTCTTTTGTTTTAGTTTCGAATGGAGGCCTTTTCTGCTACTGTTTCCGTTCGCATACAATAGCAGCTTGTATCTCCTGACAGCCGCTAGCATTGAGAGGTGTCTCTCTGTCCTTTTCCCGATCTGGCGCCAATGTCACAGAGCAAAGCATTGTGTGTTCCTTGCCTCTCTGCTAATTGGACTACTGCATTGTTTCAGTCCTCTTAACACGACTGAAAAGTGTCCAATGAAAGTCATAACCATGCACGTTCTGAATTTCCTGATATTCACTCCCATCATAGTTCTGTCCAATCTGATCCTGTCCATCAAGGTCAGATGTAGCTCACAGAAACGTCAGCCAAGAAAGCTCTATGCTGTTATCCTGCTCACAGTCCTCTTCTTCCTTGCCTTTACTGTTCCCCTCTGTGTTCAGAGCTTTGTACGGCATTTTAATTATTCATTTCTCCCCTCTTGGATATGTCTCATGCTGGCCTCAGTAAGCAGCTGCATCAACCCAGTTATTTACTTCCTAGTCGGGAGCTACAGAAAGCGGCGATTCGGGGGTGGGGTCTGTCAAAGTTGTGCTTCAGAGGGTCTTTGAAGAGAAGGCAGATACTAGAAAGGCTGGAGAGACCCACAGAATAGACCCACTAGAGATGGCTACTTAAATCCCTTCAGTATTCAGCCTGGCACACCATTTGCAGGGTATGAAGAGTTACTTAGATCACAGAATCAAAGAAATTAGCGGTGGAAAGGACCTTATAAGTCACTTGCTAAGTTCCTTCCCACCTCCACCCAGACCAGGACGCTTCCCTAGAGCGGATCCCCAGGGTGTTCACTGCAGCTATAAAAACACAAATGGGTGACATGAGGCCCTTTGGAATGAATGGGGAAAGTCCTATTGATATGAAGTGGAGCAGGAATAGGCCCATAATCGTCCCATTCACATTGTTTTAGAAATGCCATTGACAAGGAATTTCAATTTTGGTGGCAAGTTTCTCCTGATGTCACCTGATGAGTGTTACTATCTCTTCTGTAAAGAGCTACTGTCATTGACTCCCTCATAGCCTCATCATTTTTCCTGTAAATGCCAAGTAAAATACAGAGGTAAGAGACATGGTGGTGTGGGAAGGAATAATAATCATGGAGAAATATCCCCATGTAAATCATTGCACAGCCAGCTGTTGTGCATGAAATACAGGCAGATGTTCCATGCCACTATAGAGTCTTGCCTATGCATAGTGATATATGAAACTTTCACCTCCATTCCAATGGAAAAAAATCAAAATTACTACCAACTAAGCGAGGAGTTTAGTCCCTCTACTAATAAAGCCTGGATCCTGTGCCCAAAAACATCACATCTGTAACTGCCCACTGTTCACCTATCTCAATTATCTTCCTCTGTGCTGACCCTCATATGAACATGAATAAACACCATCTCACAATCACTCTCCTGTGTGGCTTCTCCTTGTCTCTTCCCCTGAACGGGAGACACACACAAATGCCCAAGGTCCAGGAGGATCCGACATTTCTATGGGTGCTCAGGGCATTTTCAAAAGGTGGTTTTTTTAGTGAAACGAATTGCCCCTCAGGGCTGGGGCTGCAAAGTATTGGGGGGGGGGCAGTGCAAAGGAGCAGAATACAGGTGATGGTCAAAGAATGGGTTGCTCAGTTGAAATTTGCAAAAAAATTTACCTGAACAACTCCTCTTTCCTATGTGTCCAGTCTTTGCCGCTGCATTTCAGTCAGGGAGATGGTTAACAGAACAGGAGCACGTGACGCCACTCACCCAACAGGAAGGCACTCGCAGCTGCAGCGAAAGCAACAGCTGCCCTGGACATTGCCGTGCACACTGTGCATAAAGGGACCACGGGGAATTCATGACAAACAAAAAGAGATCTAGAGATAGAGCTGGATGGCTGTATGCTTAGGGGGTATCCCCAAGAGACATGATAAGAACCACATGTGACTAAAATAGTGAAGGAACCATCCTTGCTATTAAGAGAGATCTTTACTCAGATTTGGCCCCTTCCATTTCACATTTCTCTGGATTATACATTTTTAGTAATTTGTGGAATAAAATTATGAGCACTCAGCACCTTAAAATACCCCCTTCTCCCTAATATGCAGGAGAAAAACACTGAGAAATACTGCCATGTAGGGAGCACACAAAGGGATAAAAAAATGAATTAGAACTGTAACAGGTTGGGTCAAAGAAACTGCCTAGATGTGCTGGGATACCACTGAGAACAAACCCCCCTGCCAGAAGAGGCTTCTCTCTGCTTCTGACTTACTGAGTTTGATACTTCAGTCAGCTTCAGCACAAACCCAGGGGTTGGGTCACACATCTCTGCAGTTCACTGAAACTGAAATCCACTCAGCTCAGGGGCTTGTTAATAAACCTGGACTTTCCCAACACCCAGTATTCAGTCTTTCTGGGAGCGTAAACCCCGAATAAATCCATTTTACTCTGTATAAAGCTTATACAGGGTAAACTCATAAATTATCTGCCCTCTAAAACACTGATAGAGAGATATGCACAGCTGTTTGCTCCCCAGGTATTAATTACTTACTCTGGGTTAATTAATAAGCAAAAAGTGATTTTTTTAAGTATAAAAAGTAGGATTTAAGTGGTTCCAAGTTATAACAGAGAACAAAGTAAATTACCAAGCAAAATAAAACAAAGCACACAAATCTAAGTCTAATACATTAAGCAACTGATTATAGATGAAATCTCACCCCCAGAGATGTTCCAATAAGCTTCTTTCACAGACGGGACTCTTTCCTAGCCTGGGTCCAGCAATCACTCACATCCCCGTAGTTACTGTCCTTTGTTTCATTTTCTTTCAGGCATCTCTTGCGGTGGAGAGCCCTTCTCTTGAACCAGCTGAAGACAAAATTGAGAGGGTTACAGGGCCTTTTATAGTCTCTCTCGTGGGTGGGAACCCCTCTGTTCTTCTGTGCAAAGCACAGCAACAAGATGGAGTTTGTAGCCACCTGGGCAACTCACATGTCCATGAATGATTCAGCTTTTTGCAGGCCGACGCCATTGTTTACATGTGAGTTTGAACGTTCCCAGGAAAGCTCAAATGTGGATTGGCATCTCCCAAAGTCCTTTTTCAGTTTAATGTTTCTTGATTGGGCACTTAGTGAGAATAGTCCTTTCTCAAGAAGCTAAGAAAATGCTTCACAAAGGCTACTTAGAATCAAACACATTGATACAAGCACATGGCCAATGTTCATAACTTCAAATAAAAAATGATACACACATACAGATAGCATAATCATAACTAGCAAACTATAACTTTTCCATAGACACTCCACTTGAGCTCCTCTGTACAAGACCTGGTGCAGCCATAGGACCCTGGTTGCAACAATGATCTCTACGGTCACAGTTCATGTCAATAACGTCACAAGACCCTTATATAGACTCCAGGCTCTGGACAGCAAGCCCACCTGGGAAGGAAGGGACACGTCCATGGCTTGACCAATGCGGCACCTCCTTTATTTGGCGGGGAGACAGAGTTCAGGTTCCTCTTTGCTTAACCTTCCAGCCCATCCTCTCCTCTGCCCTCCCCCTCTCCAGGATCTCTTAGGGTCACTCTTTCCCAACCTGGGTAAGCCCTGGATACAGGAGCTACCTCTCCCTCTTGGTGAGACATGAAAAGGGCAAGGCTGTTCTGTATCCTAACATTCTGACAATATTATGCTAGTTGGGAGGGGCTTGCTTCCGGTCACTGCCTCCAATCTCCATTTGTAGGGAGCCTTCGGCAGGTCGATCTGAGAGAAATGCCTCCCATCAGCCAATGAGGCAAATACACCCTGTATTCTAGGAGAAGGACACTGATCTGCAGACGACACTGGGTTCATGGGAACTTTGGAATTACCACAGATAAGCATAGCCCCATTGTTTGGTCTAAATGAGCCACTGTCTTACAATCTCAGGGGCTGCAATTTATGCTTCAGTTTCACTTCCTTTCCAGTCACTCTCTATCTCACTGCATTCCTGGATTTGGATCCAATCCTGGTCATTACGTGTTTTGTCTTTTCCTTTGTATACAACACATGTAATGTAAAGGGACAACAGGAGTTCTCTCATATTGGTTTAGCCTAATCCCCTTCCTTGAACTCTATCAAATGGCAGGCTTAGATAAAGAGATAGAGATAAGCAAGTCACTGCAGTCTAGGCTTTAGTGTCAAGTGTGGCAATTCCCATTATAACAACCCCCATTAGAAACCTTTTTTAGCCTTTTATTTAATCACACAGAAAAAGAAGGAAAAACAGTTAAAGTATTAAATTAGGCTGTCAGTATAACAATATCCCTCATTCCCTTTCCCTGTAGCTGTATGGAGTCTTTTAGAGGGAACTTCCTGATTGAGCCCTGGATTCTATTGCATACAAAACAAGACAGATTATGTACAGATTGTTTTTGTGATGTGGGCATCCCGGGTTCATTAAATGGATCCCAAATCCCAAGCCATGTGTCTGAGACATCCCTGCTCCCACTAGGCCCAACCGCACGGGCTTCCTTCCACAGCATTCGAGGTGCTAACCATCTTTAAAGCTAGGAGCCCACAGCTTCAAGTGTAAGCAGGTCAGGTCTCTGGATCCAAAATCCTGGATCTGATGTGGGCTGGCTACAGGTCAAGCAGACAGGAGGAGCAGACTGACCCCTTCTGAGGCTTTTCTGCCAGCTGAGGTTACAGACAGGCCAGTTGCTGGGCCTGGAAGCGCTGTGCTGGCAGATTGCAGGGAGAGCTCCTTTCTCCTCCTCTCCCCATCTGTGCCAAGTGGAAGGAAAGCTGGGCTATCCACAGCCTCCATCCTGCTTTCCCAGGTATCCAGACTCTGCACAGGTCAGAGACTGCTCAAAGTCTGTCTGACTGTATTCTTTCCTCTGAGTGGCTGTTGGAGGTTGAGGGAAAAGGGTTGCCAGGGTGACTGTGATGTGGGGGGGTCACATCCCCTCCCCTTCCCTCCTGCTTTTGGGGAAGTTGACAGGGCAGAACTCTCTCATGGACCCTAGGGCGGCCCAAAAGTCATGTCTCTTCTCTCATCCACAGCCCACTCGCTAAGGGATGGGTGACTATATAGCTATATATTAGTCTGGGTCCCTGTGACACTCTGTACCTCAAAGTAGCACCCTGGAACCCCCCAGGCTGTGCTTTTTAAGAAGAATCCACTATGCCAGGGATGCCTCAGAGAAGGCATGTATGCCATGGGGGTGGGGTAACCCTTGTCACAGCAAGGATCTTTCTAGCGGTTGGAAGAAAGTATAAAAGACCAGTGATGACAGCATCACTTGGCATCTCTCTCCCCTGCCCCCCCATCTCAACATGTGCAAGATCATCTGGAAGAAAAATACTCTAAACTAGGGAGATTGGTCCCAGGTTGGAAGGGGATCAAGTCTGCGTATTGAAGAACTGTAAGCTGTCTGTACCATCTGTTGCGGTGACAGACTGATTCAAATCTTACTTAGACTGCAAATTATTTTTGTTTCTTAAGTAACCAACTGTGATCTCTATGCCTGCTACTTATAATCAGTTAAAGTCTACTTAGACTGTGGAATGTGTAATTTCTATTGTGCTTTGATGTTCTATATAGTTGTGTTTTATGTTAAGTCAAGGACATTTCTAAATGGTAGTTATTGTCATTTTTGCCTTGCATAGAATCTTTTCTGTAGGAGTCTTTAACTATAAATTGTAGGTGAAGCTACTGCAGATTGTAATCTTGGGAAGTGCTTGTTTAAAGAGTCTGACTCCTCTCCTTTGTCAAGAGATGTGAAGAGTCCTTTCCTAGGATGTACCAAAGAAAAGCGGTGTGTCACACCTGGTTTATCGAGACCACAAAAGCTAAGCCAGGAGCCTCTTATCACCCCTTCTCTTCCCCTCATTCTTCAGAGAGAAAAATTTGATTTAAACTCCCACAACTAGTTCTAGATATATTCTTATTAGGAATGATTCCTTTTATAAACATTCTGAAGTCTTCACACTTCCAGGAGAAGAAGGGTTGGGAAATATTTTGACTGCTTCTCATCTCATTTTTCTACTTAAATATGAAAACCATTGTTTATTACTTAAATGCTTAAGATTGTATGAGCTTCTTTTGTGATGTTTATTTGCAAATATCACATCTAAATCCAAGAATCTAATACGGCTACCATTCCTATGTGAATAGTGAGATATTTTGTGTACTGACGTGGAATCAAATACCTTACTATTTAGCAGGTTACTGATACAAGAAGCCATTAGAGTATAAAATATTTACTTTAAAATTGGGAAATTAATTGGGGAGTTGTCGGGCAATGCTTAAGTAATTCCCTTACCAAACAGAAAAACAAGAACCTCTACAAGGATGGGAAATGGAAAAGACAATGGTGTCTTTGATGACTGTATAAGTTTAAGGACTGTCTTCAGGAAAGGCTACAATAAAAAGATAATTTTAAAAGCTTTTACATTGGAAGTACTTACTAGTATTCAGACTCAAATGAAACAGAATTTCAACTGCTTTAATAGAAATAAAGGCATATCTCAGAAAATTAGCCAAATAACAGTTAAAATTCTATCCTTACAGATGTTTTTAGAATTTTCCACCAAAAAGACAAAAGCAATGTCAGCATAAAGCTGAAGAACAATTACATCCCTGCAGAATACCCATTAGCAGATTGCATATTCTTGAAGTGACTCTCCCACAAAGCTGTTGAGCCAATGAAAAGGTAACAGTGGCCGATACTTGGATTTAGCCAAGCCCCTGAAGGAGGTGTGTTTCCACCTTCCGTGGGTACACCTACACACAGCAACTGGGACTGTGCTTTCCACCACAGACAGGCAGATAAGCGACCTCTGCTCAGACTACTGTGCTACAAATAGCAGTGTCATAAATATAAAGGCAAGGGTAAACACCTTTAAAATCCCTCCTGGCCAGAGGAAAAATCCTCTCACCTGTAAAAGGTTAAGAAACTAGAATAACCTCGCTGGCAGCTGACCAAAATGACCAATGAGGAGAAAAGATACTTTCAAAAGCTGGGAGGAGGGAGAAAAACAAAGGGGCTGTGTCTGTCTGGGTGATGCTTTTGCCAGGGACAGAACAGAAATGGAGTCTTAGAATGTAGTAAGTAATCTAGCTATATATGCGTTAGATTATGATTTCTTTAAATGGTTGAGAAAATAAGCTGTGCTGAATGGAATGGATATTCCTGTCTGTTTGTCTTTTTGTAACTTAACGTTTTGTCTAGAGGGATTCTCTATATTTTGAATCTAATTCCCTGTAAGGTATTTACCATCCTGATTTTATAGAGTTGATTCTTTTTTACTGTTTCTTCTATTAAAATTCTTCTTTTCAAGAACTGAAGCTTTTTTCATTGTTCTTAAGATCCAAGGTTTTGGATCTGTGTTCCCCTATGCAAATTAGTGAGGATTTTTACCAAACATTCCCCAGGAAGTGGTGTGCCAGGTTTGGGAGGATTTTGGGGGAAAGACGTTTCCAAACAACACTTTCCTAATAAAATAAACCCAGATAAACCTTTGGTGGTGGCAGAGGAAGTCTAAGGGCAAAGGGTAAAATAGTTTGTACCTTGAGGAAGTTTTAACCTAAGTTGGTAAAAGTAATCTTAGGAGGTTTTTCATGCAGGTCCCCTCATGCCTGAAATTTAACTAACCAATCCTAACATATTGTAACACGATTATTTCAGCAATTATATCCCCCCACCTTAATTAGTTTACACCCAGCAAAATTAATTATACATCAGATGAAAACAATCACGGAACCAGACAGAGATTGTACAGACACAGAATAGGGGACTACAATGCTCGAACAACACAGAAATGAGAATTTCACATCCCAGCTATTGATAAGTGAGTTCTTGCCAGACAGGATGCTATCAAACTAAGTTTTCTTTTACATTTTCTAGGCACGTCCCTTTCTCAGGAGGTGATAAGCACTATCAGGACAGGATTGTATTCCTAACAGCCCAATAGCACCTTATTTCAATGTGACTAGTTTGTAATGTAAGGATGTGCCTGTTCACTTCGCAGCTTATGGCTGCCTCTGCTGCTTAGCCAAAGGCCTTCGCGTAAGAACAGGGCCTCAGACTGGCACAGTGAGAGAAGGCCTTATACAGTCAGACAGTGATTTTGATTCTTTCTTTTGTACCTCTATAACTAGCTAAGTGATAAGAATACACCTAAATTCTTAGAGTATAGGCCTTTACAGACAGGCTTGAATATCTATATCCTAACAGCACGTACATTATTTCCTCTCACACCCACCCTGTCAAAATTCATTTTTTCAATCTCTCTTTCTACTCGATGGATTTTTAGTAAGAAACACAAACAACCTATTGCCACCTTAGTTTAAAAAAATACAATGACAGGAAATATATTTTGGGGATCTGAGGAATATGTATCAAGAGCCCGATACCGTGGAGATCGGAGCTTTCATGGCAGACACAAAATCCAGAACCAAGTGTAACAGAAATATGTTTGGAAAAATTAGTTAAGACAGTGCTAATTTTCAAGATAATAAATAGAACCTAAATACACCAGAGCCATTTTTGGTTATCTGTCCCATGAGACAATCTTTAGAAAGCTATTTCCTTTATGCTTAGCAGATCAGAAGCGATCAGAGAAGGGAAGCAGAGGCCTGATACTTTCTTTTGTTACAGAACTGCTCAGTGATCACGAGATACCTCTGATCTCAGTGTATCTCCCTGTCCAGTGCAGAGAAGGCATTTCTCTGATGGCACTCAGCAGGGACTGGATGTCAGTTGCAGCACAGGAGCTGACAGGGAAATTTTTAGTGTCTTGACAACAGATTATTACTCAAAGAACTTTTACAAGAAGATCCTATGGGGAGAATTACAATTAGTGACCAACTGACACTGAGATTCTAAAGTGGATCAATTCCAGCCCACCTCCCATAAACACTCAGTTAAGGCACCAGTTAAGGACTAGAGGGTTGCAAGATAAGGGTTTGGTGGATGGATTCTGTGTTCTTTGCCATCAATAACAATACATGGATGTTCTCTTTCTCTCTCTCCCATTGTCCCTTTTCTGTCCGTCTCTTTCTCCTATCATTCCTTTTCCATCTATGGTTGACAGCCCCTCCCAATTTCCCTCTTTCCCTCACCACTCCTCTCTTCATCTCTCTTTGTGTTTAACTTGTCTCTCTACCTCTGCTTCCAGGCTGGTCCCCACTCGTCAGCCTCTCTGTGTCCCTAGCATCCCCCAAGGCCATTGTTGCTCTGAATATCTCACACTCATTGGGATCTGGTTTTTCCAGGGAGGCTGGGGAGGGGGCTGGAACAATCAGTGAAACATAGCGCTGGGGATGTCCAAGGCACTGATTCCCCTCCCGCTGATCTCTGCTAACAGGTGTGTGAGAGAGGGGGAGAAGGAGAGACCAGAATCCTTCAGCAGAGGTTTCATGATGACTGAGGTGAGCACAGTGTCCCTACCCCCAGCAGAGCCCAGCCTGAATAATGGAACCAAATATAATGAGACTGATTTCAAAACAGACCATTTAACTGCAGTGATCATTGATAGTGTCACTCTGCTCCTCTGCCTGTTCGGGCTGGTGGGGATGGGATCGTGCTCTGGCTCCTCAGTTTCCACATTAAGAGGAACCCTTTCACCATGTACATCCTCAACTTGGCTGCTGCCGACTTTGACTGCCTCCTCTGCTTGGCTGTTTTCCTCACAATTTATACTGTCATAAATTTATTTTCTCTTAGTTTAGACGTAGTTTACTCAATGACGTATTTAACGTGCTGGTTCTGTTCATGTACAGCACCAGCCTATATCTCCATCAGCACTGAGCGGTGTGTGTCCACTTCCCCATCTGGCAACGATGACGCCTCCCAAAGCCATTGTCTGTGCCCTGCTCTGGGCTCTCTCTTGCCTGCTCACTGGATTGGAAGATTTGTTTGTGTTTTGGACTCCTTTGCAAATTGTATCATGATGCTCACTGCTCTCTCTGTTACAAATTTCCTGATATTCGCTCCCATCATGTCCAGTGTGACCTTGTTCATCAAGGTCCAACGTAATTCCCAGCAACATCAGCCAGGGAAGCTCTATATCGTTATCCTGCTCAGAGTCCTCTTCTTCCTGCTCTTTGCTGTTCCCCTCAGTATTGTCATCTTCCTCCAGAATTTTGATTATGATTTAAATCTCATGCTGGCCTCTATCAACAGCAGCATGAACCCAATTATTTACTTTCTTGTCGGCAGCTACAGGAATCGGCAATTCAGAGGACCTGTCAAATTTGCACTCCAGAGGGTTTTTGAAGATAAGGCTGATCCCAGAGATGAAAGGAGGTCCTTCAGTGGAGAAATAATGGTGATGGCCACTTAAATCCCTATGGCAATCGGTCTGGAAGATCCTATTATGGACCCGAGGTTGCTCTTGAACAGAAGTTCTCAGCCCGTGGGCCGCTTGCAGCCCAATCAGCATGTAGCTGAGGCCCATGTGACAGACTCACGACTGTGCAGGTAGTGAATATATATATATATATATATATATATATATATATTATATATATATATATATATATAGTGTGTGTGTGTGTGTATGGAAGCGAGCCATATAACACAGAGAGAGCTGCATATGTGACCCCCCCAATGGTAAACAGGTGGAGAACCACTGATCTAGAATGATCATAAAATCACAGAAATTATAGACAAGAAAGTTCCCCATCATGCTATTCCTGTGTGTTCTCTGTATCCAGAGAGAATTGTCATCATCACTCAGAGCCTAATCCTGGTGCCATTGAAATCAGAGGCAACATTTCCTTTGAATTTAATAGGAACAAGATCGGGACCATACTGTTCATTGCTGTAGTAAGGAATACATAGAGAATGCAAAAGTCAATGGTAAAAGCTGTTTAGCATGGCGTGACACAGCTTCTGACATCATCCTAGTTAAAGCAAGTCTTGTCAGAGAGGAAGACTATTTGCTAGATAAGTGTGTGAATATTATAGCTCTCTCTTGAATATTTTGTGAATTTGCCTTTGGCCAAAATCCAGAGATGTCAACCAGGAAAGCTATACACCACTATCCTGCTCACTGTCCCCTTCTTTCTCATCTTTGCTGTTTCTCTCAGGCTCTGGAACTTTCTCTAGTTTTTTAATTATTCTTCTACCAGGCTGAGAGATGTCACATGCTGGCCTCTGCAAACAGCAGCGTCAACTCAGTTATTTACTTCCTAGCTGGGAGATCCAGGAAGCGACGATACAGGGGGTCCCTTAGGTCACACTCCTAAGACTCTTTGTAAATCAGGCTGATCACAGAGAGGATGGAGAGACAGCCCAGGGCAGACCCAGTGGAGATGCCAACTTAAATCCCTACAGCACCCAGCCTGGGAGATCCTGTTCTGGGGCGAGAGATTTCCCTAGATCCCAGAATCAAAGTACTTCCAAATGAAAAAGGCCTTTTAAGTGACCTACTTGCAGCACAGGCTAGTTCCCTGTAGTACATTCCTCAAATGAAGATAATAATGTCCCAGTATAAATCACTCGTATCGAGTGCTATTGCAGCAAGACAGCCCCATGAAATGTCTAATATCCCAGTATCTAATGCTCTGGACTCTCCTTTAAGTTTGGTTTTGGAACCAGAACCAGTATTCAATCTAGCAATGAAAAATAGTAGGTGAGTTTAATCTAATCCCCTCATAGTCCCTGGCACCACGCAGCCCATTATCACATCCCACATATTCTCCCAAAGTGTAGTCTCCTATGTGTATCTTATCATGGTATCCGCATTGTATTTTGCTCTCTGTATCTAACGTATGTTTGAGATCAATAAACACAAGCAACATCTCTGAGCTGTCCTTGAGCCTCATCCACACACTTCTAAAATGCTTCCCAAATCTTTCTGGCTGCTATTCTTCCCTTGCAACACGTCCTGTGGGAGATGGGGCCATGGGATAGGATGGCATCTAAATGGCAATGCTTTCTGTCTGCATCACATTTACTCTCATGGGCAAATATCTTGGCAGTGTCATCCACCAATGGAGTTATTCAGAGAGCTGCTTTAAATGTTTGTTTTTAATTTCAGGGGCAATTGGGGGGGGGCACGCAAAAAATGTTCATTTTGTTTGCAATTTTTCCCTATTTTTTTTTTAATTTTTCAGCAAAATAAATTCAACATGAAACAATGTTTTAAGGGCTTTCTTTTCTTCCCCCTCCTTTTCTAGTAGGGGATAAGGATTTAAAAAAAAATTAAGGTGAACAATAGAAGAAATCCTGATATCCAAAAAGAACTTTTTGTTTGTTTCATTTAGGAAAATATCCTCAAAAAAATTCTCAACAGAAATGTTGAATCCATCAAAAAAAGCATTGGCCATGTACTATAATTTTACACAAACAATATTTTTTGCCAACTCTGGTAATCTGGAGAGAGGAATGCCCTTCCTATGAGCAGAATGTGACCCTCAGTGAACCATGGAATTTAATAAAGGCAAAATACTACAGGCTGATGGCAATGTAGTATTGGAGAGGGCTGCTTGGCTTGTGGCTAAGGAACTGGTCTAGAGTCAGGAGATCTTTTTTCATTTCCTGGATCCATCACAGTCCTTGGGCAAGTCACTTAGTTTCCTTGTGCCTCAGTTTCTCCATCAGTAAAACCAAGATAATAATCCTTCCTTTCTTTTAGGAATGTGCATTGTCAGCCGTTTTCAAGGCAAAAATTGCAAGCAACAAAGGATAGAAACTAATGTTATACAGGACAGAAAACATGAGATTTTCATTGATGTATAAAAGAAAAGGAGAACTTGTGGCTCCTTAGAGACTAACAAATTTATTTGAGCATAAGCTTTCTTGAGCTACAGCTCACTTCATCGGATGTATCCTGTAGCTCATGAAAGCTTATGCTCAAATAAATTTGTTAGTATCTAACGTGCCACAAGTCCTCCTTTTCTTTTTGCAGATGCAGACTAACACGGCTGCTACTCTGAAACCTGTTATTGATGTATGTATCCCTGTTTCTAGTGCTGGTGATTTATGAAATATCAGTCCTTAATTACCTCTATTTACTTTTAACCTTTTGTAACCAGTTCCTGACACAAAGCTCTGCTGATGCCCCTCAACCCCAACCCTCTGCTATTGCAGACAGGTGCTCCCCACCACACACAGCTCTGCCAGTGCCCCTCCATTGCGACCGACACCCCCGTTCTACCTCAGCACTGGGTTCCACCCATACCAACTATGCCAATGCCCCTCAATCCCAACTCACAGCCCCCCTGCAACCCCAGTCCTGCCCCCATTCTGATTATGCCTCTTAACCCCAACCCACAGCCCCACCCAGTTCTCCCAGCCCTGGCCTCCCCACAGACACACAGTTCTGCCGATGCTCCCGAATGCTGATTCTCAGCCCCCTACTCTTCCAGTCTTAGATTCTCTCTTTTTCTCCTAAATGCTGATTACAGCTGGTTGAAACTTGGATTTTCTATTTCCCAGGACATTTCAAAATTCCTGAGAAAAAGAAATTCTGAAAAAAATTCTGTTTTGGAAATGTCCAAATGTCATCTGTTCCATTACAATACAAACAGGAGACGTTTTTATCCTAGGAAGTAAGAGAAGGTGTTTCAATTTGTAGTAAGTAGGAGCTGTCCTTCATGTTTAAAAAAAGAGAATATTTTTACTATTCTATATGACCTGACTTAACATATGGACATGTCACACAATGCACTATTGTTACTGCCATGTTATGATACATTGTAAAAATAAAAATAAAAAACAAACTACATTTATAAATGACGTTTTCATTGTAATACAAAATTTTGACCTTTTCCACAAGCTTGGAAAATGTATTTTCTGGGGAAAATTTGTTTTGACAGGAATTTTCATTGAAATTGATACAATTTTGCAAAAACTTTCAGTTTCCTCAAATGGTATTTTCTGATAGAAAACTATTTTAACAAAAATTTCAAACTGGTTCTAATTAGGACACTGCTCTGAACTGTAACCCGAAATTGGGCCAGCTAGTAAGCTTAGGGAGGACTAATGACCCACCAAAGTTTGGCAGAAAGCAGCACATTTATTATACTGATAGCTAAGCTCAAAAGAAGGGGGGGTGAGGGGTGTCACACTCACATACTCACGCTGCCAGGACAGGCACAGCACTGGAGATGTCAGGATCCTTCCAGGTAAGTATTCCACAGCGCAGTGATGGATGGTGCGATGAAGGTAAGTCTTCCCGGGGCACGATGGAATGCAATGCGGCGGACCATTGGCCAGGCGATCCGGGCGAAGGGCCTTCACGGCACATGACCTCTTCGCCTTTTAAGCACCTGCTCCTCATGGCCTGCTACTAGAGATGATTTGGCCGTATCTGCTTGGTCACAAGCCACATCAGGCAGTGTCCATGCATTGGGTGTGTGAGCTTTGCCTAATTAGAGTCCCAGACACCTTTCAGAGTAACAGCCGTGTTAGTCTGTATTCGCAAAAAGAAAAGGAGTACTTGTGGCACCTTAGAGACTCACCAATTTATTTGAGCATGAGCTTTCGTGAGCTACAGCTCACCTCCTCGGATGCATGCTGTGGAAATTGCAGAAGACATTATTATATACACAGACACCATGAAACAATACCTCCTCCCACCCCACTCTCCTGCTGGTAATAGCTTATCTAAAGTGATCATCAAGTTGGGCCATTTCCAGCACAAATCCAGGTTTTCTCACCCTCCACCCCCCCACAGACAAACTCACTCTCTTGCTGGTAATAGCCCATCCACAGTGACCACTCTCTTCACAATGTGTATGATAATCAAGGTGGGCCATTTCCAGCACAAATCCAGCACAAATCCAGGCCCACCTTGATTGTCATGCACATTGTGGGGAGAGTGGCCAGTTTGGATGAGCTATTGCTAGCAGGAGAGTGAGTTTGTGTGTGTGGGTGGGGAGGGGGGAGAGAACCTGGATTTCTGCAGGAAATGGCCCACCTTGATTATCATATACATTGTGAAGAGAGTGGTCACTTTGGATGGGCTATTACCAGCAAGAGAGTGAGTTTGTCTGTGGGGGGGCGGAGGGTGAGAAAACCTGGATTTGTGCTGGAAATCGCCCAACTTGATGATCACTTTAGATAAGCTATTACCAGCAGGAGAGTGGGGTGGGAGGAGGTATTGTTTCATGGTGTCTGTGTATATAATAATGTCTTCTGCAATTTCCACAGTATGCATCCGATGAAGTGAGCTGTAGCTCACGAAAGCTCATGCTCAAATAAATTGGTTAGTCTCTAAGGTGCCACAAGTACTCCTTTTCTTTTTCCAGACACCTTGTCTACCTGGGAGCTCTTCTGATCTTCCAGGTGTTCAACCAGCCCATTCATCCCACAAACATTCCAAGAGGGAGGAGGAGCGGGGAAAGCCACTTCACAGATATTCAAAGAGGGAGAGAAGACAAAAAGCAGGGGGAGGGAGTGTAACAGACCTTTTGAGCATACAGGTTATACATAGCATACAGATCACTGGTGCTCCTACAACATGAACCAATATGTCAAAGTTCTGTGTTTCTATCGCGCAGCCATTCCTGAGGCTTTGCTGCCACTGTGTCACCATTTCTTTTCTTGCACTTAATTTTCCATCCTCGCTATGTAATTATGGAGGAGCTTAGCAACTTTCCCATTAAAGCTGAGCAGAGCTTTCTGTGTAAGAGACAATTTTTCAAAGTGTTTTTATGACTATTTAGGGAATCTGTCTATGTACAGAATATGAATCCTGGTTAAGTTTATGCAATTGCTATATTATTGAATGCCTCAATCCTGTCAACCATGGGCTAACAAGATCCTGACATGTATCACTTACTCTGTAAGAAGCGAAAGAACAAAAGAAGTCATTAACCTTAACAACTGTGCTCTGAGCAAACAATAGGTATACGAAGGCGGTTGCCTGTGCTGGAAAACCAATTCAACCAAGTTCAACTGGCGGGCAAGTGGAAAATTCCCCAAAAGGAAAACAGAGGGACAGAGGTGTCACAGTAGAGGGTTAAAAGGAGGAACAAAGACGCAGGCTTTTGAAGAGGGAAGGAAACTTTTTAACAGCGGGTCCAGCCAAAGTCAAAGGAAGCTGGCTGGGGAGAGAGAGGGGAGACTCCATTTTCCAGAGGGGAAGGCATGAACAGACAGGTCCATGAGAGGGGATGTGGAATCCTGAAAGGACATTGTCCCAAATCCAGAAGAAAATTCCAGAGTGGTGAGGAAATCAAGGCAGGCAAACTGTAACAGGTGTTTTACTGTTGTGTATAGATCGGTATTTTTCTTGTGATGTCTAAAGTCAAGAGTGATTGGGTTTGGAACCCCTTTGCAAAGCCCGGGTGTCTATTTGTTTCCTTTCTCACGTGTCACTGAGGAGATGATCTGTAAATCCAGAGTGACCACAAGGTTGGAGTAATCAGCATTGGTCCTGGGGGGGTGTATGGCACCTGAGCTGCAGGGCCTCGTTTCCATGAAGGGATAACAGTGTCTGTGCACAGGAAGTGTACGAGAGTGGCCAAGGGGAGAGATGGTGCTGGAGCCTACTCAGACTTAGAGAAGCTTACGGCACGTGGCTCCAGTGTGGCGAGGCCCAAGCCCTGCAGCACAATGAATGTCCAGCAGGGGGAGCTCAACTAGGGCTGTGATAGTTCTATTATGTACATACATAATCAGATTCTCTTGAAAATTGCTCTGACAGTGGGGGGCTGGAGTCAGGAGTGAAAATAAGGGGGTACAGGCCAATACACCATACCAGTAAAAGGTATTTGCCAGTACTGGCCCGTACCGCTGACTTTAAAGCGCTGCCACAGCAGCGCTTTAGCATAACTACCCCTTTTGCACCCCAGATCAGCAGCCCTGACGGGTCCCTACTAATTTAAGCAAAATTTGGCCCCTTCCAGGGCGCAGCGCAATGCCGCCTGCCTTAGCACCCCTGCTGCGCCGCTGACCGGGAGCCACCTGAGGTAAGCCCAAGTCCCAACCCCAATCCTCTGCCCCAGCCTTGAGCCCCCTCCTGCACCTGAAACCCCTCATCCCTGGCCGCAGCCCAGACCCCTTCCACATCCCAACCCTGATCCCCCCAAACCCAGAGCCCGCCTCCTGCACCCGAAACCCCACATCCCTGGCCCCACCCCGCAGCTGTCAAGCCCAACCCTCTGTCCCAGCCCTGAGCCCCTCCCACACCCCAAACCCTTCAGCCCCAGTTCTGTTAGGTAGCAGGCATCAAAAAATTTCTTCAACTGGGTCACCAGAAAACATGTTTGAAAACCACTGCTGTAGAGCAGAGAACCACAGAAATTAGAAATTGTGTTCCCCAGTGTTCTGCCTAATTGTACAGTAACTCCTTGCTTAACGGTGTAGCTATGTTCCTGAAAAATGATACTTAAGCAAAATTATGTTAAGTGAATCCAATTTCCCCATAAGAATTAATGTAAAGGGGGGGCAGGGGGAAATTTTTTGCCAAACAAAAGACATTTATATATATATATATATATATATATATATATATATATAAAATGTCTTTATATATACACACACACGCGCACACACACAGTATAAGCTTTAAAACAAACAATTTAATGTCGTTCACAGCAATGATGATTGTGAAGCTTGGTTGAGGTGGTGAAGTCAGGGAGTGGGATATTTCCCAGGAAATGACTTGCTGCTAAATGATGAACTATCACTCGGCTGAGCCCTCAAGGGTTAACACATTGTTTTAATGTAGCCTCACACTCTACAAGGGAGCCCGAATGGAGGGAGGGGAGATAAGGTACAGGAGTGGGGGGAGGGGGACACCCTGACATTACCACCCCTCTTCCCCCCCACCTCCTGCACAGCAAGCAGGAGGCTCCCAGGAGCAGCTCCAAGGCAGAGAGCAAGAGCAGCACCTGCCGGACAATTGATAGCCTGCTGGGCAGATGCTGCACAGGGAACTTAGGAGAGCTGATGGGGGGGCTGTCGGCCCAACCTGGTTCCAAGCCCCCACCAGCTAGTTCCAAGGGGCTGCTCTTTCTGCAAGCAGTGGACAAAGGGTTATAAGGGAGCATGCGCAACTTTAAACGAGCATATTCTCTAACTGATCAGCAACAAAACAAAAATTAACTGGGACAACTTTAAGTGATGATTTACTGTACAGGATTCTAATAGCCACACAATGACCAGTCCTGCTCCCCTTGAAATTGGGTCAAAATATCCTTTGCATTCAGTGGGAACAGGATCGGGCCAGTAATATTTCATTTCCATTTGATGTAAAACGAGCCCCTGACAACTACTTTGTCTTTGGATTTTAAGTATGCTCAATTTAAGGCAAATTAATCGGTATTTGCGAATGGTGTCTGTCTTTTGCTCTTCTATAAAGGCTATTTGCAAATGACTCCTTGCTGCCTGCAAACTCTCCTTGGAAAAGTAATGAGTGAATGTCTGTAGATCTGGAAAAAGTGGTTAAAAGAAAAGAAATAATGTCCTAGGGTCAGATTAACAAACAAGCTTAGGCACTGAAATATGCAGCTAGCCACCTAGCGCGGTTTACAAAAGCATCTAGGTAAGTTACGCCCCTAACTCCCATTAACTTGCCCTGGCTGCACTCTGAATGCTGTAAATTTGCATTAGAAACATTTACTTATATTCATACTAACAGAAAAGGAAGAGGAAACAAATGTGAGTTTAATGCAAGAACCCCAGGCATTGCAGAGCCATGTGTCAAATTATATTTTCAAATTCAGTCTGTCTTTTTCCTGAAAAAAAAAAAAATCACATCAGGCAGCTCCTGCTAGTTTGCTCTCTTGCTTTCTGTCCATCCAGCTTTTAAGATTAATTGACAGCATCTGAAAACCACTGTCCCGGCTATGCAGGCTGAGTCTCTTGATCCTGTCCACATGTCTAGGAATGGAAGCAACACTCCACAGCATTTTTCTGCAGAGCCCTTGCTTTCTCTACCATGCTGAGTTTTCTTATTGCTATTACCTATGTATGGTTTTCCCCACATCTTATCAGCAGACTTTTGGAAGCCACCTGCAGAACAGTAGTAAGCCTGCTGTTCTTAAATGGTTTGCCCAAGAAAAAAAAAGTTCTTGGCTGAAGGGACATTTCAGCCAGTTTTCCTTTTCTTTTGTTTTGCACTACACCACATAAATATTTTAATAGTTGTATGTCCCCTTGGAACATGCATAAAGGCTCTGCAGTACTCACTGATGAGGTAAAAAGAAAAGGGGTACTTGTGGCACCTTAGAGACCTACCAATTTATTTGAGCATACGCTTTCGTGAGCTACAGCTCACTTCATCGGATGCATACTGTGGAAAGTGTAGATCTTTTTATACGCACAAAGCATGAAAAAATACCTCCCCCCACTCCACTCTCCTGCTGGTAATAGCTTATCTAAAGTGACCACTCTCTTTACAATGTGTATGATAATTAAGGTGGGCCATTTCCAGCACAAATCCATGGTTTAACAAGAACGTCGGGGGGGGGGGGGGTTGGAAAAAACAAGGAGAAATAGATTACCTTGCATAACGACTTAGCCACTCCCAGTCTCTATTCAAGCCTAAGTTAATTGTATCCAATTTGCAAATGAATTCCAATTCAGCAGTGTCTCGCTGGAGTCTGGATTTGAAGTCTTTTGTTGTAAATCGCAACTTTCATGTCTGTAATCGCGTGACCAGAGAGATTGAAGTGTTCTCCGACTGGTTTATGAATGTTATAATTCTTGACACCTGATTTGTGTCCATTTAGTCTTTTACGTAGAGACTGTCCAGTTTGGCCAATGTACGTGGCAGAGGGGCATTGCTGGCACATGATGGCATATATCACATTGGTGGATGCGCAGGTGAACGAGCTTCTGATAGTGTGGCTGATGTTCTTAGGCCCTGTGATGGTGTCCCCTGAATAGATATGTGGGCACAGTTGGCAACAGGCTTTGTTGCAAGGATAGGTTTCTGCGTTAGTGGTTCTGTTGTGTGGTATGTGTTTGCTGGTGAGTATTTGCTTCAGGTTGGGGGGCTGTCTGTAGGCAAGGACCCGCATGGCCCCACAGTATGCCAACATTTTTATGGCTGACTTAGAACAACGCGTCCTCAGCTCTCGTCCCCTAACGCCCCTACTCTACTTGCGCTATATTGATGATATCTTCATCATCTGGACCCATGGAAAAGAAGCCCTTCAGCAATTCCACCATGATTTCAACAATTTCCATCCCACCATCAACCTCAGCCTGGTCCAGTCCACACAAGAGATCCACTTCCTGGACACTACAGTGCTAATAAACAATGGTCACATAAACACCATCCTATACCGGAAACCTACTGACTGCTATTCCTACCTACATGCCTCCAGCTTTCACCCTGACCACACCACACGATCCATCGTCTACAGCCAAGCTCTGCGATACAACCGCATTTGCTTCAACCCCTCAGACAGAGACAAACACCTACAAGATCTCTATCAAGCATTCTTACAACTACAATACCCACCTGCTGAAGTGAAGAAACAGATTGATAGAGCCAGAAGAGTTCCCAGAAGTCACCTACTACAGGACAGGCCTAACAAAGAAAATAACAGAACGTCACTAGCCGTCACCTTCAGCCCCCAACTAAAACCCCTCCAACGCATTATTAAGGAGCTACAACCTATCCTGAAGGATGACCCAACACTCTCACAAGTCTTGGGAGACAGGCCAGTCCTTGCCTACAGACAGCCCCCCTATCCTTGCAACAAAGCCTGTTGCCAACTGTGCCCACATATCTATTCAGGGGACACCATCACAGGGCCTAAGAACATCAGCCACACTATCAGAAGCTCGTTCACCTGCGCATCCACCAATGTGATATATGCCATCATGTGCCAGCAATGCCCCTCTGCCACGTACATTGGCCAAACTGGACAGTCTCTACGTAAAAGACTAAATGGACACAAATCAGATGTCAAGAATTGTAACATTCAAAAACCAGTCGGAGAACACTTCAATCTCTCTGGTCACGCGATTACAGACATGAAAGTTGCGATTTACAACAAAAAACTTCAAATCCAGACTCCAGCGAGACACTGCTGAATTGGAATTCATTTGCAAATTGGATACAATTAACTTAGGCTTGAATAGAGACTGGGAGTGGCTAAGTCGTTATGCAAGATAATCTATTTCTCCTTGTTTTTTCCAACCCCCCCCCCCCCCCCGACGTTCTTGTTAAACCATGGATTTGTGCTGGAAATGGCCCACCTTAATTATCATACACATTGTAAAGAGAGTGCTCACTTTAGATAAGTTATTACCAGCAGGAGAGTTGGGTGGGGGGAGGTATTTTTTCATGCTTTGTGTGTATATAAAAAGATCTTCTACACTTTCCACAGTATGCATCCGATGAAGTGAGCTGTAGGTCACGAAAGCTTATGCTCAGATAAATTGGTTAGTCTCTAAGGTGCCACAAGTACTCCTTTTCTTTTTGCGAATACAGACTAACACGGCTGTTACTCTGAACACTGATGGGGTGTCATACAGCTGTGCTTTGCCCTTCGGTAAGGCTTTCCATGCTAAATGATTGTATTATTCCGATCACTCTACTCAGCTCAGATTGCACTTCTGACAATAATGGGGGAGAACAAGGGCTGCTGCTTCCCTATCTGAGAGTATGTCTACACTACGAAATTAGGTCCAATTTATAGAAGTTGTTTTTTTAAAAATCATTTTTATATAGTCGATTGTGTGTGAGCACACACACAATGTTCTAAGTGCATTAACTTGCTTCCACAGTACCGAGGCTAGCGTCGACTTCTGGAGCATTGCACTGTGGGTAGCTTTCCCACAGTTCCCGCAGTCTCTGCCACCCATTGGAATTCTGGGTTGAGATCCCAATGCCTAATGGGGCAAAAACATTGTCATGGGTGGTTCTGGGTACATGTCATCAGGCCCTCCCTCTGTGAAAGCAATGGCAGACAATTGTTTCATGCCTTTTTTCCTGAGTTACCTGTGCAGACGCCATACCACGGCAAGCATGGAGCCTGCTCAGCTCACTGTCACTGTATGTCTCCTGGGTGCTGGCAGACGCAGTACAGCATTGTTACACAGCAGCAGCTCATTGCCTGCTGTGCAATAGGCCTGATAACTATCGTCATCATGTCCTAAATGCTCTTGGCTGCCTTGAAAAGATTGGTCAGGAGCGCCTGAGCAGACATGGGCACAGGGACTGAAATAGGAGTGACTCAACCAGGTCATTCTCTTTAGTCCTGCTGGCAGTCGTATTGCACCATCTTCTGCCGAGCAGCCAGGAGATGAGGATGGTTAGCAGTCCTATTGCACCATCTACTGCCAGCCAAAGATGTAAAGGATAGATGGAGTGGATCAAAACAACAAGTAGACCAGATTTGTTTTGTATTCATTTGCTCCCTCTGTGAAATCAATGGCGGACAATCGTTTCAGTGAGGGCTGCCAGGGGCACCTTGAAAAGTTTAATGGAGATTCAGTCCTCCTTGGAAACTGGAGGAAGGGATAGCTCAGTGGGTTGAGCATTGGCTTGCTAAACCCAGGGTTTTGAGTTCAATCCTTGAGGGGGCCATTCTATATCACAGTTGTTTTTGTTTCTCCTTGATGTAAAGCCACCCCCTTTGTTGATTTTAATTCGCTGTAAGCCATGTCGTCAGTCGCCCTTCCCTCCTTCAGAGCAATGGCAGACAACTGTTCCACGCCTTTTTTCCATGCAGACGCCATACCACAGCAAGCATAGAGCCCACTCAGATCACTTTGGCAATTAGGAGCACATTAAACACCACACGCATTATCCAGCAGTATATGCAACACCAGAACCTGCCAAAGCGAAACCAGGCAAGTAGGCAATGTCAGCACAGTGATGAGGACATGGACACAGACTTCTCTCAAAGCACAGGCCCTGGCAATGTGGGCATCATGGTGCTAATGGGGCAGGTTCATGCGGTGGAACGCTGATTCTGGGCTTGGGAAACAAGCACAGACTGGTGGGACCGTATAGTGTTGCAGGTCTGGGACGATTCCCAGGGGCTGTGAAACTTTCGCATGCATAAGGGCACTTTCATGGAACTTTGTGACTTGCTTTCCCCTGCCCTGAGGGGCAAGAATACAAAGATGAGAGCAGCCCTCACAGTTGAGAAGTGAGTGGCAATAGCCCTATAGAAGCTTGCAATGCCAGACAGCTACAGGTCAGTGGGAATCAATTTGGAGTGGGCAAATCTACTGTGGCGGTTGCTGTGATGCAAGTAGCCAATGCAATCAAAGATCTGCTGCTATCAAAGATATCTGGGAAATGTGCAGGTCATAGTGGATGGCTTTGCTGCAATGGGATTCCCTAACTGTGGTGGGGTAATACACGGAACCCATATCCCTATCTTGGTACCAGAGCACCAAGCCTGCGAGTACATAAACCGCAAGGGGTACTTTTCAATAGTGCTGCAAGCACTGGTGGATCACAAGGGACGTTTCACCAACATCAGTGTGGGATGGCCGGGAAAGGTACATGATGCTCGCATCTTCAGGAACTCTGGTCTGTTTCAAAAGCTGCAGGAAGGGACTTTCTTCCCAGACCAGAAAATAACCGTTGGGGATGTTGAAATGCCTATAGTTATCCTTGGGGACCCAGCCTACCCCTTAATGTCATGGCTCATTAAGCCGTACACAGGCAGCCTGGACAGTAGTCAGGAGCTGTTCAACTACAGGCTGAGCAAGTGCAGAATGGTGGTAGAATGTGCATTTGGACATTTAAAGGGTCGCTGGTGCAGTTTACTGACTCAGTTAGACCTCAGCTAAACCAATATTCCCATTGTTATTACTGCTTGCTGTGCACTCCACAATATCTGTGAGAGTAAGGGGGAGACATTTATGATGGGGTGGGAGCTCAACCATATGCTGGAGCATATTAGTTTGATCCTCCACCAGCCTCAGCATTGAATCCTGCCTTCTCTCACCATGCTGCCGCCACCTATCATTTTCAGCCTGCCACTTACTCTGGTGTTCATTTTGTGCTTTCCTGCATTCGGACATTGTCTGCCCCCATGCATTCGTCTGTGCTCTGTCAGTGTGGGACGACAGCATGAGGTCAGAGAACATTTCACTGCGAGTGTGTTTTTTTCACCTTCTAATCTTCGCTAGCCTCTGGGAAGGAGAAGTTCCTGTGATCCTTGAAACACATGCAGCTGGTGGAGGGGGGAAAAAAAAGGGACTGTGGTATTTAAAAAGACACCTTTTATAGAACAATGGGTACTTTCACAGTAAACCTTGCTGTTAACATTACACATATAGCACATGTGCTTTCATTACAAGGTTGCATTTTGCCTCCTCCACCAAGTGGCTAACCCCTCCCCCCACCGCATGGCTAACATCGGGGAACATTTCTGTTCAGCCACAGGCAAACAGCCCAGCAGGAACGGGCACCTCTGAATATCCCCTTAAGAAAAGCACCCTATTTCAACAGGTGACCATGAATGATATCACTCTCCTGAGGGTAACACAGAGAGATAAAGAACAGATGTTGTTTGAACGCCAGCAAATATACATGGCAATGCTTTGTTCTGCAATGATTCCCGACTACGTGCTACTGGCCTGGTTTGATAAAGTGTCCTACCATGGTGGACAGAATAAGGCTGCCCTCCCCAGAAACCTTTTGCAAAGGCTTTGGGAGTACATCCAGGAGAGCTTTATGGAGATGTCCCTGGAGGATTTCCGCTCCATCCCCAGACACGTTAACACAGACTTTTCCAGTAGCTGTACTGGCCATGAATGCCAGGGCAAATCAATCATTAAACACACTTGCTTTTAAACCATGTATACTATTTAAAAAGGTACACTCACCAGAGTTCCCTTCTCCGCCTGGCGGGTCCGGGAGGCAGCCTTGGGTGGGTTCGGGGGGTACTGGCTCCAGGTCCAGGGTGAGAAACAGTTCCTGGCTGTTGGGAAAACTGGTTTCTCTGCTTGCTTGCTGTGAGCCATCTACAACCTCCTCCTCATCATCCTCGTCCCCAAAACGTGCTTCCGTGTTGCCTCCCTCTCCATTGACGGAGTCAAAGCACACGGTTGGGGTAGTGGTGGCTGAACCACCTAAAATGGCATGCAGTTCATCATAGAAGTGGCATGTTTGGGGCTCTGACCTGGAGCGGCCATTTGCCTCTCTGGTTTTCTGGTAGGCTTGCCTCAGCTCCTTAAGTTTCACGCGGCACTGCTTTGGGTCCCTGTTATGGCCTCTGTCCTTCATGCCCTGGGAGATTTTGACAAATGTTTTGGCATTTCGAAAACTGGAACGGAGTTCTGATAGCATGGATTCCTCTCCCCATACAGCGATCAGATCCCATACCTCCTGTTCGGCCCATGCTGGAGCTCTTTTGCGATTCTGGGACTCCATTATGGTCACCTCTGCTGAGGAGTTCTGCTTGGTCACCTGCAGCTTGCCATGCTGGCCAAACAAGAAATGAGATTCAAAAGTTCTCGGGCCTTTTTCTGTCTACCTGGCCAGTGCATCTGAGTTGAGAGTGCTGTCCAGAGCGGTCACAATGGAGCATTCTGGGATAGCTCCCGGAGGCCAATACCGTCTAATTGCATCCACAGTACCCCAAATTCAACCCGGCAAGGCCAATTTCAGCGCTAATCCCCTTGTCGTGGGTGGAGTAAAAAAAAAAAAAAAAAATCGATTTTAAGAGTCCTTTAAGTCGAAAAAAGGGCTTCGTCGTGTGGATGGGTGCAGGGTTAAATTGATTTAATGCTGCTAAATTTGACCTCAACTCCTAGTGTAGACCAGGGCTGAGAAGGTAGGCGGGGGGAGAAGGGCAAAGAGCAGGAAGAACCTGTATGTGCACCCATATGCCACCCTCAACACACACTAGCGTGCACACACACACACACACACACACACACACACACACACACACACACACACAAGTTAGGAGGAAAAAAAACCCAAAATACTGCTGCTAAAAGGTTGCAGTGGAACACTACTTTATTCTTGGAATCCAGAACCCTAACACACAAGAACCAAAACACAGAGAGAGGCCCAACTCAATCCACCTTGCTTTAGGTTGGCTCTTCGTAGATGGCCCAGAAAGGAGCCAGACCATACAGTTTCCCTCATGGTCCCCTAGCCTGCAAGCAGGACCAGGAAACCCCTTACTCTTAAAGGGGCAACTTTAAAGTGATCTGCCTTGGTGCTAGGGAGAGCCTCTCTGCATAGAGCAGCTCATGCAGCCCTCCTGCTGCTTGGAGGCTCTCCGTGGTCTGTTGAGCTTTCAGGCTCCCCAGATTCCTCTGTGATTTGCTTTCAGATGTTACTCGATAGAGGAAAGCCCAAGAGGAGGAAACTGAGGCAGTAGCTAACCTGGTGGTGCTTGGTTGATTTAGTCATGTGACCTTCCTGGGGAGGCAAGCTAAGTTTCTCCCAGGTTGGCCTGAACTCATCTCCCCCTTAAAGAGCCAGGTACCCTGTGACACCTCCCCATCATCCTGTCATGACTTTTGCTAGTCAATCCCAGGGCATCTCTTTGTGGCCTAACTAGGGATTAGCTCACAATCAGTCTGATGTCCCCTTCTTTGGTTTCTCACCCCATGCTGACTCTCTCTCTCTCTTAAGTCAGGTGCCTCCCCATGCATTACTCAGGGTGGTCCCTCTTCATGGCTTGGCCCTTCAGCCAGGTCACTACAGTCCTCCCCTTCTCAGGTATCAAAGTCCTACTGGACAAACTGTCCCAGGCAGTCTTCTTTTCCACTGCCCAGACTGTGCCACTTCCCCAGTGGCTGGTAGGGGAACCTGGGCCCACCCACTGCTTCCGATTCCAACCCAGGGACCCTTCAGCTGAGTGGCCAAGGTCCCAAAGCTTGCTGCTCTTTCCCTGGGCTGCTTTCTACTTCATTTCTGTGAGGCCCCTTCTCCACCCTCCTCAGGGCCAGGATCCCAGGGCTTCAGTTCTCTTCTCCCCACCGAGTTTCCTCCTTTCCCTCTCTAAGCCCAGAGCATAACTGCAGACCTTCGTACTGCAGCCCCCTACTTCCTGGTTCTATAACAGCTCAGCCTGCCCCTTGCCCAGCTGGGCTTCATTATCAGTGACACTTCTTGGGCCTGACTCTCCTTCGGGTACAGCCTGTCAGAGTTAATTGGCCCTTCCTCTCTCCTCAGGCCTTGTATGGGGTAGGCCCCTCCTCACGCAGCCACACACCAAGCATGTGCTTATTTGCACTTTGAACCCATGTTTGTTAGCGCGGCTGGCACAGGGGTCCTGTTTCCCAATGACAAACACTGCATTGTTTGCTGCTGTGAGCAGCTCCTGCTGCTGGGGGCCAGTAAATGGGATTCTGTGAGCTGATATTTTAAAGTCTCCCTCTACCACAAGAGCACAGAAACAACAGGGCTTGGGCACTCCCCGTTCCCAAGAGTTTGGGCCAGGAATTTTCAGGGTCCCCAGATTCCTCTGTGATTTGCTCTTACTCCCTTGCAGAGAACGGACAAACGCATCAGAGTTTGCTGGGAAGAATTAAATCCCCACCACCCAGGCGGAGTATGCGCATGGGGTAGCTTCATGCGCCGGCACCCTCCTTTGCTAGCCCATTGGGTGCCTGGAGTTCTGCGCTGGCTATCCAGACAAGTATGACACACTAACAGAGCAGAAATGAGAAACTGCATGACAAGAAGTGGCCATAGGGTGGCAGCACATCTTCAGGAACCACCTGCTCCAAAGGGGCACATAGCCCAAAGGCCCTGGTTCAGAGCATCTGTCTGTCTCTTTTCTCCAGCAGCAGCCAGCACCTATGGGATTGTTTACCCAGGACACTTACCAGCATTACTACACCAATATAACTCCCCATGTGGCTTTTTCTCGGTTTGGTTTGTGTCCCTTTGGAAGGATATTTTTAAAACTAAAAACTTTTCCTGCTCCAGGGGATAGGATTTCTGTGAAACATTTATACCAGCAAAAGCCCTAGTATAAAAAAATCCTAGGGTCGTGATTTTTCTCCCTTCCTCTGCAGACTAGTCTATAGTACAAAGGGTTTGCCAGTATAGCTACAAGGGCAAACCCTCCTAGTGCAGATGCAGTCATAGCAGCCCAAAAAAGGCTTAATCATAGAATATCAGGGTTGGAAGGGACCTCAGGAGGTTGTCTAGTCTAACCCCCTTCTCAAAGCAGGACCAACCCCAACTAAATCATCCCAGCCAGGGCTTGGTCAAGGCTGACCTGAAAAACTTCTAAGGAAGGAGATTCCACCACCTCCCTAGGTAACGCATTCCAGTGTTTCACAACCCTCCTAGTGAAACAGTGTTTCCTAATATCCAACCTAAACCTCCCCCACTGCAACTTGAGACCATTACTCCTCGTTCTGTCATCTGGTACCACTGAGAACAGCCAAGCTCCATCCTCTTTGGAACCCCCTTTCAGGTAGTTGAAAGCAACTATCAAATCCCCCCTTATTCTTCTCTTCCGCAGACTAAACAATCCCAGTTCTCTCAGCCTCTCCTCATAAGTCATGTGTTCCAGTCCCCCAATCATTTTTGTTGCCCTCCGCTGGACTCTTTCTAATTTTTCCACATCCTTCTTGTAGTGTGGGGCCCAAAACTGGACACAGTATTCCAGATGAGGCCTCACCAATGACGAATAGAGGGGAACGATCACGTCCCTCGATCTGCTGGCAATGCCCCTACTTATATAGCCCAAAATGCTATTGGTCTTCTTGGCAACAAGGGCACACTGTTGACTTATATCCAGCTTCTCGTCCACTGTAACCCCTAGGTCCTTTTCTGCAGAACTGCTGCCTAGCCATTCGGTCCCTAGTCTGTAGCGATGCATGGGATTCTTCCATCTTAAGTGCAGGACTCTGCACTTGTCCTTGTTGAACCTCATCAGATTTCTTTTGGCCCAATCCTCTAATTTGCCTAGGTCCCTCTGTATCCTATCCATACCCTCCAGTGTATCTACTGCTCCTTCTAATGAGAACAGCCCCATCTCATGCCAGGTGCAAGGGGCACAGCCTGTGTGTGTGTGTGGGGGGGGGGGGGGGCTTTACTGTAGGTGCAGGCCTGAGAGAAACACTAGGGCAGCCACACAGAGAAAAAAGCCAGGATCCTCAGGGGCTCTGCTTCATGGCACATGGCTGCTGGACAGGTCTCTGCTGCCAGCACAACCATGATTGTGGGAGGTGGAAGGAGTGCACCTCAGGCCCATGGCGCCTTCTGTCAGCCCATCAGCTCTTTGTGAATTAGGGTTGCCAATTTTGGTTGGACATATTCCTGGAGGTTTCATCATGACATAATCTTTACAGATTAATCTTTAATTTCTGCAGACTCCAAGACAATCCTGAAGGGGTGGCAACCCTAGCTGTGATGTGACCCCAGGAAAAGGGGTAGGAGCTGCCTGGCAGACCAAGGGCTCCAGCAAGGCCAGATCACTTGGCACATGCTACTCGCTGTAGAGGGGAACACGGTTTATTCCAGGGGTACAAGATTGACTGGCTCTGGTAGGATCTGAATCCCCTTCCAAGGGGAGGAGTTGAGGGAGTATGGGAGGCTGTATCCACAGAGCTCCTATGACTTGTCCCCCAGCACACCCCAGTGCTGCCAAGCAGTGCAGGAAATGGAATCCCCCCCCCCCCCCGTAAAGCAGAAGCCCTGGGGCTAGGACTGGTGATGGATGGCCACAGGATTCCTCTGGGGAGCAGGGCTGGTAATGGGGTGGATGCTGCAAATGGATGGTACTTAGGCCATGCCCTATCAGGCACTCCACTCACCCACCCCCAGCCTAGACTAACCTAGCAGCTGAACAAGCCCAGAGCCACCCACAGTCACTGTGATATGTTGCCAGGGTACAGCATTGCCCCAGAGACAGACTAGCCCAAAAAGGCCTGGGTATTTAGGGGCTCGGTGGCATTCAGCCCCAAGGTGAGACTCTGTGGGACCTGCCCTCCCATGAAACCAGTGCCAGTACTGATAAGCCCAGCTAAAGGCTCTGACTCAGGCACGCTCCCTGCACCCTGGACTTTGGATACCCCTGCTGTTCCCTGGTGAATGCAAGGAAGTCAGAGATAATGAAACCAACGTCTGTGTGACAATCCTCTAGATCAAACCCACAACCTCTGGATCTAAAAAGGAGGAGCCTCTGCTACTTAAGCTAAAGAAGCAGCTGTATGAGCAATGAGGCTGGATCAGGCTTACTGACCACTATATACAATCCAGCCACCAGAGAGAAGCAGGGCCCCATCCAGAGTTAATATGGATTTACACATCTCAAACAACTTCTTGATCATTTACTTAGTATGTGGCCCAGTCTACCCAGCTCCCACACTTTCCCTTGGGGACACAACTCCACCACCCAGCCCCAGGTCCTGAGATCTAACCAAGTCTTCTGTCAGGAGTAGTGGGCAAGCTAAGAGTGCTGGATTCAAATATCTAGGGTTCCTTTTAAAACAAACGAACAAAACAAAACAAAAAAAACAAAAAACCCCACCACACTGAGCCCCCACTCAGAAACATGAAGAAAAAAGAAAAAAAACAACCTAAATACCTTCCCCAGGTGACCTTAACAGACATCCATATCCCACCCACATGCAGTGAGCAGGTATGAAACAAAGAACTGTATGATGGGGAAGGGACACAGAATCCACTCTGGGAAGTACAGTAACAATCAACTATATATGACTACTAAGTAAGGCACCCACTCCATGTCATCTTTGGTCAAAGTCCTTTATCTCAGCTCCCCACCCTTAGCACTCATTTCCCCCTTCCCCACTAAGCACGCCACTCAATTTGCTGTCTATGGGTCACACAGTCTAAAGTTCAGACAGATCTGTCTCCAGCCCCTAAGGAAAGGGCTATGTGGTCGAGTCTTGAGGTTCCATCACTTTAACTCACCAGATATGGATTGTTTTGTCAATGTTCCCCATAGTCTCTTCAGTCCACTCTGCAACTTCTGCCGATAGCCACCTCTGACCCAACCCTGGTCACAAAGCTCCTACAGCAACACTTCTTCTCAAAGCCTTCTATAGAAAGATCAATGGCATAAAAGATTCTAAATACAGCCTTTTCCACATTAGATTCCCACTAAACATCAGGTGCCTCTCTATATTGCCTGTACTCTATGCCACTACCCAGCCATACCAGGCTGAGCTTTTGGTTAGGGTGACCTCTTTCCCAGGGTACACTCTGTTGGGTGAGCAAAGGGCAAGAGAACTGCAAAGAGATAATAATGTCTCGTTACCCCTCAAGACAAACCTTCACTAAATTTTTACCAAAATGACCCACCAATAGAAGGCAGTGGAAAGCTCCTCCCTGTGGGGAGCATCTGCCCATCTGGGGTCATGAAGCAGCTCTGGAAGGTTCCCCGCAATTCACCAGTAGATGACAGTAACGAGCTTCCTAGTGTAGAACTTCAGGGCACAGGGCTTATAGCTTCCTGACTTGTTACACCCTCTCTGGATTCCTCTTCCTTCCCTGGGCCTCACAGCCTTCAGATTCCACCAGTCCCATCGACTCCAGAGGAGCTATGGCCAATTCACACCAGCTGGGGATCTGGCCCCATTCATTCCCCACATCCCTCTGCATCCTTGCAACGTCAGATCTAAGAGAAGGGGGTGAAGAACCAAGGCCTGGGAGCTGCAGGGGAAGTGGACATGGAGTCGGAGGGAGGGGCAGGTCTGTGGCTAGCAGGTGGGTGTCAGAATTAATCTATTAGACTTTTGGGGCTCAGGCAGAAGCTGTGCCCTGAGAACTCCTGCAGCTGGGCCAGAATCCCCTTTCTCAGCATGCTGTGATTGTCTGTGTCTCTCCCTCTCTCACACACACAGTGGGGCAGGAGGCGTTTTAAAAAAAACCCCAAGAGACGAAAGACAATTTTTTTTTTTTAAAAAAGATTAAAGAATCCTGGTTTGGGGCCAGTCTCCAGTTTTCTAAGTGGCTCTCCTGATTCTTGGGGGCCTGACTCTTGGTTGTGTAACTTTCAGAGTTGATGACTTGGTGCATGCATGTGTGGACTAGGAGCATACGTCAGGGTACGGCTGCACTGCAGGCAGGAGCTGTGATACCCAGGGCAAATATACAGACTCACACTAGCTCTGCTCAAGCTGGTGCAGCAAAAATAGTGTGGAGCCCACCACACCCTCTGGGTCTCAGCTCCACTGGCTTGGCTAAGCCAAGCCACCATCTGGGCCACTCCATCCACACTGCTACTTTTATGGCACTAGCTTGAGCTGAGCTAGTATGAGTCTGCCTAAGAACATAAGAATGGCCACATCAATGGTCCATCCAGCCCCATATCCAGTCTTCCAACAGTGCCCAATGCCAAATGCTTCAGAGGGAATGAACAGAACAGGGCAATTATCAAGAAATTGATCCCCTGTCATCCAGTCCCAGCATCTGGCAGTCAGAGGCTTAGGGACACCCAGAGCATGGGTTGTGTCCCCAAACATCTTAGGTAACAGCCATTGCTGAGCCTCCATGAACTTATCCAATTCTTTTTGAAGACTTTTAGCCTTCACAACCCCTCCTTGGCAATGTGTTCCACAGGTTAACCAGGTCAACATGGACTGGGAATCACACCTTGCACCTGTAGTGTAGATAGGATTCTATTTTTATTGGTGAATATTGGTACATGTCAATTTCACCATACACACCCACCCACCCTCCCCAAAGAAGAACTGTTTCCTTCACTAACCAGCTAAATGTACAGCAAGGCAAGGTAAAAAAACGCTGCTTGCGAACTGATTTGAGTTGGTATATTCTGATACATTGTTAAATCACAAATTGTCAACTGTTACAAAGCTTTACGGTTTTGAATCTCAGCATCTACTGCCATTAAATGATTGCCTGGCCCTCTCCCCCACTATGTGACACATAGGCCCAAGGATTTCCTGCAACTGTGAAAATTTAAATCTATACAAATCGGGGGGCAAAATGCTAAAATATCAACATCAATATTATCCATTGAAATTATAAAAATCCAAAGATTGAAATCTGCTACACCTGAGTCCAGATAGAGTGAGCATGCGTGCATGTGTGTGTCACTATTTACTCTCTCCTGTGCCAACCTGTTCCCTTGGCTTTAGTCACATTCCTGGCCACACCTGCCCCCGCTCTCCGCACCCCACGGGAGGCGACATGCAGGGTGTGGACCCCTCTGGCTCCCGGCCACACCCTCCTGCCAGAGCTGGGTGTAGGGTGGAAGCCAGTGTCACCTGCAGTCTCAGAGCCAAGAGTAACTCAGAGGAGTTACTCTTGGGGAGGAGGAGGCCTGGAGAGCGGAGGTCACTGACTCACCATACAGAAGGCAGGCTCAGGCGTGATCTGAGGGGGAAAGGAATCCTGCCCTATCCAGGTCTCAGGCTCTGGGATGGTGCCTGCTGGCAGGTGGCAGTTCAGGGCAGCTGAGTAATGGAGACAGGCAGAGCCCCCCTGGATGGGCTGTTAGGCACAGGGAGCTGGAGATGCAGTGAAGAGACAGGACACACTGCCGGACACCAGGGGGCATGGAGACGGAGCTCACTGAGATCAAAGCTGTGATTGTGGGGGACGGTGGCTGTGGAAAGACTTCCCTGCTCATGGTCTTCGCCAAGGGGGATTTCCCCAGGGTAAGAACCCCCCTCAGCCAGAATGACCTGGGGAGAGATACCCCTCCCCTCACACTGCTCCACCTAGGGGACCCTGCCCCAGAGAGACCCCTCTCCCCGCTTCCCCATGGGACCCTGTCCCTGCCCCAACCCCAGAGACATCCCCCTCCTCCCCTCACACTGCTTCTCCATGGGACACTGCCCTAGACCCCCCCTCCCCTCACATGGTTCCTCCCCCTGCATGGGACACAGACAGTGTCCCAGTCCAGATACACACAGCTTCCCCTGGGGGACCCCAACCCAGAGAGAACCCCCCTCACACTGCTCCCCACATGGAACCCTGAACTAGCCATGCTTGGCCCACCTGTTCTGTTTCCAAGGTAACCTCTGCCCCCACTGGGTCAAACCCCTGGTCCATAGAGCAGCCCCTCCTTGACACAAGCTCTCTGCCCCACACCCCCCTGCCAGGTGCTCTGAGTAAGCCCTCTGTGGAGCAAAGCCAGGCAGGAACCTCTGGGAGGAAACTCCCCCCATCAGCGAACTATGGGAGCCCAGCTGGCCAAGGGAAGTGAAAGTGATTGCTCTGGGGAGAGTCCTGGCCTCATCACATTCTCCCTGCCCAGGGAACCTGCTCTGCTAAGGCCACCAGCAAACACCCTCCCCAAGGAGCTGGCAGGAGCTCACCCAGACAGGATCGTCCTGGCAGCCAGTGGTGGCTAGAGAGATCCCAGCTCCGGGTCACCTCCAGCAATGAACTGGGGCATTTCCAGACTTCCCAGCTACATGCTGAGGTGCTGTAAGGCACTGGCTGCACACAAGTTGTAGCTGTGCCATTCTGGCTGTACACATACAGACCATGCTGTATAACCCCCTAGTGGTGACAGAGTTACACTAACAAATTTATTTGGGCATGCTGTACTAGTCTAAGGCGCTACAAGTACTCCTCGTTCTTTTTACTAGTACACCGGTTCTCAAACTTCATTGCACTGCAACCCCCCCCCCCAGACAACAAAAATTACTACAACATGGCCCCAGAAGGGGGGACAGAAGCCTGAGCCCACCCAAGCCCCACCACCTGGCACAGCAAGCCTAACACCAGCCCTGGCGACCCCATTAAAACAGGGTCCTGACCCACAGTTTGAGAACTGCTGCAGTAGTATAAACTCAGTAACCCCTTGGGGAAATGACCCCAAATTTTGCTCACTAACTGTACCCACACCTCCATGCGCCACACAAAATGTCAAAGGGACCCAAGTAACGGAGAGGCTTTTCTAGCATTTAGAAGAGTTGAGCTTGAAACAGAAAGTTGGTCTAGTCTAGACCTTAACTAGCCCATGCAGTTTGCTGAAGCATGCATACACCAGTACGGCCATCGGATCTATCACAGTGGTTTCATAAAAGGAGCCCAGTCACAAGGACACAGAGCTACTTCAGGTTTCTTGGGTGAAAAATCAAAGGTGGTCTTAATCTTTCAGGGCAAATCCTATGGAATTTAGTGGGGCAGGAAACAAGGGGGCTCTGTAGGAATTCCTCTACAAACTTACTATAGAAAGCAATGGAGAATGAAACATTTTCTAAAGGCTTTTGTGACCTGTTTTATATAATTCTCTAGCAGGGGTATCATGCCCTATTCAATGCTATAGGGTGGTTCAAAAAGATGATATGAAAGGTTGTTGTAGCCGTATTGGTCCCAGGGTATTAGACACACAAGGTGGGTGAGGGAATGTCTTCTAAAGAGAAAATCTTCCAAGCTCACACAGAGCTCTTCTTTGGAGCATGCATTGGGGCACTCTATATTGGCTGCCCTTCCACCTGAACAACTGCCCGCTGCTCACATCTCCCCACTAGCACCTTGGTGCTTGCTCTCAGGTTGCACCTCTCGCGTGGTAGAGGGGCAGCTTGGAAGAAGCACACAAAGCCAACACGTTCTTCTCCTTCAAACCCACCTCTGCTGCATGGCCTGCAAATGATGCCAACCTCCAAGCAACTGGGGAGCTCTGGTCACTGTGGGTTCCACTCACCATGGCCATCTTACTGTGTTTGTGGCAGCCACCCGTCCTCTTTGACTTCACGCTTGGCATGTAAACCCTCTGGGGCCGGAACCACTGCCTTGTTCTACATGTACAGGGCCAAGCACAATGGGGTGGCGCCTCTGGTAAGCAAATAGATCTGGGAAACCATTTTTTCGGTGAATACTAAATTTGCCCACAAATGCATTTTTTTAGAGCACCAAAAATATTCACAAACTTGGGTCAAATTCAGTGACTAGTTTGACCCCCTCCAAAAAATTGGGGGCAAAAAGGTTTTTAATAAAAGAAAATGTCACATTTCACTGTTTCAAAATGAAACATTTCATTTCAAAACAGTGTTTCATTTAGAAGTGTAGTCAGGTTTTTTAAAAATGAAAAAGGGTGAACACACCAAAAACAATCCAACATGAAACAAAACACTGGGAGGGAAATGTCTCTGCTCAAATGAAACATTCATTTGATCCAAAATGAATGTTTTTTTCTGGGTTGGGGGGGGGTCAGGGTTGGGGGGGGGGTTTGTTTGTTTGTTTTTGGTTTGTGTTTCAGCGAGAAAAACCCCCCAAAAAATCCATTTTGGTTCAAACTGATTTTTTTTCCTTTCAGTTCATCCCCAAACTGAACAATATTGGTTCAGCTCCACATGTAAATAAAACAATAAACCCCAGGGAGACACACAGCACAAGCACCCTAGAAAAATCACATGGGTGGGGAGGGGGGAAGAAAACACACTGTTGCAGTGAATGGATGGTACTGTCAGTGGTTAGGGGCCATCCTTGGGAGACCTCCATTCAAGTCCCTGCTCTTCCAAAGAGCTTCCTGTGTGACCTTGCTCTGCTCAGTGCCTCAGTTTCCCCATCTCTACAACGGAGGTACTACTTCCTTACCTCACAGAGGTGTTGTGAGGATAAACACATTACAGATTGTGAGACACTCAGTTGTTACGGTGATGGAGGTCATGTGAGTACTTTAGATAGACTGATAGAGAAGCGTTTAAAGAGGAATGAACGCTAGCTCCCCGTGGGCCAGCCTGCTGAGCAGTAGCGATGGCTGTCTTTCTTTCTTTCCAGCACAGTGACTCTCCCCTCCTAGGTCTATGTCCCCACAGTGTTTGAGAAGTACTCTGCCTCTTTCCAGATTGATTTGCACCGGCTTGCCACCAATCTGTGGGACACAGCGGGTATGTATAGGTAGACGATGGGGTGTACCAGGGGTACACAGGTCTTCCGGGGGTACATCAACTCATCTAGATATTTGTCTCATTTTACAACAGGCTACATAAAAAGCACTCTCTCAAGAAAGATCTTGGAGTCATTGTGGATAGTTGACTGAAAACAACCACTCAATGTGCAGTGGCAGTCAAAAGTGCAAACAATGTTGGGAATCATTAAGAAAGGGATAGATAAGAGAAAATATAATCCTATTGCTTTTATATAAATCCATGGTATGCCCACATCTGCATGTATTTATGCAGATGTGGTCACCCCATCTCAAAAAAAAGATATATTGGACTTGGAAAAGGTTCAGAAAAGGGAAACAATGATTATGGGTATGGAACAGCTGCTGTATGAAGAGAGGTTAATAAGACTGGGACTTTTCAGCTTGGAAAAGAGACAACTAAGGGGGGGGGGAAGAGACACATGATAGAGGTCTATAATATCATGACTGGTGTGGAGAAAGTAAATAAGGAAGTTTCAGAGTAACAGCCGTGTTAGTCTGTATTCGTAAAAAGAAAAAAGAAAAGGAGTACTTGTGGCACCTTAGAGACTAACCAGTTTATTTGAGCATGAGCTTTCGTGAGCTACAGCTCACTTCATCGGATGCATAGCATATTGTGGAAACTGCAGAAGGAAGTGTTATTCACTCCTTCTCATAGCATAAGAACTAGGGGTCACCAAATCATAGAATATCAGGGTGGGAAGGGACCTCAGGAAGTAGTCTAGTCCAACCCCCTGCTCAAAGCAGGACCAATCCCTAACTAAATCATCCCAGCCAGGGCTTCATCAAGCTGAACCTTAAAAACCTCAAAGGAAAAAAAGATTCTACCACCTGCCTAGGTAATGCATTCCAGTGCTTTACCACCCTCCTAGTAAAAAAGTTTTTCCTAACATCCAACCTAAATCTCCCCCACTGCAACTTGAGACCATTATTCCTTGTTCTGTCATCTGGTACCACTGAGATGAGTCTAGATCCATCCTCTTTGGAACCCCCTTTCAGGTAGTTGAAAGCAGCTATCAAATCCCCCCTCATTCTTCTCTTCCGCAGACTAAACATCCCCAGTTCCCTCAGCCTCTCCTCATAAACTCATGTGTTCCAGTCCCCTAATCATTTTTGTTGCCCTCCGCTGTACTCTTTCCAATTTTTCCACATCCTTCTTGTAGTGTGGGGCCCAAAACTGGACACAGTACTCCAGATGAGGCCTCACCAATGTTGAATAGAGGGGAACGATCACATTCCTTGGTCTGCTGGCAATGCCCCTACTTATACATCCCAAAATGCCATTGGTCTTCTGGGCAACAAGGGCACACTGTTGACTCATATCTAGCTACTCATCCACTGTAACCCCCTAGGTCCTTTTCTGCAGAACTGCTGCCTAGCCATTCGGTCCCTAGTTTGTAGCACTACATGGGATTTTTCTGTCCTAAGTGCAGTACTCTGCACTTGTCCTTGAACCTCAAATTTCTTTTGGCCCAATCCTCTAATTTGTCTAGGGCCCTCTGTAGCCTATCCCTACCCTCCAGCGTATCTACCTCTCCTCCCAGTTTAGTGTCATCTGCAAACTTGCTGAGGGTGCAATCCACACCATCCTCCAGATCATTAAGGAAGATATTGAACGAAACCGGCCCCAGGACTGATGCTTGGGGCACTCCGCTTGATACTGGCTGCCAACTAGACATGGAGCCATTCATCACTACCAGTTGAGCCCAATGATCTAGCCAGCTTTCTATCCACCTTACAGTCCATTCATCCAGCCCATACTTCTTTAACTTGCTGGCAAGAATACTGTAGGAGACCGTGTCAAAAGCTTTGCTAAAGTCAAGGAACAACACATCCACTGCTTTCCCCTCAACCACAGAGCCAGTTATCTCGTCATAGAAGGCAATAGATTAGTCAGGCATGACTTGCCCTTGGTGAATCCATGCTGACTGTTCCTGATCACTTTACTCTCCTCTAAGTGCTTCAGAATTGATTCCTTGAGGACCTGCTCCATGATTTTTCCAGGGACTGAGGTGAGGCTGACTGGCCTGTAGTTCCCAGGATCCTCCTCCTTCCCTTTTTCAAAGATGGGCACTACATTAGCCTTTTTCCAGTCGTCCGGGACTTCCCCTGATCGCCATGAGTTTTCAAAGATAATGGCCAATGGCTCTGCAATCACATCCGCCAACTCCTTTAGCACTCTCGAATGCAGTGCAATCTGGCCCCATGGACTTGTGCTCGTCCAGCTTTTCTAAATAGTCCCGAACCTCTTCTTTCTCCACAGAGGGCTGGTCACCTCCTCCCCATGCTGTGCTGCCCAGTGCAGTAGTCTGGGAGCTGACCTTGTTTGTGAAGACAGAGGCAAAAAAAAGCATTGAGTACATTAGCTTTTTCCACATCCTCTGCCACTAGGTTGCCTCCCTCATTCAGTAAGGGGCCCACACTTTCCTTGGCTTTCTTCTTGTTGCTAACATACCTGTAGAAACCCTTCTTGTTACTCTTAACATCCCTTGCCAGCTGCAACTCCAAGTGTTATTTGGCCTTCCTGATTTCACTCCTGCATGCCCGAGCAATATTTTTATACTCCTCCCTGGTCATTTGTCCAATCTTCCACTTCTTGTAAGCTTCTTTTTTGTGTTTAAGATCAGCAAGGATTTCACTGTTAAGCCAAGCTGGTCGCCTGCCATATTTACTATTCTTTCGACACATCGGGATGGTTTGTTCCTGTAACCTCAATAAGGATTCTTTAAAATACAGCCAGCTCTCCTGGACTCCTTTCCATGTTATTCTCTCAGGGGATCCTGCCCATCAGTTCCTTGAGGGAGTCAAAGTCTGCTCTTTTGAAGTCCAGGGTCTGTATTCTGCTGCTCTCCTTTCTTCCTTGTGTCAGGATCCTGAACTCGAAGTGAACTGAAATTAATAAGCAGCAGGTTTAAAACAAACAAAAGGAGATATTTCTTCACACAATGCAGAGTCAACCTGTGGAACTCTTTGCCAGAAGATGTTCTGAAGGCCAAGACTATAACAGCATTCAAAAAAGAACTAGATAAATTCATGGAGGATAGGTCCATCAATGGCTATTAGCCAGGATGGGCAGGGATGGGGTCTCTAGCCTCTGTTTGCCAGAAGCTAGGAATGAGCGACAGGGAATGGCTCAGTTGATGATTACCTGTTCTGTTCATTCCCTCTTGGGAACCTGGCACTGGCCACTGTTGGAAGACAGGATACTGGGCTAGATGGACCTTTGATCTGACCCATTATGGCCATTATGTTCACTAGCAAAGTCGGTACAAACTAAGATTTCATACAGACAGACAATGACTTGTTTATACTGCTCTGTATAGTATACACTGACATGTTCAGAATACAAATATTGTGCTATTTATTTTATAACCTTATGGTAAAAATGAGAAAGTAAGCAATTTTCCACTACCAGTGTGTTGTGACACCTGTAGGTTTATGTCGGATTTTGTAAGCAAGTAATTTTAAGTGAGGTAAAACTTGGGATATGCAAGACAAATCAGACTCCTAAAAGGGGTACAGTAGTCAGGAAAGGTCACAGGGATAAGGCTTGGGGCATGGCTTGCTATGCAAATCGTAGTTGGAGCTCGATTGTGTACACTATACATGTGTGTTGGGGTGTGGCATATTATGCAAATCAGTGGGTGGCTTTTATTAGCATGCAAATTTGGGGTAGAAAAAGAAACACTTTCAAACAAGCCAATTTTTACCACAATGGTTTTTGAAAGAAAGTGACATTTCTTACAAGTTTTTTTTTTAAAGCAGATTTTCCTCATGTTCAGAAAAAATATATATATATTTTTAGCCTTCCTTTTCTTAAAACATTTCCCTGGAAACAGAAGGGCCCCTTTCCCACAGGCCCACATCAGCACCCTGGGATCAAAGTTCTTTCTGGGTTCTGCTGTTGGCATCCTGAGCTCTATCCCCTACCTTGAACTTAAAGTGACACAGCCCAGGACTGCTGGCCCCCCATCCCTTCCAACAGGAGCCAGGCCTCAAATTCATGAGATCTGTAATAAACTGGGAGCTTTCTTTCTTTCTGGTTTCTGAGCCATTACCTTGTCAGACTTCCTCCACTCCATAGGGGCTAGAACCTTCCTTTTTATTTAAATGTAGCTGAGAGTGACCCCAAATCAGGAGCTGGAGCTTTTGGGGAAATACCAGCTGTCGTGATAAAATCATGAGACGCATCACAGCTACATTGCAAAAGCAGGGCTATCATTCAGATAATGGGTGTGCAGAGGGATGGGGACTCCAGGCATGGGTGAATAGGGGGGCGGAAGGCTATTTGTCTATCTTCACAGTATCTGACCTCCTTTCAATCTTTAGTGTATTTATCCTCGCAAGGCCCCTGTGAGGTAGGGAACTGCTATAATCCCCATTGTACAGATGGGGAAACTGAGGCATGGCACAGCTAACAGACTCACCCCAGGTTACATAGGAAGTCTGTGGCACAGCAGGGACTTGAACCCAGCCCAGCTAGGACAATGCCAGGCAGGCCAAGGAGAAAAGAGTCAAGAGGGGATTCCCCTGGTACTTAGAAGTAGCTATGGATCACCACTCCTCGAATCTGTGCCAGCTACTGGGGGGCTCTCTGCAGGGCAGGGCCACGCCAGGGTCTATTTGGAGTGGCAGAGAGTAAGTTTGTGAGAGTTCATGCGTGTGCTAGAGTTTACATGTGTACACATGTACATGCACCCGTGCATATGTGAGTGTGAGTGTGCATGCGCATATGTATCAGCCCATGTTAGTGTGTCAATAGTGTGAGTGCACCAGTGGGTGGCTGAATACACACACATGGTTGGCTGTCCCTGGGGGCTGGATCCCCTCTCACATACAGAGGATGGGGAAGGGTTGGGGACCCTGCACTTGAAGGGGAGGGGTACTTAGTGACCTCTATCTCCTCCTCATAGGGCAGGAAGATTACAACAGGCTCCGCCCCCTCTCCTACACAGGAGCCCACGTGATTCTCATGTGCTTCGACGTCACCACTCCCAACAGCTTCGACAACATTCTCACAAAGGTAACAAAACTTCTATAGATCAAATGGAAGAGGCTGGGACTGGAGTAGCTGGAAGCTCCTGCCACAGCCAGTGCTGCTGCCCTGCTCCCTGCAGCACCCCCTTCTGGGAGAGGCTGGGACTGGAGTAGCCGGGAGCTCCCCCCACACAGCCACTGCTCCCACCCCGCTCCCTGCAGTGCCAGGCTGGGACTGGAGTAGTCGGGAGCTCCCCCACAGCCAACCCCAATTTCGTGAGCATTCATGGCCTGCCATACAATTTCCATACCCAGATGTGGCCCTCAGGCCAAAAAGTTTGCCCACCCCTGCTCTAGCTCTGTTCTGCTGGCCTCTATTGTGTTCCTTAGGGGTATGTCCCATTCTCTGATTTAATGGGGATGAACATGGGGCTCAGACCCTCCCGCAAAGCCTCTGAGGACATGTGGGGTCTCCCACCCCAGTGCTCAGCCCCCGTCTCCATCTCTCTCCCTGCATAGTGGTACCCAGAGGTGAATCACTTCTGCAAGGGCATCCCCATCGTGCTGGTGGGCTGCAAGACTGACCTGAGGAAGGACAAGGTCCTTCTGAGGCAGCTCCATGAGGACCAGCTGGAGCCCATCACCTACCATAAGGTGACAAAGCCCCTCCCCGCCCTTGGCCAACACATGCCATCCTGAATCCTCAGGAAGGAAAAATAGTCCCTCCCAGAGATAATGGGCCAGGGTTCAGCCAAGCTCCTAGACTCCATGCTGGGATGAGGTTGTGGCAAGGCAACGATTCAGTCAGCTGAAGCAGGGCATGTCCTGGGCCCTGCCAGAGACTCGAGGAAGCCCAGGAATGGTAGCTGGGGAGGTGATGCCCAATGGGAATGGATCCTGGAGGCCCCAGGCTGTACAATGGGCACAACATGCCTTCAGCAGGGACCCCACCCCCTGCCCAGCCCTATGCCTTCTGTGGGTCTCACGCCACTCCCCTGTTGCAGGCAGAGGCCATGGCCCGGGAGGTGCACGCTGTCACCTACCTCGAGTGCTCGGCCAAGTACCAGGAGAACATCACCGACATCTTCATGGAGGCCTCCAGCGCCGCCTTGAGCACCATGCGGAAGAGCCAGCGCAAACAAAAACCCAAGAGGAGCTGCCTGCTCTCCTAGCCACCTCCATACTCCTCCTGGGGACACCCCAGTGTCCTGCACCCATCCCAGGGCCATCTCTGCCCTCCAGCATCTCCATGGGCATCGGGTCCCACGCAGCAGGGACTGACAGGGCAGATCTTGCCCTCCTCGCAGCATGCATCACCAGGGATGAATGATGCCACAGGAAGGGCAAATACCTCCCCCATAGTCTGACACAGAATGAGACCAGAGTGGAGAAGGAGCCACATTCCAGCTCACATGATTCACTCCCTCAGCTCTGTAACAGATCACGAGTTCATGTCCAATAGCCCTAATTCCTCCCAGATTTGCCTGGCTCCATCTGGCAACTACCAGCCCACGCAGCTCCTAATAGCACAGCCTGGCTCCTGCACGACTCCCACCACTGTGACCCACAGTGGCCCCATCCATGTCCACTGACCAATTCCCTGAACCCATCCACAAGACTCCACAGCCAAAAGTCTCTGCAGGGCATAAGCCCGAGGAGGGACTGTGGTGTTGTCTTTGTTCTATGTTTGTACAGCACCTCGCAAAGTAAGGTCCTGGACCATGGCTGGGGCTCCTGGATGCTGCGATAATACTCCTAGTTAGTATTTATGAGGTGTAACAGATGAGGCTGAGCAAAGGGCCGAGGGTGAGGCTCCCTCTCCCGTCTGGAAGATCTGAGTAAGGGAACACCCATCAAAGACCCCTTGGTGTGAGAGATGGGAAGGACCAACTAGACCACCCAGCATATCGACACGAAGCCAGGGCAGCATTGTTCCCTACAGGACATTTCCCATGGTCTTGGCCAATCATGTTCAATGCCATTGGGGCTCCCATCACCTCCCCCGGTGGCCAATCCCATGGCCTAAGTCATCCCACCTCCTGGACTATCTCCTCGCTCCCCTTGTCCCTCACTCAGGTTCCATCCTAGGACTCCAGTTATTCTCCTGTTTGTGAAACTACGCTCCTTCCTCCTTGGGGGGGGGGGGGTTAACCCATCAGAGATCCTGTGTCACCACTACCCTTCATTGCTCCATCCCTAAGTTAGCTAGATCCTCCTAAATCAGCCACCTGAGCTTTTGTCTGAGCAGCTCCCAGTGTGCTGATCTCACTCTGGTGATGTGGTACCCAGAGCTCAGCACAACAGGACAGAACCCCAACTGGAGTAAATTGGCATCACTCCATTGACTCCAGTAGTGCTGCACCCATTTACACCAGCTGGGGATCTATGGACTCCAATGGAGTAATGTCAAATTTACACCAGCTGGGAATTTAGCCCCCTTGCAGCTCCAGCTGATTTGGACCAGCTGGGGATCTGGCTCATTGATTCCAATGGAGTTGGGTTGATTTACACCATTTGGGGATCTGGTTCTACTGACTCCAACAGAGCTAAAACCAGTTTACACCCACTGGGTACCTGGCCTCCTTGATTCCAATGGAGTGATGCTGATCAGCCCCATGGGGCCGGGGGAGGCTGGCATACATACTAGTTGTAGGGAAAGGGATGAACCATCCCATTGGGGATTAACTGAGTGAACCACAAGATTGACACAAAGGTGCCTTGGCAAAAGGTCCCCTGATCTTTGCAAGTAACTCTTGCCTCAGACCTGGTAAACTCACTACATCAAACATATCTTGCCAGGCATTTATCCATAAACAGTAACATGGAAGGTAGCTACAGAAAGCTCGTGATTTATCAAGACTCCTAATCATTGCAAGTAGTTGTTACAGGTAATAATTTAAGAAACATAACTATGTTGAAAGTATGCTTTATAGACTCAGAGTAGAAGATAGTCTCCCAGGGATAGTATGTCTGCTTGAATGGGTTATCACCAGGAGTTGTCATGCCTCCCTCATTAGCTGGTGATGTAATGCAAGGCTCAATTGTCTAGCCTTGCTCCATCCCCAGATTATCAATAGAAAACTATCAGAGACCACTGCAAATATCTGAAAACACAGAGATAAAAGAGACAGTACAACGGACAAGGAGTCACCCTAGCTATGAAGGGACAAACAATTGTTTTGGTATGTGACAAAGTGGGAATTTTCTGTAATATTTTATGAGCCCCTCTATGAGCTTCAGTTTCCCCTGTGTTGCACTGTTAGCCATTGGAGGGGTGGAAAGGACTGTTTGCTCTCAGGGCAGGCCACAACACACAAGTATGAATGTCACCTAACTGTCTGAGGCTGGATGGGTTTGTGAGTTGGTGTCAGTGCAATGGTGCCCCCTCTGGCCAGATTAGGGCATAACAGCTGAACTCAGCCTGGCAGGCAATGGCGCTGGAACCCTTTTAACAGTGGGGGGGGCTGAAAGCCAGCCCCCTTATCCCTGTCCACACCCCTCCCCCAGCTGGGACCAGGAGCAGTGCCATGTCTCTGGAACAGGGGGACCTAGACAGGGATAAGGGGGCAAAGGCTGGGGTGGGCACAGTGCCAGTAGCAGAGCCCCAGCCACGGGGACAGCAGAGCCCCAGCCACGGGGCCAGCAGCAGCTAAGCAAAAACACAGGCTGAAGAACAAAAGACTAAGAACTGAGGAGGTGGGGGTGTTAAAGGTTGGCTGCTGGAGAAAGTCAGGGGCTGTCACCTGGGAATTGACCAAGAGGTCAGACGGACAGAGACAAAAACTAAACAATGGGGTTGTGATGTTCCCCAGGGTACAATCTGGCCTGTTGAACAGCTGTATCCCCTCAATTCTCCAACCTGGGGTGCCTTTTACACTGCTTTGCTGTGAGAGCAGCCACTCCCAGACTGCTCACTCACAACCTCCAGGATGTAAATTACTCCCAGTTGAGTTATATGAGTGCTGTAAGCCAGCTGCTCCTGAATTATATTGCAGAGTGACACCAGAAAATTCTTAGTCCCAGATTTGTTCCCACAAATGTGCATCTTGTACTGCCCAACACCCTCCTGGACAATACAAGCTCATAGAAAGTCTGTCATTTCATTAATAGAAAATGATATGCACAAACTCCATTATCTCAAGTGGAGGTTCCCAAACACTTCAATCCAAACACACACTGGTTCAGTGAAACAAATTTATTAACTACAGAAAGATAGATTTTAAGTGATTACAAGTGATGAGGCATAAAAGTCAGAACTGGTTACAAAGAAATAAAAGGTAAAATGCAAACTAATACCTAACTTAATAAGCTAAGTGAATTTAAAGCAAAAAGATTTCTCTCACCATATGCTTACAGCAGTCTGGGTGGATTTTTCAGCCAGGACCCTTCCCCTAGTTCAATGATGCTTCTTTTGTCTTTCAAACATTGTTGATGCCATGAGTACAGATGAGGGGAGAGGTGATTTGCGGCCTCTGTTCCTCATTTTTATATCCTTTCCTCCTCTCTGAGACTCCTCTCCAGCTGGGGTTCAGGAGACAGCCAGTCTGTTAACTAGGAGACAACCAGGCTGTTCCATTGCCAAGATGTAAATTTCTCATTCACACTCTTCTTCCTGCCAAAGAATGGCCGTTTAACTCGGTGGTAGACCATTTGATTTTGTTGATACCTGGCTGAGGCATCAGTTTGCCTTTTGTCTATGAGGAACTGGTTTGAGCTGCTTCCCCAGCCTTGGAACATGTCTTATACAGAAGAATTTTATAACTTACCTTAACAACGTTACACATTTTACCATGACAATAATGTTCAGCAGATTATGAGTTTTCAAGTGATACCTCACAAGGCATACTTTGTACAAGATTTATCATAGTTTTGTAAAAGTGGTGGACATAAGAGTACAGTCTGTCACAGAGATTCACTACAGCTTGGCTGGGGCCATGGGTTAGCCAGAATGGACTTGGGTTGGGATTTAACCTTTCTTTCTCTGTGCTCACCTAAGACTTCCTATGCTGTATTGCAGCTGACTAATAAATCCAACTGTTTTCACAACGCTATGTGAATGTCACTACAAATACTTGCAAAGGTGCATTAATGCCTGAAGAGTGGCCAAGTCCTACCAGGAGTCTGTCTCAGTTGGACCCACTGGACAGAGCTCACAGTGCGAAGCAGGAGAGCTGAAGCCTCAGAGATTCAGTCTCAGGAGGTCGTGAGGCTGTATGGCCTGCCCTGAAGGAAGAGTGAGACCCCTTGGCATATCAAAGGGCTTCCTCCAAGAGACTACCCCAAAGCTGAGGTTGTAGCACCGATCCTGTGGCTCCATGACACAGTATAACACAGAGTGGGGAGAGGCCCCTTGGATCCCTTCCTAGAGGATACATGTGGTAGAGGAGGCTCTGTTCATGAATGTTGGGATCCTGGTTCTTGTGAAGCCAGCCAGCTCTGCAACAGATTAAACTTTGGGGAAGAAACCTACTTTATTAGCTGGGAAAGGGAACTATTAATTGTAGCCCTAGTTTGCTTTTTGTTTGGCTTTGTAACGAGTTGTTTCCACCACTCTCTCTTGTTTCTAGTTGAATCTTTATTAGTTCTGAAATAAACTTTCTTTCGTTTTATTGTAAGTGCTTACAAGTACTGTCTGTTATACACCAGGGGTGATTTAAGGTTAAACTGGGGGTACCCTGCTACTTTGGGGGCAGAGGATCTGGGATTTCTGCGAGTAGCCAGTGTCAGGGGATGGATATTGCAGGGGAATGCTTCAAAGGGCTTCAGGGATTGAGGTGCACCTATTACTAACCTGCAGGGCAAAGACAGGGTTGGCATAGCCCAGAGGAGAGTGCTTGAGTGGCTAACAGGCCAGTGGTGGTAGGCAGCTAACACCCAGCCACCACGGGCAGAGCTTCCTCTTGCAGAGGCAGGAAGTAACCAGATGACTCACAGTCCTGGGTACCCCAAGAACAGTCACAGAGGCAGCATCTGACCTTCACTGCCCCACCCCTCAAATCCCACAGGGGGCGGCATTTCACCATCACTGCCCACCCGCAACAGCCCACAGGGAGTGGAGTCTCACTGTATGTCCGGGCACATTGTGGCACCGCTGCATAGTGTGTCCCATGAGCCATCAGCTGCCTCTGCATGGAGAAGCCAGACATGTGGGAATGCTTTTTCCCTTGTAGTAGGGGACCGAGGCTTCGCCCTCCTCTTCACTGGTGATGAGACAGGAAGCTCCCTGAGGAGCTTTCCCTGGGTCTCCCCCTGTTGCTCCCTCTGGTTCAGCCCCACCAATAGTGGCAAAAGTGGGAGCTCTGGTGTGGTGCAAGAACTGGCCTCTGCTGGCACTTTTAAGATCTGTAGCTCATAGAGTGTGTCTACACTGCATAAAGAGGTGTATTGCTAATTCAGTTAGCTAACCCAGGTTACAATAGCACTGAAGACGTGGCAGTCATTGGAACCAAGGGGTACAGTGGATTCTCCATCACTGGCAATTGTTAAATCAAGAATGGATCTTTTCCTGAAAGATCGACTCTAGTGCAGACAGGAATGATTACTAGGAAGTCCTATGACCTGTGTTACACAGGGGATCGGCCTGCATGATCACAAAGGGCCCTTCTGGCCTTGGAATCTATGAACTGAGCTTTTAACTCGGGTTAATAGTGCAAGTTAAAGCCTGCAGGGGAGCCTGAGGCTAAGCCAAGTTAAAAGCCAAGTTGCCGCGTCTTCACTGCTATTTTCACCCAGGTTAAGATCAAACCTTTTTTTAGCAGTACAGACATACCCATACTCTGAGCCAGGCTAGATGATAGTAAATGCTGCTGATTTGTCTCCCCAGCCTGAGCAGGATTGACACCATGTCCAAATCTGGATCAGATTTGCTTTCTCAGGGCTTCCTTTATTACTCAGATGCAAAACAAAGCTATTCCCTGCTCAGAGCAGGTTGCAGGAACTCAGAGACCTTTTGCTTGTGTCTCTTCTCCTCTGCTCCAGCCCCAGCTCCAGAAAGCCATTGGTTTCCCATAGTTCCCCTTCCCAACAGCCATGCTTGTACGATGAACCTGCTAAGCAGGAAACTACAGTTCCCATCCCACCCTGACCCCACTGCACATCCCCTTCCCCTGTCTAGGCTGAGTATAATAATGACACTGGTTTTTAGAATCACTTCATCACTCTCACCTGGGAGATAGCTGATGGGTAACAGGTGAGGCTGGGCCCAGCTCCCCTTAATGGGCCAACCACCCTGTGAGAGGTCATTATTCCATCAGTGACCACCTGAGGACCTGTCCACATTGGGGGCTGCCATTGTTGCTGCCAGTCATAGAGCAGGACCCGTGGGAGGAGTTACAGGAAAACCTAGCCCCACAACCACCCTCCCCACAAGGCTAGGAGGTCCCGTACTCAGGAGCCATTTTATGCTCCCTGTGGCAATCCAAGCTCGCTCACTCACTAGCTCAGCATTGAGGGCCCCGTGCCCCAAGGGGAGCCCCACCACCTAGCTCTGCCTCCCCCACACCCTGTGTGATCCCCGCCCCCAGTGACGACAGCACTAGAGCTCAGGGGCTGGGATGAGGTGACTTTGTGCTGCCCATAGCCCTGATGCATAGGCTGCCTCACCCTCTGCCATTCCCACACAGAGCCTGGGTCCTGGGTATCCTGGGCTTGCAGGATGTGCCCTGGGTCTGGCCCCCCTCAGAACTCCTCTGTGGCTCGCAGGGAGCTCTTTCCTGATGCCTCACAGAGCTCATGGTGGCTGGATCAATCTTGCGCTTAGCAGATGATCCAACCACTGGCTGTAGAGATTCCCCCCACAGAGTAGGAGCAGGAGATGATGCTGCACGTTCAGCAGGGTGATGGATGTTCTACCCCTCACAGCTGCTGCTCCCATGGGCAGCAGGATGCTGTGGGGAGTTAATCACCCTGGGCGATGGAACAACGGCCCAAAAGGACATTCTGGGGCAGCTGGCAGCAAGAGCTTCATGTGGCTGGGAGTTGGCTCTCAGGGCTCTTGCCACCTCCCCCCCCCCGCCCCCTGAGATCTAGCCTTAAAGTGCTGTTCTGCTCTATAGCCCTATTCTCTGTTGTGATCCAGCCCCTGTACGGCAGGGGACGTGGTGAAAGCAGGTGGAGACAGCCCCCAGGGAATAACCCACTGGCAGAGGGCCTCCCTGAGCAGCACAGAGCCAGCACCAGGTCTTGATACTGATCCCCCTGTTCACCTCTAGCATCTCAGCCCAGGGGGAGCTCCTATATTCCAGCTATTCGCTGCTTCCCATGGCCCGATCTGCCCCCTTCCCTCCCATTTTAGTGCTCAGAGGAGAATTGGGGGCTTCGTGGGCTTCATTTATCGCAGCTCACTAGCTCAGAGACAAACTACATGCCAAATTTAGAAGCAAAATGAAGCTGCTTTCCCTAACCACCTACCAGCCCTACAGTCACCACCTGAGGTCCAGGAGGCTCCTTCCCTCTCAAGCAGCAGCCAGAATGAAGAGTTTGCAGTGGGCCGCAAGCAGGTTCATGGTTCTGCTAGCAATGCTCAAGGCAGACAGCAATCCAGCTCTCTCTCCTGTCGCTGTGCTGGCTCTGCAGGGACAGCAGCAGGAAAGCAGTCAAACCTGGCTGTAACTAGCTCTGACTCCAATACCCATAGGGAACAGGTTGAGGGAGGAACAAGGGATACCTACACCTACACGCTGTGACTGTACTTGCTTCCTTCTTCTAGAGCAGTGTTATTATATGTAACTACAGTAGTGCCTAAAGGCTCCTGACCAAGATCTGGGCCCATTGTGCCGGGCACTGCACAGACCCCTGACTGACATCTGGGCCCATTGTTCCAGGCACTGCACAGACCCCTGACATCTGGGCCCATTGTGCTGGGCACTGCACAGAGCCCTGACTGACATCTAGGCCCCATTGCTCTGACCACTAAACTCCCCTCCCCTCCCAGAGCCAGGGCTAGAACCCAGAAGACCAGCCTCCAGCCCCTCCTGCTCTAACCCAACTAGACCTTACGCCCCACCCAGAGCTTGTAAAAATAAAACATCAAACCCAGGAATCCTGACTCCCAGTCACGCAGTTTGAAGATTAAACAGACTTTGCTCATTAATTAATAATAACTTATTAATAATAATAATTATTAATAATAATAATAATAACTAATCATAGTGGATAGCCCTTTCCTCCCCAATCAGAATGGAAACCAGTTGTTCCCAAACAGACTGATAGAGAAAACTGCATCTAAAGAGGAGAAAACTCATTCTCAGGAGGAGCTACAAGATACAGTGAAAGGGCAATAGCTGCAGACTGGAAGGAAGATTTAGGGACTTGTGTTTTGCCGATAACCTAATGGTCCCTTCTGGCACTAAACTCCATGACTGTATGAATGCAGGTAGATACAATGCTATGGTTTGGCAGGATGGAGCTCAGAACAAGTTTGCAGTTTGGAAGTGGGAAATATTTCACTGTTATCAGTGTGTTTGGACAGGAAGTTGTCATTGCTGCCAGACCCCAGGTACCCCCATTCTTGCCATTCATAAAGGCAGCAGAGGGGGATTCACTATCCTTGCAGGCCAGGGGAGAAGTAGAGCAGAAATATCCAGCAATGCAGATCCCACAATCCATAGATAGGAAGAACCACCCCTATTGCTTTTCATATGGGTTTGTTTTCACTGGATTTTTGTACCTTAATTGCCAATTAACTAAAGGTACTGAGCCCATTTGTAGCTGCTAGTGTGAACACTCTCCACCCTTTTGTTCCAGGCTAAAAATGGTCAGGCCCAGATCATCAAAGGCATTTAGGGTCCTACCTTCTGTTGAAATTAATGTAAGTTGGGAGCATAGATTCACAAAGGGACTCAGGTCATGTCTACACTATGGGTGCTGTAGCGCCATAGTGTAGACACTTCCTACATCGACAGAAGGGGTTTTTCCATCCCTGTAGGAATTCCACCTCCCTAGGAGACAGGAGCTAGGAGGCTGGAAACATTCTTCTGTCCAGTAGCTGTGTATACATTGGGGATGAGGTTGGCATAGCTACAGTACTCAGGGGTGCAGATTTTTCACACCCCTGAGCACTGTAGTTATGTCAACCTAACTTTTAAGTGTGGACAGACACTTAGAAAGTCACAGGAACAACGCTGTGATCCACAAAGCCCAAGTGGGGTGCCTAGGCTCCCCGTACGATGAATGGGGAGAAATAAGTGCCTTAGAAAGCAATCTACAAAAGCCACCATGCCAGGCCGGGAGCCATACTGGCAATAAGAAATACACAGTCCAGCCTGCCTCACCTGCCTGGCACAAGCTCAACTCTCGCCTTCTAATCTCCAACACTGAAGCCTGTGGAGCGCCCCAGGATCTGCCCACCTCTTGATGCAGATTTACACCCTTCCACACAGAAGGGGGCTCTGACATTTGGTTCCACATCCCTAGCAGACTCCTTGGCTTGGGGTCTGCATAGCCATCAGGGAATCCAGGCGGCTTGGGGACTCAACCACTTGCTATTTCCTTCCAAGTCAGTTCCCTGATACAGCTTGACCTAGGTACAAACAAAATGTTACAAGGGCTGGAAAATGTCAATGGCACATATTTTAGGGGCGCTGAATTTCAGGGGCACTGTATCTTTGTATAACAACCCCAAATTTGGCTCACTTAGCCTACCCTGGAGCCCTATGAGGCTCGGGCATTTTCAAGACAATCTGAGCAAGCACGTGGATTTTAGGACACTTTGAAAAATCATCTGTTAAACAGCGAGTCTCAGCTTTAGCTAAAGCAGAGCAGTTGCTCTGTTATCTTAAAGAAATCTTCAGGATACCTGCTCTTTTATAGCACTTTTCATCCATAGATCTCAAAGCACTTTACAAAGGAGGTCAGCATCATCCCCCTTTCACAGATGGGGAAACTGAGGCCCAGAGAAACAGCACAATTTGCCCAAGGTCATCCAGCAGGCCAGTGACAGAGCTGGGAATAAAACTCAAGCCCCAGATCAATGCTCTGCTCATGGCCTCTCTGCACCAGTTACACATGGTCATGTTTTCAAGGTTTATTTGCAACAGCTAGAAACTCTAGTTCTGTTATTTTTTCATGAGAGCTGAGATTCTGATGAACAAGAAAGCAGATTGGGAGACGTACTGGTTTCCTGTCCCAGCTCCAACCAGCCCTAGGCAAGGAGTGGGATGGAGAAACTATTCCTACATGGGTGCCTTCAGGGTGTGGGGTTGGAGACACCTGAGAGGGCAGAGGGGATGATACAGCATGACCTCCACGCCAGCATCTGGGGAGGTGGAGAGATACTGTGTTTATCCCCAGAGCTCTAGAGAAAAGGGTCTCAGAGGCGTTCTACTGTGTGTGCCCCCACAACTGTACAGGGAGCGGGTATCTGCACAGACTATACTGTGAGCACCCCAGGTCTGTGTGGGGAGGGGTCTTGGAGGTGATATGCTGTATGTCCCCAGGCCTTTGTAGGGAGGGGTCTCAGGACCACCTACGGTTCTGTGGGAATAGGTCTTTGGGATGGGTATACCCCATGTACTCTCAGAGATCTGTACAAATAGGTAACTGAAGGGTTATAGAGTAGCAGCCATCTTAGTCTGTATTCACAAAAAGAAAACGAGTACTTGTGTCACCTTAGAGACTAACCAATTTATTTGAGCAGACCGGACTTGGACTCGTGGCGTGTCTTTTGCGCATGCGCTAAAGGGTGGTTGCGAGGTTGAGCCAAAGCGCCTGCGCTGGCGTTCTCGACAAGAGGACGTGAGGTTCGTGCGCGTGCGCCACATGGGAATGCCCGTCGCTCTCTGGGTGGCGGGGGAGGGAGGTCGCTGCGCGTGCGTGGCCAGTGGAGCCTGCTTGGAACGGGAGGGAGGAAGCCGCTTGGGAGGAGGTCGCGGCCGCGCAGGCGCAGTGTGGCAGCCGGGCCGATCCTGTGTGTGTGTGTATGTGAGAGTCTGACGGGTTCAAAATGGCGGCGGCTGCTCCTGTGTGAGGAGGGGAAGCGAGTCTGGGCGGGGGGTGGGGATGGCAGCGGGGTGCCGAGCCCGCTGGCGCTGAGACAGAGCCGGGCAGGGCAGTGGGGCGCTGGGGTGAGAGCGGGGGGCTGGGGACTCTTGGCCTTGGGGTGCCGGGTCGGGGGGGGGGAGGCGGCGGCTGGGGGGCGACTTAGGGAGTAGGGAGATGGGATTGGGGGCGAGTTAGGGGAGGGACACCCCCCAGAGTGACTCCCTCATAGCCCTAGGGCACCCCAAGTGCGAACTCCCTTGGGGTGAGTTTAGAGGGGGAGATTTGAGGTGGAGTGATTGAGGGGGTGGGGCAGGAGATTTGAGATGGGTGTGGGGTGAGTTAGAGGGTGGCTTGGGTGGAGATTGGAGGTGGGGTGACTGGGGCTGGGGCAGGGGGTTTGGGGCCGTGGGCTGGGGTGAGTTAGGGGGTGGGTGGAGATTTGAGGTGGGGTGATTTTGGAGGTGGGGGGGCTGGGGTGAGTTGATTTGGGGGTGGGGTGACTTTCCCCTTAGGGGCATTGCCTGTAACTGGCTGAGAGTCTGTTCACTGGGTGTGTGAGGGTTTATTTACGGGGGGATGTCTGTGTGGCTGCTCCCAGCCATGCTGAGAAGGGTGAGTGTTGCAGGCACCCCGAGACCGTCCTGACCCCCTTCTACGAGCAGAGCTGTTTTCCTGGGACTTGCCATCCCTTCTGGATACTAGGATCCTCTGAGCACCCAAGATGAAGACAGCCATGCGTGGGATTTAATTTCTCCTCTCTTTATTTTTCTGAATCTTTTTTCATCCCTAGAAAAGGACAAAGGAGAAGAAGAGACCTGGTGAGAGACTTGATTTTCTTCATATCCCCCTGTTTTTGCCAACAGTGATGAGTCTAGTGACCTCTCCAGTGCCCAGGGTCTCCCCCCTCCTCGACCCCTCTAACTTTATGTAACTCAGTGAACCACGCATTTTATTCTGGCTTCTTAGGAGCAGCCAGTCACTGGCATATCTCTTCTTTGCCTTTCTCCTCAGAGATGAGCTGGGATTTGTATGTGGGGATTGTTTAATCTCTTTATTGCACTGTTCTCATTTGTTTCATGGTTTTAAAAAACATTTTTGAAGAAAGAGAGCAGGGCACTGGGTGGGGGTGGGGAAGAGGTTGGTTTTATCCCTGAGGCAGGGAGAAAGAGTTGATGGGATTTCTTTCCGTCTTGTCTTTTACTACTCTTAAATACAAAACTTTGTAAGGCGTTTTTCCCTGACTCCTGAAGAGGGAGAGTAGGTTAAGACTTCTTGTTATTGACAAGTCATCTGATATCTGTGAAACTTCTGTTTTAATAAGATGTGCAATTTAAAGTGAGTTCTGTGTTACTGAAGGATGCTGGATTGACAGTTCCGCAGAGATTGACATCCTGAATGTGTTCCCAACACAGCCAAACCACGGCAGTAGCCATGCTATCTCCTTTCACTGTCCCAACCAGCTGCCTCTCTGCTCAGGCCTAAGATCACTTCTAAGGATGAGGGGTGGAGAGTTAATTCTGTAGGCCAATATCTGAATTGGCCTTCTCTGATGAGACTGCTGGGGTTGGGGGCCTGTTATACCACAACTACACTATGTAATTTACCATGTGTTGTGGCACTGTTATGATGTACTAGTGCCCTCGTTATTATACCATAGCTTGTCTGTGCACATAAGAAAAAACTGTTTGACTGTTGTTAGACCACGCTCAAGCCATGTAAACTGTCCATAACAGCGGTTCTCAAACTGTGGGTTGGGACCCCAAAGTGGGTTGCAACCCCATTTTAATGGGGTCGCCAATGCTGCCTTAGGCTTGTTGGGCCGAAGCCAGAGTTTGAGCCCCATTGCCCAGGGCTGAAGTGAAGGTCCGAGGGCTTCTGCCCTGGGTAGCAGGGCTCAGGTTACAGGCCCCCTGGGCTTCAGCTTTGGCCCCACTGCCCGGGCTGGTGGAGCTCGGGCTTTGGCCCATCCTGGGTGGTGGGGCTTGGGCGGGCTTAGGCTTTGGTCCTCTCTTCTGGTGTCATGTAGTAATTTTTGTTGTCAGAAGGGGGTCGTGGTGCAAGGAAGTTTGAGAACTCCTGCTCTATAATAAACTTTAAGTCACTGGTGGTAGCAGTGGCGGAAGTGTTAATATAAACAGGGCACTGGCACTTTAACCATTGTGTTGTCTGATCTTGCTCATAATGGGTAGATATGACTTGATGGTGAAAACACCAGTTGCTGCTTGAGCTCTTTTTATGCTATCACTCCTATTGCTACCAACCATGGGAGATTTCCCCAAACAGCCTAGGAAAGACAAGGCCATAAAGATTGGGCTCTTTAACTTAGTTATAATATAGCATTATCTTGTCCACATAAAAAAGATCAAACAATATTATATCAGAGCACCTCCATGTGATAATAGCGCTACAGTGGGGCAAATTCTGAGCTGTCGAATCTGTCCCCACTGGTCACACTTAGGGTGACCAGATAGCAAGTGTAAAAAATCGGGACAGTGGGTAGGGGGTAATAGGTGCCTATATAAGAAAAAGCCTCCAAAATTGGGACTCTCCCTATAAAATCAGGACATCTGGTCACTCTAGTCATGCTACCTGCAAGTATGTTGAACTACTGTTAGAAGAGTTTCTGCGCATTTTCCCTGACAAACATCCATGTGGATTTGTTGTTGTTGAAGGGTAGTGGGGGAGCTGCAGAGAACCACATTACAAACTATCAAGAGGAGGAGTCTACAGCATGATTTAGGAGACATGCTTCTCGGAGAGACACATCTGATTCTCTAAGAAAACCGTGCTACAACCCTGCTGCCACTGTATGTTTAAGTATACATTTGAAGCCAGCATGGTTCTGATCCCAAAGTGGAATGGCTTACTGATGACTCTAATGTGGAGGCATCTCCCTGAACTGAGAATACGAACTCACTTCACGTAGACCAGAAAATGGTAATGACTCCAGATTACTAGTCACCTGGAACCAAGCTAGAACCCCAAGGAGTTAATGGAGAAAGGAGAACATAAGAATGGCCACGCTGGGTCAGACCAGTGGTCCATTTATCCTTCTAAATGACAGTGGCCAGTGCCAGCTGCTTCAGAAGGAATGAACAGAGCAGAGCAAATTTCAAGTGATCCATCCTCTGTCATCCAGTTCCAGCTTCTGGAAGTTGGAGGTTTATGGATACTCGGAGTATGGGGTTGTGTCCCTGGCCATCTTGACTAATAGCCATCGATGGACCTAGCCTCCATGAACTTTTCTAATTCTTTTCTGAGCCCAGTTATACTACTTTCCTTCACAACATCCCCTTGTAATGAGTTCCACAGGTTGACCGTGTGTTGTGAGAAGAAATACTTCCTTTTGTTTTGAACCTGCTGCCTATTTCATCAGGTGACCCCTAGTTTTTGTTTTATGAAGGAGTAAATATTAGCTTTCTCCACACCATGATTTTATAGACCATGAATATATCCCCACTTTGTTGTCTCTTTTCTAAGATGAGCTGTGCTAGTCTTTTTAATGTCTCCTTTTATGGAAGCTGTTCCATACACCTAATAATTGTTGTTGCCCTTCTTTTTCCTTTTTTCCAGTTCTAATACAGTTTTTTGAGATGCAGTGACCAGAACTGCGTGCAGTATTTAAGGTGTGGGCATACCATGGATTTATATAGTGGCATTATGATATCATCTGTTTTAGTATATATCTCTTTCGTAATAGTTCCTAATATGTTAACTTTTTTTATTGCTGCTGCATATTGAGTGGGTGTTTTCAGAGAACTATCCATGATGACTCCAAGATCTTTCTAAAGTAGTAACAGCTAATTTATACCCCATCATTTTGCATGTATAGTTGGGATTGTTTTCCAACATTCATTACTTTGCACTTATCCGCATTGAATTTCACTTCCCATTTTGTTGCCCAGTCACCCAGTTCAGTGAGATCCCTTTGTAACTCTTTTCAGGAGCTAGCCCATTGCTGTTCTGTGGCCTCTGTACATTGTATTGCGCAATGTTACAGTCATGAATGAAGAAATGAAGGCTTAAGGAGAGTTTCTAATATCTGTGTGCAATCTTTCACTATTTCATTTTGGTTACTAAGGAGGAAGAGGAGGAAGACAGTAGCCCCGGAGTGTCCTTCTCACTCTCTTCAGAAGAGTCAGAGATGGAGCCTGAGGAAGAGAGGATCCGTTACAGCCAAAGATTGGTCAGTATTCACTTTTTACCCATCAAACTCTCACTGTTAGTCTCTTTATTTGCCTTTCAACCCCCAAAAAACTCCCTGGCTTTATAGTGGGAGCAGGCTCGTTACCACCCCATGTAGCAATGAGACTAGCATCTCCAGCTTATCCACTGAAACATATAACCACTTAGGTGGGCAGTCAATCATATCATTTGATGCCTCCAATTCACATCATACAAGTGTGTCTTATTGTGGGGGAACGTTATAACCGTGGTTGTTACCAGCCCAATACATGGCCCGGACGATTGGAAAAAGGCAAATATAGTGCCCATATTTTAAAAAGGGAAGAAGTAGAACCCAGGGAACTACAGCCCAGTCAACCTCACTTCAGTCCCCAGCAAAATCATGGAGCAGGTCCTCAAGGAATCCATTCTGAAGCACTGGGAGGAGAGGAATGTGATCAGGAACAGTCAACATGGATTCACCAAGGGCAAGTCATGCCTGACCAACCTCATTGCCTTGTATGATGAGATAACTGGCTCTGTGGATATGGGGAAAGTGGTGGATATATCTTGACTTTAGCAAAGCTTTTGATACGGTCTCCCACAGTATTCTTGCCAGCAAGTTAAAAAAATATGGATTGGATGAATGGACTATAAGGTGGTTAGAAACCTGGCTAGATTGTCGGGCTCAACGGGTAGTGATCAATGGTTCTGTCTAGTTGGCAGCCAGTATCAATTCCCCAGGGGTCAGTCCTGGGGCGGGTTTTGTTCAGCATCTTTATTAATGATCTGGATGATGGGATGAATTGTACCCTCAGCAAGTTCACAGATGACACTAAGCTGCGGGAGAGGTAGATATGCTGGAGGGTAGGGATAGGGTCCAGAGTGACCTAGACAAATTGGAGGATTGGGCCACAGGAGATCTGATGAAGTTCAACAAGGACAAGTGCAGAGTCCTGCACTTAGGAAGGAAGAATCCCATGCACCGCTACAGGCTGGGGGCTGACTGGCTAAGCAGCAGTTCTTCAGAAAAGGACCTGGGGATAACAGTGGACGAGAAGCTGGATATGAGTCAGCAGTGTGCCCATGTTACCAAGAAGGCCAACGGCATATTGGGCTGTATAAGTAGGAGCATTGCCAGCAGATCGAGGCAAGTGATCATTCCCCTCTATTCGGCACTGGTGAGGCCACACCTGGAGTATTGTGTCCAGTTTTGGTCCCTTCACTACAGAAGGGATGTGGACAAATTGGAGAGAGTCCAGTGGAGGGCAACGAAAATGATTAGGGGACTGGGGCACATGACTTACGCGGAGAGGCTGAGGGAACTGGGGTTATTTAGTCTACAGAAGAGAAGAGTGAGGGGGGATTTGATAGCAGCCTTCAACTACCTGAAGGGGGGGTTTCAAAGAGGATGGAGCTCGGCTGTTCTCAGTGGTAGCAGATGACAGAACAAGGAGCAATGGTCTCAGGTTGCAGTGGGAGAGGTCTAGGTTGGATATTAGGAAACACTATTTCACTAGGAGCATGGTGAAGCACTGGAATGGGCTCCCTAGGGAGGTGGTGGAATCTCCATCCTTAGAGGTTTTTAAGGCCTGGCTTGACACAGCCTGGCTGGGATGGTGCTGGTCCCGCTTTGAGCAGCGGGTTGGACTAGATGACCTCCTGAGGTTCCAACCCTAATATTCTATGATTCTATGACTATTTAAGCTTCAAAAATGGAAAAGTCACAGGTCAAAGAATATGCTTTCAGACATAAGAAACTGGTATAGTTGTTACTTGTGACAAAACAGGCATCTCTTAGTATTTGGGGCAGATGGGGAGAGGAGGAGTTGGGATGCTGTGTAGCTTAAACTGGGGTGGCATTACATTGGCCCAGATCTGATTTGAGTATACTTTTTAACCTGAGACTGTCAACATTTAAAACACTACAGTAGCACCACTATAGAGCTTCATTGTAGACACTGTACAACAACAGGAGGTGCTTCTCTTGTCACTTAGTTATCCACCTCCTTGAGTCGACAGAAGAATTCTTCTGTCAATTTAGCACTGTCTACACTGGGCTTAGGTTGGCATAGCTACAGTCCTGAAGACATAGCTATGCCGATGTACTTTTTGAGTGTAGACCAGCCCGAAGGAAATCGGCTTTACGCTGAAGTTAGTTTGAACTGGTTGTGTGTCTGTCTTATTTTAGTATTCGCACTCCAGAGGCCAGGTCTACACTAGGAAAGTAGGTCACTATAACTACATAGCTCAGAGGTGTGAAAACCCTTCACCCCTGAGCGACAGATAAATTGACCTAACTCCCAGTATAGAGAATGCTAAATTGATGGGAGAATTCTCCCATCAGCATAGCTCCCACCTCCTGTGCAGGTGGAGTACCTACACTGACAGGAGAATCCCTTCCATTGGTGTTGGTAGCATCTTCTCTGTAGTGCCACAGCAGCACAGCTGCAGCAATGCGTCTGCACTACTGCAGCATTTTAAGTTTAGACCTTCCCTTAGAGAGTCTGAGATTTTATTAATGGTGTCTGTGTCTGGGACAGAGTTCCCATTAAGAGAAAAGAAGAAAAGCTGGTGTTTTTTCATTCCCACTTCTTGGAGAAGTTGTGCTAAGCTGCATGGTCAGCTTGGTCTCTTTGCCCTAACCCTCAGGCTTTTGACTGCTGCAATTAAATCTTTATTCTTTAACTCTTCAAAATAAAATCAGTTGGCATGAAGTCTAGTGAAGTGCTGCACTGATCTCTAGGATTAGGTTTCCCAGAGAGGTCACTTTCCTTGTCATCTAGTCAGTCGCGACTTCTGTGCCTTAAGAGCCTGCAGAGAGCATGCTGGAGAGTTGTAACTAGTGCTCACCTTGTAAGGGTGTGGTAGTAATTGTAATCTGTAGGGTAATTGGTTTTACTCCCACTAAAGAATTTGAGGAAGGAGAAGTTAGTAGGGCCATGTTTCATCTTGACTTAATGATAAAGCTCTAGTTTGAGAACTGTGTATGGCAGGGGATAGTGTTGGTTGCATCTTAAATTTTGTGGATATAATCTTCAGGCTAAACATCTGGTGCAGAAAACATCTTAGTGAAAGACAAATTCTTCATACTTCCAGCCCCTTATGGCTTCCGTGGGAAACTCTGAAGTAACTCCTACAGGTTGTATAGTTAAGTCATTGTTTGCCAGCCATGCCTGTTAAAAATGGCTGTAGTCATCAAACTTAAAATTACCAAGAACTTTGGGTTCTTTTACCTATAGTTGTAGTAGTGTTGATGGTTTAGCACCAATATGAGCTGAATAAACAGCAGTGTTGAAATAAGTTCAGACCACAGGAGAAGGACCATGGTTGGGGATTAGAGCAGAGGACAGAGTCATAGCTTGGTTCTCTATCTGGTTTTGTAGGTCTTCCTGTGGCCTTGGGTAAGTAAGTGTAGCAGGAACCTCAGTGAAAGTTTTGCCAGAAAATCACACCCACAACCAACATAGCTAGGTGAGTAAAAACCCTAGTGTAGATGCAGCTATACCACCAAAATGGCTTATTCTGATAGCGTTAACTGATGTAAACAAAGAGTTATTTTGCCAGCATGAGCTTTCTCCACTGGAGGGGGTGGCTTGTATAGCTCTACTGGTATATCTGCACTGGCAAACCCTTTGTCTCATAGGGAGATCTGTCCCATGGGGGTCATGACGTTTAATTTATTAACGTTTTGTAAATGTCTGCTGCTTTCTTCTCTGTAGTGACTTCGAATTTACCATGCAACCACTTTATTTGGACTTCACTGCCACCCCCTTCCTAATCTCCTCTGCTAAAAGTGATCAGTGGTTGAAGATCTGTTGGGGTTAACTCTGAAGTACCAGCATTAACTATTTAATATCTCGTTGAGATGAATGGGCTGGAAAAGTAATTCTCCTAGCCCAGGGGTTCTCAAACTGGGGGTTGCGACCCTTCAGGGGCTCATGAGGTGTCAGCCCCCTGCATGCCAGGGCTTTGGCTGTGAGCCATGTGTGGAGCTGACAGTCCGAGCCCTTCAGAGCTGGGTGGCCGGAGAGCAGCAGCTGCTGGCCATGCACCCAGCTCTCAGGGCAGCGCTGCCCAGCAGTAAAGGTAGCGTGGTATGGAGGGGAGGGGGAGTCCCTTTTTTGGGCCAGTCATCACAGCCTGATATATTTTCAAAGGGGGTCCGAGCAAAAATAAAGTTTGAGAGCCCATGTACTAGGTAATGCGTTGGGCTGTAGCAGAGTCAAGAAGACTGCACTTCATCAGTTTACATTCTGGTTTTTTCTGTATAGTTATCATGGCTGCAAAGAAGGCTAGAAACTCTTCTAAATGCAAGCTTTGATTCTGAGGAGTCCAAGAGCATGTCTGCTACAGGGACACAGTTACAGTGCTGGAGCGCCATAGTGTAAATGCTTCCTACATTGATGAAAGGGGTTTTTCCGTTGCTGTAGTTAATCCACGTCTCCGGGAATCAGTACCTAGGTCGATGGAAGAACGCTTCTTTAATCTAGCTGTGTCTATAGTGTGAGTAGGTTGACCTAACTACATCACAGGGCAAACAATTTTTCACAGCCCTGAGGGGTGGGGGTAGGTCAACATAAATTGTGCGTCCTGTGCGCTGTAGTTTTCACAACCCTGAGCGGTGTAGTTAAGTCCCTCTAGTTTTTAGGTGTAGACCAGGCCTGAATGTATTTGAGTGAGCAGCATGACACCAATTGGATGTCAAGTCTGTGGGTCAGGCATTTGACCACCGTGGAGACTGAACTTCCCACTTAGCGCCTGCAGGGCTATGCTGGCAGGAATGGTAGTGTGAGTAGGAAGCTCTACCTATGAAGAATGAACTGAGAAATTCATTTTCCTGGGGCTGTCAATCCAATACTTTTCACGCTCAAAGACACCACTTAATTCTGTTTTCATGCAGACATGTACAGATGGACATTGTAGTGAATACAGGAGTTAAGGCTTTCCGGTTAGTCATCTGGCCATTTTGAAGAGTCTGATTTGTCATACTGCATCAGAATACTGGTCCAACTAGTCGAGGATCATGTCTTCAGCAGCAACCAGTATCTGATGCTTCAGACGGAAATTAAAACTCTTTCCATATAGCACTTGGCTACTTGTAGAGTGCTGTACAAGAGGAAGATTCCTCTATGACCAACTTACTGGCTGAAACATGATACTTTATCACCCTTGCATCACTATCTGAGTTCACAGAGCCACAAAGGTGTTTAGTTATCATGTTGTGCCCACTCAGTGTTGTATTTGTCTCTGTGGTCCCTTCTGATAGTGAGTTCTACAGTCTATCCTGGAGAGAAATGGCTCTGTAGTTTGAAAAGTTACTGCCCCTTACTCTTGTGTTATGGAGCCAAGGTATTGTTAGTTCTGGAGATTCTTTTCCTGTCAGTGGAGCATCATTGGTTTCAGTGCACAAGAGCAAAATAATCCCAGCTTCCCAAATCTGTTAGGGTGGATTCAACCAGACTTTTAAATAGTATTGGTATAAAAAAGAATTTCTGTTCTGGCTGATGATTTATAGCAGTGAAAGGGGAATTCAGTGTTCAAGGCCTACTCAATCCTTGTCTTCTCTGATGTCAGTAAGAGCATGGGATGGTAATTGTGGGTAGTTTTAATAGCGTAAAAATGTTCCACTGGAAACACAAGCATTGCCTTTCGTATACTGTCAGTTGCCAAATAGTCATTGGTGGGAGCTATATGCAGTTGGCACTAGAGGGGTGGATTAGAACCAATGTGTGAAAGACTCCATATTTTTAATCCCTTCAGCAATCTAGGGACACCATGGGGGTGGGTGGTGGTGGTGAATATTTGAATCACAGGAATAAGAAATCTCACCCTCTCGTTACTCAGTGGAACTTAAAGCATTATCCATATACACACGAATTAAGACTTGCAAGACCCTTGGGAGAGAAATTAGGGATTGTTTCACTCACCACTGAAATTGTTCCACAACTGTTCAGTAATGAAGTTTAAATTAGGAAATAAAGAGCAATAACATTGTATCTAGTCAAAGCAGTTTGACTAGAATGTAGAGCAATAAAGTGTCATTACCTTAACTGGAAATTCTGCCCGCCACTGGGTCTTTTATGTTGTCAAGTCATCAAGGCAAAGGGTCTTTGTCTCAGACTATCTCTTTGTGTTTGTAAATAGTCAAACACGATGGGTGCCTTGATTGCTGATTGGGGCCTCTGGACCCTACTGTAATGCTTATAATCTGAAAGGCTGCATCTCCCATGATGGCTGTTTTGTCATAGGAGAAAATGCCTCCTATAGAATCGCCGATACTGCTTTCCACCAACTCTCCTCCCACTGACCCTAGGTGTTCTTGGAGGTCTCCCATTTAAGTACTGGCTTGGCCTGACCTCTGACTAGATCCACATGTGAAATTTGCAGATGCTCTGTATGAGAGAAACTCTGTCCCCACCAGCACAAAGTGAGAGCTCTTCCATACGAAGTGTGAACCTGCTTAGACATGTTTGATGTCCGCAGTATGAAAGCTTATGCTCAGATAAATTGGTTAGTCTCTAAGGTGCCACAAGTACTCCTTTTCTTTTTGCGAATACAGACTAACACGGCTGCTACTCTGAAATCAGTATCCCCCCAGGCACTAGTTCAGATATGCTTTACAGTGTGTGGAGTCATAGGATAAGGGAAGGTGCTCAACCACAGTTTCTGACACTGACCTCCATTATGCTGTAGGACGGATCATAGTCTGTGTTTTGGGGAAGCACTCAAGGCAGGGATGAGAGATGGACTTTTCTCTAGGAAAATGCCCTTTGCAGCAGAGTAAAACATACAAGTATAGTATGTTTTATACTTCCTGTTTTTTAGTAGCAGTGAAACTGGCTAGACCATTGTAACTCAGAATGCTATGCTGGGAGTTAGGAGCAGGGGAAAGGGCAAAATCAGTGCACCCCAAAGCACTGCAGCGGGGGTGGGGATGCGGGGGGGGAGCAACAGAAATGGAAGAGTGGGCACATCCCCATCCTCTACAGCAGGGGTTCTCAACCTTTTTCTTTCTGAGGCCCCTCAAACAAAAACTCCACGGCCCACCTGTGCCACAATAACTGTTTTTCTGCATATAAAAGCCAGAGCTGGCGTTAGGGGGTAGCAAGCAGGGCAACTGCCCAGGGCCCCATGCCACAGGGGGCACCGCAAAGCTAAGCTGCTCAGGCTTCCGCTTCAGGTGGCAGGGATCAGGGCCCCAGGCTTCAGTCCCATGCATTGGGACTTAGGCTTTCTGCCCTGGGCCCAGAAAAGCTTACACTGGTCCTGCTTGGCGGAAGCCCCTGAAACCTGCTTGTGGCCCCCCAATGGGTCCCAGACCCCTGGTTGAGAACCACTGTTCTACAGCAATCATAGATATAGGGAATTAAGAGTGGGCAGGGTCTTCCACTCTAAGCCATCTGCAGCTTCTAAATTGATCATACCTAGGCTAGCATCAAAATATAAGCCCCAGTGGTAGGAAGCAAGTAGCCCTTGGCTTCCTAGCAGTGGGGGATGCTGGGATGATCATCAGAATGATTTCTCTGGCTTCTGTTGGCCTTAGGGTCTCTTGTATTGGCCTGTACCAAGTAGTAATAGCTAACAATTGACTTTAGATCTCAAAGTGCTTTACAAAAGAGATCAGTGTCATGTGTAGTAGCACATTCTCTGCTCCTTGAAGTCTTTAAACCATGATCTGAGGACTTCAATAGCTCAGACATAGGTGAGAGGTTTTTTGCAGGAGTGGTGGGTGAAATTCTGTGCCCTGCGCTGTGCAGGAGGTCAGACTAGATGATCATAAGGGTCCCTTCTGACCTAAATATCTATGAATCTAGTCCTGATCCCAGTTATTCAAGTGCTTGCAACTATGGCTGTGTGGGGTGGCAGGGTGGGGGTGGGAGGTGGCTTGGATTGCCAAATGCATGCAGCTGTGGATGCTTGGGGGGGTGAGAGGTGCCAAATATACTTGCATGTGAATCTGGATGGGTTACATTCACCCCATATTCGTATTCTAGGACTGCCTCCCAGTTTGGGAACAGATGCTATGTGAGCACCTACCTTGACAGGCTATACTTTGTTAAATCACCTAAGAGGACCAACTAAAGTGGTTCTCCAGCACACTAGGTGAAACCTTGTGTGGCTGAATGCTCTTCAGCTGTAATGTGATCATAGCTGCTAAACACACCTTACTTTCCTAGTCTAGACAGGACTTGTGAGACTAATCACTTCAACCAACTCACTCCTCCCCTTGGCCTCAAAAAATGGGTTTCAGGCTCACTTCACTAACAATGTGTGGGCAGCAAACTATCTTGTCTTGTAAAGACTCTGCTCATATTTAGCCCCAAACTTAGTTTTTGGACATATTTTTAATGGAACCTAATTTCAGTAGAAATGATTACTTGGAATGCCCTGAAATGTCAGTGGAACAGTTACAGTATGTTAAAAAAGCATTTGCATCCTAAACATTGCAGCCTTGTGCATTTGACATGAATCTGAAGAGAGAAAAAAAGACTAAAATGTGACTCAGTTGTGTTCATTTTCTCTCAGCTGAGACGTGCAGGAGATAATGCTTTAAACAAACATTTAAAAGGCTGATTTGCTCTTTACTATTTAACAGAGCTGTTTTTAAAAACTGACTGTCCCTTTAACATGATTTGTAAGCTGCAATGCTGACTGAGCTGAAGAGACGCAGATGAGCGCTTTCAGATACTAAACAAAGTTTGCAAGTAGCATCAGTGTTTCCTCTTAATGAGCATGAACAGGTTTTATGGGGTTATCCTGCTGGAGGTGGTACTAACTCCTTAGGATACCTGTTCCTCCCCACTGGCTTTTTATTGTTCACTAATCCTTATTTGTTAGTCCCAGCTCTGGGTCTGCAGTTCAGCAGGTGGTCCTTTGGGACAGATACTTCATGTGATCGGGCAGTGGCACTGTGTTTAGAGGAAAAACAAAAGCTCTTACCTCAGTTTGAATTAGGTCATTGTCTGTGCAAACATTTGGGGCAATTGCTCCCTGCCATTGGGGAAAGCTGTTAACACTCCTGATGCACAGACCAGATTTGCTGATTCCAGGGAAGGAGAGGACAAGGATGAGCTTAGTGGAGGGCTCTAAATGGCTAGTATGAACTCTGAAAGTTAATTCAGTGGCCATTGTTGACCTTTCAGTTCATTGGCTTTCAGAATTATGCAGTCATTGTTTTGTTTGGATTTGTAGTTAAATCCTATGATCATATGAAAATGCCCAGAGATACTCATCACTGTGAAAGAGAAGGAAGTTAAGGATCTGAGACACCTGCCATAATCAGTGTTGTATATGTGCAATACTGAGCTCTGCTCTTATTTGTGGTCTCTGGTATATTAATACAGCACTATTAGCCAGTTCTCCCTTCTAGCAGTATAAGAAATTCCATAGTAGGTCAGATCTTTGGTCTAGCTAATGTATTTAACATGTTTATTATGGTAGTGCCTATGGGCAACTCAGTGTAGGGACCCATTGTGCTAGGTATTGTGCATAGAAAGTAGCAGATGGCCCCTGCACTGAAGAGCTTACAATCTAAATGATGATGGGAGAAGGGGTATAACGCGCAAGCAGAGCGTGCAATGTAATGTCAGCAAATGGCAGGTTTTTTCCATGATTATTTTGGGGGTGGGTTTAACTAGAAGGGGGATCATTTCTGTTGATATGAGGCTCGGTTAAAGATATCCCAAAAAACTAACTCTGGGGCTAAAGAAAACAAAAAGGGCAGAGGGGGACAGGGCAGGAGAGAAGAGGATAAGAGGACACTGTGGAGGTGAAGCTGAGGGGAAGAGACTGTGAGGGAGCAGGAGTGGAAAGGTTGGAGCAAACAGCCAATCAGCACAGGACAGAGAAAGTCCAGTGAAAACTGTAGACAGTTCTCTGAAAGTCCAAAGGTCGCTGCTTTGGCTGCTTCTGCCCCTGCTGGCTGGAGTTTCTCCAGCCTCTATTTGCCCATTCTCAATACTTTAGAGAAGGAAGATGGGAATAGGAGACAGGCACCCTAATGCTAAATAGGTTTGAGGGAGAATGAGTTTGAATGGATCAAGAGAATCAGCTGGAGTCAAAAGGTGATGCACATAATGAACAAATGTCGACTGTTGTCGGCCTTTGGGGGGAGCATTCAGAGAATGGCACAAGTATTTGGAAATGGGATATGGAACTTTTTTCTCATGTCTTTCAGTTCCAATATGGCCCAACTTGGTAGTGTCTGAAAGTGGTTACCTCCCACAACTGTTCAATGGTCTGAGACATGAGTCAGTCTTAGTCCAGTTCCTTGTGAAGCAATAGTTATATTGAGAGGAAAGATGGCTGGTTAAGGTACTGGTCTGCAACACCGGAGATCTAGTTCTGTTGATAACTTCTGCCAGAGACCTCTTGTTTGACTATAGGCAAGTTACTGAATTTCTTTGTACCTCAATCTTACCATCTGGAAAATGGGAATACTAATGGATTTGTCCTAAACACCTCTATATGAGGCACTCGCACAATGAGTGTGTCTATAAATGAAACCTAAAACTACCACCACAATTGGGTTCCATCTCAGCAGAGATACCAAGATCTAGATTGTCTTTAGGAACTGAGAGCTCCCTTCACCCTAGACATGCTCTGTCTGATTCATGGTAGAGGTGTAGTTGCAGGGTGGCATGTGTTCACTCATAAGCATGCTTTGATGCTTCCAAGTTTGTATCTGCTCTGTTGATGGAGGTTCCCAGTTTCCTTCCTTGCTGTGGTGGGAAACCTAAACTCTCTGCTCAGGCTGACACCTCTTGTGGAAGCCAATGAGGGAAGCACTTAAGCCATGTCTACATTAAGGCAATTCACATACTGTAATCAAATGAGGGTTTACTCTGGTGTGGCTTAATCCAGGGCATACAGAAAGGATAAAGGTAGGCTCATAGAAATTCCTTTAGGTTGGTGTCTACTCCAGATCTACCTTTTAGCTCTACCCCTGCAACTGTGAACAAGGAAACCTTTGAAAACAGTGGTGGAAAAGGGAGAGGCTCCATAGAAGCCCACAGGCTACCAGCACACATTGCTCATAGCACTTTTGTCAATACTTCAGATGGTTCTGAGAAACTTGGATGAAACCTAGCATGTGACTTGATCATCAAGGAGAGAGGGAGTAATGTGTATAGGCAGCAGAAAAAGATTCTGAGTCCACTTGATTGGATTTCTCTCACCTTCAGCTCTGAAGGTCTCTCTTAGAGAGGACTATACCTGTTCAAATTTTGTGCAGGTGTTCCCTAAAAGAGAACTGAATAAGGGCAGTGTTGGTGCCTTTATGCTCTGCTTGTCTCTGTTGCTGTAGAAACAGTACTTGCAGTAAACAGTGTGAGCTCTCTGTGCAGGGACTCTGAATCTTGGTGGAGACACCAGGAGCTTAACTAAAACAAACTGGATTGAAGTATGGAGTTGTGAAATGTGCTACAGGTTACAGTATGGTAGTAAATAACGGGTGTTGATCCTCCTTCACTCAGTTCTGTCAGACACAGGTTCTTTAAACTGAATAGAAGTTTTACGGAGAGGTGTCTTTCTTTGTTACACATCTGCACAAGTTGTGCACCGGGAAGGATGCAGAATTCAGGCTGTCTCTTCACTGCCAAAATAGGTAGTTGTTATGCTGTTAAAAAACGAACATGTTAGCTATCCCACTATAAAATACTAATGGAGACAAGATGCAGGCAGGTTTTACTGTGACATAGTTAAGCAAGGTCAGTACTAACACTTCACCCAGCTGTATCACAATAAAAACTATCTGTGTCTTATCCCCACTAGGATTTTGCAGCAGGGTAGCTTACGCCCTTTTTTGGTGGTAAAGAGACAGCCAAAAGGGGTATGTCTACACTGCAATTAAACACCTGCAGCTGGCCCAGATCAGCTGACTTGGGCTCTTGAGGCTGTAAAATTTCAGTGTAGAAGTTTAGGCTTGGGCTTGAGTCCTGGCTCCGGGGCCCTGTGAGAGGGGAGGGGGATCCCAGGGCTTGGGCTCAAGCCTAAGCATCTACACTGCAGTTTTACAGCCCCATAGCCCAAGTTCCATGAGCCTGAGTCAGCTGACATGGGCCAGCCATAGGTGTTTAATTGCTGTGTGATAAATGCCTGTGGTTTTTACTGCTGCTGATCCTAAAGACAGGGTACAGACTGGAGAAATTGTACTGTTTTTACTCAACAGCCAGTCTCCTGAGGGTTTGGGAGAAGAGGAGGCAAGGTACAAGATCCTAGGCGTCAGATCAGGAAGCTGCTGAATTTAACTGTTGACTAGAATAAATCACAATATGCCCCACCTTCCTCTATTGTCATGCAATCCTACCTCCCTGCAGCTAGCTTCTGATGGATGTGCTTCTGGGAGTCAGGTACAGGAGCTAGCACTGGAAGGTTTTAGCAGCTGTAAGTGGAGAGGAGAGGGCTGAGAAGTGTGTAGCTTGAGTATTTAACTACCATAACTTCTCTAGCATGTTTCACCTGAGTGTTTCCAAGTGCTTTATAAATGCTCACTAATCTGCTTAATACCTTGTGAAGTAACAAAGGGATGTATATTGAATGCTTCACCTAAAGATAAAATGCAGCTACTTCTGGGATGGATCATGACAGCTACACGGTAACACTATGCATAAGGCAATGAGAGTGAGATTCTCATTCCACGTGGGGGGGAATCTGAAGGGCTCCAACTGGCCATATTCATGCAATTTGAATTTGAAAAGGACACTGAGGTTAGTTCCCCTACTTCAGTTAAAAAGCACCGTGGATGGGCCCTTGAAGCAGAAGTGGTAAGGGCCTTGGGATGTCTTGTCTAATAGATGGCATTGATTTGGAGGGAACGGCAACCCAAATTTTCCCATGCTGTTGACATCTTTCAGCAAATACTGTCCTGGTCCAGCCTTGTCTAGCTTGTGAGATTTGAGAGCATTGCAACTTAAAATTATCAAGGCGTCATGAGAGAGGACAGGCAGAGTAGTTTAAGCTTACATATTTTTACTTCCCTTCTGGTTTATTTGGAGAGGTCTGTCTGTCCACTCTTAAGGTGCTTTGTCACCAGTATAGAATAAGAGCCAACATGCTATTGGTTGGGTCTAGTGGGTAGTGTGTATACTGGGGATACTCGGGGAGAGGGGAAGAGTACTGATGCTATAGCTTACTTGGACTCTTTCTGGTTGGGGTGTGATGGCGTGAAATGGATTGTGTTCCATCTACTACAGAAGAATGAAGAAGATTGAATCAAAGCGACGCCTTTAACATACACTGAGCAGTCAGAAGGATACTATGTCCAAAACTTACACCACAGAGACTGAGGCTTTATCTACACTAGCACTGTTGTCGGCAAAACTTTTGTCAGTCAGGGGGTGTTGTTTTTCTGTAGTATAGACGTAGGGGAGGGATAGCTCAGTGGTTTGAGTATTGGCCTGCTAAACCCAGGGTTATGAGTTCAATCCTTGAGGGGGCCATTTAGGGATCTGGGGATCTGCTTTGAGCAGGGGGTTGGACTAGAGGACCTTCTGAGGTCCCTTCCAACCCTGATATTCTATGATTCATAGCCTTAGGCTTTGTCTACACTACGCACCTTGTAGCGGCACGACTGTACCACTACAGCGGCGGTAGCTTTGTCAGTAGGTGAGACGCCTGCCAACAAAGCACTGTTCACATTGGCGCTTTTCGTCGGCAAAACTCTTGTCGCTTGGGGGGGGTGTGTGTTTTTTTTCACACCACTGAATGCCAAAACTTTTGTTTCAGAGTAGCAGCCGTGTTAGTCTGTATTGTTGTTCAGCTTCCATTGTAGACAAAGCCTCAGTGAGTCCTTGTCTAGCTCTGAATTTCTGTCTCGACTCCAGTATGCTGTCACTCGTTGTTTGGCAGTCTGGTTTCTCAGCCCTTGTTTGGTAGCACTGCCAATTAATATTAAACTACTGTGGTAGGCTGAGGCATACTGGTGGGGTATTATGGAATAAGGTTGTGTTACCTGTCCTGCTACTAGAGGACATCATCTCCAGGGCAGTCTTTCATGGTTCACTTAAACTTAAGCTGTCAAATGTAAGCAAAAGCAAAAAAAAACTTCACAGTAAAGGGAGCAGGTTTTAGTGAGTGACCTTATTTCCATAGGCAGAATATTGTTTCTGAAGTGATAAGCCAATCAGGAACTGGGCGACATTATGGAAGAGGGTGTAAAGTACAATGTAACCAGCAGCTTGTGCAGAGGATGGCACTGCCACGTTCCTTGTTGGGAACAGCATTCCTGTGTCTGGGGCAGCTGCCAAGAACCTGTCTTTGACCTGGCCAAACTCATCATGGGTCCTAGAGTTAAACAGTGTTGCCCATCAGTACACATTGTGTAAACAGCTGCTGAAGTCTTCTTCAGCCTGTGGGTGTTGAAGAGCCCGACTGTATGCCCCTCCCACTGAATTGTCTAGCTACTCCTTGGCACAATCAACTATAAATCCCCCAGAAAACATACAAACCACACACTCTCCTCCCCACTTACTCTGAACCTGTGCCAGCCCTGCTTGTGATAGGAATCCCTCCTGAAACTTTAAACCCTGGAAGGTCTCCAGGTTCTGACTAGATTCCTGCTAAATCATGAGCCTGGTACTTGAGGCTATCCTATTCTGGATAAACACCTAATATATGAAATGCTAGTTAGCTTGTATAGGGCTTTGAAAGCATAAAGCAATAAGTAGTAGTATTAGACCTTGGGGAAAAAATCTGCTGGATTAGTTCAAGGGTTCTTCACGTGAAACCCGCTAGTGTCAGGGTTAGTTTAATACGGCTTTCTCTCCAGAAACCCTTCTTTGGAGGATGGGTTGTGCTACTAAAATTAGCCACCTGTCTCTCCCAGTGTCAGGCTGCACTCCAGATTAAGGTCAGCATTCAGATCTATGCAGTAGTTGGCAGAGTGTATCTAGGGTCACTTGTATGGAGGGTTGCATGATTTATTATGCTAAGGTTTGAAACCTTCAAGTTGGACAGTAGGTAACACAACACTGCTGTATTAATAAATTCCCTCAAGGTTCCAGCAGTTTTGGTTGAGCCAAATTGCCACGGGGAATCAGGATATTATTAACCTTACAACGCACAGTTCAGCTGTGTAAGGTCCTTCGCACACCCTTTTGCAGCAAGAGACGTAGTAGCACATGCCTTGCAGAATTGGGTGCAACTATTCCTACAGCTAAGGAAGGAGAAGATGAACAGAAATGGAGTTCAGGAAAAGCAGAGCTGAAACTATGAAAGCACTAATGCTGGAAAGAATAAAGAGTGTTTGGACCACTATACTGTCCTCCACCAAAGCTGGCAACACGATGTAGTGTTGGTTAGGCTCTAGCATGCAGGTGATTGTGATCAAGGAATAGTGGGTGGAGGTAAATTGTGGAGGAGCTGAGGGAAGGGTTAGAGACGGAGTAAAAATGGTCTTGTGGTTAAGGTTAACTAAGACTTGGGAGATCTGGGTTTAATTTTTGCACAAAAATTCTGTGGCATTTCAATCTTGAGCAAGTTGCTTAATCTCTGCCTCAGTTTCCTATTTTTATAGATAATACTACTTTGCCTCCTCAGAGGGCTTGAGTTTAAATCTACAAATATTTAGGGGATGTATGGATGCCAAAGTACATTAGAAAGATCCAAATTTAGTTAGAGAAGTGAAAATGAAAAGAGGTGAATAGGGGTGTGCATGGCTGAGGATGTTTATGAGCAAAGAAACAGCTACTAGTTTTCATGCACGTTTACCTGTAAATATCATGTGAAGGTAGAGGTGTGATGTAGAGGTGTGGTGGTGTGTGTGTGTGTGTGTGTGTATATATGTAGTTTAGTTTTGAAGGAGAGAGTTCAGAAAAGTATGCACAAATGAATGAAAAATTCCTTTTGTGGAAAGGAGATACGAAGATTAGAGAAATGCAGACTGTGTGGGTGTATGGGGAAGGGAGAGAGTAGGGAAGTTCATGGAACAAGTTTGTGTAGAGTTTCAAACCAGGAGAGCAGTTCTCAACTGAAAGCAAAAGATAAGCTAGGGAAGTGGGGGAGAGAAGCGGGTGAGAGAGATGCATGTTGTGCTGCTGCTTCCTATGATGGAGAGAACTTGGGGGCAGCATTCTGGGCCCCCTGAAGTTTCAAAAGCAGAGCCCCCTGAAGTTTCAAAAGCAGAGATTTAGGAAGGTCATGGAGGAAATTGCAACAAATAAGGCAGGAAGCGACTAAAGCATTGTCGTGTTCACTGGCTTCATTCCTAAAACATGAGGTGGGTTGTGCAAGCTTGATCTGTTTTTAAATGTGACCTTGTATTTAAAAGAACACAATTCATAATTTGTTTCAAAATCTGGATTTTCAATTCTCTTCCATATTAGAGATGGGTCTGACTCTTGGAAGGCAGAAGTAGCCTGCAGAGGGGTGATGTGGGTATCAAAGGAAGTAGAGTCTGAAGAATTCCATTGTGCAGACAGGTATAAGCCTCAGCCATGCCATCCTTAAGGAGATTAGATGGGAGGTGGAAGGATCAGCGTGAGTAGGGAGAGCTGCAGAGTTGTGTTATCTGTGTAGAAGTACGATCCATGCTTTCCATTTCCTTAGAGTATGTTACCTCTAGGAATAAATGGGGAAGGGACATGTAGAAGGTATCTAAGAGGTGACCACTGGCTTCTGAGTGTTGGGATGAATGGAAAATAATGTGTAATTGCCATTATTTATCCTCCTCTAACTGGTTCAAGCTTGGGCTCTTCTGCAGTGAGAGCTGCTTTGTTGGGCTTCAGTCCAACCCGTCATTACATGAGTGCTCATTAGTATGAAGAACACTCAGATACTATTGTGCTAACATTACTGAAATACTTTTACAGCTATCCTCACTTGGTGCTGAGATCTGTTAAATGTCAAGGTAATGTGGCAGCCATAGGCAACATGCCTAACCAGTGAAGTTCTCTTGCTCCCTAGTCATTGAGAGCTCTTTGGTGTGTGGTTTCTACAATCTATACGTGTAGAGTGTCTTAGATTTGCGGACACCTTATGCAAAAATATGCACATGGGATCCTAAGCTGCCTGTTGTGAGTAATATTGTGGGATGGGAACTGGAATAACTGACAACTTGGTGGGTGATGAGAGCAGGAATCTTGCCATTGCTGGAGAGGTGTGTGGTGTGAAGAAGTGAGTCATCTATGTAAGGCAGGGGGCTGGAGAGAGTTCAATAGACATGGAGGGGGAGTGACAATAGGACATAATTTTATTGGTTGGGTGGATTTAGCTGGGTTGCTCAGTGTGGAAAGGTGATTAGAAGATTGGATTGAGGGGGTATGTCATGAGGGGTTCCTGAATTCCCTAGCTTTGCCCTTCTTATGTAATGGCTTCTAGTGTGCCTGTCCACCATTGTACCATAAACATGCATCTTTGTCCCATTAAAAAATTGGCCTCCCTAGTAAATTGTGAGGATTCTGACTGCCAATGGAGTCAAATACTCCAAACATCAGAGCACCGAATGCGTAGGAAAGTTTTATCTGATTCAAGATTTGGAGCTTCCAGTCTCTGCTGTGCTCTGTTGTGCTCAAGCAAAGAAGTGGGCTGGCCAGGGTGGATTTGATTTAAATCACTAGTCAGGAAGACTCAATTTAGTCATGGATTTCTACATAAAAGTGCATTCTTGTTGGTTGTTCTAACCTTAATACATATTCTTCACAACTCGGAGATGTAGGTTTCATTTTTAGAACGTACACACTACATTTTTAAAGTGATTTATTTTGAAAACTTTTCAGATTAGTTTTACAGCTATATCAGAAAAGGAATGATTGGTTATTTCATTTATGAAAGGTAATTGAAGCAGATATTTATGAAGTCACTGGGAGGTGAACTATCTCCAATTCAACAGGTTAATCATTAATATTTGGAGGATTTTCTTGCCATGCTGTTTTAGGAGGAGAACATCACCAGACAGACATTTAATTTGTTTTATTTAACTAAAACAGCATTATGTATTCTGAATGTTTTTCTTCAACAGCAAACATATGATATTTTAACAAAATAAGCATATGAATTTTTGAATTTAAACCAAGTTTTTTTTTAAAATCACGTTTGTTTTTTTAAATTAACTAAAATAGTTAAATTTTTTTAAAAAAATTAAATCAACATGAGAAACTTAAAATATTGGCTTCTGCAGCTAACTCAGTCGTCTTCACCTTTATTTTCCTGTTTGTTCATAATCTGGAAAAGAAAAACAAGCTTTCCTGCTTTTTCAGGTCCCAAACAGTTTCTCAATTTGGAATGAATTAGTCCAAAAGAAGAAAATACTCTTTCTACACCGGCAGAAGAAGCTACTGCTGTTAAAAGTGAGATTATCAAGTCAACAGTCTCTGAATCCAAGTGCTTACGTGACTTCCACCAGTTCACTGGTGTGACTTTCTTTAAAACATCAGCAAACATCTATTTCTTGAATGGTTCACCGTTCGCTTTGAAGTTTATTATAGTTGGCATTATGGAGGGATGATTGCTGGATGTCCATGTCATAGCCAACTCCTCTTCTTCAGCAGTTAAGGTTTGACTCTGGTACTGAGTATTGAGAATATCTGCAAGAAAATGAGCTGGAGATAGTGCTTGTCCCATTCATTTTTTAATGCTTGTAATTCAGCTCTGTCATTGCATATTTCTCTTTTTATGATCTCACTCAGTTCCTTCCAAATTTCAAGAGTGTCAGTAATAAAACCGCTGTTTCCCTGCATTTTGTTCAAGGCTACAGAAATAGGCTTCAAGGTACTCAGCATGTGTTCAACATTTCTCTCAAGCCCAGTGGTGAGAACTTTGGTTGTGACAGTGCCATCTATTTTTTCACGATTTTGTTCACAAACTGTCATCAGATTAGGCTGGTTCTTGATATAGTGCTCAGAACATTTCACTATTTAGTTCCATCGTATGTCTTGTGGGTTCCTCGGACTTTTTTCAGAGCAGCTGCTGCAAAGTGGTTGTTACGGAAGTATTTTGCAATTTCAACATTAGCCTTTGTTTCTGGAACACTGAAGTCTTCAACTTGGAGGTGCATCAAATGAGCACTGCAACCGTATGTTGTTAGCTTGGGACTCTCTTCACGCTCTTCTAAATTTCTTCTCATTTTGGATACATTTGCAGCATTGTGTCTGACCAAGCTGCATACTAGACATTATGAAATTGTTTTTAGTTTGTTATAGCTTTTACTGCTACTTCTTGTAAGTATTCTGCTGTGTGCATTTCCTGATGTATCAACTGTTTCTGTAAGGAAGAGATTCCCTTCTTCTGTTGTCACACAAGCACATACAACAGGATCATTGTGGACATTGCTCCACCCATCAAGACTCAGGTTAACAATTTCACCCTCTAGACCTTTTGCACACTGCTCAATTTCTCTTTCGTACACTTTATCCAGCAATTTGCCTGTGACATCTGCTCTATTGGGTGGACTGTATCCTGGTCTTAATGACTGTACCATGTTAATGAAGTGTGGGTTCTCAATCATACAGAAAGGAGAGTTTGTTCCATAAACCGGGCAATTTTTTCATCAATTACCTCTTTTTGTAATCTGCTGGTTTTTATCACAAACTCATCTTTTTTTTTTTTCTGGATGACCGATTTTTTTTTTCTTTTTGCTCCAGGTTATAAACTGTGGCTATGTGACATACATGATGTGATTGAAATACTATCATTGGCAGGTAACTCTGAAACTATAGAAAACGATGGTGATCTTGAAGGTGGATAGTCTTCAGAATCCTGTATGTTGAGGATGGAGTCTCCTAAAGAAAATAAGTCAATGCAGTTATTTAACTATTACCACCATATTGCTCATTTAGTATTACTCATTGCATTCACTGACACTCAGTACTACTTTAAAGGTGAAATTATAAAAGGAAGATCTGCCTATTTCAGCTATTTATTTTTTACCACAACTGCATCTAAGATGGTAGTACCATAGAGTAACAAGTATATTTTTTGCTCAAACATGAGAATTCAAGAATAGTCCAGAAGGAAGGAAGGCAGTCCTTAAGAAAGAAGTATGAAATAAAAAAGTTTACCAACCTGAAGATCCTGCATGTTCTGACATGTTCCTTTCATCATCTTCAATGCAGCTTCCTCCTGAGAAGGAACACTTCTCAAGATGTTTCATTGAGGCAACCAGGCCTTGCATTTCTTTGTTGCACTGTTTGTATTTTGCACGCATGCATTTTGCACAGGTTGAGGAACTTCATTAAAATATTCCCAAACTGGGTCTCTCTTACCGCCTGCTGCCATTATACGTTTTCCCTTCTGGTGAGAGATGGTATGGTAGATCTCAAATCAATGAAGGCTACACTCAAAAGACCTCAAGACTTCTGAAATATGCTGTGCAAACAGTTTCACTTTTGTTTCTACTGTCTATCCCTCCCTTCTCACGTTTATCTCCAGACTTCTTCTCCTTGTCCAGATCTATTCCGCCCCCAACAATCTTCTATTCATTGAACTTTTTGAAACTTTGCACTTTCAGAGAGAGGTAAGGGATTGACTCTGTGTGCACAGATTTGCAGAGGGACAATAGGGCTGAGGTCTGTTGTTTCTCACCTCTCTGTATATTTATTTTAAAACATTTTTGCTGTTAACAAGCATGTTATCTCTGGAGATACAAATCCACAGTTTGAGAACTGCAAAACTAAGCATCTCTGATGGTATCTTCTAGACTGACCACTGAGTCCCATTGGGTAGATTAGCCTAAATAATCTATACAGAAACCCCTGGAACCTCAGAAGATTGGGTCCCTAATCCATGAACTACTGGAACACATTTACAAAACTTTTTTAAACATTAAATGAATATATTGTCTCATACTATAGAATTAGAATTTATAATCCCTATTCCATGATGAGATATCTTTGAGCTATAATGTATCTTTATCTTTAGGTTTTTTCCTCAAAGCATTTTATCAAAAAAAAAAAAATCCAATTTAAATCCTTTTTTTTTTTTTTTTTTTGGTTTTTAAAAAATCATTGATTTTAATCCACCCTGGGGCTGGCAAGCAATACACAGATGCCCACAGCAAAGGCAGCTGGGCCACAAACTTCAGTTTAAAATGGAGAAATCTGCTGGGGCATATTCAAAAACAGATCAGGTCACAGCCTGATGTCTCCTTATTCACTGCCATGTCTTGGTTTGGGGTGCAGGGTGTACAGTGCAGGCTGGTCCTGCAAATAAACAACATCTGGGCAGCCTCCTTCCTCTTGAAAAAGGGTCTGTACAACTAATACTAAGTGCATGCTAGAGCAGAGGTTTAACTATGGTGTTGGTCCGTCAGTATCTTGTGTACCTGCCTTTTCTTGCCCCTCCTACTTTTAAAATTGCCTTGCAATTATTAACTGTTGTCCAGTTATGTAAGTGTATAGTAATTATCTGGTTAGGCAGGTGAGGATCAGAATAGTATCAGGGTGAAAATAGTTTTTGCATAAAGGTCACTGCACAGAGTCTTCCAGGCTTACCAGGAACAAGTTGGAAGCTGACTAAGCAACAATTCCATTCTGCAGACCTGATCCAGGGGAGGGGGATCAATAAATATCCCAGATTGTCATCAGCTGAAAAAAATCCCAGAGGGAGAAGAGAAGACAATAACAAACTGTTTAGTTGCATGGAGGAATACTGCAAACTCTAGGAGAGAAGTCTGCTGTAAATAATTCAGTGCATCCAGTAGATATTACTATGATAGATGCCTAAAAATAACTAAGATTCAGGTTGTATTTGAGGTAATTCTGATTATCGCTGCAATTAATGACCATAGTTTTCTTAGCAGTCAGATTCTTTCCTTGCTCCCCCTCCACAAATGCACCTAAGTGTCTTCCTCTTCCTTACTCATGAGATGACAATGAAGTGAAAGTGCTGTGGTGTTGTCTACTGTGTGCATGAGAGGCTTCTTGTAACTTGACAGTGAATAGCTGTTTGTATTGTGGTAGTGATCAGGAGTTTCAGTCATGGGTGAGGACCCCATTGTGCTAGATGTTGTACAAACCCGTAACACACACTGTTCCTGCCTCAAAGAATTTACAGGCAAAGTAAATTTCAGGATTTGTAAGATTATTTATGTTAACAAAATAGTAGAATTGGACTATGTACAATTCCAGTCTGTCAAAGAAAAACAATTATTTCCCTCAAATGTTCTGTGAATTGCTTCAGACCATTTTGAAACAACTAGATCCCTTACTAGTTAAAGTAAAAACAGGAGGGCTTTTCTGTGATCTACCTGGGAAGTGGCTGTGCCAGTGGGGAAGAGCTCCTGAAGGGTCTATATTGGTGTGAAAACAGGAGTGGGGGAAATTGCCTACTTGAAGAAAAATACTTTGTTCTGCTTCATTATCCTGGTAAATGGAGTCTGAGCCCTTTGTAGTTGACCCTGTTTGATAAGGTATAAACACTTAGACCTTGTCTAGATTAAGATTTAAAGGTGTGGTGGAGTTACTTAACTCAGTGTAATTAACACCTAAAACTCTAGTCAACACAAAGCAATTGTATTCTAGAATATACAAAACTGGTTGAGTTTAGGCTTTTTAATATCTTTAGCATAGTCTGTAGCATGGTCTAAATACAGTTCTTGTAGCAGCATGACTACTTTAGTTGAGTGTGACTTTTTTATCAAAACAGTTATACGGGTCCAGCACCCTGGTGTGGATGCAGTTACATTAGTATAAGGTACCTTTCTGTCAATATAACTTATTCCACTTTCTTCATGGGAATAAGCTGTACCAACATAAGCACCTTTGTAGTTGTACAACTGCATCTGCACTAGGGGTTATATCAGTTGAACTACACCAGTATAAAGTGTATAACTTGAGTGTGTTGACAACCTGTAAAATTTTATTATATTTGTTTGACTATAGTTTTAGATCAAAGTAGGTAACTCGATCTAACATCACACCTTTTAAATCCTAGTCTGGACTAGACTTTAGTTCACTCTGTCTAAATCACGTTGGGTCAGCCAATATGCAGAAACACTAACCCAGGAATCTATCCCTGCAACAAAGCCCGATGCCAACTCTGTCCACGTATTTATTCAAGTGACACCATCATAGGACCTAATCACATTAGCCACGCCATCAGGGGCTCGTTCACCTTCACATCTACCAATGTGATATATGCCATCATGTGCCAGCAATGCCCCTCTGCCATGTACATTGGCCAAACCGGACAGTCTCTACGCAAAAGAATAAATGGACACAAATCTGACATCAGGAATCATAACATTCAGAAACCAGTAGGAGAACACTTCAACCTCTCTGGCCACTCAGTAACAGACTTAAAGGTGGCAATTTTGCAACAGAAAAGCTTCGAAAACAGACTCCACCGAGAAACTGCTGAGCTTGAATTAATATGCAAACAAGATACCATTAACCTGGGTTTGAATAGAGACTGGGAGTGGCTGGGTCATTACACATATTGAATCTGTTTCCCCATGTTAAGTATCCTCTCACCTTCTTATCAACTGTCTAAATGGGCCATCTTGATTATCACTACAAAAGTGTTTCTCCTGCTGATAATAGCTCATTTTAATTAATTAGCCTCTTACAGTTGGTATGACTGCTTCCACCTTTTCATGTTCTCTGTGTGTGTGTGTGTATATGTATATGTATACATACACAATCTTCTTACTAGATGTTCCATTCTATGCATCCGATGAAGTGGGCTGTAGCCCACGAAAGCTTATGCTCAAATAAATTTTTTAGTCTCTAAGGTGCCACAAGTCGTCCTGTTCTTTTTGCGAATACAGACTAACACGGCTGTTACTCTGAAACCCGTTCATCATGACAATCCTTGTCCAGTGTCAAGGCTTCGCTCACCAGGTGGACAACCCAGAACACTTGGGCATTGGAGTCCCTGTCCTAGTTCCCACACCTGATATGACAATCACGGATGCATCCTTCACAGACTGGGGAACCTGCAGGGGCAGTCACACAGCACAAAGTACTTGGATACGTTTGGAGGCCATGATGTACATCAATCTCCTGAAACTAAGAGCAGTCAGACAGGCCTACAATGCATTCCTCCCATTCACATGATCCTGTCATGTCCGGATAATATCCGGCTACGTGACAGTCATCTTCTGTGTAAACAAAGGGGGAAAATCCCTCCCACTGTACATAGAGATCAGCAACTTATGGCACTGGTGTATCCAGAGCCACCTCAATTTCTTTGACATACCTCCCAGGCACTCGGAACTTGTTGGCAGACAACCTCATCAGGCATTTTGCCATGGATCATGAGTGGGAGTTGCAGAATTCATTATTGAACAATATATTCACTCAGTGTAGTACACCATCTTGGACCTGTTCATGAACAAGAAGTTCACTTTGTATTATTTCAGAGCAGCATGGGATCAGGACTCCAGGGGCAATGCTCTTCTACTGTACTGGACTAGCCACTTGAAGTATGCTTTTCCTTCCATCCCACTACAACCCCAGGTTCTATGGATGATTCGTCACCATGAAGAATGAGTTATTCTCAGTGCACCCTATTGGCACAGACCATGCTGATTTCCAGACCTTCTACAAATGTCAACCTGTCAACCCATCCGCATTTTGTCCTTATCAGACTTGCTAACTCAAGAGCTGTGGAATCAGACATCCCAACCCAAACTCTCTTCGCTCACAGCTAGGTCTGACTCCCATCCTAATATCAAGAGTGTGTGTGTTCGATGGCCATTCAAACTCTTTTTAGTTACAGCAGGAAAAACTACCAGAAAATTTTGTTTGCAATGTTGTAGCTGTGTTGGTCCTAGGGTGTTAGGGAGACATGGTGGGTGAGGTAATATCTTCTGTTGGACCAACTTCTGTTGCTTTTGAAGCTTTCTGAAAGCTTTTGAGCTACACGGAGCTATTCTTTAGGTCTGAGAAAGGTACTTAGGTTTCCCAGATCTGAAGAAGAGCTCTATGTAGTTCAAAAACCTTCCTTTTTCACCAACAGAAGTAGGTCCAATAGAAGATATTACTTCACCTACCTTTTCTCTCTGCCAGAAAATGTTATCTAGTCAAATTGAGGTGTTTCTTTACCTGTTGCAACAGAACCAGTTATCAAGGGCAGCAGGTATTCCTGCTATTTTAGACTACCTCCTCGCTCTCAAGATGTTGCATCTTTTTATTAGGTCACTGCAGCTTCACCTAGCAACAATTAGTGTATTCCCTCCTCCAGTAGATGGTTATTCTACTTTTACTCATCCAGTAATAACCAGATTCCTGAAGAGTGTAACTGCCTTCCCACAAGTAGTGAAGCCACTGCTATAGTGGAACCTCGATCTTGTACTTTCAAACCATTGCCCATGTGCTCCGTGTCCCACCTGTCTCTGAAGGTCCCCTTCTTGGTCAACATTTACATCAGCCAGGAGGGTGGGTGAGCTGGATCCCCTCGTGGCTGACCCGACATACACTGCATTTCATAAAGAGAAGGAATCCATTTGCCTCCAACTGAAATTCATCTTGAAGGTAACTTCCGAATTCCACATAAACCAGTCAGCTCACTGGTATCTTCCCTGAAGCCTCATGCCTCAAGTAAGGAGAAGAGATTTCATTCTCTCGGCGTCAGGTGAGCATTCGCATTCTACCTGCAGAGAACAAAACTGTTTAGAAAATCATCTGGCTTTTTTGTTGCTATGGGAGAGCGAGCAGTGGGACAAGTGATATCTGCTCAGAGACTAAGTTGGTTTCTGACCGTATGTTCCTTTGCTATCAGTTGGGTCATCTCCCTCCCTTGGACCAGGTGAGGGACCTTTCCGCTAGAGCAGTAGTTTTCAACCTCTTTTCATTTGTGGACCCCTAAAAAAAAATTTTGAATGGAGGTGTGGACCACTTCGGAAATCTTAGACGTAGTCTGCAGAATCCCACTAGAGCACAGGCGACCTCAGTAGCAACTCTTCAGGAAGTGTCTATGCTGGACATTTGTACAGCAGCAACCTTGAATTTCATCCATGCTTTCACTAAGCATTGCACTTTAGTTCAAGCCTCTTCTCCTGACGCAGCCTTTGGAATGGCAGTGTTACAAACATCTATATGGCTGGCATCCTTGCACTCCCCTCCTCCTATTTGAGTACTGCTTGCCAGCCACCCACACATGGAATAACTAGAGGGACCAGCACTCAAAGAAGAAATGGAGGTTACGTGCCTGTAACTGGAAGTTCTTTGAGGTGTGTGTATTCTGCTACCCATCCTCCTTCCCCTCTGGTTCAGATCATGACTGGATTCACCATAGAGAAGGACCTGGAGAGGTGGTCAGTCTGCACCTTCCATTGTGCTCTCAGTGCTGAGCACGAGGAGATCCAGGGCACAGGTGTGAACCAACAGACGCTATTTGCTAGTTTTTTTCGGTCTCAGCTACGTGATGCGCTTGCATACCCACGTATAGAGTACAGATGGGGCCACAAATCTTAAAGAACTTCGTTACAAGTAATTTCCATTTATTTACTCACATGCAGCTCTCCTGTTGTACTGCAGTGCTCTCTGCTATTCCAATCCTTTGCCGTCCTTGAGCAGAGGTTGCTAGTTGTCTTGAATAGCTGTGCTTGTTGCTGCAGACTGCTTCAGAAACTAAACTTATGTAGCCAGTCATGTCACTTGCAACCAAAGTTGAATTTCAGTCTCGGCCTCTTGAGGCAAAATACTCATGATCTGACTTGATATGCCTCAGGTCAAGTCCATTTTATTACCTACCTTTTGTATAGCTTCATCTTGGAAGCCCTGAAACGCCCTTCTTGTTTCTGGCATGGCAACCAGATTTTCCTTCTGTTGGGACTCGTTTGCAAGAATCCTGTTTCTCCCAACACAGATGCCCCTGTGCCTTTTTAATGTTTCTGTCAGTTTGTACCAGAAACTGCATCGCAAAAGTGAGATCTCTTTTCAAAGCATTTGAAGTGAGCATTTCAGTAATCTGGGACTAGTGATGTATCTGGAGTTGGGCAGAGTGCAAGCCCAATGCAGCCCACAGTCTGACACAGCAGTTTGCCTCCACCCTCCTGTTCTATATGTGGGTGTCGTCCACAGACTATCGAGCCTAGCATGCTGTTATGCTTCGATATGCTCATCTTCTATTCAGATAGAGCATTGCACGCTGGGACTGGTAGTCTCTTCAGTCTCTGTATTTAAAGAGATACTGTCCACTATTGTTATAGTAACCTTATGTGTTACATGTAAGTAAAAAGTAATGCTGGGGGGAAGGCTGTTTTCTGATAGGACATTTGACAGTACTTTGTGTGTAGTCCGCTTCCCTGTAGTCTATTAAGGGAGAAACCACAAACACAAAAATACCCTTAGTTAAACCTTCTCACACGCAGGTTCATTCCAACACAGTGGTAAAATCACCAGAAGCCGCTGAAGCATTGTTTGCTCCGTTTCGACTGGTGCAGCTGAACTGTTGTGACTGCCACAGGGAGCTATTTCTAGAATTCCCTACTATAAATAGGACCTCAATTTCTAATGTAACAACCAGAAGAGAACCTTTGGGTTTTCTTTAATATCATAAAGAAGGGGAAAACATCAAGCCTAACTGACTTGCCTGTTGGCACAAAGAACCTTTAAACATAACTGTGAAAGGCTTCCTTAACACCCTCACACTTTCTCTTCAACCTAGGAATTATTTTAAAATAGCACTCCAGATCTCCAGTGTGGTCGCCCGACAAATAAAGCTGTCTCAATTTTTTCACTTTGTTTTGGGCTGGGTGTGCCCCAGTCAGTATCCTTAAAATCTACAGCTATGCAGGTTTCCCAGAAAGTGAGCAGAAATGAAACTTCCAGTGTCTGGACTGAGTTTTGGTTCTGTGGGGCTGCCAGACTATAGATACTTCCCTTGGCCTGCTTCACCCCTGCTATGTAGAGTGACTAACATTCTGGTTTTTCAGGAAAGTCCCAATTTTGTAAGAATCCTGGCAAATCATTCCCTCCCTTAGCTTGTGCAAAGGCTGGGGGTAGGGGCAGAACTGTAAAAGAAATCCTTGGGGGGCAGGGAAAATGAGATGCTGTGCCAGTCCTGATTCAGTGGCAGGATCCAGACTTCCATTGTAGAGATGTATCATATGTGCATTGGAGGTGGGGAGGGTGTATGGTCTCAGAACTTGTTTCCAGTGATACGGTTACAGACTAGGATAATGCTTCACTTCTTGATCTGGGGCTTTCCTCTTTTTGACCCTCCCAGGGGACAAGAGCCAGATCCCAAGGGGTTAAAAGGAGCTGGTCTCTTTCACTCCCATCTTGCAGGAGGTGGCACGCTGCAAGTGTGCATCTTGCAATGAACACAATGTGGTAAGCCAGTCACTATTGCTTCTTCTGACTACTGTCAAATCCTAGCATTCCCTCCTGATGGGAGGCTTACTGCAGCTGGGAGGTGGGATCACAGGGCTTCTCACTTACAGGGGAGTTGCATTTCTAAACATTTTAAGACTTACGCAAAAAGCAAGTCTTTGCTGTGCAGTAGTGTAGCTCTGGCCTTATCTTCACTAAGGAGCTTTATACCTGTTTTTTCAGCTGTGGTACAGCTGCACTGGTGCACAACTTCCTAAAGTACATTAGCTGGTAGTGTGGTCAAAAGATTTAGGCTTGAAGCAAACCTTTCTTGAATCAGCATACGGGCACTAATGTTTCTTGCCTCCTGAAATGCTACTGGTTACCAAGCCTTGAACTTAAGACCACAGATGTTGTACCACTACAGCTCAAAATCCTGGACCAAAGTTGCATAGAATAGGACTCTTAATTGCTGTGTTTAATTGTTAGGTATCTGTGGATGACCAAAAAAAAAAAAACCTTTAAGGCCAGAAGGGGCAATTATGATCATCTAGTCTGATCTGTATAACATAGGCCTTAGATGCTCACCCAGTAACATCTGCATTAAGCTCATAGCTTCTGTTTGACGTATAGCATATCTCTTAGAAAGATACCTGGCCTTTTAAAGATTTCAGGTGATCAAGAATCCAACAATGAGGTTGGGAACTTATCCTATTGGTCTTGTCCTACAAATACATTTAGGTGTATTATTATTAAAAACAATAGCAGAACTACTGAGAGTATTCTTACTGGGGCTAATAAGTGCTATTCCCAGTGGCTAGTGTACAAAATATGGCTCTGAAACTGCCACATTAAGATTATTCAATATGAAATCTTCATTTATAACTGTTAGTATTGAGACCCTAATTTGGCCATGTTTGTACACCGCTAACTATATAATAAAAATAGACTTCCTAAAGTCTTAATTTGTCCTAAGATGGCCTTAAATGTAAACTGGCTTTATCTTACTGTGTTTTTTTTAAATAAAATAAACAAAATTTTGTTGAATTAAGAATACTATTCATGTTTGCAATCTGTTCTTGAAATGTGGCTTCTAAGACTGACGTTACCTTTCACTGGAGTTGAACGCTTAACCATCTACAAACTATGCAAACAAGTTTGAGAACAAAAAAAAATTGTTGTAGAATATTTAGCTAGGTAATTTTTAAAACCATCATTCATAATTTGCATGTTGTTGCATGTCTTGCTGATAAGGTGGCTACAACCTTATTGTTCAAACTAATGTGTTGGCTTTCATGAAAGCGAAGCGCAGTTAATGAGGTGTTATCAGTGGGTAAATTTCTCTGGCCGGATGGTAGAAAATACTTTATAAATTAATCAGTGATTTATGAAGATGCTGTTAGATCAAACTTGTAAATTACTTGCAAGTTGAGGTAGTCAAAGTACAGTAAGTGTTATCTGGCAGTTTACCAAGCAGAAAGCTCTCTAAATCGGCATTTCTGATCTTCAATAGGGTTGCCAGGTGTCCAGTTTTTGACCAGAATGACCGGTCGAAAAGGGACCCTGGCAGCTCTGGTCAGCACCACCGACCGGGCCATTAAAAATCTGGTTGGTGTGGGGCCAGCAGGCATTCTGCATGGCTGTGTGGAAGTGACATGTCCCTGCTGCTCCTAGGCAGAGGAACGGCCACAGGGACTCTTTGTGCTGCTCCCGCCCTGCCCTGAGCACTGGCTCCACAGCTCCCATTGGCAGGGAACCGCGACCAATGGGAGTTGTGGGGGCGGCGCTTGCGGGTGGAGGCAGTGTGCAGAGCTGCCTGGCTGCGCCTCCCCTTAGGAGCAGCAGAGATACGTCACTGCTTTCAGGGAGCTGCCTGAGGGGAGTGCCGCTCGGATCTGGCACCCTGAAACCCCTCCCGTACCCCAAGCCCCCTCCCGCACCCAAACTCCCTCCCAGAGCTCGTGTCCCACACCCCTTCCTGCGCCCCAGCCCTGAGTCTCCTCCCACACCCAAACTCCCTTCCTTTTAGTTAACCGGAATTTTTGAGTTACTGCACCACCCATTCCATGCTGGATAACAAAGCTTTTACTGTAATCCACTCTTAAACCACATCCTTTTGCATCATTTTAGCTAAATTGGTTTAAGAAGTGCACCTTAAGCTAAACCAGTGCAACTTTCTCCTGTGGCTATGGCCTTAAGATTCTCCTTGTACCAAAGAGCATTGTCTAAATAGACAAGACTGAAGGGTGACAAGGATGAAAGATACAACCTACAGTGATCAGGGTGATGGTTGGCAAGTTAGTTGTAGCTTCTTTAAATGTTCTGGTTTTGTGTTTATGATCTGGCTTTATAATGCATCATGGGATCTGGGGAGAGTGAAGCTGGCAGCAGAGAGAGTGTGAAGGATGGGGAAAGAGGTCAAATCAAATGGCAAATTGAGTCCAGGATCTAAGCTAGTTATTCTGATTATCATCTCTATGTCCAGAGGTGGTAGTGCCTCCTGCTGGGGGATTTGTGTCTCCTGGGATTTGCTCTTCCCATGCAAGTTACTGCTTTTACTCCCTCATTTCCCAGCTCACTTGGCTGGGGTGGAGAGTCAGATCTGAACCTGTAGAGAGGGCCAGTGGATGAGCCTCAACACCTGCCACCTATCCCACTTCCTTTGCTCCAAGTGCTATAAACCTGCTTGCAGAGCACTGTGGTCTCAGAAGCATCTTTATACTGGTATCCCCTATTCCCTGTCTGTTACTACTTTTTTGTGCCAACAAGGCCGAAGATTACACTAGGCATACAGAATGCAAGCATGTTTTAATCAATAACGTAGTAGGCATGCTGGAATCTAAATGTACAAAAGACAAAATTCTGTTTCCCATCTCAAGACAAAATACTGATGAGTTGTAAAGCCCAGCTAATGTTCTTGGTGAAAATTGGGGGCACTAGCCTCACTGCACATGAACCACTGTCCCATCCCTTCCTTGTGAGTTGAGGTGTGGTCAACACATGGGGCCAGTGAAGATTCTAATCCCATCTGTCCCCCATCTTGCCTCAAGTGTGGGAGTTTATAGGCAGCGGGGGGAAACAAATATGGAGTTACAGCTGCATGCTTTCTGGTGGTGGGGGCAGAGGTTGCTTAGTTGTTCTTGCTGTTGCATGGCCTGCATCCAGGGAACTGACCACAATAGCTGGTTATTTTCCCTGAGGAAAAGGAACTGGGTAATAAATGTGTGCACCAGTTAGCCAGTGGTAGATATCCCAGAATAATACCGGGATGACGTGTTGACATGCTAACATAGCTGTTCCTCCTTTCTGGGAGGGTGGGGTGCTCATTTCCAATGTAATACCAGTCAGGTGATGTGAGGCCCTCTGAAAACACAGGCTAGATTTTTTTATTTTTTTTTTTTTTGTGAATCTGGAAAGTATCTTCAAGCAAGGTGTCTAATTTGGGGTTATTGTGACAGTTGGAAACGGAAGTCAGCTGGGTGCTTGGCACTGTCTACAGCTGTTCTCATCCTCCTCTTCGTTCTCTCCACAGCGTGGCACAATGAGGCGGCGCTATGAAGATGATGGCATCTCGGATGATGAAATTGAAGGAAAGAGGACATTTGACCTGGAGGAGAAACTCTCCACAAACAAATTCAATGCCAACTTCGTCCTCTTTATGGAAGGCAAAGGTCTGTGCCCCCTCTGCTGCCCACACCCATACTACTGCAAAGTTCCTAGAGAGAAACACTGGGAAAAAGTGCCCCTGTGAACAAACTGTCATTGTGTGTCCTCCACAGTCCTCACTCCTGTGCGTGGCAGGAGAACCTCTTCTCTAGGGCATATATATAATCTCTGGAAGGAGAGGAGCTCTTCCTCCCTCCCCCCCCCCCTTCCCTCCGGCGTGCTCAGGGCCTTAGAGGGCAAAACTCACTGCTGAGTTCTTTAGCTGCCAGTTGGATCAGTGGTGACCCAACTACTGGTATTTAAATCCAGAGATTTGCCTCTTTTTTTATTTTCCAGTTGCTCCCTTCACCCCTTTTCCCCTTGCTGTTTTGATTCTTTCTCCTCTCTGAGCTGCTCTGCTTTCCTAGCACATGCATCAGAGTAAATATGGCTTTTTGGCCCTACCTCCGCAAAAAAGCCCTCCTGTAGCTACTGTTAAGTGGCATGGAGTGGAACATGCTAAGTGAAGTCTCAGCTCTACCCCACACAGCTCTCTGGCTAATGAGCCAGCAGATGGGAGTCCAGTCCTAAGAATGGCTTTTTGAAGCTGCTCCCTAGCAAACCTCCACCTGAAACATACTGAGTAAGAGTAGAGCCAGGTCCCTAATTTTGCATACCCAGGTGGGGTGGGGTAAAGGGAGAGTTAGAGGGGCAAATATAAGCTTGCATGTGACACCAATAATTAAGGCTACGTTATTGTCACAGAGGTCACGAAGTCACAAACCATGACTTCCAGAGGCCTCTGTGACATTTTCTGCTTCAGCCCCGGGAGCTGGCAGCCAGTGGGGCCCTGGCAGGGATCCGGCAACAGCCTCTTCAGGGTCCCCCTGCAGGGTTCCAGTGACTGGTGACAGCCTCCTCAGGGTTCCAGTGACTGGGGACAGCCTTGCGGGGAGGTGGGGGGAGAACCCCACAGCTCCCAGCCACCCAGTCGCAGGGGAAACCATGGAGCTGCAGCAGCAAAAGTCACAGACAGGTCATGGCTTCCACAAGTTTTTGTTTATTGCCCCTGACCTGTCCGTGAGTTTTACTAAAAATCACCGTGACAAAATCTTAGCCTTACGTATGATCACCGGGGATCCTAGAAATCGGTTTGCTGTGGGAAAACATTGGATTTGCATTTTTACAGAGAATCTTTAGTTTTTACATTTTGTGAAAAAATAAAAACATATATAGTGGAACTCCAATTATCTGGTCCAACTGGGATTGGGGCCAGATCGGATAATCAAATTCAGATAATCAGGAGAATGGGCGGGACTTGGGCTGTCAGCTTAAAAATTTTAAATATCAATAAAAGCTTGTGTTCAACTGATACCTAAATATATTGTGGCTAAGGGAACTAAGTTCAGCATTTCATTTTAATCATGGAAAAACGTGGACTTCTGTGTGTTTTTTATCAGAGTTTTGGTGGGTTGTTAATCATGGAAAACTAGGATCCCTGATGCTCACTCAGCTCATGTGAGCTAGGCTCTAGATGCAGAGCCCTCGGGGAAGAAGTCTAACTGGTTTCTTTAAGGCCTCTTTTGCTTGACTGAGTTTGTTTGGAAAACGATAAACTCTATTTTCCTGTTTGTCTGACTCAGCTATAGGACCCCACATGCCCTGCCCTGCTTGTGCCTGTCTGGCCTGTGCTTATGGCAGGCTGCCTACAGCTGATTAGGATAGTGCCTGGAGATTAAATTCTGTAGGAGAGGGTGGCTAAACCCAGTTCTTCTTTCCACTCCTCATGCTACCTGCCCCTTCCGTGGTTAATATCCCCAGTATCTCTGTAGCTGGCAACCTCCCCTTAATACATCCCCTCTTCTCTCTCACCTCATGACAGACTTCAATGTTGAGTACATCCAGCGGGGTGGCCTGAGAGACCCTCTGATTTTCAAGAACTCCGATGGGCTTGGAATAAAGTAAGTGTTGAGGATAGGGAAGGATGGGTGACTCTAGCCTAGCTGGCCACTGATTGTACTAGAGAAATAACCTAGCAGTCTGACAGGGCCTTTCCATCTGAGGGTGGTCTTTCTATCCTAAGTTGTGTCTGTGGATGCTCTCCTAAAAGTGCCCAGTTCAGAATCTAGTCCCACTGTCCCCCACATGTCCAACTGTGGGAAAGCAGATTCTGGTAGCTGCCCCAGTGCGGTGTCCAACTTGTTTTTACCGTGCTTTTGACATACGTGCCCATTCTAACTGGGTGCCCATCTGGGGTGGTGGTTTTATTTGTATCACTGCAGCGCCTAGGATCCCCAGTCATGGGCCAGACTACGTTGTGCGAGGCACTGTATCAGCACAGAATGAAGACAGTAGCTTGGCTTATGAGCCCTGTCTGAGAGAGTATGAGTTGGGTGAGAGTTACAAGAATGGCTTAATCAGTGGAGTGAAGATGCTCTTGCCTGCCTGACTTGCTAAAGGGAGAGGCCAGTCAATAGCTTAGGACCATTCAGAATGTGATAACAAGCACACTATAGGTCTTGGGTTTGGCTCTCCCTTAGTGGGGCTCAAATGCCCTGCTCCGAGCTCTGGTAGGTTCCTTGGGCATGGCTCTTTCCTGACTTGGGTGGAGGGAATTACCCAGAGGTGAAAGTAAGCCGGTACGCCATACTGGACTGGCTTCCCCAGGCAGGTGCTTTAAAAGGCCCGGGGCTCCCCGCAGCGGCTGGAGCTCCTGGCCCTTTAAATCACCGCTGGAGCCCTGCCGCCGCTACCCCAGGGGCTCCGCCCTGGGCCCTTTAAAGCGCCGCCCGAGTCCCTCTGCCGGAGCCCCTGGGTTGCTATAGGAAGCATCTATGTGACGGTGGCATAGGTGGAGCTGTGCGGCTATAGTGTCCATAGTGTAGACATGCCCAGTGATTCTCAAGTATAGGCTGACCTTTTCCTAGAGCCGCTATACAATGCATGTACTTGCTGGTGACAATTTCTCCTATTCCTAAGCTACCACTACTCCCCTTGTGACAGTTGTGCCCAGCATTTGCCTGTTGAGGCACCTGAGTGGATTTATTGTTTGCAGAAGAATCTGTTTGCACACATTGGTTTGTGTGCTGCTATCCTGTCTCTCTTGGCTGCCCTCAAAGAGGGAGGGGGAAGCATGTAGCATTCTTTCGGGGAGAGGAAGGCAATTGTGGAGGGATGGAGCCTTTGAGATGCCTATATGAACCCAAGGGCTACAGGGGGGGGAGAGGCCTGTGGCAGAGACCCTAGTTTGTTTTAGTTAAGTGTCTGTCTTGCAGGATGCCAGATCCTGACTTCAGTGTGAATGACGTGCGACTGTATGTAGGTAAGTGTCTCTCCTGCTGCCTTGTGGCATGGTAGTAACTGTCCGTGGTGACTTTCAGAAGGTGTGGGGGGAGTAGTTCAGGCTGTTGAATTCATGAGCTACAACTTTATGGCTCCCTTAGCACATTGCTAGCTGGGCTCTAACAGCCCCTCCAGTCCAAATAATCAAGGATTTTTACTGCCTGAGAAGGAATCTAGTCTATGACCAGGAGTAGTTGAGCCATGGGCTTTGTTCAGAAAACTCTAAACCGCTTCTGGTTGTCCTGGCGTGGATGAGGACAAGGGCCAAGGTACACTCCTGCAGGAGAGGGATTGGCCTTACGCATAGATGGGTGGGGCTAACAAGTTCATCCCTCAGAAAGGGATTGTCCTCTTGTGCCCTGGCTTGTCTGTCCTTAGTGGGCCCTTGTGCACAGCAGTGATGTCTGTTTTGCTCTGGCAGGGAGCCGACGGATGGTGGATGTCATGGATGTGAACACGCAGAGGGACATTGAGATGTCCATGGCACAGTGGGCACGCTACTATGAGACCCCAGAGGAGGAGCGGGAGAAATTGTATAATGTCATCAGCTTGGAGTTCAGTCACACAAGGCTGGAGAACCTGGTGCAGAGACCTGCTACGGTCAGTAAAGTTGTTGTCTTCTCCCCCTTTTCCTTTCATCTTGGTAAAGGTAGAGCACTGAGCCTGGCCCCTCCGTACTGAAGAAGAGAGCAGCCAGAGGCCTTCCTATAATACTTATGGGGTCAGACAGGGTTGCTGCTGCTTCTCCAACCCCAAAGAGCAGCTGGAGCAATATGTAAGTTTTGAGTGCCTGCGCCATTGCAGACCTTGCTAAACTGGTGAGAAGTGCAGAAAGGAATGGGTAGGCTGGTCTGTCAGAGGAGGCCACAGTAATCCTATTTAAATCCTCAAGACAGTCATTGTGCAGGCAGAATTATTTGTAGCTAATGAGGCAGGTCGGGGACAAAGCCGCAGTGAGGAGTGATGGCCTGCAGGTGAGAGAAATGTAAGCCGTTCCTAATGAGGACAAAAAGAAAAGGAGTACTTGTGGCCCCTTAGAGACTAACAAATTTATTTGAGCAAAACCTTTTGTGAGCTATAGCTCACTTCATTGGATGCATTCTGATGAATGAGGACAGTTAACTAGACAGCGGAGTAACCTGCCCTGCTGGAAGGGGTTCAAGTACAGATACACGATAGAACACATCCAAGTCTGAATAAAGGGTACATTTGGGCTAGTCCAAGTTTTAGTCCATGGACTGGGTCACTGACTCCCAACCTCATCCTGTTAAGCTGGTTCCACTGCCTGACAAGACTGTGGCTGTTTTCCAACCAGTGCCTGCGTCCGTGTTCAGTTGTGTGCACTGAACTGCTATGAAGCTTGGTAGAACCCCTTCCTGCATCTTAGGGGAAGCCTCAATCCCATTGTTAGTGAAAGCACAAGCAGCCAAATGGAAGGTGGGAATACCAGCAAAGCTGCAAAGTAATACTTTTGTTGCATGACATATGAAAATAACTCAGACAGGGCAGCATCCCCTGTGTTCAGATTATTTATGCTGTTCTTAAACCTTCCATGTGCTTCAGGATCTTGTGTTACAAATGCACATTGCTATGTAGAGGTTGCAGTGGGGGGCAGGGGAGCTGGAGATTTCTGCAGCTTGGGTAAAGGCGTTGGGGGGCGGAGGGTGTCTTGAGAAGGTGTAAAAAACAGTTGGGAATGTGAGAGAAGCACACAAGCAGGATGTTGTTAATATGATGGAGTAGTGAATTTTGACAACTAAATTAACTCTTAAACCTAAGAACAAGGTCCCATTGAGATAAATGCGGAGTGGTTCATACCTCAGCTATTGTCAGGTTCTCTGCAGACTCGGACACTGCTGTATTATGTACCCTTCATTCACATTTGTAAGGTTTCCTATGCAACCATAAGAATTACAGCAGTTTGTTTAAATAAGTTAGATTTCAGAGCACAGTTCTGTGGGAAGGGTGATCTACACACTGGATTCTGCAGAGTTGTGAAATGCATGAAATCCTGGATTCCAGTCCCAAGCCTAAAGTAGCAGTGCAGCAAAATGGCTAGGAACTGTGACACCTGTTCATCCTTGTGACTGTGATCATACCTGGGAGGCAGTCTCGCTACAGCCATAGATAGGGCTACTGAAGTAGAAATACTGTGTTTGTTACCTGGCCATTGCAGATGTCAGATTGGCCACAGGACCTCCTAGAAATACTCAAGCATGTGAAGAGAGCCAGGGACCGTCTTACCGAGGCTTGGACCTAATTCCTCTCTGGTTGCAGGTGGATTTGATCGACTGGGTTGACAACATGTGGCCAAGACACCTAAAGGAGAGTCAAACAGAGTCTACAAATGCCATTCTGGAGATGCAGTATCCCAAGGTGCAAAAGTAAGTGACCTCAGAAGCACATGTACCTAGCTCCTTCTCCTTCTGGTGAATCTAGGGGGTGAGGCAATCATTCAAGGAAAACTGAATGTGGCAGGCAGCCTGGTATTGAGGAGAGATGCGGGAGTCTGTGTCCCTCTATACCTGCCCCCAGGTACTGTTTGCATATACCATTACAATAGCAGAGCTGTTAACTCCTCCAGCCTCTGGGCAGTTGCACAAGTTCCTCTTTTTGTTGCATTTGGTAAAACTTGCATGGCTTGTCATTCTAATACATCATGTTGAATTGGACAAGTTGCCAAGTATTTACTGTCCTGCCATAGCAAGCAAGACTAGGCAATGACAGACTTCAGTGATCTTTTAGAATCCCAGAGCTTTTAGGAAGATGAGGAGGGAAGCTCTTCCTTCTCCTGCCTGGAGTAAAGCTCCTCCTGTGTATTTCATTTCTTGATTGCTGGCAATGGTAGGAATCACTATAGTATTTAGCCCAGAGGTGGGTAAACTACGGCCCATGGGCCCCTCCTGCCTGGCCCTTGAGCTCTCAGTCGTGGAGGCTAGCCCCCGGCCCCTCCCCTGCTGTGTCCCCCCACCGCAGCCTCAGCTCGCTGTGCTGCCAGCATTCTGGCCCACCGCTCCTGCTGGGGAGCATGGTGGTGTGGCTGCGAGTTCCTGCCGCTCTGAGCGGCATGGTAAGGGGGGGTTGGATAAGGGGTAGGGGGTTCCAGGCGGCAGTCGGGGGATAGGGAGTGGTTGGATGAGGTGGGGTGGTCAAGGGATGGGGAGCAGGGTGGGTTGGACGGGGGTGGGGTCCCAGGGGGCAGTTAGGGGCGGGGGTCCCAGGAGGGGGTAGTCAGGGGACAAGGAGCTGGGGGTGGTGGTGGATGGATTGGGGGTTCTGAGGGGGGGAAGTGGGAGGGGGCAGGTAGGGGGCAGGCTGTTTGGGGGGCCCAGCCTTCCCTACCCAGCCCCCCATACAGTTTCACAACCCCGGTGTGACCCTTCGGCCAAAAAGTTTGCCGACCCCTGATTTAGCCTCAGCTGCTGCTCTGTCTGCATTTCCCTGGAGCCTAACGCTACTATTTGTCCCTGTGTCCACCCACCCCTATCTTGCCCCTTGAGTATGCTACAGCTGTTGGGGTTTCACAAGTGGCCGCTTTAAAACAGAGGTATGTGCTACTCACTTCCATCCTGCTCATCTCTTCTTCCTGTCTCCGGCTAGGTACTGTCTGATGAGTGTTAAGGGCTGCTACACAGATTTCCACGTGGACTTCGGCGGCACCTCTGTTTGGTACCACATCCACCGAGGGGGAAAGGTATGAGAGCAGCCCCTATGGGGACTGCTAAAGATGTTTTATGTTGGTCTTCAGAAAGCAACCAGGGTAGAGCTAAACTTACAAAGCCATGTGCTTCAGGGGAGATCTGATCTCTAAACTGGGATGCTGTTCCAGGCTGGGTGTGACATAACGATCGGCGTTCGGGGACCAGCAGAAGAGACTATCTGGGGTTCCTAAAGACTAGCTGGAGTGCTTTCAAACCTGCAGCTGACTAAAGATCTTAAATTGCAAACAGGTACCTTAAAGTAACACATGGGTTAAAAGTATAAGGATCAGAGCTCAGGATGGGTGGTGATGGGTTTGAATATGAAACCCTTGAACTAGTATCCAACTCTGAGCTTCTCAGCTTTAGTTCATTTCTTATAACTGAACCCAACTCTGTCAAACTTCATCAAGCCTTGGATGGATTTGGATGCAAATTTCTCTGGCTCATCTCTGATTGGTTAGCATTAAGTCTCTCAACTTTGTATAATAACACTTCTCATGATTTACAGTTAAGGTTGTGGGATGTCTTTGAAAGCCTAATGTGACTTTCCACTGGTTTAGACTTCTGTGTAGTTCATATTTGTTGATTCTGTATTACAGTAGAACCTCAGAAGTTACGAACACCTTGGGAATGAAGGTTATTCGTAACTCTGAAATGTTTGCAACTCTGTACAAAATGTTATGGTCGTTCTTTCAAAAGTTTACAACTGAACATTGACTTAATACAGCTTTGAAACTTTACGATGCAAAAGAAGAATGTTGCTTTTAACCATCTTAATTTAAATAAAACAGCATAGAAACAGTTTCCTTACCTTGTCAAAAAAATGTTTTACTTTCCCTTTATTTTTTTAGTAGTTTACATTTAACACAATGCTATATTTGCTTTTTCTTGTCTCTGCTGCTGCCTGATTGCATACTTTCGGTTCCAAATGAGATGTATGGTTGACTGGTCAGTTCGTAACTATGGTGTTCATAACTCTGAGGTTCTATTGTACTGTCTTTATTAACAAGAATGTTACCTTTTTGTAACACTTAAAGGTACAAGGCAACACAATAATAATGAAACTACCCAAGCATAATCTGCAAGGTATACTGTAAAGCAAAACAAACTTCAGTGCATAAAATTTTATCTGCATAAACTCAATGTTGAAAAGCCTTCCTGGGCTATTGATATCTGAAAGACCATATAGGCATCACATGGACTCCTGCATATAAAACAACCTGGATTATTCAGAGGATTCTTCCCTGTACAAACATCATTGTGTCTCATCCCTGGTCTATACTCCATCACAGAGGATCTAGTCTTTGGTAAAATGCACAGAGCTCTGACCACATGAACACCAGTCTCTAGAGGAATTGTAGGTCTGGAACCCCAGACTTAAGATATCATCTGATGAAATCAGATACACCTGAAAGAGAGCTGGATCCCCCCAGCTCCTGGAGTCTCTTGCATAATGTGTTGTAAGCAGCCACAGATTTGCTACATCTTCCTAGCATGATAGATCTCCTTGCCTACTCATCTTGCATAGAAAGTGTTTTTAAATGTGTGGGGGGGTTTTTGTTTTTGTCCTGAAACTATACTTTGTCTTTGGCTTGATTCAGGCCTGGCCTTAACCCTTAACATGTGTTAGCTTCTTGTGCTGAATCCTTGTGGGTTCATGTAGGAATTGTCACACTGGGGCAGACCCAGGATCCATCTGGCCCAGCACCCTGCCTGATACGTTAAATACTAGTTGCCCTGTCTACACTAGGACTTAAAACATGAAATAACAAAAGTGTAAAGACTGGAAGGGGTCTTGGTAGGTCATCTAGTCCAAGATTCTGCACTCAAGGCAGGACTAAATAATAACTAGACAGCTGCTTGTCAAACCTGTTCTTAAAAACCTCCAGTGACGGAGCTTCCAGAAGATTCCTAGGCAATTTTGTCCAGTGATTAACTATCCTGACAGGAAGTATTTCCTAATGTGAAACCTAAACCTCCCTTGCCGCAATTTAAGCCCATTCTCTGAGGTTAATGAGAACAATTTTTCACCCTCCTCCTTGTAACAAAGTTTTATATACTTGAAAACTGTTACGATGGTCCCTCCTCCATCTTCTCTTCACCAGACTAAATAAACCCAGGTTTTTCAGTCTTTCCTCATGTTTACTAGATCTTTAATAGTTTTTGTTGCTCTCCTTGGGAATTACTCCAACTTATCCATCTTTCCTGAAATGTGGCACCCAGAACTGGACACTCTGTTCCAGTTGAGGCCTTACCAGTGCAGAGTAGAGTGGAAGAATTGTTCCTTGTGTCTTGCTTACAACACTCCCGCAAGAATGATGTTCTTTTGCCAGTATAGCTTACTACATTCAGGGAATTTGGCATAGGCCAAGGGTGGGCAAACTTCTTGGCCTGAGGGCCACATCAGGGAATAGAAATTGTATGGCGGGCCGTGAATGTTCACAAAATTGGGGTTAGGGTGCAGGAGGGGGTGAGGGCTCTGGGGTGGGGCTGGGGATGAGTTTGGAGTGTAGGAGGGTGCTCTGGGCTGGGATTGAGGGGTTCGGATGGTGGAAGGGGGATCAGGGCTGGGGCAGGGGTGCAGGAAGGGATACAGGTTCCAGCTGGTGGTGTGGGCTCTGGGGTGGGGCTGCGGATGAGAGGTTTGGGGTGCAGGAGGGTGCTCTGGACTGGGATTGAGGGGTTTGGAGTATGAGAGGGGGATCAGGGCTGGGGCAGGGGGTTGTGGCGTGGGGAGAGTCTCAGGGGTGCAGGCTCAGAGCAGCGCTTACCTCAAGCGGCTCCCGGAAGCAGTGGCATGTCCCTTCTCCAGCTCCCATGTGAAGGCATGCTGCTCCATCTGCAGGCACTGCCCCTGCAGCTCCCACTGGAGCACTGGAGGGGGCCATTGGAGCGCGTAGGAGCCAGAGTGGGACCATTCTGCGACTTCCAGGAGCCTCATGGTGCGGCCCCCGACACTGCACCCCAGCCAGAGCACCGGAGCAGGGCTAAGCCAAGTGGTGCAGCTTGCGGGCCAGCTTAAAACCACTCTAGCCCGTGGGCTGTAGTTTGCTCACCTTTTTTTTTTTTTGCTGGTATAAGCTGTCTCTTCTGGGAATTTTTAATCCTGTCTAGTGTAGGCTAGGCCTCGGTGTCATGGATGCCAAAGATTTGTGATAGCTTTTTGTAAACACTATTTTAATTATGCACAACACTTTATGGAGTTTGACATGTACAGGAAGGGGAAGATCTTCTAACACCCAAGGCAACTAAGGCATCCGTCTGCCACTGAAAGGTACACAACTCTCATCTTTGCCTTTGAAAGTCATCCCAAGGTGTTCAGTTGTAATAGGCAGCTTGCTCTGTGTTAGAGGTGCACAAAAATCGGAGCCATTTTGGAAAAACTTTCCTGGAACCTATCAACTCCCCCCCATTTACATTAATTCTTATGGGGAAATTGGATTCGCTTAACATAGTTTCGCATAAAGTAGCATTTTTCAGGAATATAACTACAATGTTAAGTGAGGAGTTACTGTATTTCCATACTGTAGGGTACACAGAGGCTAATAAGAGAATAATCTTAGACATTTTCAATAGTAGAACTGCACGTCAGAAAACATTGCTATATATCGTGTGTGTGTGTGTGTGTGTGTGTGTCTAAGGATCTAGAATTTCCAGTGGGTTTTGTATTTCTTGTCTCTTTGGTTTGCCTGTAAGGTGATAAATTTCCACATACCCTGGATGCTTGCAGTACTCAGCATGTCATTCTGACATTAAGTCTCTCTTGTTAGTTACTGGTATCTCTAACAGAATACCTATTGATGGTTCTGTTAGAGCTATCCTTTATGGATCCTATTGTGGGTGGAAAGAGCTGGATGTATGATGCTTGAAAGAAATAATAGAAAAGGAGTGAAGAGGGTTTTGTCGACAACCGTTGAAGGATCTCTACCCAATGAACCTTGCAGATCTTCTGGCTGATCCCGCCAACGCCCCAGAACCTGGAGCTCTACGAGAATTGGCTGCTGTCAGGGAAACAGGGGGACATCTTTCTTGGTGACAAAGTGTCAGACTGTCAACGAATTGAGCTCAAGCAGGGCTACACGTTCGTCATCCCCTCAGGTATAAGGGGCTGGGGGGGAGAACCCTGGAAGTGTGCATTTGTCCTTGTCTTTGAAAGGAATATGATCTGTGCTAGGAGACAGGAAGTCTGAGGCAGTGGGGGAAAGAATCTCTCTCTGGGGGACACGCCCATAAAATTTGGGCAGTTCAGAGCAGGATGATTTCTCCCTGAATTTCCTGGATAGCAAGCCTCTGTGAGAGAGGAAAATATGATACACTTCTGTTCTCTCTAGCATCTTTCATACAAACTCCCATAATGGATCACCAAGTTAAATAGATACTAAATCTAAACAACAAAGCAGGGGTCAGTAATTAAGAGGCAGAGGAGAAAGATATGTTCAGCTGAATATTTGAAATGAGCTGGACAAAGAGAGGCTCTTTCTGATGGCAGAAGTTGAAGAGAAGGTGTTTGGTGGGAACTACTGGAGGTGCAAAATGGAAGCTAGTCCTGATAGAGGAAGAAAGGTAGGGTAGTAGGGGAGAGGGTGTGTGGTTGGTTATAATAACTCCGTGGACATTCCTAAAATAAGGACAGTTTTGACCTGTGTCCTGTAACAAAAGGTGGGGGGAGGAGAGTGCATGTATTTAGGAAATGAGTAATGTGACTGCACTGCTTTGTGTGTGAGAAGGTGGCAGCAGCATCTGGCAGATGCTGGAATCTGGAGAGCTGGAAACATCAAGATGGGAGTTGCAGGACTGAAGGTCAGAGGATCTTGAGACTTTGAGGGCTAACTGTATAATGACTTGTAGAACAAACGTGGCAAAAGGGAGTTCATAGCCAAGGATGGTTCAAGGGCTAGGAGCTGTGGAAGCATTTGGGAGCTCTAAACAGATGAGAAGTAAATGAGAAGTGGGTTTTGAGGTTGGTCCATCTGTCCAAGAGAAACCCTTCTGTCCTTTGAGACGTTGGGACATTCAGCTAAAGGGAGCTGAAAAAAAGCTTCAGGCTGACTTTGCCAAGGCATGCAGAGGGTAAATAGAAAGGTGTCAAGAGTTCTTAAACATACTGCTGAGTATGGTCCAAGTAAGTGTTAGACAAGGTGAAGATGAGAACTCAGAGAGAAAAGGTAGACAAAGCAGAAAGATGAGTTGATCCTTGTGGAAATCTATAGACCTGAACACTTCTCTTTAAGACTCTTGATGATTTGAGTCGGGTATGCCTTGAAAATTAACAGTCAACTGGGCTGTGCTGGCAAATGGAATGGTCTACTGCAAATCAAAGCTTGTTTGAGCAAGAGAGCTTTCTCAAGAGCTGGTCCAAGGCTATGGAACTGCTACAGGATCTGCAGGCCACTACTCTGTCCCAAATGCTAGGCACACACTAGCCTGCCTTCACTAATAAAAGCATATAAATTACCATATGCAGCTTCCTCCTTGGGCAAGGAATGGAGAATACCATGTCAGGATTTTTCAACTGTGCTCATAATGCCTAGCATCTAAGTTGCCTCAGAGGGCTCTTGTTGCAGTGAAATTTGTTGCTGAAATTTGCCACAGGCATGGTTTGTAAGAGGTGGTTGGAGAGATGAGGAAAGCTAACATCTCTTCAGTGAAAGCAAAGATTACAAATAAGTAGCAAGTGAGAGAGGTTTTTAAAGGAGAGAACAGATCGGAAAGATACCTGAATAAAAGAGTGGTAGGAATATGGGGTGTTAAGGACAAATGTTGCAGAGGTGGCTTTTCTAAGAGATTGGATGATAGGAAGGTAGGGGGAAAGAAGGAGATGGTATCAGTGGGGTTGGAGGTAGATACTTCCCTGAACCATGGCTGCCGTAGCTTTGAAGGAAGTAAATTCCTCCCTGCTGGTTGTGGGAAGGCTTCAGCAAGGAGAGAGAGCTGTGAGAGTGAAGAGTACTAATGATATGAAAGAGAGAGAATTACATGCACCTTTGGAAAGAATGGGAGGATCAGGAATTAGACCACTGTTTAGAAGGCATCGCTACCGAGCATATCTGTGCATTCTAGACCTTCTGGTTTAGTAAACAGTGCATACTCCATCTCTCTTTTTTCTCAAGGCACTGACCTGTTTGACTTCGGGTCTGTTATAGCTGGCCTGCATACAAAACAGAGAATTGCAAACTTTCACTGGAACGAATTGGTTAAAGGCAGCTATTGAGCTATCCAAACTGAGGGAACCCATGACCAAGATCACATCCTACTGGAGAATCTAGTGTGATCAGAAACACTTCAATTTCTAGATGGGTGAGGTAGACTGCCTGCTATTTCTTTGAGACCACAAGTGTGCTAGGTTCCACGCAGATACAGACAGGCTCTGCCCCAAAGAGTTTAATCTGACTAACATGCAAGGAAGAAGTAGAAAAGGGAGAGAAGGTGCTGCTGGAGGTAAGGGAGTGAGTGACAAATGAGAATTTTTAGACATACATGAGTGGGAGTGGCTGGAGCAGCTAAGATTGCGATTAGCACCGCAAGGCACACACTGTCCACATCCTTCCAGGGGCTGGGGTCAGCCAGCTGGATTCAGAGTTGGAGGGGTATTTTAAATTATGTGGTCTGTGAGGATGCTTCAACCATGCATTTGTTAGACAGAGCTAGTCTATGAACTCTCCAGTTCATAGAATCATAGAAGATTAGGATTGGAAGAGACCTTGGGAGGTCATCTAGTCCAACCCCCTGCTCAAAGCAGGAACAACCCCAACTAAATCATCCCAGCCAGGGCTTTGTCAAGATGGGCCTTAAAAACCTCACCACCCCCCTTGGTAATCCATTCCAGTGCTTCACCACCCTCCTAGTGAAATAGTTTTTCCTAATATCCAAGCTAGACCTCCCCCACTGCAACTTGGGATCATCGCTTACTGTCTTACTCTGACAGGTTGGATCCATGCTGTGTATACTCCCACTGACACTTTGGTTTTCGGGGGCAATTTCCTGCACAGCTTCAACATCCCCATGCAGCTACGGATCTACAACATTGAAGACCGCACAAGGGTAAGGAACATAGGAGGGCCTGAAGGCGACCTCTGAATCAGAGACCCTCCCTCAGCACAAGGGAACAAATACAGGCTACCGAGCTTCCAAAAGGATCTGTCTCCAGCTTACTGTGTCTAAGAAAATGGGAAGACTGGCTGGTTTGGGGCTGGGGGAGGATGGGATATGGGGTATTAATTTCTAGGGCACTGGTTCTAATCCAGCTCCAGGTTGGGGAGAACCAGGGGGAGAAGGGAATTGGGTACAGTGAATCTGAGTGGGGCTCTCCAAGCCCTTCTTCATAGGAAAAGGAAGATTACTTGTCACTGGAGTCGCCCAAATGTGGTGCTTCTGCATTTTCATTTTCCTTCCTCTGCTGCTTTGGAGTCTTATGCTAAGTTTTGACCAGCAGAGAGGGTTATTGAGGCCAAAGGCCTCTTGTGACCTTGAGTGAGAGTGCTTGGATCTGCAGGCTGATGCATCCCCACCAGTTAACTGCTGTGAATTGAGTTCAGGACTTGCCAGGTGTAACACACAGCTGCTAACATGAAGCTGCAAAAGCACTACGCAGACTCTTATTGGCAATAGCCTTCCCTTCTCTTAAGCATCCTTCAGAACATGTAACTTACGTTAGATTTTAGCTTGAGGTCAAAGTGTGGTACTCGCAGCCAAGGTGTTGTGTAGCGTGCTTGTCTTGCTACTATCCCTGCAACAATGGGGGAGGGTTTGTTCGATGTTAAATGTAACACAGATCTGTGACCCTAAACAAGAATAAAATGTTAATGGCCTGGGAGTGAGGTATGCCTGCACTGCCTGTGGGCAGTTTCCTGCAGTGAGATAAAATGTCAGGATGCTGCAAGCACTCCCTGTATATGCTGTTCCATGTACCTTCAATTCCCAACCCTCACAAGAGGCTCACTCTGGGACTAAGATAGCTGTGCTTGGAGTGTTGTCACTGTGCTTTCCTTTTGAGTGTAGCTGATCTCTTCCCTTGGCTCTGTCTTGCCTCTTTCACCCCACGACAGGTCCCAAATAAGTTTCGCTACCCCTTCTACTATGAGATGTGTTGGTATGTGCTGGAACGCTATGTTTACTGCATCACCAGTCACTCCCACCTGACCAAGGACTTCCAGAAGGAATCACTCAGCATGGGTAAGAGTAACTGCTTGGCCCCCATCTCCTCCTTGTCATACTGAAGGAGTTTCTTCCAGTTCCCTCACTGCTAATACAGCAGGGCAGGGGGGCATTCAGGAGGTTCACTTCCTTAAATTTCACACTTCCTATCTTTCCTGTTAGTCGTGTTTAAGGGAATCCGCAGGGAGAGGGCAAACAGGATCAATGAGTCAAAAGCTGCAGTTTGTCCTGGAGCTTTTCTTTACCCCCATGAAGTGCTAGGCCAGCCATCTCTGCTCGAAAGGGCTGCAGATAATCTAGCCCAAGTTGTCCCCGTGTACGTGCCCAGTTAGTGACGTGCAGCTTCTAGTGAATGGGGAAGGGGCGATGCAGTCCCTGCTGCTATGTTCATGGGCCAGCTCCAGCTGATGATGGGGAAAATGTTTCCTGTGGCCTAGAACCTTGTGTGCTAGATTAAGTTGCTGTGTCTGTGGGTTTTTATATTGAGGGTTGTAGGGGCCTCTTGCAACATAGCAGGAGCAGGAATCCAATAAAGGGTGATGTATGAGACCTTGCTCTCAAAAGGAATCCGAAAATCATTTGCAGGATGCCCTCTCATCACACCTGTAGCATTTCCAGGGCTAGAACTTCTACCCAAAGGGCTCCAGCAAAGGCAAAGCCCTGTGACTCCTCTTTCCCCTGCAGATTTCAGAACATTTTCTTTAGTAGCTTAAGATGGTCAGTTCAGGGCAGCCTGCTGCTCTCAAACTCCTGTTCTTCTACAGTGTGGCTCCATATCCATTTGATCAGCTTCCCCCAGCAGTGGAGTGTGGTGAAATAATGAACAGAGGTGGTATTAAGGGGACAGCTATAGGAGCAGCAGCATCCACAGCCCTTCTCCTCTCAGCCTTGGTGGGGAGGGGTGGTTTACATTTGGCACTCATTGGAAATCAGGCTACTCTTCTGCCACTCCCGCACAGTGGTCACTCTAGATCAGCCCCACTGGTGTATCCATTCAGTGTCTTGCTCTGTCCAGCCGCTTGTTTTCCTGGCTTTACATGCCGTTCTCTCTGGTTGAGGGAGATGCCTTCCTGTCTCCTTCAGATGATTAGCCTGAAAACCCTCAATCTCCTGTAAGTGGTCCGCTTGGCAGGCCTGCTATTCTGCTCCTCTCATTCTCTCTCTAATCTTTCCCCTCACCCTTGTGGCAGATATGGAGTTGAGCTGCTTGGAGCCGGGGAACATGGATGAAGAGGACGATGCAGCAGGGAGGGACCCCAGGCGCCCAGTCACCAGACGATCAATTCTCACAAGCCCTGTAGCTAACGGTGCCAACCTAGACTATGATGATCTAAGCAGAGGCTGCAGGAGCCTGCCAGGCCTCAAGAGAACTCTGTCTATGGACTCCTCTGACTCCAGCCGGGGCTCCCACAATGGTCAGGCCTGGGATCCCCATGGCAGCAGTCCTTTCAAGTACAGGAAGGTGCATCTGACCCAGTTTGAACTGGAAGGTCTACGCTGCCTGGTGGACAAGCTGGAGTCGCTGCCTCTGCACAAGAAATGTGTCCCCACGGGCATAGAGGATGAGGACGCCCTCATTGCTGACGTTAAGGTATGTAGAAGCTGAGAACCTCTGCTCCACAGAGTCCCATATCCCTGCCTGCCATTGTCCGTATACAAAAGCAAGGAGTGCCAGGATGCTCCTGGCTTGCTGGGGGCAGTGCAAGAGAGGCTCAGGGAGGAGTTCCTCCTGCAGCTGATGAGCTTGTGCCTGAAACCATGAGGTCTGGCTATGTGATCTAAGCTGGCACATAGTTATCAATGGTTATAAAACTACATCTTCCATTACTGAGTCCACTCTGTCTTGGTGACTTTCTGGGAGAGGTGCCCCAAAAGTGTGCTATATCCCCCAAAGGCTCATTTAGTTCTAAATGTGCTACCTCTAACTTGGTGCCCCCCTTTTCCAATGGGGACTGATGGTTTTTACTCATATTTCAGAGATAAAATGCAGGTATTCAGTCTACCAAATGATGTTTAGAGGGGATCTGGGCCCAAAGGGGAAAACCGAACCCAACCTAATTTTGATTCCTTTAGGGGTGTAAAGATGCCAGTGTGACTATCTCTACCAAGGCAGTTTTTTCTGGTGCCGTCTTGGACACGAGTTCTGAAAATCATCTTAGGACCCATTTGGTTCATTTTCAGGTGACACTGCAAGATTGTTCATGGCACAATGTATTCTCCATACTAGCCTTAATCCTCCTTAGTGGTCATCAGAACAATCTCCTCCGTTCTTCATTGCCCATTACAGATGGACTTGGTTGTATTTTTGTTTGGTTGTTTGCCCAGGATATATGATCTCTTGCAGGTTTCGCTAGGTGGGTTATTATATGCATGTTTCTCCTTTTCACCCTGTATCCCACCATGCTTTGCAATAGGTAGGCCTATGAAGATGGTCACCATGAGCCAGGTCTCTAACCCTTGCATTACTGAAAGAAGAAGGGAATTCCAGCCCACCCTTTTCTGAAAATATCAGCTTTGAATCCTAAAACCGAGGTTAGAAGGCTGGGTTTCTGTCCCACCCTTCCTCATTGTCCACTCCTATGTTATGCTCTCTGTCCCTTCTGAAGCAGATAGAGACACAAACTTAGCCTTACCTCTCCACAGGTAGCACAGCCTTCTAGCCAAGCTTTGCCCATACTCCCACCATCAGCACAAGTATGATTCCCACCCATTCCTTCTGTACTAAATTTAGAAAAAACATGGTCCTTCCAGTTTGGGGAGGTGAGCCAAGGCTGTGGTTTATGGTAGTTAGCTAGTTGAGAGGTGTCTGCATAGAAGAGTGTACTGTTGGATGGTTTAACTTTATTTTGCTTTTGTGGCTTTGTCATTTATGTTGTCGCAACCTTAACCGATACACAGTATAGTGTTGTATGATATAAGAATTGTGAAAGCAGTGTGTCTGCACTCTTGACCTGAATAAGGGATTTGCTGCGTATCCTTACCATCTGAATATCAGGAGTGCTGCCTTTAGATCCTCTCGCAGATTGCACCAATTGATGTTGTATCTTGTGAATTACGTGGCATACCAGGCACATTCTAAATGTCAGTTAATGGACGCTCCAGAAGGAGTATAGGAACTTCTTGGCCAAGAAGTTCCAGGTTTTTAAATCCACAAAACAGCCTGGTCGATCATGCCTTGCAGATCAACAGAAAGGACTGCAGGTGAAAAGGAGTATCGACTGGCCAGAACATTCAATAGAACTCCTGAGCCAATTGTGAAGTTCCACAGAGATCCTACCTCTTGTGAAAGAACCTCTTTGAAGTGTGCATATAAACTCAAGCCATAATTTCAAGACTTTTTCTCCACAGCCATGAGGGTTAGAAACTTCTTCAAATGAAAGCTTTGATTCTGGAGCAACTACTTGTCATCAAAAATATTAATCAACAAACATCATGGAGGAAAAAACAGCTCGGATGAATATTGTTAAATCAAAATAACAAACTAATAAACTTTAAAGTCAGCTTTCCCTTAGATGCACTTAAAATCTACAAGGTAAATCATCTTTTAATCTTAAACGAGTAAATTTTTACCAAAAGCTTGAGACTTGGATAAAGTTAAAGGGACCATTTTTAACAAATTATAATTAAATCTCGATCAGTTTGGTAGAATCCTCAACATTAAATCTTCACTCTCAGATTATGTGCTGAGAACTTGGACGAGATACGCTCCATTCTTTATGGAAAACAAAGGGGTTTTACCTTATGTAGCAAAATTGAACAAAACCTTAACTTTGGAGCTGCTGTCGATGCCTCCATAATTCAATACATGGCATAAAGGATGAATGAGACTTGGATAACTGTGTTTAATTTGCAAATATTCCTGAATACCTTCCCATTTCTCTGGTACCAGTACTGTGAGTCTTACCTGTTCGCTATTGGTTGGTTCAGTAACTCCCATATTCAGCATGGTTTGTATTTCTTCCTGCAGAACTGCAGCCATCTTTTCAGAAATACAGTGATACTATTGCTGTATCTGAGTGGAGTCTCACAGTGGTGATATGTTGTTCTGACTGGTCTTTCTGCTAGTAGTGCTTAGTCTTCCCTTGCAGTTCTTTGTTCTGTGAGATGTGGCTCAAATGAGGTTCTTCCTGGTGTAACCCTAGCCTGTCTAGATCTTACATCTTCTCCATCCTCCACCCTTGTCTGGCTCATTGCTCTGCTCACAAAAAGTTAAGATCTATTCTCACCACACTTGGCATTTGTCTGGGATAGCTGCCTGATAACTTAACAGCCTTGCTTTCTTCAAACTTGCATATTGTTCTTCCCACCCTGCAAGTAACTTATTCTGTTGCAACTAGGGCCAGCCCACAACATTTTGGCACCTGAGGCGGGGAGCTCAAATGATGCCCCCATGTCCCCTCGCTTGGGCCAAAACTTTGAAAGGTCTCAATTCTGCCTTCTTCCTGTTCTACTCCTCTCATGGTACTGCTCTGCTACCTACCCCAATAAAGGAGAACTAACAACTTAAAATGCCTTGTTCAAAAATTTTAAGTAATGCTTACATTTGCTTTCAGGCGTTTGAAAGTTAACTTTTCTTGTCTGCATAGTAAAAACACTGGCATTTTTATCTGTTTGAATAATCAAAGTGGTGCTTTCCATGCCTTCTTGATTGTAAAGATTGAACTGCTTCCTGAAGGTCCATAGTCTGGGCCAGCTCATGCTCTACTGAGATCGTTGCAAGGCCGACCAGCCTCTCCTGTGTCATTGTGGAGCGTAGATGTGTTTTTATTAACTTCAGCTTGGAGAAGCTGTGTTCTCCACTGGCAGTTGTTACAGGAAGTGTTAGAAGTATGCGCAGAGCAACAAAAGCATTTGGAAAGAGAGTGATCATCTTATTTGTGCACATATATTTCAGAATATCCTTTGGAGTTGATCCTGCTGAAATGTATCTTGAAAGGGCTTTCAGTTCATCACCTAAATCACTCGCATTAATATCGCACATGTCATCATGTGTCAACACAGTCTCTAGTGCCCTGCATTGCTGGTGTAGGTCGTCTTCAGGTATAGTGAGGAGTTTTGAAATATCATACAACATCCCAAATATACTGCTGTGTTCCTTGAGCTACTTGAAATGTTCAACTGACTGTGTATTGCACAATCTAGCACCTGGTTAAAGAATTCAACTTTGAATTGTTGTTTGGGGTCTCTTATAGGATTATCCCATACCTCATAATCAAAATGTCGTCTTCATCGGTGACTCTTGTATTCTTGAATGGGTGGGAAAATAGCTTCAGTGTGAAGTTCCTCTGCCAACTTCTGTGCACTCTTCAGAATGTTTTGAAATCCCTCATCTGACCGGTAAGACTGTAGGTATGACTTTGCTTTGTCCAGTTCCATTGCTCCGGATATATCAAGGTCAACACCTTGGAGTCTCTTGCTTATGACATTTATTTCAAACAGTATGTCGTGCCACAACACTAAGCCACGCAGAAATTTGAAGTTATGTATGTTTCTGGTGATTCCATTTCCCTCTGCCACTGTTCTCCCACAAACAGTTCCTGTCATAGCATTAGCCTCCATAATGGCAACTATGGCGTCATCTATCTTCCCAATCTGGTGTTTGATGGGCTTTATCGCCTCCACTCGACTTTCCTGTTAGGGGCTTATTCCTTCACCCACTTACTTCCCTGGTCCTTCTCACATGAACAGAGAGCAACAATATCCGAAGTCCAAAGGTGCAAACAATTCGATGTTCTTTGGGGTGAACTTCCAGCAAGCATGATTCTAGTTTCCTTCCTTAGTGTCCACCTTCCTAGCTCTGACACCACAGAGCCTTACCTGTGTCCCTGTTCCCATTCTCCCCCTTAGCAAAACATGATTCCAATTTCCCCAACCCCATTCCCTGTTCCCATTTCCCCCCACACACACACACACACACTCTTCCTGATTGACTGCAGACTGTATAGTAAAACTTGAGTTCTGCTTAGCTCTACCTTAACCAATCATTTTAGTGAAATTTAACTAACCAATCCTAACATACTGTAACATGATTATTTAACCAATTATATCCCATCACCTTAATTAGTTTACACCCAGCAAAATTAATTATACAGCAGATAGAAACAATCACAGAACCAGACAGAGACCATGCAAATAAACAACAGCAAAGTGGGAACTATGACAAAACAATAAAGTGAGGATTTCATATCCCAGCTATTGATTAGTGAGTTCTTGTGAGACAGGATGCTATCAAACGAAGTTTCCTTTTACATTTTCTAGGCACTTCCCTTTCTCTGGAGTTGATAGATCAGATCACCTTTCTAATAGCTCCAGATCGCCTTATTTCAGTGTGACTAGTTGGGAATGTGACCGCTTGCTTCCCAGCTCATGGCTGCCTCTGCTGCTTAGCCAAAGGCCTTAGCCTAAGAACAGGGCCTCAGACTGTCACAGTGAGAAAAGGCCTTATACAGTCAGTGATTTTGATTCTTTTGTACCTCTATAACTAGCTAAGTGATAAGAATACACCTAAATTCTTAGAGTATAGGCCTTTACAGACAGGCCTGAATATCTATATCCTAACATTTCCCATCGTGTGGCACTCAGTGGTTTCAGTATCAGAGAGGATGTTCCCAGATGTTGCTTCAAAATTTGCCATTGATGAGTTGATGCAGAGGAAAATACATAGATGCTTTGAATTACATTTAAAAAATTCAGCAGCCTCAATAGAAGCCCAACTGACCACCAAGTTCAATGAATGAGAACTGCATGGGACAAAAAATGTGCAAGGATTTAACTCTCGGATCTGCGTCTGCACTCCTCTGTTCTTTCCTCTCATGTTGGCACCATTATCGTAGCCCTGACTTCTCATGTCAGCTATCGCAATTCCCGTATCTTCCAGCTTTTTAAGAAGCACATTTGTCATACCAGCTCCTGTAGTATCAATGTCTATAAATTCTAGAGAATGCTCTGACAGTCACCATTGCAGGGACATTTTCACTAGGTTCCGTTATAAAACGCACCATTAAAGTAATTTGTTCCGTATGGCTGATGTCAGGTATGCAGTCCAGAATAACAGTAATATTTTGCCAACTTCAGATCTGCCACAATCTTCTGTTTGATTTTTGTTGCCAGTAACTGTGTGGTCTCATTTTGAATTGTTTTTCCAAGGTAGTAGTGTGTGTACATTTCTTGGGTGGTGACTCTTCTTAGATGCTCCTGGAGTACAGCATCAAACTCAGCCATCAGCTCCACAATTTTAAGGAAGTCTCCATTGTTTGGCACATACAGGTGATCTGAAGTGCCATGCAGTGTTAGGTTTTTGATAGCAAGCATTCTCATAATGGCAATGAGCCTTTTCAGAGCATTTTGCCAGTAAAGAGACGCTGATGCAATCTTCTCTTGATGCTGATCATCTGTGGTGGCCTTTAACCTTAGTCTCATCTCAAGCTCTTTCCACCTATGGAATGCTCTCTAGTGATTTGCTGCCTTCTCATGGCATGCCAGATTTCTAGCCAGATTCTTCCAATCCTTTGTTCCTGCAGAACCCAATGTGGCTGGAACATTAGACTGGAAGAGTTTGCAACAATAACAGTATGCAGCATTCTGGGGTTTTGAGTACATAAGCCATGGCCCCTCCACTTTGTCACCATTGGGGATTTCACGCCAGTAATATGTTGGATGAAAACTTCTATTTTCATTGTCTTTGGGGAACATGAAGTTTTTCACTTGCTGTGGCCCATGCAGTACAAGGAAGTCCCTCAGGCTACTGCTCAAGTGGGTCCACGGTCCTGGATCATCTAGGCTTAAGGAGCTAAACTCAGCAGCAGCTGTTTCTTGCGCCTCCACCACACTCTTCTCTGATCTATGCTTTTCTTCAGGAATGTGCATGGTTACATCCATTTGAGATGGAGATATGGATGCTGCAGTAGCTGCCAGGTCACCTGCACTCTGACTAACTGGAAGATCAGGCATCTCCTCACCACTCACATCCTCACTGGGGCCGGAAGGCTCACCGTGAACATTTGTGTCTATGTATCTCAGGAGAGCTCCTTCCTGCTTAGATAGAAAAGCTTCCTTTGCTTTCTTTTCTTCTTTCACTCATAACTGCTGTTCTGTGCCAGCTATAGTGGCTCTCAACACTCAATTGAAGGGGACAAATAAAGCAGGCTGGTAGCAGGGTCTGAGTGAGGAAAGATATCAGTGTCTTAAGGGCCTAACTGGCTCCTACTACTTCAGTTGACTGCCTGTTCTCCTTAAGTGGGTTCAGGGAAGCAGCGTGAAACCGGAAGGTCCCTGAGAAGGTGGTGTTAATCAGTCCAGGCTCCTTGGGGTGCTAGAGAGGTATATAAGAGGCTCCTCCTCCCCTCTCTCTCTCTCTCCCTGCAGCTCCTGCTGCTTTCTGTTCCCTCTCACCTTTTCGCCTGCCTGCCTGTTATGTCTCTTGTGCCCTCCTTCCTCCAGCACAGCACTCCACCATCTCTGTGCATCTAGAGCAGAAAGAATACATATGCACCAGCAGACGACACAATTTTCTACGCTCTGGGTCCTAGTGGCGCCACCCCCTACCCCCGCCCAGTCTGGCACCTGAGGCAGCCACCAGAGTTCGCTTCATGGTAAGGCCAGCCCTGGTTGCAACACTAATAAATAAAACCTTTTTGTCCTGGTATTAGTAGGTTTTGCTTCCTCATTACGCTGGAAGTGGGGGCTTCCTTAAAATGTTCTTGTGCCAGCTTGCTCATTTGGAAGAGTCCGTCTCTCACCTGAAGGTCTTGACTTGCTTTACTTTCCAGGCTCAGCTACAGTTTCCAGGTTTCTTTAAGAATGTGTAGCAGTCCTCACATCTGTCAGACAGAATAGAACAAAGTAAAAGCTATAGATACCTGAGGTATTTGCACATGAGCAGTCACCTATCCCAAACTGCCCATGTAGCATTTACAGATTCCCACTGCATCTTTTAAACCTTTCTCTAGGGCTGTCAACCAATGAACGCATTTCATAGAATCATAGAATATCAGGGTTGGAAGGGACCTCAGGAGGTCATCTAGTCCAACCGCTGCTCAAAACAGGACCAGCACCAACTAAAATCATCCCAGCCAAGGCTTTGTCAAGCCGGGCCTTAAAAACCTCTAAGGATGGAGATTCCACCACCTCCCTAGGGAACCCATTCCAGTGCGTCACCACCCTCCTTGTGAAAGTTTTTTTCCTAATATCCAACCTAAACCTCCCCCACTGCAGCTTGAGACAATTACTCCTTGTTCTGTCATCTGGTACCACTGAGAACAGTCTAGATCATCCTCTTTGGAACCCCCTTTCAGGTTGTCAAGGTTCCTTCCCCACTCTGAACTCTAGGGTACAGATGTGGGGACCTGCATGAAAAACTCCCTAAGCTTATTTTTACCAGCTTAGGTTAAAACTTCCCCAAGGTACAAACTATTTTACCTCTTGCCCTTGGACTTTATTGCTGCCACCGCCTAGCATCTAACAAATATATAACAGGGAAAGAGCCCACTTGGAAACGTCTTTCCCCCCAAAATCCTCCCCAAACCCTACACCCCCTTTCCTGGGGAAGGCTTGATAAAAATCCTTACCAATTTGCATAGATGAACACAGACTCAAATCCTTGGATCTTAAGAACAATGAAAAAACAATCAGGTTCTTAAAAGAAGAATTTTAATTGAAGAAAAAGTAAAAGAATCACCTCTGTAAAATCAGGATGGTAAATACCTTACAGGGTAATCGGATTCAAAACACAGAGAAATGCCTCTATGCAAAACCTTAAGTTACAAAAAGACACACAAACAGGAATATATATTCCATTCAGCACAGCTTATCAGCCGTTTAAACAAAACCGAATCTAACGCATATCTAGCTAGATTACTTACTAAGTTCTAAGACTCCATTCCTGTTCTGTCCCTGGCAAAAACATCACACAGACAGAGAGAACCTTTGTTTCTCCCCCCCTCCAGCTTTGAAAGTACCTTGTGTCATCACTGGTCATTTTGGTCAGCTGCCAGTGAGGTTATCCTAGCTTCTTAACCTTTTACAGGTGAAAGGGTTTTTCCTCTGGCCAGGAGGGATTTTAAAGGTGTTTACCCTTCCCTTTATATTTATGACACAGGCAGTTGAAAGCAGCTATCAAATCCCCCCTCATTCTTCTCTTCCGCAGACTAAACAATCCCAGTTCCCTCAGCCTCTCCTCATAAGTCATGTGTTCCAGTCCCCTAATAATTTTTGTTGCCCTCTGCTGGACTCTCCAATTTTTCCCACATCCCTTCTGTAGTGGGGGGACCAAAACTGGACACACTACTCCAGGTGTGGCCTCACCAATGCCAAATAGAGGGGAATAATCACTTCCCTCAATCTGTTGGCAATGCTCCTACTTATACAGGCCAATATGCCGTATGGCTTCTTGACAACAAGGGCACACTGCTGACTCATATCCAGATTCTAGTCCACTGTAATCCCCAGGTCCTTTTCTGAAGAACTGCTGCTTAGCCAATCAGTCATCACCCTTGTTGCTCAAACTTCTAAACTTTAATCCAGAGACTCTCAGGTTTTTCTGCAGTTTCATACCGGAGCTCTGAGCAGTCATACTGCACTCTTACATACAGTGCAACTCCCCCACCTTTTCTGCCCTGCCTGTCCTTCCTGAACAATTTATATCCATCCATGACAGTACTCCAATCATGTGAGTTATCCCACCAAGTCTCTGTTATTCCAACCACATCATAATTCTTTGACTGTGCCAGGACTTCCAGTTCTCCCTGCTTGTTTCCCAGGCTTCTTGCATTTGTGTATAGGCACTTAAGATAACTTGCTGATCATCTTGCTTTCTCAGTTTGAGGTAGGAGCGCTCTCCTCTTGCGCTCTCGTGCTTCCTCCCTGTATCCTACTTCCCCACTTACCTCAGGGCTTTGGTCTCCTTCCCCCAGTGAACCTAGTTTAAAGCCCTCCTCACTAGGTTAGCCAGCCTGCTTGCAAAGATGCTCTTCCTTTTCTTCGTTAGGTGGAGCCCGTCTCTGCCTAGCACTCCTCCTCCTTGGAACATCATCCCATGGTCAAAGAATCCAAAGCCTTCTCTCCGACACCACCTGCGTAGCCATTTGTTGACTTCCACAATTCGACGGTCTCTACCCAGGCCTTTTCCTTCCACGGGGAGGATGGACGAGAACACCACTTGTGCTGCAAACTCCTTTATCCTTCTTCCCAGGGCCACGTGGTCTGCAGTGATCCGCTCAAGGTCATTCTTGGCAGTATCATTGGTGTCCACGTGGAGAAGCAGGAAGGGGTAGCGATGCGAGGGCTTGATGAGTTTCAGCAGTCTCTCCTTCACATCGTGAATCCTAGCTCCTGGCAAGCAGCAGACTTCTTGGTTTTCCCAGTCAGGGCGGCAGATAGATGATTCAATCCCCCCGAGGAGGGAGTCCCCGACTACCACCACCCGCCGCCGCCTCTTGGGAGCGGCAGTCGTGGAACCTCCATCCCTAGGACAGTGCATCTCATGCCTTCCGATCGGCGGAGTCTCCTTCTGATCCCTTCCCTCAGAGGTATCATCTAGTCCACTCTCCGCATTAGTACCTGTGGAGAGAACATGAAAACGGTTGTTTACCTGTATCTGTGTTGCTGGTATATGGACGCTCCCCTTTCTTCTTCTGGAGGTCACATGCTGCCAAATTTCTTCACCGTCCTTCTGTCCCTGCTGCGCAGCCTGCTCTGAATCTTCAGAATGTTGTGCCCATAGAAGCATATCCTGACATCTGTACAGGAAATCTTCAGTTTCCCTTGTGCAACGCAGGGTTGATACTTGTTTCTCCAGACCTTGAACCTTCTCTTCCAATATGGAGACCAGCTTGTACTTTATACAGACAGTCGCTTCTGTCCTGTGGAAGAAAGACAAACATGGCACATCCTGTGCAGATAACAGCTGAATGCTCACCATCCATATTACCTTCCTTCTAAGAGCTTCCTCAGGTGCTGTAGTAACTACTCAGAGAAGCCTGCAAGATGAAAGCCTCAGTGGGCTCTCCCCAGGCAAACTCCCACTGTTAGCCGCTCCGCTGGTTCGCGACTGACTGGCTTTTTATAACAGTCAGGCCCACTCAGGGCTCACCTGGAACAAAGCACTCCCAATTCACACTTTTAACATTTGAATTCTTTTTATTTCCAATTGTCTGTACAGTGGCCGCATAACCCTGGACATGACATTTCTGGTGTTTGCGGTGTGTCCTGGATAACAATTGAACGAATGCACTCACCACCTGCCGGCTTTTTAATATCTTCTTTGGGAAAGGCTTCTGGGTACGTAGTCATTAACAGCCACTAGATACTGGTTATCCAAATAATTGCATTCTAGGGGTCTTGCAGCATCCATCATTTTGTGAGAAAGTGGCACCTCCTACAAGTGGAAATGTCACAACATGTGTAATCACCTTTTTTTTCTTAGTGAAGGCAACTTTCTGGAATTTCAGGCCAGGTTTGAATCCATTCCTCTACTTCTTGATACAAATCAGGCCAATAAAATCTCAGTGCTATCCTGTCCTAGGTTTCTTTTTGTTGATGCAGGGGGTCCTGCCTATGGAATTATGTGTCAAACCATTAGGACCGTTCCTCTACAAGCTATAGGGATTACTGGCTTCTTCCTTTTATGGGCCACTCTGATACATACTTATCTGTGGTCCCATACTGGGACATAGTTTATACCTTCACTGGTATACCCCTGACTTCTACACCACTTGGGAGTATAGAGGCTGAAGAATGAGATCTGACTGTAGAACATCAATACTGAGAGGGTTGTACCACATCCAGCTTTATCTTTCTCTTAATCTCGCCTTATCGTGCCCTACCCTTTTCTCCAAGGCTTTGTTTTTTAGCTTTTCCTGGCTCCTCAGCAAACCTCTTGGTGTGATTCCAGGTCTTTCCTTTCTTGTCCTGTGATTGAATCACTACGCAAGCTGTAATGGTTTCACTAAGAAGGCCTGTGAGAACTGGAAAACCTTGTCCTCATACCCTATTGGAAGGGAGTGTTCCTACTTTAACTTGCATCATAAAACAGTGATGTGTGCTTCAGGAGCTACATAGATCCCTCAGTCCTCATACATACCTGAGCATGGTAGCTTGGTCCAGATCTCTTGCAAAGAACAAACTTCTCAGAACTCCCTTTATCCAGCAGCACTCTTACCTCCTGACCATCATGCAAAGCCTTGGGCATCTTACTGGTGCATAGCTAATATCTGGTTCCTCTTGAGGTACATAACCTAAGCTGGCAATTGAGAGATTTTAACAGGGCAGCCATTAGTTTATGCCTCATCTGGTCTCAATAATAAATGAGGTTCCTTCCCCTCCCTCCACCTGCTTTATGATCTTAAAACCTACTTCACACACATCCATTTTTTCCAATCACCCTTGTCCCTCAAAGTCTTAGTGGGGACCTGGTTTCTTAGTAGCGTAGCTTTTCAGTGGGCCATCAGAGAAATTGTTATATCTACTACCTGCTCATTGGACTTAGATGGTTCATAAGCCCAAGTCTGGACCTCTTAGTAATTGCAGTAGTAAATGTTTGTATTTTGGTAGTGCCCGGAGGCCCAACTGGGATTGGGACCCCATTAAGCTCGGTGCAGTACAAACACAGAGAGACTCCCTACCCTGAAGGGTGAACAATCTGAAGTTCCCATATCCAGGATCTCCTCTCTGGTCTGGCTGCCGCTAGTGTGTAGCTGAGCTAATCGTTCATTGCAGAGTCTGACTGCTGCCCAGAACTGCTCTGTCTCTTCACCAATCTATTTTCTGTTACCTCTGCAGTCACTAATTAAATCCTCCTTCGTTGCATGATGGGCTGCTACTGCCTCCCCTTGTCTGCGGGGCCTGTAATCCACTCCATCTGTCAGCCATCTGTCAGCCATGCAAGGGTGGTCACCATTCATTCAAAGCAGGATAGTTCTCCTGTACCCCAGTCTTCTCCCCCCTGCAATAAAACAAGATCATTTAGGTTCCTGCTTCACTATTCTCCCTCTAGGTTCTGAGTGTCTAGAGCTGCTCTCTCCTGTCTCTGTTCAAGAAGTGGCGAGGACTTCAGTTGCTGAAGCCCACATCTTTCAAAATTGCTAAACTAGACTTCTGGTCATCACATCCTCCCTTTTTCATACTGGAGCAAGGATAGCCATGGTTGGAGAAAAATTTAGGACATAGAGGATCCATGGCTGGAGGGAGCTGGCCGTTGCTCAGTCCTGGAGACTGCCCAGAAGCATAAAATAGGCACCCTCTGCAGCAGAGGGGAGGTCACTGGCTACATGGAAAGTTGTTCCCATGCGACAGAGCAGAGTGAAACCTACAATGAAATCTGCAAAGGGTGTAGCTTGAAAGAGGTGTTTGGTCTGAAAAAGCAGCCACTCCTCATCTCTCCTGCTGTGAAAGGGAGGGATAAACCTTCCCTATTCACCTGTAAAGTGCAGTAGACAACCACCCAAACTCTCAACCTTGATATATCAGGGTGTGATGAGAGGCAGTAGCTTCCTACAGCACAAGATGAGTAAGAAGGCATATGTATTGAATATGTCAGAATCATTACCTAATGAGACTGTATGAAGAAACCTTTCCCATTGAGGGACAGGAATGCAGGGCATGTTTCACAGGAGGTGCATGTGATTGGTTGGTGAAACATCCAATGTACTCCATGATTTGCAGCCTTCTGGAGAACTGTGATCTAGCATCTCAGCTTTTTATTATACGAAGCTTCTAACCTTTATCGGTGCAGAGATGTCTTCCTGAGTCTGTGGACAGCCTGCAACAGTAGACCTGAGAGGGTCAGTTCACCATGGTGTTAATGCTGATGCCCCATATGGATGGCAGTTCAAACCACAGCCTTGTTAGCTACTGGATTATTTTAGCAGAAACATCCAGCTAATCTGTGCATCCCTGCCACATCCTTCTCAAATTGCTCCTCATGCCCCTTGGGTGCAAAAAAAATCCAACTGTCCCCTGCTCACCTGCCAGACTTTAAGCTTTCCCTGCTAGCTTCTACAAGAGTGAAGGTTCTGTGGTATGTAATATATTAAACTGGGGGCAGCATAACACAATTTAATAGACGTTAATTAGTACCATTTTCCTTGTATATTTCATACTTTAATAACATCCTCCATTTTTAACTGAAGCTGTCCCACAATGTATTATGTTGAGATTCACCAGTGATGGGAACGGGATGGGTGCACTGGGATATCTTGGGCATGGCTACACTGGAAACTTTGAAGCGCTGTCGCGGGAGTGCTCCCACGGCAGCACTTCGAAGTGCGAGTGTGGTCGCACACGAGTGCTGGGAGAGAGCTCTCCTAGCGCTCCTGGTAATCCACCTCCAGGAGGGGATGAGCTCAGAGCCTGTCTACACTTGCGCTTTAAAACACTCAGACTTGCTGCGCTCGGGGTGGGGAGGGGGGGATTTTTCACACCCCTGAGCCAGCAATTTAGAGCGCTATAAAATGTATGTGTAGCCAAGCCCCTTGTGTAACTCAGGTAAACCCGGTATGGCTTTTTGAGGTAGCCACTAGAGGGGGACGTATAAATTGGTTCGAGGCTGCAACTGCCTCTAAAAGTTAGCAGATGAGGTCTCTTAGCTGAAGTAGTGGAGGTTCATGGTTTTAGATCCCCAGATTCAATGCCTGCAGACTCAGTTTGTGTTCAGTAGTCTGCAATGGACTCTGACCACCTCCTTTCTCATAGGAATATAATCATGCCCCTCAATGAGATGCTGTGTAAGGGCCTGGGTGTCCGTTCAGAGGAAGCCCGTAAACAGCCTGATTAAGAAAATGGGAAGGTGGCTAGCCAGGGCGTGTAAGACAAGGACAAATGCAGGCCAGCCGCAGCGCACACAAGGGGTTAACGCTTTTCTGTTGCTCTCTAAAGTCAGCCACACTGCCGAAGCCCTCGGGGGTCTGGCCCTGGGTTCTCCGATTGCAGTGGTGAGGGGAGGGGACAGGGGAGGGGGGCTCTTCGGGCAGCCCTGTCTGCCAATCAGCGAGCCGCCAGCCGCTTGTCCCAGCCTCCTCTGACTCTGCAGCAGAACGGAGCTGTCCTCTGCGCGCTGTCTCGCTCGCTGGCTCTTTCTCTTCTGCCATCTTCCGCTGCAAAGCATTGCTGGGAGCCGCATGTGGGTGACGCAGCAGCATTGTCTGCGGCCACAGGAAGCTGCGGACGGGGTCTGGAAAGGAGCGAGCTTCTGCTGGGGCGGCTGCCTGGGTTGGGGGGGCGGCTCTTGGGAACATGTCTCCCGAAGAGCGGGGGCTTTGCTGATTTACACACTGTAAATCGGAAGGAGTGGAGCCAGGGAGAGCCCCGCAGCTCGCAGTGCACGGAACGGAACAAAGGGGCTCGGAAACTTCATTCCGCACAGCCTCGGCAGCTCCAGAGGGACGTGGCACGCAAGGTCAGGCAGCGAGGAGAGCTTCCTTGGGGGCATTGGATGGGAACCTCCCGGGGGGGGGCACTTAGTTGCCATCCACGTTTCCGCAGAACAATGCTATTGGCGTCCTTCTATGAGATCTGCCTTCTCGAAACAGCTCCCTGCTGGGGCTCGGGCTTTCCCCTCTTCTCTGACTGGGGTTGGCTTGTTTACGTGGGGTCCCTGCACCTTTTTGGGGGGAGGGCGTTCTGGGGTGGAAATCCCGTCGCCCGTTCCCTCTCTGGGAGTATTTTCCGCTTGTGCTAGCGATCCTCGAGGCGGGGTGTTTCAAGGCTAGAAGTTGGCGTTCTCCCTCCTGAGATGAGCACAGAGGAGACACACATTTAGGGTTCCCTGCCCCATACTGCCTTGTTTGGTTAGATGTTGGATCACGGTGTGCCCCCTCCCACTCAGAGCAGGGTGTTCGTGCCTGAACAGCCAGCCAGCCCACCCCCTGGAGTACCTGGGGCAGGGGGAGTGTGCATTTCCCCCTCCCTGCTCTGATAGACACGCACACCTCAATGCCTAAGTGCCCCTAGACCCTGACCTTTCCTTTCAGTGTGTGCTCATGTGAAGGCTGGCTGAGGGAGGAAAGTCTGGTTGTGGACAGCACGCTATGCTGCTCTGGGAGTGGAGGCAGCCACTTCCGCCCGCGCCCGCAGCCTTCTTAGAAGGGCGGGGAGTAACTGGAAAGCAGCCTTCCCCAGCAGAGGTTCCCTTTGGGGGACGTGCATCCCCTGGGGTGGATGTGAGCCCAGCCCATGCCCTGTTTCGTCCTGGCAGCAGGAAGCACTGCACTTGCCTGACACATGGGAGTGCCAGCAGGAGGCTCCTGAAAACGTAGCCATAGCAACAGCCAAGTAAATAAAGCACATCTGCAACGGCAATCTGGGTGGGTGGGGTAGAGAGCAGAGGCCAGGCTTGGCACTGGTAGCCCAAGAGCCTTCCAAGGGATGCAGGTGCTTGTCGCTAACACCTGGCTGTAGGATGTCCTTGAGTTAAAGGCAGGAGGGCCAGCCCTGGAAACGTTCCCAGAAGCCTCGAAGCCCTGCCGCCTTTTCGAACTGTTCATTACTGTGAAATCCAAACTGGAAGGCAGAATGGGAAGACGCTTCTAGCTACCTGGCACCCAGCACAGGGCTGTGTGGTTTCCTTGTGAGAATGACTGCCTCCTACACCAGAGCAGGGGCTGGCTGTCCTGCACTCTGTCTGCTGCTTAGAGCGTTCAAATTACAGGGAAGCATCATGCCCCAACTCGGCTCCTCTGGAAAAGGGGCTGGGCTTCTGCTCCTCTACAAAAGAACTAGTCCCCACACAAGTGCACACTCCTCTCAGCATGGTCTGCCAGGGACTGCTGGGCTGAAACGGCTAGATAACTATCACTTGTGTAGCTCAGCTCAGCTCTGCTAATGATGAACAGGTGTCTCTGCTGGGGGTGGAGTGGAGGACATCTCTTCCCCAGCCCCTGCAGCAGTATGTGAAAGGAATGCTCTCTCCCTGGCATCTGGACAGATCCAGGCTGGCAGCAGTTTCTTGTTCCCTTGCTTATGTATCTGTGCTGCTGTTTGTCTCCTTCCTTTTCTGTTCCTGACTCTCCAATAGCTGCTGCTGGAAGAGCACGCGAACAGCGACCCAAAACTGGCACTTACAGGAGTCCCTATCATCCAGTGGCCCAAGAGAGACAAGGTAAGAGACGGGGCTGTACCATGGCCCAGCCAACTGCTGGCGGTTTTGGTTTCATCTGGCTTTTCACCTCCCTATTGCTTCTTCTGAGGGGAGATTCCAGTGGTGGAAGTGGAGAGCAGAGCCCTGGAACCTAACTGCCTAGTGACCCTCCATAGGGGAGGGGAGTCATGTTCCCAGCAGCCCCTCCCAGAGCTGCTTAAATGCAGGAATGTGGATGGGAGAAGGCAGCGAGATGCAGGATTCAAGAAAGTGGTGCTGTTACATTCCTCACTTCAGGTGAAATGCAAAGTGCAGAAGTGAAAGATAAACACAAGCCCAAGTGCGCTTCTGTGCACAAGAGTTGGCACCCACCAACAAGCAGCTCTAAGCCAGTGAACTTTTCATAAGTGGCTGTCTTGGAGCAGAGTGTGGTCCTCCCACAGATACGGCCTTTATCTAATGTCTGCTCTTAACAAGCCCACAGCAGGGCGAAGCAGGCAGCTTCCCCACTCTCATGGGGATCAGTCCCTGCTATGCTCCTGCCTTCCTGCAAAGGAATGCTTCCCAGAGGTGGCAACTGGCTAGCGATCGAGTGACTGCCTCAGACTCTGCCCTCACATCCTATCCATGAATCTAAGTGTGTTGGTCTGAATACCAGTCATTCACATGCAAACGGGAGTCACCACTCTCCAATCCGTAGTTTGCCATCCAGTCGTGGAGCCGAAGTGATGCCATGTGATTTATTTGTCCAATCACTTGCCACTAGTGGTGAATAGTCACAGGAAAAACTTAGTGAAAGGTCCCATAGGCTGAAATGTTTGCCTAACCTATTCGGCGAATATATAGGAATAAGCAGTAAGGCCTAGATTTTAAAAGGTACAGGGGAGTTAGGTACCTAAATACTTTAAAAAAAAAAAAAAAAAAAAATTTAAAAAAAAAATTGCCTGTACATCCATAAGTCAGAATTTGTTCCCCAAAAGGGAGTGAGCGTGCTGGATAATGGGCTCCCTCTAACAGAAATTACTGTGTTGGCAGTTGGCCAAGTAGTTTTTCTGCCTTCCTACCTCTTGACTTGGAGAAAGGGAGATACAATAAGCCCCCCACCGAGGCCCTTTGGCCAGGTGGGTCTGCAGCTTACCCCAAAACTGAGGATTAGTTTATGCCCCATAGCTCTATGAGGGTTGATAGTCTGTCCCTTTTGTTCTGGCTGCTCTCGCCATGGGTGTTGCTCTTAGAAATGTCAGAATACGATGTCTCTTGGAGGAGAATTTGGGAATTGTACTGCTCCAAGAGGCAGCGTGTCAGTATTTAGGCATGGACCAAAAAGTCTTGCTAAATCAAAAGACTGCTGACTAGCCCTAACAGGCTAAGCTTGGATCCCAGCTTCCCAGTGGTATAAAGCCCTGGCAGTTGGAGAATTTTCTGCAATTGTGTGAGAAGACTGTTGCGAAGGTGCTTAGCAGCTGGACTGGTTATAAACAGTTTCAGATTTGGTATACTTTCCCAGCCACTGGCCCTGGGTCAGAGGAAACAAGTCTCACCAGGGGAAGGCTGAAAGGGAGCGAGCCACTGTCTAAGGTCATAGTGAGATGTAGGGGCCCATTTGCAGCTCTTACTCGACTGGAAGAAGAGATTGGGGCATGGGTTGGGAAAGAAGATAAGCGCTGCAAACAGTCATTTCCCTTCCTTGGCACATGGTATGCACCCGACTCTGGGGTGTAGCATCTAGTGGCTAGGGATCTAATCCTGCCTTCCCTTGGATACGTTCGTTCTCAGCTCTGTAAAATGGGGAAAATGCTGACTGGGCTGAGTCTATGCAGTCCTTTGAGATCCAAATGAAAGGTGCGAGACACAGGCTTGCTGAGGTGCTCCTGCTGCTTGAACATGACAGAAAGCTGTGAGCCATGAACCTCCCAATCTTTGACCTCTCCTTTGTGCGTCTATTGCCAGCTAAAGCTCCAGGCCCGGCCGAAGGTGCGCCTGCCCACCATCCCCATCACCAAGCCTCACACCATGAAGCCAGCCCCACGCCCGGCACCTGTAAGGCCCACAGTGTCTCCGATAGTGTCAGGAGCACGACGGAGGCGGGTGCGGTGCCGTAAATGTAAGGCCTGCATGCAGGGCGAGTGCGGCATGTGCCACTACTGCAGGGACATGAAGAAGTTTGGGGGGCCTGGTCGCATGAAGCAGTCCTGCGTCCTCCGGCAATGCTTAGCGGTGAGTTCTGTGGCAAGTTACATTGGGGGGGAGCCGTGGCTGGCCACTTGGGGGCAAGGATGGCAGGGAATTTTGCTTGAGCCTTCCACTCCAAATCTGAATTTGACAGAGCAGAATTTGGGTCAACACAAGGGAGCTCCTGGAACTAGCCATCCCCCAAGCTTGAGGGCACTTCCTTTGGTGTGTCTGTCTCCCTGGTTTCACTCTTGGCTTCCTTTGTAGCCCAGGCTGCCTCACTCGGTTACGTGCGCGCTTTGCGGGGAGGTGGATCAGAATGAGGATTCGCAGGACTTTGAGAAAAAGCTCATGGAATGCTGCATCTGCAACGAGATAGTTCACCCTGGCTGCCTGCAGGTGAGGTGGGCTCAGGGACATGGGTTCTGGGTCCACACTCGTGTGTGGGGAGGGAGGGGAGTGGCTGAAGGGTGGTGCTTAACCACTTGATATCTCCCACCTACAGATGGATGGGGAAGGGCTGCTGAATGATGAATTGCCCAATTGCTGGGAGTGTCCAAAGTGCTACCAGGGTGATGAGTTGGAGAAGGGCCAGGTAAGAGGAGAGCCACTCGCCTGGACAGCACCAGTGTGGGGAGAATGGGAGCACTTGGATTGCTCTCTAAACGTACACCTCACTCGGTTCTTCTCAGGTGGGGAGGTATGTGGGGAAAGGGGGAGCCCAGCTGGTTGTGGGATGCTACTCACTCTGGACACTGAGTTGCAGGGAGAATTGAGGAGGCTCTGTTGAGGTCGTCATGCCATGGAGCCAGGCATGTGTGCACGTATATGCATGGCCACATTGGGTCAACAGGAACTGATGCTCTTGAGGGCAGTGAATGCCACATCAGGCAGGTGGGCACTGGTGGAGCTGTGGCACCTTGGTGGGGCCAGGTGGCTTGTGGGCACTGGTGAAGCTGCACGTTGCTAACTTCCAGTGGAGCTGGTTCATAGCTCTTCCATGTCCACCCCCCACAACGTTCACAGAGAGCCTGTCAACAAGCAAACTCCAGCATCCTGCAGAAGAAACGACTCCTCAAAGGGCACTGGCACCCAGACCCTGCCACCAAGCAGCGAGCAGACTATGTGCGGCGCCGGCTGGCCAAGTGGAGGCTGGCAGCGCTGCCTAGGCAGCAGAACTACGGTTACCAGCTCATACGTAGAACTGTGCCTGTTGCCCCAGAGAGCAGTGTCCCAGCAGAGGCAAGCAAGGTGGGGGACCCTCCTGCAGGGAGTAGGCCTGCAACTCGGGAGGAGATGAATGTGGCCAGCCTGGGTGCAGGGCTCAGCAGTGGGAAGGGCGCAGTTTCCCATTGGCCTCAAGAACATAGCAAAGCCTTGTGGCTTCATCCTTTCCACCACCACTCCCTTAGGAGAAGGACCTCAGTGGGTACTTAACCATCCTGAAAGTCAGCATGCTTGTTCAGGTGGCCAGGTGTGGATTTAGGAGCTGAGTTCTGATCATGTAACTCCTAAAAGCTGGTGCTGTTCCCAGACAGCCTCCAAATCTCTCCCCCTCCTGTCAGTGTGACTCCCAACAGTTTGACTGAGTCCCCTGTGCCAGGTGGGTTTGCAAATGGTGGAGGGGCCACTGGCCCCACCCTGGAAACCAGTTGTGTGTGAGGCCTGGTGAACTTGCCATGGCCTGGATGCGAGGTTACTAGAAAGAAGATGACCGCAGCCTGGACGGTTGGCTTGAGCCCCTCTGCCCTTTGTTATAACACCCTGCACTACCTACCCTGGTTACTACAGCTCAGTATTGGGAGAGCAGACCTGCCATATGGACAGTGTTGGGCAAGCTCTCCTTAGTCCCTCCTCCACATACTGGGCACTGCTGGCACGGACCCCACTATTCAAAGTGCCCAGAGAAAGGTGGTCTTGCCCAGGTGAGTGGGGCCCTGTATCAGCACAGTGATGGTGTGTTCCCCTGGGGTTTTGCCTGCTGTGCCATCAGGGGGTGCTGTCTGGGCCTGTACTGTTGATAGGTGAGGTGTTAACTCCCCTCTCTGGCCACTTTGCAGAAGCGGAAGATGGAGGAGAGCGACGAGGACACAGTGCAAGCCAAAGTCCTGCGACCCCTGCGGAGCTGCGAGGAGCCCCTGACACCCCCACCGCACTCGCCCACCTCCATGCTGCAGCTGATCCATGACCCGGCATCACCGCGGGGTGTGGTGACACGTTCATCCCCGGGGGCTGGCCCCAGTGACCACCACAGCGCAAGCAGGGATGAGCGCTTCAAGCGGCGGCAGCTGCTGCGGCTCCAGGTCACGGAGCGCACTATGGTGCGGGAGAAGGAGAACAACCCTAGTGGCAAGAAGGAGCTGTCAGAGGTGGAGAAGGCCAAGCTGCATGGCTCCTACCTCACGGTCACACTGCAGAGGCCCGCCAAAGACCTGCATGGCACTTCCATCGTGCCCAAGCTGCAGGCCATCACCGCCTCCTCCACTAATCTGCGGCACTCTCCCCGCGTGGTAGTGCGCCACTGCCCGGCCAGGACGCCCCAGCGGGCTGGGGAGGAGGAGGCAGCAGACGAGGAGGAGGCAGCAGATGAGGAGGAGGAAGAGGAAAGCGTGGAGGAGGGCGGGGCGGCCCGGCTGAATGGCAGAGGCGGCCGAGTGCAGGACGGCGAGGAGAGCTGGATGCAGCGAGAGGTGTGGATGTCCGTCTTCCGCTACCTCAGCCGCAGAGAGCTCTGCGAGTGTATGCGGGTGTGCAAGACTTGGTACAAATGGTAAGTGGGGCATGGTGCCACCCCCGCCCTCATCAAAGGCAGTGGACCCCCGCCAGCTGATTAGTACCAAATAGGAGATGACAGAGCTGGGAGGGTTGTTTCAGGGTCAGTTGCAGCCCCATCACAGCTGGTGCGTATTGGGCCCCTGGCAGAGGTGCCGTGTCCCTCTGGCTCTTGGGTGAGGTATGTTGGTGCTGGAAGTTTGCCATGCTGCTATTTGTGCCATACCTGTTCTCCCTTCAAGAAATACACTTCTCTGAATGGCTCTATTGGGCTGTGGCCAGTGGGTTGTCCTCTCCATCAGAGAGCATTTCCTGAGTTCCAGTCCCCCACATTTTTGCTAGTGCCTACAGTGACCAGTCCTGCACTCTCCTTACCTTTCCTGTGGTTGACAGTGTCCTGTGTCCACCAGCCTTCTCCTGGTGGCTTTGCAGAACTGTCTCCAGGCTGTACAAACTAACTCTCTGTGGAAGGCGCTGGGGACTGTCTCTGGGCTCTGCACTGTTGCAGTGATCTCCCATGGGGTCCTGTGTATCTCTTACCCCCTCCAGTCCCCAGTCGTGATGGGCACATCATGGATACCTGTTCCACCCAGGGGCCTTTTTCTCTCACCTCAGGCTATGTGATGGTTCTCATCAAGACAATGGAGTTACCTGTAGCTTGTGTGAGGAGAGCTGGCCACTCAGGCAGAACATGCAGCCTCCTAGCTAGTGAGGTGGGAAGCAGGGACCCGTATTTCCCTAACCCCTCAGCGACTTCAGTGCCTATGAAGGCACAAGCACACTAGATCCTACAGACCTGGAAGACACTGTTAGCTGCTAGCCCAGCATGGTCTCTCTTCCAGGCATTCCCCGGTTCTTATTGTAACCAGCAGTGCTGAGATAACCAACTGCCCTGCTGCTGGTTCCCGGGGCAGCCTAACCCCTGTTCTGAGCGTGAGCTGCATGACTGGCATCTGAAATGGCTCCTCCAGCACAAGCTGGAGTGTGTCCAGAGACAGACTGGAGCTGAAGAGCCTGCAGAAGTCTGATTAGCACAGCAAGCCCCTGGGTCCTTTGGAGCACGTTACCACTGGAGTTCCTTCATTCCCTTGGCATCCAGCAGTCTGTATCGGGTGGGGCTATGGGCTCTTCCTGTCCAACCGGCATGTCTCTCTGCATCAGGTGCTGCGACAAGAGATTGTGGACGAAGATTGACTTGAGCAGGTGCAAGTCCATCACTCCCCAGGCCCTGAGTGGCATCATCAAGAGGCAGCCGGTCAGCCTCGACCTTAGCTGGACCAATATCTCCAAAAAACAGCTCACCTGGCTTGTCAACAGGCTGCCAGGTCAGTGGGCCTTGTGCTTGGGGTGGGGTGAGGGGGCTTTTCTCTTTTGCTTTGCCCTTGGCATTACAACCCCCATGCTGAACTGCCCCTTGTCTGGTAGCCCCACCACCACTCTGAATAGCCAGCCAGCCTGTGGGTGCCATAGCCCTGTGCCCCTTGTGGATGTCAGAGGTAATCTAGGATTGTTGCCATGTTCATGTATCTTCAGGGTATCTCATGGTACCACCCACTCCCAGGAGTCCTTGTGGATCTTCCTGAGTCACACAGGGAAGCCGGCTCTAGCAGTAAGTTCCCTGTGTCCCCCAGTCCCCGGCATTGAAGAGGAGACCTCCCCACCCCTATCCTGCCAGGATGAGGTAGGAATTCGGGGTCTGTGTACATCCCATCCTGGCCTTCTCTCTCCCAGGGGTGGGCAAGAGGTGAAGTCATTGGAATGTGTTGGCGCGGGTGTGGACAAAGTGTCCTGTTGGTCTCCGATCAGAAAGGAAGCTACAGGGGTATCTTGGAGTTGAGGGCTCTCTTGACTCACTGGTTCCCCCTCTTCCCGGCAGGCCTGAAAGACCTCATCTTAGCAGGCTGTTCCTGGTCTGCAGTCTGTGCGCTCAGTACCTCCAGCTGCCCCCTTCTCAGGACCCTCGATCTTCGGTGGGCAGTAGGAATCAAGGACCCTCAGATCCGGGACTTGCTCACACCTCCCACAGACAAACCCAGTATGTTGGTTCCTGGGTCATACAAGGGTGGGCGATGTGGTTGCGCAAGGAAGGCCTGTGTTCAGGTGGGCAGGGGTTGTAGTTACCAAGAAGAATCTCCAGGGGGCAGTGTTCAGGGAATGGGGTGGGAGCTGTGGTTGCCATGGGGTGGGGGTATTTCCTCAGGGATCTGTATTTCTGGGGGCGAGATGAGGGATGTGGTCTCCAGGTAGTGTTGCAGGGTGATTGGGCTGCACTTATTTATTAGAAGTTCACGTCTTGGTGCAGGTGATGAAGTGGGAGGTGCTGGCATGTAGCAGATGGCAATGCATCTAGGGGTGGCCATGACATGATTGTTTCCCACGCACCTCGGCAGGTCAAGACAATCGCAGCAAACTCCGTAACATGACAGACTTCCGGCTAGCTGGTCTGGACATCACCGATGCCACGCTCCGGCTCATCATCCGCCATATGCCCCTGCTCTCACGACTCGACCTTAGTCACTGCAGCCACCTTACGGACCAGTCGGCCAACCTCCTAACGGCCGTGGGGTCTTCCACACGCAACTCGCTCACAGAGATCAACATGGCAGGTGCCTGCAACCTCTGCACCCCTCCACTGGCACCTTGTGTGGTGCCAGACAGGGCCACTGCTCTGCCTTCATTTACCCTCGCTTCGGATGGGTTCCATGCTGCTGGGGGACAGTGGCGGGATGGGGGTTAGTTTCCATGTTGGCTCAGTTGTGGCCTTTGGCACAGCCCTTCTCCAGAGGGATGAGTGAGCTGTGGGTCTTGGACAATACCTGGCAGCTAGGAATCTGCTCCCAAGGCTGAATGAAGGGGGTGGGCTTGTATCTGCAGTGCCCCAGATGTTCCTCAGCATCTGCTGCAGGGTTGTCCTCTGAAATCAACACACTTTCCTTTTAAACACATTCAGTCGATAGCCCTTATGGCGAGTGGGGAAGTGCTCAGACGGATGAAAACCTTCATTCCACGTGAGAGCGAGATCAAAACTGTTTCATAACTGAGACTGTCCGAGCTGCCCAGATGCCAGTCAGCCCTGCTTCCAGGCTCCCTGGCATATAGCCAGGACCCCCAGCTTGAGCTGGGGCTACAAGGGTTGTGCCAGGCTCCCAGTTCTGTGGCAGCTGACCCAGCAGGTGGGGGCAAGCAGGCGAGATGGCTGGGAATCAGGCAGGCTTCCACTGTAAGAGTGGATGAAGTGAACACATCCCCATGGAACATTTTGATTTTGTGAAGTCCAGCCTTTTCTGACACACATTGACAATTTCCAGCCAGCTCTACATTCCAGACCCAAGGGTTCCCTTAGCTACCAGAACTCACCATCTTCCTCTTGAAAGTTGCAGGGTGAATGGTAGAGACCCAGTCCATGGCAGGTGGAAAAGATTAAAATTTAGGGGATGCTTAGATGGAGTTTGTCATCAGATTAAATTCCCCAGGGGGTGCTGGTTTGGATATTCATGGAGCTATGGGGCAGGGGCAGATGTTAGCGGGGGGGGGGGGGGGGGGGGGCTTGCTGTGCTGACTGGGATATTTGGGGGATATTGCTCTGGCAGGGATGTTTTCATATTGAGTATAAACCTCAATGTATTTTTCCATTCCTCTAAACTACCCCATGTTCCCAGCTGGCTGCCCCAAGCCTCCTGCCAAACTTGTCCCAGCTTCTTGTGGGGTGTGCAGGGCTATGCGTGGCATGGTGGGGTACTGCATGCTCTGCTGTAACCCCTTCCTCCTCTTCTGCTCAGGTTGCAATAAGCTGACAGACCAGTCACTGCTGTACCTGCGGCGCATCTCCAACCTCACCCTGATTGACCTGCGAGGCTGCAAGCAGATTACCCGCAAGGCCTGCGAGCATTTCATCTCAGACCTGTCCATCAGCAGCCTCTACTGCCTGTCCGACGAGAAGCTGATCCAGAAAATCAGCTAGAGACCAACCCCAGGCAGACTGAGGAGAAGGAAAGATCCCACCCCATCCCTCTCGGAGAGGCGCTCCTCCTCCCCAGCCCTGTCCTGCTGTGAGGCCAACATCATGCACTCCTCCATCACCCACCTCCACAGGCAGGGCAGTGGCCAGCCCCACTCCACTGGGTCTCCTCCTCCTCCTCTTCCTGGGACTTCGGCAGGGGAAGGGGGTCCTGCCAGGCTGACCCATAGCTGAGGAGGAATGGGCTGTGGCCAGGGGAGCTTGTTCTGGAGCCTGGCTGCTGTTAGTCTGAGGTTGTGCAGAGGTATCCGCGCAGGGAAACGTGCCCCTCTTTTCTCCCTGCCTTGGCACCCCAAAACAGATTTCACTTCCTACTCAGCATGGGCAAGGGGAGTGTCCTCCCCCTGGAAAAGTGATTGGAGCTGGATGGTATGAAACAAGCGTGCCTGGTCTCTCCAGTAGCACCGTCACGTGTGGCTATTGGACCTGTACTTGGCACACATGCCACAGCTCTGCCCCCTGAGCTTTTCCTCCTCTTGGCCTTGTGTCACTAAAGTGACTGGGGTTTGCCTCCTGCAGCTTGTATGTAGAGGGCAAGAGCCCCATGGCAATGGGTTCTCAAGGCTAGGTGTCTCCCATGGCTAGCCAAGCTTCCACTCCAGAGCAGCGCTAGCCTGCTCAGAGCACCATCTATCCACACCCCCATGAGGATGAGTGTCCAGCCCTTCTGGAAGGGCTGGGGGTGGGTGTCTGCAGAGGCCAGGTCCATCAGAGCTCAGGGAGGACTCAAAAGGTTTCCAGAGGGGTTTCTAGATCCTGCACAGGGTGGGCTACATGCTCTCCCCACCCCCTGGGACAGGCTAGTATCACTGAGCACTCTTGGGATGCTGCGACCAGAGGAGAGGATCCTTCCCCATCTTGTCACCCAGCGTGTAGCTGTCGGCTCTCGACCTGGGAGATGTGGAGGGGGGCATGAAAGTCCCTGTCCCCCTACCCCTTTAGCTGCCACTTTTCCTTTGCAATGAATGGTCGGTCCAAAGAACCCTCTCTCTTGGGCAGCAGAGAGCTTTTTGCACTTTAAAAAGAAAGGTTGGAATCTTATTTTGGGTCATTTATTTCCCCTCCTCCCCAAAAGTGACTGGACGCTCCCCTGACTGACTGAGCTTGTCGATGTTTAATGCACAGTTTGCACTCTGCTCTCTTCCTGCCCCCCAAATCCCCTCCTTCTAAGCATACTGATAGCACAAAACCAGCCTGCCACATGTTCCCCCAGCCCCTCTCCAGCCTTACAGGGGAAAAAGGAACTCTAAGCAGCAGGGAAAAGGGGGAGGGACGAGCGGTTGTGAAACCTCAAAGGAGAATCGACCAGATGCACCCTCACTGCTTCAAAAGCAATAAGGGAGGCAGAAGCAGCTGTCACCCTTCCAGCTCTCCCCACAGCCTGCCGGCTCCGAATTCTCTGGCACCAATGACTTCTGCTGCTGCAGTGTTGGCTGGGGGTGGGGGGTGTCTTTTTTGTTTAGATCCACTGAATCCCCAGTGGAGGGCTCAGGTCCTGTGCTCCCCCTTCCCTTCCCCCCCCCCGCTCCCCCTCCCCTCTGCCTCCATATCGTGAGCCTGCTTGCTTGCTGACTGGAACATGCAAGTGTGATGAATTCCGCAGTGCCTCGGTACATGGGAGTTTTGCTACAATGGATTAAGAGTTTTGGGTGGGGGAGCCCACTTTGTTATCACTGACCTAGGAGTGGAAGCTTTCTGCCATTTTGTTTTTGGTTACTCCTGTGGAAAACAGAAGAATCAAACTACTTATTTTTTTGTTTTTTTTAAAGAAAGGCAGGGGAAGCTATACACAGGAGATATACGTGCATCTGACCTGGGGGACACTCTGGGCCCAAGGATTTTTGGGCTGGCTTTTCATTTTCAGTTTGAAAAATAAAAGCATCTTAGCTACTGTCACATATGCATTCAGCGCTGAGCAACAGCGGACCAATGAGCCAGGGTGTCCATGGTAGGCAGGAGGAGGAGTCGAGCTGATTGGGTGGAGGAAGTGGTCAGTCTTTTAACTTCGCTGTCCCACAGCCTTCTGAGACACAGCCTTCCACTAAGTCTGTGGCTTCAGAGACTTAAAAAATTAAAATAAAGGTGTGATACTCGTTCCTGTCGCTGGCCACCACCTTGGAGGGCAAGGGATGAAAATCCACAAAGGAAAGAAGAAAGAAAAAAATATATATATATGAAATCACTTAGTGATTTAAAAAAAAACAACAACCCTGCTCCCTAAATAAAACTCCCTGAAGAAAGTCACTATTGGTTTAAAGGGTTTTGGTTGTGTTTTCGTGTTTTGTTTTTTTCCCCCCAGAGAAATATTGTAAATATATATTTTTTGTTGGCAATTTAGAGTCCATCTCCAACATTTGTGCTTTAAAATTAAATGTAAGCATTAAGGGTAAAAGAAAACAAGTCTTATGCTGTTTGGGTTGGGGGTTATTATTTGGGGGCAAAGGGAGGGGGAGCTAGTTGGAATTTTTTTGTTTTTATTTTCTCTTCTAAGCATTCTCCAATACTGGTTTTAGAGAGAATCTTTGCTCATAACCTATTACCACATGAACAGGAGAGACATTTGTGGGGGAGGGAGGGGAAGATACCAGCCTCTGAAGGGAAATATTTTGTTTCTTGGGGGTGGATTTTTGGAATAAAAGTTTAAAGAAAACACTGTCAGGTCTGCATGTTTTTTGTGTGGGAGTTGGACGTCCCCAGAGAGGGAGGTGAACTCAAGTTGATGGTACCACTCAGTTTCCTAGTTTCACTGCCGTCATCGTGCGACCCCTCCAGTGACCAGAAGAGTATAACAATCCTACCAGGCAATTTATTGTGCATATTTAGCTCTTCCTATTTCAGTTAATGGTGTTTCCCTTGTCAGACCCTTGCTAGTTCTCTGATTAGACAGTCTTCAGACCAATATTTTCTGTTGGAAAAAACGATGGTATAGAGATCCTGCAACTCTTCAGGCTCTTGTAAAGTAAAAGATGAAGCACCCGCTATGCATGTTCTGTTGGATGTCATCTTTTGACTCATGTAGGCCCCTCTAATGCCATAAGTCCGTTGGGAGGCTCAGTACACTGTGTCCTTTCCCAGGCTCCTTCGTAGCTTTGGGTTTTACTGAAGAGAAGCCTTTCTGAAACTTGCTTGATCGGGTTTTTAGCAGAGAAGCAAAAGCTTTTCAGACCAGCTGCAGTCACTATATATAAACAGCCATTGAAGTGGGGAAGTGCTTTGAGAGGCTCAGTGGAAGGAACTAGAGAATTCAATTTCACTCCACTTTGCTTGCACCGTTCATGCTCTTTGTGGGCATTGGGTTCCCAAGGTGTTTGTAATTTAGGGCTTCTATCCTGTTCTCTGCCTGTGGCGCATAATAGTGTAGTTTTCTGAAGGCTGTAATAAATGGGCTGGATGATATTTATTTAGCCTGTGATATACAAGAGGTCAAACTATATGATATGGGTGGTACATTCTGGTCTTAATCGCTCTGCATGCAGAAGTTATTCTGGAATCAGGTATGGTGCCTCTGCGTATCCTGCAGTGATCTCTGCTACCATGCAATATTGCGAACTCCATCTAAGTTCTCGGCTTGCACCCTAAGCATCATTCAGAGGTACTGTTGCCCTCGTTTCTCCATCTCCACTGGAGAGGTGGGCTATTGGCTGATGATGTACTGCTCAACTGTCTTTGCCTTTCCTAACTGGTGTATTGCACCAACTTAGCATCATCTGCCCATTGAATTTAACAGTGAGTATAATTAACCATTAACAATTTACCAAGGGCTGTGCTGGATTCTCCATGACTGGTCATTTTAAAATCAAGATTGGATGTTTTTTCTCTGCTGTAGCTCAAACCAGAGTTATTCTGGGGTAGTTCTCTAGGCTCTTATACAGGAGGTCAGACTAGATGACAACAGTGGTCCCTTCTGCCCTTAGATCTGTGACTGGACTTAAACCAGACCTAACTGTGTGGCCATACAATCATGTTAATACCTAAGTATTTGGAATGACTTTCAAATGACCTTGGAACAAAAAGTTGGGGTATACTGATGAGACACAGTTGGGAGGCATTGTCAATACAACAGAAGACTGCAATATTGTACGGGAAGAAGTGGATGACCTTGAGGACTGGAGCAATAGAAATGGGATGAAATTTAATAGTACAAAGTTCAGGATCATGCACTTAGACACTAATGAAATTGCTATAAGCTCAGGGCTTCTCTGTTGGAAATGGCCGAAGGAGAAAGGCCTAGGTGTATAGCTGATCGTGGAATGACTGAGCCAACTGTATGATGTGGCTGCGAAAAAGGAAAATGTGATTGTAGGATGAATCAGGAGAGGTATTTCCAGTAGAAAGAGGGAAGTATTAATACCACTTTCGGAGGCAGGGGTAAGACCTCTGAAATACTGCACCCAGATGTGGTCATGCAGGTTCAAGACCAATGAATTCAAACTGGACCAGGTGCAGAGCAGTGCTGCTAGCATGATTACGGGTGTGGCTTACAAGAGGAGACTGAAGAGCTTGGCTATTTCGCCCGATAAAACAAAGGCGGGGGAGGGGGATCTGATTGCTCTCTCTGAATACATCGGGGTTGTAAACGCCAGTGAGGGAGAAGAGCTGTTGAAGCTAATGGCACAAAAGCAAATAGGGATAAACTGGCCATGAACAAAGTTAGGCTGGAAATTAGGAGCTTTGTAACCATCAGAGCAGTGAGATTCCAGGATGGCCTCCTCCTAGCGGGGATTGGGAAGAGGGGGAACAACTTGACTTATTTTTAAAATTGAGCTTGATCAATTTATGGAGTATATGACAGGGCTGCCTGTGATTGCAGGGAACCAGAATTGATGACCTGGGGTGGCCCTTCCACTCCTGTGTCCTACACTCAACTGAAACCCAACTTTTCCCATCTGCTCCTTTCATTCAATCACTTTGGGGTTTGCATATAAAAAGCAAACAAGTGACTCTGACTCAGTGTCTGACTGCTGCTGCTTGGTTCCGTGAGCTTGTCACAGATTTATTTCCATCCTCTTAACATCTGTTTCATTCAAGCTTTCTGGCTAAGATCATGTCCAAACTTTCCTTCCAACCCTTTGTCTCCCCATGCTCCTGACATCCTGAAAAACAAGCTTTTTTGCCTTAATCTTTCTTGCCTGGGCTTAGACAGGGCTAACTTGAAAGCTAGCTTGAAATCTCACTGTCCATTGCACCCATCTGTATGTTAAGACTGACTTGTCTAACAGCACAGTGGACCAAAACATGTTAGTGATGGCTGCAGGCCTAGATTCCCTATATTTCCACCGCTCCCTTCAATGAGGGATTGAAAAATGAGAATTCGCCAACCCATCCCAAAAACAACAAGGAGTCCGGTGGCACCTTAAAGATTAACAGATTTATTTGGGCATAAGCTTTCGTGGGCTAGAACCCACTTCATCCCATCCCATCATGATCATTTATTGAGGTCTTACAACCCCAGTCATGGACCAGGACTCAGGGCGCTAGGTGCTGTACAAACACAACAAAAAGATGGTCCTTTCCCCAGAGTCTACAGTCTAACTCATCACTCATGTACCAATGTACAGGGGATGGTTTTAGTAGTCTTCCTCCCTCCCCCTTTTTAATACCTGTTTTAATGTTAGAGTTCTAGATAGTGAATATCTAGCTGTACATGCTTTTCCAGACAGCTTCTGTCCCAAGGAGCCCTTGGCCAGTAGCATCTTCTCTTTGGAAGCTTCCAGTTCCATGTTCTGAATGCCAAGGCAAGCGCAGACTGGCTGTATGACAGTAGTGCCTGGAGGGGCCCCTTTGCATGATGCGCTGCAGATACACACTGCGACAGTCCCTCCCCAAAGAGCTCAGTCGGAATAGGCAAAGCCAAGAGAGGGAAAGCAGGCCCAGCGATGGCAAAGGACAAAGGAATGCTGTTCGAAAGTCAATGGGATTTAGAGTATGAGGTATCTAAATCACCTTGGAAAAGGAGATAGGGTCCGGAGTCACTTGCCACTTCTGAAAACATTGCCTTTGGTCAGCGTCATCTGCTAGGGCAGTATGCAGTGCCAATCCATGGGGTCATCTGCACTCTCGCTCTCTCATAACTTGAACTCTGCGTCTTGTTCCTTATTTTTTTTCAAGGGAAGTTGTCGTCTGTGCCTTGATCACGGTGACTCTTCGTATTCCCCTGCCACTGGCTCCAGATCACCCCCCTTAGAATCAAGTGTGCTAAATGCAAAGACACTCTTGTTGACTATTCGACTGCTGATTGCAACCTGGGAATAGAAGCTGGGGAGTAAAAGGCCTATTGGGAATCCCGTGAAGCTATCTGAATGATAGAAATGGAGCTGTCCTTCCTGGCCCTGTGCAAACCAGTGGGGAAATAGGATGCTCTGCCTGTCTGGACACCTTGCTAGAAACACAGTTAGGAAGATGTGCATGAATTTGAAGAGAGGAGACAGCTGTAAACAACTCAGTGGGCACTAGCCACCTCTGAGCTAAAAGTGGATCCACTTCATGAAACTGCCATTGCTCAGACCTTTCCCTGCAGAGACATTTACTCTGTCAATGGAGGTGTAACCCTTTTTCCACCCCATAGGTAAGGTATAGGTATAAGGAAATTGATCAGAGTGAAACTGATGGGCTTCCTGCATGGGAGCTGCTCTTTCCCAAAATGGCCAGGTGATGGCAGTGTAACCCTGGCAATGAGAAAAGGAGCTGGGTGTGTAGATCCCTTTTGAGAACTGTTGCAACCCCACTCACTGATGAATGGGGGAACTTTTTCTGCCTAGCTAACAGCAAATGAAGGAGATAAACCCAGGGGCTGCCAGACAGGAATAGGCCACCCCTGCTGTGCTTCCGGCTTCTGCTAGTGGCCTGATTGCACACTGTGCAGCACAATTTCAGGCCATAGGAGACTCACCTATGGGGATGCCAGTTTCCTCTTGGATGCCATTTCCCCACCCTACTACGTGGTCCCTTTTGGAGGAGTGCGGGCTCTTCCCCATCCCCTGGCGCCTGTGCCACAGCCCCTCGTGCTTCTGCTTTCCGCTGCTCAGAAACCCAGGCCATGTTCCTGCTCCCTGCCATGTCTTGCTGCCTGGACCCTTTCATGTGGCCTGTGCCCTGCTGGAGCTTCTCCCCTGGTGTCCTTCACTCATGCCGCCACCTCAGCTTCACATCTTGCCAGGCTCTGCCCTGGTTCCTCCTTTTGATCCCTCCCCCTGCAGAGCAGGGAAGGGTGGGAGGGAAAATTTTTCCTTTCACTTTCTCTGCCCTGCAAACTCAATTTAGAAGCCTGCACTGCTGTCCCACCCTGGCTCCCTTTAATTTCTCCTCCACCTTCCCTAGTTTGCCCCACAACCCAGTTCCTGACGGGTGTTCTTTTCCCCCTGCCCCCGTTCCTGGGGTCTCTGCCTGCCACAGGAGTCTCCTATCACCTACCTTCTGGCTGAGATTTCCCCAAGTGACTCTTCTGGGTGCCCTTTTAAAGAAACTTGATTTGTGGGTGTTCAGCTGGGGGGAGGGGGATCTGAAATTAATCCCAGTCCCTTGAAAGTGTCTCAAATAGGTCACCCCAAGTCACCTTCAAACCTTTGGCCATCAACCCGACTCTAGCAATGGGGTCTTGGCAGGCCCAGCAGGAGATGAGTCATGACCTGCCTTTCTATCCACAGAACACACTGCTCTTTCCTTTGCGCTTTGCTTTGCCTTTAATGGAGCTGAGCCATTTAAGCCCAGATCTTTGAAGGGTTTTAGGCTGCTAACTTCCTCCTGAAATGAATACAGTAAGTGCCTAAATACCTTTTAAGAAGCTGGGTCCTGGAGACCTCACCAACTTCTGGAGACCCTCCGAAACATGCACTGGCTTCGGAACAAAGAGCGAAGGGCTACAAAGGCAGATGAAGTCATTCAACTTGCTGCCCCCTGTTCCCTCCCACTCAGGAGCCGTGCCTCAAAAAGTGGTGCAGTTGAGTTGGCCGTATCAGACAGACAATTATGAAGAGCAAAAGCCCCATCCTAGAAGTGACCTAAAGAATCAAAATGGCCAGACTCTCTGGATGGCAGAAAGCAACATGTCTGGTGCCAAGAATTCCCAGCAGCCCGACAGCCCGAATTCCCAGGTGATGGAGCAATTCTGCAGCTTAAAGAGCAACCTGGAGACAACTGCAACAGTGATGATGATGGTGAAATTGCGCTAGAGTCAAACCTGAGTTATTGGGGTCATTACAGGAGTAACCGGGTGCTGAGGGAGTTGGCTGACGTGATTGCAGATCCATTGGCCATTATCTTTGAAAATTTGTGGCAATTGGGGGAGGTCCCAGATGATTGGAAAAAGGCTAATATAGTGCCCATATTTTAAAAAGGGAAGAAGGAGAACCAAGGGAACTACAGACTCTCTTCAGTTCCTGGCAAAATCATGGAGCACATCCTCAAGGAATCCATTTTGAAGCACTTGGAGGAGAGGAAGGTGATCAGGAACAGTCAACATGGATTAACCAAGGGCAAGTTATGCCTGATCAACCTGATTGCCTTCTGTGATGAGATAACTGGCTGTGTAGATATGGGGAAAGCGGTGGATGTGATATATCTTGACTTTATCAAAAACTTTGCTAAGTCTCCCACAGTATTCTTGCCAGCAAGTTAAAGAAGTATGGACTATAAGGTGAATAGAAAGCTAGCTAGATTGTCGGGCTCAACGGGTAGTGATCAACGGCTCAATGTCTAGTTGGCAGCCGGTATCATGTGGAGTGCCCCAGAGGTTGGTCCTGGGGCCAGTTTTGTTCAACATCTTTATTAATGATCTGGATGATGGTATGAATTGCACCCTCAGCAAGTTTGAAGATGACACTAAGGGTGGGGAAAGAGGTAGATATGCTGGAGGGTAGGGATAGGGTCCAGAGTGACCTAGACAAATTGGAGGATTGGGCCAAAAGAAATCTGATGAGGTTCAACAAGGACAAGTGCAGAGTCCTGCACTTAGGAAGGAAGAATCCTATGCACCGCTACAGGCTGGGGACTGACTGGCTAAGCAGCAGTTCTTCAGAAAAGGACCTGGGGATTACAGTGGACTAGAATCTGGCTATGAGTCAGCAGTGTGCCCTTGTTGCCGAGAAGCCATAAGGCATATTGGGCTGTATAAGTAGGAGCATTGCCAGCAGATCGGGGGAAGCGATTATTCCCCTCTATTTGGCACTCGTGAGGCCAGACCTGGAGTATTGTGTCCAGTTTTGGTCCCCCCACTACAGAAGGGATGTGGGAAAAATTGGAGAGAGTCCAGCAGAGGGCAACAAAAATGATTAGGGGGCTGGGGCACATGACTTACGCGGAGAGGCTGAGGGAACTGGGGTTATTTAGTCTACAGAAGAGAAGAGTGAGGGGGGATTTTGATAGCAGCCTTCAACTACCTGAAGGGGAGTTCCAAAGAGGATGGAGCTCAGCTGTTCTCAGTGGTGGCAGATGACACAACAAGAAGCAATGGTCTCAAGTTGCAGTAGGGGAGGTCTAGGTTGGATATTAGAAACACTATTTCACTAACAGGGTTGTGAAGCACTGGAATGGGTTCCCTAGGGAGGTGGTGGAATCTCCATCCTTAGAGGTTTTTTAAGGCCCGGTTTGACAAAGCCCTGGCTGGGATGATTTAGTTGGTGTTGGTCCTACTTTGAGCAGGGGATTGGACTAGATGACCTTCTGAGGTCTCTTCCAACCCTAATATTCTATGACTGGCTCTGACATGTGCTCTGCAGGATGTCACATTGGAAGATCTAATGGTCCCCTTTGGCCTTGGAATCTGAGACTAGAAGAGGAAATGTTCGAAGGGTGACAGGATTCCTTGAGGGCACTGAGTCCTCTGAGTAGAGGTAATCTGGACCTGGTGGAAGCCTTAAAACTGAACAGGCTTTTAGTGCCTTGGGAATCCCTCTCCCCTGAGAGTTAGAACTTGGCTTCAGGAGAAAATTGCAGCCTTTTAACGTACTGCATCAATTTAAACTAGGGCTAATCCCTGCAAGAAGAGGCTTTCCCTTTTGGTTTACCCAGGCTCCGATCAGCTTAGTTTAAGTCAATAAGGAACCAGTTTAAACTAATCTCCAATAAGCCATTCTTAAACTGAAAAGAACTGCTTTCCCCTAAAAGCTCCTGGTGATATCTGGCATGCCCTGAGCAGGTATAACACCTCCAGCTAGGCTCATGCCCAGTTTGTTTCTGGTTTGGATACATCACCTGTCCTTCTCAATGGAAACATCCACACGCTGAGTTTTGTTTCCTTGGTGCTGGATAAGATGCTACTATTGGTGGCTGGGTTCACGAAAATAATCCCACATTGATGAGCCACGTTGTCACACGTATTTGTGTTTATCATTCTGATCTACATCATGCAATGTCCCAGGCACCTGCCAATGGGTCTTGTTTGGAAAGGAAAATTAAACATTCCCACAGACACCATTCCTCCACCCTGCCAAGAGTTTAAGCATACAAACAAGTTCTCTGTGTGTGGGTTTGTGCACAAATCCGGGTCCATTGCTGGGTCTCCTAGGTGCTACCACAATGCAGATAAAACGTGCTTAATTTTAAAGCAATGAGCTTCCACTGTCCTTAAAGTTAAGCAGGTGCTTAAGTGCCTTGTTGGATCGGGGCCATAAGGGTTGAGGTGGGTTAGTTCAGGGGAAGATTGCTGTCATAAATATAAAGGGAAGGGTAAACACCTTTAAATCCCTCCTGGCCAGAGGCAAAACCCTTTCACCTCTAAAGGGTTAAGAAGCTAAGATAACCTTGCTGGCACCTGACCAAAATGACCAATGAGGAGACAAGATACTTTCAAAGCTGGGGGTGGGGGAGAAACAAAGGGTGTCTGTCTGTGTGATGCTTTTGCCGGGACCAGAGCAGGAATGCAGGCCAGAACTCCTGTAAAGAGTTAGTAAGCAATCTAGTTAGATATGCGTTAGATTCTGTTTTGTTTAAATGGCTGATAAAATAAGTTGTGCTGAATGGAATGTATATTCCTCTTTTTGTGTCTTTTTGTACCTTAAGGTTTTGCCTAGAGGGATTCTCTGTATTTTGAATCTGATTACCCTGTAAGGTATTTACCATCCTGATTTTACAGAGGTGATTCTTTTACTTCAATTAAAATTCTTCTTTTAAGAACCTGATTGTTTTTTTCATTGTTCTTAAGATCCAAGGGTTTGGGTCTGCGTTCACCTATTCAAATTGGTGAGGATTTTTATCAAGCCTTCCTCAGGAAAGGGGGTGTAGTGTTTGGGGGGGAGACGTTTCCAAGTGGGCACTTCCCCTGTTCTTTGTGTAACACCTTGGTGGTGGCAGCGTTTAACCTAAGCTGGTAAGAATAAGCTTAGTGGGTCTTTCATGCAGGTCCCCACATCTGTACCCTACAGTTCAGAGTGGGGAAGGAACCTTGACAATTGCCCACCCTTGCTTCTAAGGAAACCCAGAGACCGCTGGCGGTGCTGGGCATACAACAAACATAGTTGCCCTTAGATGGAGGATTGGAGTCCAGCCATCAGGCTTTGAGAGCCTGCCCCAGACCCTCAGCCTGGTCCATGCATCGTCCTAGCAAACGCTCAGCACCCATCAGATTATTGAGGGTGCAACCTTATTGCCTTTGAGGGAATTGCACCATCTCTAAAACAGACCTTCTGCCTGGAGGTGTTATCCACCACCCCGAGGGCCATGGATGGGTGCATGTTTGCCTGCCAAGCTCTGGATCTTGCAGTAGACACATGATGTAGAGATGTGGTGTCTGGCATTATACTACACCACTCGAAGCTGCCTGCTGTACCCGCGGTGTGGGCCAAGTGGCCCATCTCCCTTCAGTGAAGGTTTGCATGGGGGCAGAGCAGATGATGATCTGGAGAAGGTAGAAGAGGGTAGGGCCTGGGGTCTTTGCCCCATTGAAGTCCATGGCAAAACTCCCATTGATTTCAGTAAGAGTTACCCAGGTCCACAGCCCGTTTTCCAGCCAGAGGAGAAGGAACCCATCCTGGCAATCTTCTTGGTTCCAGAAACAAAACCCTCCTTCTGGCTCCTTTGCACCCTTGAGCCAGCCCCATCCAGCCTCGTCTGCTGTACCAACTGTAGAGGAGACAGAGGGCAGGGAGAGATGCTTTGGCCTCCTGATTCTCCTGCTGGCCCATCCTTGGATCTGATGGGTTGTCCAGGAGCCCCATCCCACTCTGCATCCCCTGTCCTTTCTCTCCCTTTTGGAGGCTCTCCAGTCTTTTTCCTTGATGTGTGGGGCCTCTGCAGACCATTGAGTTCAGTCTGGAGACCTGATCCAGATCCGTCTCATCCCCCTCGCCTGCCCTTTCTCAGGGAATCCTCCCCTCACCCTGCTCAGAGCAGACCTGGGTTCCTCGTTCAGGGTGAGTGCTGGAGAGGAGATTCCAGCAGCCTGGAGGGGAAAGCTGCTCCCGAGAGAGACTCCTTCCCCCAGCAGGTGACATTCACCCCTCCCCAGATTTTCAAGTCAGAAGGGACTGTGGAGACCTGACTTCCTGCATAACCCAGGCCAGACACCATCTTACAGGGATCTTTCCCCCCAGAGCAGTAACTTCTGGTGGAGCCAGAGCATGTCCTTGAGCAAACTCCTAAACTTGCAAGGTTCCACATTCTGATTCTGGATTCCACACCCTAAAAGACACCGATTTTTGCAATCACTCACCCAAAGCACCCTTCTTTCCATCCAGCAGTGATCCCAGCCCACATGTGTGTTCCCCAGGTGCCTAGTAGCGGTGACAGCATCCCCCTGATGCCAAGGAATACATGGGTGCCATACACAGATGAAACTTGTCCTGCGCCATCCTCCAGAAATGGGCTCCATCTGCATCAGCTCCCTCATCTGCCATTGTAAACCTCAGGGCTTGTATGGGGGAGGTGAGGCTGTGTATGCAAAGGGCCAAGGAGGAGCATGGTCTTCAGGAGGGTCCTTGTCTGGCTGGTAGCTTTGGTAGGTCAGCGGCTGGGAATGATTCTGCTGCTCCCACCTGCTGAAATGCCTTAGATTCAGCATCGAAGGGACATTGGCCAGTGCACCGGTGTGACTTAACAGCCTGACTTTGACCAGGGTTTAGTCTTCTGGGTCACTTAAGCCAAGAGCCTCAAAGGGATTTAGGTGCCTAGCTCCCATTGATGGGAAACCAGCCAGAGAGGGGCACCTAAACACCTTTTGAGGCTCTGGCCTTTGTGCTTTGGCCAGTGCCCCCCAGAGCCCTGTTCTGCTTTCACCCCAATATCCTCTGGTTCCTGTTCTCTTGGGACCTCTAGCATTCAGCAGAAAGAACCAAGGTTCCTCAACACCCCAGCTCTGCGGCTCAGGGGCAGGCAGGGTCCCTCAGGAAGTATCTGATGCTCACTGGGGCTGCAATCTCACATGTGCGTGTGCATAAAGGCCACTTTCTGAAAGAAGCAATGCAGCAGAGTTGGTGGCAAAGGACCTCTTTCCCTGAAATACCTGTGGGCCTGGACTCTGAAATTGGTCAGCATCCTCCCTTCTTACTGTCCTGATCTAGGGAATCCCACTCCACCTTTAAAGGGAGACTTTTATTGAAACAGGTGATGACACAAACAGGCTTCCCCCTAGCTCACATCCCAGCTTTGTCTCTTTTGTTTACCAGACACCCTGCCTGGGTGTCTCCACAGCACATGGAGACCTCTAGTGGCTAGATCATATATTGCAAGTAACTGTAGTACACCTAAGATTTGGGAACTGCTGCTTTATCATGCAGCCACAGATTTTTTTTTTCTTCTGTTGCTTGGCACAGCACAGAAAATTGCATGTGTGCTCTGTGGGGAGCCGGACCAATACTCTGAGACCCCTGGATCTGGTAATCTCCTGTGCAGAAGTCTGGGGAGTTTCCCCAGAAACTGCATGGAGGTTTGAAAAAGTAGATGCTTTAATAGAATTAAATGAGTGACCCTGTGCCCTCAGCCCTCTGTCCCCCTTTCCCCACATTACCCACCCCATCTGCGCTGTTGGCCCATGTTTCATTTGATCTTGGATCTGGGTGATTTGACGCTGGCCCTGAACTTTATGTGCTGTCCATGCATCACTGCACCAGAGGTGACTGGGATGATGGTTGGACTTGATGGTGTCCCGAGGTCCCTCTCTGCCCAATGTGGCTAAGATTCTCCAGCCCATGCTGTGCAGGAGGGCAGCCTGGGAAGAACAATGGCCCTATGGGCCTGGCAGAGGCTGCTCTAGCTACAGGCAGACTGGGGGTGGCAAGGGACAAGGCTGGGAGGGGGCAGTCACCAGCTGGGACTCCAAGGAATTGGCCCCCAGCCAGGCTCCTGGGAAGCACTTTCCAGCCAGACAGGGGGTGGGGGCTCGGGATGTGAGTGGGGGAAGCCAGGTGTGAGCTGAAAGTGTAAAGTGTGTGGGGGTGGGGGAAGGCAGGCTGGGATGAACTGGGAGTGCAACATGTGCAGGACCGGGTGCGGGGATAGGCTGGGGATGCAGAGGGGCTGGGTGGGGGCTAGAGGTGTGGGGTGATTAGACTAAGGATATGGAGTGGGGGGGGGCAGGAAGGGGGCTTGGGGATTCACAGTGCAAGGGGATGGGATGGTGGTGCCGAGGGCAGAGTGGGAGTTGCGTGGGGCTGGGCTGGGAGGTGCAGAGTGTGTGTGTGTGGGGGGGGGGGTCTGGGCTATGGGTACAGAGTGTGGGAGCTAGGTTCAACTGGGGGCACAGAATGTAGGGGGCTGGAGGCATGGAGTGCAGGGGCTGGGATGAAGGTGTGAGGGGAACTGGGATGGGGGCCGCAGAGTATGGAGGGCTGGGTAGGGCAGTAGGTACTGAATGCAGGGGGGCTGGGCTGGGTGTGCAGGGTGCTGGGGGGGTGGGGCAGTCTAGGCCAGCAGACCCATGGGTGGGGGCTGGGCTCAGGGAGTGGGGGCTGAGATTCCCAGACCCCCCCCCATTCAGTGGGTAATAGCCCATTGTCCCCATGTGAGAGGGATCAGCACCCCCAGCCCAGGTGGTTTTGTGGTGGGGGAGCCACACTGCCTGGTCGCCAGGACCCTGTGGTCTGGGAGTGACCCCTGCCAGTGCCCGGGTGTTGAACTGTTCCCATCTTGCAGGGTCCATCTCTGGGCCATGTGGCCCCTGGAGTCCTAGGCTGGGGCCTGCAACATCAGCCTCCAATCCAGTTGCATAGGGGTCCAGGGCAGGGGTGGCAGCAGCAGTGGGAGGTCCTGGGTGTCTGCCACAAATGCTAAAGGGGGCAGCAGGCTGAAGTTTTACTGAGAGCGGCAGATTGTTTTGAGCAGCCTGGGTGGCCTGGATCTATAGACCATTGTGGAGCGGGGGAGCTGGAATTTGGGTGTCTGGACGGGGGCATGGGGGGGACTGCCAGATTTAGAGGTGGATTGTGGCTCCCGCCCCCCAACTCTTGCAATTCCCCAAGGCCATGCTCTGGTAGGAGGCTCAAGCAGCAGTGGGGTGGCAGGCTGTGCTGCAGTGCCCCCCCTGTGGCACACACCTGCCCCAGCCCATAGTGCCAGCCTGCACTCCTCACCCTGCCCTTTAGAGCAGCTGGTGGTAAAGTCACTGGGACCCAGTTGATCATTGCAATGCCACAAGGATGGGAGCAGACACGAGCAAACATTACTGAACAAGAGCAGGCAAAGCTGGGCTAGCCCTTTAACACTTCAGGAAATATGCAGCCTATGGGGACAATGCACCGATTCCCCTCTTGGTCGCCAGTCTGACTCCAGCTCAGCCCAGGGGTGATCGGGGTAGCTGCTCAACACACCCAAGCTTCCATCACCAGCAGCAACTTGCCAAAGCCAACAAGGAGCCCTCTGTTTTTGCCAGGAGAGTGTGCGGCACCTGTGCAAGTGGTGACTCGGTTTGAAAATAAAAGCCCTAAAATTCTTACACAGAGAGTAAGAAATGTGGTCCAAAAATGTGGGTGTCACAGGCAGCTGGATTCCACTGGGTAGCTGGATCAACTACCCCCACCAGTTATCAGCTGGTCCTGATCAGCTGGGTGACTTTTACAATGGCTGAGCCATGTGACCCTCCAGGAGACCTACAAAACCCCATGGAAGAGGAAACTGAGGGAGACAGCCCCACACTTGGCCAGCAGGGGGCACTATAAGGCAGGCACACACCTTGTTTTGGGTTTTGATTGTCAAAATTATCCAAAGTAAAAAAAAACAAAAAACTAAAAAATAAAAATCAATTGGGAAATACTACCCCATGGCCTTGTGGGAGTTGTAGTTTGAATACCTTGTGCTCCCATTCTTCTCTATGAGCCAGACTGCCTGGTTGGACTTCATCTCCCATGATGCACCACAGTCCTGACTGATTGGAGTGGGGAGGCAGTGCATCATGGGAGTTCTTAGCCCTGGTGCATCCTTGAAGATGTTGTTTGCCCAGGGATCCCAGCCCATAGAGGAACATGAGGAAATGAGAAAACCGAACTACAACTCTCAGGGGGCATCATAGCGGCCTTTCAAAGTCAAAATATTTCTGTTTTCAGGCATTGGGTTTTTGGATGAAAAATCTAATTTTCTGTGGAAAGCAGCAGACATGCTTCACTAAAAGCTTCATTTATTTGAAAATTCATTTGGCCGCTGAAAAATATTTTTGACAGAAAACTTTCAACCAGCCCCAGTGAGATCCTCCCATTTGACACAAACCTCTGTGCTCAGTGGCATGAGATTCTTGTTTAAGCTGCAAAACAGAAGATGACACAGCATTGCCAATTCTTGCATATCTGGTGTTTTCCATACAACCCCAGCTCCGGGAGTCATGGGATTTACCTGACAACTCCAGCTTTGTTCAAATGAAAGTTTCTGGAGTGGGGCAGAAACACCCTGTGAATAGGGGTGCAGAGGGGTAGCGGGGAGAATGAGGAGGGCTACAGAGACTGGAGCGTGGGTCGGTGGAGGGGCAGCTCGCTCCAGGCTGGGAAGGGTCATCCAGTAGTTCCTGCTGCCGTTCCCATGACAATTCTTCAGCAGCTGGCACCCGCTGGGTCAATGCCTCCTGCCCCCGACTCAGTTTCAGGAGCCGTGTCCTGTCCTGCACCCTGGCAACTGGTGCATATGTTTCCTGCACCTCCCCCAGGCTGGGTACCTCCTCATGATCTTATGCACTGGGGGGCCAGTAGCTCCCACTTTCATCTCTGCCCCCTTGTGAGTGTGTGGAACATAGACGGGTCCTACTTTGCTCTCGCCCCGGTGAGATGTTGTGGGGGTGGAAACATAGATTTTCCACCACCCCCATATTTCCATTGTAGGGGCACTAACCCTGACACAAACACTGCGCACCCCTGTCCCTGGCTCTGCCACCCCTGAAAGTTTCTGACCCTCCTGGCTGTGTGGAAAAGCTGGAAAATGTGAACCAAGTGCAGCTTAGCTAGAACTCAAATTAGAACCCAGGTTTTGTTATTTTTAAGGATCATGGTTTTACAAAGGCTGACTCATGAGTTTTGAACACTTGTGGTTAGCACCATGGATGATGTTAAAAAGCTTATCTTTACAAAGCAGAGCTACTAAGGGCTTGTCTACACCTAAAATGTTGCAACTGCGTCACTGCAGTGCTTCAGTGATGATGCTACCTACATTGATGGGAGGGGTTCTCTGGTCAGCATCAGCACTCCACACCCCCCAGCGGTGGGAGCTAGGTTGACAGGAGAATTCTCCTGTCGACCTAGCGCTGTCTACACCAGGAGCTAGGTTGGTTTAACTGCGTCACACAGGCGTGTGGATTTTGCACACCCCTGAGTGACATCATTACACCGATCTAACTTCCTAATGCAGACCAGGCCTGAGGTCAGAAAGGGACATGGTGATCACCTAGTCTGACCTCTTGTGTAACATAGGCCACAGAACTTCCTGGAAGTAATTCCTGTTTGAACTAACGCAGAGAAAAACATCCCATTTTGATTTAAAAAATGCTGGTGATGAAGAATCCACCACAGCCCTCCGTAAGTTCTTCCAATGTGAACCATTACCCTCACTGTTAAACATTTACACCTTACTTCCAGTCTGGATTTGTCTAGCTTCAACTCCTAGATAGTGTAGGCGAAGGCACCAATTGTCTCCTTGAACACTGTTTAGTACACCCTCTCCAGGATATGGGAGATACAGGTTCAATTACTGCTTCTTCCTGATGTGGAGAATGGCTCTGCATGCCCTAACCAGGGGGCTGTGCACTAGTCTGACTGATGTCTTGGGACAGAAGTGTCACCATTCTGCCAAGTGATGGGATGCTTTTCATCATTCACCCTGTCTGTTCTTTGCAGCTTGGCCTGTGTAACTAGGCTGGTCAATTTCATTATTTCCCTAGTCAATTTCACTTCCTGCTGCTCCTGCTCTTAAACCCGCACCAGGGAGAGGTGAAATCAAAGCCAGGAGTTTTAATTAATTTTTTGTAAAGGACAAAACCTAGTATTAACAAACACAGTCCAAACTTTTGTCTCACCTACCTGAGAGCCTCTGTTTGAACTGTGATCAGCGTATATAATCTACACATTTTAATTCAATGGCCAGACACATTTTGTATGTAAGAAGAAAATTGATTTGGTTTAAAAGCCTGATATTTCCAAATAAAAGGTTGACCAGCTGTGCCTTTATCCTTAGATTGTAGCAATTTGGGAGGTAGATTCCAGCTTTCCATTTCACCTGTGTACAATGCCTAGAACTATTTATTTGTTTATATCATAGTGGTGGCAGCTGTATATATTACAGATTCATAGATTTTTAAAGCCAGCAAAGACCACTGAGATCATCTAGTTTCACGTCCTGTATAACCCAGGCCAGAGCACTTCCCCCACTGCTTTCTGCATCAATCCCAGAACTGGTGCTTGAGCTAGATCTTTTGGAAAGATACCCCATCTCGGTTTAAAGACCTCAAGCAAGGGAGGAATCTACCATTTCCCTGGGTGAGTTGCTCTGGCCTCTCAAACAGAGCAGTGATTCTGGGCACTGTACATTCACACGACTCTCACTCCCTGCCCCAGTGTGCTTACAATCTCAGGGTATGAGCTGAGATAACAAGGGCACGTGCCCAAGAAAGGGGGAGCATGGGCTGACAGACTTGATCAGTGTAGTAAGCCGTCCAGCTGCTCCCTAGCCAATTTTTTTGCAGGCATCACAGCCAAGGGGGACTCAAAGGAGGACAAAGTATAAGGGTTTTGCAGGTTTTTATGGGGCACTCCTCCCAAAAGGGATGGATCCCTGCTCCTTTCTTGGGGGCCTCTAGATACTACTGTACGCTTTCTCCTGCTATCCCACAGGTGTGCAGGCTGATTGGCTAGTAGGTGCATGCAGGGGGCAGATAGGCACTTCAGTTGCGCATGGGTGACACCTGACACACAGGCATGCTGGAACCTTGCTTCTACCAACCTGCCCCCATTGCATGCATTGCAATCACACGAGCCTAAAATGCAGGGTGTGTGTGTGTGTGAGAGACAGCGAGAGTGTGACCTGGTCTCTGTGGGAGGCGAAGGCCTCACACAAAACCTCCAGAGGGCAGCGTTCAATCTTTTGCCTCCCTTTTTCAGGGCACTGTTGCTTTAAGCTGCAGCCGGAGAGAGACCCAAGCTAGCCCGTGCTGTAGCCAGTGTGGCGGCCAGGCGAGGCTGGAGGAGGCATTGCGGAACCACTCGATCCTGCCTCTCTCGCTATTTTCATGACCTAGTGATCTGACATTTTATCGGATTGTATTTTTTGCGGTGGCTTTGGCACAGGTTTCTTTCTTCCCCTCTCCTGGTACCCCCTCGGCTAGCCCTGCCCACCGCTTGCCCAGACTCACACACAGACACACAACTCAGGAAACAGAAGCAGTTGTCAACGGGGTGGGAGACCAGCAAACCCGTAGCCGCATCCACGGCGAGGCAGGCCCGCCTCTCGTGCAAACACGCGCGGCGCCGCAGAGAGGAAGGGGAGCCGCTCGCAGAGGAGGCGAAGCTGATCAGAAATAAGGAAGAAGTGGAAGGGGCTGTCGCTGCAAAGCATCATGTGGATCTGTTGGTGAAAGGGGTGGGGGAACAACACCCCCCCTCTTCTTTCCCACCCCGGCCCCTCCGGCATCTAGAGGGGCAGAGAGGGGGCTCGGTCGGTAGCTGAGGCCGGAGACGCAAAAATTAATAATCTCTTAAGGTATTTAAAAAAAAGAGAGGAAAAAAAAAAAAAGAAAGGAGAAGAGAGAAGATTGCCTGGCAAGATGGCCGACCTGGAAGCGGTGCTAGCGGATGTGAGCTACTTGATGGCTATGGAGAAAAGCAAATCCACCCCTGCAGCCCGGGCCAGCAAGAAGATCCTGTTACCTGAGCCCAGGTGAGCTGGGGGCAGGTGTGGGGCAGCCGGCTGTGCCTTGCTGGCCCTTCGGTTGGAGATGGACCTCCCCCCCCCCCCCCCCCCAGCTCCCTGCAAGGTGTCTTGACCTAAGCAGAGTGGGCGCCCCAGCTTGGGCATGGGGGGGGGGGGCGGGCAGCAAAGTGGCATGGTTCTGTGAGTGTGTGTTGGGGGCAGCTGTGTGTTACTGGGGGAGGCTGGCACACTCTGCCCTGTTCAGGTTGTTTCTTCCTGATTGTTTCCCCCCTGTAGGCTGGATAGTTTTCCATTATTCTGTTTTTTTTCTGGCTCCTGTGTCTTGCTCTCCAGTACCAGGGAGATGGGAGAGGAGGGGCTGAGTTGACCTCCGCACCCCCTTTAAAACCCAGAGACCCTTCCCCACACCACCCCCTCCTCCTTTGTATCTGTCAGTTCCCAGTACCAGGGTTGTGATCTCCCTGCGCTTGGGAGGCTCTGAAGAGCAGCCCCTTTGTGCCCAACACGATCCTGGCAAATCAGATGCACTGTGCCTGCCATAGGCTGATCTGCACAGCTAGCGACATGCAGGCATGCATCAGACACAACCGTGCAATAGGGCTGCACTGGCGCCTGTCTAATGGTTGGGAGACACATGCAACGGGGTTTGAGATGCAATCCGTGCTAAGGATCATCTGTGCCCAGCACCAAACTTCCAACCCCACGTGCAATATCCATGCTTTTTAATGAGCTAGTGGCACTTACCCCGTGCCTGGGGGCCAGGGCCACTTGTGGCACAACAGACATGTACAATAGCGTGCGTGGCACCTTTTTTGGCCTTCGCTAATGCTGGGCATCAACCTGGCTTCAGGGGGAAGGGGGCAGAGAAAGTCATTGAAATGCAGCTGGCTCTGGGGTGGGAGGGAAAAGCTGCAGAGCGAAGGGCTGACCTCCTCTCTTATTGCATCCATGCCCTTATGGGGTCTGCAGTGCCTATGGTGGACAGACAGGGACACTTGGGTGTCGGAGGAGGTCATGTCAGAACTGGGCTAGGGCTTAGTGTATATAGCTGGGAAGGGAGCAGGGTTAGGTAGGGGGGATGGATGAGTAAGGAGGTGGGTGGATGGATGGGGGCAGAATCTGCCCTGCTGGGGCTGCTTTCCTGCTCTCATGGGCTGTTGACAGCACAGCACAAAGCTGGACCCATGGAGGCCCCCATCCCCACCAGTCCCTGCTCTTGAACCCCATCCCTTCCAGAAAAGAGCCCAGCCTTACGGGGGAACAGGGCTGCAGGATGAGGGAGAGGGGAGCTCAGAGTCAGGGCTCCTCACTGAGATATTCCCCCCTTCCCCCCGGCCACCCAGAGTAGAGGCTGTTGGCTCCAGCCCCCGAGCTCATCTCAGGCCCACAGCGCAATGGCAGACAAGCCCCAGGCTGGGCGGGGTGTGACTTGGCTTGAAGTGACACCTGTGAGTGGAGGGGAAGCTGGGGCAGCACGGGGCCTGGTATTACCTGGCAGTCACACAGGCCCAGGCCACTGGCATGTGTGAGAGCATCCATCCCCTGCCTGCTGAGCCCCCTTTGCTCCCATAGCCTGAGGGGAGCAGGCCCTAGGGCCGGCCAAGCTCCAGTCCCCTGTTTCCAGCTTCTCCATAGGGGCAGGTGCCCACGGGGATGGTAGGGAGACCCTTTTTAGCTAGGAGTCCCTAGAAGCACCGGGGGCTGCCTGGACTCCAGATTTCTCTGTGTTGGGCCCATGGAGGGCAATGGCTGGATGGTGCCCCCTGTCCTGCTCCCCGGAGCCAGGCCTGTCTGACCCCAGACCCCTACTTAGCTGCAGATTCCCCCACCCCAACTGCGCTGCTCCCCGTCACTGTGTGAGAGCAGGGTAGGCCTTGTGGGGACTGGGCCTGTGTGCTGGGGTGCAGCGGGGGCAGGGAGGGGCCAGGCCTGTGTCCTGGGGTGCAGTGGGGGTGGGGAGGGACTAGGCCTGTGTGCTGGGGGGCATGGGGAGCAGAGACATTTTCCGTAGCTGTGATAAGATGTCTGGGATGGTAGCCTAGGGCCCCCCCTGTCCTGGAGAGGGGTTACATCTGGGCCTTACCCAGTTGCCCCCTCTGGGGAGGGCTGTGGGCAGAGACTGCTGCTGAGTCTTGGCGCCGCAGGGAGCTGCTTCCTGCACTGCCCTACTCCTACGTGGCCCGTGAGATGGCCATCCCAGCGCTGCGTAGTGCCCTTGCTGTGGGGGATGGACCTGGGGGGGTGTTGGGGGCTGGCCATCTTTGTGCATGGGGGAGCTTTAAGGGGTGGGGTGGGGAATGGATCTCTGGGGGAGATGTAGTGGGGAAGGCATATCTCCTGTGTGGAGGTGACCTTGGGTTTGTAAAGTGGATGGGAGGTTGGATTAGGGGCTGGGGTCCCTCTCCCTTTGATCCCCACAATACCCTCCTCTGTGTTTTCCCTGGGAGCCTCTGGTGGCTCACACCTGGGCCAGCCCAGCCCTCATTTCCCCACATCCCACCAGCCAGGCCTGTGGGAAAGGCACTGCCGGCTGCTGCCTCGGGCCGGGACCCTGAGGGGATGGCCCTGGGGGCCAGGGACTAGTAGGGGCAGGGCCTGGGGTTGGGGTCTGAAGGAAGGGGCATGATAGGGCCCCATCATGCCGAGCCAGCTGTGACCCCATGGGGTCAGGAACTTGGTTGAGAGGGACATGCTGCCTTATGTCCGATCTGACTGTGGTGTGGAGAAGGAGGTGCAGGGGCTTCTGTGTCACACACACACACACGCACATGCACCCTAACCTGCTCCCCCACCCCTGTTGGGTTTGGGTTTACACTGGCCACAGAGGTGGGGACGGGAAGGGTCAAGCCTCCTGCCTCCCAGGCACTCCTCCCCCGCTGTAGGGCCCAACCAGAGGGGTTCCTCTTTTTTGCCTGCCTCTCTAGATACTAAAATCCTGGAGCCAGAGCCAATCAGGGAAACAGAACCCTGCGCCATGCTGGCATTGCCCACAGCAGCCATGGGCATGCAGCAAGGCACTGCCAGGTGTGTCTGGGCGGAGGTAGCCGGGGGTCATAGGCTGGGGTTGAGGGACATGGACAGGGCTCAGAGAGGAGCCCAGAGCTGGGATAGCAGAGGGGCTGCAGGGTGGGATGGAGGGGCAGCGGCAGAGCTGTGGGGGGAGCCCAGGGCTGGGCTAGCCCAGGTCTCTGGGTTGGGATTGAGGGGAGATCTGCCAGGAGATTGGCAATGACTGTGAATGACCGATCAAGCCCAGAGCTCTGCTGCAGGGAGGTATTGAAATATCTTGACAGAGCCAGTCTTTAAGGGTCGGACTGGGGCCAGAACTGAAATGTGGCTCCCAGGGACCCACCACCCCATCGTGCGAAGGCTGAGGCCCTCCTCCATCATCAAGGGAGCCTCTGCCCCCTGGCCCAGCCTTGGGGGAGGTCCCTCCCTTTTTCCCATTGCCTGTGGGACTAAGGAGAGTTTTTGGTTCCAAGTTTTCGTGAATTCGCCCAAGATCCTGAGACCTGGGAGGCTGGAAAGATGAGGGGTCGAGTCCCTCTGGATGCCCAGTAAGAGGGCAAGGCCAGAGGGCAGAAGTGGAGTTGATTAGGGCTAATCAGTCCTGGGGCCAGGTTTCCATTCTCTTTGGTGTCATCGAGAGCAGCCTCAGGGCTTCTCCAGTACCCCATAGGGCCTTGACACCAGCTCTGGCCACACCCTCAAAAACCCCACAGGAGCAGGTGGGGCAGAGCTGCCTCAGTCCCAGCAGAGACCTCCCCCTCCCAGGCCAAAGGAGCCCTTGGCTGCCCCAGCATGAAAGACCTGGCCCGGGCAAGCACCTGGCCCTAGTTCTTTGGCCCATGGTCTGTTAAAGAATCAGAGCACTGCTGCCCTTGGCAGGGCCAGGAGAGGATGGCACCTTCATGGGCAGGGCTTCACTGGCCAGCAGAAAGGCCTGTAGCCATATGGGCATGTCCAGACCAGGGGCCCATCTAGCCTGGTATCCCGTCTCTGATAATGCTCATGTCTGGCTGCTTCATGGGGAGGTGCAAGGAGCCTCCCAGTGGGCAGTTCTGGACCAGAGCTTTCACTTTTATCCCCCTTCCAGTAGCCACTAGGGAGCCCCAACTGCAGCCAGGGCCCTGCTGTGCCAGACGCTGCACGGACATGTGTTGAGAGAGCCCCTGCTCCGAAGAGCTCAGTCTGCATAGACCTGGCAGACCATGCCAGGGTTGTCATCCCCGCTGTACCAATGGGGAATTCAGGCACCGAGAGACGATGGTCACATGGAGTGTCTGCCGTAGAGCCAGGAATAGAATCCCAGCCCACCCTACTGTAACCTCTAGACCCCACTCCCCTCCCAGAGCTGGGAGAGAACCCAGGAGTCCTGGCTCCGAGCCCCCCCTGCTCTAATGATGAGACCTCCACACCCTTCCCAGAGAACCCAGGAGTCCTGCACAGCTCAAGTTCTTCTCTTTGCCCTGAACACTGTCAAGCCCTATTTGTACAGATCCCAGAGGAGGATGTTGCAAACCCCCACCCCTCCCTGTGGGTTGGAATGGAGGCAGCAGCCTCTCTCCATCTCCCCATTATCCACCAGACTTGACTTTCCTGCTGGTCTGAGATGTTCCTTGTGCCACAAGGCCTGGTGTCTTCCTGCTCAGGTCTGCTGGGTGCCAGCTGCTGTCTTGCAATGGCATTCATGCCCCTTGGGGAGCTGCCCATGGATACACTGGGCAGGTGGGATGTTCCCTAGGTTGAGATTTTGGCAGCCTGGTCAAGCATCATAGAAGCACCAGCTGGATCCCGGTGGGGCTAAAGGACTTGGGTGGGGCTTTAAGACTTCAGGACAGAGCTGCTGAGCCCCACAGGACTCCAGCCACTCTGACTGCCCCATGACAAAGGTCTCTGGCCCAAGCCCTGCAGGGACCGGCTGGACTGAATGACATTACACAGCCTGCAGGCCTGGCTTGGCTGGGCTGGGCCTCGTGTTGAACTCAAGGAGCCCGTCTGGACTCAGTGGCCATGCCACTGAAAGAGGGAGTGGCTCAGGTGTTAAGCTGGGGGGCAGGAGACCTGCTTTCAATTCCTTCCTCCTCCCTGTGTGACCTTGGGCACATCACTCAGCCACTCTGTGCTTCAGTGTCCCCATCTGGAACATGAGGCTACGAGCACTTCCCTCCCTCCCAGGGACATTGGGAGGCTAAATCCATTAAAGATCACGAGGTTCTCACCTGGAGCAGCGTAGGGGCCAGATGAGCCTGAGACAGATGGAAAACGATGGAGTTACGCTGGAGACCTGGACCCAGTTCTGGCACTGCTCAAAAACAAACCATGATTGTTTCACAAACATAAATTGTTGTGCAAAAGTCAACATGGCTTCTGTAAAGGGAGATCATGTCTTACTAATCTATTAGAGTTCTTTGAGGGGGGTCAACAAACATGTGGACAAGGGGGATCTAGTGGACATAGTGTACTTAGATTTCCAGAAAGGCTTTGACAAGGTCCCTCACCAAAGGCTCTTACGTACATTAAGTTGTCATGGGATAAGAGGGAAGATCGTTTCATGGATTGAGACAGGGAACAAAAGGGTAGGAATAAATGGTAAAATTTCAGAATGGAGAGGGATAACTAGTGGTGTTCCCCAAGGCTCAGTCCTAGGACCAATCCTATTCAACTTATTCATAAATGATCTGGAGACAGGGGTAAACAGTGAGGTGGCAAAGTTTGCAGATGATTCTAAACTGCTCAAGATAGTTAAGACCAAAGCAGACTGTAAAGAATGTCAAAAAGATCTCACAAAACTAAGTGATTGGGCAACAAAATGGCAAATGAAATTTAATGTGGACAAATGTAAAGTAATGCACATTGGAAAAAGTAACCCCAACTATACATACAATATGATGGGGGCTAATTTAGCTACAACTAATCAGGAAAGAGATCTTGGAGTCATTGTGGATAGTTCTCTGAAGACGTCCATGCAGTGTGCAGCAGCAGTCAAAAAAGCAAATGGGATGTTAAGAATCATTAAAAAAGGGATAGAGAATAAGATGGAGAATATCTTATTGCCCTTATATAAATCCATGGTACGCCCACATCTTGAATATTGTGTACAGATGTGTTCCCCTCATCTCAAAAAAGATACACTGGCATTAGAAAAGGTTCAAGAAAGGGCAACTAAAATGATTAGGGGTTTGGAACGGGTCCCATATGAGGAGAGATTAAAGAGGCAGGACTTTTCAGCTTGGAAAAGAGGAGACTAAGGGGGGATATGATAGAGGTCTATAAAATCATGAGTGGTGTGGAGAAAGTGAATAAGGAAAAGTTATTTACTTGTTCCCAGAATATAAGAACTAAGGGCCACCAAATGAAATTAATGGGCAGCAGGTTTAAAACAAATAAAAGGAAGTTCTTCACTGTGGAGGTGTGAAGGCCAGGACTATAACAGGGTTTAAAAGAGAACTGGATAAATTCATGGAGGTTAGATCCATTAATGGCTATTAGCCAGGATGGGTAAGGAATGGTGTCCCTAGCCTCTGTTTGTCGGAGGGTGGAGATGGATGGCAGGAGAGCGATCACTTGATCATTACCTGTTAGGTTCACTCCCTCTGGGGCACCTGGCATTGATCACTGTCAGTAGGCAGGATACTGGGCTGGATGGACCTTTGGTCTGACCCACTATGGCCATTCTTATGTTCTTATGATGTGGCCAGTTCGTGTGTCAGCGTCAAGAGGCAGCAGGGGCTAGTGAGTGGGGCTGGGTGACCTTGGGCCAGTCCCTTCCTGTCTCTGTGATTCAGTTTCTGTTCCTGGCCTTTGTCCTGTGTAGCTGGATTGGGAGATTCTAAGGGTAGAGGCTATTTCTTACAAGCGTGTACTGTGCCCGGTACAATGGGGTGCTGATCTCAACTGGGGCCCTTGGATGGCTACCTAATGGATGTGCTAGTGAGTGACTAATGCTCCCCCATGGCTGTTGTTTAAACAAACAAACAAGGAAATTCCCACCCAAAAAACTTGGTGAAGCTGCAGCTGGAGGCAGCTACTGAAGGGAGGGAAGGGTCTTAAAGGGAGCTGGAATTTAACAAACTAATCAATATTGGAAAGTCAAAGAAGGTTCGGTTCAGGGGAAAAAGCATATATTAAAATCCACAATATGGGAAAGCCTGGGGCTCCGGTGGGGAGATGCCTTTTCAGACACCCCCAGGCGTATAGATGCAGAATCCAAATGGGCCCAGGTGGTTTCTACTGGAGGAGAGAACAGGAGTGAGGGGTGGGTATCTCAATTAACCCCTTGTGTGCTGTGTGTCTCACCAGCATCCGCAGCGTCATGCAGAAATACCTGGAGGACCGGGGCGAAGTGACCTTTGACAAGATCTTTTCTCAGAAGATCGGTAAGTGGAGGGAGTGGGGGTGAAGTGCAGCAGGGGATGCACAGACACACATGCAGATACACCTATGCACATCCCCCTCCCCCCCCCCCCCCCGCCCTTGGTATGACTGTGTGTCTGGGAGGGTTGGGATTGAGGGACAACAGCAGAGCTGTGGGAGGGAGCCCAGCGCTGGGCTAACAGGGGGCTGCGGGTTGGGATTGAGGCACCAATAAAGCTGGGGGGGCTCTGTGCTCACACCTGTCTCCAGGGCTGGCCCTGCTCCTCACTGAACAGCTCCAGCCCTGGGGGAGGCAAGAGACCGTCTGTGAACACGGGTGGAGGGTGTTGAAGCACAAGAGGAAATTCTCCTTCCTCTTTGTGTGGCTTGGGCAGCTCCCATCCCCGCGCCTCCTCCCCACCACCCAGGCCCAGATCCCTTTCCCGGGTCTCTGGCTGGGGCAGGGGGCATGGACTGGAATGGGGAGGCGCTTGGTGAGATTTTCCAGTTGGGGGAGAATCCCAGGGTGGGGGTTGGAGGGAAGGGTCAGGTGGTGACTCCAATCAGGTGGTGAGTTGGGAGAAGGGTGGGTTTGGGATCGGGGGGGTGGGGGTGGGGGTGGGTTTGCTGGGTGGGTAGAGGTGTGTGGCAGGAGTGGGGGTGGGGGGAGTGTCATGTTTTGGTGCAGGATGGGAGGAGGCTGGGGTTCCCCAGTGGGTTTGGAGTTTGGGTTGGGGGTTGGGTGGGCATTAGGAATCCAGAGTCCTCCCAGTCACTTGGGGCTTCCTGGGAGTGGAGGGTACCTGGTGGATTGGGGTCTCTCGGGCAGTGGTGTCAGGATTGGGAGAGGGGAGGAGTCCCTGGTGGGCTGGGTTTGGGATGGGGATTGGAGTCAGAGGCTGGGGTCTCTGGTGAGTGGGGATCCCTGGGGGAAGGTCAGAGATGGGGATTACCAGGGGGCTTGGAGGTAGGGGCTTCTAAGGGGCTGGGGGCCCCCGTGGTCTCTGGCTGGCGTGGTGGGACACTTCCCCTTTCTGTCATTGGTAGCTAACGGCCTCCAGCAGGAAGCCCCTGTCACTTCCTCCCCCGCCCACGCTGGCGTTTGTGGTTTCCGTGCCAATACGCCCCATGCTCCCCTGCCTCCTCCCCCGCACTCCCCTGCCTGCTCCACACCACCTGGCCTTTTGCCCAACTAACCCTGTCAACTGCAGCCTATCCAGCAGGGTAGGAGCTGGCAGCACCTGGAGCCATTTAACCTCAGGGCCCCCGGGGGTACGATGGAGCCATCCGGAGAGCCTTGTGGCCCAGCCTGGCTCTGGGGAGAGGCCTGCTGCTACTGTCACCCTTTCTGGCAGTGACTACAGTAGGGGTGCTGGGCAGAAATAGCCCACTGTTGCTACCACTGGTATAGACAGGAGCTAGGTTTGAGGGAGTCAGGAGGGATTGCATGACTCGGGTGCAGGGAAGGGACATGGGGCCTTTGCCCTCTAGAGGGTGCTGGCTGCTATCCAGCCCCAGGAGGTTAGGGGCTGGGTTCAGGGCTCTGGGGCCCTGACTCTCTCCCTGTTTCCCAGGGTACCTGCTGTTCCGGGATTTCTGCCTGAATCAGGTGGAGGAGGCGAAGCCGCTGGTGGAGTTCTATGAAGAGGTGAGGCCCTGGGGGGCTGACCCCCATGCCATTGTAGACACACCGGAGTTTCCCTATCCCCACCCAGCAGGAAGGGGGAGGGGTAAATTCCCACCCTGTGGGTTGTTAGGGTGGCTGCTGGAAGGCTCCCCTGCCCTCTGGGGTGTTGGGAGATCACAGCCATGGCTTTGCAGCCTGCCCCAGGGTGACACTGTGCCCCCTGTCCCCAGATTAAGAAATATGAGAAACTGGACTCGGAGGAGGATCGAGCCACCAAGAGCCGCCAGATTTTTGACCAGTACATCATGAAGGAGCTGCTGTCCTGCTCCCATGTGAGTGTGCTACCCCAGAGGGGACCCAGAAACCACCACAGACCTTGCACTGGGGGGGACCCGAAAAACCACCACAGACATTTCCTGGGGAGACTCCAGAAACCAGCACAGACCCTGCCCAGGGGGACCCCAGAAATCTCCAGAAGCCCCACTCAGATGGGACCCTGAAACCGTCACACCCCTTGCCTCAGAAGGGACCCCCAAGACCTCCAGGAGCTCTGCCTCATGGGTGACCCTGAAGCAGTCACAGACCCTGCCCCAGATAAGAACCCTACACTGCTCCCCTGGCCCTCCCATCCTGGCCTGAGAGTTGGATTTCTCCTTGTTCACATAGTCCAGAGTCTCCCCTGGTGCCCCAGCCCTGCCCTGTAGGCTACCGTGGGATGGGGGTGGGGATAACCTAGACCCAGACCCACCCTGACCACCTGAGAAGGGGTGTGAGGACCACACAGGCTTTCATTGCTCCACTGCTTTCCCCACAGCCCTTCTCCAAGAGCGCCACAGAGCACGTGCAGAGCCGGCTCAGCAAGAAGCAGGTGCCACCAGATCTATTCCAGGTGTGTCCCCACCCCCCACCTTTTCCCTACCAACCCCACGGGGTCAGCCCCACGGGCCCCTCTAGGCCCGGATCCCCCCTGTGGTGCCAGTCCAACCCCATGGGCCTCTCTAGGCTAGTGCTGCACCAAATCAGTCCCATGAGTCCACGTAGCTCAGTATTTCCTCCCCAGCTGCACCAGATCAGAGCAATGAGCCCCTCTAGCCCGGTCTCCTGCCCCTTCCTGATGCTGTGTGGGAGGGGGTTGCTGTCGGGGAGGGTAAGGGGGGTGGGGCTGCCCTGGTGGCTGGGGAAGGGAGAGATACTAAGAAGCTCTGTCCCTCCCTCAATGCAGGGTGGGGTGGGGTTGACAGTCCCCAAGAGAAGGGTGTCCCATCCCATTCGCCACTGGGGGAGGATGGGGGGAAGGAATTTCCTGGCATGGCCCATCCCACTGGGGGTGGGTGGGGTTCCCTGCTGACCCCCTCTCTTCCCCACCCTGATCCCCATGTCTCCCCCAGCCGTACATTGAGGAGATCTGCCAGAACCTGCATGGAGCCATCTTCCAGAAATTCATCGAGAGGTGAGAGGAGCCACCTGCTGTGGGGACTGGCTGGGGGCCTGGACCTGGGGGGATCTCTGTCGAGGGCTGGAGGTTCTCTTCCTGCAAGGACCTTGGCAGGCGGGGGATGGGAAGGTCTCTGCACAGGGCTGAGGGGGTCTCTCTGGTTGCGGGGATGGGCAACCTCTCTTTGCAGGGGTCTCTCTGGGATGCGGTATGGGGTGTGTCTCTGCAGGGCTATGGGGGTCTCTCTGGGTGGTCTTGCTGCAGGGCTATGGGGGCAGGGGTCTCTGCATGACTGGGGTGATGCAGTCTCTGCAGGCCCATGGGGCGGGGGGGGTCCTCTCTGTGGGGGCTTCTGTAGTTTTTTCACCTCTTTCTGCTTTGTTGTAGCGACAAATTCACCCGCTTCTGCCAGTGGAAGAACGTGGAGCTGAACATCCATGTGAGTGTCTCCCAGGGCATAAGAACATAAGCACTGCTGCAGACTAGGGACCAAGTGGCTAGGCAGCAGTTCTGCAGAAAAGGACCTAGGGGTTACAGTGGACGAGAAGCTGGATATGAGTCATCAGTTTGCCCTTGTTTCCAAGAAGGCTAATAGCATTTGGGCTGTATAGGTAGGAGCATTGCCATCAGATCGAGGGACGTGATCATTCCCCTCTATTAGGCATTGATGAGGCCTCATCTGGAGTACTGTGTCCAGTTTTGGGCCCCACACTACAAGAAGGATGGGGAAAAATTGGAAAGAGTCCAGCAGAGGGCAACAAAAATGATTAGGGGACTGGAGCACATGACTTATGAGGAGAGGCTGAGGGAACTGGGATTGTTTCGTCTGCGGAAGAGAAGAATGAGGGGGGATTTGATAGCTGCTTTCAACTACCTGAAAGGGGGTTCCAAAGAGGATGGCGCTTGGCTGTTCTCAGTGGTGGCAGATGACAGAACAAGGAGTAATGGTCTCAAGTTGCAGTGGGGAAGGTTTAAGTTGGATATTAGGAAAAACTTTTCCACTAGGAGGGTGGTGAAGCACTGAAATGGGTTACTAGGGAGGTGGTGGAATCTCCTTCCTTAGAGGTTTTTAAGGTCAGGCTTGACAAAGCCCTGGCTGGGATGATTTATTTGGGGATTGGTCCTGCTTTGAGCAGGGGGTTGGACTAGATGACCTCCTGAGGTCCCTTCCAACCCTGATATTCTATGATAAAAACGGCCACACTGGGTCAGACCAATGGTCCATCTAGCCTAGTATCATGTCTGCAGACAGTGGCCGGTGCCAGGTGTTTCAGAGGAAATGAACAGAACAGGGCAATTATCCAGTGAGCTATCCTCTGTCATCCAGTCCCAGCTTCTGGCAAACAGAGGTTTAGGGACACCCAGAGCAGAGGGTTGTGTCCCTGACCGTCTTGGCTAATAACCACTGGCAAACCTCTACTGTTGGCTGTCACAACATCCCCTGGCAAAGAGTTCCACATGCTGACTGTGGGTTGTGTAAAGCACTTCCTTATCTTTGTTTTAAACCTGCTGCCTAGTAATTTCACTGGGTGACCACTGGTTCTTGTGTTATATAAAGGGGTAAATAACGCTTCCTTATTCGCTTTCTCCACACCAGTCATTATTTAATAGGCCACCAGCATATCCCCCCTTAGGTGTCTCTTTTCTAAACTGAACAGTCCCAGTCATTTTAACCTCTTCTCATACGGAAGCTGTTCCAGACCCCTCATCATTTTTGTTGCCCTTCTCTGAACTTTTTCCAGTTCTAACATACAATTTTTGGATTGGAGCAACCAGAACTGCATGCATTATTCAAAGTGTGGGCACACCATGCATTTATAGAGTGGCAGGTTCTATCTGCGGGGAGCCTGGCCTGGGCAAGGGATGGGGCTGTAGTCCATCTTGGGGGGCTTGGCCTGGAAGGGTTGACGGTTTGTATTTGGGGGGCAGACTTGCACGGAACTGTATCCCATTTCCATGTGCCCCTGGCACGGCACAGCGACCCCCTACTGCCCCTACCCCACCTCGCAGCTCCCTATGGAGCCCCTGGGTCCCAACCTAACCCCACTGCGACCGAATTGTCCCACATCCTGGGGCTATGCTCATTGTGGGGGAGACTGTGGGGGGCAGTAGCTGTGGGCAAGGGGGTCTCCTCAGCCCTGATTCACTGCGAGCTGGGGCTCCCTGGCTCGTACTGCGCGAGCCCCAACATTCAGATGCAGGTTGAGATCCAAGCCCCTCCCCCCCGCCCCTCCAGGGCTTAGAGGGAGCATGGCACAGAGAGGAGTTTTCCCCTCAGTTCTACAATGAACGTGCTTGTAGCGGTGGGAATGGCCAGGGAACAGGTGCTGCTGTTCCAATGAATGGTTGTCATTGTGCTGTGTACTGTGCATACATGCACATGCAGAGAAAAGTTGGGCCTGCCGCCGCCCGCCCCCCCCACCGAACATACAGTCCAGACGTAGGACGGATTATTCTCCCTGCTTTGTATCTGTGGAAACCGAGGCACAAACAGGGCCGGGGGGCAGGGGGAGTGACTTCCTCCACATCACCCAGGGAGTCAGTGGCAGAGCTGGGAACTGAATCCAGGAGTTCTAAATCTGAGGCCTTAATGCCAAGCCCAGCCTCTCGCTCCCTGCCTAGGCGTGGTGTGCCCTGAGAGCCCACACTGCGCTGTGCGATGTGCCATGAGTTTGCAGCAGTACAATACAATTAATGTGTGGATTTCTCCCCACCCTCACCTGCTCTCCCGTTGCCATGGGCCCAGCTGACCATGAACGACTTCAGCGTGCACCGGATCATCGGCCGCGGCGGCTTCGGAGAGGTGTACGGTTGCCGGAAAGCGGACACGGGCAAAATGTAATTAGCCAACACCGGGGGTGGGGTCCCCGGGGAGATGAACTGTGAGGGATATTATAGCCAGGAGATGGAGGGATATCTGCTGGGATTCTCCCGAGGGGTGGGGTATTATAGCTGGAAGGTGGAGGGGTATCTGCTGGGAATCTGGGGGTGGGGGAGTGTGTGTGTATTATAGCCGGGAGGTAGAGGGATAGCTGCTGGGGGCCGGGGGGGGGTATTATAGTCGGGAGGTGGAGGGTATCTGCTGGAGGTTGGGGGCGGATATTATAGTCGGGAGGTGGAGGAATATCTGTTGGGTTTCGGAGTGGGGTATATCTGCTGGGATGGGGGGTGCTGGAGCTGAGAGACACCTGTGAGAGCGAGGGAGAGTTGTTGTGGTCCAAGGGTGCAAGGGAGGATACCAGTAGTGCTGGTGTTGCCCTGGCCAGCAGAGGGATACCTTCAGTGAGGAGGAGGGTATTGTGGAAGTAGGAGAGATGAAAGGATACTTGTCATTACAGAGGATACCGGGGTGAGGGAATTTGCTGTGGGAGTGGAAGGAGATCAGCAGGGATTATTTTCTCTCTCGGGGCAGGTATGCCATGAAATGTCTGGACAAGAAGCGCATTAAGATGAAGCAGGGGGAGACGCTGGCCCTAAATGAGCGCATCATGCTGTCTCTTGTCAGCACCGGGGTGAGGACAGCTCTCCACACGCCATGCACTGCAGCCATGGGGCCTGTCTGGCTGGGCCAGCCTCGCCACAGGGCATACAAGGGGTGGGGGGTGTGTCAGAACAGGGCAAGCCTGATCTAAGGTAAAGGGGGGGCCTGTGTCTGGGGACAGCAGTGGAGGCGGTTAGCACAGGGGAGGGCAGGAGTGAGTGTGTTCAGAGAATGGGGGGTGCAAGCAAGGGGTGGGGAGCACATGGGGACAGGGAGCTTGAGGGGGCAACATGTAAGGGGTGGGAGCACACGTAGAGAGGATTGAAGAGGGGTGGGGGCAGCACGTGGGTAATGTGGAGGTTGGTGGGGGGCAGCATGCAGGGGAGCATGCAATGGGGTGGGGGCAGCACATGGGGCAGTGTGGAGGGAGGGGGAATCTGTGGGAGGGCAGTGCAAGGGGGAATGTAGAGGGCAGCGTGTGGGGGAGAAGGAGAGCCTGCGGTGGCACAGTTTGTTGGGTTCCCTTGATCGGTGGGTGACCCATCTCGACCTCTCGCCCCAGGACTGCCCCTTCATCGTGTGTATGTCCTACGCCTTCCATACCCCTGACAAACTCAGCTTCATCCTGGACCTGATGAACGGTGAGAATCCCCTGCTATCCTTGGGGGATACCCCAGCCCCCACACTGCCCACCCCTTACAATTAATAATACACCCTATCTCAAGCTAGGCGCCACTGTCCGGTGCTGCACATGCTTAGTGAGATAGTGCCTGCCCCGAAGAGCTTACTGACCACACAGGCAAAGAGTGGGAGGGGAACCGGGGCACGGAGTGGGGATGTGATTTGCCCAAGGAACCAGTGGTAGGGCTGGGGATTGAACCCAGGAGTTCTAGCGCCCAGCCTGGTGTTCTAGCCACTAGGCCACACTGCCACCTTGTGCATGGCCCACGCTGTATTTCCTGTGGGGCAGGGCCTTGTGTTGACCAGGAAGTCGGCTGTCTCTCGTGCAGGGGGCGACTTGCATTACCACCTCTCTCAGCACGGGGTCTTTTCCGAGGCCGAGATGCGCTTCTACGCTGCCGAGATCATCCTGGGCCTGGAGCACATGCACAACCGCTTCGTGGTGTACCGGGACCTCAAGGTAGCCCCACCACCCCCCACCACGGAGGGGTGTCTCCCACCCTCCCACACCAGGACCTCAAGGTAATCCCATCCCCTCCTGGAGCCCTGCCCCATCCCACCATGGGTGTCCCTTCTTCCCACACTGGGATCTCAAGGTAACCCCTCCTCCTCCCACCACGGGTGTCCATCCTCCCACACCGGGACCTCAGTGACACGCTGGCTGGCGTTCACGACCTCAGGGCAGAGACCCATGGGGGCGGGGGTGTTCTATAATTATGTTTCACCAACCCCATAAACAACTGTGAACTCCTAAAGCACTATACCAGTCTTACCATGGAGTCACAGCCAGTCACCTTGGGCATGCCAGTCTATGTTGCCGCCAGGCCAGCTGGACTTAATGATGATTCATTGCTATACACCAAAGCTCACAAAATATTCAGGTTGCTTCTAGTCCCGAGAGATCAGACACTTCCCCCCAGTCAATCTGTACCTCAGATCTCACACCAAAGACAACGCCTGTAGCCAGTCCTATAGTAAACGAACTAAGGATATATTAACTAGGAAAAAGAAATGAGCAAGTTACTTACAGATTAAAGCAGGCAAACATGTATACACCAATGAGTTGCAGTCTATGGTTCCAAAAGCTGACAGAGATGTAGTAATCTGTCAGCTCTGAATGTCTTTTAGGGCTAACCCAGGTTGACCCTGGGGATCTCTGCTTCTGCTTCCTGGCTCCAGTCCTGTGAGAGGCCAAACAGCAAAGAGATCAAAAATTTTCATGTCTGCTATCTTTATTTTCTTCTTCCAGAATTCAAGCTGATGGGACGAGCCTTTTGCACATAGCCTGTGCAGGGGCAAGTAGCAGTCTTTGTATTGTGATGTCCCACAGTGGGCCATTTAGTTTTGATAGCCCTTCCCGATGGGCAAGAGGTAATGCCTTTCATAGAGATTTAGCATTTTGCACTAGGCAAAGTTTTGTTCTTGTCTGGTGAGTGACATAGTTCAGAGCAAACATGTTAGAGCTCTATAGCAAACACTTACGTTTCACCTAACAACGTGGGATACCGACATTATAAGTAGGGTTAATACATGTAGTAATGTACAAGCATTTCATGAAATCTAAATACATTGTTGTAAGTCTGACACGTCTGACCCATACTGACACACAGGTGAGCTGGACAGGTTTCCAGCAATGAATATGTCTATGCTCGGCTGAGGCCTAAAGCCTTGGCAATAGCTGGCACCTGGTTTGCCAACATCACACCCTCCTCCTCCTCCTCCTCCTACCACATCTGGACCTTAAGGTAAACTCACCCCTTCCACCACAGGGTTCCGCCATGCCAGGGCCTCAGGGTAACCCTGTCTGCTCCCTCCTGGGGTTCCCACCTGCTCAGCCCCCTTGGGGGGGTGCTTGGAGATCTTGGGGTGAGAGCAGAGCCCCCATTCCAGGACCCCACCTCCATGGGTAGTAAAGTTAAGGGGAGAAGGGCAGGAGTGAGGGACTGGCTTTGCCCAGCTCCCACCTGCTGGCTTCTCTCCCATTCACAGAGCATTTCAGATGCTGCACTTCCCCTCCATCCCCACCCTGGGTCTCCCCGTCCCATCACCCCGGCTCATGGGGCTGCTCTTCTCTCTCTGCAGCCAGCAAATATCCTGCTGGATGAGTTCGGTCACGTCAGGATCTCGGACCTGGGACTGGCCTGTGATTTCTCAAAGAAGAAGCCTCATGCCAGTGTGTGAGTGTCCAGGAGCTCCCTTCATAGTCAGTGCCCCCGCCCTGCTCCCTACGAGTGCCCCTGTCTGGGAGAGGCTGGGGCTAGAGTAGCCAGGAGCACCTCCCAAAGCCAGTGCCCCCACTCTGCTCACCATAGCGCCCCCTGCTGGGAGAGGCTGGGCCTGGAGTAGCTGGGAACTCCCTTCACAGCCAGTGTTCCTGTCCCGCCCCCTACAGCGCCCCCTGCTGGGAGAGGCTGGGTGTGTAGTGGTTCTGTGATGGCTCTTTGACGCCCCCTGCAGGGAGAGTGGGGCACTGCAGTTCCTGGGCTGGCCATGGCTCTGTTGTACTCTGACCCCCTTCTCTTTCTATCTCTCTCTCCCCCCCACATGCCCCACAGTGGCACGCATGGGTACATGGCGCCGGAGGTGCTGCAGAAGGGTGTGGCTTATGACAGCAGTGCCGACTGGTTCTCTCTGGGCTGCATGCTCTTCAAGTTGCTGAGGGGGTGAGTGAGCAAGCAAGCTTGGGGGAGGGAGGGGGCGCATGTGGGACAGAGGTACCCATGGGGCAGGGGTATGGCATGGGCAGCATCTAACCACACTCTCCCCTCCCATCACAGGCACAGCCCCTTCCGGCAGCACAAGACCAAGGACAAGCATGAGATCGACCGCATGACCCTGACCATGGTGAGTGGGGGATCTCCGGTGGGGGGATCAGGCGCAGACAGGATCTCTGCTCTCCTCAGGGCTGCGCGGAGAGGGGCCCCGACCCATCTGTCGGTCCAGGCCAGGAACAGCCCTGCTTTTCAGCTCTGAGCCCATTGTACCTGCCACCCGTCCCGTTGGTCCTCAGCCAGGGCCCTGTCTAGCCCAGCCATACACACCCCACTCCATGGACCCGAGTCTGGCCCCGCCCTCCAGCCCCTGAGCAGAGTGGAGCTCCAGTGTGGCTGTGTGGATGAGACTGCCCCTGCAGGCTGGGATTGTGTGTGTGTACACAGCTGACCCGTGCTGGCTGGGTTTGGAACTGCAGTGTCCCTCCAGCCCCAGGAAGGGTCTGCCTAGCTCCCAGGGCTGGGGATTGGCCCCTCCCCATAAAATAATCCTCTCCCCACCCCCACAGCCTGTAGAGTTGCCCGACTCCTTCTCGCCTCAACTGCGCTCCCTGCTGGAAGGGCTGCTCCAGAGAGACGTCAACCGGAGGCTGGGCTGCATGGGGCATGGGTGAGTCTGTGACTGGGGAGCAGGGGGGTTATGCCACATCCTGGGGTGGCACTGGGACCCAGCAAGCATGTGGCAGGAGCCAGCCCAGGAAGGATGGGTGCATTGGGCTACAATCCCCCAACTGGAAGAGATCCATCCTTCAGCCTGAGTGGTGCTGTTTGCATAGGACCTTCAGAAATACAGTCATTGTGTTATTAGAACAGGTAGCTCTGGAGTTCCCCCTGCTGGTGTGGCAGCACCATCTCTCTCTGTCTCTACCCCCATGCTCCAGTCCTGCCCCTGCTAGAATTGGACCCCTTGGCTCCAGCATAGGTTGCTGCATCCTTTGCCCCTCATGTGGGGGGCCAGAGGGACCCTAAGGCCAGCTCTGCTGATTCACCCCACCCCTGGTCTTCCTCCCCAGGGCACAAGAGGTGAAGGAGGATCCTTTCTTCCAGAGCCTGGACTGGCAGATGGTTTTCCTGCAGAAGGTAAGTGGGGTGGGTAGGGAGAGTGGCTGGGTAAGGAGAGGGACAGGGGCATGTGGCGGGTGCTGCTGTCCTGTCCCCCCAGATTCTCTAACGCCTCCCCTGACCCCGCAGTACCCACCGTCCCTGATCCCGCCACGTGGGGAGGTGAATGCGGCTGATGCCTTCGACATTGGGTCTTTCGATGAAGAGGACACAAAAGGGATCAAGGTACCAGAGGGACCTCACGGGGGTTAGCACCGGCTGGAAATGGCAGGGCTGGGCCATGCAGGCTCCTCCCCCTCCCTGGTACAGGCTCCCATCCCCTCTCCCAGCACAAGCCCTGAGTTTGAGCATTCCCAGTGCAATGCGTAGGGACTCTGGTCATTAGGCCTTAGTGGGGCTCAGCTCCAACAGTAGCACAGGTATACAGTGGGGCGGGGGTCCCTCAGGGCACAGTGCCAGCTGCTGCCATTGGAGGGCGTCCCTAATGTGGCTTGGGGGCTGCAGGACACCCAGCTGCCCCTGTGGGAATTCTGACACTGTAGGCAGCAGAGGGAGGAGGCCCTGAGTGGGGTTATGGCATCACACAGTCCCAGCAGCATGGGGAGTAGATCTCAGCTTAGGGGGATGGATCTGTGGGGGTGTCTCTGAGTGGGGGGGGGGGGAAGGGAGGGGTGGGTCTCACCCCCCACCCCCATCATCCCACCCAGGGTGTCTCTGAGCGGGTGAGTGGGAAGCAGGGGTGGGTCTTGGTATGGGGGGTGTCTGGGAGTGGGTAGGAGGCATGGGTCACAGCCTGGAGAGAGAGAGAGAGACACACACACACACACACTCTGTGTGTGTGTGTGTGTGTGTGTGTGTGTCAGGGGTGTTTCTGAGTAAGGGGAAGGGGAGGAGAGGTGGGGTTCAGCCTGTGGGTGTCTGAGCTGGGAGAGGTTGGCTAAGCAGTGGGCGGGTGGGGCATGTTGGAGGATCTCAGGGAGGAGGGGACAGGGCTGAGGCTGGAGTCGCTTGGGGTTGGCAGCAGGAACTGGCTGGTGCTGGGATGAAGCTAGGAGGGGTCGCAGGGGAGCATATGCAGCATGCCCCACCTGAGTTTCCTCTAAGCTGTGTGGCTGCCTATTAAGCCCCATGCAGGGGCTCAGGGCTGTGGTGGGGAGGGCTGCCTCTCCCCCAGCATGGACCTGCCCTGGACTTGCTGAGGCTGGGGGAGAGGCGTCTAGCCCCAATCCAGCCCGGTACGGACCTGCCGCGGCTGGGGGAGAGGCGCCTCTCCCTCCACAGCCCAGATGCTGCTGCGGGGAGAGAGAGAGCTGAGGGGGGTCCTCTCTCCACGCTGTAGCCACCAGGCACCTGCACCCCAAACGCCTCAGCTCTGGCCCCTCACCTGTCCGTCCCCCCCACACCCCAATCCTCTGACCCAGCCCCACCACATGAGTTTTGTTATGTGCACCAATATTCATTCTGCACATGCGTGGGAAAAATTAGAGGGGGAACGCTGCCCCCCACCCGGCCCTTTACTCTCTCTGGAGCCCCAGTTCCCAACTGTGGAGGGAGAGGAGGCCCCTTCACCTTGCCACCAGCCTCCCACCACCCAGCCCTTCCCCCAGAGAGCTTGATGCCAGGAGAGTGTGTGGGGGATACCCAGCCACCTGGGTTGGGGGAGCTCCCAGCTGCCCACCCACCTGTCGTCTTTCTGTCCGTTCCCAGCTGTTGGATAGCGACCAGGAGTTGTACCGCAACTTCCCGCTCACCATCTCGGAGCGCTGGCAGCAGGAGGTGACGGAGACCGTCTTCGACGCTGTCAATGCTGAGACTGACAAGCTGGAGGCCCGCAAGAAGGCCAAGAACAAGCAGCTGGGCCACGAGGAGGGTGAGTGGGGGGAGCCCCCTCCCCACGGTGCCCCCTGCTGGGAGATACCTACTATGGCCGGCCCCCACGGTGACCTTGTTGGGAGATCCATCCTCCACCATGGCCTCCCCTGCTCTCTACAGTGTCCCCTGCTGGGATCTTTCCCACATGGCCAGCCCCACTCACCATCGCTCCCCACCTTCCCTACAGCCAACCCCTCTCCCTACAGTGTGCCCCACTGGAGGAGGCTGAGGCTGGAGTAGGCGGACGTGCCCCCAAAGCCAGCATTCCTGCCCTGCTCTCTACAGCGCCCCCTGCAGGCACTTCCCTGTGTGTTGATGGCTGGCTGGTGCTGCGATCTGACTCTCTCTCTGTCTCTCCCCGGCACAGACTACGCCCTGGGCAAGGACTGCATCATGCACGGGTACATGTCTAAGATGGGCAACCCCTTCCTGACACCATGGCAGCGGCGATACTTCTACCTGTTCCCCAACCGGCTGGAGTGGCGAGGGGAGGGCGAGTCCCCGGTAGGGAGCTGAGGGCAGGGCCTGGGGCATTGGGGAGGGGGATTCTTGGTGGGGGAGATGAGCCATGGTCTCTCTCTGACCCCCTGGCGCTCTGTCCTCTGCAGCAATCCCTGCTCACCATGGAGGAGATCCAATCCGTGGAGGACACTCAGATCAAGGAGCGCAAATGCATCCTCCTCAAGACTCGGGAGCACAGGCAGCTCATCCTCCAGTGTGATGTGAGTGTGCCCCAGCACCTCCCTCCCCTGCCACTGGCACCCTCTACTGCACCAGGGCTGCTCGATGTGTCTGCTCCACCCCCTCCCCCCTCCGGTTGTCTGCTCCCTAGGGCTGCTCCTTCCACGTCTTGGGCTCCCCTGGTTAATAATGCATCCTTTCTGTGACCTCTGACCCCTCCGTGTTGCTCCTGTGGCTGACCCCACCCCTGACTGTGACCTCTGACCCCTCCATGGTGCTCCCGTGCTAACCCCACCCTGTCACCCGGCACAGAGCGACCCTGAGCTGGTGCAGTGGAAGAAGGAGCTGCGTGACGCCTACCACGAGGCCCAGCAGCTGCTGCAGCGGGTGCCCAAGATGAAGAACAAGCCGCGCTCGCCCATAGTGGAGCTCAGCAAGGTGCCGCTGCTGCAGCGCTCCAGTGCCAATGGCCTCTGACCCCCACGCCCCCCTTTTTCCCCCGGCTTTAATTTATTGGGTTGGGTTTTACTCGCACCCCCAGCGGAACCGTAACTGTTAATTTGCTGATCCTTGTGACTCCCGCCCTGCCCCCTACTGGAGGAGGTGGGGCATCTGGAGGGGGTGAGGCAGACTCCGCCCTCTCCCTATTTGGGGATGGTTCCTACATGCTGGATCCATTTCTCCCCTCCTTCCCATCTCAGCTCATGGGGCAGGGGCCATGCTGGCCGTGCCCCTAGCAGGACGCGGGATGCAGGGATCACAGGGAGGAACTTCCTCTTTGGCACTTAACTTCCTCCTTTCTCTCTCCATTATCAAATCATTGCTGGTGCTGGAGAGCTCTGTGGCGGGGGGCATGGCCCAGATCCCTGACACACTGGAGGGCTCTGTCAGCAGGGGGGTTATGGCCCAGGGTATGCCCTTCCCAGCCTGTAGAATGCAGTGAGCATTGGCGAGTAGGGGACAGACCTTGCCTCCAGCCCCTTCTCCATGGGTTACCAGCTCTTACTGGAAGGGAATCTAGCCCCAGCAATGCTGTCCCATGGCTGAGGACCTACAGTGCCATCTGAGAGCCTTGGGGCTCAGAATTGGTCCTGCTTTGAGCAGGGGGTTGGACTAGATGACCTCCTGAGGTCCCTTCCAACCCTGATATTCTATGATTGGCCAGGGGCCCAAAGGGGTGGGGGCTGGGTGTGGGAGGAGCTTCACTGCCTGGCAGGATCAGGCCGGGGGGGGGCGGGGGAACCACCAATTCCAAGAGGAAGAGTCACATTAGGAATGAACAACGAATTATCTGATGGAGGCAAATACCTTCCCCCCACCGCACCCCTTCCCCTGGCAGCCTCTGCCCACGCCGACAGCCCCAGCCCTGCGCTCCTGCCCCCACTGTGCCAATGCCCCTCAGTTCTGACCCCACAGCCCCACCCTCCCCGCTATTGCATTGCTAGGATGCCCGCCTCCCAGGGTATTTATAATAAACTGTGCCAAATAGCAAGATGCCAGTCCCTGACCTGGCAGACCCAGGCAACTCGTTTCACCCATGAGTGATCCCAAACCCAGGTCTGTGCAGGTGGAACTGCCCCCATTGTGCCACGTCTCTGCCCTCCCAAGGAGACAGGCGCTTTGCTGGGCCCTAGCCTTAGGGGCACCTGGGCCTTGTGCCAAAGGAGAAGGAAGAGTTGCCTGATGCCAGTGCTGTCCGGCTGGCTGGGGTAGGGGCTGAGCTTTGCGGGAGGGAGGGGGGCGGTTGTTGCTCAGCTAGCCGGAGGGCCAGTGCCAACACCAAGTGCTGTGTGTCTGAGTTTGAGGACGGCCAATGTAAATATGTCTGTGCCATGGAGCCCCTGTGCCCAGGGGTGCTGGCCCTGCTGCCCCCTCCCATCCATGGCCCCCTGTATTATTGCTCCAGCCAGACCCCCCAGCTCCTCTCCCCTCCCCCACTCAGTGTTATAACACCCCCTCCCCCCGGGGCAGGGGGCTCTTGGGGTGACTTAACCCTGGGTCCTTTTCCACCCCCTCCATGGTGGGGTAGGAGAGAGGGCAGGGTATGGGGGGAACATTTGGCAAGGAGACTGGGGGAGAGGTCTCCCTTCCCCTGTTCTCCCACATCTCCATGGTCTCCCAGCCCCCAACCGCATGCGAACCTGGCTGTGCTGCATGCACCCTCCTCCCCCGCCCCGTGTGATGAGTTCTACCCGTTCTGCCAGTGGCTCTTTTTTTCCCCCTTGGGGAGCGATTTCCTTGGGGGGGGGAGGTTGGCCCTCCCCCCTCGCAGTGTCTGTAAATATTGGTTTCTGGACAGTCTCTTCTCGGGGTTAATTTTTGGCCGAGATTTGAATGTGATTTTAACGAGTGGAGAAGAAAAAAAGACAACTGAGTTTTATAATAAAAAAGTGAAAAAATGGGGCTTTGCCTGTGGCGGCCGGTCCGTGGGCTGGGCTGGGCTGGGGTGACTCAGAGCCGGTGCCCCCACCCCTTCTGGCAGCCTCCTAGACAGGGGTCACTTGGGATCCTGTTCCATGTGGGTGGTACACAATGGGGGGCTCAGCTGGGAGACCCTGGGCCTTGGGGGGCAGGAAGAGTTGTCGGGGGCTCAGTTGGGGGATCCTGGGCCACAGGGTTGTACATGGATGGGGGTATATGCTAGGGGATCCTGTGCTTTCGATGCTGAGCCGCAGCTCCCCCAGCTCTACCAATAAATCCTCTCCCCCTGTCAGTTTCGGTTCCCCTCTGCTGGGCCTTGTGGCTGTATCAAAGCCACCCCCTCAAGGCAGCTGTTTCTGGGCTACAGGAGCAAAGCCCTGCCTACCCGATGTGGGCCCTGCTCCTAGTCCGAGAAAAGGGTCCCTGGTCCTCGGAAAGAGCCCTGCGTTCCTGCTGGGAAGGCTCAAAGCCAGTGGGTCCCAGGGACAGTCCCTCTGTGCCCAGTATCCCTTCCCCAGCATCCCAGAGCCAGCTCCACCCTGGTTTTCAAACCCCTCAGTGGATAATGAACTGGCAGTGAACTGTTCCCATGGCTCATGCCTGGCTGGAATGGGAACTGCAGAGCTGTGTGTCAGAGACCCCATGCTGCTCCCCGCCACTGGAGATTCTCCCTGTTCTCCCCATGCCCCAGGCCTGTGTTCGGCTTCAGAAGCTGCTGGGCCCTTGTCCTGCCACTATTTCCTCCTGAGGGATTTGCTTCAAGGCAAACAGTGGCTCCAAGATGCTGAATGGGGGAGGTACGTTCCAGCTGAGAGGTGGATTTAACCAGCTGTAATAGAACAAGAAAACAACCAGGCAGTGTTATCCCCTTCTCCAGCGCTGGCACTAGACAGGCAGGGCTGGCACTAGGAGGTGCTGTGCTGTGCTGAAGGGAGCAGGGTGGGGACTCAGTTGAGGGCACTGTGTCCCCTTGCAGTCAGTGCTGACCCCAAAGTACCTGCAGAGTGCCATGCTCTGGGGGAGGGGGGGTGTCTTTCTCATGCCTAGCCAATCTTTGCCTTGTGCCCCTTGTGGTGGGTAAAGATCCCTGGCATGTTTGGGGAGAAGCAAGTTCATCATCCTGGCTTCCCGGCCAGCTTGACTGACTCCAGCCTGCCTCCCTGCATTCCTTCTTCGGCATTCCCCATGATTCACCATTACTGCCTTTCCTAACCTCTCATTATCCCTGCAGAACGTGGTGCCCTGTACCCCATGGGGGGGCACCTCCCCAGATCCAGATGCCCTCGTGCCAAACCAGCTCTGCCTGCAAACAGGAAGCACAGATGGCAGCAGGGCTTGCATCACAGCAACTGACCCAGCCTCCCTGAGATCCTCCAAGCTGGCCTGAAGCAGCCAGGATGCCCAGGGTAGCCAAGTCCCGGGCTTGCAGCGAATGCAGGACCCCAAATTGGGAGATGCCTCAGCAAGCTCCCAGGCTGAGGTGTATGGGTGGGAAGCAACCAGAGCAAAATGTAACCATTCCTGCTAGCCAGATTCTTGTGATGGGGGTTGCTCTGGTCTTTTAAACTGCCACTATGGCTCACCCCAGAGGTGACTGCATCTCATTGTTGGGTAATGCTTATAAATATGGCTGCTGCATCCCACCCCAGAGGTGGCTGCATCTCCATGTTGGGTATTATTTATATATATATGGCTGCATCTTAGTGCCTGGTTTTAGTTATATATACAGCCACTGCATCCCACCCCAGAGATGGATACATCACAGTGCCTGGTATTACTTACATATAGAGCAGCTGCATCCCACTCCAGAGGCACCTGCATCTCAGCACCAGGAGAGGGATCCCAGTGTAAACAGCTACTGCACCATGCCCCAGAAGAAGCTGCATCTTAGTGCTGCTGGATTAAGCAATTCCACCCTCATGCTACGTAGCTGGTTAAAGAACTTTCTGGTTGGCCAAGATGAACAGTGCTGCAAAAAGGGGATGAGCCAATTTGAGGCTGATTTCACTGGAAACTACATTCCACCCATAGGGGCAGCGGTAAGGCTGCAGGTAGTTATTTGCATGGTAGTAGCACAAGAGCCCAGCAGTGTACCAGGACCCCTGTTGTGCTAGGTGCTGTACACACAGAACACAGTCCCTGCCTCAGAGAGCTGACAGTCACAGGGTACAGTGTTACAGCCAGTGGAGGTGGCAGACCTGTGCTAGCCCTAAACTAGCCGGGGTAGGGAAGAAAAGCCATAATGATATGGCGGTTTGGGCTAGCCACCCCAATACCAGCCTGTCCTGGAGCCTGAGTACAGGCTGCGGGTGCCAAGAGTCCTACTATGGCCAAGACTCCATGCATCTGAAAAAGTGGGCTTTTTACCCACAAAAGCTTATGCCCAAATCAATGTTAGTCTTTAAGGTGCCACCGGACTCCTGGTTGTTTTTGTGGCTTCAGTCTAACATGGCTACCACTCTGATAAGAGTTCTGGCATTGCTAGTCCTGCCCACATGACAACTGCACCTTCACTTTGGAGTGTAGACGCATACTGTGTGCTTCCACAGTACAATAAGGTACTATTATCACAGGGGGCGGCTCAGGTGACCTATGGGGCAGGCAGGGCTAAGATGCCCAAGGGGGACAGTTAAGATGCAGGTGGCCCATGGAGGGGGACAGTTAAAATGCAGGAGGCGGGCAGAGCTAAGGTGGCCTCAGGGGAAGGGAACAGGGATCAGATGCCCCAAAGGAGGGCAGTTAAGATGCAGGGGGCTGGGCTAAAATGCCCCAAGGGGGCCAGTTAATCTATGGCTGGGCAGGGCTGAGATGCCCCAAGGGGGTAGTTAGGGTGCAGCGGGGCAGGGCTGAGATGCCCCAAGGGGGGGTAGTTGGGGTGCAGCGGGGCAGGGTTGAGACTCCCCGCAGGCAGTAAGCTGGGGGGCAGGCGCGGGGCGGCCCCCCAGGGCGGTGTAGGGCTCGGGCGGAGCAGGGTCCGGGGCGCCAGGGCCCAGCGAGGCCGCCCGCCGCGCTCCGCCCAGCGACGCGCCGCGCTCCGCCCCGCCGCCCCCGGCCGCTGCAGCGATTCCGGGCCAGGCCCCGCGCCCGCCGCCCGGAGCCGCCAGCGCCGCGCAGGGCAGCCGCAGCCTCGGCCGGGCTGGGGACATGGTGACGGGATGGCCCGGGCCGGAGACGCCTTCCCGCTGCACCTGCTGGCCTGGCACAACCGGCACCAGGCGCTGGAGAGCGAGCTGCGCACGGGGCAGGTGCGGGACCCCCTGGGATTTTCCCCACCCCGCCGGGCACCCGCGGGACCCCTCACCCCACCCCGCCGGGCACCCGCGGGACCCTCTCCGGGACCCCCCACCCCACCCCGCGGGACCCTCTCTGGAACCCCCACACCGCCGGGCACCCGCGGGAAGCTCCCTGGGACATCCCACCGGACCCCACTGGCACCCCTGGGGATCCCCCCGCTCTGCTGTGCACTCCTGGACCCCCCGGGATCCCCTCACCCCACCAGGCACCCCTAGAACCCCCCTGCTCCACTAGCCCTGGGATATCCCCCAGTCCGCTGGGCACCCCTGGGACTCCCTACCCAGCTTTGCCCAGCACCCCTGGAACTCTCCCCAGGACTTATCCCACCCCACCAGGACCCCCCACATCCCGCCAAGCACTATGGGATCCCCTAAGCTCCCAGAATCCCTCCATCCCATTGTGACACCACCAGAACCCCTCACTCGAGCACCCACTACCCTACCAGGCACCCCTGGGCAACACATTGCGGGCACCCCCCCACCCTGCTGGGTGACTCCCTATTCCTCCAACCCCCCACCCCCACCCTGGACCCCCTTGCATTCTCCACCCCACCAGGCACCAGCCATTCCTTGACTCCCCAGCACTCTCCACCCCAGGACCTCCATCCCGCGAAGCTCTCCCCATTCCACTGACCCCCGTCCCAGCAAGCACCCTGCCAGTCTGCTGGGTACTGGTCACCTGGCAACCCCTATACCCCCAGGACCCCCCATTCTGTTGGGACTCCCCAGAATCCCCCACTCCACTGGGCATCCCTACCCTGCTGCAGCCACCCGTGGTACCCCCTGGGGAACCCCACCCATCAGGCACTTCTGGGACCCCCTAATCCCACCAGGAGCCCCACCCTACCAGGCACCCCTCTGGACCTCTCACCCCACCAGGCGCACTTGGAACTCCACACTGCTGGGACCCCTCAGGGCACCCCACCCCCCATGGGTAGCCCCACCACAGGGACCCACTAACTCCTCCCAGGACCCCCACCCCACTGAGCACACCCCTCCTCTGGGGCTCCCTCCATGGGGACCCCTGGGACTTCCCCCACCCGATCAGGAACCCCCACCATAGGTATCCCGTAACCCACTTGGGATATCCCACTCTGGCGCGCGCACACACACACACACCACTGAGCATCCCCTACTAACTCCTATTCCTACACTAAGTACCCCCCACCCCTGAACCTCAATCCAGCATCCCACTAACCCTGCATCACCACTCCCCAGGTGTCCCCTAATCCCATATCCCCCCACTGGGTACCCCCTAAACCCGGGTACCCCCTAATCCCCATTCCTCTACCCAGGATCCCCACTCTCCATTTCTCCACTCTGGTACCCCCACCCCAACCCAATACCCTCTCTACTCACCCCTCTGGGTAGCCCCCATCCTCCATCCCTTCACCTGGTACCCCACACCAGGACCTCTATCCTTTCCACTTTGGTACCCTCGCTAGGTACCCCCTAACCCCCTCCTTCTGGTACCCCCCAGTACCCCTATCGAGGAGTCACCCCACATCCTCACCCCAGTATCTGCACCAGGTACCATCTTAATCCTACTCCTATCATTGCCCTATTATATACCCCGACCCTGGTACCCCCACCCTCCATTCCTCCACCTGACGCCTCTACCCAGCATCCACCCTACCAGGTACCCCCCACCCCAGGTTCCCCTGGTTCCTCTTTCCCTCCACCTGCCCCCTCCCTCTCCACCAGCATCACTCCAAATGGCACCAGGTACTGGAGAGCAAGCAGCACCCGGGCAGCCCCTGGCCCTTACTTCCCAATCAGCTCCCCCTGCCCCAATCCCTCTCACTAGGTCCCCACATTCCCCAACTGGTACCAGGCACTGGAGTGTGATCTGCTCACAGGGCAGGTGTGGGATCCACCCCAACCCATAGCCCAACCAGCACTGGGCTCTGGAGAGTGATCTCGGGGCATAAACCCACATCCCCTGCCCTCAGTGCCCCCCATGACCCGTATCTGCCTGCAGCCCTCCACAACCACAGTCAGGAGCTTGACAAGAAGTTGGGAGGAGCCATAGGGGAAGGGGGCAGGACAAGGCACCCCTACGTCCCCTCACTGCCATGGGAGGGGCACCTCTCTGCATAAGTGAGGCTGAGGAGCTGGGCAGGAGAGTCTCCTTGTGGGGGAAGGGGGCAGGCAGGAATGGGACCCAGGAGTCCGGGATGGCAGTGGGGGTGTTCACCCATAGAGGCCCAACAGCTTCCAGCCCCAGCAGAGAGGCCAGAGCCCAGGATGGTGAATGGGACCCAGGCCTCCAGAACGGCAGTGGTACAGTTGGGGCCCTAGCTTAGCCCATTGGGGAGTGGGGGGTGTACAGCTGTTGACCCTGCGGTTCCCGTTCAGCATGATATCGAGTTGATCGACCCACGGGGCCGCACGCCCCTGGAGCTGGCCGTGTCTCTGGGCAACCTTGAGTCGGCCCAGGTGCTGCTGCGGCACAACGCCAACGTGGGCAGGGAGAATGCCAATGGCTGGACAGGTACTGGCAGGGGGAGCACACGGAGCTGGGGGAGGGCAGGTATTGGGAGCTGGGGGGGCAGATATGGGGAGTCGGGAGGCTCTGGTGCCAGCCCCTCTGCTGCATGGCTCCTGCCCTATGGCACGGAATTTCTCCCCCACCAGCTGCTGGAGGTCTCAGCTGGAGTCTCAGCCTCCCCTCTGCCATGCTCCTCGGGGCTGGTGCCCATGGACCTGGCATTCAGACCTGGACTTCGCCAGCAAAGGGCCCTGTGTTGTGCCGTTGGGTACCTGGCTTTGCCTGCCCAGGGCAACGGGTTGGTGCTGGCCATGCCCGGGGGTGTGTGCAGGGGAGGGAGCTGGCTTGGATGCCAGTGTTCAGGGGGGACAGGCAGTGCCCTGCACCTGATGGCTCCGTGTTGCTCCCTCTCTACTCCCCCTCTCCTGCCGTCCCGCCCCCAGTCCTGCAGGAGGCCGTCAGCACTGGGGACCCTGAGATGGTGCAGCTGGTGCTCCAATATCGTGACTACCAGCGTGCCACTAACCGCCTGGCTGGCATCCCCGAGCTGCTCAACAAACTGCGCAGGGTCAGTGTGTGCGTGTGCCCCCAGCCAGCTTTGCCCTGGGGTACAGACACCCCCCCGGGACCCCAGCTCCCTGGCACCCCCATTCTGGGGTACAGACACCTCCCCCGGGACCCCAGGCCCTTGGCACCCCCGCCATGGGGTACAGACCGCCCCGGGACCCCCGCCGTGGGGTACAGAGCCCCCGGGACCCCAGCCGCCTGCCAGCCCTGCCCTGGGGTACAGATACACACACCCTGGGACCCCAGCCCCCTGGCCACCCCCGCCCTGGTGTACAGGCCCCCCTCCCCCCCCGGGACCCCAGCCTCCTGCCATCCTTGCCCTGGAGAACAGACCTCTCCCAGAACCCCAGCCCCCTGGCACTGCTGCCCTGGGGTACAGATGCCCCCTCCCCGGGACCCCATTCCTCTGGCACCCTCCCCCTGCCAGCCCCTAGGTGCTCCCTGAAAGCTAAGCCCTGGGCACCCGCAGTGCAATGGATCCTCCTGCTGCTCCTCTGGGGATGCATCTGGGATCCCCCAGGATCTCGGACAGGAGCACACCTCGGATCTCACCCAGCCCTGGGGATTTCCCAGTCTGAGATCTGTCCCCCAGGATCTCTGCTGGGATCCCCTCAATTCCCCTGGGATCCTGTTCTTACCCCCCACCCCCAATCAGGTCAGGGAATTCCCCTCATCTCCAGATCCGGATCTCTCTTCCCCTGCCCCTCCCCGATCTGATCACTGCAGGGAATCCCCCCATGATCTCCCAGACCCCAATCTCTGCAGGGATTCCCCCCTCCCCGCAGACCCTGATCTCCCCTAACCTGATCTCATCCCTTTGCTGTCTCCTCTCTTCCAGGCCCCTGATTTCTACGTGGAGATGAAGTGGGAGTTCACCAGCTGGGGTGAGTCCGTCCCTGGGGGCTCACAGCAGGACACCCCCAGTCGCCTTCCCCAGTGCCAGAGACCAGGGCTATCCGGCTACATGGAGGGGGGAGACTAGAGCCCCTTGGTCATTGTGCCCACCCAGCCCCTATCCTGCCCCTGATCTGCCAGCAGCTGGTGCCTCCCTTTCTGGGAGCTGAGCCCTAGGGTGGGGGTTTGGGGTGAGGGAGCTCTGCCTGGCAGTGTGAAGCCCAGCCCCATACTGGAGTTCCCGGTGGCTGGGAGGAGGAACTGCAGGCATGTAGACACAGACCCTCCCCAGCGGGGCGCAGGGCTGGGCTGTCAGCATGCAGGTGGGGCAGCTGCCTCCACTGCCACGCCCCTCCCCTGCTCACTCTCTGTCCCTCCCCCACAGTGCCCCTGGTCTCCAAGGTGTGCCCAAGCGACGTGTACCGGGTGTGGAAGCGCGGCGAGAGCCTGCGGGTCGACACCACCCTGCTGGGCTTCGAGCACATGACCTGGCAGCGCGGGCGGCGCAGCTATATCTTCAAGGGGGAAGGTCAGAGATGCCCCCAGCCTCCCCGGGTGGCAGGGCCCCTACCCGTTCCTGTGCCCCTGGGGGAATTGGGCTCTACTCCCTCTGGATGTCTGTGCAGGATGCACCTCCCCGATCTGGCTGAGTAGTAGAGCTGGGCCTCTTTCCACTCCCCCACATGAGGAGCTCCCAGAGATGGGACTGAGACCACAGCTGGCCCAGCCCCAGGGAGGGGAATGGGGTCACCGCCAAAGGGAGTTGGTGCTCCATTGGGATATGGCTGCTGGGAAGGGCCAGGGAAGCAGTCTGCCTGCACCTAGAGTCCCAGAGGATCCTGGAGGGAGGCTGAGGCAACATCACCATGGCACCTCCAGCCCAGCCACGGGTGGGGTGCGGCTGTGGCACTGATATGTCCCTTCTCCCCCGGCCAGAGGAGGGCGCCGTGGTGATGGAGGTGGATCACGACAAGCAGGTGGTCTACACAGAGACGCTGTCGCTGGCCCTGCACGAGCCGGAGCTGATGCTGGCTGCCATGCAGCCCACCGAGGAGCATGTGGCCAGCCGGCTGACCTCACCCATCGTCTCCACCCACCTCGACACCAAGAACATCGCCTTCGAGCGGTGAGCTGGGGAGTGGAGGCACGCGTGGGGGGCATTCATGCAGGCTGACCGCATGGGAGCGGGCCTCTGAGAGGGGAGCGAGTGTGGGAGGCAGGGTGCACGAGGACATCCATGAGGGAGGTGGGGGAGTACATGACTGGGGAGGGAGGCTAGTGAAGGAGGAGCATGCGCACAGGTGGTGGGTGAGGTGGCTGTGCACAAGATGTGCTTGTGCTAGAGGCTGTGGACAGTGGGGGAGGGGGGATGGGCACGACTGACATTTGTGTGGTCGCAAATGGTGAGCGGGGCCGTGGATCCATGTGTGTGATGGGCCCTTGTACAACCGCGTGTGCTAGTGAGCAGGGCAGGGGACCTGCATGTGTGATGGGCCCTTGTATGACCGCGGGCGCTAGTGAGTGGGGCAAGGGATCCGCATGTGTGATGGGCTTTTGTACGACCGCATGTGCTAGTGAGTGGGGCAGGGGATCTGCATGTGTGATGGGCCCTTGTACGACCACGTGTGCTAGTGAGCGGGGCAGGGGATCCACATGTGTGATGGGCCCTTGTATGACCATGTGTCCTAGTGAGCTTTGGATGCGGGGATAGTCTGTGTGTGCGACAGGCCCTTAAACAACCATGCGTATTAGTGAGATAGGCAGGGGATCCTCATACAACTGCATGTGCTAGTGAGAGGGACAGAGGAATCCACATGTGCAACAGGCATTCATGTGACCACATGTGCTAGTGAGTGGGATGGGGGTGTCTTCATGTACAACGGACCCTTGTACGACCGTGTGTGCTAGTGAGAGAGGCAGGGGGTCCACATGTGCAATGGGCTTTCGTATGACCACATGTGCTAGTGAGCGGGGAAGGGGGCGGTCCGCATGTGCAACCGGCCCTTGTATGCAATGGGCCCTCATATGGCTGCATATGCGAATGAGAGGGGTAGGGGGTCTGTATATGCAACAGGCCTTCATGTGACTGCACGTGCTAGTGAGTGGGGTAGGAGAACTGTGTGTGCTAGTGAGTGGGTCGGGGGGTCCGCATGTGCGATGGGCCTTCATATGGCTGCGTGTCTGAATGAAGGGGCAGGCAGTCCGTATATGCAATAGGCCTTCATATGATTGTGTGTGCTAGTGAGCAGGGCAGGGGATCTGCGTGTGTGATGGACACAATTGTGTGTGCTAGTGAGTGGGATGGGGGGTCCGCATGTGCGATGGACCCTCATACAACTGCGTGTACTAGTGAGCAGGGTGGGGGGGATGTGCATGTGACAGACCCTCATAGGACTGCTCATGCTAGTGAACAGGGTTGAGGGGTGACCAGGCCTTTCCTTGGGCATCTTGTCCTTCAGCACCATACCTGCCCTTGGGGTTGGAGAGCAGAGCCAGGGCTGGGAGGTGCACATGCCTGCAGCTCTTGTGCAGCAGCCCTACTCACACCTAGACACTGAAAGGAGGCGCCAGGGAGGAGCAGAGCTGGGCTTGAGCAGCTCCTTCTGGAGGGAGCCTGGGGGAGACGCAGCCAGGCATTGGGGCATATGGGGGAGGGGAGGGGTCTGTCTAGGGCAGGCTGGGGCAGAAGTGGAGGAACGCAGCATCTGACCCGGCCATTCCCATCTTGGCAGGAATAAGTCTGGGATCTGGGGCTGGCGCTCGGAGAAGATGGAAGTGATCAGTGGCTATGAAGCCAAGGTAAATTCCCATCCTGGGGGTGCAGGGGATGGGAACCTTAACTGGGAGGGGAAGACTGGGATGGGGTGGGACCTAGACCTCTGGGATGGCAGTGTGAAGTCCTTGCTTGTAGGGGCTTCACAGCTCACAGTTCCCCGAGGGAGGAGAGACTAGGAAGGGGAATGGGACCCAGGTGTCTAGGAGCAGGAGGAGGTGCTTACCGATACGGGCCTCGTACGACCGCATGTACTAGAGACACCAAACCAGCAAATGGGACCCAGGTGTCCAGGATGGCATGGTCAGGGGAGTAGCTCATGGGTGGGCCGGGGGGGCTGGGAAAACTGATTTGCACCCCATGTCCTGGCAGGTTTACAGCGCCAGCAACGTGGAGCTCATCACTAAAACAAGAACCGAGCACCTTTCGGACCAGGACAAGTCCCGCACCAAAGGTAACACGCTGTTCCTAGCCAACCAATCAGAACATGCAGTCTGCAATGACCCGCCCCCTTCCCCTCTGACACACCGACCCTGGACATCCAATCACAGTGCCAGATCCACACACATGCACAGCATAGGATTGCCAACTTGCTAATATTCAAAAACTGGGTACTCCAGCAGGAGTGCCGGAACCTCCCCTGCCCCGCCTCTTCCCCTGAGGGGCCCCCCCTACTCCTTCCCCCCCCCTTCATCCCTGTTGCTCGCTGCTTTTCCCCTCCCACCCCCCGGGTCACGATGGGCTTGCCTGCGGAGCCAGGGCTGGGAGCTGCAGCTGCCCGATAAAGGCAGGAGGTGGCCGTGGCTGAGTGGGGCTGGAGCAGATGATGACCCAATGCCTCTCCACCTCCCACACCCGAAGTAACTGGACATTGGGCGTCCAGTCAGTAGATCTGACCAGACACTGTCAGGTCCCCATTTCAGTCGGACTTTCCAGTCGAAAACCGGACACTTTGCCACCCTAGCACAGCACCCCTTCCCCTGCGACTGTCCACCCTGGCCCCAGCCCTCTGTTCAGACTGCCCCCTCCTACTCTGATATACCCACTCTGGACATCCAATCACAGCACCCCAACCCTCCCCCTCTGACATGCCGACCCACTGTGCCCTGTACTTCCCCTTTTGACAGACCTTCCAATCACAGCACCCACCTACAAGGGCCTGGCCCCACGCCCTGACCCTCCCGTTACAGTACCACACCCATCCCTCCCCTCCAGTCACTACCCCACAGACAACAGCCCGTCTCTCCACCTGTCCATCATGGCTCAGGCCCCACTCCCCGAGCACTTGTGTAAGCTGCCCCCCATGCTGAGCATTCTGTATCCACACCCACATCAGACCTGATTGGCCCTAGCAGATTAGCCTACCCCAGGGCACAGAATGAGCGTGGTGGATGTTTCCTCAGGGGGCGGGGGAGGTGTGGGAGGGAATTCATACATTCTAGGGAGGTCTTTGAGTCTAACCTACTCCCACCCACCCCATAGGCTCCAAGACACCCTTCCAGTCCTTCCTGGGGATCGCCCAGCAGCATGCCTCCCACAACGGGGTGAGTGACGGGCCCCGCATCTGCTCTGGGAACTCGAGACGCGCGCCTGGTGTGGCAGGGATCAGGGCAGAGGTGTCACGTTCCCAGCCACGAGGGTAGAATCTGGGGATGGGGCTGTTTGAGGGTTAGGGGTGGGGGGAATACAGCAAGTGAGGGGGAATTCAGCACAAGGGGCACAGCCAGAGAGCATGTGAATGGGGGATCTGACTCCCCCTCCTCATGCCTGCCCCCTCCAGGCCCCGGTGCTGCAGTCCGCCACCCTCACCAACCCCACGGCCATCACCCCAGAGGAGTACTTTGACCCCAGCTTCAACCTGGAGGCCCGCAACATTGGCCGCCCTATCGAGATGTCCAACAAAGTGCAGAGGTGAGGTGCGGGGTCAGGGCCTGGGATGACAGCAGAGTGGGAGAATGCGCTAGAGGAGTGGGAAGAGTCGCTCTGCACTCTCAGCCAGTGATACTGCGGGGCATGGAAAATCCACCCTAATTCTAGCTCCCCTCTGTCAGAGAATGGGACCCAGGTGTCTGGGATGGCAGGGCAGGTGTTCACCCCTAGAAGTTCCTGCAGCTCCCAGCCCCCAGAGTGAAGGAGAGGCCAGGACAAGGAATGGGACCCAGGCATCTGGGACAACAATGTTGAGTGCTCGCCCCTAAAGGGCGCCAGGCCTGGTCCTTTGCTCTGCGTAGCCAGTGCTGTGCAGGAAGAGGGGCTGGGGCAACTGGTTGTGATGCTCCCCCGGCCATGACAGGTTCAAGGCCACGCTGTGGCTATGTGAGGATCACCCCCTGTCACTGGTGGAGCAGGTGACGCCCATAATTGACCTCATGGCCATCAGCAATGCCCACTTCGCCAAGCTGCGTGATTTCATCACCCTCAAGCTGCCGCCTGGATTCCCTGTCAAAATCGGTGAGTGGGGCTTTTGGGGAAGGGGCGGGGCTGCAAACAGGGGAGGGGCAGTAGTGAGGGAGAGAAGGGAGCAGATCTGATGGGGAGTGGCCTGGCTGGATTTGGAGAGCAATAGATGTGGGCAGGGGATGGGTGGAGGGGAAGGAATGGCTAGTATCTGGGGAGTCTGAGGGGCACAGGGATGGCTGGAGATGTGGTGGGAATTGGGGGAAATGAGGGCCAATTGTGGGGGGGATGAGGGTTGGCAGGGGTCCTCCAGAGTGGGGGGGAGTTGGAGTGGGGTGGCAGGGATTGGGGGCAGGGGAGTTGGGAGGGGTGGCAAGGATCATGGAGAAGGGTGACTGGCATGATGGGCAAGGAGTGGCAGGGATCATGATGGGGACAGGTGGCTGGGGGCCATGGGGAGCTGGGTTGGGGAGAATGGGGGAGCTGGAGAGGGGTGATTACGGGGCAGGGGAGGGGCAGCAGGGATCACGAGGGGGACTGGAGGATGGGGGAGCTGGGGGGGGTCTGAGGGGCAGAGGAGGTGTGGCAGGGATCATGAGGGGGAGGGGTGGCTGGGTTTGTGAGGAGCTGGGCTGGGGTGGCCGGGGGAGGTGGGGAGGGGTGGCAGGGATCATGAGAGCAGTGGGGTCTGGGGGCCAGGGAGGATAGGGCAACTGGGGATGAGGGTCTGAGGGGCGGGGGAGGTGCAGCAGGGATCATGAGCAAAGAGGGGTGTCTGAGGGTTGTAGGGAGCTGGGCCGGGGGGGCTGGGGGCCGGAGAGGATGGGGGAGCTGGGGAGGGGCAGCAGGTATCCTGAGGGGGAGGGAGGCTGGGAGCCAGAGAGAGTGGGGGAGCTGGGGAAGGGAGTCTGAGGGGCAGGGGAGGTGCGGCAGGGATCATGAGGGGGAGGGGTGGCTGGGGGCTGTAGGGAACTGGGCTGGGGGGCTGGGGAGGATAGGGGAGCTGGGGAGGGGTGGTTATGGGGCAAGGGAGGTGCAGCAGGGATCATGACAGGAAGGGGTGGCTGGGGGCCATGGGGAGCTGGGCTGGGGGGGCTGATGGGCGAGGGGCATGCCTGGGGGCTGTACCATCTGTTGCTCCCAGTGTCTCACGCTGTCATGTTCATACACACACACACACGCACACACACACACACACACCAGAGATCCCCCTCTTCCATGTGCTCAATGCACGAATCACCTTCAGCAACCTGTGCGGGTGTGATGAGTCGTTGAGCTCCGTGCGGGTCTGTGGCCCTGCCCCCAGCTCCTCTCCAGGGGACGCCAGAGAGCCAGCTGCAGGGGCAGAGGCGCCCCCCAACCCCAAAGGTAGGGGAACCTGCAGGGGGCTGGGGGGCTGTGCACACCAGGCATCCCACTGCAAATCCCACAGTGACCCCAGTCTCCATGGGGTCGAGGGCCAAGGCAGTGTGTGTGTGGGATGGGTGTCTCTCTGGGCAGGGCAGACTCCTACGGGTGGAGCAGTGTGTCTGTGATCCCAATAGGGTATGGGACCCCCCACTCTCACCCCTCCCCCTTTCCCCAGTATTCCCGTTCCCCTGCGAGGTGGACCCGGTGGTGTTCGAGGTGCCACAGGGCTACGCTATGCTGGGCGCTGGCCGCAACGAGCCCATGCGGGACGAGGATGACGACCTGCTGCAGTTTGCCATCCAGCAGAGCCTGCTCGATGCTGGCACCGAGACTGACCAGGTGAGATCCGGGCCGGGACTTTTCCCTCTCAGGGTGCCAGCTCCGATCCGGCCTTAGGGTGGGGGGACTGATGGGCTCAGGGGGGCAGGGAATGGGACATGGGACCTCTCCCCACGTGGGGCACTGGCTCTGATCCAGCCCCAGGGTGAGGGGACTGGTGGGCTCAGAGGGGCAGTGAATGGGACATGGGGCCTTTCGCCTCTCAGGGGCACTGGCTCCAATCTGGCCCCAGGGCAGGGCACTGGCTGGCTCAGGGGGACCCGGAATGGGGGACAGGGCCTTTCTCCTCCAGGGCATGCCAGCTCCCTACTTTTGTTCCTGTGCGGTTGATGTGGGGAGCTGTCTGGCTGGTTCAGGGGTGTGGGATTTGGGGTCTCTGATTCAGCCAGGGAGGGGAATATTCCCGTGTTCTGATTGGTGCCCTGGACTGCAGGTGACTATCTGGGAGGCGCTGACCAACACGCGCCCAGGCTCCAACCCCCCTTCCTATGATGAGGAGTTGCAGCTGGAGCGGTGAGTGAGTGGAGCTGGGGTGGGACAAGATTCATGCCAGGCCTCCATGGGCAGCAGGCCCCTACCTTCCATCCCTGGCCTCCCACATAGCCATTCTCTGGGCTGGCAGGGTGAGGCAGGGGCTGGTCAGTGCGGGTGGGGCTGAGAGAGGCAGGTGCTGGTTGGTGGGGGGGTGGGGCTGTGAGGGAGGGGCTAGTTGGTGGGGGCAGGGCTGTGTGGAGGTGGGTGGGGCTGTGAGATGCAGATGTTGGTGGGTGGGGGCAGAGCTGTGACCGAGGGGCTGGTCGGCAGGTCCTTTCCTAGCTATTCTGGTGTCTTACGCAGCCCCAGGCCTCCACAGGCGGGAGCGGGGCGGGGGAGGCGGCTGTGTGGGCCCCACCCCAGGCCTCCATGGGATGGGGGGGACTGGCCACTTCCTGCAGGAAGTGGAATGACCTGGCCCCAGCCTGCTCCGCTCCCCTGGCTTTCAGCCGTGCTGCCGGCGAGTGCTGGGGGGGCGGTTCCCCCCAAGTCTGGGAGCCAGGGGAGCGGAGCAGGCTGGGGCTGGGTCACTCCACTTCCCGCAGGAAGTGGCCAGCCCCTGTCTCCCACAGAGGCCTGGGGCCCCACACAGCCCCCTCCCCCCGTGGAGGCCTGGTGCCAGCTCCCCCTGCTCCCGCCCGCGGAGGTCTGGGGCCCCAAGCTGTCATCCTCCCCGGCTCCTGGATGCAATCTTCAGGGGATTGGGGGCAGGACTGGGGAGAGGTGGGGTGGAGCAGAGGCGGAGGCCCTGCGCAAGAGCCGGAGCAGGGGCTGGAGGAGCACGCAGCTGTGCCGGGCACCAGGAAATTTGGTGCCCCAAATTTCTTAGTGCCCTACGCAGCTGCGTACTTTGTGTATGAGTAAGGACGGTCCTGCTGGATGGTGGAGGGGCTGTGAGAGGCAGGTGCTGGTCAGTGAGGGGATGGGATGGGACTGGGAGAGGCAGTTCCTGGTTGGTGGGGGAAGAGCTGTGAGGGAGGAGCTAAGGACTGTGTGGGAGAGGCTAGTCGGAAGGGGGCTGTGAGGGAGGGGTGAGTTGGTGGGGGCAGGGCTGTGAGGGAGGGGCTGGTCGGTGGGGGTGGAGCGGTGAGGGAGAGGTTGGTCATGGGGAGCGGTGCTGTGGGGGGCAGGGCTCTGGGGGGGGGCTGTGCGGGGGCTGCGAGGGAGGGGATGGGACTGAGAGGCAGGTGCTGGTCGGTGGGGGCAGGGCTGTGAGAGGTAGGTTCTGGTTGGTGGGGAGCATGGCTATGGAGAAAGGACGGGGCTGTGAGGGAGGGGCTAGTTGGTGGGGGCAGGTGCTGGTCGGTGGCGTGATGGGACTGTCAGAGGCAGATGCTGGTTGATGAGGGTGGGGCTATGAAGGAGGGGCTGGTTGGTGGGGGGTGTGGCTGTGAAGGAGAGGCTGGTCATGGGGGCGGTGCTGTGAGGGAGGGGCTGGTTGGTAGGTGGCAGGAGCGGGGCTGGTTGGTAGGGGGACGGGGCTGTGAGAAGCAGGTGCTGCTTGCTGGGAGTGAGGCTGTGAAGGGGCTAGTTGGTGTGGCGAGTGGCTGTGAAGAAGCGATGCAGCTGTGAGGGAGAGGCTGGTCTTGGGAGGCAGGACTGTGAGGGCAGTTGCTGACACGCATCTCTCTCCCCCAGCGCCATCCAGGAGAGCATATTCCTGCAGTCGGGGCAGGGCCTGGCTGCAACGGAGTCTGGTGGCGGAGGCAACGGCAACAACAGCATCGTCCCTCCTGAGGACAGCCTGGCACCCAGCACCAATGGCTCCTCCTCCTCGGCCCTGCCTCCCCCGGCCTACCCCAGCTTCGACGAACAGCTGCGCCTGGCCATGGAGCTGTCATCGCGGGAGCAGGAGGAGCAGGAGCGCCGGCGGCGTGAGGAGGATGAGGAGCTGCAGCGCATCCTCCAGCTCTCCCTGACGGAGAAGTAATGCCCCGCCTACCAGCAGGGGGCCCTGAACCCAGCCTCCCCCAAGACTCCCAGGGGTTCCCCAGTGCCCTGGCTTTGCTGTTGTATTTTTAACCTTGTGGGGGGTACCCGTCCCATTCCCCACCCCCTGTCTTGCAGGGGGCAGGACTGGACTTGACGAGACACCCTCTGCCTTTCCCAGGGCTCTTAGTCCCGCTGCCTCTTGGGTCTTATTTAATTTAACTCTTTTTTTTTTATGGTTATTCTATTCCCCCTGCCTGGTGGAGGAAAGTTTTGTACAGCTAGGAGGAAACTGAAGAATGAGGGAACAGAGGAGAGGAGGAGCAACAGAGTGGCAGAGGCTAAGGAGAGCCCTTGGCTATAGAGAAAGCAGTTTCCAACTGGACTCTTAATACGTGTTGGTGGAGGTAGTGGGATTCTGAAACTGGGACACACTCACTCTGTCCTGTCAGCCCACGTGGGCAATAGAGGTGAGGGCAATGAACGGGGTGGGGTTAGAGATGATGGGGCAGGGCCAGAAACCAGATGACTAGGGTGGGGATGCTACATTCATGGGAGCTGTGGGATGTGGCACTCAAATAGAAGCAGGGCCAATAATTTTCAGTCCTCTGTTTCGCCTCCTGAACCCCCTGTGTGTAGCTGCCATGTCCTCTCCTGCCTGTTTAATTTATTTTATTTATCTCTCTGCAGCTCTAGAATGGGGAGGGCGAAGGGTGGGTTTTGTTTTTTTAACTCAACTCCAAAGGTTGGAAAGGGAACAGCTGCGTTGAACGGTGGCTCCTGGCACCTGCAGGGGCTGGGTGTGGGCCTCTGTGCAGCAGGAACCATGAAATAAAAAGGAGAAACCAACCAACCCCCTGGCTCCAGCTCCCTTCATTCTGCATGTTGCACCCTTTGGCCTGGGCCTTTACTGGTGCATCAGCTGCCTGAGAGAGGGAATGGAGCCAGCATCCTGCTTGGAGCATTCCCTCCGCTCTGGGGTCCCTCTCTGGCCAGCTTCCCCCAATGCAGATGGGATCCCCAAGGGGGCACCGTGTCCTGCTGGCATTGGGAGGCCTTGCTGCTTATCTGGGGGCTTGGTTGCATCTTGCTTCTTTACAGGACAGAAACACCCAGGTGTGCTAGGCCTGGCTATGTGCCCACTGCTGTTCCGGGTGGGTTCCTGTGGTTTCTGAGACAGAGCACAGTGAGCGCTGCTAGAGGGCTCACGTGCCAGTGGGCAAGGGAGCCATTTCTGCGCCTGGGAGTCTAGAGAAGAGAAGGGGCCAAGTGGTTGCACTGGCTTTCATTAACTCCATTAATCCCTGAGCTGCAATTCAATATCCACCCCCTAGTTTACCCCCTTCTTGTCACCCCCACCCCATTAGTAATGTCTTAGGAAGAAGAATTTCTGCTCTAAATTGTGTGCTCATCAGTTGGAAAGAACAGAGGAGAAAGACTTGCACATACGAGCGGATTACAGGATAACGATGAGCCACCAATGTGATATGGCCGTGCAAAAGGCAAATGGAATCCAAGGATGTGTCAGGTGAGGTATTTTCTGTACCGGTAGGGAAGTGTTCGTGCTGTTGTACAAGGCACGGGTGAGACCTCATCTGGAGTAGTGTGCGCAGTTCTGGGCACCTGCGTTCAAGAATTCAGAACTGGTGCAGAGAAAAGGGTCGCTAGGATGTGTGACACAGGAGGTAACTGTCCCACTCTACTTAGCTCTAGTGAGTCCACAGCTGGAGTCCTGTGTCCAGTTCTGGGTGCATGCTTTGGGAGGGATGTGGGCAAACTGGAGAGAGGCCAGAGGGGAGCAACAAAAATGGTCAGAGATTTTAAAAGGAGGAAAGGTTAAAAACAGCACGTTTAGTCTTGAGGGGAGAACCTGATAAGTCTTCAAATATGTAAGGACTGTTATAATGAGGCTGGGGATCAATTGTTCTGTGTGTCCACTGAAGGCAGGGTGAGAAGTAACGGGTTTAATCTGCAGCAAGGGAGATCTAGGTTCGATGGTAGGAAAAACTTTCTAACTCTAAGGGGAGTTCAGCTCTGGAACAGGTTACCAAGGGAGGTTGTGAAATCTCCATCATGGAGGTTTTTAAGAACAGGTGGGACAAACCCCTGTCTGGGAATGGTCTAGGTTTACTTGGTCCTGCCCCAGCATCGGGGGCTGGACCTGATGACCTCTCATGGCGCTTTCCAGCCCTACACTTCAATGGCTCTATGAGCAGGGGCCTGTTTGACAAGAAAAGACTTGGGAGAGTTTGGCTTGTTTAGCCCGGCAAAACAAAGCTGGAGCGGGGCTGTCTCTATAAGTACAGCAGGGAGGGAGATGAGCGATTTAAAATAAAGGACAATGTTGGCACAAGAATGGAGGGGGAGAAAGTGGCCAGGAATAAACAGATTGGGAACTAGAAGGTTTCTATCCACTAGCGGAGTGAGGGGCTGGTTCACCTCCCACTAGGAGCAGTGGGGCAAACATCTGGCCTGGTTTTAAGGTGGATCTTGGTAAATATATGACCAGGATTATATGATGGGGTTACATGGGAGAGCAGGGGACTGGATATGATCACCTGGATGGTCCCTACCAGTTCTGTGTCCCCATGGCAATGTTTCCCATCTCCCCATCAATTTTCCCTATTAGATCCCAAGAGTTGCTGTCAACATGGCCTTGAACTGGAGCAATCAAAGCACACCCCTCCCCCCAGCCGATGGGCAGCTGCTGCCTGGGTGGGAACAGGGTGTTATGTTGCCGGGACAGAGAGGTGCTGCCCTGGCCCATCCAGCTTCAAATTCCAAAGCACTGCGTTCCTGGGCAATGGGTTTGCTGGGGCTCCAAACCCTGTGCACCTGGGACATGCAGGCCTGGGGAATTGGGAGGGGCAAGTGCCTAGGACGGGAATAGCAGGTTCAGCGGCTACCAGGGATTGAGGTGTATTAACAGAGCGTGGGCTGGGATAGCAGGGGGTGGTGGGGCAGAACAGAGGGGCCCCTGGCAGAGCTGTGGGGGGCAGCCCAGGTGGGGTTGTGGGGCAGGACCCAGGGGCACTGGCAAAGCTGTGGGGGCCAAGTCAGGACTGGGAGAGCAGGCGGCTGTGGGGCAGGACCCAGGGGCACTGGCAGAGCTGTGGGGCAGGGCCCAGGGCTGGCAGAGCAGGGGGCTGTGGGGCAGGACACAGGGGCACTGGCAGAGCTGTGGGGGTCAGTCCAGGACTGGGAGATCAGCGGCTACGGTGGGGATTGAGGGGCGCCACCCTGGGAAACGCTAGCAGGGGCTCAGCTCACCCCACGCCCCCTTCTCGGCAGCCCCTGTCGCCCGGGGAAGCCCAGGGGCCGGGCTGTCCCTTTAAGAGCCGCCCCCAGGGGAGGCGCCTGGCGCTGCAGCCTCCCGGCTCTTCCTGGTCCAGGCGGCGGCGGACGGCCGGGGTCGCCCAAAGTTTGTGGCAGGTGGGGCCGGGGAGCGCATGGCGCTGGTCACCGTCCGCAGGTCCCCGGCCGGCAGCGGCCACAGCTCCCCCACCGGCCGCAAGGTGAGTGCCTGTCCCGGACCAGCCGGGAGCGCTGCCCGGACTTCCCTAGGGACCCCTGCCCAGCCCCAGCTGGACTCCCCGAGCCGGGCTCCCCCTTCCCTGACCCACCCCCGGGCCACCCAGCCCCTGTCCCAGCTGGGCTCCTCTTCCTCCTTTCCCATCCTCTCCGTGCCTCGGCGCTAGTTCCTGCGCCGGCTTTGGGTTGTCTCTGCTTCCTGCCGAGCTCCATGACTGGGGGAAGGAAGCTTGTGGAATGGTTAGTGCCCTGCAGCGCTGGCTGTGGGGTGTACCCGGCTGCTCCATCCCCAGCCTCTCGCTGCAGGGAGCGGGGTGGGAGCCCTGGCTGTGGGGTGTGTCTGGCTGCCCCAGCCCCTCGCAGCAGGGAGCGCTGTAGTGCACGTGTCAAGAGGGCTGCCATCACACATGGGTGCCCAGTGCCTGTGGCTGGCTCTAATTCCCCTTGCGCAGCCTGTGTTGCCCTGTGGTTTATCAGGCACCGGTACTGACTTGTCATTAAGTTTCACAAACGGACACTTCCTTAGGAGGCTGCTTCCCCTTCAGTTAGTGTTTTGCAGTCTGCAAAGTCACGCTGAGTGCACCGGGATCCAGGGCCCCAGCGCCTGGGCTCACGCCCCAGTGCCCCTCCAGCAGGATCCACACCCCAGGCACTAGGGCTAGGATTCACCCCCCCCCCCCCCCCAGTCTCCCTCCAGCAGGATCCACACCCCAGGCACTAGCATTAGGATTTATACACCCAGCCCCCCTCCCCCAAGCAGGATCTATGCCCCCAAGCAGGATCCATGGCCAGGATTCGGAGTCCCAGCTTCCCCTTGTACAGCCGTCTCCTGGCTGCGTGGGCTTGTGAGCATCGTGTCTGGTTGCGTGCACTCTGCTGGGAGCTGCCGCTCAGGAAGGGTTGGGATGCTGTTAATTTTATTTTCCACACTAAAAAATGTCAGAGGAAATTGTTGCTGGGCTGCTAGACCCGTTCCGGCTCCCAGGAGGGAACGAAAAGATCCTGATATGCAGGCTGAGGCTATGGATGATGCCCGAAAGGGCTCATGGCCCAGTTGTTGCTCCAAATAGGTGGGAGGTGTCACGGTGATGCCTGCCCCGAATGTGGCTATTTCCCCGTTGCAGCCTGGCAGTGGGTGGCAAACCCCAGCCAAGGTTTTGGAACTCCAGCTTCCTGTGTTAGTGAATGACCTCAAGCGAGTGCCTTGCAGGCTGGAGGGATCTGCAGTAGCTCCAGGCTCCATTGGAGTAGAGGGCACAGGGTGCAGGAGTCCCTGACCCTGCTGCCAAGCCTGGCTCCTCTGGCACATCAGCCACACTCCCCTGCTGTCCCTTCAGCTCTCTGTGCCCACTCCTGGGAGGAGCAGGAGTCAGGTGACCCCTGCGGGCTGCCAGAGCTGAGCAGGAATCCTCCTGCAGGATGCTTCTTGGACACAGGGGGGCGCTGCACTGAGGGCAGGGGTTCTCTCCTCTCCCCTCTGCTCCCCCCTGCTAGGTCTGCTATCTCTGCTATGTCCGCAGTTCCCCCCTAGGCTGCCCCTTCCCCACCTACATGCCCCCAGGAGCCCTCCCTCATTGACTTTCCAGGCATCCCTGGCTCCCCTTGCTCTGTTGCTCTCATGGGGAGCTTGGCACACCCCACCCTCGGGAGAAATGCCTGGTACAGGGTGGATGAACCAGGCCTGTGTTTCAGACTCCCAGCGCATGCGTGTGCCTGGCAACACTGCTGTTTTGTTTACAGCCTTCACGAAGTATTTTTGCTGGGGAATTTCCCCCATTGTTTAAAGGAAGGTATTCAAGAACGGGATACAGGGACTGTGATCCTCCCCTGATTCCAGCTTCTTGTTTTTAGGTCTGGGGCACTAAGGGTGACACAATACAAGGCCACCGTCTCTGAACTGAGAGCTCTGCTGGCAGAGTGTGAGACTCCATCGGCACCACTGGGCCCCTGGCAGGGTGATCAGTTGGCCGGCTCCTATTCAGACATCTGCAGGCGCTAGCTGCTGCCCAGCACTGCCGCTCAGGAATCTCCCTGCGGCCCTGCAGTGTCAACTTGTTCCTGGGGGGCTTGAGGTGCCGCTCACACCCCAGAGGGTTGGAGGAGTTGCCCCATCCTCATTCCTTGCTCTGGACCTGCCCACCCTGTGCTGGAGTTTGGGGGATGGGACCACCTCATCTCTGGCCCCAGCTGAGTGCCATGGGGTCATAGCCCACACGCCCACTCCCTGCAGGGGAGCAAGTCCTGCACCCAGCCTGGGGCTGATCTATCTGTCTGTGGTTCTTTTGCAGGATGAAGAGCTTTCCAGGAGGAGCCAGCTGCAGCGACGGTGAGGTGCCATCCCTATAAACTCCCCCCCCCCAGCCAAAGGGGAGCTGGTTCCCAACCCCAGCCCCCCTCTACCTGCTCCCTGGTCACTGGCGGGAAATGGGAGGCAGGTAAGGGGGTCCCACCAGGGAGGAGCAATGACCATGCACCCTGCTGTTTGGAAGGAGGAAGTGATGCTGGGATTCCCACGCTGGGCACTGCCTGTTGCATTTGAAGGTCTTGCCCTATAGCGGCTGGATAGGAGAAGGGACTGTGCCCCATATTGGCCCCCCAAGCATCCAGGCTGCTGAGTGGGTGGGTGTTCCTATCAATCCCTCTTCACCCTGCTGACTTTTGAGTCCTGCCCCCATGAATCACCCCAGCCTTCCAGAGCCCCAGGGTGAAACTAACCTGCCCCTGGAGAGTTTTACCTCTGCCCCCTGCAGGCATCTGATCACCTGCTCTGAAATTGACCAGGGGCTTGTTAGTGGCCAAGCTCTGAACAGCTGCTGAGGCACAGGAGCCACCTGCCTGCAGACTCAGGCAGACGCCTCACATCTGGGCAGTTGTCTTCACAACCCTAAGGGTTACAACTCATTTCTTTTTCTCAGTGGAAGCTGGCGTGCCCAAATTTGACAGAGTAGGTCCCTCCCCGCCCCTGGGGCCGGCTTCCTTTGTAGGTGCAGGATGTTCCTCTGTTTCATGCCCATGTCCCCTCCCCATCTGCCCCCAGCCACAGCTTCGTCATGGTCAAAGGGGCCGCCCTGCTCCTGCAGGAAGAGGAGAAGCTGGAGACACTGCAAGAAGCCCCGCCCTCCCCGGACCAAATGCAAAGCCAGCAGGAGCAGCACCTGCAGCTGATGATGGGGCTGCTGCGGCAAGAGGACGCCATCCACCTGGTGAGACGGGGCACAGCTGGCACAAGGTGGCTTCCAGGAGAGACCAGACTAGGGGGCAGAAACAATGGGACAGGGGGCGGAGATGGGTGATGGGGACAGTTGCCACATCAGATCATCAAACCATTGGGTCCATCCAGCCCAGGATCAACGCTTCACTTCACCTCCTTCCTTGCCAGCTTGCCCCATATCAGCCCCATGGACCCATCCAGTCCAGCATCCCCCCACTGTGCCCCATATCAGCCACATGGGTCCATCCAGTCCAGCATCTCCCCCGCCGCCCCAGATCAGCTCTATGGAACCATCCAGTCCAGCATCTCCCCACCATCACCCCTTACCCCAGATTAGCCCAATAGGCCGATCCAGCCCCACAGGCTCCAGTGCTGCAGGAGCAGCTATCTCTGTGTACCCACAATGCATTGCTCCCACCCCACCTCGTCCTGGCACCCCCATTTGGGGGGCCGAGGTCCCCAGCCTGTGCTCTGGGCGGTGAGGGTGAGCACAGCTTGGAGCAGCCTAGTGGGTTTGATCCTGGTGCTCAAGGAGGAAGCAACAACAGGATATATACTGTAGGTGGGGAGGGGAAGGGGCAGACTGCGCCCTCCATGCCTGTGTCTCCCTGCACTCCTACTGCCCCTCTCCTGAGCCCTGTTACTCACTGCCCCGCCCCCTCCCTTCTTCCCAGTCCCAGCTGCAGCTGCCCCTCCCCATCCTGACTGCACCGGCCCAGTTCCTGCAGCACCCTCTTCCCCCCCCATCCCACTCCCCACAGCCCTGTGTGCACAGACTCCCTCCCTGGCAGGCTGGCTCAGGGCTGAAGTCCATCCATTGCATGAGCATTATTCATTGTTTGCGATCCCAGGCCTGGTCCCTCCCCCTCCCCGTCCCTGGCACTGGCCCAGCCTGACTGGAGAATTGTTAACCACTCCGGCGTGTGGGCTGCTCCACTGACCGGCAGGGTACAGGATGTCATGCCAGGCTGGAGAGGGCAGGGCTGGGCTGGGCAAAATAGGCTTCTCCCCCTCCCTGGTGTCACAGCACCCCTTGCTGTGGAGGATGGGGCTGGGCAAAGTAGGCTCCTCCCCCCTCCCTGGTGTCACAGTACCCCTTGCTGGGGAGGACAGGGCTGGGCAGGGGAAGGTGGGGTGCTGTCTGTGTGCAGCATGGAGGTTGTTGGGGGAGGGGATCCCTGCCTGTGGAATTTCATTTCTGAGCAGCCAGTTCCCCATTTATGGCTGAAGGGCTCTTGCTCTCACCTCCTGGGCTGGCAGCCAGAGCCAGCTGCACAGTCCAGCCCAGGGGACTCTGCAGGGAGCTTCCCTTGCTTGCAAGGCTGAGTCACGCTGCCTATGCCCCCAGGGGCCCCCCAGCCCTGAGAGCTGTGTGTGGATTGCTGAGCCCCAGTCACACACTGACCCCCAGAGCAGAACAGAGACCCAGGGGTTCATCTCTTAACATCCCCCTTACAGAGCCCTGACACTGAGCTGGGAAACCACTGCCCAGCCCTGCCCTCTCCAGCGGGGGATGCTGGGAAATTGGGGAGAAGGAGGCGCCTTCACTGCCCAGCCCTGCCCTCCCCAAAGGGGGTGCTGGGTCACCACAGAGGGGGCGGAGCCTACTCTGCCTAGCCCCGCCTTCCACAGCAGAGGGCACTGTGACACAGAGGCAGGGGCATATCAGGGGCACCGGGAGGTCACATGAAGAGGCAGGTCTCAGTCTGCCTTTGGCTTCATCTCCAGGCTGTGCGACTGGAGTCAACCCGACCCCACCGGATCCGGTATCTATTGCTCGTGTCGACGGAGGAGCTGGAGGGCAAGAGCGAGACAGTGCTTCTGGGCGTGGACTTCCCTGAAGAGGGGTGAGGAGATTGCGGGGGGTGCAGTGAGGAGCACGGAGGGATAGGGGATGCAAGGAGTGTGTTGGCGAGTGAGGCATGGGGAGGGGGAGCACAGAGGAGAGGGGAATTAGGGTGGGGGGGAGCAGGACTGAGGAGTGGTGGGTTCATGCCCCACGACCCATGGGGGGAGCCACCTGAGCTCTCAGCACCAGAATGGCCAAACTCTTTGCTCTGCCCTTGGGCTGCCCCCCAGCACCAGAGCAGAACCCTGGAGAGGCACAGGGAGCTGGAGTCTGTGGGGTCCTTGTTCCAAGTCTTGTCCTTGTTCCAACCTCCCCCATACCCCAGTGGGGACCCCTACACTCACCCCCTAGTCATGCCGTGCGCTCTGACCCCTCTCTCTGCCCCTAGGTCAGCCAAATGCACCCTGGGGATGGTGCTGCCCCTCTGGAGCGACACCCAGGTCTTCCTCGATGGCGATGGGTAAGAGATCTCAGTCGTCTGTGCTACCACACTGGGGAGATCTCCTGTGCAGGGAGAGAGGGAAATTCTGCTTTGTGTGCAATCAGGACTGCGTTTCACCCCCCCACATGCCACACACAGTGCCCCCAGTGAAAACCTGTCCTGCCCTCTGCTGGACGGAGATGGGAGTACAGGCTCCAGACTCATTGCCTGAACCACTGCCTGGCACACAGCTCCCCCTCCTCTCTCTGAACAGGGTCGTGGGACTCTGAGAGCCATGCCAGCTCCCACAGCAGCACCACCAGCCATGGCCCACGCGAGGTGCTCAAGGTCCCGTGTGCTCTGCTGGGGCAGCTGCATCTTAACCAGCCATCACCAGCCCAGTCAGCAGTGAGAAATTGTACCAAAATGTTTCCTAACGTAGGAAATGTTTATGGGCCACCCTTACATTTCAGAGTCAACATCATAAACTGATACACATTTGTACCTCTCCCAGCTGTTGCTCTGAGCTGCCTGCATACTCAGGCAGATGCCACTATGGTGATCTAAGCAATAATAACAACACTTGGCTCCTATCTAGGGCTTTTCATCAGTAGATCTCAAAGCACTATACAAAGAAAGTCAGGAGCATTAGCACCATTTTACAGATGAGGAAACTGAGGCACAGAGGGGGAAGTGACTTGCCCAAGATCACCCAGCAGACCAGAATCCAAGCCAGAAATAGAACCCAGGTTTTCTGAGTCCTAGGCCAGTGCTCTACCCACTAGCCTCACAGACCTCCTTAAACAGGAAGCATGTATTAAAGGAAACAGCCTTCTGTTCTTCAACTTGAGTCCCAGCTTTTACTCTTTTGTTTACCAGGGTCCTCCCAGTATTTGGAGCTCTTTAGTGCACACTGCGACCTCTGGTGGCTGTATGAAGTACTGCAAGGCCCAGATGTCACTTTTTCTAAAGGAAGCTGAGAGTCTGTGTGGGGATGGGCTTCTCAAATGGGCAGGGCTTGGTTTGTGGGGCGGAGGTTGGGAGAATACCAACACACTCTCCTCCCCCTGCAAATGGCTCATGTGGATCAGTGGTGCTGGCGCTGCTGTATGGAGCAGAGAAAGCCCAGCTTGATTCTCAGATCCCAGACGCTGCAACCCACCCCACCTCTGCTCATGCATGTGATCTGGGTTCCAGGGAGCTGCTGGGCTTGCACTGCGCATTTACAGAGCCTCTCAGTCCAGCCCTGTGTGTGAAGGGTGAATGTCCTCCTCTCCTCCTGCATCCAGCCCCCTCTCCCTGCCCAACCCCCCTGTGAAATCCCTGCCTTGCTCTCTGTGTCTAGGGGCTTCAGTGTGACGTCCGGGGGGCAGACGCGCATCTTCAAACCCATCTCTGTGCAGACCATGTGGTGAGTGACCCCCACACTGCCTGTCAAGTGCAGCTGGTCAGAGCTTTGGGATTATGCGGGGGATGGAATATCACTGTGGCTGGGACCCACTAGAACAAGGGTTTAGGGACAGAGTGGGAGAGATGGGATTTGAGCTGGACTGTGAGCTTTCCATTTGTTCCCCCCATCAGACTTGGAAAACAGGGGATATCTGTGGGGATAGCCCCAGGGAGGAGGTGTCATGGCTGCAGAAAGTAGAGGGATACCTCTGGGGTTTCCTTTGGGGGAGCTGTCAGGGCCACTGGGGCAGAGGGATATCTATGGGGATTGTCCTGGGGTGGAGGTGTGGTGGCTGTGGGAGACAGAGGGATATCTGTGGGGATTACCTTGGCGTGGAGGTGTGGTGGCCACAGGAGGTGGTGGGATATCTGTGGGAATTGCCCTGGGGTGGAGATGTGGTGGCCACAGGAGGTGGAGGGATATCTGTGGGGATCTCCTCCCCCTTATGTGTCCCTGTGCCGAAGCCCTGCAATCAATGGAACAGGATGTCAAGACTGATTCCCCACTCTGGCACTTCGAGTGCAGAAGGTGGGGACCCGCAAGGATTCTAAAAATTAATACTGGCCACTCCAGGCTGGTATTGAACTCCCAAGGTCACGGTTTCTCTATGACCTTGGATGGGTAGCCACCCAAGTGCAAAAACCCCTTTGGGACCCAGGAAGGCTCCCTTGGGAATTCCTTCCTATGGCATACCCTCAAGCCCTTTCACCCCCACCCCCCCACCAGGGAAGAGCTGAGAAAGAAAACAAAGGAAATCAGCTGTTGCCACCAACTAATTACACAACATCTGCACAAACCTCTTAGGGACACAAAAATCCAACCCTGTTCTTAAAAATGGTAAATTTTATTAAACCCCAAAAGAAAGGAAATACATTTGGAACCTAGGCTTTTTGGTAGATCTTAAAAAAACAATTACAAAAATTAAGTATCAAGATAGCTCTCTTGAGGTTCAGCTTAAAAGTTACAAGCAAACAAAAGCATCTGGGGTTAGCACAGAGGAGTCCACAAGCCAATAAGAAATAAAAGAAATAACCCTAATTGCATCTTCCTAGACATTCGCTGATTATTACATATTTGGGGTTTCAGATAAGTAGGGTTGAGGTATGATTTGATGCTTTTTCATACCTGGTTTTAAAGCTGCATACAGCATTGCTGCTCCGCTCTTTCCCGGAGAACCACAACACAGACAAAGGGAAGTTATTTCCCTATTTTAAAAAGTTCTAGCCCTCCCATTGGCTCTTTTGGTCAGGTGCCCACTCCTTTCCTTTTACCTGTGGGCTTGTTAACCCTTTACAGGTAAAGCACAGAATCATAGAATATCAGGGTTGGAAGGGACCTCAGGAGGTCATCAAGTTCGACACCCTGCTCAAAGCAGGACCAATCCCCAACTAAATCATCCCAGCCAGGGCTTTGTCAAGCCTGACCTTAAAAATATCTAAGGAAGGAGATTCCATCACCTTCCTAGGTAATGCATTCCAGTGTTTCACCACCCTCATAGTGAAAAAGTTTTTCCTAATATCCAACCTAAACCTCCCCCACTGCAACTTGAGACCATTACTCCTTGTTCTGTCATCTGGTACCACTGAGAACAGCCTAGATCCATCCTCTTTGGAACCCCCTTTCAGGTAGTTGAAAGCAGCTATCAAATCCCCCCTCATTCTTCTCTTCCGCAGACTAAACAATCCCAGATCCCTCAGCCTCTCTTCATAAGTCATGTGTTCCAGTCCCCTAATCATTTTTGCTGCCCTCCGCTGGACTCTTTCCAATTTTTCCACATCCTTCTTGTAGTGTGGGGCCCAAAACTGGACACAGTACTCCAGATGAGGCCTCACCAATGTCGAATAGAGGGGAACGATCGCGTCCCTCGATCTGCTGGCAATGCCCCTACATATACATCCCAAAATGCCATTGTCCTTCTTGGCATCAAGGGCACACTGTTGACTCATATCCAGCTTCCCGTCCACTGTAACCCCTAGGTCCTTTTCTGCAGAACAGCTGCCAAGCCATTCGGTCCCTAGTCTGTAGCGGTGCATGGGATTCTTCCGTCCTAAGTGCAGGACTCTGCCCTTGTCCTTGTTGAACCTCATTAGATTTCTTTTGGCCCAATCCTCTAATTTGTCTAGGGCCCTCTGTATCCTATCCCTACCCTCCAGCGTATCTACCTCTCCTCCCAGTTTAGTGTCATCTGCAAATTTGCTGAGGGTTCAATCCACACCATCCTCCAGATCATTTATGAAGATATTGAACAAAACCGGCCCCAGGACTGACCCTTGGGGCACTCCACTTGATACCGGCTGCCAACTAGACATGGAGCCATTGATCACTACCCGTTGAGCCCGACAATCTAGACAACTTTCTATCCACCTTATAGTCCATTCATCCAATCCATACTTCTTTAACTTGCTGGCAAGAATACTGTGGGAGACCGTGTCAAAAGCTTTGCTCAAGTCAAGGAACAACACGTCCACTGCTTTCCTCTCATCCACAGAGCCAGTTATCTCGTCATAGGAGGCAATTACATTAGTCAAGCATGACTTGCCCTTGGTGAATTCATGCTGACTGTTCCTGATCACTTTCCTCTCCTCTAAGTGCTTCAGAATTGATTCCTTGAGGACCTGCTCCATAATTTTTCCAGGGACTGAGGTGAGGCTGACTGGCCTGTAGTTCCCAGGATCCTCCTTCTTCCCTTTTTTAAAGATGGGCACTACATTAGCCTTTTTCCAGTCGTCCGGGACTTCCCCCGATCGCCATGAGTTTTCAAAGATAATGGCCAATGGCTCTGCAATCACATCCGCCAACTCCTTTAGCACTCTCGGATGCAGCGCATCCGGCCCCATGGACTTGTGCTCGTCCAGCTTTTCTAAATAGTCCCAAACCACTTCTTTCTCCACAGAGGGCTGGTCCCCTCCTCCCCATGCTGTGCTGCCCAGTGCAGTAGTCTGGGAGCTGACCTTGTTCATGAAGACAGAGGCAAAAAAAGCATTGAGTACATTAGCTTTTTCCACATCCTCTGCCACTAGGTTGCCTCCCTCATTCAGTAAGGGGCCCACACTTTCCTTGACTTTCTTCTTGTTGCTAACATACCTGTAGAAACCCTTCTTGTTACTCTTAACATCTCTTGCTAGCTGCAACTCCAGGTGTGATTTGGCCTTCCTGATATGAGTCCTGCATCCCCGAGCAATATTTTTATACTCTTCCCTGGTCATTTGTCCAATCTTCCACTTCTTGTAAGCTTCTTTTTTGTGTTCAAGATCAGCAAGGATTTCACTGTTAAGCCAAGCTGGTCGCCTGCCATATTTACTATTCTTTCTACACATCGGGATACTTTGTCCCTGTAACCTCAATAAGGATTCTTTAAAATACAGCCAGCTCTCCCGGACTCCTTTCCCCCTCATGTTATTCTCCCAGGGGATCCTGTCCATCAGTTCCCTGAGGGAGTCAAAGTCTGCTTTTCTGAAGTCCAGGGTCCGTATTCTGCTGCTCTCCTTTCTTCCCTGTGTCAGGATCCTGAACTCGACCATCTCATGGTCACTGCCTCCCAGGTTCCCATCCACTTTAGCTTCCCCTACTAATTCTTCCCGGTTTGTGAGCAGCAGGTGAAGAAGAGCTCTGCCCCTAGTTGGTTCCTCCAGCACTTGCACCAGGAAATTGTCCCCTACCCTTTCCAAAAACTTCCTGGATTGTCTGTGCACCGCTGTATTGCTCTCCCAGCAGATATCAGGGTGATTGAAGTCTCCCATGAGAACCAGGGCCTGCAATCTAGTAACTTCCGTGAGTTGCTGGAAAAAAGCCTCGTCCACCTCATCCCCCAGTGGTCTGGTGGTCTATAGCAGACTCCCACCACGACATCACCCTTGTTGCTCACACTTCTAAACTTAATCCAGAGACACTCAGGTTTTTCCGCAGTTTCATAGCGGAGCTCAGAGCAGTTATACTGCTCCCTTACATACAGTGCCACTCCCCCACCTTTTCTGCCCTGCCTGTCCTTCCTGAACAGTTTATATCCATCCATGACAGTACTCCAGTCATGTGAGTTATCCCACCAAGTCTCTGTTATTCCAATCACATCATAATTCCTTGACTGTGCCAGGACTTCCAGTTCTCCCTGCTTGTTTCCCAGGCTTCTTGCATTTGTATATAGGCACTTGAGATAACTCGCTGATCGTCCCTTTTTCTCAGTATGAGGCAGGACTCGCACGCTCCTGCTCGTGCTTCCTCTCGGTATCCCACTTACCTCAGGGCTTTGGTCTCCTTCCCCCGGTGAACCTAGTTTAAAGCCCTCCTCACTAGGTTAGCCAGTCTGCTTGTGAAGATGCTCTTCCCTCTCTTCGTTAGGTGGAGCCCGTCTCTGGCTAGCACTCCTCCTTCTTGGAACACCATCCCATGGTCAAAGAATCCAAAGTCTTCTCTCCGACACCACCTGCGTAGCCATTGGTTGACTTCCACGATTCGACAGTCTCTACCCAGGCCTTTTCCTTCCACGGGGAAGATGGACGAGAAGACCACTTGCGCCTCAAACTCCTTTATCCTTCTTCCCAGAGCCACGTAGTCCGCAGTGATCCGCTCGAGGTCATTCTTGGCAGTATCATTGGTGCCCACGTGGAGAAGCAGGAAGGGGTAGCGATCCGAGGGCTTGATGAGTCTCGGCAGTCTCTCCGTCACATCGTGAATCCTAGCTCCTGGCAAGCAGCAGACTTCTCAGTTTTCTTGGTCGGGGTGGCAGATAGATGACTCAGTCCCCCTGAGGAGAGAGTCCCCGACCACCACCACCCGCCTCCAAGCAAGTAGAGAATAGCTAGAAACGGGGATTTTGCAGCTAACTGGCTGGCTATGTGTCCACAAAAGGGAGCTCTCCCCCCTCTCATTTGTCACACAGGGGCTGTGACAGTAAAGTAGTTCTAGTGCAGATGCCCCATTCCCAGGCACTAGCCAAGCAGCAGGGGAGCAGGTGGGGTCCCACATGGGGAGGACCCCCTCTCCCGCCAGTGGGCAGGAGTCTGAGCCTTGCGCTTGTTGTGTCTCCAATCTGATGTCTGTGTGCCTGTCTGCTCCCCTCCCCCAGGTCGGTGCTGCAGGTGCTGCACAAGGCATGCAATGAAGCTGTCCACAACAACCACTTCCCCGGGGGCAGCGCTCTGGGCTGGGCTGAGTGGTACCAGCGCACCATAGCCTCAGAGCAGAGCTGCATCAATGAGTGGCTGGCCATGTCCGACCTGGAGTCCGTGCGGCCTGACTCCCCTGCTCTCTTCTCTGACCGGTCAGTACCAGTGCTGTGGGCAGGGAGGGGTGGTATCGGCACAGGGTGGGAGGCCGGGGGGCTCCCCCAACCAGCTTCGTTCAGCGAGCCACACATGTCCCCCTCTCCCTGGGGCAGTCCTCACCTTGGCAGCCAGTGGGGATCTGAACAGGGCAGGGCTCCACATAAGAGCCTCGAACGCTGGATGCTGATTGGCTGGAAGAGTTCCCACCCCCTTGCTGGAGCACCACGTTTGAATCTTCCCTAGAGTGTGTGAATTGGTTGGATCTAAGCCAAACCCTAGTAGGCGGGTGGGGTCTGGGGGCAGAATCTGGGAGCCCTGTGGGCTTTGACACCCTACCTATTTCTGTGTCCCAGGCCAACAGAGCGTGAGCTTATGGAGCGGAAGATCCGGGCCAAACTGCGTGAGCTGATGGCCACGGCTGATCTGGAGAGCATCACCTCCAAGGAGGTGGGATGCATGGGGAGGAGGGAGAGGCGGAGGAATGGGTGGTGGAGGAAGGGGTTTGGGGTGGAAGATGGGGATGGGCATGCATTTGTGAGTAAAGATGGGCCTGGGAAGCGATTGGCTGCGGGAACGGGAAGGAAAGAGGGGCAGGATGTATGGGTTAGGGGGAAGTGGGAGTAACCAGCCAACCTTGCCTCCCACCCTGGGGCCAGAGCGGGATCTTCCCTCTGATGCTCTGTTCCCCTTGCAGATCCGCACGGAGCTGGAGCACCGCACTAGCTGCAGCCTGAAGGAGTACAAGGAGTTCATTGACAACGAGATGCTGCTCATCATGGCCCAGATGGATCGTCCCTCCAAGATCTTTGATCACCTGTACCTAGTGAGGAGCTGCCAGGGGCTGGGGAAAGCTCTGCCCTGGCCTCTTCCAGCAGGGGGCACTGCAGGGAGTGGAGCAGGAATGCAGGCTGTGGGGAGAGCTCCCAGCTATTCTAGTTCTGGCCTCTCCCAGAAGGGGGCACTGCGGGAAGTGGGGCAGAAGCACTGGTTGTTAGGGGAGCTCCCAACTACTCCAGTTCCATCCTCTCCCAGCAGGAGGAGCTCTTGCAGTTACTCAGGGCTGGACGTAGCCCCCTGGGGGTTGGACTTTCCTTGAGAAAGCGCTAAGGGAGCGGCTGCAGTCGCTGCCCCGGATTTCCCCATTCGTCCATTCACCCTGCTGTCCCCCTCTCTGCCTGTCTCTAGGGCTCCGAGTGGAACGCAGCCAACTTGGAGGAGTTGCAGCGCAACAGGTGTGTGCTCCGGCCCTGGGGGAGGGTTGGGGGAAGATTCCTCACCTGGCCCGTGTTGACCCAGGGCATCTTTCCATTGCCCTGCAGTGGCCAGACAGTGTAGAGAGGTAGTGAGTCTGCTGCTGCTCCTAGGGCAAGGTCTGTCCCCACAGCCATCCTGACCGGGGTGCATACCAAAACACTGGAGCCCAGGTGCTGGGGGATGGGCGTCTTGGACGGCTCCTGCCCCTGCCTGCCTATTGTTCTTCAGGATGCAAGGGGCTGTCTGAGCTGACTTTGAAACCTGCCTCCTGCACTGCCTCACTGCACTGCTGGTGCTCCTAGTGTGGGGGCAGGGCAGCTTGTCTCCAAGGCTGCCTGCTGGGATGGGCACTGGGAGTAGGGTGTTTCGGGGTGTGGTAGTACTGGGGAGCCCCCAGCACCTCCCTCACTCCTCCTCTGTGTCAGAATCAGCCACATCCTCAACGTGACCCGGGAAATCGATAACTTCTTCCCGGCACTTTTCACCTACCTGAATGTGCGGCTCTATGATGAAGAGGCTTCTCAGCTGCTGCCCTACTGGAAGGAGACATATCACTTCATCTCGGCTGTCCGGTAAGCGGGAGGCTTGGGGGAAGGAATCGCACATGTGCTGATAACCGAGCGAATCACCCCTCCCATCCCTGGGGAGCTGCTGCCTTGTCTGCTCCACACACCCCGGCTTCTGTCACTGGAGCTAAATGAGATCCCCAAGATGGTAGTGGCAATTGGTCCTTTGTCCTCTCTGTGCCTGCACTGTGGGCTGCAGCCTCTAGGTCAGGGGCGGGCAAACTTTTTGGTCTGAGGGCCACATCAGGTTTCTGAAATTGTATGGAGGGCCGGTTAGGGGAGGCTGTGCCTCCCCAAACAGCCAGGCATGGCCCGGCCCCCACGGGACTCCTGCCCCATCCAACCGCCCCTGTTCCCTGACTGTCCCCCAGGGACCCCTGCCCCATCCACCCCTCCTTCTCTCAGTCCCCTGACCGCCCCTGGACCCCCTGCTCCTAACTACCCCCCCGGGACCCCTGCCCCATCCAACCACCTCTTCTCCCTGACCGCCCCCGGACCCCTAACTGCCACCACCACCCTATTCAACTGCCCCTCTCCTTCCTGAGTGCCCCCTCCCCGGGACCCCTGCCCTGCTCCCTGTCCCCTGACCACCCCCCACTGCCCCATCGAACCCCTCCTCTCCTTCCTGACTGCCCCCCGGGACCCCTGCCCCCATTCAACCCCCTGTTCCCCACCCTCTGACTGCCCCGACCTCTATCCACGCCCCTGACCACCCTCCAAACTCCCCTGCCCTCTATCCAATCCCCCCTTGCTCCCTGCCCCCTTACTGTGCTGTCTGGGACACCTGTGGCTGGCAGTGCAGCTGCATCAGGACAGGCAGCTGCTCCGCGCAGCACAGAGCACCAGGTCAGGCCGGGCTCTGCAGCCCCACTGCCCAGAGCATTGCGCCGCACGGTGGCATGGCTGCAGGGGAGGGTGGACAGCTGGGGAGGGGCCGGGGGCTAGCCTCCTGGGCCAGGAGCTCAGGGGCCGGGCAAGACGGTCCTGTGGACCGGATATGGCCTGTGGGCCGTAGTTTGCCCACCTCTGCTCTAGGTGGCAACATAAACTGCCTCTTGCAGAGTCCATTAGAAAAGGAGTGCGTGTGGGGGAGACATGTCCAAAGACATGCATGGGAAGGATCATATGTAACCTGGGTCATGTGTGGGCACTGGAAAAGGAAGCGTGGAGGGCATCTCTGAGATAATCATCATAGCTTATCACTCCAAAACAGCAGCCATGACCTGGTGGTGTCTCTAATCTTAAACAGCTCCTCAGGAGGACAGATGTTGACGGGGGAAGCATTCAGATGTTTGCCTAGGCTCTCCACATTCACATCTGGGGCTGTTCCTCAGCTTCCACTTGATTGTATTGTCACCTGTCTCTGCCACCCCAGCTCTCACTCGATTTAGAGTACATCTGTGTGTGACGGAGCAGGAATTTTCTGTAGTATTTTTACGAGCCCTGTGTGTACCTCAGTTTCCCCTATACCTTGCATGGCGACCTGGTGTGGGGAGAAAAGTTTGCTCTCAGTGAAGGCTGAGACATGGTGCGTGTGTGTGTGTTTGTGTGTTCGTTCATATGGCCTAGCTGACAGAGTGGACAGAATGGGTTGTTAAAAAAGGGGTTGGGGGGGTAGCTCAGTGGTTTGAGCATTGGCCTGCTAAACCCAGGTTTGTGAGTTCAATCCTTGAGGGGGCCATTTAGGGATCTGGGGCAGAAATTGGGGATTGGTCCTGCTTTGAGCAGGGGGTTGGACTAGATGACCTCATGAGGTCCCTTCCAACCCTCCTATTCTAATACTAGCAGAGGCCGACCCATATCAATGGAACATCTGAGAAGACAATGGAAAGCCCACTCACCAGGACATTGACACCTAGCAACCAATGACCCCAGAGGGCTGAGGATTTCCCTGCCTCTCAGGAGGGAAGCTGAGCAGAGCGCCCCAGAGGTTCAGGCTCAGGTGGCAGGGAGGCCATATGGCCTGCCCTGTGAATCATAGAATATCAGGGTTGGAAGGGACCTCAGGAGGTCCTCTAGTCCAACCCCCTGTTCAAAACAGGACCAATCCGCAATTTTTGCCCCAGATCCCTAAATGGCCCCTCAAGAATTGAACTCATAACCCTGGGTTTAGCAGGCCAATGCTCAAACCACTGAGCTATCCCTCCCCCCAGAAGGAGACTGCTTCGGTGTCTGGCACCACAAAGGGGGTCCCCCAAGAGATTGTTCAAATTTGGGGGTGTTGCACCGCCCTTGGGGATCCGCAACGCAGAGTTTTCGTTCAAGGTCGTGCCTGGAGGGAGTGGTTGTGAAGGAATCAGGTTCTCCAAGTTCTTCTGCCTCTTTATTACTCTGGAGCTTGCCACAGAGGTATTTGGGGTAAGGGGTTTTCAGAGACAAAGCTCTTTCGGGACTTCAGCCTCATGGATGAAGAGAACTGGATAAATTCAAATTTTAAAAGAAAACTGGATAAATTCATGGAGGTTAAGCTATTAACCAGGATGGGTACGGAATGGTGTCCCTAGCCTCTGTTTGTCAGAGGGTGGAGATGGATGGCAGGAGAGAGATCACTGTTAGGTTCACTCCCTCTGGGGCACCTGGCATTGGCCACTGTCGGTAGACAGGATACTGGGCTGGATGGACCTTTGGTCTGACCCAGTATGGCTGTTCTTATGATGGTGGAATGTGTCCGTGCAGTGGGTATCTGGGATCATACACCTGTTTTGGTCTCTCCTTTCTACCTCACTGACGATGGTGTAGTCCCTGCAAGGCAGTATAGCCACAGTTTAAAAGTGCCTGTGATGATCCTGCGGGATTGATTGAGTTTCAGTAACAATTTTGTGTGCATAACTCATGCTGGACCATATGGGGCACAGTACTCTGGAGCTAGTACCACAGGGCAAGACTGGTTAGTTGGTGTGCTTTGGGGTGAGCTCCCCTTTTACGTGGGCCAGTTTTTGGAGTACGCAATTCCTGGAGTTCACTTTCTTTTTCAGTTTCTTGATGTGCTCTTTGAGTGCCAGCGTTCTGTCTGAGGGAAGGGATCAGAAGGAGACTCCGCTGATTGGAAGGCATGAGATGCACTGTCCTAGGGTTGGGGGTTCCACAACCACCGCTCCCAAGAGGCGGAGGTGGGTGGTGGTGGTTGGGGACTCTCTCCTCAGGGGGACTGAGTCATCTATCTGCCGCCCCGACCGGGAAAACCGAGAAGTCTGCTGCTTGCCAGGAGCTAGGATTCACGATGTGACGGAGAGACTGCCGAGACTCATCAAGCCCTCGGATCGCTACCCCTTCCTGCTTCTCCACGTGGGCACCAATGATACTGCCAAGAATGACCTTGAGCGGATCACTGCGGACTACGTGGCTCTGGGAAGAAGGATAAAGGAGTTTGAGGCACAAGTGGTCTTCTCGTCCATCCTCCCCGTGGAAGGAAAAGGCCTGGGTAGAGACTGTCAAATCGTGGAAGTCAACAAATGGCTACGCAGGTGGTGTCGGAGAGAAGGCTTTGGATTCTTTGACCATGGGGATGGTGTTCCAAGAAGGAGGAGTGCTAGCCAGAGACGGGCTCCACCTAACGAAGAGAGGGAAGAGCATCTTCGCAAGCAGGCTGGCTAACCTAGTGAGGAGGGCTTTAAACTAGGTTCACCGGGGGAAGGAGACCAAAGCCCTGAGGTAAGTGGGGAAGCGGGATACTGGGAGAGAGTGCGTGAGAGGGGAGGGCTCCAGCCTCATAATGAGAAAAAGGGACAATCAGCGGGTTATCTCAAGTGCCTATACACAAATGCAAGAAGCCTGGGAAACAAGCAGGGAGAACTGGAAGTCCTGGCACAGTCAAGGAATTATGATGTGATTGGAATAACAGAGACTTAATGGGATAACTCACATGACTGGAGTACTGTCATGGATGGATATAAACTGTTCAGGAAGGACAGGCAGGGCAGAAAAGGTGGGGGAGTGGCACTGTATGTAAGGGAGCAGTATAACTGCTCAGAGCTCCGCTATGAAACTGCGGAAAAACCTGAGTGTCTCTGGACTAAGTTTAGAAGTGTGAGCAACAAGGGTGATGTCGTGGTGGGAGTCTGCTATAGACCCCCGGACCAGGGGGATGAGGTGGACAAGGCTTTCTTCTGGCAACTCACGGAAGTTACTAGATCGCAGGCCCTGGTTCTCATGGGAGACTTCAATCACCCTTGTATCTGCTGGGAGAGCAATACAGCGGTGCACAGACAATCCAGGAAGTTTTTGGAAAGGGTAGGGGACAATTTCCTGGTGCAAGTGCTGGAGGAACCAACTAGGGGCAGAGCTCTTCTTCACCTGCTGCTCACAAACCGGGAAGAATTAGTAGGGGAAGCTAAAGTGGATGGGAACCTGGGAGGCAGTGACCATGAGATGGTCGAGTTCAGGATCCTGGCACAGGGAAGAAAGGAGAGCAGCAGAATACGGACCCTGGACTTCAGAAAAGCAGACTTTGACTCCCTCAGGGAACTGATGGACAGGATCCCCTGGGAGAATAACATGAGGGGGAAAGGAGTCCAGCAGAGCTGGCTGTATTTTAAAGAATCCTTACTGAGGTTACAGTGACAAACCATCCCGATGTGTAGAAAGAATAGTAAATATGGCAAGCGACCAGCTTGCTGATCTTAAACACAAAACACAAAAAAGAAGCTTACAAGAAGTGGAAGATTGGACAAATGACCAGGGAGGAGTATAAAAATATTGTTCGGGAATGCAGGAGTGAAATCAGGAAGACCAAATCACACCTGGATTTGCAGCTAGCAAGAGATGTTAAGAGTAACAAGAAGGGTTTCTTCAGGTATGTTAGCAACAAGAAGAAAGTCAAGGAAAATGTGGGCCCCTTACTGAATGAGGGAGGCAACCTAGTGGCAGAGGATGTGGAAAAATCTAATGTACTCAATACTTCTTTTGCCTCTGTCTTCACGAACGAGGTCAGCTCTCAGACTACTGCACTGGGCAGCACAGTATGGGGAGGAGGTGACCAGCCCTCTGTGGAGAAAGAAGTGATTCGGGACTATTTAGAAAAGCTGGACGAGCACAAGTCCATGGGGCCGGATGCGCTGCATCCGAGAGTGCTAAAGGAGTTGGCGGATGTGATTGCGGAGCCATTGGCCAAAATCTTTGAAAACTCAGGGCGATCGTGGGAAGTCCCGGACGACTGGAAAAAGGCTAATGTAGTGCCCATCTTTAAAAAAGGGAAGGAGGAGGTTCCTGGGAACTACAGGCCAGTCAGCCTCACCTCAGTCCCTGGAAAAATCATGGAGCAGGTCCTCAAGGAATCAATTCTGAAGCACTTAGAGGAAAGGAAAGTGATCAGGAACAGTCAGCATGGATTCACCAAGGGCAAGTCATGCCTGACTAATCTAATTGCCTTCTATGACAAGATAACTGGCTCTGTGGATGAGGGGAAAGCAGTGGATGTGTTGTTCCTTGACTTTAGCAAAGCTTTTGACACGGTTTCCCACAGTATTCTTGCCAGCAAGTTAAAGAAGTATGGGCTGGATGAATGGACTATAAGGTGGATAGAAAGTTGTCTAGATTGTCGGGCTCAACGGGTAGTGATCAATGGCTCCATGTCTAGTTGGCAGCCGGTATCAAGTGGAGTGCCCCAAGGGTCGGTCCTGGGGCCGGTTTTGTTCAATATCTTCATAAATGATCTGGAGGATGGTGTGGATTGCACCCTCAGCAAATTTGCAGATGACACTAAACTGGGAGGAGAGGTAGATACGCTGGAGGGTAGGGACAGGCTATAGAGGGCCATAGACAAATTAGCCGATTGGGCCAAAAGAAATCTAATGAGGTTCAACAAGGACAAGTGCAGAGTCCTGCACTTAGGATGGAAGGATCCCATGCACCACTACAGACTAGGGACCGAATGGCTCGGCAGCAGTTCTGCAGAAAAGGACCTAGGGGTTACAGTGGACGAGAGGCTGGATATGAGTCAACCGTGTGCCGTTGTTGCCAAGAAGGCCAATGGCATTTTGGGATGTATAAGTAGGGGCATTGCCAGCAGATTGAGGGACATGATCGTTCCCCTCTATTCGACACTGGTGAGGCCTCATCTGGAGTACTGTGTCCAGTTTTGGGCCCCACAGTACAAGAAGGATGTGGAAAAATTGGAAAGAGTCCAGCGGAGGGCAACAAGAATGATTAGGGGACTGGAACACATGACTTATGAGGAGAGGCTGAGGGAACTGGGATTGTTTAGTCTGCAGAAGAGAAGAATGAGGGGGGGATTTGATAGCTGCTTTCAACTACCTGAAAGGGGGTTCCAAAGAGGATGGATCTAGGCTGTTCTCAGTGGTGGTAGATGACAGAACAAGGAGTAATGGTCTCAAGTTGCAGTGGGGGCGGTTTAGATTAGATATTAGGAAAACCTTTTTCATTATGAGGGTGGTGAAACACTGGAATGCGTTACCTAGGGAGGTGGTGGAATCTCCTTCCTTAGAAGTTTTAAGGTCAGGCTTGACAAAGCCCTGGCTGGGATGATTTAGTTGGGGATTGGTCCTGTTTTGAGCAGGGGGTTGGACTAGATGACCTCCTGAGGTCCCTTCCAACCCTGATATTCTATGATTCTAATGTGACCATTAAGTATACTGGATATTCATAGAGCTCAAGGATTGTACCAGCCCACGATAGTTTTGCTTGGCCTGATGGTGTTTCAGGTGGAAGGCATAAGCTGGTGTCTTGGTAGGGCTGGCATTCAGGATCCATGTGTGATAGTACACTCAGGAAGCCAGTTAGAATGTCCTCCAATCTTTCCGACTGAGTAGTGATGCAAAGATCATCTGCCTAAATAAACCTTCACACATCGGGAATTCTAGCTGGTCATTTGTGTAGACATAAACCACAAAGGGTGACGCCACGGAACCTTGGGGCAAGCTGTTCCATTGAGAATGACAGACTTTTCTGGCCATCCATCGCAACAAAAAAAAAGGTCACTTTCTGAGCAGGCAGGTGACTTGGGCCACCTTGCTACTTCAGTAGAAGCACACAATAGTTAACAGGGTTATAAGTAACTGACAGGTCAACAGCACAACTTCTCTTAATTTTACAGGCTTTGAAGACATTTTCGATGTATTGAGTTAGGTTTACAACTTGGCCACAGGCAGGAAGGTCCTGGGCATGGTCATCAGTCAACTGCCCTTCTACTGCTGGTGCTATTCCCTGTTCATATAGCTTGTAGGGCAGGGGTGGGCAAACTTTTTGGCCCGAGGACCACATCTGGGAATAGAAATTGTATGGCGGGCCATGAATGCTCACAAAATTGGGGTTGTGTTGCGGGAGGGTGTGAGGGCTCAGGTTGGGGGTGTGGGCTTCGGGATGGGGCCAGAAATGAGGAGTTCAGGGTGTGCGAGGGGGCTCTGGGCTGGGGTGGGGCAGTGGGGTGCCGGGGTGGGTGAGGACTCTGGGGGTGTGGGCTCTGGGGTAGGGCTGAGAATGAAGGGTTTGGGGTGCAGGAGGGTGCTGTAGGCTGGGATCAAAGGGTTTCAGAGGGTGGGAGAGGGATCAGGGCTGGGGCAAGGGGTTGGGGCATGGGGAGAGGCTCAGGGGGGCAGGCTCCATGTGGCTTCCAGAAGCAGCAGCATGTCCCATCTCTGGCTCCCATGTGGAGGTGCAGCCAGGCGGCTTTTGCACGCTGCCCTGTCCACAGGCGCTGCCCCTGCAGCTCCCATTGGAGCGCCGGAGGGGGCCATTGGAGCTGGAGCCTAGGAGCCGGAGCGGGGCCATGCTGCTGCTTCCGAGAGCTGCATGGAGCGGCCCCCGATCCTGCTTCCTGGCCAGAGTGGGGCAAGCCCCAGACCCTGCTTCCCAGCAGGAGCGCAATGGCCAACTTAAAACTGCTGGCGGGCTGTAGTTTGCCCACCCCTGTTGTAGGGTAGGCAGAATAAGGCTCTTGAGTGGTAATGTTACAGAGTTTAGGGTCTTTATGTGGTTTGAGTAGTGCGACAGCTTTGGCCTGTCTTCACAGCGTGGGTACCTCCATGCAGGAATCAAAGAAGTCAAACAGCCACTTCTGTGCTCCCACCCTGAAGCAAGGGTACCAGAAAATGGGGGAGCAGGGGGCCATGGCCCCATCACATTTTACCGGCTGTAAGGGTGAGCGATGCGTGGCGGGGTCTTGGGGGGGAAGAGGTGGCACGAGGGCAGAGGCTCAGGAAGAAGGGGTAGTGTGGTGGGAAAGGGCTAAGAGTACATTCGATCTCCCAGAATCCAGCTGCCTCTCCATGTTCCAGCGTTTTTGTGGCCGTGTCAGCTCCTGGTGTTGGAGCTGATCATTGTGGACTTTGCTGTCTCCTGCTTGACTTGTTCCATTCAGCACACAGCTGTGTGGGCGGGTTTACGGGTTGTGATGCGTCATCATATGACTGCGGCGGTGCACTTTGGTTGTAGTCCATGGGGGTCAGCTCGCGAATGGTGGCCTGTGCTTTTTTGCTTTCATGGCACAAGTTTGTTGCCAGAGGGATCCAGGTCAAACAGGTCTGAATATCTCCTTGAATTGCTGGTTTGTCTGTTCTGAAGCCCCAGTACAGATAGTGTCCGAAGTCCCTGGGACGCTTCCTGGCGGTACCCAGGATTGTGCACCACCTACCCTTAGCATGAGAGAGCCTTGTCTGTGCCTACCAGAAATCAGCTCCGTGACTCCACCAGCAACACAATCGCCCCACTCTCAGTCTGCACAGACACCACTGTCCCTCTGCAGATGAGCAACAGGCACGCTTCAACCCCCGAGCATCCCCCTGGAGCATTCAGCCCCTGCTCCACTGGACACTCGCAGTATGTACCGATCTGTTGTTCGTTTGGGACCGTGCCCCGCAGCTTCCCACGTACATCTCAGCTCACCGCACTGCGATACATTTATAGGGAAAACAAGGTGAGGCAAAATACCTTGTTCGCCTCAGCAGGCTCAGTCCTTTTTAGCCTTGGAGACTCAGGTCTGGGACAAGGTGAATCCTTACAGGTGGCACAGGGTCCTGCTACTCCTCTCCTCAGTCAGTCCCTTGTGCTTGTTTTCCTTCCCTTCTGGGGAGTGAGTGCAGCCTCCCTACTGGGAAGGTCAGGTGTCTTGCTGCAAACAGCCTGCTGGCAGCTTCCCTGCTCCTCTCACTCCCTCACTGTTCCCCTCCTTCCACCCAGGAGAGGGTTTAAAAAGGTCCCAAGTAGTTGGAGTCAGCTGACCCTAATTGGTTCCCTAGCAGCCCCTTTTCCCGCTGAACCTTATTGCCCCGTGGTTATCTCTCCTCAGTGGATAGCGAGGGGCCTTTTAATCTCTTGGGACTAATTACTAGACCCTTTTGTAGCTGTTTGTCCTGGGTTTACCACATATTCCCCCCTCCCCCCCGTCAACACTACGGGGTTGGGCTACTTGGGTTGGCAAACAGTGCACTCTCGACAGGCCATCCGCATTGCCATGTTGGATTCCAGACCTATGTTGTACTCTGAAGTGGAAGGGTTGAAGCAACAGGAACCATCTCGTCACTCTCGCATTTTTGTCTTTATTTTGGTGTATCCACTGCAGAGGGGCATGGTCCGTGACAAGGGTAAACCTCCGTCCCAGTAGATAGTAGCGGAGGCTTTCTGCAGCCCATTTTACTGCCAGGCATTCTTTTTTGACAACGGCGTATTTCCGTTCCCTAGGCAGGAGCTTCCTACTAAGGAAGAGGATGAGGTGTTCATCATCCCAGACCATTTGTGAAAGTACTGCCCTCAACCCTACATCAGAGGCCTCGGTTTGTAGGATAAACTCCTTCCCCCAGTCTGGGGCCACGAGTATGGGGTCAGTGCAGAGGGCCGTCCGTAGATCTGAAAAAGCGTCTTCAGCCGCGGTCGTCCATCTTACTATGTCTGGGCCCCGAGCTTTCGTTAGGTCCATTAATGGGCATGCCCTGGTGGCAAAGTGGGGAATGAACCGTCTAGAGTACTCCACTAGTCCCAGGAATGCTCTGACCTGGTTTTTTCGGAGTGGTCGGGGCCACTTCTGTATAGCTTCTAACTTGTTGAGTTGGGGCCTCATCCACACCCCTCCCCACTATATACCTGAGGTATTTGGCTTCAGCTAGCCCGAGCGAACATTTGGAGGGGTTTGCCGTCAGCCCCGCCTTCCTCAGGGTATCCAGCACTGCCTCCACCTTCTCCAAGTGCGTCTCCCAGTCGGTGCTATATATGATAACGTTGTCGGTTAGCTCATCTATCTAGGGTATAGGGTACACATCAAACTGGGATACCTCATTCAGCTTTCGGAAGTCGTTGCAGAACCTCACGCTGCCATCAGGCTTAGGCACTGAAACCACTGGGCTTGACCATTGGCTATGAGAGTCTTCAATGACTCCTAAAGGCCAGCATTTTCCTGACCGCTGTCCTGATCTCCTCGCTTTTGGCCTCCGGGATCCGGTATGGCTTGACGTTCACCTTCACTCCAGGCTCTGTGAGGATGCGATGGTGAACCTCAGTAGTCCTGCCTGGCTTTTCTGAGAACACATCCTGGTTGCGTTTAATCAGGCTGATCACTTCAGATCGTTGCTCCGGAGTCAACTCCGGGGATATTCGCACTTGATCAGGCTGGTCGCTTTTAGGGGATGGTGCCCCTAGCGCAACCACATGCGCTTCTCTATCCTGCCATGGTTTCAGCAGGTTTCTATGGTAGATCTGCTCCAGCTTCTGGCAACCTGGCTGTCGGACCTTATAGTCAACTTCTCCTATGGCTTCTATTATCTCATATGGCCCCTGCCACCTGGCCAGGAGCTTGCTGTCTGCCGTGGGTATGAGCACCATTACCCGGTCTCCCACCTGGAACTTCTGGGTCGTTGCTTGGTGATTGTAGTATGTCCATTGGGCCCCTTGGGCCTTCTCCAGGTGTTCGCGCACAAGGGGGGGCGACTTGGGCTATCCTGTCTTTCATTTGCAATACATGTTCAACGATGTTTCTCCCGGGGTTCGGCTGTTCTTCCCAGCCCTCTCTGGCCATGTCCAATATGCCTCTGGGGTGGCGACCATATAACAGCTCGAATGGGAAGAATCCAGTGGAAGGTCCCATACAGCAAACAGCAAGTAAGGTAGCAGGGCCACCCAGTCTTTCCCATTGTGACTAACCACTTTCCGTAGCATGTTCTTCAATGTTCTATTGACGAGTTCAACAAGCCCATCGGTCTGGGGATGATAGACTGACGTCCTGAGGGTCCATATATGGAGCATTGTACATGGGTCCTTCATTAACTTAGACACAAAGGGGGTCCCTTGGTCCATCAGGATCTCTTTAGGTATCCCTACTCTGGAAAAAATCCGGACTAATTCTTTGGCTATGGTCCTGGACATGGTGTTCCGTAGGGGTATGGCCTCTGGATATCGGGTGGCATAATCTAGTACTACCAGAATGTACTGATGACCCCGGGCTGACTTCTCCAGTGGCCCTACTAGATCCATAGCTATTTGGTTGAATGGGATTTCAATAATTGGTAGAGGTACCAAAGGGGCCCTTAGGTGTGGTCGGGGCTCATGTAACTGACATTCCGGACAGGAGGTACAATATTGCCGGACCGCCGCATAGATGCCAGGCCAAAAACACCTCTGCAGAATCTGATCAAGGGTCTTATCTACCCCTAGATGGCCCCCAAACAGATGGCTGTGGGCCAGATCCATCATGCCCCTCTGATGCTTCTGTGGGACCAAGAGTTGTTCTACGACTTGCTCTTGGACCCGGACTACTCTGTGTAGCAGATTACCCTTAATCACATAATATGGCCCTGGGCCCTTGACTCTCCCCTCGACGGGGACCCCATTTACCTCAACTACTACTTTATGAATATTGCTTTATATTGGATCATTGGCCTGATCCTGACCAAAATTCCCGAGTGAGGTCCCCATTTGTCCAAACTCAGGGGGATCTACCTCTGTCTTCCCCTCGGGGAAAACCCCCGGGGAACTAGGTCCAGCTATTAGTTCATTGACCTCCTGCCCTGCCCCGCTGTCCGTTGAGCCACCTCTTTCCTCTACAAGCGTAGATTTTTGATACTGGGTCAAGATCCTCGTTCCCCTCCTTTTATCCGCCCTCCATTCCCTCTGAGTCTTCCGGGGCTTTCCCAGTGGGGAGAACAAATCCTGGCCAAATTCGTGGAAGGCTCGGGGGGCGTTATCTATCTGGGCCACCTCCTGGGTCCCGGGTTCATTATTTTCTTCCACCTTCTCCCCAGGGAGTAGGCTATCAAATCCCAGGACGTCTCGTCCAATAAGGACTGGGTAGGGGAGTTTTGGAACTACTCCCACCGTCACCTTAGTGGGGTTTCCGAGAACTTCTATTTTTACGGGGATGGTCGGGTAGTAACTGACATCCCCATGCACACAGGATATTCCTGAGCATTTGGCCCGGGATAGTTGGTCCTGCCCGACCAGCTTTCCTGAGACCAGCATGATTGCACTTCCCAAGTCTACTAACGCGGTGGTCTCTATACCGTTCATCTTAACGGGTCTAGTGTATCTATGAGGGACCATCGCAACCCCTACTAGACTTATTAGATCACATGGTCCCCCTATATCTCCCAGTTCGTATTTCATGGGCTCTTCTAGATTTGGGCATTGGGCAAAGATATGTCCCAATTTGCCACATGCATAACATCGGTACTCTGCTCAGGGCAGCCCCCGATTTTTCGGGCTGCTGAGCTTTATCCATAGCTGTCTCTGTGGTCATGTCGAAATAGGCCTTCTGGGGCTTCCCACACAGAAATGGAGCCAGGATACCTGCCCACAGTGCCATCCTCCCGACTATCGTCCTCCGTAGTCATCTTCTGTAAATGGTTGCTTGCCCTCAGCGGCTGGATCCCCTGGGGCCCGTGCGTCAGTGTGGTCAGGGCTTTTAACTGGTTCATTACTTCATTCAGGGTGGCTCGATCTTGAGCCGCCTGGTTCATCAGTAATTGGTTCATCTCCTGTCCTGACTCTTGCTGGGCAGCCATCTGCACCCTGGTAGCCTCTTGTTGGGCCGCAGTGGCCTGTACCAACGCCTTCACTACATCCCTCCATTTTGTGATTTACCCTGCCCTGAGATGGCTTGCCACAGAGCCTTACTCACTCACCACATCCCACTGCTGACACCATGTGTGGCAAAATACCTTGTTCGCCTCGGTAGGCTCAGTCCTTTTTAGCCTTGGAGACTCAGGTTTGGGGCAAGGCGAATCCTTACAGGTGGCACAGGGTCCTGCTACTCCTTTCCTCAGTCAGTCCCTTGTGCTTGTTTTCCTTCCCTTCTGGGGAGCGAGTGCAGCCTCCCTACTGGGAAGGTCAGGTGTCTTGCTGCAAACAGCCTGCTGGCAGCTTCCCTGCTCCTCTCACTCCCTCACTGTTCCCCTCCTTCCACCCAGGAGAGGGTTTAAAAAGGTCCCAAGTAGTTGGAGTCAGCTGAACCTAATTGGTTCCCTAGCAACCCCTTTTCCAGCTGAACCTTACTGCCCCCTGGTTATCTCTCCTCAGTGGATAGGGAGGGGCCTTTTAATCCCCTGGGACTAATTACTAGACCCTTTTTTAGCTGTTTGTCCTGGGTTTACCACAAAGGATAAGGTTACTTATCAAAGAACAGAGACTGAAATAACAGCAAGTAGTTAGAAGCACTGCAAGCAGCTGGTTACCTCTAAAACAAAATCATAACCTGCCTTCCAGAGCTTAGACACTGTCCTGTCTCGTACAGGCTTAGCTTACCCAGAGTCATTTTCCCAGCTATTAACCAGGCCAGCTGTTGCCCTCCATAAGACAAGCCACCTCACAGCTTGTCCCCTAGGTGAAGGAATATAGATGTCTTTCTGCATTCTCCCCATATACCAGACTAATTCTTTGATCTTAGTCAGAACCTGGCCGCCTCCCTGCTGGGTGTTCCTTCCTGTAGACATTGTGAGAGTTTGTTGCCCTCACGGTCTTGATTAGCTGGTGGCTTCGTACACAGATTGATTTATATTGTAAGCCACGCACAACACCATGGTCAGTCAGGGAGAGAGAAGCGCCTCCACCTTCCTGAACAGAACCTGTTCCTTCCCTTCATAACTTATATACCTGACAGAACAAGGAGCACTGGTCTCAGGTTGCAGTGCGGGGAGGTCTAGGTTGGATATTAGGAAAAACCATTTCACTAGGAGGGTGTTGAAGCACTGAATGGGTTGCCTAGGGAGGTGGTGGAATCTCCTTCCTTTGAGGTTCTTAAGGCCCAGCTTGACAAAGCCCTGGCTGGGATGATTTAGTTGGGGTTAGTCCTGCTTTGAGCAGAGGGTTGGACTAGATGACCTCCTGAAGTCTCTTCCAACCCTAATCTCCTATGATTCTACCTTAAGAATGAGTGTCCTGTAGATACATTCACATGTCTCACCATGATTAGTGCAACTGGAACATTACTGGCTGTTGGTAGAGGCCTCACGTGCCTCCCTTCGGTGCACTATTATGTAGACGTTAGACCCAGGGGAATCCCTGTAAAAACCCTGTGCCCCCTTATGCCCTCTGCCAGTTGGCACCAAAGGGTCTCCATGTAGCAGTCCCCAGGGATGTGCTCTGGGGCAGTCGTCAACACTGGGAGACAAATTCTCCCCAGCGCTCACACATTGGAGTGATACTACTAATGGACTTATCCACTTCCAAGTTAAAGCAGCTGTTCTGTAGGTGAATCTCAGCCAGTACTTAGCTTGCACCACAGCCTCTGTTGTCACTTGCACGGCCTGTGCTGCAATCTTGGGCCCTTCAGGAGTTGTCTGCAGACAACTGGGGAAGGGGAGGTGAAGAAAGTGCATTGAGCCCCTTGCGCCTGCCTCACCAGCCCGTATCCTGCAACAGGGCCCAGAACTCGCGGGTGTTGGTGCACTGCAAGATGGGTGTAAGCCGCTCAGCCTCCACGGTGATCGCCTACGCCATGAAGGAGTACGGCTGGTCGCTGGAGCGGGCCTACCGGCATGTGCAGGACCAGCGCCCCATCGTGCACCCCAACCCCAGCTTCATGAGGCAGCTGGAGTTCTACCAGGGCATCCTGGATGCCAGGTAACTGCAAGGAGGGGGAGAGGCCTTGCCCCCCAGGAGGGGTTCTATGACATCAGGGAGGGGGAGGAGACTGCCCAGCCCTGCCTTCCCCAGCAGGGGGCACTGTGACATCCAGGTGGGGAGGAGCCTACACTGCCCAGCCCCGCCTTCCCCAGCAGGGGTTGCTGTGACAACCGCAGTGCCTCATGTTCAGCTCAGTGTGTCTCTGCATAGCCGACACAGCAGCCTGTGGGAGCAGAAGGCAGGAGATGGCCAGTGGGAGGACACGGTGAATGGGAGTGACACTGGCAGCGACCAATCGGAGAGTGAGGGGAGCCTGTGCCAGGAGATGCTGAGTTTGGAGGAGGAGCCAGGGCGGCAGGAGGAGGAGCCAGTCACGACACCCCAGTATTGTTTCCGGCCCCTGCGGGAGCCCCCTGAGGAGCCAGCCCAGACCCAGGCCCCAGCAGGGGGCAAGGGGCCCCGGACCTTGGTGCAGGAGGCAGAGGAGCCAGGGGGCTCAGACGACTCAGGGGCTGAGGAGGTCCGGGGGCACCTGGCCGTGCTGCAGGTGCCAGAGATACCCAGGACACCGCGCGACCGGCGCATCAACCTCTATGCCGTGATGAGGAGCATCAGTGAGATGGACAGCCCTGATGCCCCCACCCCGCTGGGGGGTGCTGCAGAGGGGGAGGTAAGTGGCACAGCCAGCAGGCATCATGGGGGAGGGAGGAAGCCCCAGGAGGTGAGATCTAGGGCTGTGGGAAGGTGCCATGCAGCTGGAGGTGGGGCAGGAGAGGAGGGATTGGGGCCCAGCAGAGAGAGAGCCTGGGTCTATCAGTGACCCGGGCATACCTGTTCTCTGATCGCCGCCTCTCCTCTTTCCTGCAGGTGTTTGTTGCCTCAGGGCACGAGTCCCCTGTGGAGTGCCCCCACCCGGAACCTGCAGCCCCACCATCACCGCCACAGGACCAGGAGGAGCCGGGGGCATCAGCGCCAGGTTCCAAGGCCAAGCAGCACCCACCGCAGGCCCCAACAGACAAGACAGGCAAGCGACGGGGCCGACAGCGCAACCGGCAGGTCCCTCGGAGCCATGCCCAGGTGTGCAAGCAGATCTCCTACCACCCGGTGCCAGGCAAGGTGCACAAAGCCTTGAAGCACGTGGAGGGCCCCAGCCCCAGAGCCACAGCCCCACACCGGGCTCGTGTCATGGAGCACCGCTACTCCGTGGCCCAGCTCATGGATGCTGCCCTGGTACTCAGCCGCACCAGAGAGTTTGAGGAGCGGCTGGAGGCTGCTGGCCAGGAAAGACCCACAAGGGAGGATCCTGCTAGGTCCCCGCCCCCATCACAGGCGCCCCAGCCTGGAGGAGGCGCTCTCCCCCCATCACGACCCAGAAAGATGGTGCGGCAAGCCAGCGTGGACCTAGAGCCTGGCTCGGGGTGAGACTCCACCCCCTTAGCCCTGCCTCTGGCTGTGGCTCTGCCCCCATATCCCAGGGTACTGCCATGGATGGTATTGGGGCCTAGCAGCTGCCCTGTGCCATTTGGGGGCAGGGCATTTGATACCGGGGACCTCAGTGCAGATCACCCTTGGGGGGCAGGGCCTGAGTGCTGCTGGGGGTGTGGCCAATGGAAGAGAGGGACTCTATGGTGAGGACAGCCCCTCCCCCAAATATGCATCCCTCCCATCTCCCTGCAAATCTGGAGGAAGGATGGAACATTCCCCTGTGGGGATTGCTCTGTCCGCCACTCATGCTGCACATCCCCATGCTGCCCTGAGGCTCCTGCCGTGCAGTTGAGCAGGTATTACTGGGGGAGGATGGGGGGCATGATGCCCTGTGTTGTCTCTCCCCACTAGCCCTTTGCTTTTGTGCCATTGAGCACTGCTTTGGTCAGTTGGGTCAAAAGGTGCCAACCCCGTCACTGTGCCTGAGGAGAGAGGGGGTGAACCCCTCCTCCCTTTCCCAGCTCTGCACACATGGACACCATACCATTTCGCTCTGTGCCAGCCTCACTCCGTCTGTGAATAAAGAGTTAATTCACTTTGCAGTTGGCTCTGGGCTCCTCCCTTCCCTGGGGTCCCCCTTCCCACGGGGGACACGGGCTTCTGTGTCCTAAGGATGGGACAGGAAGCAAGGAGCAGTCACCCAGGCCAATGCCCTGGGAGGTGGGTTCTGGGACTCAGCCATCCAAGGGAGAACTAGGGAAAGGTGCTGGCTCAACAGCCCTGTGATCCCTGATGCCCAATAGATCAGGGGCACTGGTGGTTCCCCTGCCCCTGCCAGTCAATTCCCACCCCACCTCTGGGGGACAGAGAGGCTCTTGGACTCCTCCTCAGATTGAACTTAAAGCAATTTACACACATGGGTGCTGGCTCCAAAGAGGGAAACTGAGGGCAGGAAGGCCTTGCCCGCTTGCTGTGGCTAGGGTGAGAACACAGGCTCCCGACTCATGTGCTCTGACCATTAGCCCCATGCTGCTCCAGAATGAATCAGCTCAAACCCAGGAAATGCAGCATGGAGGGGACACTTCCTAGTGCAGCTCCACACCTTTCTCTCTGCCCCACAATTGAAGCACAATAGCTAACCCCTCCTTGGTCTTTGCCAGGGAGATCTCTGCCAGCTTGCAGCAAGTCCCCACCCACATCAATGGGCCCGGAGTATGAACACAGCCCTGATCTTGCTGGGGGGTGGGGAAAGTGCAGTTTGGCTCAGGGAGGTTCTGCCTGTTGGAGTCTCTGTGGGGCAGCACTATGGCTGTGTGAGCGATGCCATGGTGGGAGCTGGGTGCATTAATGAATTATGCTTGCCCCGCTGAGAACTGCCCCTCCCTAGCTGGTATCAGTGCCTGCTCAGCACCACAGCCCAGGGGGTGTGGCCAGAGTGCACAGCACATCAGCTAGGCTCTGCTTTCTGCTAGGAGCAGAGCATAACTTAGAGCAGCCGCAAGGCCACCTGGCCACCCAGCACAGGGAGCACAAAGGTGGCTTAAAGCCCCGTCCTAGGCACGGATGAGCTGAGTCATGGCCTGAGGAGGTTTGAACATCCCCTAGCTATCAGTCCAGTCTCAATCCCCTGATGCCTCTGCCATCCACCACCAGGTTCTGTGCCCATCACCGGAGTGCCTGGCCCTAACAGCACACCCCTCTGCCATTCAGACAAATCCTGTCATCAGAAATGGGGGTACAAGGTGATTTGTGTCCCTGCGCCAGCCCCCTAAACCCTCTGGTGCCTCCCAGGCTATTACTCAGCATGGAACCAGCTCCCACAGGGCAATGAATTGGGCTGAAATCAGAGTGGCTGGGCAGGAGTGACGGATCCACAGGATCAGTGCTCCACCCCAGTTTTTAAACTGTCCCTTAGAGGAGCCCCTTCAGTGTGCCAGTTCCCCGAGGGGGCTCTCTGTTCCTCCAGGGCTGGCCACATGGCCTCAGTGCCTCTGAGACAGAGCGGCTGGGCTCCAGCCCTCCTGCTTTGTGCCGTGAGCTCTGCCCTGCAAGTCCAACTGAGCCAGGAGCCTGGTCAGAGATATTTCCCCTCTCCAGGCACCCCAGCCAGTCTGCAGGGACACCAGGCTGCCTTTTCCAACCAGAGCAGGGTTCGTTAGCCCGCTGGCACACGGCCCAGGGAGTCCTGAGGGGAGGAACAGAGGGCCAACGGTTAAGACATCATCCGTCCTGGCCAAGCTTGTGCTCCACCCAGCCAGCCTGCTGTGGAATCCATGGTTGGCGCTCTCCCTCTGTGTGTTTCAGGCTCACATGAGAGCTGCTGAGTCTCCAATGGGCCAGTGGGTCCCAGTGCCGTTGTCCTGCAGAGCCACGCTGAGTTCACATCTTCCCCATTGTTAGATGGCAGTCATGCAGCCCTGGGGGTCCCCATTGTCTTTCTAGGCCCTCTGTGGATAGGGGTTGCTTTCAGCCAGGCCTTAATGACCCTGCATTCCAGCCTGGCCTGGTTACGTGACACTAACCCCTTGTGGCTCCTGCTCCACCCCAGGAGTCGCTGTCACTGCCAGGCAACCCATTCATAAAGCCACTGCAGGAAATTCCCACTCCGTCCCAGCAGGGAACTGGGCGCCACTGGCTTTCCCCTTGGCCTGGGCAGGCTGGCTGATGCAGGCAGCTGCCTCCTTGAGGAACACCAGCTGTCTGGCTTGGGTTTCTGCAGCTGGCTGGGAGTTTTCTGCCAAGCCTGGTTTTCAACAGAAAATTGGATTTCCCCAATTGGAAGCAAGTAGGCACCTAAATACCTTTGGGGAAGCAGAGTCAGGCACAGAGCCCTGCCCCTGCCATGTGCCTTCTGCATTCAGGGACACCCTCGGCTGCTTCTGTCTCTGCACCGGAGCATAGTCTCCCACAGTATTCTTGCCAGCAAGTTAAAGAAGTATGGGCTGGATGAATGGACTATAAGGTGGATAGAAAGCTGGCTAGATTGTTGGGCTCAACGGGTAGTGATCAATGGCTCCATGTCTAGCTGGCAGCTGGTATCAAGTGGAGTGCCCCAGGGGTCGGTCCTGGGGCCGGTTTTGTTCAATATCTTCATAATTGATCTGGATTGCACCCTCAGCAAGTTTGCAGATGACACTAAACTGCACTAAACTGGGAGGAGAGGTAGATACGCTGGAGGGTAGGGATAGGATACAGAGGGCCATAGACAAATTAGCTGATTGGGTCAAAAGAAATCTGATGAGGTTCAACAAGGACAAGTGCAGAGTCCTGCACTTAGGACGGAAGAATCCCATGCACCGCTACAGACTAGGGACCGAATGGCTCGGCAACAGTTCTGCAGAAAAGGACCTAGGGATTACAGTGGACGAGAAGTTGGATATGAGTCAACAGTGTGCCCTTGTTGCCAAGAAGGCCAATGGCATTTTGGGATGTATAAGTAGGGGCATTGCCAGCAGATCGAGGGACGTGGTCGTTCCCCTCTATTCGACACTGGTGAGGCCTCATCTGGAGTACTGTGTCCAGTTTTGGGCCCCAAACTACAAGAAGGATGTGGAAAAATTGGAAAGAGTCCAGCGGAGGGCAACAAAAATGATTAGGGGACTGGAACACATGAGTTATGAGGAGAGGCTGAGGGAACTGGGGATGTTTAGTCTTCAGAAGAGAAGAATGAGGGGGGATTTGATAGCTGCTTTCAACTACCTGAAAGGGGGTTCCAAAGAGGATGGCTCTAGACTGTTCTCAGTGGTAGCAGATGACAGAACAAGGAGTAATGGTCTCAAGTTGCAGTGGGGGAGATTTAGGTTGGATATTAGGAAAAACTTTTTCACTGTGAGGGTGGTGAAACACTGGAATGTGTTACCTAGGGAGTAGTGGAATCTCCTTCCCTAGAAGTTTTTAAGGTCAGGCTTGACAAAGCCCTGGCTGGGATGATTTAGTCGGGGATCGGTCCTGCTTTGAGCAGGGGGTTGGACTAGATGACCTCCTGAGGTCCCTTCCAACCCTGATATTCTATGATTCATAGCAGCTGGAAAAGCCAGGCTGGTCAGCTGACTGCGCCTTTCCAGAGTGCATCCACACCCACAGATGGGAACAGGCCCATCACATGCAAAGCATTACTAGCAGCCATGTTTGCCAGCTGGGATAATCAAGGCACAGAGAGGCAGGGTGCTGGCTCTCTAGCTTTGGGCTGCATACTGCGTCCCCTCACTGCTCTTGCTTTGAGGACAGATCACCAGTCTGGGGCTGAAAAGACCTGGGTTTTTATTCCTGGCTCTGCCTCACTAAGTGAGCTTGGGCAAATCACTTCCCTCCATCTCTTGTCTATTTAGTGTGTAAGCTCTGTGGGGCAGGGGCCATCTCTCTCTGTGCGTACAGCACAGTGGGGTCTTGGGCCACGCCTGGAGCTCCTAGGTGCCAAAGAAACGACAAGGAATCTGGTGGGACCTTAAAGACTAAGATGTATTTGGGCATAAGCTTTCATGGGTAAAAAAAACACTTCTTCAGATGCATGGAGTGAAAATTACAGATGCAGGCATTATATAATGACACATGAAGAGAAGGGAGTTACCTCACAAGTGGAGAACCAGTGCTGACAGGGCCAATTCGATCAGGGTGGATGTAGTCCACACCCAATAATAGATGAGGAGGTGTCAATTCCAGGAGAGGCAAAGCTGCTTTTGTAACGAGCCAGCCACGCCCAGTCCCTATTCAAGCCCAAATTAATGGTGTTAAATTTGCAAATGAATTTTAGTTCTGTTGTTTCTCTTTGAAGGCTGTTTCTGAAGTTTTTTTGTTCAAGTATAGCTACTTTTAAATCTGTTATAGAATGTCCAGGAAGATTGAAGTGTTCTCCTACTGGCTTTTGTATGTTACCGTTCCTGATGTCCGATTTGTGTCCATTTATTCTTTTACATAGGGGCTGTCTGGTTTGGCTAATGTACATGGCAGAGGGGCATTGCTGGCACATGATGGCATACATAACATTAGTAGATGTGCAGGTGAATGAGCCTCTGATGGTGTGGCTAATATAGTCGGGTCCTCTGATGGTGTCGCTCGAGTAGATATGGGGACAGAGTAGGCAACGAGGTTTACTACAGGGATTGGTTCCTGGGTTAGTGTTTCTGTGGTGTGTAGATTTAAAAGTAGCTATACTTGAACAAAAAAACTTCAGAAACAGACTTCAAAGAGAAACAACAGAACTAAAATTCATTTGCAAATTTAACACCATTAATTTGGGCTTGAATAGGGACTGGGAGTGGCTGGCTCATTACAAAAATAGCTTTGCCTCTCCTGGAATTGACACCTCCTCATCTATTATTGGGAGTGGACTACATCCACCCTGATCGAATTGGCCCTTTCAACACTGGTTCTCCACTTGTGAGGTAACTCCCTTCTCTTCATGTGTCATTATATAATGCCTGCATCTGTAATTTTCACTCCATGCATCTGAAGAAGTGGCTTTTTACCCACGAAAGCTTATGCTCAAATAAATCTGTTAGTCTTTAAGGTCCCACCACACTCCTTGTTGTTTTTGTGGATACAGCCTAACACGGCTACCCCCTGATACTAGGTGCTATAGTAATACAACAGTGCATATTTGTAGCATGTCAGACACACAAAATGCAGCAGGGCTTGTTATTAGAAATGCCAGCACTGCTCACTTCTTTGCTTTAATGATCTAGTGACTCACCCTTTCTATTCATTTCATTTTTTTAAAAAACGGGTCTTATTTACCAACCCAAAAGGAAACAGGAAAAGATGTTTTTTTTAAAAAAACCCCCACCCACGCACATACCTGGGAAATGCTCAAAACAAAACACTTGGTTTCAAAAACCAGTTATGATCCTTGCTAAGTGTCGCCAATCTACTTCCTTCTCTTTTCATTTGCAAATATTTAAAAGCAAGGCAATTAATGGTTAAAGCCACACCTCACTCTGATGCTACGCACGCACTCCACATCAGCAGTCTCTCTAAGCATGAAGCAATGCATTTTTCAGTACAACCTTAATGTCTAATTAAGGTATTATTAAATATACATAGGCTTGGCCAGCCTTCAGTTTGTATTTTTTTTATAATTTTGATGGATAATTGATGTTGATTTTCAGCATTTTTTCTATTTTTATTTATTTAAATTTTCACAGTTGTATAAAATTAGGGGTTTTAAGCATTTTTTTTATTATTTGTATCTATTTACATTTTTACAGTGGTAGGAAATAATCAGGGGGTCAGACAATAATTCAAACATGTTAAAGTTTTGTATGCAAGGGAGATTTAGGCTAGATAGTAGGGAAAGTTTTTGACTACATGTTGTTTGCAGTGCTGTTGTAGCTGGGCTGGTCCCAGGAGCTTAAATTCACAACTTTGCTAGATGCTAAAAATAATGCATTTAGTAAAGACTCTGGATTTATGGTTTAGTCCAACAATCTGTAATCCACTAGCCCTCCCCCCCACCCCTGCTTTTTGTCCTATGACTGGAGGGGTGTTAACAGGCCATGTCACCTTGAATGATCTCTTACAATATGTGGTAACTACTTATGCTAAACAATTGGTCTCACCTTGTATTTAGCTGTGACCCTCTGAGTAGCTCGAAAATTTGTCTCTTTCACGAACAGGAGTTGGTCCAATAAAATATATTACCTCACCCACCTTGTCTTTCTAACTAGGTAATTCAGCTCTGGACTAGGATTCCAAGGGAGGTTGTGGAATCCCCATCATTGGAGGTGTTCAAGAACAGGTTGGACAAACACCTGTCAGGGATGGTCTAGGTACACTTGGTCCTGCCTCAGCACTGGGGGCTGGACTTGATGACCTCTTGAGGTCCCTTCCAGCCCTACATTTCTATGATTCCATGAAAACAAAAATTGTCAATGTCACATGTTAAAATATATACACTAAATATCCTTAAATCAAACTCTGATCAGGTCTTAAAAGCAACATTTTTCTTACATGGCCTATCTATGAATTTTCATGATTATTGATGGAAATAGTTTTAGTTGGTTTTTGTGTGCATGGTGAAATAGACATTCACTGATAAAAACTTAATCTGTCTAAGCCTAAATATATGTTAGTTTCATTAATAACCTCAAAATATAAATTACAGGTCACCTGGAAATGAAATATAGGTGAATGATAGATGCTAAAGCCAGAAGGAAACCTTGTGATCATATAGTCTGACCTGCATAACACAGGTCATAGGGACGTCTCTAAATTAATGAATGAATCAGTTATAACAGAGGGACACATTAATTATACTGATTGACCATTCTCAGACGTGCACCAACTTATGACCATTCTCAGACGTGCACCAACAATATTTTTACCATAAATTGATAGAAATCAGATCTTCTTATAAAACTATACGTACAACATGATTCTTGGGACACAGCAAATGAGCGTATTGTACCAACAATCGATAAGCCTAATGACTGATCATCTATCCCCATTGAACACATTGAGCAATATCATTTGCAGAGCCATTGGCCATTATCTATGAAAACTCCTGGTGATCAGGGGAGGTCCTGAACAGTTGAAAAAAGGCAAATATAATGACCATCTTTAAAAAAGGGAAGAAGGAGAATCCGGGGAACTACAGGTCAGCTTCACCTCAGTCCTTGAAAAAATCATGGAGCAGGTCCTCAAGGAATCCATTTTGAAGCACTTGGAAGAGAGGAAGGTGATCAGGAACAGTCAATATGGATTCACCAAGGGCAAGTCATGCCTGCCCAACTCGATTGCCTTCTATGATGAGATAACTGGCTCTGTGGATATGGAGAGAGCGGTGGACATGATATATCTTGACTTTAGCAAAGCTTTTGATATGGTCTCCCACAGTATTCTTGCCAGTTAAAGAAGTATGGGTTGGATGAATGTACTATAAGGTGGTTAGAAACCTGGCATGATTGTCAGGCTCAACAGGTGGTGATCAATGGCTCGATGTCTAGTTGGCAGCCAGTATCAAATGGAGTGCCCTAGGGGTTGGTCCTGGGGCCAGTTTTGTTCAACGTCTTCATTAATGATTTGGATGATGGGATGGATTGCACCCTCAGCAAGTTCGCAGATGAAACTAAGTTTGGGGGGAGCAGTAGATACGCTGGAGGGTAGGGATAGAGTCCAGAGTGACCTACACAAATTGGAGGATTTGGCCAAAGAAGTCTGATGAAGTTCAACAAGGACAAGTGAAGAGTCCTGCACTTAGGATGGAAGAATCCCATGCACTGCTACAGGATGGGGACCAACTGGCTAAGCAGCAGTTCTTCAGAAAAGGACCTGGGGATTACAGTGGATGAGAAGCTGGATATGAGTCAGCAGTGTACCCTTGTTGCCAAGAAGGCTAATGGCATATTGGGCTGCATTAGTAGAAGCATTGCCAGGAGATTGCGGGAAGTGATTATTCCCCTCTATTTGGTTCTGGTGAGGCCACATCTGGAGTTTTGCATCCAGTTTTGTCCCCCCCCCCCAAAAAAAACTACAGAAGGGATGTGGACAAATTGGAGAGAGTCCACCGGAGGGCAACAAAAATGTTTAAGGGGCTGGGGCACATGACTTATGAGGAGAGGCTGAGGGAATTGGGCTTATTTAGTCTGCAGAAGAGAAGAGTGAGGTGGGATTTGATAGCAGCCTTCAACTACCTGAAGGGAGGTTCCAAAGAGGATGGAGCTCGGCTGTTCTCAGTGGTGGCAGATGACAGACCAAGAAGCAATGGTCTCAAGTTGCAGTAGGGGAAGTCTAGGTTGGATATTAGGAAAAACTATTTCACTAGGAGGGTGGTGAAGCACTGGAATGGGTTACCTCAGGAGGTGGTGGAATCGCCATCCTGAGAGATTTTTAAGGCCCAGCTTCACAAAGCCCTGGCTGGGATGATTTAGTTGGCGTTGGTCCTCCTTTGGGCAGGGGGGTTGGACTAGATGACCTCCTGAGGTCTCTTCCAACCCTAATATTCCATGATTCTATGATTAAGATACCAAAACTGAGATAATTCTGTGTTTGTGCAACAGGGTCCTGGCCCATGACTGGCAGGGCTCCTAGCTGCTACGTTAGTGCAAGAAATAAATAACAATGCTGCATAGCAATTGTCAGTACTACGCGGGTCAGAGTGAAGGCTGTCATGATGAAATATGCATTTTGTTGCACTTAGTAAGAATTCTGTCTCTCAGAAAGCGACTGTAGGATTTAACGGGTGCTTGATGGTTTCCTAGCTTCGATGCGCTGGTGCTTTCTAAACGAAGGGGTTGCTGTTTGCATTGTGGCCACATAGCAACATTAGCTGCTTTCGGAGATGAAGCACTCTTTGAATGGAACAGCCATTAGAGGAGCACAAGGAATACACTGGCCTCATAGGGTTGCCAGTTTTGGATGGATGTATTCCTGGAGGTTTCATCACATGACATCTTTAATTAATGATTAATTTTTAATTCCTGGTGACTCCAAGACAATCCTGGAGGGTTGGCAACCCGAACTGGTCTCGTGAATGTGATCATGATGCTGATTCAATAGAGTATATAACTGCTGGACACAGTTACTAATAGCAGAGTAACTCTTTATCTCCAAAACAACGAGGAGTCTGGTGGCACCTTAAAGACTAACAGATTTATTTGGGCATAAGATTTTGTGAGTAAAAAAACCCACTTCTTCAGATGCATGGGGTTGAAAATTACAGATGCAGGCATTATTATACTGGCACATTAAGAATACAAAGGGACAAAGCCCAAGATTTTGGTGCTGAAAGCCACATATTTGACCCCCCGCCCCACCCCACTTACTTCCATAGCAAACCAAGGTTTAAATAATAGAGCTAGGCCAGGGTGGAAATTTCCCATCATAACTGTTCTTTGGTGGAAAATTGGGGTTTTTAATAAATGATTTTTTGTGAAAAAATGTCTGCAGGAAATGTGGATTTTTCATGACAAATCTGAGCCCCTAAGCCCCCAAATATTTCATTTCTGAAATGCAACCGTGATGCCTCTTGGGAGTTTTAGGTCGGATGCCTCATGTCCCTGATCTCCTGTACAGACAGGGTTCTCTCGCTGGACTACATTTCCCATGGTGCACTGTGGCTGCCATGTTGTGCCACCTCCTTTTCCATGAGGTGCACTATGGGAGATGTAGTCCAAGAAGGAAGCCCGGCCTACAACTCCCATGAGGCATGTCTGAACCAAAATATTGGCCATCTAACAAAGCTTTCCCCACCTGTATATTCCCCGTTACTCTTGTCTGCCCAGCCCAGCACCAGCAGGGGGTGTCATGGTGAGACCCCAGTTCCCTGTCCTCCCTGGCCACAGGGAGATTCACCCTATGTGGGGCAGGAACTGTGATGCATGGCTGAGCTCGCTCATTTTCATTGGGCTGGGGCAGGGGGTTGGGGTGTAGGAGAGGCTGAGGGCTCCAGCTGGGGGTGTAGGCTCCAGGGTGGGGTCAGAAATGAGGGATTCAGAGTGCAGGATGGGGCTCTGGACTGGGGCAAGGGATTGGGGTGGGTGAGGGGTGTGCAGGCTACGGGCAGTGCTTACTTCAGACAGCTCCCAGGAAGTGGTGACATGTCCCTCCAGCTCCTAGGCAGAGGCACAGCTGGGGGGGGGGGGGGCGTCTGCACACTGCCCCTGCTTGCAGCTCCTATTGGCCGTGGTTCCCAGCCAATGGGAGCTGGGGAGCCAGTGCTTGGAGTGGGGGGCAGCACACGGCGCCTAGGAGCCAGAGGGACATCCTGGCTGCTTCCCAGGAGCTGCTCTGAGGCAGGCAGGGAGCCTGCCAGCCCCACTGCGCAGCCAACCAGACTTTTAACAGCCCGGTCAGCAGTGCTAGCTCCAACTAGCCAGGGAAGGCCATGTTTGCAGTGTTGCCAACTCTTGCAAGCTGACCGGGGTGCGGGGGGGAATGATTTTTGTGCCTGCAGGACACGCTGTTGTAATGACACAAGAACCTCCTCCAATCCCATGGTTTTCACAGCTGGGCATTTGGGCAGAGCACTGTGCAAGAGCCTCAGGGCTGAGACTGCAGCACAGCCACTGAGCCCTATCTGCATGGATGGGCCTAGAGTGGAGAGCGGGTCCTGGGGCAGTGCAAGGCACAGGAGGGGGGGAAAATCAGGGAAGTGGGCCTGCTGACTCCCAGGTAAAGGAGATTCCCTGGGGCCAGAGAGCAGTGGGGAATCGAGGAAGCACCAGGACAGCAGGAGGTGTCGCCGCTGGGTCAAGACCGTAACAGGAAATGGATGGCACCTCCCTTCACAGTAGGGTCAGGAAAGGGTTAGTGGAGTTGCCCTCTAAGCAGCCAGGGAAAGGTGTGTATTAAAGGTTGACTTTTCCACCTGCAATTATCACACACACATTGGCAGAGGAGTAGAGGGGAGTTAAAAAGACAGACTAAAAAACAAATCTATTTGTAACCCTTCTGCCAGTCAGAGTTGGGTTCAGTATCTAGTGGTTACTTTTCAACAATACAACACAAAACCGGCTCGAGCCTCCACCCAGTGACCTGGGACAATTACACACCACCCCCAGGCACCCTCTAAGAGGCAATATTTCCCCTCTCACAAGCACAGAGTCTGAGTGTAGCAAAAAACTTTTAATAAAAAGGAGGGAAATAATGCAGTATTAATTTAGGGAAACACTGCAAACAGGGGTTATAAAGATAAACCATGATCAAAAGACCCACCAGCAAGTAAGTTGTGCAGTGTCCTTTCCCCCTCAGGTTCTTAAGTCCAGCAACCCAAAAGTCCCTTTAACATGCCCATCCCTTCTCTGCACCTCACTCTTAGTTGCTGTCCTTGGTCAGCGCAGACCCAGAGTTCAGAGGTACATCTGCAGAGTCTACCTCCCACCCTGGGGGAAGGGGGAGCAAGGAGGCACCTTACTCACTCTGCTGCTCAGGCATTCATTCACTACCCCTCTCTGCAGGACTCTGCCCTGGCAATCTCTGCCAGCCCCCCTACTGGCTGCACCACTCCACCAGCCCTGCTGCTGGCCACTCACCACACCAAGATGTCTTCAGGGCCCCCCACTTAACACATCTCTGTGATTCCAGTTGTTAGTGGGGAAGCCTTGCTGCTGGTGCACACCTGTCCCAGAGCAGCATTAGTACTTGAACCCAGGTATCAGTGATTTCAGCATTGAAGCATGCAACAAGACTGTCACTTGAGTCTAAATTAGTTCTGTTATTATACAGTGAAGAGGGGAGGGCTCAAGTACTGTCTGAGGCACCTTGGCTACTACCCAGCCCAAATACCCATTCCCCCTGCCCCTCTCTCCACTCACTAGGCTTTGGAACCCATGTCCCCTGCCTAGCGAGTGCGATTTAGTTGAGGGTGCATCCTTCAATCAGGAAGTGCCAAGTACAAGTCTGTGGCCCTTGGTTCACACAAAGATAACAACCCTTTATTCACACAAAGATAACAACCCTTTATTACTCCTGCCACAATAACAAGGAGACTGGGGATCCCACACCAGCCAAAAGTGACCATTTGGGCAAGCAATCCCATCATGCTGAACACCTAGGCAGGGTGGGTGTGCCCATGCAAACGAGATCAACTCCTGAAGTCCTTTTCCACAGCTCACCACTAGATGTCAGGGGAGAGCTCATTCAGACTCTGCTTACCTATTTTTTAAATCTCATGATTTCTGAGCTCTTAAGGAGGTCTGACTCTTGGGTTTTGATCACTGAAGGTTGGTAATACCAAGTCTGCGTCTCTTCTTTGGTCCATAAAGGTTCTTGTGACTGCAGCTCCACAGATGACCTATCTCCAAAGGGGCCACGTTCTTCTGATCCAAACTGCTGAGGGAGTTACTCAGACCCCCCCCCCCCCCACTGCCTCTTTAGAGGAACAGTCTAACACTTGGCTAGTCTCAGCAAACAAGATCAGCTGGAAGTGGGAAGGGAGACAGTAGCCAAAACAGGAGAATGGATTTGCAGAACAGAGCTAGATGTAAAGGTCTCATCACCTACCATAGATAAATAAGCAAGAGAAGAAAATTTTGCCTGCCTGCCTGTGTGGCCTCCGTGCTATTGGTGGTGAGAGGGAAAAGTGGCATGAGAAAGAGTAGGTCATGGGATGGAACAGAAGGCAAACTACCACAATCCACTGAGCAGAGTGCTGGTATTCCACTATATGCTGCAAAAATTTCCCACAAGGCAGTGCACCAGATGGGAGCATTGGGATGTCTCCCCCAGTGCCATGTCTTTTACCATAAGAGCCAGATGCTGCCAGGATGCACTGGCCTTACAAAGGCAGCCAAATGTGAATGCCCTCTGCCCAAATAGCTGTGTCAGTAGCTGTAAACCAGCCCAACTTTTGCCAGTAAAGCTTTCTAGTGTGGACAAGACCTTAGTCAATAATCTTTAGGGCCCAACTCCAATGGGAGGTAAGTGCCTAAACACCATTGAGGATCTGGGCCTAGGTGCCTTCTGTATGACCCTCTCTTGCCAAAGACCTGCACTCAGCTGCCTGCCTCCCTTTTGTCTCCTCCAGGGCCTCTGCTCAATCTCCCAGGACCAGGACCCATTTTGCAAGATCAACATTTAGCCCATCTCCAGATCACGGGTGTTTCCAGAACTCATTATAGATTCATAGATTCTGAGGCATGGTCTACTACATGGTTGGGTCGACGTAATCTGCCTTGCATCAACCTAGCTGAGGGAGTGTCTTCACTTAAATTTAGTTCCTGCCAATGTAAATGCCTCTGTATGCCGATTTAGTAACACCACCGCACCTCCCCGAGTGGTGTTGAGTCACAGTTGATGTAATTAGGTTGATACAGTATCAGCGTAGACACTATGTCGACTGTTACTGTGTATGTGCACCACTGACACAAGGAGCCACATGTGCACATACACAAATGATTTAATAACTCCAGTGGCTGTATGCCATCATAAGCTAGGTTGACATAATTTTGTAACGTCCAGAGAGGAACCACTGATCATCTGCTCTGGCCCGCGTTATACAACTTTCCCAAAACCATTCCTAGAGTAGATCTTTTAGAAAAACATCCAATCTTGATTTAAAACTTTCCAGTGATGGAGAATCCACCTCCGCTCTTGGTAAATTGTTCCAGTGGTTAATTACTCTCACCACTAAAAATTGACAACTTATTTCCACTCAATGTATCTAGCTTCAGTTTCCATCACTAGATCAATCTAGCAGAGAGAGGTATAATATGAAGAGCCATTATTTGATCCCCATGTAGGTACTTACAGACAGTAATCAAGTCACCCCTTAACATTCTCTATATTAAGATAAATAGATTGAGCTCCTAGAGTCTGTCACTACAAGGCATGTTTTCTAAGCCTTTGATCATTCTCGTGGCTCTTCTCTGAGCCATCTCCAATTGATCAGCATCCTTCTTGAACTGTGAACACCAGAACGAGTCACAGTAATCGAGTAGTGGATGCACCAGTGCCAAATACAGAGGTAAAATAATCTCTCTATTTCTACTCAAGATTTCCCAGTTTATGCATCCCAGGATCACATTAACTCTTTTGGCCACAGCACCACGCTGGGAGCTCATGTTCTGCTGATTATCCACCATGACCCTTAAATCACTTAGTATCACTACAGAGTCTAATGGTTCCTATTATGACCAAGCATGCATTGTTGTTGTTATCGATTTGTATTTATTTGTATTAGTGTAGCACTTAGGAGAGCTAGTGTGACTGGGATTCTGGGGGAGCCAGCTGAGGTCACTCAATTAAGGTGAACTGCAAATAATGGGGCAGACAACTCCCAAAGCTGATGGATATTCCAATACTTAGATTTACCAAACCAGCACAAAACAGCTTCTATAATACCTCACTGGTTACCCAGAAGTCCAAACAACACAGTTCCCTTAAAGTAACCCAGCCTCAGGCCTCCACTTAGTTACCCAAGTCAGATATGGTGAGGATTAATGAAAATCTTATTCACCATAAAAAGAAAAAGGTTCTACCAATCCCAAAGGATCGGACACATCACCTGCCATGTTAATGAATATTCCAGATCTTACCCAAATACATGCTACAGCCAATTCTTATTAACTAAACTAAAATTTATTAAAAAAGAAAAGAGAGTATGGTTAAAAGAGCAGCATACATACAGACATGAATACAATTTTTGAGATTCAGATTCATAGCAGAGATGGTGAGCTTATTAGTTGCAAAGAGTTCTTTTAGAATTTAGTCCATAGGTTATAATCCAATCATAGAATATCAGGGTTGGAAGGGACCTCAGGAGATCTAGTCCAACCCCCTGCTCTAAGCAGGAACAATCCCCTATTTTTGCCCCAGATCCCTAAATGGCCCCCTCAAGGATTGAACTCACAACCCTGGGTTTAGCAGGCCAATGCTCAAACCACTGAGCTATCCCTCCCCCCAATATCAAATTCATGGTGTTCCAGCTTAACTGGGACCTCAGTCTTACGACTCAAACTTCCCCTGATGACGCTTAAGCAGATCTGAGATGACAGGATCAGGACCCAAGGGTCTTTTATACAATGTTCTAGTATCCACTTGACTATACAGTCCTGGGTAAACAATGGGCAATCAGGGCAACTTTGAAGTAGGTCTTCTTCCTAAGCATCCCTGGTAATTATTCACACAGATTAACATAAGGCAATTGCCTGTTTTTCCACCATTTGCAGATGATCGGCTATACATTTCAAAGAGAGATGAATACAGCAATATCCCATTGTTTACAGTTCATTTAAATGGTTCTTTTGCTCTCTGAATTAACAGAATACAACATAGACAGGGACTGCTGATTACATTGTTGACCACTACCAATATACATGTAAATACAGAAAAACACAAACATTATCTCCCCATATGTCTTTAAGGGTTGAATTTGAGCCAGTGTACAGAAATGTTTGCTGCCTTTCCAATTTCAAAGTCCCATTCCATTAATTTATATTTAAAGTTTGTATAGCGTTGCCTGTTTTTTGCAGATTGTTTTTCTGCACTGTTTTTGCACTCAATACATTTCTGTTTATGGAGCATAAAATTATATTTTTTTTAGTTCATCACACATACTGCCAAATGCACAGTGCTACTCAAAACACATAGTTGTTGTAAATATACAGCAAGCACCACACAACTCGTAGGTTTTGGAAAAGTCATATTTATAAATGTACAGCAAGCGCTAGACAGTTCCTTCTGCTCCAGGGCCAGAGGACAGCCCAGCACAGAACACTACTTTGGCTGACAGTTAAAGGGCTCTTTCAAAGCCTCCCTCACCTGGCATGGCTCCATGTTGAATTCTTCTAATGGCCCTTGTATCTCGCTGTTTGAAGTCATCAGAGAGCCGCTCCACCACCACCCTTGATTCTGGCAGCAGCTTTTCCCCCTTTGCCTCACAGATAGTGTGCAGGACACAACAGACAGCTATAACCATTGGAATATTTTTCTCATTGATATCCAATCTAGTGAGTAAACACCACCAGCATCCTTTCAATCTGCCAAAAGCACATTCAGCTGTCATTCTGCACCTACTGAGTCAATAGCTGAATTTTCCTTGGTGTTGTCAGTGTACAGCTTCTTGAACCAAGGGTACGCTGGGTCCCCCAGGATCACTATTGGCATTTCAACATCACCAAAGGTAATCCACCAGGTGGGAAAGAAAGTCCCTGCTTACATCTTTCTGAACAGTCCTGTGTTCTTAAAGATGCAGACGTCATGCACCTTCCCTGACCAGCCAACACCGATGTCCATGAAGTGTCCCTGTTAATCCACCAATACTTGCAAAACCACAGAAAAGTTGATATACTCTGTTATTATACTCTGTGGTGAGGTGGTCTGGTGCCAAAATAGGGATATGCATGCTGTCTATTGCCCGACTGCAGTCTGGGAACCCCATTGCTGCAAATCCATCCACTGTGTCCTGCACATTGGTGAGAGGTGCAGTCAGGACCAGATTTAGGTGCAAGTGACCCAGGCGACTGCCTAGGCTTAGGGGGTGCCAGGCTTGGGGTGCTGTTTTTGTTGTTAGTGACTGTGATGGGGTTCACACCACTGTGGTGGCTCCGGCTGGCTGTCCTGGGGATTAGCTCCTCTGGTGGTGCCTCGCTGCCATCACTTTTGTGACGCACCACTCCCAGAACTGCAGCAACCTCTTCAGTGACTCTGTGCTCCCCCCTTCCAGGGGACAGTATCGCAGTCCCTCAGTCCAACCACTTCCTCAGTGGGAGTTGGGGCTGGGGGGACCCAGGCCCGCCCTCTACTCCAGGTTTCAGCCCAGGGACCCTGTAGATGGCCACCACTTGCTGCATCCCTTCCAACTCCCCTGTAGGCCTCCCTGGGCCACTTCCCTGCAGCAGCCTCTTTGCCCTTCCCCCAGGGCCTCAGCCTGAAGATTCCTGCAGCCCACCAGGAGCTGCCTTTAGCTCTCTGGGTCTCTGCCTGCAGCACTGCTATGTCCAGGGTGCTTGCTGCCCTCCACCTGCAAGGTAGCCAGTCCTCCTCTCTTCTCAGGCTCCAGGGAGTGACTGAAGCTGCTCTGTACAGCAGCTCTTCTTATATGGGCCTGCCCAGCCCTGATTGGCTACTCCTATAAACCCTTCTCTAATTGGCTCCCTCCTGAGCAGCCTCCCTAGGACTCTATTAAGCCCCTATGGACCAGAGGCCCCATCACAGTGACAAAGGGAAAATAGAATGTTTGAAGTAAAATGTTTCAGGTATTCTGTATGTAGATTAATTTTTCACCAGCCTCCTAGAATGTTTTGGACCTTTGTTGAATCTTGTGGAAGCTTTCAGACTTTCTGAGAACTACATTTTCCTTGAACCTCCTTAAATGTTGTCAGCCATGCCCTTGTGGGTATATAAGGGGCAGAGCGTTGCCTGTCAGTCAGTGAGATATAAGAATTAAATCAAGTGAGAAACCAGCTGCAAGATTGTGAACCTTGTTTTATTGTGTAAGTGTACTTGTGTTTTGACTTGAAGAATGTAAATAGCAATTAATAAAGGACATATTTAATGAGATGCCAGAACCTCATGTAGCAGACCGTGGACCCAGTGGCGCAGCACCTCCGGCTGGTCATCTAGGAATTAGCTCTTTTCTAGCCTCAGAGCACCCTCTGCTGGCCAGAGACTTGCTTGCCTCAGGCCCCATGTCCCTCCCAGGCCACGGTGCCCCTTACCTTGGGGTGCTGCCCCATGGCAGTCCCCACACTCTGGGTCTCCCCTCCCAAGGGAACCCCCAATCTTCTACACCCACCTTGTCTCAGTGGCTACTGCCAGTCGTCATCATCATCTAGCCCCCTCTCACTGGGGCAGACTACAGTCTGTAAAGGCTGCTCATCATTGGCAAGGAGGTTGGACCAGCTGCCTCTGCCTATTCCCAGGCTGTATCTCTGCAGCCCCAGTACCTCTGTAGGCCTTCAACAATGCCTTCAGCCTGGGGAGTTGCCAGGCTAGAGCTCCCAAGCACTGCTCCAGTTCAGGTACCCTCCTCTCAGGCAGCTAGATTCTTCTCACTCCAGGACTAGAATGAGACTCTGCTCGCTCCTAGCCCTCTTATCAGGGCCAGCTGGGCCCTGATTCAGCAGGCCACACCTGTGGTCAGCTACTCCCTCAGCTGCTCTCACTCCTTATCCCAGCCACAGCCCTCTCCAGGGCTGCTTTCAACCCCTGTTCTTCAGGAGTGGGGCAGCTACCCCACTGCAGGGAGAGGTCAGTCTGCTTGGGCTGCCCTGCTGGCTAGGCTTCCTCTCTGGCTGCTGCTGCTGCTGGCTGGAACCCTCTCCTTCCCTGGGCTGTTGCTGCTTCTGCTGGCTGGAGTCTCCCCCAGCTGCGTTTGGCTGGTGGGGCCTTTCCCTACTGTCCTCCCCAGCCTCCCTGTGTTAGTTTGCCTCTCCCACCCTGCAGCCTGCCCCTCCCACTACTTGCTTTGACCCTTCCGGAGTTCCCCTTCTGTTAGTTTGTCTCTCCCGCCCCAGCCCTTCTGTGTTTGCTACCTGCCCTGCCCCAAACTTTAAGTTTTAGTTTGGTTGCCTGCCCCACCCTTCCCCTTGTAGCTCCCATTTGTGATTTGCCTAGCTTTCCCTTTTTCCCACTGTCCTCCCTTGCTCCCTCTGGTTCAGTTCCTTATCCCTGTACGCCCATGCCCCCTCCATAAGCACTTGTGCCCCTTTCAGTTGCCCCCCCCACCCACTGTTCACAGCCTTCCTAATAGAATTGTAATCCCTCCCCTTCCCAGTGCAGCCGGAGGAGCCGGTATCCCTGTCCCATAACTGTGCCCCCACCCCCTTTTTTGCCCCTGCCGGCACCCTCCTCCCCTGCCTGCAGCCTAGCAGGGAGGAGTGGTTGCTTTTTCCCTTTCCCCTGCCCTTGGGATGCCCTCCTCTCCTGCCTACAGCTCAGCAGGGAGGAGTGGGTGGTCTCTCCCCTCCCACAGGACCCTCCTTCCCTACTTACAGTTTAGCAGGAAGGTGTGGTTACTTGTTCCCTTGCTCCCCCTTCCCCATTACCTCCCCTGCAGTGCCCCCCCCCTTCCCTGAATAGAGCTTAGCAGGGAGGAGTAGTTGCCCACTCCCCACCCCATCCCCCCACCCCTCCTGTTAGCGCTCTCCTCCCCTGCGTGTTGCCTAGCGGGGAGGAGTGGCTGCCCATCGCCCCAACCCCATATTAAGGTCTCCTCCTGTCTTTTGCCATCATCGAGGAGGACCCTGCCCCTGCTGACATCGTGGTTCCCCCCTTGCCACCGCCCCTGCCTGCCCCTCGGCCACCACTAGCCCAGACTCCGCCGCTGCCATGGCCGCCCCTTCCACTGGCAAAAAGGGCCAGGGGAATAAAAAGGGCAAAGGCCCTGCCTGTAAAACAGAATCTCCCGCCAGCAGGGCTGTCCTTCCTGCCATGGCTCCGACACCTGCCGCGGCCCCTCCATCCCCAGCCATTCCCTCCACCAGCTCTGGGGGCGCTCCATCCCTAGCGCCCAGAGCATATGCCCAGGTGGCCACCGCCCTGCCACGCACCACCGTGCCATCTGCCCCAACTGCTGTCTCCAGTAACATCTCTGGCAGCCGGTCCCTTCCCCTCGCTGACCAGGAGGCAAGGCGTCTGCTGCCTCCTGGTGCCCACCTCGCCCCACGTCAAAACATACATGCGGGCGCTGGCGAGGTTGGTGGGGCCCACGGCCAGCATGGCAGCCTCCAAGATGTATGATAAAGTTGTGTTCTTCCTAGCATTGGAGGGCACCGCTCAGGAGGTGGTAGAGAAGGGCCTGGTGATGGGGGGGCGTATTCGTCCCCCTAGAACACCTGGAGGACTTGGGCATATGGGTGGTATTGACCTCCATCCTGCCCTTCTGCCCAACGCTGCCCTGTTGCCTGCCCTCTCCACCCTGGGGAAATCCATCTCCGTCATCAGCCCTCTCCCGCTGGGCTGCAAGGACCCTGCCCTCCGTCATGTCCTGTCTTTTTGCCGGGAGGTGCAGATTCAAGTGCCGCTGGTGACGCGTGGCGGTTGAGGGGTCCTTCCTGGTGCCCAATACCAGGTCCATTATTCGACGGGGGAGGCCCGGTGCTTCCTCTACTGGGCGATGGGGCATGTCTGGAGGTACTGCCCTCTGGCCCGGCTGGAGGGATGCCCGGGACCCCCGAGACGCAGGAGGGCGCCGGCCCTGTCACCGCCGGCAATCATGTCAGCCTGGCTGCCGCTGCCTATCCTCCCGTGCCCCAGAACTCTTGCCCCCTGGCGCTGGCCCTGCCCACCAGCCCTCCACCTCCACCTCGGAGGGCTCGGTGCTCGTCCAGGGGAAGCGTGGCGCCCGCAAATCGCGGGCATGATCCCTCCCCTCCGACGAGGAGGGAGAGGAGGCCCCCTGAAAGATGCTGCGGGGGGCTGACATCACTACGTCTTCCGCTGCACTCCTGGAAGGAGCCCAGCAGGAGAGTTTGCCACGGAAGCCATGGCAGCGGACGGAGACGCCACCGCCTCCCTTGCTGAGTCCCCCCCGAGGATGCCTCTGCAGAAGTTCCCACAGCCCCTATACCACCTGTGCCCCCTGCCGCCACCAATACTGGGGCAATCGTTGCCCCTGTGACTGGCGGGAGGTCGCCGGAGCCGCGGGGACTGAATTCACCTCAATAGTTGACGAGATTGAGGCCCTGGGTCTGACCCCGGTCACCCAGGGGAAGGATGACCCTCTGCCAGCGGGCCTCGATCTGGGAGGTGGCTTACTCCCTCTGCCCCCTCCCCCCCCCCTTACCCCCAACTGTTGTCCCCGCTCTGGTCCTTGGGGCGCCCCTGGCCCTTTCTTTCTCCCCGGCCGTGGATGGCACCTTGTCCAAGGCCGCCGAGCCCCTCGGGGCAACAGCTGAGGCCGAGTGGCCAAGCCTTAGGCCTGTGGGCGCACCCTCCACCGCCCAGACAGAGCGGTTGGCCTCCCCTTCGGAGGGGTGCCCCCACTGTATATCCCATCGTACCTGGCGCCGTGGCTGCAGGTAACGCGCTTGTCATGATGCCCGTGCCTGGCATTGGGGAAGGCCCACCTTCTGCCCCGACCCTTTAGTCCATAACCCTGGCCGAGAGAAGCTGCACCCTGACAGCTCGGCTGCCAGGGATCATGAACCCACCTCTGTCCCCGCTCCTGCCCCTATCCCTGCTCCTAATCCTGCTCCAATCCCCTCTCCTGCCCCAGCCCCAATATCAGTCCTTGTCACTGCTCCCACCCCTTCTTCTGCCCTAGTCCCCATTCCTGCCTTTGATCCAGTTCCTGTCCCTCTCCCGTCCCAGCCCCCATATCGGTCCCTGCCCCTGCTCCCACTCCTTATCCTGACTCAGTCTCTGCTCCTGCCCCTGATCCTTTTTTTGCCCCCCTCTCCCATCCCAACCCCAGGCTCAGCTCCTGCTCCTGCTCCCGCCTCTTCTCCTGCCCTAGCCGTTGTTCCTGCTCCCACCCCTCCTTCTGCCCTACTCCAAGTCCACGCGCTGGCTTTGCCGGGCTTGGGCCACTGCAGCAGCTTGGCAGGGAGGAGCCACCTTCCGGAGGCACCGGAGACCCAGAGTGTCCTGCTTGCAGCCGCAGCGAGCCCCAGCCATGGAGGAGCTGGCACGGCGCAGGGGGGCAGCAGCCCTGCAAAGGCGGCAGCACTGCTAGTGGGAAGCAGCCACTCCCCCTGCCCCTCCTGCCCAGGCTGTGGCCCGGCACCCCCTCCTGGGGGCTCCTGCAGGCTGCAGCGGATACATGCGGGCACCGGCCCCCATGCGCTCCCCCCTCGCCTTGGGTTACCATATTTCAACAATCAAAAAAGAGGACGGGGAGAGCCCCGCCCCTATTCACTCCCTTGCACTTCCCACCCCGTGACTGTGCACCTCATGCCTTCCAGTCGGCGGAGTCTCCTTCTGCTCCCTTCCCTCAGAGAGCAGAAGGAGACTCCGCTGACTGGAAGGCATGAGATGCATTGTCCTAGGGTTGGGGGTTCTACAACCGCCGCTCTCAAGAGAAGGAGGCGGGTGGTGGTGGTCGGGGACTCTTTCCTCAGTGGGACTGAGTCATCTATCTGCCGCCCTGACCGGGAAAACCGAGAAGTCTGCTGCTTGCCAGGAGCTAAGATTCGCGATGTGACGGAGAGACTGCCGAGACACATCAAGCCCTCGGATCGCTACCCCTTCTTGCTTCTCCACGTGGACACCAATGATACTGCCAAGAATGACCTTGAGCAGATCACTGCAGACTACGTGGCTCTGGGAAGAAGGAAAAAGGAGTTTGAGGCACAAGTGGTCTTCTCGTCCATCCTCCCCGTGGAAGGAAAAGGCCTGGGTAGAGACCGTCGAATCGTGGAAGTCAACGAATGGCTACGCAGGTGGTGTCGGAGAGAAGGCTTTGGATTCTTTGACCATGGGATGGTGTTCCAAGAAGGAGGAGTGCTAGGCAGAGACGGGCTCCACCTAACAAAGAGAGGGAAGAGCATCTTCACAAGCAGGCTGGCTAACCTAGTGAGGAGGGCTTTAAACTAGGTTCACCGGGGGAAGGAGACCAAAGCCCTGAGGTAAGTGGGGAAGTGTGATACCGGGAGGAAGCAAGAGCAGGAGCACGTGAGAGGGGAGGGCTCCTGCCTCATACTGAGAAAGAGGGGCGATCAGCAGGTTATCTCAAGTGCCTATATACAAATGAAAGAAGCCTGAGAAACAAGCAGGGAGAACTGGAAGTCCTGGCACAGTCAAGGAATTATGATGTGATTGGAATAACAGAGAGTTGGTGGGATAACTCACATGACTGGAGTACTGTCATGGTGGATATAAACTGTTCAGGAAGGACAGGCAGGGCAGAAAAGGTGGGGGAGTTGCACTGTATGTAAGGGAGCAGTATGACTGCTCAGAGCTCAAGTATGAAACTGCAGAAAAACCTGAGTGTCTCTGGATTAAGTTTAGAAGTGTGAGCACCAAGGGTGATGTCGTGGTGGGAGTCTGCTATAGACCACCAGACCAGGGGGATGAGGTGGATGAGGCTTTTTTCCAGCAACTCATGGAAGTTACTAGATCGCAGGCCCTGGTTCTCATGGGAGTCTTCAATCACCCTGATATCTGCTGGGAGAGCAATACAGCGGTGCACAGACAATCCAGTAAGTTTTTGGAAAGGGTAGGGGACAATTTCCTGGTGCAAGTGCTGGAGGAACCAACTAGGGGCAGAGCTCTTCTTGACCTGCTGCTCACAAACCGGGAAGAATTAGTAGGGGACGCAAAAGTGGATGGGAACCTGGGAGGCAGTGACCATGAGATGGTCGAGTTCAGGATCCTGACACAAGGAAGAAAGGAAAGCAGCAGAATACGGACCCTGGACTTCAGAAAAGCAGACTTTGACTCCCTCAGGGAACTGATGGGCAAGATCCCCTGGGAGAATAACATGAGGGGGAAAGGAGTCCAGGAGAGCTGGCTGTATTTTAAAGATTCCTTACTGAGGTTACAGGGACAAACCATCCCGATGTGTAGAAAAAATAGTAAATATGGCAGGCAACCAGCTTGGCTTAACAGTGAAATCCTTGCTGATCTCAAATACAAAAAAGAAGCTTACAAGAAGTGGAAGATTGGACAAATGACCAGGTATGAGTATAAAAATATTGTTCGGGGATGCAGGAGTGAAATCAGGAAGGGCAAATCACACCTGGAGTTGCAGCTAGCAAGAGATGTTAAGAGTAACAAGAAGGGTTTCTTCAGGTATGTTAGCAACAAGAAGAAAGCCAAGGAAAGTGTGGGCCCCTTACTGAATGAGGGAGGCAACCTAGTGACAGAGGATGTGGAAAAATCTAATGTACTCAATGCTTTTTTTGCCTCTGTCTTCACAAACAAGGTCAGCTACCAGACTGCTGCACTGGGCAGCACAGCATGGGGAGGAGGTGACCAGCCCTCTGTGGAGAAAGAAGTGGTTTGGGACTATTTAGAAAAGCTGGATGTGCACAAGTCCATGGGGCCGGATGTGCTGCATCCGAGAGTGCTAAAGGAGTTGGCGGATGTGATTGCAGAGCCATTGGCCATTATCTTTGAAAACTCATGGCGATCGGGGGAAGTCCCGGACAACTGGAAAAAGGCTAATGTAGTGCCCATGTTTAAAAAAGGGAAGGAGGAGGATCCTGGGAACTACAGGCCAGTCAGCCTCACCTCAGTCCCTGGAAAAATCATGGAGCAGGTCCTCAAGGAATCAATTCTGAAGCACTTAGAGGAAAGGAAAGTGATCAGGAACAGTCAGCATGGATTCACCAAGGGCAAGTCATGCCTGACTAATCTAATTGCCTTCTATGACGAGATAACTGGCTCTGTGGATGAGGGGAAAGCAGTGGATGTGTTGTTCCTTGACTTTAGCAAAGCTTTTGACATGGTCTCCCACAGTATTCTTGCCAGCAAGTTAAAGAAGTATGGATTGGATGAATGGACTATAAGGTGGATAGAAAGTTGTCTAGATTGTCGGGCTCAATGGGTAGTGATCAATGGCTCCATGTCTAGTTGGCAGCCGGTATCAAGTGGAGTGCCCCAGGCGTCAGTCCTGGGGCTGGTTTTGTTCAATATCTTCATAATTGATCTGGAGGATGGTGTGGATTGAACCCTCAGCAAGTCTGCAGATAACACTAAACTGGGAGGAGAGGTAGATACGCTGGAGGGTAGGGATAGGATACAGAGGGACCTAGACAAATTGGAGGATTGGGCCGAAAGAAATCTGATGAGGTTCAACAAGGACAAGTGCAGAGTCCTGCACTTAGGACGGAAGAATCCAATGCACCGCTACAGATGAGGGACTGAATGGCTCGGCAACAGTTTTGCAGAAAAGGACCTAGGGGTTACAGTGGACGAGAAGCTGGATATGAGTCAACAGTGTGCCGTTGTTGCCAAGAAGGCTAATGGCGCTTTGGGATGTATAAGTAGGGGCATTGCCAGCAGATCGAGGGACATGATCGTTCCCCTCTATTTGACACTGGTGAGGCCTCATCTGGAGTACAGTGTCCAGTTTTGGGCCCCACACTACAAGAAGGATGTGGAAAAATAGGAAAGAGTCCAGCGGAGGGCAACAAAAATGATTAGGGGACTGGAACACATGAGTTTATGAGGAGAGGCTGAGGGAACTGGGGATGTTTAGTCTTCAGAAGAGAAAAATGAGGGGGGATTGGATAGCTGCTTTCAACTACCTGAAAGGGGGTTCCAAAGAGGATGGCTCTAGACTGTTCTCAGTGGTAGCAGATGACAGAACAAGGAGTAATGGTCTCAAGTTGCAGTGGGGGAGATTTAGGTTGGATATTAGGAAATACTTTTTCACTATGAGGGTGGTGAAACACTGGAATGCGTTACCTAGGGAGGTGTTGGAATCTCCTTCCCTAGAAGTTTTTAAGGTCAGGCTTGACAAAGCCCTGGCTGGGATGATTTAGTTGGGGATTGGTCCTGCTTTGAGCAGGGGGTTGGACTAGATGAGCTCTTGAGGTCCCTTCCAACCCTGATATTCTTTGATTCTATGACTGCCCCCCTCAGAACCTCCAACCCCGCCCCGCTCCTTGTCCCCTGACTGCCCCCTCCTGAGACCCCCCCCCACCCTAACTGCCCCCCTAGGAACCTACCCCCTACCTGTCCCCTGACTGTCCCAACTCTTATCCACACCCCCACCCCCTGACAAGACCCCCAGAACTCCCGACCCATCCAACCCTCCCCCTGCTCCCTGACTGCCCCCCCCGGCCAGGAACTCTCCTTATCATGCCCATGCCGGTCAGACGCTAGCTCCACGTGGAAGCAAAACACGCTGCCGGGCTGCTGTGCACACAGTCCCTCCCCGCAGAGTGCTGAGGGGCGGCGGCTGCTCACACGCCCGAGAGCTGCAGAACCCGAGCGCTGTGAGGGCGGAGCTGGGGGGGGCGCATGGGGGCCACCACCTGCATGCATTCGCTACAGCCTGTAGGAGCCCCTGCGGGGGGTGGCGCTGGGCCGCAGCCTGGGCAGGACGGGCAGGGGGCATGGCTGCACCCTGCTAGTGGCACCACCGCCTTTGCAGGGCTGCTGCCCCCCTGCGCTGCGCCAGCCCCTCCATGGCTGGGGCTCACCACCCCCACAAGCCGATGCTCTGGCTCTCCGGTGCCTCCGGAAGGCGGCTCCTCCCTGCCGAGCCAGGGCACCGCTTTTTGGCAACCCCAAGCACTTGGCGCCCTAGGCAACTGCCTAGTTCACCTAGTGGTTGCACCGGCCCTGGGGACGGGGCAGGGGTTTGGGGTGCGGGAGGGAGTGTGGGGTATGGGAAGGGGTGCGGTGTGCAGGAATGGTCTCAGGGAAAGGGATGGGGCAGAGGAGGGGTGCGGAGTGCATGAGGGGGCTCAGGGAAGGGGGTTGGGGTGCAGGAGCGGTGCGGACTGCAGGAGGGAGCTCAGGGCAGGGGGTTTGGGGTGCAGTAGGGGTGCAGGCTGGAACAGGGGGCTCACAGCAGAGAGTTGGGGTGCACTGGGTGCAGGGTGCAGCAGAGGGCTCAGGGCAGGGGTGCAGGAGGGGTGCGAGGTGCAGGTAGGGGGCTCAGGGCAGGAAGTTGGGGGGCAGGGTGCAGGAGGGGTTCTGTCTCTGGCCCGGTGCCGCTTACCTAACGTGGCTCCGGGGTGGCAGTGGCGCACACCGGGGCCAGGGCAGGCTCCCTGCATGCCTGCCCTGGCCCCACACGGCACCACTCCAGGAAGCCGCCAGAACCATGTCCCTGCGCGGCCCCTGGGGGAGGGGGGTGGGCACAGGGTTCTGCACGCTGCCCTTGCCACGCCTCCAGGTACCTTCCCCGAAGCTCCCATTGGCCGTGGTTCCCCCTTCCTGGCCAATGGGAGCTGCGGGGGGCAGTGCCTGGAGGCAAGGGCAATGCACAAAGCCCTCTGCCCCACTACAGGAGCCCCGGGGATGTGTTGTTGGCTGCTTCTGAGAGCGGCCTGCGGCACCACGGCGGGCAATCCTGCGGGCCGACCCAAGCTTGCCAACCCCTGGCATGGACAGAGGGGTGAAGGTGCAGGCTGGAAAGGGCAGTGAAAGTGAGAGACCGAGAGAGGGATGACATTTAAAAAGGAAAATTAAAAAAAATCATTTTGTTCTAAGCAGGGAAGGGGGCATTAATCTGCCCCTTATAAGAGGTGAATCTGGGTGTGGCTGGGACTCAGCCCTGCTCCCTGTCTAGCCATGCAGGGTCTGCCTCCCTGCAGCCCCTCCTGGCTAGTCAAGGCTGTGGCCCCACTGAAAGCACTCAGGTTTTGGGAGGTGGTCCCGAGTGCCTGAACCCCACTAGCAGGCATGTGCAGATGAGCAGAATGTGGGTGGGGAGAAACCGCTAGGCCAAGTGCTCCTGGCCTGGGATTTTGAGGGAGTCAAGTCACTGCCTATTTGGAAGCTAAGGGTCAGATTGGAGGGAGGGGAATAGTGTGTATGTGGGGGGTCTATTCAAGCTCCACCCACAACTCCAAGCTCCACCCAGTATCCCAGTGTAGCTTGGTCCTCAGCAGTGAAATAATTAACACTGTCACTGTCATTAGGTTCCAGAGCTAACGCTCCATGAACTCTGTCCCTCTTAACTCCCTGCACAAAGGGGCCTGACTCAGGGGTTCTGGGTGGGGGAAGCCTCTTCCATCCCCTAAATCCACTAACCCAGGGGCATGGTGCTGAGTGGACCCTATGCCAGGGCCCCTTGCACGGAGCTGTGGGGCGTGGAAAGGGGCTTTGGGCAGACTGGCCCCTCTCCCCAGCTCCACTGCGTCCCACAGCCTGCAGGGCTCAGGCACACAGAACCCCTTCCCTCCGCCTGCGGCCACAAAACTACACCTCCCGCAGCCCGAGCGCGCCGCCTGCCGCCTGCCAGCACCTCCCACCGGCCGCGGGGCAGCTCGGGAAATGTAGTTCTATTCGACGGCGTCTGGGCTCAGGCGCCATGTTGTGTCTGCCCGGACGAGCAATCAGTGCGTGGGAGAGTGTGACGGAACTACAATTCCCATCGTGCCCTGCGCAGAGGGGGAGCTGCTGCTCATGCGCACGAGGTTTCTTCCTTGTTGCTATGGGAGCCTGGAGCTGGGGCCTGGCCCAGCTACAGCTTGCGCTCCACCTCCTGCCAGTGACCAATTTTTTGGGAAGGATTAAGCCCCCACCAACAGTCTGGTTGCCTTGGCAACAGGGGCGTGGTGCTTTCGTGATTGTGGCATTGCCAGGTTGTTGCTAGGGGCGTGCCCTGGTTGCCCAGGATGTCGCGACCCCAGGTCATCCACAGTGGCCACTTCATGGTGTCGGAGCCGCATGCTGACCCCGAGCTGGACCCGGGGGGCAGGACTGCGATGGGGAGCATGGCGGAGCGGGTGGGGGCTGTGGAGCTGGGGGCTAGTGGCCGGAGGGAGGGGGCTGGGGCAGGCAAGGGGACCGCAGTGCCCGGGGACGCCTACGACTTTGACACAGTCAACGCCTGCACGTGCCGGACCTACCGCTATGGCCCTCGTAGCAGCAGTGCCCTCAGCATCGACGCCTCTCTCACCAAGCTCTTTGAGTGCATGACGCTCGCCTACAGGTGAGAGGGTGGAAAAACGAACCCTGGTGCTAGTGCCCCGGGGTGTGGATCCTGCTCGGGAGGGCTGGGGGTGTGAATCATGGTATTAGTGCCCCGGGGCACAGATCCCACTGTGGGCAGGAGCTGAGAGGGTGAGTTCTCACTGTAGTGCCTCATAGCCTGGATCCCAGTGGGGAGGGGGGGCTGGGAGTGTGAATCTCCAGTAGGAGTAGCAAGGTTATTTTACCTCTGTATTTGACATGGGTGTGACCTTCTGGAATCCTGTGTCCAGTTCTGGGGTCCACAATTCAAGAAGGATGTTGATTAATTGGAGAGCGTTCAGAGAAGAGTCACAAGTATGATTAAAATATTAGAAAACATGCCATATAGTGAGAGACTCAAGGTGTTCAGTCTGTTTAGCTTAACAAAGAAAAGGTTAATTGGTGAGTTGATTATTGTCTATAAGTACCTACATGGGGAACAAATATTTAATAATGGGCTCTTCAATCTAGCAGAGAAAGGTAGAACATGATCTAGTGGCTAGATGTTGAAGCTAGACAAATTCAGACTGGAAATAAGGTCTGAATTTTTGCCTGTGAGAATAATTAACCACTGGAACAATTTACCAAGGCTAGTGGTGGATTTTCCATCGCTGGCAATTTATAAATCAAGATTGGATGTTTTTCTAAGAGCTCTGCTCTAGGAGTGATTTTTGGGGCAGTTCTCTGGCCTATATTAAACAGGAGATCAGACTAGAATGATCTGGCCTTGGAATCTATGAATCTATACACAGGAAGCCATTTGTAAGCGTGACACTTCCTCACTGCTCTAACCTTTGCTCTCTTCATCATGCTAGTGCTGTAATTTCCTGCTCCAGGCCTCTGTGGTTTGTATACACTCAATACATCAGCTTTGCATTAGTATCTGCACTGGCTTGCGTATGTGGCAGCACATGGCATTGTACTGAAGAAGGGCTGCCTTTGCTCTGCCATTGTCAGATCAGGGAGTGGGAAAGAGCATCTCTTTCACGGGGCTGTATAGGTGGTTGCACAATGCTTGGATAAGTCAGACAGCATTTGTAGGCCCCTGAGAGGGAAGGAAATCTTTGGTGCAGATGCAAACAGTTCTGTCTGCTAGATTTCTTCAGGGCACCCCATGCTGAGCCTGACTGTACATTTCCACCCTTTCAAAGCTTTTGCTTTAAGTTTAAGCTTAACTCTGAATTTGCTGCAATCGCTATGCTTGGCTTGTGGTTTTTTTATACTACAATATTCCTTATAGGGTGTTTGTTAAGTTACCACTGGAAACCCTCAACCGTAACAGAGATTTTGGTCAGGAAATTTCCATAATTTTATAAATAAGCCTAAGGTACTCAGTGAGAAGCCAGGGGTGTTGATTTTGAAAATAGCAGTAATTTACAGTTAATTAACAGCCCTGAATCCCTCCTCCATCCTCCAGAGCCCGAAGTATTTGATTTTTGTGTACGGTGTCAGTGAAAATTTAGAGGACTGTTTAGCTGGATTATTCCAGGTTTCAGAGTAACAGCCGTGTTAGTCTGTATTCGCAAAAAGAAAAGGAGGACTTGTGGCACCTTAGAGACTAACCAATTTATTTGAGCATGAGCTTTCGTGAGCTACAGCTCACTTCATCGGATGCATACTGTGGAAATTGCAGAAGACATGTATATAATGTCTTCTGCAATTTCCACAGTATGCATCCGATGAAGTGAGCTGTAGCTCACGAAAGCTCATGCTCAAATAAATTGGTTAATCTCTAAGGTGCCACAAGTCCTCCTTTTCTTTTTGGATTATTTCAGTTTGCACTGAGAGCATAGGCACAGTTTGGGATCTGAGAGACAGGGAATGACTTTGCGGGTGTTAATTGACTGTGAATTACAGCTAATTGGCCAGTTAGCACCCCCTGTTTCTCCCTCCCACCCCCCAAAACATCTAAAGTATTTGGTCATGCCCTAAGATCCTCTGGATGGGAGGGCTGAAGGGTGGAATATCTCTCTGATCCACTACTTTTTAGCCACCCCACACAGACTCGCTGCCAGTCACATACTTCCCCCCACCCCCTACACAACGTAACCTACTGCCAGTCACATACCACCCCCGCACCTCCTCCACAGCCTAACCCAGTGCCAGACAAATAACACCCTGACCCCGTGCACAGCCTAATCCCACTGCCAGTCACAGTCCACCTCCATCCCCTACAGAGCCTAATCCACTGCCAGTCACATACCACCCGCACCCTCCTACACAGGCTAACGCACACTGAGTCACATACCACCCCCCATATCTCTAGATAGCCCAACCCACTGCCAGACACATACCACCCCATCCCATTACACTGCCTAACCTACTCCCAGTCACATACCACCCCCACTGCCTACACAGCCTAACCCACTGCCAGTCACATACCATCCCCACCCCCTACATTGCCTAACCCACTGCCAGTCACATACCACCCCCCACACGCTTCCCTAGCCCAACCCACTACCAGTCACATACCACCCCCACCCCCTACACAGACTAACCCACTGCCAGTCACATACCATCCCCCACACGCTTCCCCAGCCCAACCCACTGCCAGTCACATACCACCCCCACCCCCTACATGGCCTAACCCACTGCCAGTCACATACCATCCCCCACATGCTTCCCCAGCCCAACCCACTGCCAGTCACATACCACCCCCGCCCGCTAGACAGCCTAACCCACTGCCAGTCACATGCCACCCCCACACCCCTCCACAGCCTTACCCACTGCCATTTACTTTCCACCCTCCACATCCTAGCCCACTGCCAGTCATATATTACCCCCTACACAGGCTAACCCCCTGCCAGTCACATACCACGACCAACACTACCACACACAGACAACCTGAAGTCTGCATTCCTGGAGCTGTGAGAGTGTGGAGCTGGCCTGGAGAAGACAGGCTCCATGCCCTGGGAACTCTTACATAGTGCACTGTGGATCTGGTCAAGGGTTTAAGAGGAGGTGGAGGGGTTGGGAGAGAGAAACTTTACTCACCCAGGTCTCCTGCATGAAATTCAGGGAGGTGTCCTCTGGGCCATCTGTTCACTAGCTTCCCGAAGCCAGTAGGAGACCAATGGAGCAATCAGCATGCATGATGCCATTGCCTGAAGTTTTTCTTAACTTCTTGGGGTCCCAGCCACATATCTGTGAGCATCTGTGGCTCTCCTTCCCCACAAACCTCACTAGGGGGCATGGTGCCAGCTTCCTATTTACAGGTATGACAACTTGGAAAACTTCACAATGGAGTTCAGAAGCTTGGTGCCTCTCAGTTCGTCTCTACTGGGCTCATGTTACAATCCCCTGTGCTGTCCCATCCCCCCCCACTTCCTGGACCAGAGAGAGATCAAATCTAAAGCCATACAAGTGCTTTAAGAACAATCAGATGACTTTGATCAGCCTCTGATTTTTCCAGGCATCCTTTTGCCAGCTGCTTAGTGAATCCACTGCAGTTTGGGTGAGGGGAGCCTCATTTAGCTGGAACCCACTCCCCTAGCAGATTGAGAGCTAAAATTTCACTTACAGGGAATTTCCAGCTTGGGAAAGGAAGGTGGGTGAGGAAAGCTTGTCGGTGCCTGCTGTAGAGCAGCTCCCTGAATCCACCAGCCTCTGGCAAGCCTGCAATACCTTCCAGGCATCGGCAGGCCTCACTCTCTCTGCACAGGTTAGATTCACTGTTCCAAAAGGAATAATACACAGCGGCTTGTCAGATTCAACTCAGGATCTCCACTCTACATAACACACAGCACTTAGATATGGTGAAAACAAGAATAAGCTTATTATCATAGAATATCAGGGTTGGAAGGGACCTCAGGAGGTCATCTAGTCCAACCCCCTGCTCAAAGCAGGATCAATCCCCAGTTTTTGTCCCAGAACCCTAAATGGCCCCCTCAAGGATTGAACTCACAACCCTGGGTTTAGCAGGCCAATACTCAAACCACTGGGCTATCCCTCAAAGAACTGAGATTCATGTGACAGAGAGAGAATACTGGAAACAAACCGACTTATAAAACAAAGTCATAACACATTTTCTAGAGACTGATCTTAACTAACAAGGCGTTTCCCTATCTCCTACATGGTCACTTACCCCGGCGTTTTCAGCTAGTTTGGCTGAGACCCTTTCTCATAAAATCAAACTCACTGGTGGCTTGTCCTCACAGGTTGAAGCAATGCCAGGGTGTCTCTCTGTACCCCCAAATACATCCAATCAGACCTTCAATGTTCATCTGAAGATAGTGTTCCACCCTTGCTGTTCACCTTTTCCTGTTAATTTCCTGCTCAGATCTCCGTAAACTATGGATTAGCATTTTGTTCAGATTTTAAATGGACATTCATTGCCAATGATACAATCCTCAATTTGAAAACGACTAGTCAGGGTGAAATAAGCATTTCTTCCCTCCTGCCTGCCATGAGTATCTGGGTTACCTTTTGGTGAACTGTCTTAAGTCATAGACAACATAATTTTTAGTATATGTACATAGCTCTTCACATATTCTCTGTACATATATCTCACAAATGATTGGCAAGACCACTGTGACACAGGGTTTCATTAGAGACCTTATATGACATTCTTTTGATGAACCCAGGGGATCCCTGTATTCCTGGGTGCCCCTGTGCCCCCGACAGTTGGTATGAAGAAGTCTTTGGGTCACATCTCCCCACTTTCATTGATCCAGTAGGGTCAGCCAACTGCTGATCCATAGGCATCAGTGCAGAATCCTCTTGCCTGGACAATGTGTCTGCCACTGAATTTTCTCTACCTTTAAAGTAATTTTTATCTCTATACCTTTTGCATCATATAAATGTTGACAGGTTTCCACACACACCCCTTTTTGCTTTATGACCTACCCCCCTAGCTCTCATTTTTGGATGTGTGCATTTTTGGTGCGGTTGGCCATTTTGAAAAAAAGGCTTTAATTTTTTTTTAATTTAATTTGTCCTTAATGCATTAGAACAAGTGAAAATATAGCTTTGATGTCTTTTCCTCATTTTTAGAGGAAAAGATGTTTTTTTACACATTTAGTGCAATTCTCAATACTATCAAGTAAACAGGTATACAAAGTCTGAATGACAGATAGAGAAGTGTTAACTTGCATTTTGAGAGAAAAATAATTTTAACACCGTATATTTCTAAATAAAGACACTACATAATTTACAAAAATCTTAGTACAGTAATGACAGAATTCTCTCTCTCTCTCTGTATAACAGGCATTTTTAGAGAAAAATATTTTATAAGCAGTTAGTCAATTTTAAATAAAACCTTAAGGTCAAAGGAATAAAGGGAAAGCTTTATATAGAATAATGCATTTTTAGAGAAAAATATGGCTTTATGCATTTATTGTATTTTTAAAAGTCATTAAATAATTTACAAAATCTTAGTAACAACAGAATAAAGAAGTGTGTGTGTATATATAAAAACATACATTTTTAGAGGAAAATATTCTTTTTATGTTAGTGCATTTCTAAATAAAGTCATTAAATAATTGTACAAAGAGGAATAAAGGAGACGTATTAATACACATAAGCATACATTTTTAAAACAAATAATTGTATGCAGTTAGTACAATTCTAAATAAAGTTGATAAAACAATTGCACAGAAGTCAAAGTATTAGCGATAGAGAGAGAAACTATACCCAGATAGCTTGTTACATACTCCAAGGGACAGACATGAGATAACCAAGAAAGTTTTAAAACAGAATGAAAGGAAAGAAGATAGAGAAAAGCATCTCACCCCACAGACTGTTTCTGTCCAAATGGCACAAAAGTTCGTTGGCTGAGCCAATCAAAAGATATTCTTTAATCACGGGGTGTCTTAAGGAAACATATTGCATAAAATATTAAAATGCATCCCATTTTCCAGAAGCACGCTGAGCACAGCACTTTATGGATTTATCCACTGATATTTAATTGACCCGTATTTTCCTGTCATGGTGAACACAGTACTTTACTGGTTGTAACATATTAAAATGTAAATTAGAGGTAAAATACCAGTCAAAAGAGCATGCGTGTAGATTTCTTTTGCAATTAGCCATAAATTTAGCAATTAGCCTTATTTGGTTTGAACCCTGTACCAGGAATAAAATTTTCTCTTTCTTGGTAATGCCTTTAGCATTTGTCTTTAAAAAATGGAAGACTGAGCCTGTTGACTTAGAGGCCTCTTAAATTTTGTAAACTTTTTGAAGGGCTTATTAATAAATAAATAAATAAATAAATAAAGGGCAAACAACACACAAATACACAGCACCACTCACCCCTCCCTGCCACCTTGTTTCCCAAAAACAATTAAATATACAATGAAGCCAACTTGTGTACGATTTTATAGATAAACTTCTGTAAGCATACTCAAACCAGTTTTATATTTTATAGATAAGTCACCTTCCCACACACATTTTCATACTTGTTTTTTCAGCATTATTTTACACAAAATACACAGAGCCTAACGTAAAAGAAATTGAATGGTGTAAAATTGGTTAACTTTTAGTCAAAGATAAGAATGCTATTTCTCCCCCCACCGCAGCACAGAGCACTTAGGGTATGTCTACACTACAGAATAAGGTCGAATTTATAGAAGTCGGTTTTTTAGAAATCGGTTTTATATATTCGAGTGTGTGTGTCCCCACAGAAGTGCATTAACTCGGCGGAGTGCTTCCACAGTACCGAGGCTAGAGTCGACTTCCAGAGCGTTGCACTGTGGGTAGCTATCCCACAGTTCCCGCAGTCTCCGCTGCCCATTGGAATTCTGGGTTGAGATCCCAATGCCTGATGGGGCTGAAACATTGTCGCGGGTGGTTCTGGGTACATATCGTCAGTCCCCCCTTCCCTCCCTCCCTCCCTCCGTGAAAGCAAGGGCAGACAATCGTTTCGTGCCTTTTTTCCTGAGTTACCAGTGCGGACGCCATACCACCGCAAGCATGGAGCCCGCTCAGGTAACCGTCACCGTATGTCTCCTGGGTGCTGGCAGACGTGGCACGGCATTGCTACACAGTAGCAGCAACCCATTGCCTTGTGGCAGCAGACGGTACAATACGACTGGTAGCCGTCCTCGTCATGTCCGAGGTACTCCTGGTCGCCTGTGTGAGGTCGATCAGGAGCGCCTGGGCAGACATGGGCGCGGGACTAAATTTTTAGTGACTTGACCAGGTCATTCTCTTAAGTCCGGCAGTCAGTCCTATTGAACCGTCTTAGGGTGAGCAGGTAGGCAATATGTCCTTCTGCACCGTCTGCTGCCAGCCAAAGATGTAAAAGATAGATGGAGTGGATCAAAACAAGAAATAGACCAGATTTGTTTTATACTCATTTGCCTTCTCCCCTGTCTAGGGGACTCATTCCTCTAGGTCACACTGCAGTCACTCACAGAGAAGGTGCAGCGAGGTAAATCTAGCCATGTATCAATCAGAGGCCAGGCTAACCTCCTTGTTCCAATAAGAACAATAACTTAGGTGCACCATTTCTTATTGGAACCCTCCGTGAAGTCAACCCTGTAAGCCGTGTCCTCAGTCGCCCCTCCCTGCGTCAGAGCAACGGCAAACAATCGTGCATCTGAGTTGAGAGTGCTGTCCAGAGCAGTCACAGTGGAGCACTCTGATTGGGCTAAAACATTGTCGCGGGTGGTTCTGGGTACATATTGTCCGGTCCCCGTTCCCTCCCTCCCTCCGTGAAGGCAAGGGCAGACAATCGTTTCGCGCCTTTTTTCCTGAGTTACCTGTGCGGACGCCATACCACTGCAAGCATGGAGCCCGCTCAGGTAACCGTCACCGTATGTCTCCTGGGTGCTGGCAGACGCGGTACGGCATTGCTACACAGTAGCAGCAACCCATTGCCTTGTGGCAGCAGACGGTGCAGTATGACTGATAGCCGTCCTCGTCATGTCCAAGGTGCTCCTGGCCAAGTTGGCTGGGAGCGCCTGGGCAGACATGGGCGCAGAGACTAAATTTTTGGTGACTTGACCAGGTCATTCTCTTTAGTCCTGCAGTCAGTCGTATTGAACCGTCTAATGGTGAGCAGGCAGGCAATATGGATTGCTAGCAGTCGTATTGTACCATCTTCTGCCGGGCAGGCAAGAGATGACGATGGCTAGCAATCGTATTGTACCATCTTCTGCCAGGCAGGCAAGAGATGAGGATGGCTAGCAATCGTACTGTACCATCTTCTGCCAGGCAGGCAAGAGATGAGGATGGCTAGCAGTCGTACTGTACCATCTTCTGCCGAGCAGCCATGAGATGTGGATGGCTTGCAGTCCTTCTGCACCGTCTGCTGCCAGCCAAAGATGTAAAAGATAGATGGAGTGGATCAAAACAAGAAATAGACCAGATTTGTTTTGTACTCATTTGCCTTCTCCCCTGTCTAGGGGACTCATTCCTCTAGGTCACACTGCAGTCACTCACAGAGAAGGTGCAGCGAGGTAGATCTAGCCATGTATCAATCAGAGGCCAGGCTAACCTCCTTGTTCCAATAAGAACAATAACTTAGGTGCACCATTTCTTATTGGAACCCTCCATGAAGTCCTGCCTGAACTACTCCTTGATGTAAAGCCACCCCCTTTGTGGATTTTAGCCCCCTGAAGCCAACCCTGTAAGCCGTGTCGTCAGTCGCCCCTCCCTCCGTCAGAGCAACGGCAGACAATCATTCCGCGCCTTTTTTCTGTGCGGACACCATACCAAGGCAAGCATGGAGTCCGCTCAGCTCACTTTGGCAATTAGGAGCACATTAAACACCACACGCATTATCCAGCAGTATATGCAGCACCAGAACCTGGCAAAGCGCTACCGGGCGAGGAGGCGACGTCAGCGCGGTCACGTGAGTAATCAGGACATGGACACAGATTTCTCTGAAAGCATGGGCCCTGCCAATGCATGCATCATGGTGCTAATGGGGCAGGTTCATGCTGTGGAATGCCGATTCCGGGCTCGGGAAACAAGCACAGGCTGGTGGGACCGCATAGTGTTGCAGGTCTGGGGCGATTCCCAGTGGCTGCGAAACTTTCGCATGCGTAAGGGCACTTTCATGGAACTTTGTGACTTGCTTTCCCCTGCCCTGAAGCGCATGAATACCAAGATGAGAGCAGCCCTCACAGTTGAGAAGCGAGTGGCGATAGCCCTGTGGAAGCTTGCAGCTACTGGTCAGTTGGGAATCAATTTGGAGTGGGCAAATCTACTGTGGGGGCTGCTGTGATGCAAGTAGCCCACGCAATCAAAGATCTGCTGATATCAAGGGTAGTGACCCTGGGAAATGTGCAGGTCATAGTGGATGGCTTTGCTGCAATGGGATTCCCTAACTGTGGTGGGGCCATAGACGGAACCCATATCCCTATCTTGGCACCGGAGCACCAAGCCGGCGAGTACATAAACCGCAAGGGGTACTTTTCAATAGTGCTGCAAGCTCTGGTGGATCACAAGGGACGTTTCACCAACATCAACGTGGGATGGCCGGGAAAGGTACATGACGCTCGCATCTTCAGGAACTCTGGTCTGTTTCAAAAGCTTCAAGAAGGGACTTTATTCCCAGACCAGAAAATAACTGTTGGTGATGTTGAAATGCCTATATGTATCCTTGGGGACCCAGCCTACCCCTTAATGCCATGGCTCATGAAGCCGTACACAGGCAGCCTGGACAGTAGTCAGGAGCTGTTCAACTACAGGCTGAGCAAGTGCAGAATGGTGGTAGAATGTGCATTTGGACGTTTAAAGGCGCGCTGGCGCAGTTTACTGACTCGCTTAGACCTCAGCGAAACCAATATTCCCACTGTTATTACTGCTTGCTGTGTGCTCCACAATATCTGTGAGAGTAAGGGGGAGATGTTTATGGCGGGGTGGGAGGTTGAGGCAAATCGCCTGGCTGCTGGTTACGTGCAGCCAGACACCAGGGCGGTTAGAAGAGCACAGGAGGGCGCGGTACGCATCAGAGAGGCTTTGAAAACCAGTTTCATGACTGGCCAGGCTACGGTGTGAAAGTTCTGTTTGTTTCTCCTTGATGAAACCCCCCGCCCCTTGGTTCACTCTACTTCCCTGTAAGCTAACCACCCTCCCCTCCTCCCTTTGATCACCGCTTGCAGAGGCAATAAAGTCATTGTTGCTTCACATTCATGCATTCTTTATTCATTCATCACACAAATAGGGGGATGACTACCAAGGTAGCCCAGGAGGGGTGGTGGAGGAGGGAAGGAAAATGCCACACAGCACTTTAAAAGTTTACAACTTTAATATTTATTGAATGACAGCCTTCTTTTTTTTTGGGCAATCCTCTGTGGTGGAGTGGCTGGTTGGCCGGAGGACCCCACCGCGTTCTTGGGCATCTGGGTGTGGAGGCTATGGAACTTGGGGAGGAGGGCGGTTGGTTACACAGGGGCTGTAGTGGCAGTCTGTGCTCCAGCTGCCTTTGCTGCAGCTCAACCATACACTGGAGCATACTGGTTTGGTCCTCCAGCAGCCTCAGCATTGAATCCTGCCTCCTCTCATCACGCTGCCGCCACCTATCAGCTTCAGCCCTCTCTTCAGCCCGCCACTTACTCTCTTCAGCCCGCCACCTCTCCTCCTGGTCATTTTGTGCTTTCCTGCACTCTGACATTGTCTGCCTCCACGCATTCGTCTGTGCTCTGTCAGTGTGGGAGGACAGCATGAGCTCAGAGAACATTTCATCTCGAGTGCGTTTTTTTTTCTTTCTAATCTTCACTAGCCTCTGGGAAGGAGAAGATCCTGTGATCATTGAAACACATGCAGCTGGTGGAGAAAAAAAAGGGACAGCGGTATTTAAAAAGACACATTTTATAAAACACTGGCTACACTCTTTCAGGGTAAACCTTGCTGTTAACATTACATACATAGCACATGTGCTTTCGTTACAAGGTCGCATTTTGCCTCCCCCCACCGCGTGGCTACCCCCTCAACCCTCCCCCCTCCCTGTGGCTAACAGCGGGGAACATTTCTGTTCAGCCGCAGGCAAACAGCCCAGCAGGAATGGGCTCCTCTGAGTGTCCCCTGAAGAAAAGCACCCTATTTCAACCAGGTGACCATGGATTATATCTCACTCTCCTGAGGATAACACAGAGAGATAAAGAACGGATGTTGCTTGAACGCCAGCAAACATACACTGCAATGCTTTGTTGTACAATGATTCCCGAGTACGTGTTACTGGCCTGGAGTGGTAAAGTGTCCTACCATGAAGGACGCAATAAGTCTGCCCTCCCCAGAAATCTTTTGCAAAGGCTTTGGGAGTATATCCAGGAGAGCCGCGAATGCCAGGGCAAAGTAATCCTTTCAGATGCTTGCTTTTAAACCATGTATAGTATTTTAAAAGGTACACTCACCGGAGGTCCCTTCTCCGCCTGCTGGGTCCAGGAGGCAGCCTTGGGTGGGTTCAGGGGGTACTGGCTCCAGGTCCAGGGTGAGAAACAGTTCCTGGCTGTCGGGAAAACCGGTTTCTCCGCTTGCTTGCTGTGAGCTATCTACAACCTCGTCGTCATCATCATCATCTTCTTCGTCCCCAAAACCTGCTTTCGTATTGCCTCCATCTCCATTGAAGGAGTCAAACAACACGGCTGGGGTAGTGGTGGCTGAACCCCCTAAAATGGCATGCAGCTCATCATAGAAGCGGCATGTTTGGGGCTCTGACCCGGAGCGGCCGTTCGCCTCTCTGGTTTTCTGGTAGGCTTGCCTCAGCTCCTTCAGTTTCACGCGGCACTGCTTCGGGTCCCTGTTATGGCCTCTGTCCTTCATGCCCTGGGAGATTTTGACAAAGGTTTTGGCATTTCGAAAACTGGAACGGAGTTCTGATAGCACGGATTCCTCTCCCCATACAGCGATCAGATCCCGTACCTCCCGTTCGGTCCATGCTGGAGCTCTTTTGCGATTCTGAGACTCCATCATGGTCACCTCTGCTGATGAGCTCTGCATGGTCACCTGCAGCTTGCCACGCTGGCCAAACAGGAAATGAGATTCAAAAGTTCGCGGTTCTTTTCCTGTCTACCTGGCCAGTGCATCTGAGTTGAGAGTGCTGTCCAGAGCGGTCAAAATGGAGCACTCTGGGATAGCTCCCAGAGGCCAATACCGTCGAATTGTGTCCACAGTACCCCAAATTCGACCCGGCAAGGCCGATTTAAGCGCTAATCCACTTGTCAGGGGTGGAGTAAGGAAATCGATTTTAAGAGCCCTTTAATTCGAAATAAAGGGCTTCATCGTGTGGATGGGTGCAGGTTTACATCGATTTAATGCTGCTAAATTCGACCTAAAGTCCTAGTGTAGACCAGGGCGTAACCATCTACCCTTCCCTCCTCTTTCTCAAAACAATTAACATAGAATCATAGATTCAAACCAAATCAGAAACTGTTTTATAGATAAACTACCTTAAGCATAATTCCAGTTATGTTTGTTTTATAGGTAAGTCACACACATTCATACTTGTTTTTCAGCATTGTTTTAGACAACACACAGACAGAGCTAACTAACAGGAAATCTAATGGCGTTGACAAAATGAAGAACTCGTTTAAACTGTTTTATGTAAAAAGAGTTGATAACACTTCACTACTTTTTCCACAAACTATGCCTTTTTTGTTGTAACTCTTTCAGAATATATGGTATGGAATGTCGATTAAATAAATTGATTAAACTTGGATTTAATAATTAAAATAAAAGCAGAAACTGGGTATTAGGGAAAACTGTATTTTTGTATTTGAGAGGCAGTGGATACAAACAAAATATTCTTAAAATACCATGTATGTGACATGCCTTAGCAGTAAATATTTTGTATTATTAACTCATGTGACACATTTAGTAAAACAAACAAAATTAAAAGTCACAAAACACACCCACAGAGTAACCCATGTTAACTGTAACATGACAATACGGAGCATTAGGATAAGAGAGGTGGTCTGGATTTTGAGCGACATTTTAACAAATGTTTGAAATCTTTATTTATTGAAACAATTTTGTATCTGGTTTCAGAGTAGCAGCTGTGTTAGTCTGTATTTGCAAAAAGAAAAGGAGTATTTGTGGCACCTTAGAGACTAACAAATTTATTTGAGTATAAGCTTTCGTGAGCTACAGCTCACTTCATAGGTCACGAAAGCTTATGCTCAAATAATTTTGTATCTGTTCATTGTTAGTTGTTGTGCTTTAGCAAGGGTAAACACGTGTCATGCACAAACTCTTCCCAACCTCATGAGGCATTATGTTATCCCTTTTTAAAAAATTTCTAATTACTTTTCACAGTCAGAAAGAGTAAATAAATAACACATACAAAAGCCTCAGGAGGAATGAATATCCATACTAGGGCAAAACTGCGAGACTGGTCCTTTCTGACAGAGATGGAAAAACATTAGAACATAATCAATATCCTTGTCTTTACAGCCTTAGTGATATTTTATAGAATTACCTCAAAAGCAGCAAAAACTTTTGTTTGTTAGTACCCCAAGACACACATTGGGGCTCTAAAAGAATTGCAGTACCTAAACATGAAGCATAAAAAGACTGATGGTGAGAGGGAAGCCAATAGCTACACTGTGCAGCCACAGAGGTGCAAACTTCAAGTGTAAACTTTTTTTCTGATTGATAAAAAAGTCCTGTGATATAATCAAAATGCATCATTGTCTTCACTTTTGTAGCAATTTTTATAGAACTTTCTGCAAAACAAATACTTTTTTCCCCATTTTATTTATCACATTGAAGTAGCTCCAAATAATTAAATTTTCCTGCCCTTACACAAAACTCTGCATTGTATATACTCCTGGGGGAATTTTGTGCCAAAAAGTTAAAAATTATGTGCCAAAAAATTAATTCTGTGCACAATCACTCGTATGTACTTATGTTTTTATGCACAGTATTTTAACATTCAGCATATTTTATTTGTCAAAATAACACAATCTAATCATGCCAGTTTCAATTATTTTGGTAATTTATTTCAAAATACCTGTCAGCAAGTAAGATTCAAGAAATGTTTTTTGACAAATAAATTCCTTACTAGGCATATTAATACAGAACTCTGAGTAATAATTCATTTAAACTACAATACAGAAACATATTTCTCGCAGCCCTCAGAAACAGTGCAAAGGTTTGGGGGAATCAGGGATAATGGAGGAGCTGAGGGAGAGGGAAGTAATTGCTGGGAAGGAGCCTGGGAGTGAACATGGAGGTTGTTGGGTGTGGGTGGGAGAAGTATGGAACAGGTTTTTTTTTTTTTTTTTAGGGGAAAGGATTGTTAGGGAGTTGGGGAGCCTTCCCAGGCAGACCCTGGCTGATCCCTAGCCTCCCCCATTCAGTCAGGCACATCTTCTCCTGTCCCCATGTGTCCCTGCTTCCTCCTGTCCCCATGTGGTCCTGCACCTCCTCTCCCATTCAGCTCCTGGCTCAATATTGTCACCCCACTAGCTTCTGTGCCCCTGCCCCAGTCTATTCCCCCACTAGCCCTTCTGCATCCCCATCTGTGTGACCCCCCAGCAGCCCTGTGTGCCCCGTTCGGTCTGTCCCCTCATATCCCGTGCCTCCTCTCCTGGCCCTGCGGGCAGAGTGCTGGGAGGAAGGCAGCCTCTGCCCTGTCCCTCTCTGCGGCTGACTGCTCCAGCCTGTGAGTCAGTTGACTTCTCTTCTGGCGCCACATCAGCCCCTGGTGGGTGAAGGGTGTAATTGCAGCTTTCCTTCACCTCCCCATCAGAATCAATTATTCTGTGGGGAAAAATAATCTGCGGGGACATTAATTCTGCGCTTGCGCTTTGCTCTACGAATATGCATAGTGCCTTTAAAACTGTAGCCTCCATCAATCCCACCCCTGTCCCCACCCCACCTCTCAAAAACATTTTGCTTTTGTCTTAATCAAAGAGGAAGAGATATAGTGCAATAGAAATTACAGTGTTTAAAAGCTACACTGTCCCAAACTTTAAACAATGGTATTTGCTTGGGTTTAAAGTTTTGCCTAAATGAGATGCCCAATATATAGAAAACCCCAACAGAACAAAAACACCTCTAAAGGCAGTTTACAAAGATGGGACATAGGCCTATTAATAGGCTTATCACTTGTAAATTGTTAAGAAAGCTCCTGTCAGGGTTCCCTTCCCACTCTGAACTCTAGGGTACAGATGTGGGGACCCACATGAAAGATCCCCTAAGCTTATTTCTACCAGTTTAGGTTAAAAACTTCCCCAAGGCATAAATTCTTCCTTGTCCTTGGAACAGTATTGCTGCCACCACCAAGTGAGTTAGACAAAGATTTAGGAAAAGGACCACTTGGAGTTCCTGTTTCCCCAAAATATCCCCCCAAGCCCCTTTACCCCCTTTCCTGGGGAGGCTTGAGAGTAAACCAGGTGAGCACAGACCAGACCCTTGGGTTTTTAGGACATTAAAAACCCCAATCAGATTCTTAAAAACAGAACTTTTATTATAAAGAAAAAAAAGCAAAAGAAACACCTCTGTAAAATCAGGGTGGAAGATAATTTTACAGGGTAATAAGATTTAAAACACAGAGGATTCCTCTCGAGGCAAAACTTTAAAGTTACAAAAAACAGGAATAAACCTTCCTCTTAGCATAGGGAAAATTCACAAGCTAAAACGAAAGATACTCTAACACATTTCCTTGCTATTACTTACTATTTCTGTAATTTTAGATGTATCATTCAGTAGGAGCTGGACTACTTGCTTGGTCTCTCTCTTTGTCTCTGGAGAGAACAACAGAAACACAAAACAAAAACCTTCCCCAACAGATTTGAAAGTATCTTCTCCCCTTATTGGTCCTTTTGGTCAGGTGCCAACCAGGTTATCTGAGCTTCTTAACCCTTTACAGGTAAAGGAGGGATTTTGTGCTACCCTTAGCTGTATGTTTATGACAGCTCCAGATTCCAGTGTACATATAAAACCTCTCCACTAAGGATTTTTAGGCTTGGTCTGTGCCTAAAATTTAGGTTGATCTAGCTGTATTGCTCAGGGGTGTGAAAAAGTCACGCTCCTGAGGGCTTCTCTGTGTTTAAAATACTGCAGTGGCACAGCTGTTGCGCTTCAATGAAGATGATACCTATACCAACTGGGAGAGGTTCTCCCTGTTGATGTAGGTACTCTGCCTTTTCAAGAGGCAGTAGCTAGGAATTCTCCTGTTGACCTAGCACTGTCTACACCGGGGATTAGATCAGTTTAACTTCATTACTCAGGGATGTGTATTTTTCACACTCCTGAGCGACATAGTTATACCAATAATATTTATTATTATCACAGGTTCTTCCCTTCAGGCAGCTACACAGCGAATTGTTTTTGAGTATGGGATTCATGAGACACACAACAGATATAGATAAATGCTTTATTTAACATCCAAATAAGTCCATTCATTAATATAACCAAACAACATGAACCTCCAAACAGAGAGATAGCTTTTAGGATTATGAACAAACTCATATTCCTAAAATGGAGGAAAACAAAGATCGAAGGAATCATCGAGCACATCAGAGAACAGGTCCTGTTTCAGTTGACATCGTTTTGGGAAGCCCATCTACCCAAGGGCTTAGGGATCGAGTAGTCAATAGGCAGACCGTGAGCCAAATCTGGACTGCCAGACATTTATGAACGGACCCCAAAATATTTGTATTTACTTATTATCATCATTATTGTTGTTATTTTTTATTATTTTCTCTGGAGGTTGGATCCTGACTATATCTTGACCAAGAAATTTGGACCTTGACAAAAAAATAATTGACTACTGCTGGCTTAGGGTAAATCTTTAGATCTTTATACCCTTAAGTTATATAACCCACATGGATCTATGGCCATATGTGACCCTTTCCATGACCATAATAAACTTAAACCTGCCTTTTGTCCAGGTGTGGTGGTCTAGGTGACCATAATTAGGTTTCTGATGACTGACCCATTTTGCCGCTTAACATCATTATAATATAACTTTTAAGCAATATAGCAAACATTCAGGACAGGGTTGTAGGTCAACAATCTGTACATGCATTTCATCATGATATTGTTAACCACTGTGACACCAGCCTTTATTTGAGACCTCACATGACATTCTTTGGTGAATCAGAACACACATACCAGACAAAGGAGATTCTTGTAACACCTGTGTACTCCCTTTGTGCCCCATGCCAGTTGGCATGAAGAGATTCATGGCTCACACCTCTCCTCTTACATTGATGCAATAGGTTGGTTGGTTCAGAAGCCTCTTGTCTGGACAAATGAGTCTGCCACTATATTATCACTATTAAGACTGGACTTGTCTTTTAGACTGGGGTATAGGCCAGGCAATGATGGATTCCACTTCCAAGGGATCTGGTGAAATTTGACCCTCCTACCCAATGCCCCAAATGAGGGACTTTGACTGTTCGTATTTTGCATTTTGATACTTTCACAGTGAGACGTGCATTTCTGAGTTTCGTTAGCATGATTCCCAAGTGGTTTTTATGATCTGACACTCTTTCAGACTGCTCCCTGTGCTCCTCTCTCTTTCTTGTTCTTCTGCATTGCGAATCCTTCCCTCCACTCTTTTTGCCCTCTGCTGGGATCTAGCAAATGTGTTCTTCCTTGGAGGTTTGCCAGGTGTTTAGCACTGATAGCCCCTCTCTCTGCGAGGGCTGTGCAGTGCCAGGTGCTTGGAGAACAACCCCAGGGCACTGATCAAACTGGGATTCAAAATATAGTTTCTAATGCTTTCTCATGTTCTGCTGCTGCAGTAAAAACGCCTGCCTCGCAATCTCATAGAGTCATAGACTTTAAGGTCAGAAGGGACCATTATGATCATCTAGACTGACCTCCTGTACAACGCAGGCCACAGAATTTCACCCACCCACTCCTGTAATAAACCCCAAACCTATGTCTGAGCTATTGAAGTCCTCAAATCATGGTTTAAAGACTTCAAGGTGCGGAGAATCCTCCAGTAAGTGACCCATGCCCCACGCTGCAGAGGAAGGCAAAGAAACCCCAGAGCCTCTGCCAATCTGCCCTGGAGGAGAATTCCTTCCCGACACCAAATATGGCAATCAGCTAAACCCTGAGCATGTGGGCTAGACTCACTAGCCAGACACCCAGGAAAGAATTCTCTGTAGTAACTCGGATCCCATCCCATCATAGACCATTGGGCATATTTATCGCTAATAATCAAAGATCAATTAATTGCCAAAAATTAAGCTATCCTATCATACCATCCCCTCCATAAACTTATCAAGCTTAGTTTTGAAGCCAGATATGTCTTTTGCCCCCTCTGCTCCCCTTGGAAGGCTGGTTTCAGAGTAGCAGCCGTGTTAGTCTGTATTCACAAAAAGAAAAGGAGTATTTGTGGCACCTTAGAGACTAACAAATTTATTTGAGCATAAACTTTCGTGAGCTACAGCTCACTTCATCGGATGCATTCAGTGGAAAATACAGTGGGGAGATTTATATACATAGAGAACATGAAACAATGGGTGTTACCATACACACTGTAACCATAGTGATCACTTAAGGTGAGCTATTACCAGCAGGAGAGCAGGGGGGAAAAAACCTTTTGTAGTGATAATCAAGGTGGGCCATTTCCAGCAGTTGACAAGAACATCTGAGGAACGGTGGGGGTGGGGTGGATAAACATGGGGAAATAGTTTTACTTTGTGTAATGACCCATCCACTCCCAGTCTCTATTCAAGCCTAAGTTAATTGTATCCAGTTTGCAAATTAATTCCAATTCAGCAGTCTCTCGTTGGAGTCTGTTTTTGAAGTTTTTTTTGTTGAAGTATTGCCACTTTTAGGTCTGTAATCGAGTGACCAGAGAGACTGAAGTGTTCTCCGACTGGTTTTTGAATGTTATAATTCTTGACGTTTGATTTGTGTCCATTTATTCTTTTACGTAGAGACTGTCTGGTTTGGCCAATGTACATGGCAGAGGGGCATTGCTGGCCCATGATGGCATATATCACATTGGTAGATGCGCAGGTGAACGAGCCTCTGATAGTGTGGCTGATGTGATTAGGCCCTATGATGGTGTCCCCTGAATAGATATGTGGACACAGTTGGCAACGGGCTTTGTTGCAAGGATAGGTTCCTGGGTTAGTGGTTCTGTTGTGTGGTTGCTTCAGGCTGGGGGGGCTGTCTGTAAGCAAGGACTGGCCTGTCTCCCAAGATCTGTGAGAGTGATAGGTCGTCCTTCAGGATAGGTTGTAGATCCTTGATGATGCGTTGGAGAGGTTTTAGTTGGGGGCTGAAGGTGATGGCTAGTGGCGTTCTGTTATTTTCTTTGTTGTGCCTGTCCTGTAGTAGGTGACTTCTGGGTACTCTTCTGGCTCTGTCAATCTGTTTCTTCACTTCAGCAGGTGGGTACTGTAGTTGTAAGAATGCTTGATAGAGATCTTGTAGGTGTTTGTCTCTGTCTGAGGGGTTGGAGCAAATGTGGTTGTATCGTAGAGCTTGGCTGTAGACAATGGATCGCGTGGTGTGGTCTGGATGAAAGCTGGAGGCATGTAGGTAGGAATAGCGGTCAGTAGGTTTCCAGTATAGGAAACTTCACTCCTCTGTTGGTTAGAAACCTTCATCTAATTTCAAGTCTAAACTTCCTGATGGCCAGTTTATATCCATTTGTTCTTGTGTCCACATTGGTACCTCACTGACATACTCAAGTACTTGCTGAATTAAAAATCCTGGATTTGTCACTGAGCTCCATCAAAGTTTGCTGCCACCTTGAACCACATGACACTGGGGAGGAGATGGGGGTTGCCCCGGTCCACCAGGAGGGAGCATCAAGCAGCACTGGAAGGGGAGTGGGGACTGGCACGTTTGGGCCATGGATGTGGAATTCATTATTTCAGGACATAAACCCTTGCTAGCTTCAATTTTGTGGTGCTCATGCCATTTTGAGCATGTCAGGAATAAAGCCAAGCAGGCAGAGAACTAAGGATGCTGGCCAGGAATGGACACATCTGTCCTCCCGCAGAACATTGTCTGCCTAACATGGCAGTACCCAGCCAGTACCTGGATAGGAGGAGTTTACATCCCCCTATAGAGCCGGAACCTAGACAGATTATTGTAACACAGCACATAACCCTTAATGTTTGAGGCCCGTTCCGCATTGTCAAGCTGGATCTCAGGGGCTATCTCCAGCACTGGCTTTCCCTAGGTCTTTGGTTCAGCGCTTGGTGTGCCAAAGAGATCTTGGCTGTCTGGGGGAATCTCCTGAGGGTCCGTGATAGACAGGGTGCCTCTTGATGGCATGGGCAAACAATTCAGCATACAGGGGTTCCGCAGTGGGCACCCTGGCAAAAATCCAGTCCAGCTCCTCACAGTGAGTGCATGTCCTGGGAGGTCTTGGTTTTGCAATTCTGACGGAGCTCCTGGTGATGGGCCTTATCCCAAGAGTGCCCCTTCTCCTGCATATGCTGCCATAGCCACATAGATCTGCATTATGGTGATTCTTGGGTAGATGGAACTGGACATGCTCTCCATCCCATAGAAGTCCCGGACCTCTGGATGGCACCACACGGATCCATGGAGTGGTGTATGGGGTGAGCCGGGGTGTCTGATGGGGGATACTGACCTGTTCTGTACGGGATGTATGGAAGTACAGGGCATAGTTTGCTATAAGGGATTGGGGGATGTGAGCTTGCCACGAGCTGTGATCACAAAGGTGCATATTTGAGGGTATGCTGGTATTTAACCTAGGTGTGTGTGTGTGACATATGGTCAATATGTTCCTGGAGCAGTGGAGGGCATACAAGTCATAGAGTTTAAGGCCAGAAGGGACCATTAGATCATGTGAAGTAATGCATTAAGGGAGGGCTATCTGAAGCAGTGTAGATAATCCAAAATTGGGATGCATCCACACAAATCTTACAGCTCATTCTGGAATAGAGTTATGTCACTTCCAAAGCAGGGCTCTCCAGGGTCACTCCAGGAAACTTGTGGCAGTGAAATGTGGGCACTGAGGAAGGCTGAAGAGCAGCAGAAGGATGTTTTTGATTCTTGTTGTCTTCGTCAGCTGCTCCATATCAAGTGGCAGGGCAAGATTAGCAATAGGGAGATTCATAGTTGAACTGTCACCATCAGCGCAGGTTCAGGCTCAGTGGCTTTCTTGATACAGACATATTACTAGGATGGAAGACCAACAAATTATTAAGTGTGTTTACCAAGGAATGTCACTACATGGCCAGCGGTCACATGGACACCAAAAGGTTTGGTGGCACAGGAAGACTTCTGATGATGGACACAGACTGAACATACAGCTAGACTGTCTTATGGACCTAGGTAGAGACTGAGCTAGGTGGCATGCAATTTGCCTTTGTGGCTTACCCTTATGATGTGGATGATGATAACTTCCAGCACAGGATAAGACATCAGATAATGATGAAAAAAGAACTTGTGTGGTTGGATGCAAGGCAGTCTGTGCCAAAAAAAACTAGATCCATCAAAGAAACATCCCCACGTGGAGAAGCCCTGAGAGTCTTTGCATTTCTTAATGCCCTTCATCTCCTGGGGCATGTCTTCACTGCACAGTTAGCTCTGGGTGATTGGCACCCAGGTTGGCTTAGCCCAGGTGTCACGTCCTCACTGTTTCTGCACTTGCCTGTGTATGTCAGATTGAGTATCCCCTGGTTCTTTGTGCTGAGACACTCAGATTCTTTCCAAGTCAGATGTGTCAATTGCAGCAGAATTTGTCTGTCCTTGTGGGGAATTGTGGGAAGGCATTGGAGGACTATCAGCACTCAAATTATTTAGCCTGCATCCTCACTGCAAAGTGGGTGGGTTCCAGCCCAAATTATACCAGAGCCTGGGTTCTAACCTATTCCCATAGTTGGATCAGCTAGCCTGGGCTTGAAGCATCACCAAACGCAGGTCAGAGGTTTTCCTGTGTGTGGATGGGGAGAAATTGGGCTCTGTACGGGATCCATGGGGTGGTATACGGGATGAGCCAGGGTGTCTGGTGGGGGATACTGACCTGTTCTTTACAAGATCCATGGGTGGTGTATGGGGTGAGCGGGGGTGTCCGGTGTGAAATACGGACCTGCTCTGTAGGGGATCCATGGGGTGGTGTATGGGGTGAGCGGGGGTATCTGGTGGAGGATACTGACCTGCTCTGTAGGGGATCCATGGGGTGCCTGGTTGGTGGGATACTGACCTGCTCTGTACAGGATTCCTGACCCTTCTCCATCTCTGTTCTCTTCTGTCATTGGCTTGCTTCTCCCGTTAGGCTCTGCCCTTCCTTGCCCCCATCCCCCTCTCTCTGGACCTGCATCATTAAAGGATTTTATTCCTTTTGTTTTTCATAGTGGGAAAATCGTGTCCCCCAAATGGAAAACGTTTAAAGGTCTGAAGCTGCTGCCACGTGACAAAATTCGGCTCAATAATGCCATCTGGAGGGCATGGTACCTGCAGTGTGAGTGGGGGCTGGGGCTGCCCAGGGGCACACGGGGCTCTGGAGTCTCCCCAGAGTGGGCACAGTGCAGGCAGTGGTAGGGTGAGCTGACCAAGCAGAGCAGCCCATCATACCAGAGGGGCTGCTCAGTCTCCAGGGCTCTGAGCTGAGTGGGCGAGGCAACGCCACTTTCAGGGCACCAAGAACCTGCTTCACTAGACAGAGCACCACATAAGGAGCTTTCAGCCACTGCCCCACCCTAGAGGGGAAAGGTCCCATGTCCCATTCCCTCGCCCCACCCCCAAGACAGCCAGTCTCCCTGCCCTGGGGCCAGATCAGAGTTGGTGGGCCCCTCGAGGGGAAAGGCCCCATGTCCTATTGCATAATCCCCATGGGAGTGCTCCCTGGTCTGTGGCAGAGGAGGCTACAGCAAAGGCAACTGTTGTTTCTTGCCCCCTGCAGATGTGGAGAGGAGGAAGAACCCTGTGTGCAATTTTGTGACGCCGCTGGAGTGCAGTGACAGGGATGACCACCGCAAACCGGAAGTGAGTGAATGGGGATGAGGGGCAGGGCCGGTGCAACCACTAGGCAAACTAGGCTGTCGCCTAGGGCGCCAAGTGGTTGGGGGCGGCGGTGGAGCAGAGGTAAGCTGAGGCAAGGGGGCGCGGGGAGGGCCGCCTGCAGCAACTAACGGGGGCGGCGCACAGGGGAACCGCTCCCCGCCCCAGCTCACCTCTGCTCCGCCTCCTCCCCTGAGCACCGCCCCGCTCTGCTTCTCTCCCTCCCAGGCTTGCGCGCCAAACAGCTGATTGGCGCCCCAAGCCTGGGAGGCAGGAGAAGCGGCCACATGCTTGGGGAGGAGGCGGAGCAGAGATGAGCTGGGGTGGGGAGCTGCTGCACAAGGCTCCCTGGGCCTAGGGGAGGGAGGGAGGGGGCTGCGGGGAGCTGCCACGGGGGGGCTGCCCGGGTTGAGGGGAGGGAGGGGGCGGAGGGGATCTGCCGCAGGGGGGGTGCCTGAGGGCGGGCGGGGGGGGGGAGCTAGTGCAGGGGCGGTGGGCGGCACAAGGTGGAAGTTTTGCCTAGGGCGTGAAACCTCCTTGCACCGGCCCTGATGAGGGGCACTGCAAGGGGCTCCTCTCCTGCAAGAGACTTTATTGCACCAGTGACGCAGATTACTTCATAGGTCCTCCCTGCCCCCTCCCCCATGAGGGGTGCCCCTCGCTTACCCTGCCCCTCCCCTCTGAGAGGACTCTGACCAATAGTCCTAGGGTCACCTCTCCGCTCCACTCTCCCCAGATTGGGTCTTCATAAGGGCTCTCTGACATTTTTCCATCCAAACTACCTTTGGCAGAAGATGGGTTTTCCACTAATCAGAATTTTCCAAAAAAATTCTCTGCTTTGCAGGGAAATTCTGATTTTTTTCATTGAAAAATGAATGCCCAAAAATTAAAATGTGATTTGGCAGTGCTGCCGTGGTGCCTTGTAGGAATTGTCCCTCAGTGTCTTCCATTGGCTGGACTCCCCAGCTGGATTACATCTTCCATTATGTACCATGGGCCAGGGACTTCCATGATGCACAGACTCCTGTCTCCAAGAGGTCAGGTTGTGATGCATCATGGGAGTTGTGATTCGGTTTCCTCATGTCCCTAGTCTCCATTCTGGGCTGCGCTCCCCAGCGGGACTGCATCTCCCATGATGCACCGTGGTCAGGGATGCCCACAATGCACTGCTTCCTTTGCCAAGAGGGAAGATTGTGGTGTTCATGGGAAATGTAGTCCAACCAAGAAGGCCAGTTTATAAGGGAGAATGGAAGCACGGGGCAATCAAACTACAGCTCTCATGAGGCATGGCCATAGCATTTATTAATTGAAATATTTAATTTTATATCTGAGATTTTTTGGTTTTTGAATTTCTGCTGAAAAATCTGAATTTTCTGTGGAAACTCCCTCCCACCCCCATTTTCCGATTGACCCTAGCCCCACCCTGCCCTTGCCTTGCAGGCCGTGATAATGGAAGGGAAGTACTGGAAGCGCCAGATTGGAGTGGTCATTCGGGAGTATCACAAGTGGCGGACATACTTCTGCACACGGGTAAGACCCCACCACCACCACCCCTGCATTTCTGGTGTCCTCCCACTGCTCTGAACAGTGCCCTGCTCTGCTAGCAGGCCCAGAGGCCGCTGTCCTGTATGCCAAAGCAGATACAGCCCAGGCAGCAGTAGATGCTGTGGCCCCCAGACCTGCTCAGTCTTCAGCCTCTCTGCTGCCACTGCCATCGAGGGAAAAGTTGGCAGCAGTGGGGGCTGGGTTCTGTGGCGTGCCCATCAGGAGTAAAACTGAGCCCCCCTCCCTCTCGGGTGTAAAATGCTTTGAGATCTCTATGCCAAGTAAGGGGAAGAGGGCACTGAGCAGTCTCCAGGTAGAGAGAAACTGCCATTACTGCCCTGCAGTCTAGGGGTGACTCAATGCCCAACTCTGGGCTTCCCTGGAATCCATACTCCATCCATCCATCAGTCCCTTTCCCCATCCCTCCATTACTGGACAGCTGGCTGTCATCTCTGCCAGCAGCCACCCCTGCCTGCCCACAGCCCTCTGTAGATCTCCCCAGCTGCTATAATACTAAGTTGGTGGGACCCCCCGGCTCCTGCACGATTCCCCACTTCCCTCTCAGATCACCCAAATTTACCTCCGTGATTGAGAAAGCAAAGGCTGGCTCAGTGAAATCCCAGCCTGCTGGGGATGGGGAGTGAATGGGCAAACAGCCCCATGCCAGAGGACACGATGCCCTGGACTGGTGGGCAAGGACCATGTGTTGGTTTTAAAGCTCCTTTTTGTTTAATGTTTAGGTCCAGAAGAAGAAAGATAAACCTGAGTCTTTATCCACCCAGGTACAGATTCCTTGCTCTGTCCTTACAGCTTGCAGCACCTCCTGCTGGGAGAGGCTGGCACTGGAGTAGCCCGGAGTTCCCCCCATTCCCAGCACTCCTGCCCCGCTCCCTACAGCACCTCCTGCTGGGAGAAGCTGGGACTGAGGTAGCTGGGAGCTCTCCCCCACAGCCCGAGCTCCTGACCCTGTCTTGGTACATGGCATCGGCTGCAGAGCTAGGTGGGGGACCACGTGGGCCATGGCCTAGCCACGAGTGGCACTGCAACCTGGTGCATCAAACTCAGATTTGAAGGTGGTGGATGGACGGGTTCATAGGCCAGGGAGGTCAGGCTGGTGGAGGGGGGGACGGGGGAAGCACATGAGAAGGGAAGAGGAGTGGCAGGGGGACCAAATCTATGCTGCTGCCCCCATCCACTTTAAATGGCACTCCAAAGCCCCAGCGTAAGATGCATCTGCACGTGTGTTCCCCCTCTGTGGTCCTGCAAGGGCACCCACTCTCAGCTGCACGCTTCTCAGATGCCACCTCTCTTGGGTGGAGACATACATCTCCCTCGCCCTGCCTAGGACATTTCCAGGCTGTGCAGTTCCCTGACTGTGCTGTGATATCCTCCAGGAAAGCAGACTGTCTAAACAGACCAGCATCTGTGCTGGGCAATCTCATTAGAGACGAATAACAATGACATTGCTAGCAGTTACAAGTGATCACGTGGCTTTTCTGAGCAGGCACTTTTATTCTTAAGGTAAAAGCATTACAGAGAAAACATGAAAACAATAACACAAGTTACACACTGGTAATAAGCTTACCAGAGATCACCCCAACTCCAGCAAGGGCTCTGGCCGATGATCAGTCCTCCAGACCTCACCCAGGGATATTTCTGTGGTCACCAGTTCATAGCAGCTGTCAATCAGAACTAGCTCCCCCAGGAGTTAGGGAGTCCCTCCTTTATCCCCTTTGAAGAGACCATGAATGGGTATCAGCCAGGCAATGGGTTTCTCCCCAAGGCGCCACTTCAAAATGGTAACTCCACTAACTTGCATCCCCCCCACCCAAGTATTTCCTAGGAAACCCACTTAACTAAAAGATCAGTCTAGTCTAGCCCATCATTTTAGAGAGTCCTTTGAGCACGTGCCACTTCCCAGGGTTTGCATTAGTCCTGTCTCCCCCTTAAAGGAGTTACATCCTCCCACAGTAATCCGGACACAGCTTTAATAATACAACAACCTTCCAAGACACTTCACCTTAACTCAGCAAGGTTTGTTCAGGGTGCTGCCGATTATTGTCCCATCTGTCACAGGATCTGGGTCACCAGTTATCAGTCTGTGTCTCTCTCCTCCCCTCCCCCCCGCCCCCCCCCGGGCAGGGAGTGGCTCATGCTGCCTCCGGCGAGGGGCTTAGCAGTGAGGCCAAGGGCAGCTGCCCCATGGAGCTCGACCTGGACACCCTGGACAGCCTCATCTCTGACCTGGCCGACACCATCTTCTACAGCCGCAACCCGTATGTGGGGCCCAACCCCCGCAGCCTTGGTGAGCACTGATCAGTGTCCCTAACACAGGGGATTCCCCTCTCCATGCCCCATAGGCATTCCCCTCTCCAGGTCTCGGCCCCCTTTCCCCATCTCTCCATAGAAATTCTTGTCTCTGGATCTCTTCCCCTTACCAGAGGGATTCCCCTCTCTGGATCTCTGCCCTGCCCCCATGCTTCATAGGTGCTTCCTTCTCTCATTTGCATCCCCTGCCCCCCAAGTGCTAAAAGGGGGTGGTCCTGAGCTCTGACCCCCCTCACCCCTGTATCCCCCAGGCATTCCTGTCTCCGGATATCTGCCGCTCTCTCTATCTAGGGGTGTGAATGGGCCCCCCTAGAGTCCTCGTTTGCTGCCTGGCAGTCTAGTGCCTGAGGGGAGCGAGGTGGGTTGGGCAGGGCTCTGCTTTGGGCGGGATGGGAGCAGCTGGTGCTGTGTCTGATCCGCATCACCATACCATGTTCCCCAGCTCACCAAGGCAACGCAGACATGATTCAGCCCACCCTAACCCAGCTGCATCCTAACTTTGGAGAGGATTTCATGGACACCCTGGACCCCACTCATGGTAACTTGCACTGGCCACTGTGCACGGATCCCATCTGGGGTGAGGTTGGCTATCCCGGCGCACGGCGACGGGGGCGGGGGGGTTCCAAACACCATGCTGCCTGGTGATAGAGGGAATCCGCCCGGTGTCCCCTCCCGGGCGCCCTGGGTCAGACCAGGGGCGTCCCCTCCCGGGCGCCCTGGGTCAGACCAGGGGCGTCCCCTCCCGGGCGCCCTGGGTCAGACCAGGGGCGTCCCCTCCCCACCATGCTGGAGCACACTGTTAATCTGTTGCTGGGAGGAATTGGAAATCCCCACGGGCAGGTTGTGCAGCTGAGTGCTGTTCATGGCCTGGCCTGTGACCCACCCACTGCTAGCTCAGCTGGCTGCAGAGACGGCCCTTCCTCCCAGGCCCAGGCTTCTGCCACCTCACACGCTGCAGGCCAGGTGGAGATACCATTGTGGAGAGAGCCGCCCAGTATCTCACCTGAAACCTGCCCCTCATGGGGCGGGGCGTTGTACTCTCTACAGACTGGCCTCTGCAGAGGAAGCTTAAAACTATTCATTGCCCTGAAAGAGATGCCCCCTGCTCTCTCTGCCTTAGGGCAGCTATCCCAGCATGGGGCCTTTCTCCTCTAGTGGGTGCTGAGTTTGAGCCAGCCCCAGGACAGGGCACAGGCTGGCTCAGAGGGATGGGAAATGGGACACACAGGCCCTTTCCTCTCTAGGAGATTCCAGTTCCAATCCAGCTCCAGGGCGGGGGAGTGGCAGGCTTCGGGGGTGGGGAATGGGGTTTGGCCCTGCAGGCCTGGCATTGTCTGACGGGCTCATCAAAGGGAAGTGGCAGGGAGATTGTGAAGTGACTGTGGACAGAGAGCTGCCCCCGCAGCATGGGACACACCAGTGGAACTTCCTGCTGCAGGGCCTTTGCAGGACACCGGAGCTGTACGCCAAGGAGCCTTATCTCAGTCTTTCTCTGTCTCTCTCCCTGCACCTCGCTTGGACCCAACAGACAGCCCGGCCAGCTCTCCCTTGCGGGCTGCCAGCCCCAGCCTCCAGCGGCTCAGCTGTGCCTCCTCTGTCGCATCTAGTGCCTCTGACTCCCTGAAACTTCTCCTGTCTGTCGCTCATGTAGCCGCTGCCAAGAAAGTTTCAGAGCGGGTCCCCCACGTCTGTTCTTCCTGCTTCTGGTCCTGGGGCTGGGCCCAGATGCTGCCCAGGCTAGCTGGATGGCCACGCCCCAACTGCGAACGTCCCTGATGCCAAGGGGCAGCCAGCCGAGACTTTGGGTCCCTGCATGGACCCAGTGAAGTATTTCAGGTCAAATTGAAGCTGTGCATTCTGGGATATGTAGTGTCTCCAGGCCACCTCCCCATATTCAAGATGAGGTAATTGGGCCAGTGAGCCACCATTTCATCAAGGGGTTTGCCCAAACGCTCAGAACTACCATGCACACACCACACCAACCCACAGCTGTCACCCTAGTCACCACTGCTACGGCCCCAGCCACTGCACAGCAGGGAATCCTGTGTACCCTGCAGCCACACGGCTCTGCCGACGCCCCTCAATCCCAACCTGCAGCCCCCTGCTAGCCTAGCCCTGAGCTTCCGCCTACCCCCAGCTCTGCCGATGCCCCTCAGTCCTGACCCACAGCTCCCGCAATCCCAGCTCTGGGGTCCCCCAAGTCTGAGCTTTGTAGCTGCCATTTGTACCAAGTGTTGTGATGTAATTATAATCATTCCTATTATGGTTATTCTGCTCTGATTTATCCAGGTCCTTTGCATTTTCTCTCTCTCTCTTCCCCCTGCCCTCATCTCTCCACCCCCTTTCAGCCTTTCTTCTTTGTCACAAACAGTTCATGCTTTTTCTCTTTCCCTTCACAGATTTCTTTGCTGCCTGTCGCCCCCAGCCTGTGACCCAGGTGAGTAGCAAGTAGCAGCTGCCCTCTGACTGCTCAGCAATGCCCCCGCCCTCTGTCTGCAGAGATCAGCTGGCACCACATTGCAGCCTATGCTTTGCCTTCACTGCAAGGTCTATGACCTCCTCCCTGGTGTCACAGCACCCCTCCTCTGGGGAGGGCAGGGCTGGGTGGTGCAGACCCCTCCCTGGTGTCATAGCCTCCCCTTGCTGGGAGGGCAGGGCTGGGAAGAGCTGGCCCCTCCACCTGGCCTGCTGTCACAGGCCCCCTGCTAGAAGTTCAGGGCTGGGTGGTACAGGCCCCTCCTCCTGGCCTAGTGTTGCAAGCCCCCTGCTGAGGAAGGCAAGGCTGATTTTCTCTCCCTCTTTCCCCCAGGCCTCCACGCTGCTGCCAGCTGCTGCCCCACTGGTCTCTCTGTCCAGCACTTGTGACCCGGACGTGACCACCAGCACTAAGGAGCTGCCTCTCCACAGGAGCTCCCTCACCTCCCTTTCCTTCCCCCTGGATCTGGAGCCCCTCACACCCCTGAACGGGCACCAGACCTTCCTGCCGCTCTTCCCCACCTCCCCACTGCGGGTCAGCCCGCCCCCGCCCAGCCTTCCCACGCAGCACCCCCAGCCCACCCTTGTCTTCTCCGTCATCACCCACACGGCTGCCGAAAAGCCCCCTTCACCCACCCGACACCCTCCTTCGCCCGGGGGCACCTTTGCCATGCCTGCGTCTGGACCCCTGCCCAACGGGGCAAGGTCCCGGCAACTGCAGCACATTGCCCCAGCGCCCACTGCCACCCACCCCCCAGCAGTCCCCAGTGCCTTCCTTACCCGCCTGCTCGTAGCAGGTATGTGCTTGTGTGGGCAGCTCAGCCTGCCTGCCTGGCACTTGGGGAGGGGCTGTTGTGGTGGGATGAAGGGGAGTGGGTGTGGGGAGAGTGGGCACAGGGGCATTGCTTTTAGGGGCAGGCAGGTGGGGATGGGTGCGTGGGGCAGGGGAACTGGGCATGCCTGGGGGTGTTGCTGTCACAGGTCAGTGTGGAGGGAAATTGCTCGTGGGGGGCTGGGCACAAAGGGTTGCTGTCGGGGTGGGGGACCAGGCACTGAGGGGGGGGAGTTGGCAGGGGGCTGAACATAAGGGGTATTGCTGGTGTGGGGGTACAGGGGAGGGCTTTTGGGTGGGGGAGGAACAATGGATTTGCTGGTGGGAGGAGTGGGTGGGGGTGTCCACAGTACAGGGGAGCCTCTCCCCCCTCCCCCCCTCAGATGGCCATCGCAAGACCCAGGGCTGGAGAGACACTGCCCTGGGTGGCTACCTAGGAGCTGTGGTCTCTGTGGGTGAGCCTCACTCCTCCTCTACCCACTTTCTTTTCCCCCCAGGCCCATCGCCACAGCCCCTCACTCCAGCCAGGGACTCTTCCCAGGTAAGAGCACCTCCTGCTGGAGAGGGTGGGGGTGGGCAGTGCAGGCTCCTCCCCCTCTCTGGTGTCACAGCACCCCCTGCTGGGGAGGGCTGGGCTGGGCATCTATAAGCTCCTCCCCCTCCCTGACGTCACAGCACCTCCTGATGATGAGTCATACAATTTAAATCTACACAGGAATCACTCCGCTAACGCTTCTGGGTTTAGTGGTGCCCCACTCTCCCCCAGTGCTTGTGGCTGGGGCAGATTTCTGTCCTCCCTTGCTGACTCCCTCCTCGTCTCTCCCCTCTAGGTCTGCGCCCCCCTGGAGCTCCCTGCAGGTGTTCTGCTGATGGAGAATCCCATCCACCCTCGCTCTGTCACTGCCTCCTCCAGCACTGGTAAGATGGGGGGTGCTGCTGTCAGGCCCCTCATCACATGGGCTCTCGCTGTGGGTGCTTGGCTCTCGGGGGTGACGGGACAGGGGTGATGGGGCTGGGGAAGAGCATCAGGCTGGGGTGGGTATGAAGAGGGAAGGGGCAGGGTGGTGGTTGGCTCATAAGTATCTAGGGAGTGGGAACTTGGTGGGTTCATAGGTGGCTGAAGAGAGGGCGTGTTGAGGGGATAGCATGATGGGGGGCTGGCTGGGGGGACTGGGGGGATGACAAGGTCAGGGGCTGGCTGGGGGGACTTGGAGGGATGGCTGGGTGTACCTGGCTGGAGGATCTGGGGGGACCTGGGGTGATGGCAAGGTGGGGGCTAGCTGGAGACTCTGAGGGGACAGGAAGGTTGGCAGGCTGGCTGGGGGGACCTGAAGGGCTGGCAAGGTGGAGGCTGGCTGGGGGATCGGGGGGAATGGCAAAGTGGGGGACTGGCTGTGGGATCTGGAGTGATGGCAAGGTGTGGGGCTGGCTGTGGGATCTGGGGGGGTTGGCAAGGTTGGGGGCTGGACGGGGGATCTGGGGTGATGACAAGGTGGGAGCTGGCTGGGGGATCTGGGGGGCTGGCTGGGGGGGGCTGGCTGGGGCACCTGTTTGTGTGTGGAGGGGGTTGGCTCCGGGGAATGGGGTGACTAGGGGGTGGCTCACCCTGCATTTCCTGCTGGTGTGGGGCCCGGGCTGTCCAAATTTGGGGATGCCAGCTCAGTGGCACCAATGGGTGATCACACCCAAGAAAGCCAGGTCTGTGGGCCAGACGCTGGTTTGGCCCCAGGCTGGCACTGCCTGGGGCTGATCTGGAATGTGCCATTCTGGGGACGAGGTGGGGAGCCTGCAGTTTTAGGCTCCTCCCTATGGCGAGGGTGGCACTGGGGAGGGTTCACGGCATCACTGATCTGGGGGTGGATCCTGGGAGTGTGGGGCCTAGAGCCTTCTCTCCTCCACATGAACAGACCTAGAAGGGGACTGGGAGCTGAACCCACTTGGGCAGTGTCTGACAGGTTCCCTCAATAGCACGTGCCCAGAAGTGCTGGGGTGGGATGGCTCACCCACGGTGCCCTACTGGGCTCCGGGGAGCAGCATCAGGATCTTGCCCACACGAGTGACCTGAATCATAGAATATCAGGGTTGGAAGGGACCTCAGGAGGTCATCTAGTCCAATCCCCTGCTCAAGGCAGGACCAATCCCCAACTAAATCATCCCCACCAGGTCTTTGTCAAGCCTGACCTTAAAAACCTCTAAGGGTATGTCTACACTATGAAATTAGGTCGAATTTATAGAAGTCGTTTTTTTAGAAATCGTTTTTTATATAGTTGATTGTGTGTGTGCCCACACAAAATGCTCTAAGTGCATTAAATGCATTAACTTGGCAGAGTGCTTCCACAGTACCGAGGCTAGTGTCGACTTCCGGAGCGTTGCACTGTGGGTAGCTATCCCACAGTTCCCGCAGTCTCCGCCACCCATTGGAATTCTGGGTTGAGATCCCAATGCCTAATGGGGCAAAAACATTGTCGCTGGTGGTTCTGGGTACATGTCATCAGGCCCTCCCTCCCTCCCTCCGTGAAAGCAATGGCAGACAATCGTTTCGTGCCTTTTTTCCTGTGCAGACTCCATACCACGGCAAGCATGGAGCCTGCTCAACTCACTGTCACCATACGTCTCCTGGGTGCTGGCAGACACGGTACTGCATTGCTACACAGCAGCAGCCCATTGCCTTGTGGCAGCAGACGGTGCAATAGGCCTGATGACCATCGTCATCATGTCCGAGGTGCTCCTGGCCATCTCGGTAAGGTCGGTCAGGAGCGCCTGGGCAGATATGGGCGCAGGGACTAAAATAGGAGTGACTCGACCAGGTCAGTCTCTTTAGTCCTGCCAGCAGTCCTATTGCACCGTCTTCTGCCAAGCAGGCAGGAGATGAGGATGGCTAGAAGTCCTATTGCACCATCTTCTGCTGAGCAGCCAGGAGATGGGGATGGCTAGCAGTCCTACTGCACTGTCTGCTGCCAGCCAAAGATGTAAAAGATAGATGGAGTGGATCAAAACAAGAAATACACCAGATTTGTTTTGTATTCATTTGTTCCCCCCTCCCTCCCTCCGTGAAATCAACGGCCAACAATCATTTTGGTGAGGTCTGTCAGGGGCACCTTGAAAAGTTGAATGGGGATTCAGTCCTGCCTGAAATAGCAGGGGGAAGGATAGCTCAGTGGGTTGAGCATTGGGTTGAGCATTGGCCTGCTCAGGGGTTTTGAGTTCAATCCTTGAGGGGGCCATTCTGTGTGACAGTTGTTTTTGTTTCTCCTTGATGTAAAGCCATCCCCTTTGTTGATTTTAATTCCCTGTAAGCCAACCCTGTAAGCCATGTCGTCAGTCACCCCTCCCTCCGTCAGAGCAATGGCAGACAATCGTTCCGTGCCTTTTTTCTGTGCAGACGCCATACCATGGAGCCCGCTCAGATCACTTTGGCAATTAGGAGCACATTAAACACCACGCGCATTATCCAGCAGTATATGCAGCACCAGAACCTGGCAAAGCAAAACCGGACAAGTAGGCGACGTCAGCACAGTGACGAGAGTGAGGAGGACATGGACACAGACTTCTCTCAAAGCACGGGCCCTGGCAATGTGCGCATCATGGTGCTAATGGGGCAGGTTCATGCGGTGGAACGCCGATTCTGGGCCCGGGAAACAAGCACAGACTGGTGGGACCGCATAGTGTTGCAGGTCTGGGACGATTCCCAGTGGCTGCGAAACTTTCGCATGCGTAAGGGCACTTTCATGGAACTTTGTGACTTGCTTTCCCCTGCCCTGAAGCGCAAGAATACCAAGATGAGAGCAGCCCTCACAGTTGGGAAGTGAGTGGCAATAGCCCTGAGGAAGCTTGCAATGCCAGATAGCTACCGGTCAGTCGGGAATCAATTTGGAGTGGGCAAATCTACTGTGGGAGCTGCTGTGATGCAAGTAGCCCACGCAATCAAAGATCTGCTGATATCAAGGGTAGTGACCCTGGGAAATGTGCAGGTCATACTAGATGGCTTTGCTGCAATGGGATTCCCTAACTGTGGTGGGGCCATAGACGGAACTCATATCCCTATCTTGGCACTGGAGCACCAAGCTGGCGAGTACATAAACCGCAAGGAGTACTTTTCAGTAGTGCTGCAAGCACTGGTGGATCACAAGGGATGTATCACCAACATCTACGTGGGATGGCCGGGAAAGATACATGACGCTCGCATCTTCAGGAACTATGGTCTGTTTCAAAAGCTGCAGGAAGGGACTTTCTTCCCAGACTAGAAAATAACTGTTGGGGATGTTGAAATGCCTGTAGTTCTCCTTGGGGACCCATCCTACCGCTTAATGCCATGGCTCATGAAGCCGTACACAGGCAGCCTGGACAGAAGTCAGGAGCTGTTCAACTTCAGGCTGAGCAAATGCACAATGGTGGTAGAATGTGCATTTGGACGTTTAAAAGTGCGCTGGCACAGTTTACTGACTCGGTTAGGCCTCAGCGAAACCAATATTCTCACTGTTATTACTGCTTGCTGTGCGCTGCACAATATCTGTGAGAGTAAGCGGGAGACGTTTATGGCAGTGTGAGAGGTTGAGGCAAATCGCCTGGCCGCTGGTTACGCGCAGCCAGACCCCAGGGCGATTAGAAGAGCACAGGAGGGTGCGGTGCGCATCAGAGAAGCTTTGAAAACCAGTTTCATGACTGGCCAGGCTACAGTGTGAAAGTTCTGTTTGTTTCTCCTTGATGAACCACCCCTCCGCCCCCCAGCCCCTTGGTTCACTCTACTTCCCTGTAAGCTAATCACCCTCCCCTCCTCCCTTCGATCACAGCTTGCAGAGGCAATAAAGTCATTGTTGCTTCACATTCATGCATTCTTTATTAATTCATCACACAAATAGGGGGATAACTGCCATGGTAGCCCTGGAGGGGGGAAGGACAAGGCCACGCAGCACTTTAAAAGTTTAAAACTTATTGAATGCCAGCCTTCTGTTGCTTGGGAAATCCTCTGGGGTGGAGTGGCTGGGTGGCTGGAGGCCCCCCACCGTGTTCTTGGGCATCTGGATGAGGAGGCTGTGGAACTTGGGGAGGAGGGCGGTTGGTTACACAGGGGCTGTAGTGGCAGTCTGAGCTCCTGCTGCCTTTCCTGCAGTTCAACCATACGCTGGAGCATATTTGTTTGATCCTCCAGCAGCCTCAGCATTGAATCCTGCCTCCTCTCATCACGCTGCCGCCACCTATCAGCTTCAGCCCTCTCTTCAGCCCACCACTTACCCTCTTCAGCCCGTCACCTCTCCTCCTGGTCATTTTGTGCTTTCCTGCACTCTGACATTGTCTGCCTCCACGCATTCGTCTGTGCTCTGTCAGTGTGGGAGGACAGCATGAGCTCAGAGAACATTTCATCGCACGTGTGTTTTTTTCACCCTCTAATCTTTGCTAGCCTCTGGGAAGGAGAAGATCTTGTGATCCTTGAAACACATGCAGCTGGTGGAGAAAAAAAAAGGGACAGTAGTATTTAAAAAGACACATGTTATAGAACAATGGGTACACTCTTTCATGGTAAATCTTGCTGTTAATATTACATACATAGCACATGTGCTTTCGTTACAAGGTCGCATTTTGCCTCCCCCGACCATGTGGCTAACCCCTCCCCCCTCCCCTATCCCCGTGACTAACAGCGGGGAACCATTCTGTTCAGCTACAGGCAAACAGCCCAGCAGGAACGGGCACCTCTGAATATCCCCTTAAGAAAAGCACCCTATTTCAACAGGTGACCATGAATGATATCACTCTCCTGAGGATAACAGAGAGATAAAGAACGGATGTTGTTTGAAAGCCAGCGAACATATGCTGCAATGCTTTGTTCTGCAGTGATTCTCGACTACGTGCTACTGGCCTGGTGTGGTAAAGTGTCCTACCATGGTGGACGGAATAAGGCTGCCCTTCCCAGAAACCTTTTGCAAAGGCTTTGGGAGTACATCCAAGAAAGCTTTATGGAGATGTCCCTGGAGGATTTCCGCTCCATCCCCAGACACGTGAACAGACTTTTCCAGTAGTTGTACTGGCCGCGAATGCCAGGGCAAATTAATCATTAAACAAGCTTGCTTTTAAACCATGTATACTAGTTAAAAAGATACGCTCACCAGAGGTCCCTTCTCTGCCTGGCGGGTCCGGAAGGCAGCCTTGGGTGGGTTCGGGGGGTACTGGCTCCAGGTCCAGGGTGAGAAACAGTTCCTGGCTGTTGGGAAAACTGGTTTCTCCGCTTGCTTGCTGTGAGCTATCTACAACCTCATCATCATCATCTTCCTCATCCCCAAAACCTGCTTCCATGTTGCCTCCATCTCCATTGAAGGAATCAACACGGTTGGGGTAGTGGTGGCTGAACCCCCTAAAATGGCATGCAGCTCATCATAGAAGCAGCATGTTTGGGGCTCTGACCCAGAGCGGCCGTTTTCCTCTCTGGTTTTCTGGTGGGCTTGCCTCAGCTCCTTAAGTTTCACGCGGCACTGCTTTGGGTCCCTGTTATGGCCTCTGTGCTTCATGCCCTGGGAGATTTTGGCTAATGTTTTGGCATTTCGAAAACTGGAACGGAGTTCTGATAGCACGGATTCCTCTCCCCATACAGCAATCAGATCCCGTACCTCCCGTTCAGTCCATGTTGGAGCTCTTTTGCAATTCTGGGACGCCATCATGGTCACCTCTGCAGATGAGCTCTGCACTCACCTGCAGCTTGCCACGCTGGCCAAACAGGAAATCAAATTCAAAAGTTCGCGGGCCTTTTCCTGTCTACCTGGCCAGTGCATCTGAGTTGAGAGTGCTGTCCAGAGCGGTCACAATGGCGCACTCTGGGATAGCTCCTGGAGGCCAATACCATCTAATTGCATCCACAGTACCCCAAATTCGACCCGGCAAGGCCGATTTCAGTGCTAATCCCCTTGTCAGGGGTGGAGTAAAGAAATAGATTTTAAGAGTCCTTTAAGTTGAAAAAAGGGCTTCATCGTGTGGATGGACGCAGGGTTAAATTGATTTAACGCTGCTAAATTCGACCTCAACTCCAAGTGTAGACCACGGCTAAGGAAGGAAATTCCACCACCTCTCTAGATAACCCATTCCAGTGCTTCACCACCGTCCTAATGAAAATGTTTTTCCTAATATCCAACCTAAACCTCCCCCACTACAACTTGAAACCATTACTCCTTGTTCTGTCATCTGGTGCCACTGAGAACAGTCTAGATCCATCCTCATTGGAACCCCCTTTCAGGTAGTTGAAAGCAGCTATCAAATCCCCCCTCATTCTCTTCTGCAGACTAAATAATCCCAGTTCCCTCAGCCTCTCCTCATAAATCATGTGCGCCAGCCCCCTAATAATTTTTAACAACTCTGCACTTGTCCTTGTTGAACCTCATCAGATTTCTTTTGGCCCAATCCTCCAATTTGTTTAGGTCCCTCTGTATCCTATCCCTCCCCTCCAGCGTATCTACCTCTCCTCCCAGTTTAGTGTCATCTGCAAACTTGCTGAGGGTGCAATCCACACCATCCTCCAGATCATTTATGAAGATATTGAACACAACCGGCCCCAGGACCGACCCTTGGGGCACTCCACTTGATACCGGCTGCCAACTAGACATGGAGCCATTGATCACTACCCGTTGAGCCCGATAATCTAGCCAGCTTTCTATCCACCTTATAGTCCATTCATCCAGCCCATACTTCTTTAACTTGCTGGCAAGAATACTGTGGGAGACCGTGTCAAAAGCTTTGCTAAAGTCAAGGAACAACACGTCCACTACTTTCCCTTCATCCACAGAGCCAGTTATCTCGTCATAGAAGGCAATTAGATTAGTCAAGCATGCCTTGCCCTTGGTGAATCCATGCTGACTGTTCCTGATCACTTTCCTCTCCTCTAAGTGCTTCAGAATTGATTCCTTGAGGACCTGCTCCATGATTTTTCCAGGGACTGAGGTGAGGCTGACTGGCCTGTAGTTCCCAGGATCCTCCTTCTTCCCTTTTTTAAAGATGGGCACTACATTAGCCTTTTTCCAGTCGTCCGGGACTTCCCCCGATCGCCATGAGTTTTCAAAGATAATGGCCAATGGCTCTGCAATCACAGCCGCCAACTCCTTTAGTACTCTTGGATGCAACGCATCCGGCCCCATGGACTTGTGCACTTCCAGCTTTTCTAAATAGTCCCGAACAACTTCTTTCTCCACAGAGGGCTGGTCACCTCCTCCCCATGCTGTGCTGCCCAGTGCAGCAGTCTGGGAGCTGACCTTGTTTGTGAAGACAGAGGCAAAAAAAGCACTGAGTACATTAGCTTTTTCCACATCCTCTTTCACTAGGTTGCCTCTCTCATTCAATAAGGGGCCCACACTTTCCTTGATTTTCTTCTTGTTGCTAACATACCTGAAGAAATCCTTCTTGTTACTCTTAACATCTCTTGCTAGCTGCAACTCCAGGTGTGATTTGCCCTTCCTGATTTCACTCCTGCATCCCTGAGCAATATTTTTATACTCTTCCCTGGTCATTTGTCCAATCTTCCACTTCTTGTAAGCTTCTTTTTTATATTTAAGATCAGCAAGGATTTCACTGTTAAGCCAAGCTGGTTGCCTGCCATATTTACTATTCTTTCTACACATCGGGATGGTTTGTCCCTGCAACCTCAATAAGGATTCTTTAAAATACAGCCAGCTCTCCTGGACTCCTTTCCCCCTCATGTTATTTTCCCAGGGGATTTTGCCCATCAGTTCCCTGAGGAAGTCAAAGTCTGCTTTTCTGAAGTCCAGGGTCTGTATTCTGCTGCTTTCCTTTCTTCCTTGTGTCAGGATCCTGAACTCGACCATCTTATGGTCACTGCCTCCCAGGTTCCAATCCACTTTTGCTTCCCCTACTAATTCTTCCCGGTTTGTGAGCAGCAGGTCAAGAAGAGCTCTGCCCCTAGTTGGTTCCTCCAGTACTCCAGATGAGGCCTCACCAATGCGAAATAGAGGGGAACGATCACGTCCCTCGATCTGCTGGCAATGCTCCTACTTATACAGCCCAAAATGCCGTTTGCCTTCTTGGCAAAAAGGGCACACTGTTGACTCATATCCAGCTTCTCGTCCACTGTAACCCCTAGGTCCTTTTCTGCAGAACTGCTGCCTCACCGCTTAATCCCTAGTCTGTAGCAGTGCATGGGATTCTTCTGTCCTAAATGCAGGACTCTGCACTTGTCCTTGTTGAACCTCATCAGATTTCTTTTGGTCCAATCCTTTAATTTGTTGAGGTCCCTCTGTATCCTATCCCTACCCTCCAGCGTATCTGCCTCTCCTCCGAGTTTGGTATCATCTGCCCTAGATGTTTCCCTGTCTCCTTTGGGAAGTGGATTGGATTGAAAAATTTGTGGATCTATAGGTGGAGGAGGCCTGGAATTACTTCATGTCAAGTTGCAGAAACTATCAGAAGCCTGCATCCCAGGAAAGGGGAAAAAATTCATAGGCAGGAGTTGTCGACCAAGCTGGATGAGCAAGCATCTCAGAGAGGTGATTAAGAAAAAGCAGAAAGCCTACAAGGAGTGGAAGATGGGAGGAATTAGCAAGGAAAGCTACCTTACTGAGGTCAGAATATGTAGGGATAAAGTGAGAAAGGCCAAAAGCCATGTAGAGTTGGATCTTGCAAAGGGAATTAAAAGCAATAGTAAAAGGTTCTATAGCCATATAAATAAGAAGAAAAGAAAGGAAGAAGTGGGACTGCTTAACACTGAGGATGGAGTGGAGGTGAAGGATAATTTAGGCATGGCCCAATATCTAAATAAATACTTTGCCTCAGTCTTTAATGAGGCTAATGAGGATCTTAGGGATAATGGTAGGACGATACATGGGAATGAGGATATGGAGGTAGATATTACCACATCCGAAGTAGAAGCCAAACTCGAACAGCTTAATGGGACTAAATTGGGGGGCCTGGATAATCTTCATCCAAGAATATTAAAGGAACTGGTACATGAAATTGCAAGCCCGTTAGCAAGAATTTTTAATGAATCTGTAAACTCAGGGGTTGTACCGTATGACTGGAGAATTGCTAACATAGTTCCTATTTTTAAGAAAGGTAAAAAAATGATCCAGGTAACTACAGGCCTGTTAGTTTGACATCTGTAGTATGCAAGGTCTTGGAAAAAATGTTGAAGGATAAAGTAGTTAAGGACATTGAGGTCAGTGGTAATTGGGACAAAAGACAGCATGGCTTTACAAAAGGTAGATAGTGTCAAACCAACCTGATCTCCTTCTTTGAGAAGGTAACAGATTCTTTAGACAAAGGGAATGCAGTAGATCTAATTTACCTCAATTTCAGTAAGGCATTTGATGTGGTTCCACATGGAGAATTATTAGCTAAATTGAAAAAGATGGGGGTCAATATGAACATTGAAAGGTGGGTAAGGAACTGGTTAAAGGGGAGACTTCAGTGGGTCACACTGAAAGGTGAACTGTCAGACTGGAAGGAGGTTATTAGTGGAGTTCCTCAGGGATCGGTTTTGGGACCAATCTTATTTAATCTTTTTATTACTGACCTTGGCACAAAAAGTGGGAATGTGCTAATAAAGTCTGCGGATGACACAAAGCTGGGAGGTATTGCCAATACAGAGAAGGACCGGGATATCATACAGGAAGATCTGGATGACCTTTTCAACTGGAGTAATAGTAATAGGATGAAATTTAATAGTGAAAAGTGCAAGGTCATACATTTAGGGATTAATAACAAGAATTTCTGTTATAAACTGGGAATGCATGACTTGGAAGTAACAGAGGAGGAGAAGGGCCTCGGAGTACTGGTCGATCACAGGATGACTATGAGCCGCCAATGTGATATGGCAGTCAAAAAAGCTAATGCGGTCTTGGGATGCATCAGGCGAGGTATTTCCAGTAGATATACGGAGGTGTTAGTACTGTTATACAAGGCACTGGTGAGACCTCATCTGGAATATTGTGTGCAGTTCTGGTCTCCCATGTTTAAGAAGCATGAATTCAAACTGGAACAGGTACAGAGAAGGGCTACTAGGATGATCCGAGGAGTGGAAAACCTGTCTTATGAAAAAAGAAAAGGAGTACTCGTGGCACTTTAGAGACTAACAAATTTATTTGAGCATAAGCTTTCGTGAGCTACAGCTACAGGATACATCTGATGAAGTGATCTATAACTCATGAAAGCTTATGCTCAAATAAATTTGTTAGTCTCTAATGTGCCACAAGTACTCATTTTCTTTTTGCGAATACAGACTAACACGGCTGCTACTCTGAAAACTGTCTTATGAAAGGAGACTCAATGAGCTTGGCTTGTTTAGCCTAACTAAAAGAAGGCTGAGAGGAGATATGACTGCTGTCTATAAATATATCAGAAGGATAAATACCATGGAGGGAGCATTATTATTTAAGCTCAGTACCAATGTGGACACAAGAGCAGATGAATATAAACTGGCCATCAGGAAGTTTAGACTTGAAATTAGACAAAGGTTTCTAGCCATCAGAGGAGTGAAGTTCTGGAACAGCCTTCCAAGGGAAGCAGAGGGGGCAAATGACATATCTGGCTTCAAGACAAATCTTGATAAGTTTATGGAGGAGATGATATGATGGGATAGCCTAATTTTGGCAATTAATTGATCTTCAACTACTAGCGGTAGATATGCCCAAGGGCCTGTGATGGGATGTTAGATGGGGTGGGATCTGAGTTACTACAGAGAATTCTTTCCTGGGCGTCTGGTGGTGTGTCTTGCCCACATGCTCAGGGTTTAGCTGATCGCCCTATTTGGGGTCAGGAAGGAATTTTCCCCCAGGGCAGATTGGCAGAGGCCCTGGGGAGTTTTCGCCTGCCTCTGCAGCGTGGGGCAGGAGGATTCTCTGCACCTTGAAGTCTTTAAACCATGATTTAAGGACTTCAGTAGCTCTGACATAAGTTAGGGGTTTGTTACAGGAGTTGGTGGGTGAGATTCCATGGCCTGCGTTGTGCAGGAGGTCAGACTAGATGATCATAATGGTCCCTTCTGACCTTAAAGTCTATGATTCCCCCAGATGCCAAGTCCGAAGACAGAGCTGAGCGCCTTGGACCCCACACTTTCCACCAGCCCTGCAGCCTCCCCAGCACCAAGGTAACATGGGCCCTTGCCAAACCACCCACACCTGGGCCCCTCCCTGGTGAGCGGGGCGGCAGGGAGACTTTCCAGTGAAAGCCAGGGGTGCTGCGGGGAGCAGGGTAAGGGCTCAGTAGAGGGCCCTGTCCCTCACTGTCAGTGTTAACTCCAGTGTGGCACTAGTGGGTGCTGTGCTGCCTGAAGTGGGGTGGGGGACTTGGTAGGGGGGTGCTTTCCCCTCATAGTGCCGATCCCAGTGCCGCAGCGGGTGCCATGTGTGAGGTGGATAGGCATGACTGCCCCTTCTGTTAGCTCCTGGCTCTGCGCTGTTGGAGAGGGATCAGCCCTGATTCCTGGGGCGGGGCTCACAGCCTAGTTTTGATTGGATCCTGCAGGGCAACCAAAGAGCTGGCTTTACCTCTGCCGACCACGCCCGGCGCATGAACATCAGCTGTGCCTTCAACACCCTTGCCAGCCTGGTGCTGCCGGGCTTGGCCCAGCCCAGTGTTAAGGTACATGCCACGTGGTGCCCCTAGCCATGCCTGCTATCCAGCCCTCCGATCCCACTTCGCGGCCCGGTTCTCCCCAGCAGGGGGTGCTAGAACCCCTGGCTCCACTTTGCTGTGCCTGCCCAGTCCCTCATCCATCCCTCTCTCTCTGTCTGTGCCTCACCCTTGTCCTTCCCCCCTTCTCTGCTCATCCCTGGTCCTCGTCCCTCCCTCCCCATCTCCCCTTCTGCTTGTCCCTTGCTCCCTGTACCCTCTATGTCCATCCCTGCCCTTCATCCCTCTCTGCCCGACCTAGTCCCTCGTCTGTCCCACCCCATCTCCCTTTCTGCCCGTCGGTGGCTGCTGTGTCTCATGCTCGCCTGTTTCCCCCAGCTCAGCAAGGCCATGCTGCTGCAGAGAAGCGTGGTGTATGTAGGGTGGCTGCAGCAGGAGCGCCGGCAGGTGCAGGAGACGGCCCGGCGCCTGCGGGGTGAGATTGAGGAGCTGAGCGTTGCCATTGGGTGAGTGCGGGATGAGGGCGGGGTTGATTGTTGTCATTGGGTGAGTGCAGGAAGTGGATGGGACCTATGGGGTGAGATTGAAGAGCTGAGTACTGCCTTTGGGTAAGTGCAGGGAGGGGGCAGAACCTGATCACCGCCTTTGGGTAAGTGCAGGGAGCTGGCGAGGCCTGAGGAATGAGATTGAGGGGTTGAGCTCTGTCATTGGGTGAATGCAGATAAGGGGCGGGATCTGTGGGGTGAAATCGAGGGGCTGAGCAGTGCCACTGAGTGAGTGCAGAGAGGGGGTGGGGCTTGCAGGGTGAGATTGAGCAGCTTGAGTGTTGCCATTGGGTGAGTGCAGGGGGAGGGGGCAGGGCCTGTGGGGTGAGGTCAAGGAGCTGAGCGCTGCCTTTGGGTGAGTGCAGGGACGAGGTGGGGCTGTGCCCTGGACTAGTTTTACCTTCTCCCCCATCTCACCCCAGGGAGTTCCAGCGCCAGCTGCCCCCCAGCAGGATCCCAGTTGCCCCTCTGTGCTCAGACCCCACAGCCCAGCTGTATGACGACTATGTGCGCCAGCGCACCCTGCAGAACTGGCGCTTCTGGCTCGTATCCACTGGCATGATTGTGTCCAGGGCATAGGGTGACCAGACAGCAATTGTGAAAAATCGGGACGGGGGTGAGGGGGTAATAGGAGCCTATATAAGAAAAAGACCCAAAAATCAGGACTGTCCCTATAAAATCAGGACATCTGGTCATCCTACCAGGGCATCCTGGGGGGCAGGGACACCACAGGGCCCTGGCTGGGAGGGGGCAGGGATGGCTCTTCCCAGGGCAGAGTGGAGGGGTCTCTGGGGGTGGGTCAGGACAGGACAGGGGCTTTGGGGCCAATAGCAATCCCTGAAGAGTTGGGGTGTTCCTTCCTGGGTTAGGGAGGGCAGGACAGAGCAGATGGCCCTACAGGTGGTGGGTGGGGGGCTAAGCCAGCCCTTCTTGGTCCCCTCAGTTAGCTCCGGGGCAGGGGGATTCTCCTTAACTCCCCTCTGCCCACAGTTCAGCATGCTCATCAAGCCACTATTTGAGAGCTACAGGGTGACGGTGACCACCCGCAGTGCCAAGGAGTTCTGCCAGTCAGTGCTGGGCTGGCTGGAGCAGCACTGCGCCCTGCCTATGCTGCGCCCCGGTACGTCCCCACACCCCCAGCAGATCGGGGGAAGGGCCCACTCCAGGGAAAAGGGATTCCAGCCTCTTAAGGAGCTTCTGTGATCCCCTCGGCCTCCAGGAAAACCCCGTCTCCTGAGTTAGGGCCCCCTGAGCTCCAAGAGATGGGCACTTATTCATCCTGCCTGCCTGACGGGGGTGTCCTTATCCACAGGGCACACAGAGGAGATTTAGTAACCCATGTCAGAGCCAATCAGTGGTGGAGATGGGGATAGAACCCAGAAGTCCTGGCTCCTAGACACCCCTCTGCTGTAACCACTAGACCCCACTCCCCTTCCACAGCTGGGACTAGAACCCAGGAGTCCTGGCTCCCAGCTTCCCTCCCCACTCTACCCATTAGACACCACTCCTCTAGCCCAAGCCTTTCTGAATCAGATCCCTACAGTTGGGGTCCAAACCCTAAATCAGGTTGGCTCCGGAATCACTGGTTGCTTTGGAATGTGCCTGGCCTGGATTCAGTATCACCCCCAATCCCCAGTCACCCCCAGGCATTCCTTCACAACCTGATCACTGGGCAGGGCTTTCTGAGCCACCTCCTCTGCCTAGCCTGCCAAACCCAGCTCAGGGTCTTCGGGCTGATAGGATGTGGGTGGGCGGTTTCCATCTGGAGCTAGTGCTAATTTCTCCCTCCCCCACCCCAGCTATCTCCAGCTCCCTCCTACAGCTCAGCAAGCTCACAGCCATCCTCACCCAGCCCTCACGCCTCCCCGAGCAGGCCCTGCAGGCCGTCTGCCGCCCCCCGCACGGCAAGGGCCACAGCTAGTGGGTCCCACTGTGCCGCGCGAGGACATCCCGATGCCGCCTACCTGCGGAGAAGAGAGGATGGCAAGGACTCTGATATCTTCGCCTCCTGGGTGGTGCTCCACCCCACCATGGGCCCAGAAGCGCCTGGACGGACATGCGGGGGCTACAGCGGGCCCTCTGTAACAGCCCTAGATGGGGGAGGCTGGAATTGGGGGGCTCATAGCTGGGCATCACTAGAGTGGGGATCGCTTTAGCCCCCATTGACATGGGAATGGGGTGGCTCAGAGCAGGATCCCCTGCAGCACCCATAGAGAGGGGGATCTCTCAGAGCTGGGGATTCCCCTATACACCTCCAGTAAAGGGGAGCTGGAAGGATGAGTAGAGGGTTCCCTTTAGCACCCCCACATGGGGGCAGGGGGATGCTGGCAGGTCATGGCTCTGTTTGGACAGCGATAGCAGGAGCTGTATTAAACCCCCAGCATGTGGGACTGGCCAGTGTCTCAGATCTCTCCTTGCAGGGGAAAATGGGGGGGAATGGACAAGCAGGGAGCAGCTGGAGACACCTGCCCTCCCCTGCTCGCCTGCCAGAAGGCACTAAAGTGCTGCTAAGGAAGTGGGCCAGCCAGGGGTCTGCCAGTGATTAACCCGGGCTCTCCCTTTAGTCTCAGCCAGCCCCTGCCCTAGGAACTGTCAATGTCTATGGGGTGGGGCCCAGCTACTGCATCCTACCTGCTCTCCTCACCCCCAGTGTCTCAACCCTGCTCCTGGGCCCCCAGGCAGCAGCAGTCACCTGCCAGAGCAAAGCCCCACCCCTGCCCCCTTCAGAACCATTAGCCCCAGGTGGAGGTTTGATAGGCCCCCAGGCCTGGGGGAGGAGAGCATACAAGGAACTAATCTCAATGATTGACTTGTGATAGCTGCCCTGCCTCATGGGAATGTGGCTCCCAGCAGGAGGCACTGCAGGGAGTGGGGCAGGAGCACTGGCTGTGGGGGGGAAGCTCCTGGCTACACCAGTCCCAGCCTGTCCCAGCAGAGGGCACTGCAGGGTGTGGCAGGTAGCACCAGGCAGTGCTAATGGGCCTGGCCTGGCCCCAGGAGGATGGGTTGCTCTGGTTTCCTTGCATGTCTCTCTGGGGTTTCCCCTGCCCTTTGCTGACACAACCACTCTGGTCAGAGATTCAGGCCCACCGAGGTGCTGTAGCTGCTGGCTACCCACATGGGCCCATAGGCCAGCAACTACCCAGCTCTGAGCCCTGGGCACTAGGGCAACAGCTCCCTGCTGGGGTTGGCAATATCCCCAAACCCTGCCGCCCTCCAGGGCTCCCTTGTTGCTGAGCCCACCACTCTGGGGTGCTGGGTCCTTCTACTCCCCTTCCCCCTCACCCAGCTCTGAAGCGCCTTCCTCCCCCACCCCCACCTAACCCCATGATTCTTGCTTGATGGCAGTGCCTAGGGGACTGGCAGGCCTGGGGAGGCAGACCTGGGGTGGAAGGGGGGGGGGAAGCCTGCTCCCTGTCTGTTTCCCTGTGATGCAGAGGGCAGAGGTTGGGGAGAGGGTACATGGTGAATGTTTAACCCCAAAAAGCCCAGCCTGCTCTAGCTTCAGCCCAGCTCAGCCCATGGAGCTGCCCTGGGCAAGGCCAAGAGCCAGCAGCCATCCCCCAGGCCTGCTGGCACAGGGGGCCCTCCATGTGCTACACCCTGCAGGCACAGTCCAGGGCCCCAGAAGGGAAAGCCTCTGTTTCCCATTCCCCAGAGCCAGCCCGTCGCCCACTCTGCATAGAATATCAGAGTTGGAAGGGACCTCAGGAGGACATCTAGTCCAACCCCCTGCTCAAAGCAGGACCAGTCCCCAATTTTTGCCCCAGATCCATAAATGGCCCCCGCAAGGATTGAACTCACAACCCTGGGTTTAGCAGGCCAATGCTCAAACCACTGAGCTATCCCTCCCCCCGTCACTGGATGACAATGCTCTTTGTGTACTGTGAGGTATGGGCTGCTCCAAGTAGCCTGGGCTGATGAGTGCTTCTTCCCTGGGGGTTCCTGCTGGCCTGTGTGTGGGGCAGGGGTTCATGCACTGAGGCTCACTTGCCCCTGTAGCTGCTGGGTGGGCTGTCACTCCTATAGGGCCAGGCCCCAGGCCATGACTTGGTTGTGCTCCAGGCCCACAAAGGCTCCCACAAGACACCACAGTGTGGTTCTAGACTCACAGGCGGTAGAGCTGAACAGCTGTGTGCTGGAACTCACCCACACAGGAAAATGTTCTAGACCAGACAGGTGCACTGATGTTCTGGAGCTGGTGCCTTGGATAGAGAAAAATCTGCTTCTGGAACTGATTAGCAACAGCTCAAAGTCAGCTAGGCAAGCCTGGTGCCAAATGGATCTAGAATATGTGCATTAGCAAGATGGTGTTACAGAGCAGATGGCATAGCCAAATGGTTCTAGACCACATGCCTTACTTGGTCACACCATCGCTCTAGAACATGCACTGTGGGCCTAGATTGCACATGCCCTAGCTGGCTGCGACTGCTTCTCAAATACATGCCATGGTTCTAATTGCACAAGCTAGACAACACAAGGTGAGTGAACATTAGGAGACACCATGGTTCCAACATGGCAGCACTAGTTGTATACTAGGAGGCTCTACAGCACAACGCTAGCTAGACATAAGGGTCAAGACCAGATGCAAACTTCAGTGTTTTGGAGCAGAGATAACAAGAGGGCTCCAAAGGTGGCTGCTTGGCCTGTCCATCTCTAGAGGGACTCTGTATGCATTGAAGTCAGCTGTTTCCCCACAATGCCCACACTTTTCAGAAGAGACACATGGCTCTCCTGCACCTGCCTTGCCCTAGGCTGTAGAATTCACCAGGCCTCAGAGGTTCTCAAACAGGCCCTTTAATCTGGAATACGGCCCTCTCGAGCTGATGGGACAAAGCACGGCTTGGTCTTGGGTTGTCAGGACCTGGGCTTGCCCATCCAATGTCAGCCCTGGGCACCCCATACTGCAATGACCAGGGGACCCTCTCCCCTCCCCCTCCCCTCCCCCCATACAAGCACAGAGCTATTTTCCAATCAGGAACCAGAGTAAAGTGCTGTGGAGTCCAAGCGGCAGCATGATTCCCCCTTCCTCGCTGTATGGCAAGGCCAGTCCTGCCTCATCTCAGAGTGGGTAGTCATGCCAGAGGCTGCAGAGGAAGGCAGAGAGAATGTGGTTACTCCCCAGGGTCCCTGGCTCTGCATCCCACCCCTCCCACTCCCTCCACTGGGCCCAGCCAGGGCTGGAAGGTCCGGAATGCAGCTGGTTCCACGCAGCGCTGCTGTGGTGGGTCTGCAGGAGACAATTTTACGGTTGACTTAGGGAAATGATGCGGCTGGGTCCCACAACTACTGGCTTTCAGGGATGGCCAGCCTGCAGCCTGGGGAAGGGGGGCCCAGATCTTTCACTCTCCCCTCAAACCCGTTCATTTCTTCCTTCTCTTTGCCTAGCCCTCAGAGCCAAGGGCTCTGAGCCCCAAGGCAGGGCTGGGAGGGGGTAGGCACTGGCTGGGAGAACTTCCAAGAAACCCCAAGGGCTGCATGGAGCAGGGCTCAGCTGTGGCACTCTCCCCTCGTAGTCACTGCTGGCACGAATGCTCTAGTGCCGCACTAGGGGGTGCTGTGCTGTAGGGGGCAGGGTGAGGGGCTCAGTCAGGGGGCTCTCTTCTCACAGTCAGTGCGGACACCAACTGTATTGACCTTTGAATCACCCTCAATAGGTATCAGGATTAATGCCCCACATAGGAGAACTGCCCCAACACTCCTATGTGGGAGCTGTGGGTCTAGGCTCTCTGCAGACTCCGGCAGGTGTCACTGCAGGAGGAGCGTTGCTTCATAACTGCGAGGGAAGAGGGTTCATTTTTCCACTGGGAGTTGGGGGGAGGAAGCAGATCCTGAGCCTGCAAAGGGGTGTGGAGATGCCCTAGATCTGCAATGATCATTTGTGGAGCCCTCTTGTTCCTCAGATCTATGCACAAAGCTCCTTCCAAGCCAAACTGCTGGGAGCAAAGGGGGTGGGAGCTGAGTTCCAGCTGATGCACCCAGGAGACTGATCATGTTTCCCCTCACACACATGCAGCAGGGCTCATTTAAGGGAGATTTACTACAATTTCCACAGTATGCATCCGATGAAGTGAGCTGTAGCTCACGAAAGCTCATGCTCAAATAAATTGGTTAGTCTCTAAGGTGCCACAAGTACTCCTTTTCTTTTTGCGAATACAGACTAACACGGCTGTTACTCTGAAACCTATCCCAGGGTATTGACGCTGCTGGGCAGCAGCTGGGAAAGCACCACACACACACACATCTGCAGATGCCCTGCAGCCCCCTGGGAAGGGGCTGGGCCCCAAACCAACCAGTGCATGAAGCTCACGTCTCCCTCATGCTCCAGCAGTGTCTCCCGCACTGTGACAGGGGGGCTCAGCCCCAGGGACTCAGCCCGCTCCCATCGCTGCAGCCGGGTGATCCCTGCCAGCAAGAGAGTGAAAGGTTAATGGGGGGGTAGGGTGGCAGGAGGGCGCAGACAGCTGAAGGCCCAGGTGCCCTGCGCATTGTCCCAGGCACTGCACAGAGCCCGACCAAGATCAGGGCCCCCATTGTGCCAGGTGCTGCACAGATCCTTCCCTATAGAGCTTCATTTTAAAATGGCAGAACAGGCTCAGCCCTGAGCAGGGAGGATGGGAGTGCTGCCCCCTCAATTTTGATCGGGGGGCCAGCCCTGAGAAAATGGGGGGGAAGCTGTAGCTCCTCTCCTCCCCCCAGGGATCGCCAGTCAACCGAACCAAAAAGAGGAAACTTGGTGTTTGGGTGCTGCCATGAAAGGCCTGGCCCATGTCCACGGGGGGGTCTGGAAAGACAACGGGCACCCCAAGGACTGAGCACCTGACACCTCCTTCCCGGCAGGCGGAGCCCAGGAACTCAGCATGGCTCTGGCATCGGACTGACGGGCCAGGCAGCTGGGCTAAGAGCCAGACTTTGGGGAGCCAGAGCCAAACGGGATTCCACCACAGCTTGACTGGGCGCTCAGCTCTGTGACCTTTGCTTCTCTGTGCTGCCGTGAGGACTCCCTGTGCCGCATGCCAGCAGGTTAACAAACCCTGCCCTAGTTGGAAAAGCTGCCCCATGTCACTGGCTGGGGTGCCTGGGGCCCTGGAGAGGGGGACAGTCTCTGACCAGGCATCTGGCTCAGTTGGACTTGCTGGGCAGAGTTCATGGTGCAAAGCAGGAGCCCAGAACCCAGCGTCTCGGAGGCGCTAAGGCCTTGAGGAAGCTTGGGACCCCTTGGGGGTCAGGCACATTGACAGGGGTCCTCCAACAGACTATTTCAAAGCTGGGGTGTAGTGCTCATCCTGTGGATCTGTGACAGAAGGGATGTGGGGCCTTCCCCTATAGGGGGTGCTGGCTCTGTTCAGGCTGGTTGGCCCAGGAGGGCAGAGAATAGGACACCAGCTCCAATCCAGCCCAACCCCAGAGTTCAGGCCCCCAGTGCTGTTTAGCAGCAGTGGGCCAGGTGGCGTGGCATTCATTTCCCACTGGCCCAGGCTCCCATCATCATGTCCCCCAGTATATGGCCTCGTTGGCCACCTGGGGATGGGGAAGGAAGCAGCCCCAGTGCGCAAGGCACAGCGTGACTAGGATGATCCAGGGGCTTCCCCCCATGCTGCCCCAAAAGGGGCCAAGCAGTGAGCTGGCCTGGCAACCCCTCAGCAGGAGCTGGCTGGCCTCTTGGGGAGGCCCTGTGTGGTCCTCACTGCAGTGGGGTCAGGGCACAGTTCTGTCAGTGCAGGGATAGGGGGCCAAGCAATCATGAATGTGTGGGGGGAGGGAAGGAGGTGGGGCTATCATCAATGTGGGGGGTAAAGGGGCAGGGCTGTCATTGTTGTGGAGGGGAAAGGGTAGGGACACACATCGGTTCAGGATGGAGCGGGGTGGGGCTCATCAGTACAGGATGGAAGGGGTGGGGCTCTCACCAGTTCAGGGGGTGGGGCTGTCACCGGTGTGGGGGGAGAAGGGGGCAAGGCTCTCACCTGTGTGGCACAGGGAGAGCTCATTAGTGGCGGGCTCTCACTGGTTCAGGATGGAGGGGGCGGGGCTCTCACCAGTGCAGGGTCCATACTCCCAGCTGAGGTCGAACTGTTTGAGCATCTCCAGCTGGGCCGGGTGCAGGGAGCCACCTGGGGGGACATCAGCTGGGACCGGCACTGCCTCTGAGCAGCAGATGGGAACAGACAGACAGATCAGCATTGCTGTGGAAACAGGCCCACGCCCACCAGCACTCCCCCCCCCCCCCCACAACACAGTCCAAGCCAGGAAATCCCCGGGCCCAGCAGTTCCCCCCAGGGCCAAGTCAGAGGGGTCATGGCTTGAGAACACAGGCCAGTAACTGCGGCTGGCCCAGCTCCCAGTGGCCAGGGGGAGATGGAGTGGCAATGGTTATTATGGGTCTGTCCATGGCTCCAGGTCTGTCCATCTCCCCCGCCCAGATGCTTGGCTCTCCCACAACCCGGATGGTGGGGTATGTTGCAGCGACAACGTCGCCCCTCCCCAGGACTGAACCCAGCTCCAGCTCTGAGAGCACAGCCCACTCGGTCTGAGTCACCGAGCCACCCCAAGCTGGAAGGCTGAAACAGGCTCCAGTCTGCACCCCTGGCTTGACCACTTTGGGATGACAGTGAGTAGCATGGGAACAAAGCAGAGAGTACTCACACCCCCAACCCCTGAGACAGATCTGCCCCTTCATCCCCCACACTGAGACTGCTCCGCTGCTGTACCCCCGCAATGTACCCTGAGACAGCTCTGCCCCCTGCACTCCTCCAGCCCTGAGACAGCGCCACCCCTTTGCACCTCCCAAAACAGCTCCGCCCCCCCCCATACCCTGCAGCTATTGAAGCTGTTCTGCTGAGGGTAACCGGGTGTCCAGTTCTCGACTGGAACACTGAGTTGAAAAGGGGTCCTGGCAGCTCCAGTCAGCACCACTGACCAGGCCATTAACTGTCTGGTTGGTGGCGCCATGCAACGGGGCTGGCAAGCTCCCTGTTAGCCTCTGTGCCATGTGGCTTCCGGAAGCAGCAGCATGTCCCCCCCTCCAACTCCTACACGTAGGGGCAACCAGGGGGCTCTGCACACTGTCCCTGTGCCGAGTGCCACCCCCACAGCTCCCTTTGGTTGGGAACTGCAGCCAATGGGAGCTGTGGGGGTGGTGCCTGAGGAAAGGGCAGCGCGCAGAGACACCTGGCCTTGCCTCTGTATAGGAGCCAGAGGGGAAACATGCTGCTGCTTCCAGGAGCTGCTTGAGGTGAGCGCTGCCCAGAGCCTGCACCCCCGACCCCCTTCCGGGCCCCAACTTCCTACCCCACCCCTGATCCTCTGAACCCCTCGGTCCCAGCCCAGAGCACCCCCTGCATACCAAATTCCTCATCCCCAGCCCCACCCCAAAGCCCACATCACCAGCCGGAGCCCTCATCCTGTGCACCCCAACCTCCTGCCCCAACCTGGAGCCCCTTCCCATACTCCAAACCCCTCGGCTCCACCCCCCCAGCCCACAGCCCTCTCCTGCACCCCAAACCCCTCATCCCTGGCCCCACCCCAGAGCCCACACCCCCCAGCTGGAGCCCTAACCCCCTCTCGCATGCCAACCCACTGCCTCAGCCTGGAGCCCCCTCCCACACCCTCAACTCATTTCTGGCCCCACCCTGAGCCCTCACCCCCAAGCCAGTCCAGTGAAAATGAGTCAGTGAGGGTGGGGAGAGGGGGATGGAGTGAGCAGGGGTGGGGCCTCGGTGGAGGGGCAGGGCAAGGTTGTTTGGTTTTGTGCGAGTGGACAGTTGACAACCCTAGTTCTGCATCCCCCAGCTTGAGATGGCTCTACACCCACCCCCAAGCCGCTTCCAATCCCTGCTCTACCTGCATCCCGAGATCCGGCTGTGCCATCCAGGGCCCCAGCTTTGCCAGGCTGGGGTATGAGCCCATCTTCTGGGGGCCCTGCCCCTCCATGGGCCAGGCATTCACTTGGCTGTAGGGTCCCCTCCTTGGTGTCAGGGTCCCGCTGCTGCCTCTTCACCACCTGAAAGGAGTCGGTGATAAGCCGCTTCCTGCCCATGGCTCCCAGCTGCAGTGGGGAGGGGGAAAGTTGGTCAGTGGAGAAAGAGGGCTGGGCCCTGGGGCAGCTCCCAAGAAAAGCCTGAGGGAGATGCCCCATGGTGGCAAAACTAATGACCATTACACTTAACTACCCCGAGCTACACTCTGCTCTAACCCCTAGACCCCGCTCCCCTCCCAAAGCCAGGCTAGAACCCAGGAGTCCTGCCAGGCCAGGCCAGCCCCCTCCCCGGTAACCCCTAGACCCCGCTCCCCTCCCAGAGCCAGGCGAGAACCCAGGAGTCCTGCCAGGCCAGGCCAGCCCCCTCCCCTGTAACCCCTAGACCCCGCTCCCCTCCCAGAGCCAGGCGAGAACCCAGGAGTCCTGCCAGGCCAGTCTCAAACCAGAGCCCCGCCCCCTCCGTCCGCAGGGAGGGGCTGCGGGCTCCCCTTCCTGCGCTCCCAGCTCTGGGGAGGGGGGACGGGACGATACGATACCGTGGCCGCCTTCCCCGGGCAGCGGCTGCGATCGGCGCCAGGACCCGTCACCCGAGAGCCCAGCGGGGGTCCTGAGGCCCCGCCCCCCAAGGGGCCCCACCTTCCAGACCGGCAGCCAATGGGGCCGCTGCTTTCCCTTCGCCTTAAAAGGGCAAGCACAGCGCCGCGCGGGGAGGGAGAGTGTGGGGGAAGTGGCGGAGCTGCGGGGCACGGGGTAGGGATGGCCGGGCTGAAAAGACGCGGGCACACAGCAGAGATGGGAGCAAAGGGGGGAAGGGATGGGGAACATGGGGGCACACACAGCAGGGATAGAGAGTTGTGGGGGCTCACACAGAAGGGATGGGGCATAGGGCAGGGTGGGCATGACCTTCCCTCCCCCCCATCTCAAGGCAGGGAACGGACCCCAAGCAATCCCCTCAGGAGAGGAGAGGGACTCATGTAGGCCAGTGAATTGGGGCTGGGATAATCTTCCCACCTCCCCAACCCAGTGAGCAGGGTGAATGGTTCAGCAGGGACCCCCTACTTCCCCGTGAACAGTTTAGGGGGAGAAGGCCAGGACCAGACCCCTCCCTCAGTTTGATCTCTAAAATTGAGGGGGATACATGGGGGCCCTGGGTATGGGGAAGAGGGGAGCATGGCAGGGTCTCACTTGGGTGTAGGGGATGCTGGATATGGGGGGGGAGGAGAGGAGTACAGTACAGTGGGATCTCAGGTGCAGGGGGAGGGAAAAATTGGGTCTCACTCTGGCAGTTGAGGATATGGCGGGGGGAAGGGAGCACACTACAGTCTCCAATGCAAGGAGTATGGGGCGGTGGTAGCATGGCAGGGTCTCATTCTGGGGCTGTTGGACTGAGCAGGTGCCTGTCTGGTGGGGGAGGGGGACTAGAGAGGTCCTTGGGGTCCAGGGGGAAGGCAGGAGAGACTCATCACTAACTGGTCTGGGGACAGGTGCCTGATATAATCAGGTGCAACAGTGATGGGCATGCTGTGGGAGGGAGGATGGAGACAGTTTAGGTTCCCTGTTTATGCTGATGTGCTGCTGATTCTTCCCCAAGGACAGGACAGGGAGAAATGGAAACACAGCAGGGCTCTGGTTTTGCTGGGGTACCATCCTGGAGTCCAGTCAGGGGTAGGAGCCTCACTGCATCAGGTGCTGCACAGACACAGATGGTGCCTGCCTTTGGCAGCCAGCCCTGTGGCTAGCACTAGAGAGCGCAGAGTGGGACCATATCCATGGGGATCCCCTGGCCTGCCTGCCTCAGCTCTGTTCCTGGCCTTGCCCCACAGGACCCTGCTACTGCTGGGGAGATGGGAACCCTGGCTAGTCACAGGGCAGAGTTAAGTTTGTTGGGTGGGGGGAGGAAGAGTGTGATGATCTCTATCCCTACTCCTTTTCCAAGATTGATACATTTTGTGCAAAGCACATTGTGTAAGGTATCATTTGAAAACTCATGATTTGCCGATCATTACTGTCCTGATAAATATGTGAGGCAATACTAGTACATAAGATTGCACTATATGATCTTACCAAGACATGTTCCAAAATGTTCTGGAGGGCAGTCGCAAACAAGTTCTCCAAGACAAAAGGCTAGCCAATGCCTCAGCCATGTGTCAACTAGATCAAATGGATCGCCCCCTAATTCAGTGGCTACTCTTCAGCAGGAGAGAGGGTGTGAGAAAAAAATTTAAAAAAAAAAATCTACATTTTAACAAAGAAGCAGCTTCAGGTTCCTGGCCACACAGACTCTGCCTCCTGAACATCAGCTCGAGATAATTACTGTGCAAGGGAAAGGGCAGATGCCCCAAATCATCTCTCCCTTACTCTCTACCCACAGCCTCATCAACACCAGAAGAGCAAAAGAAGCAGCAGTGGACTCGGGTTGGTGGGAGGGAAGATCCTGACTGAAAGGTTTTGTCCAGTAAGACTGCTGGAACCTGTTGTGAGAGATACCTTTGCTTTGTATTCACTTCATTTGTTAAGTTAGCTGTTACAACAAAATAAAAGGCAAAACACAAGTAACAAAATCTGACTTTTATGCGTCATTACTTGTAGTTACTTAAAATACATCTTTCTGTAGTTAAGATGTTTTGTTGTTTTATCTAGATCAGTGTGTTTGGATTGAAGTGTTGGGATAACAAGATTTGTGCACATCATTTTCTATTCATAAATGGACGTTATATGAGCTTGTTTTGTCCAGGAGGGTGCTGGGCACATGTCTGGGACTGGGAGTTTGATGATGTTGCCCTGTTGTGTAATTTGTAAATGACTAGCTATACCACTCATGTAGTATAGGTGGGAGTGATTTACATGTTGGAGGCTGTGAGAGAGCAGTCCAGGAGCGGTTGCTCTCACAGCAAAGCAGTGTAAAAGGCACCTCAGGCTAGAGAATTCAGGGGACACAGCTGTACATCAGTACCCTTCATAATGACTGTAACGGAGCACACACTCACCACTGCAGCACCTCCTGCTCGTTGCGCTGAGAATTGGCTCTGTCCAGCTGTGGAGCACCCTCTGCAGGTGGTGTCTCACCCATCATCTGCCCTGCTGTGCTGTCTGGGACTCGTGTTGCTCCCTGGCTTGCGGCATCCTCTTCTGGACACAGCCCTCCGGCCATGCCCCATTTAGTTCTCTCTCCTTCTGGGGGTATCAGCACCCTTCAGTCTGCACCTGCCCTCGTGGCCAACTGCAGCCCCAAAGTCTAGCCCTTTGCCTCAGGGGCTAGCCACAGTCCATATCAGGCCATGCTCCTCCACAGCCAGGTGCAGTATAAGGTGTGTGTGTTGGGGCGGACATGACACAGGCCCACCCACTACTCTGGGTCCCGGCCATGTCCTGCCTTTCTACTGCTCATGCTCCCTGGGCCACTTCCCTTTGGCCCTTGCACCTTCTCAGCCCTTTCTTTCAGGGGTCTCAGCCTGGCAGGTACCAGGCTGGAGCTTTTGCTCTGCTCCCCTGAGCCTGCCCAGCATTGCTCTAGCTAAGGTGCTATCCCTAGAAGCCAGTCCTTCTTCCTTGCTTATCAGAGAGAAACTACTGTCACCACTGCTTTGCAGCCTTTATATAGGGCCCAGCCTGGCCCTAATTGGCTGCCTTTCTGCCCTTCTCTGATTGGCCAGGTTCAGCACAGGCTCTCGCCAGCCTGCTTTAACCCCTCCTCTGCCAAAGTGGGGCAACTGCCCCACTACAATGTCATAATGGTATAGTTGGTAGGATCTATGCACAGATAGTTATTTTAAATGAAGTGTATACGTTAAGCACTGGTACAGTGATTTTAAGAGCATCTCAAGTATGGTGGCTGGAAATGGTCAAAGAGAGGTTACTGTTTGTTGTTTTCTGTTTGCTTATTTGGGGTGAGGGAAATAGAAACAGGAAAGCATAAAAATGAACACCAGTGAAACAACTGCAAAGTTAGATCTGGTCAGACTGAAGGCAGAAGAGAGAGAGAACACAAATTCCAAAAGTGGCAGGTAGAAAGGAGACTGAAAGAAGCAGTTGGAAAGAAGCTGAAGGAGACAGAGGCAGCTGCTGCATGGTAAGCTGAAGAAGCCTCCCATAGGAGTGCCATGGAGCCAAAGCATCAAGAAACTGAAGCCCAGAAGTGAACCGAAGAGGGAAAGGAAATACAATCTGGAACTGTTAGAAAAGCATGGAAAGATCCTGGAGTCACCAACATCTCTCTCCACTTAAGGAACTCTCAGCTGGGACAAGTTGTGCTGTTACAAGAGTGTGGACTTCAAGTAACCTGTACTTGATACAACCGCAGCCATTTTGTGTACTCAGCTATGATTAGTTAAAAATGAGAACACTACATAGTTAGAAATAATGTGGTTGTTGCCTAAGTAAAGCAGACAAATAGCTGTACAGCTGCACCTTTGTACAAATTTATTTAATTTTTTTTTAAAGAGTGTAAATAACTTACCTTGGATCTGTGTATCTTACTGTTATGACTAGGAGTTACTTTGCTGATAAATAACATTATGAGGTGCGGAGTGGGTTTTTTGTTTTGTTTTTTGCTGTTGCTAGGAAAATGTTAGCCTAGTAGAGGTTACTATAAGTTATAAATATGTACTTTGTTTTGAGTAACTTAAAAACATTAGTTGAAAAGTGTGCAATCTGGAGCAATTCAAGGAAGATTTCTAAGACCTAGCAGACTGACATCTTACTCCCCAGCAGCTGGAAGGATGGCTGGTCACCGGAAACCTGCCGCTGAACACTTGATACCACATCAGACTCTGGGTAACCATATCTGGGGTGCTCTAGACTATGGCACTTGCATATGTGTGTGTGCTTGAGCCTTAATAAAAAAGGAGCTTTAAGTGAAAGCACTCTTGTTTGTACCAATCATTTATCAGAGGGAGGTTCTGTGTCCCCATTGATTTAATTCCTGAAACTGCTTGGAAGACAAAAATTAGTTACCAGAGTATCATGTTCAAATAAGTCCTAATAACAAATTTGGTGAGCCAGCCAGGAATGGTGGAGAGGAAGGGGACGATCGGTACAAAGTTTGTTGCAACAGGGACTAGAGGGACTTGTCGCAACCTGTAATTCCCATGTTGTATCCGTAAATTGACTCACAGACTACAATCCATTACTAGGACACAAGCTGGTAGCCTGATCTAATAAAAAAAATATTTCAGAAGAAAAGGGAACATCTGAAAAAATGGAAACGTTGGAAATAATTTTGGGTAACAGCTTGACAAATTTTGTATAGGAAAATAGTAATAGTCTTTGGAAGCCTGGAGCCTTCACCAGCCCTGGGGCATTCCTGCAGCTCTGTAAGCAAATGGTTGCAATAATAGTAAATAAAAAACTAGATCAGTTAAAGGCAAAAGTAAAGGAGTTAGAAAAGAAAGCAGATAGCCTAAAGGCAGTCAGATACCCTTAGGGCTATGACTCTGAGTCAGGCAGCACAGAGAGTGGCAATGCAGAAGGAAATGTGTAGTAGTAAAAAAAGTGAGTGAAAGCCTGGAGCAGGAAGTATATGAATTGAAAAGGCAGACAGAGGAAAGCAAGGCAGTGGTTACAGCCTTATTAAAGGACTCCCATAATAAGACTCAGGCAGACCATGGGGAATGCAAGAGACACATTTGTGCCCTTAAAGCAGAGTTGGGAGGCAAAGGGGAATAGTGGCTGTGATAAAGGGGGCTCATAGTCTGGGGGGAAATAGGGTGGGGGGACCCTGCTTTGTATCTTCTTTGTTATAACTATGAAAGGGAAGATTAATGATTTTCCCCTGGGCCCTTTTGGGCAGTACCCATATGGCCCTTTGCTCCAGATACTAGAAGGCTGCGGAAGCCCCTGCCCATAACCCCAATAGTAAACACCACGGTCAGCAAAATTGGTCCCCAAGAGTGTAGCCAAGGATGAAAGGAATGGGTAAAGATCAGGCCTTTCTCCCCTGACGAGGTTAGGGCCACAGGGAAAATCGGTAGGTCTGCCAAACCAGAGTACAGCCTTGGGATAGCTGATGAGGATAGCTGATACCCCCGGTCTCACTCTGGCAGATGTAGTGGCCTTGGCCAGAAAATGTATGACCCACAAGGACTTTGCAAAAAGAAAAGGAGTACTTGTGGCACCTTAGAGACTAAAAAATTTATCTGAGCATAAGCTTTTGTGAGTTACAGCTCACTTCATCGGATGCATGTTGTGGAAAATACAGTGGGGAGATTTTATATACACAGAGAACATAAAACAATGTGTGTTACCATACACACTGTAACGAGAGTGATAAGATAAGGTGAGCAGCAGGAGAGCCGGGGGGGGGAACCTTTTGTAGTGATAATCAAGGTGGGCCATTTCCAGTAGTGGACAAGAACGTGTGAGGAACAGTTTGGGGGGGGGAAAATAAACATGGGGACCCGCATGGCCCCACAGTATGCCAACATTTTTATGGCTGTCTTAGAACAACTCTTCCTCAGCTCTCGTCCCCAAATGCCCCTACTCTACTTGCGCTACATTGATGACATCTTCATCATCTGGAAAAGAAGCCCTTGAGGAATTCCACCATGATTTCAATAATTTCCATCCCACCATCAATCGCAGCCTGGACCAGTCCACACAAGAGATCCACTTCCTGGACACTACAGTGCTAATAAGTGATGGTCACATAAACACCACCCTATACCGGAAACCTACTGACCGCTATGCTTACCTACATGCCTCCAGCTTTCATCCAGATCACACCACACGATCCATTGTCTATAGCCAAGCTCTACGATACAACCGAATTTGCTCCAACCCCTCAGACAGAGACAAATACCTACAAGATCTCTATCAAGCATTCTTACAACTCCAATACCCACCTGCTGAAGTGAAGAAACAGATTGACAGAGCCAGAAGAGTACCCAGAAGTTACCTGCTACAGGACAGGCCCAACAAAGAAAATAACAGAACGCCACTAGCCATCACCTTCAGCCCCCAACTAAAACCTCTCCAACGCATCATCAAGGATCTACAACGTATCCTGAAGGACGACCCATCACTCTCACAGATCTTGGGAGGCAGGCCAGTCCTTGCTTACAGACAGCCCCCCAACCTGAAGCAAATACTCACCAGCAACCACACACCACGCAACAGAACCACTAACCCAGGAACCTATCCTTGCAACAAAGCCCGTTGCCAACTGTGCCCACATATCTATTCAGGGGACACCATCACAGGGCCTAATAACATCAGCCACACTATCAGAGGCTCGTTCACCTGCACATCCACCAATGTGATATATGCCATCATGTGCCAGCAATGCCCCTCTGCCATGTACATTGGTCAAACTGGACAGTCTCTACGTAAAAGAATAAATGGACACAAATCAGACGTCAAGAATTATAACATTTAAAAACCAGTTGGAGAACACTTCAATCTCTCTGGTCACTCGATTACAGACCTAAAAGTGAAAAGAAAAGGAGTACTTGTGGCACCTTAGAGACTAACCTAAAAGTGGCAATTCTTCAACAAAAAAACTTCAAAAACAGACTCCAACGAGAGACTGCTGAATTGGAATTAATTTGCAAATTGGATACAATTAACTTAGGCTTGAATAAAGACTGGGAGTGGATGTGTCATTACACATAGTAAAACTATTTCCCCATGTTTATTCCCTCCCCCCCCCCCCCCGACAGTTCCTCACACGTTCTTGTCAACTGCTGGAAATGGCCCACCTTGATTATCACTACAAAAGTTTCCCACTCCCCCCCGGCCCCCGCTCTCCTGCTGGTAATAGCTCACCTAACCTGAACTCTCTCGTTACAGTTTGTATGGTAACACCCATTGTTTTACTTTCTCTGTCTATATAAAATCTCCCCACTGTATTTTCCACTACATGCATCCAATGAAGTGAGCTGTAGCTCACAAAAGCTTATGCTCAAATAAATTGGTTAGTCTCTAACATGCCACAAGTACTCCTTTTCTTTTTGCGGATACAGACTAACACGGCTGCTACTCTGAAACCTGTCATTAAGCAAAGGACTTTGCAGGCTCCCTTTATGCTATCCAAGTAGGAATCTTAAAAATTAATGCTTTAAAAGAATTGAAAGTGCTGATTGACTTCACTGACAGGGTTCTATGGAAGATGCTCCCGACACACCCTGAGAACTGGTGGAGATTTTAGCTCACAGCCCTTAAGGCATCTGAAGAACTGAAGTGGCCTAAATAGAAGTTCTTGTAATTGCAAAAAAATACTGGAGGGTAAGAGCTAACAAAATAAAGAAATGGGTTGCCTCCCCAAACTTCCTGTGAAAGTTGACGGGGCATGAAGGAAAGACCCCGAGTCTGAGTGCGCCACCCATTGTCTCCCTATAGGGAGGCTGGTCACCTCTTGTTTGTCCAATAGTGGCACATTTGGACACCGATGGGTGGGAAAGGTTCAGAGTTTATGTAAGATTTAAAGAAGAGGTGTTAAAATACAATTTATTGGTAGAGTCAGGTGCCCCTTATGTCCTACCCCAGAAGCAGTACAGGTATTAAAAAAGGCAAGTCAGCCTCTCCCCTCCAAAAAACCAAACAAACCACACCACAATAGGCTCTTAAGCCAAGGGGTCCTAGTAAAATAATCAAACCCCAAGCAATCCAAAATTAATAAATTTGCTAAACACCGAATAGGTGCTTGAAGCACAGTTAAAAGCCCCAAAGCCCCCAGTTTGGTAAAAATCTACTTGGCCTCAAATGAGTCTAAGTTAGTGCTGTTGTTTAAATGTATATTAGTACCTCCCACTATATAGGAAGGGAAAAAGTTTTGTTGTGCTTTGTATTTCAAATTATTAATAGTGCAAATATTAAAAATAATGCACACCTGTGTGCTGTTTCGCTGGCATTCAGGTCACAGGCCTATTCCTCTGGTAATATAAGTCAGGAATACATCTGCAGCATGGGGAAACAATTCATGAATAATTGTAAAATGTAAAATAAACAATGCAAAAAAAATAAAAAGTCAATTGGAAAACCCCAGGAAGCAGGAAACAATGCTGCCAATGTTTTCTCAGCATGTTTCGTCACTGGGACAAAATGAATGCCGCCACCTCCCTCACCCCTCCAGACTTTCCAAGAGCGGATTTCATGTTGTTAATAAAAAATACTAATGCTGTCAAGCAATTAAAAAATTAATCGTGATTAGTTGCACAATTAAAAATGTAATCATGATTAATCGCACTGTTAAATGATAATAGGATATCATTTATTTAAATATTTTTGGATGTTTTCTACATTTTCAAAAATATTGATTTCAGTTAGAACACAGAATATAAAGTGTACAGTGCTCACTTTATATTTTTGATTACAAATATTTGCCCTGTAAAAAACAAAAGAAATATTATATTTCAATTCACCTAATACAAGTACTGTAGTGCAATCTCTTTATCATGAAAGTTGAACTTACAAATGTAGAATTATGCACTCAAAAATAAAACAATGTAAAACTTTAGAGCCTACAAGTCCACTCAGTCCTACTTCAACCAATCACTCAGACAAACAAGTTTGGTTACAATTTGCAGGAGATGCTGCTGCCTGCTTCTTGTTTACAATGTCACCTGAAAGTGAGACCAGACACTCACAGGGCACTGTTGTACTTGTCGTCGCAAGATATTTACATGCCAGTTGTGCTAAAGATTCAGATGTCCCTTCATGCTTAAACCACCATTCCAGAGGACATGCGTCCATGCTGATGACGGGTTCTACTGAATAACGATCCAAAGCAGTGCAGACCGACACATGTTCATTTTCATCCTCTGAGTCAGATGCCACCAGCAGAAGGCTGATTTTCATTTTTGGTGGTTTGGGTTCTGTAGTTTCCGCATCTGAGTGTTGCTCTTTTAAGACATCTGAAAGCATGCTCCACACCTCGTCCCCCTCAGATTTTGGAAGGCAGTTCAGATTCTTAAACCTAGGTTTGAGTGTTATATCTATCTTTAGAAATCTCACATTGGTATCTTCTTTGCATTTCGTTAAATCTGCAGCAAAAGTGTTCTTAAAATGAACAACACGTGCTGGGTCATCATCCGAGACTGCTACAACATGAAATATATGGCAGAATGTGGGTAAAACAGAACAGGAGACATACAATTCTCCCCTAAGGAGTTCAGTCACAGATGTAGTTAACACATTATTTTTTTAACGAGTGACTTCAGTATGGAAGCATGTCCTCTGGAATGGTGGCCGAAGCATGAAAGGGCATATGAATGTTTAGCAGATCTGTCACGTAAATACCTTGCAATGCCAGCTACAAAAGTGCCATGCTGACGCCTGTTCTCACTTTCAGGTGACATTGTAAATAAGAAGCGGGCAGTATTATTTCCCGTAAATGTAAACACACTTGTTTGTCTTAGTGGTTGGCTGTAAAAGAAGTAGGACCGAGTGGACTTGTAGGCTATAAAGTTTTACACTGTTTTGTTTTTGAGTGCAGTTATGTAACAAAACAAATCTACATTTGTAAGTTGCACTTTCATGATAAAGAGATTGCACTACAGTACTTGTATGAGGTGAATTGAAAAATACTATTTCTTTTGTTTATCATTTTTACAGTGCATATATTTGTAACAAAAATAGTAATATAAAGTGAGCACGGTACTTTGTATTCTGTGTTGTAATTGAAATCAATATATTTGAAAATGTAGCAAAACATCCAAAAATATTTAATAAATTTCAATTGTTTAACAGTGAGACTAAAACTGCAATTAATCGCGATTAATTTTTTAATCATAATTAACTTTTGAGTTAATCACGTGAGTTAACTGTGATTAATCGACAGCCCTACTAAATATATATTTTTAAAAAGCAAGGCTTCGGGTAGTAACACCAGGAGGGGAGTGGGAAGTTACTTTGCCCTGCACTTCAAAAGCCCCAAGTCCCCCAAAAATCTACAATTTAAAAATAACGAGAATCATTATTCTATAAATCCATTTGCAAATAAATTTATAGTTGTGTATGTAGGTAATAACTGTGCATATTTTAGAAATTAGTGCCTGTTGCTTATAATTAAGCCAGTGCTAGTGTCCCGTTATTGGGGGAAAGGGGTATATTGGGGTCCCTGGATGTTGCTATTTATTAAACAACCAAGAAATCTCCCAGGGCTTAGTTTGATCCCTGGGAAATCTTGGATTTTTAGTTTAAAAAGGTACAATGAGGCTCCTGTGTCAGTATTTTGTCATTGTCACTTCCACTGGTTATCAGTGGGAACTTGGCCTGTATTTGTCCTTGCAGGTGAGGCTCCCTGAAGATAATTGGAGGGTGGGAGAAATGTCCCCTTTGCCCTCTTGGTAGCGCCAAGCCTGCCCCTATCTAAATTGTACCATCCAAATCCCGATGCATCCGATGAAGTGAGCTGTAGCTCACGAAAGCGTATGCTCAAATAAATTGGTTAGTCTCAAAGGTGCCACAAGTCCTCCTTTTCTTTTTGCGAATACAGACTAACACGGCTGTTACTCTGAAACTCCATATCTGGCCTCTCAGTCCTCGTCCTCAAAGGAAACCTGCATGATGCCTTCCGAAGGTGAGCCTGGGAGCTTAGAGTCATAATGCTGCTAGACACGGACTCATGGACTGAACAGAGACACTGGATTTATGGCTCGTTACAACAATCTGGAAACTACCAAGCCTCCTGTGTCCTGCAGACCTGTTAACTGCCAACTTCACCGTGACTGGTCGCTTGCAATGTGCTCACTCCACCCTGTATGTGCCTGCGATGCTCTGTGGACCTTTCCCAGATCGGAAGAAGAGCTCCGTGGCGCTTGCAAGCTTGTCTCCCCAACAGAAGTTGTTCAATCAAAGATACTAGCTCACTCACCTTGTATACCCTTGATTTATCCATCTCAGTGCAAAGGTCCCAGTTCTCCCCCTCCAGGGAGGAGGGACACGCCCCACGCTAAAGCAGTCACACTGGAGATATACAAGCCAGACACAGGGTGTGTGGGGAAACTGAAGTAGAAGGAGACCGGGGACATGTCCACGGTCACATGGTAGGTTAGAAGCAAAGCTGGGAATAGAATGTTTTTCTGTGTTTGGGGCATGAATTCCCTAGCTGCCTATGCTTGAGCCGAGTTGGTGTTTATTCTTTGCTGGCTCAGGCCTGTCTGCAGGATGCTGGGAGTCCACAAATACTTTCACCACAGATGGATGTTCCAGGGCACTCTGCTTGGAAGCAGCTTCATGTCATCCTGCGTGACAAGAGAACAGTTCAGCAGCTGAAACAGAAATGGAGGGCTCCTGTCCTGTTCCCTACAGCGCCCCCTGCTGGCAGAGGCTGGGACTGGCATATCCTGGTGTGCATTGCCCTGTGTGTGTTAGTCCCACTCCGCTTACCCCAATGCTCTCACCCCTCCCGGCCCACAGAAGGAGCTCGATCATGCCTTGCAACTGCAGGGATGTGGCTGTCCCAGCTCCTGGTCAGGCACAGACTCTGTTAATGGCTCATTCGCTCAGGGATAAGAGGCCGGAGCTGCCTACAAGGGAGAGACCCGGGGACAGGACTAGCTGCTACCAGCCAGGGACCTCACTGCCCCAAGGGCACCGAGTCCCTCCAACTTCTCTGGGGATGCCCATTATCCCAGCACAGAGACTGCCCAGGTATGTGGGAGCTACTGGGACCACCTTCGCCCTGTACATGCCAGCCCTGGCATGGCTGGGGCCACAAACAGAGATTGTTATTGTAGGGTCTGTAGTGATCACAGAGGCTGCACCCAGACTGGTTTGTTATTGTAGGAGCTTGACTCACAAACACAGCTTAGCAAATTGTGGGGAAAACATGTTGTGAAGATTTGTTGCCCCTCACAAGAGAAATTAGACTTAGTTGAGGTCCTGACCTGCAACTCCTTGTGCTCTGGGAACATCTAAGCGCCAATTGTGCAAATTCTCATCAAAACTGCAAGGAAGTGCTGATACTTAGGGGGAGAGGAAAATCCACAGGAAGTCCTACACTGAGAATACAACCATTGGTGCCATAGCATGAACAACATGTATACACGTTGGGTTTGTTATTGGGGTCTCTGGTGGGCACAGGTGTTGTAACCAGACTGGTTTGTTATTGTAGGGTCTATCCACAGCATTTGTTATTTTGGCAGGGCTGGAATGTTGCAGACATCCCTTGTGTCACCAGGAAGGTGTGTGCAGAGGGAGTGTAGGGGGGAAGGTCACAGGAACTGATAGGTCTCTCACACAGGGCATCCCGTGCCATCCTGGCTGGAATTTGCCGAGGGCCCATCCCCACCAGCGATGCTGATCCTGAGCTGCTCCTCCAAGCTGCGGCTGCTGGAGGGGACACTATGGAGGGCCCTGCCCAATACATTGCCAGTGACACGGACCCATCTTTTTTCCCACTTGCCACTTCCTGGGATGGGGATGGGAGCAGAGCAGAAAGTTCTCTCTCCCCAGGGTGAAGGGGTGGCGATTGGGCTGGTTGGGGGAAATCCCCAACCTCTGGGTCAAGGGCTAGCTGGGGGGGGCAGGCCCCTCCCCCCAGGTGCTGGCTGCTCTCCCAGCCGCCCCCTCCACTCGCATCTCCTGTCTCCCAAAGTCAAACCCAGCAAATTTCTGCTGCTCATTCAACGTAGCCAGCAAGCTCCGCCGTGCCAGCCAGTCAGAGATCTGGGTAGCTCTGCCTCCCTTCATGGCTCCAGGCCTCAAATATATTGGGGGGGGGCATCACCAGCCCCTTAGAGGTTTTTAAGGTCAGGCTTGACAAAGCCCTGGCTGGGATGATTTAGTTGGGGACTGGTCCTGCTTTGAGCAGGGGGTTGGACTAGATGACCTCCTGAGGTCCCTTCCAACCCTGATATTCTATGATTCTATGATTCTATGTCTGGGGATGGAGCGGAAATCCTCTTGGGACATCTCCATGAAGCTCTCCTGGAGGTACTCTAAAAGTCTTTGCATAAGGTTTCTGGGGAGAGCAGCCTTATTCTGTCCTCCATGGTAGGATACTTTATCACGCCATGCTAGTAGCAAGTAATCTGGTATCATTGCATGACAAAGCCTGGTAGCGTATGGTCCCGGTGTTTGCTGGCATTCAACCAACATCCGTTCTTTATCTCTCTGTGTTATCCTCAGGAGAGTGATATCGTTCATGGTAACCTGGTTGAAATAGGGGAATTTAATTAAGGGGACATTCAGAGGTGCCCGTTCCTACTGGGCTGTTTGCCTGTGGCTGAACAGAAATGTTCCCTGCAGTTAGCCATGCGGTGTTGGGGGGAGGCCATTGGTGCTGAGCTGTTCGCGTTTGGCTAGCAGGGATCTTCCCTGATACCAGCCACGCGGTGGTGTGAGGGGTAAAGCAATCATCCCAGAGAATTGGATGGGGGGGGGGTTAGTTTGGTTTCTGCTGCTGCACATTAACAGGAAAACTGCAGCACTAAATGGCCAACTCAATGTGCTTTGCTTGGTAGGGGAGAGGAGGGCACTGCTGTTATGAAGGTTGGAGAAGCCGAAAGACTATGGCTTACCATGGCCGCCTGCAAGCCGAATTCTGTTGCCCGGCACTGCATGTGTGATCTCTAACACCAAAGCCGCAGGCACTCAATATAAGATGCAAAATGCAACCTTGTACCAAAATCACATGTGCTATGTAATATGAATAGTGTTGTTCACCGTGAAAGAGTATAGCCATTGTTCTGTAAAATGTATCTTTTTAAATACTTCACTCCCTTTTTTTCCTCCAGCAGCTGCAAATGTTTCAAGCCTCCCTCCTCCATCCCAAAGGCTATCTCAGATAAGGTGGCAAAAAAAACACACGCACGATGACATGTTCTCTGAGCTCATGCAGTCGTCCCGCACTGACAGAGCTCAGCAGAATGTGTGGAGGGACACAATAGCAGAGTACAGGAAAGTGGCCGATGAACGTGAGGAGAGGTGGTGGCAGGAAGGTCAGAGGCAGCATGGGGCAATGCTGGGGCTACTGCGGGATCAAACGGACATGCTCCGGCGTCTGGTGGAAGTTCATGAATGGCAGCAGGATCATAGACTGCCACTGCAGCCCCTGTTTAACCACCTTCCCTTCTCCCCAAGTTCCATAACCTCCTCATCCAGATGCCCAAGAACACGGGGTGGGGGAGGCTCCGGGCACCCAATCACTCCACCCCAGTGGACAGCCCAAGCAACAGAAGGATGTCATTCAAGAAGTTTTAAAGTGGCCTTTTCTTTCCCTCCTACCCTCCTCCCACACCCCACCCTGGCTACCTTGTGAGTTATCTCCCTATTTTAATAATCAATTAATAAAGAACACATGTTTTTTAAATGATAGAGACTTTATTTCGTTTGCAAGCAAGCTGTGATTGAAGGGGGGAGGGCGGGTGGCTTACAGGGAATTTAGAGGTAACCAAGGGGGTGGATTTTCATCAAGGAGAAACAAACAGAAGTGTCACACAGTACCCTGGCCAGTCATGAAACTGGTTTTCAAAGCTTCTCTGATGCGCAGCGCTTCCTACTTTGCTATTCTAACCGCCCTGGTGTCTGGCTGCGCGTATTCAGCGGCCAGGCAATTTGCATCAACCTCCCACCCCACCAGAAACGTCTCCCCCTTACTCTCACAGAGATTGTGGAGCACACAGCAAGCAGCAATAATAATGGGAATATTGGTTTCGCTGAGGTCTGAGCGAGTCAGTAAACTGCGCCAGCGACCCTTTAAACGTCCACACTCTACCATCATTCTGCACTTGCTCAGCCTATAGTTGAACAGCTCCAGGGTGCCTGTGTACGGCTTCATGAGCCAGGGCATTAAGGGGTAGGCTGGGTCCCCAAGGAGAACTATAGGCATTTCAACATCCCCAATGGTTATTTTCTGGTCTGGGAAGTAAATCCCTTCCTGCAGCCATTTAAACAGACCAGAGTTCCTGAAGACATGAGCGTCATGAACCTTTCCTGGCCGTCCCACGTTGATGTTGGTGAAACGTCCCTTGTGATCCACCAGTGCTTGCAGCACCATTGAAAAGTACCCCTTGCGGTTTATGTACTGGCTGCCCTGGTGGTCCAGTCCCAAGATAGGGATATGCGTTCCGTCTATAGCCCCACCACAGTTGGGGAATCCCATTGCAGCAAAGCCATCTAGTATGACCTGCACATTTCCCAGAGTCACTACCTTTGATAGTGGCAGCTCAATGATTGCGTTGGCTACTTGCATCACTGCAACCCCCACAGTAGATTTGCCCACTCCAAATTGATTACTGACTGACTGGCATTGCAAGCTTCCACAGGGCTATTGCCACTTGCTTGTGAACTGTGAGGGCTGCTCTCATATTGGTATTCTTGTGCTTCAGGGCAGGGGAAAGCAAGTCACAAAGTTCTATGAAAGTGCCCTTACACATGCGAAAGTTTCACAGCCACTGGGAATCATCCCTAACCTGCAACACTATCTGATCCCAATACTCTGTGCTTGTTTCCCAGGCCCAGAATCAGCATTCCACAGCATGAGCCTGCCCCAGTAACACCATGATCTCCAAATTGCTGGGGACCGCGGTTTTAGAGAAATCTGTGTTCATGTCCTTATCACCGCGCTGCCGTCGCCTCCTTGCCTGGTTTTTCAGGTGCTGGTTCTGCATAAACTGCACAATAATGCACAAGGTGTTTACAATGGTCATAACTGCTGCAGTGAGCCGAACAGGCGCCATGCTTGCTGTGCTATGGCGTCTGCTCAGGCAATCCAGGGAAAAGGGTGTAAAATGATTGTCTGCTGTTGCTTTCATGGAGGGAGGGTGGGTTGACTGACGACATTTACCCATAACCACCCACGACAAATTTTTGGCCCCATCAGGCATTGGGAGCTCAGCCCAGAATTCCAATAGGCAGCGGGGACTGCGGGAACTGTGGGATAGCTATCCACAATGCACTGCTCAGAATGTCGATGCTTGCCACGGTACTGTGAACATACACTGCCGAATTAATGTGCTTAGTGTGGATGCATGCACTCGACTTTATACAGTCTGTTCCCAAAAATCGACTTCTGTAAAATCAGAGTACTTTCATAGTGTAGACATGGCCTTAGGCTGCCCTGGCACCAAACATAGTTCCTTCTCCCCACTGGATAGCCAGGCAACGCATGGAGGAAACTGGGGCACCAAAAAAAATACCCACTTCATCACATGCAACCATCTTGACTAAAGGCAGCCTGTGGTGTCAGCCCCACTGGCAAAGACAGCAGAGAGTGGCCATTTTGGAGAAGGGCAAAAATCTCCACCAAGGTGTAGAAGATCACGAGACACTTGAAACCCCTACTAAAAATTGGGAGGCTCGTGACAGAGCCATGAGAGCTGGAATTGCTCTGACACCCCCCCGCCCCATCTCTGGCAGGTTTACGGTGCCGTGATAAACATAAACCGTGGGAACCTAGCTGGGCACGAGGTTCTGGTCAGTGGATTCATGGCCTGAGTTAAAACCATCCTCACTTGGCCACGCAGAGAGATGCTGCCCCTCAGCCACTGTGCTACACCTAGGGGAATGGCTGACTCAATGGAGTGGCGAATGGGACACAGGGCCTTTCCCCTGGAGGGGGAGCTGGCTCTGATCTGGCCCCCAGGGAGGGGGCCTGGCTGGCTTGCGGGGGGAGGGGGAGGGCAGGGATTGGGATCCAGGGTGTTTCTCCTCTAGGGAGCTCCAAGATGGGGGCCAGACTGGCTTGGGGGGGAGGGATTGGGATTTGGGGCCTTTCCCCTCTAGGGGTCAGGTTGGCTCAGTGGGGGGGCAGGCAGAACAGTCATTCAATGGGGTTTCCACGTCTCCCTCAGCAGGTGGCATTGGATGACTGATTTCTACACCAACATGTATGCGGCATTTCACCAGGACCTGGTCGCCTACCAGGCCCTGCTGGGCAGCACAGGTGGCATCAGCTGGGGCCAGGCCTTCCGCATCCATGGTAACCTCTGGGGCTGTCTCGTCCTGAGCGCCACAGCCACTGCTTGTCCCCCTCACCCTCTGGGGCCAAAACCCAGCAGACCCCAACACTGCCAGACCCTGAACCCACAGGCTTCTCAGGCTGTTCCCATGTGTCCAATGGGCTCAGGACACTGGGCTGGGATTGGCTCACTTGATGCAGGTCCCCTTTCACGAGACCTGTGTGCTGGTGGATTGGCTTGGTCTCCTCTCCTCCCCACATGCCAGGCTGGGCCCCCCACAGCCATGTTCTTCATTCAGTGCTCCCACTGCTCAGGGCCTGTCGCCGCCCCCTGCAAGGCTCCAGGATGGGTGTACGAGGCCTCGAGGGACACCGCCGAGGCCAAGGGGGTGCAGCTGTAGGCATCCAATTATTTCACCTACATTCAGCACTATGCCTGAAATCCAGTCAGTGTCTGCTGGGGAGTGGACAGATGGGGTGGGACAGCTTCACTGGAAAGCCCATGGATTGGCACTGCCCCTGTGGCCTGCTCTCTAGCTGCTCAGGGACCCCACAGACACTGGGCAGCTCAGGATCTGTGTGTGTGCGCGTGCACATGCACGGGGGTGGGGGTGGGGGCGGATCCTGCTTACCCAACACCAGACGTGTTATTTTAGAAAACTCCGGGGGCAGGAAGAGCAAAGCAGTGTTTGAACATTACAGACTATCCTGTACCCTGAAAAGGCAGATGGGGCAAAAAGTGGAACAGATAGACCCATGGGAGGAGGGCAAGCCAAGGTCTAGAGGAGCAATGGCGTCACTTGCTCCATAGCAAATGATGCTACTGCACAACAGCTGCCCGACCCACAGCCCTGGAGACCTGCACCCTGGCAAGCAACCCATGAAGAGCATGGACATCCACCTGCCCTATGAAATGGTTCTACCAGCCACAAGGGCCCCTGCGGGGCAGGAGCGTCTTCCCTCCCCAATGCCCATCCAGTCATCAGTGGCTCACTCAAGCCCTCAGCGAAGAGTCTGCCTCCCGGGGATGCTCTGGGAATGGGGAAAGCTTCCCTGAAGGAGACACTCCCTCCCAGACCCGCTGAGCAGGGACATGACAGTGCTGCTCCCATCTGCATTAGTGGGGAAAGGCCCCATGCTCTCAACTTCCCTGAGCCAGCCAGTTCCCTAGCCCCAGGGCCAGATCTGAGCCGGCACCCCACTGTGGGGAAAAGCTCCGTGTCCCATTCCCCACCCCGAGCCAGTCTGTCCCTCCCTCCCCTTGGCTCTACCTTGACCGTCTGTGCTCCCCAGGCTGGACTCTGCCATGTGGGAGACGTCCAGGGACGAGAGCCTCAGCAACCTGAGGAACAAGACATGGCTCTATGTGGGGACTGAGCAGAGCTGGCAGTACTTGGCCAACCTGATTCACCACTTCCCCAGCTTCTGCCTCCTGGATGCCACCGATCACCCAGTCAGTTGGAGCCTCATGGACCCCTTTGGTGCCATGGCGCATGGCTACACCCTGCCCCAGCACCGTAGGTGCGGCTAAATGCAGGTGCTTAGCACCATCACAGCCAAGCGGACTCATCCACAAGGCTGCTCCATCTTTGGCCACGTAGCCCTGGACAACCTCCCCATGCAGAGACTGCAGGAGAGCCAGAGCTTCCAGCGCCAGCCCAGCCTGTGCTATCATTATCCACACCCCAGAGCCAGTGATGGCTCCCAGCTGAGTGTCCTGACCCAGCACCAGCCACCACCTCCTACCTAAGTCCCCTTCCCCAGAAGCCTCTATGGGGCAGGGCTGAGGGCCAACAGGGTGGTCAGGAAAATCCAGGGCTCTGAATTGGGCCCCATGGAACTAGAAACATCTCCCATCTCTCCAGTGCCTCTTCATAACATAGCACATACCAGCCTCAGGGGTTGGGCCCTACCAAATTCACAGCCCGTTTTGGTCAATATCACAGGATTTTAAAAATAATAAACTTCACAGTTCCAGACATTTGGATCTGAAATTTCACCATGTTGAAATCATGGGGGTTCCCAACCAAAAATGCAGCTGGGGGGCCAGGTTGCAAGGCCATTCTGGGGGTGGAGGGGTGGGGGTTGCAGCATTGCTACCCTTAGTTTTGAGCAGCTGCTGGCAGCGGCACTGCCTTCAGAGCTGGGTGGTCAGAGAGCAGCAGCTGCTGGCCGGGAGCCCAGCTCTGAAGGCAGTGTTGCCACCAGCAGCAGCACAGAAGTGAGGGTGGCATAGTAGGAGAGGGGCCATCACTTTTTTGGGACAGGAAGGGCTGGTCTTAGGGGTGGGCAATAGCCCAGGTTGGTCAGGGAGGTGCCATGCCCCCCCCACATTTAGCCATCCCAAAGCCCCTTCAACCTCTGAGTGCTGGGACCAGAGCCAGGGAGGGACAGGGCTGTGGGCTCCTACCATGTACTGAGCTCCAGCTGCTAGTCCCAGTCAGGATGGGGAGGGACAGGTCTTCTTTTTCCCCTTCATGGGCCACTCCCTGGGCTGAGTCAGACCCACCTCCGGGACACTCCCCTGGCTTCAGGAAGCTCCGCAGCTGATGGCTGGGAACCCAGCTCTGAAGGGAGCACCACTGCCAGCAGCAGCACTCAAGCGAGGGTGGCCACCCTTACATTTGTGACACCGCCAGCAGCAGCGCAGAAGTAAGAATGGCAATACCGTATCATGCCACCCTCGCTGCTGCAGTGCTGCCAGCAGTGGCGATGGCTTCAGAGCTGGACGGCCCAAGAGCAGTGGCTGCTGGCTGGGAGCCCAGCTCTGAAGGCAGTGCTGCCGCCACCAGCAGCGCAGAAGTAAGGGTGACATAGTATTGGGGGGGCTGTCACTTTGGGGAGGGGGGCAGGTCCAGCCTTATGGGTGGACAACCCTAGGGTGCTGTGGCACAAACACAGCCAGCCCAAGGCCCCTTTAACCACTGAGTGCTAGGTCTGGAGCCAGGAAGGGGCAGGTCTAGGGCACCCCAGCCGAGGGCTCCTCCTGTGCACTGGGCTCTACACTCCAACCTCCAGAACCTCCCCTGGCTGCAGGAAGCTGCTGTTGGTGGCGGCGCAGACGTGCGGGGGGCAATACCACATCATGAACCCTCACTTCCGGGCTGCTGCTGGCGGCATCGCTGCCGTAAGAGCTGGGCTCCTGGCCAGCAGCCACTGCTCTCCAGTCGCCCAGCTCGTAAGGCAGCACTGCCACCAGCAGCTGCATAAAACTAAGGGTGGAAATCCCACGACCCCCCTACAATAGCTAGATTTTCTGGGGTAGCCCAGATTTCACAGTCTAATGCATTTTTCACAGCCTTCTTGGGTGGAACTTACCCTAAGTCAGGGGTGGCCAATCTAAGCCTGAGAAGGAGCCAGAATTTGCCAACGTACAAAGAGCTACAGTAATACATCCGCAGAACCCCGATCAGCTCCCCCCATCCCCCCGACTCCCAGCACCACCTGCCCACCAGCACCTCCCCCTGCCTCCCCACACCTCCTGATCAGCTGTTTTGTGGCATGCAGGAGGCTCAGAGGGGGAGGAGCGAGGGCATGGCAGGCTCAGGGGAGGGGGCGGGAAGGGGTGGAGTGGGGGCAGGGCCTGTGGCAGAGCCAGGGGTTGAGCAGTGAGCATCCCCCGGCACATTGGAAAGTTGGTGTCTGTAGCTCCAGCCCCAAAGTTGGTGCCTATAAAATGAGCCTCATATTAACTTCTGAAGAGCCACATGTGGCTCTGGAGCCACAGGTTGGCCACCCCTGCCTTAAGTCCTATAAACATAGCACCCTGCAGTCCAGCTCCCCTTTGCTGCTCCCTTCCTTAGCTTGTAGGTATCCTAGCAACTGTAACAATCTCCCATCCAATAAAGCTGTATGTCAGCCACAGCTCACAGGCCAGTATCAATGTGGTTGAGTGGCTGTAAATTCATATCCAACCCTCGGGATAAGTCTGAGAACAAACCATTCTTGCTGCTACAACCTGACTGCCAAAGGGGTTTTTAAATCATATTATTTGGGGGCCTGGGGGAAATGTAATTGCAGGATGGCAGAAGACTCAGAAGGTGCTTAAACTAGTAACATAAATGTCATATGTGAAAGTTTTCTGGAAGGGGGAATTAGAAGGCAGGGGGGAATAGGATAGAGGGGATTGGAGCTGCAGCAAAGGGAGGGGGATTATGAGGAGATCAGAGGGGCTAGGGGGTTCAGGTGATGTGATGGTGGGAAGGAGGCTAAGCAGGTGTCAGTCACGCTGTCAGGGTTCCCTCCCCACTCTGAATTCTAGGATACAGACGTGGGGACCCGCATGAAAGACCCCCCTAAGCTTATTTCTACCAGTTTAGGTTAAAAACTCCCCAAGGCACAAATTCTCCCTTGTACCTTGGATTAGGTAACACTGCCACCATCAAGTGATTTAGACAAACTCAGGGAAAGGACCACTTGGAGTTCCTACTCCCCCCAATATCCCCCTAAACCCCCTTTCTTGGGGAGACTTGAGAATAAACAAGATGAGCACAGACCAACCTTGGGTTGTTTTTTTTTTAGTGTCCTTGTCATAAATATAAAGGGAAGGGTAAACACCTTTAAAATCCCTCCTGGCCAGAGGAAAAACCCTTTCACCTGTAAAGGGTTAAGAAGCTAAGATAACCTCGCTGGCACCTGACCACAATGACCAATGAGGAGACAAGATACTTTCAAAGCTGGAGGGGGGGAGAAACAAGGGGTCTGGGTCTGTCTGTGTGATGCTTTTGCCAGGGACAGAACAGGAATAGAGTCTTAGAACTTAGTAAGTAATCTAGCTAGATATGCGTTAGATTCTGATTTCTTTAAATGGCTGAGAAAATAAGCTGTGCTGAATGGAATGGATATTCCTGTTTGTGTCTTTTTGTAACTTCAGGTTTTGCCTAGAGGGGATTCTCTATGTTTTGAATCTAATTACCCTGTAAGGTATTTACCATCCTGATTTTACAGAGGTGATTCTTTTTACTTTTTCTTCTATTAAAATTCTTCTTTTAAGAAACTGAATGCTTTTTTCATTGTTCTTAAGATCCAAAGGATTGGGTCTGTGTTCACCTATGCAAATTGGTGAGGATTTTTATCAAACCTTCCCCAGGAAGGGGGGTGCATGGTTTTGGTGAGGATTTTGGGGGGAAAGATGTTTCAAAACGGGCTCTTTCCTAATAAAATAAACCCGGTTAGACGTTTGGTGGTGTCAGCGAAAGTCCAAGGGCAAAAGGTAAAATAGTTTGTACCTTGGGGAAGTTTTAACCTAAGCTGGTAAAAGTAAGCTTAGGAGGTTTTCATGCAGGTCCCCACATCTGTACCCTAGAGTTCAGAGTGGGGAAGGAACCTTGACAGTCCTAAAAACACCCCAATCAGATTCTAAAAGAAATAGAACTTTATAAAGAAAAAAGGTAAAAGAAGCACCTCTGTAAAATTAGAATGGAAGATAATTTTACAGGGCAATCAGATTCAAAAACAGAGAATTTCCCTCAGGGCCAAACTTTAAAATTACAAAAAGAAATCCAGGAATACACCTTCCTCTCAGCACAAAGAAAAATCACAAGCCAAAACAAAAATAAGGTAATGCATTCCCTTGCTAGTACTTACTAATTCTAATGGAGTTGGATTGCTTGCTTCCTTGATCTGTGTCCGGCAAGCACACAGAACAGACAGACCAAAACCTTCCCTCCCCACTCCCACGATTTGAAAGTATCTTGTCCCCTTATTGGTCCTTTTGGTCAGGTGCCAGCCAGGTTACCTGGGCTTCTTAACTCTTTACAGGTAAAAGGATTTTATGCCTCTGGCCAGGAGGGATTTTATAGTACTGTATACAGGAAGGTTGTTACCCTTCCCTTTATATTTAGGGCACATGCCCGCATTCTTCCCTCCCATATGTGCCCTGGGATTGGGCAGTACTGTCCCTCTGAGGGTGTCTGAGGCATCATGTGAGCTGGAATCTGGAGTTCTCCCCCTTTAGGGGGCTCTGAGCCCCTCTCCCTGCCCCTGTGCATATGCTGGGATCAGGGGAGAACGTCTCTCTGAGGGTGTCTGAGCCCATCTCCCTGCCCCTTGGTGTGTGCCAGGATCTGGGGGTCCAGTCCCCTTTATATGGTGTTTGGCCCTTCTCCTTGCCTCCTCTCATGTGTGCTGGGAACTGGGGAACCCTACCGTCTGACGTCCTTTCTCTGCCCCCCACATGAGCTAGCATCCAGGGAAGCCCTGTCCCTCTAGAGGCGGGGAGCAGAGTGCAGCCATCCCAGGAGCATGCACCAAAACCACACCACTAGATCAGGGTGAGGAATTAAGAATGAGAAGGCTTGGTGCAAAACACAAGCTCCCAAGCACTGACCAGGGGAGAGGGGCTGAGAATACCCACTGAGGTGAATGGAGCTATTGTCCCAGGCTGTATCATCTCAATGGGTGCTCTTGTTCAGCAGATACCGTCACACCAAGATCTATGGGCCCTGTCACACTGCTCAGAGCCACCTGTACTTTCAGGATTGTCCCATGCTGGGGATCTGGAGATAGCAAAGCAGCTGCTGCTGATTAATTTCATACAATTTTACAGCTGAGTGCCAGGTTGGCTATGGTTAAAATAGAGAAGCCTTCTGTTTAAAATCAATTTTTCTAAGTGCTCTGAAATCCCCATGCTTACTTGGATTGTCTTGAAATTTGGGGTGCCTCCTGAGGGTATGATGTAGGGTTAGTGACCCACATTTGAGATAATTTGAACAAGAGGTTCCTGAACTACAGCCACCCACCATCTAAAATAAAAAAACAGCTTTTCTTCAAGTTCACATCTTTTACCAATAGTTTGTGTACACCTGCCTTCAAAAATGCTGATGCCTTAATGGGATGGCGTGATGGGGTTGGGACTCACCACCGCAGCGCCTCCTGCTGTTCACTCTGGGAATTAGCTCAGTTCATGTGGAGCGCCCTCTGCCAGTGGTGTCCCGTCCGTCTCTCGCCCTCGACTGGCTTCTCGACCTGTGTTGCTCCCAGCTCGTGGCATCCTCTTCAGGACGCTACCCTCTGGCAGTGCCTTAGCACTTAGAGGAGAGGAAAGTGATCAGGAAGAGTCAGCATGGATTCACCAATGGCAAGTCATGCCTGACTAACCTGATTGCCTTCTATGATGAGATAACTGGCTCTGTGGATGAGGGGAAAGCAGTGGACATGTTATTCCTTGTCTTTAGCAAAGCTTTTGATACAATCTCCCACATTATTCTCGCCAGCAAGTTAAAGAAGTATGGGCTGGATGAACGGACTATAAGGTGGATACAAAGCTGGCTAGATCATCGGGCTCAATGGGTAGTGATCAATGGCTCCATGTCTAGTCGGCAGCCGGTATCAAGTGGCATGCCCCAAGGGCCGGTCCTGGGGCCGGTTTTGTTCAATATCTTCATTAATGATCTGGAGGATGGCGTGGATTGCACCCTCAGCAAGTCTGCAGATGACACTAAACTGGGAGGAGTGGTAGATACGCTGGAGGGTAGGTATAGGATACAGAGGGACCTAGACAAATTAGAGGATTGGGCCAAAAGAAATCTGATGAGGTTCAGCAAGGACAAGTGCAGAGTCTTGCATTTAGGATGGAAGAATCCCATGCACCGCTACAGACTAGGGACTGAATGGCTCGGCAGCAGTTCTGCAGAAAAGGACCTAGGGGTTACAGTGGATGAGAAGCTGGATATGAGTCAACAGTGTATCCCTGTTGCCAAGAAGGCTAACAGCATTCTGGGCTGTATAAGTAGGAGCATTGCCAGCAGATCGAGGGACATGATCATTCCTCTCTATTCAGCATTGGTGAGGCCTCATCTGGAGTACTGTGTCCAGTTTTGGGTCCCGCACTACAAGAAGGATGTGGAAAAATTGGAAAGAGTCCAGCGGAGGGCAACAAGAATGATTAGGGGACTGGAGCACATGACTTATAAGGAAAGGCTGAAGGACCTGGGATTATTTAGTCTGGAGAAGAGAAGAATGAGGGGGGATTTGATAGCTGCTTTCAGTTACCTGAAAGGGGGTTCCAATGTGGATGGATCTAGACTGTTCTCAGTGGTAGAAGATGACAGAACAAGGAGTAATGGTCTCAAGTTGCAGTGGGGGAGGTCTGGGTTGGATATTAGGAAAAACTTTTTCACTAGGAGGGTGGTGAAGCACTGGAATGGGTTACTCTGGGGAGGTGGTGGAATCTCCTTCCTTAGAGGTTTTTAAGGTCAGGCTTGACAAAGCCCTGGCTGGGGTGATTTAATTGGGGATTGGTCCTGCTTTGAGCCGGGGGTTGGACTAGGTGACCTCCTGAGGCCCCTTCCAACCCTGATATTCTATTATTCTAAGTGGAATAGCCCCCCAAACTACCTTGTCTCAGTCACAGCTCTACCAAGCTGCTCCAGCTAACCCCTCCCCCATTCAGTAGAGCAACACCTAACATGCTGAGGACAGCTGGATCCCAGGGGCTCTTCGCAGTTCCAGGGGCAGGGTTAAGAACCATTGGCAGGCACCTTAACTCCTCATTGCTTGGTTTTCAGATGTGAGAATTTTGCTGGGCTTGACATTTTGGAAGGGTGCGTGGAACCTCTGGGCAACATTAACTCAGTGGTTTGCCAGTGACTTAGCACTGACCTCCTGGCACACAAGGGAGCAGGAGATGTGGACACAGCTCTACTACAGCTTGGAACAAAGTCACAGGGTGAGAAGGAGGCGACTGTGTTTGTGAGAACCCCAGAGACTCAGCATCCCAGGAAGTCACACGGGAACGCAGAGACAAGAGGAGGGAGAGCCAAGACGGATCCCACAGAGCTGGGGGTATTGAGGCAGTTGTTGATGCCAACATGACCTCTGCCTTCAGCTCGGCTTTGCCAAGCCAACCTGAGGATTCTCTGATGCCGGATTCCAGCTGAGTAATTGTGACAGGTTGGGTCACAGAAACCCCCTTGGGACTGCCACCTGATGTGCTGAGACTACCTCTGAGCCCATTTTCCCTGGCAGCTTGGGACTTCAGAACCCTGCCTTGTTGAGCCTAACATGCCAGTCTGCTCCAGCACAGACCCAGGATCTGAACCAACTCCTTCAAAAGCTGCAGACTTAACTGAAAACGGCTTAAGAAGTGCCCCTTTCTCCAGCACCCAGATATCCAGTTTCCAATGGGATCCAAACCCCAAATAAATCCGTTTTACTCTGTATAAAGCTTGTACAGGGTAAACTCATAAACTGTTCACCCTCTATAACACTGATAAAGAGATATGCACAGCTGTTTGCTCCCCCAGGTATAAATTACTTTCTCCGGGTCAATTAATAAGCAAAAAGTGATATTATTAAGTAGGATTTAAGTGGTTTCAAGTAATAACAGACAGAACAGAGTAAATTACCATGCAAAATAAAACAAAAACATGCAAGTCTAAGCCTAATACAGTAGGAAACTGAATATAGATGAAATCTCACCCTCAGAGATGTTCCAATAAGCTTCTTTCACAGACTAGACTCCTTTCTAGTCTGAGCCCAATCCTTTCCCCTGGTACAGTCCTTATTCCAGCTCAGGTGGTAGCTAGGAGATTTCTCATGACTGCAGCCCCCTTTGTTCTGTTCCATCCCCTTTTATGGCTTTGGCAGAAGGCGGGAATCATTTGTCTCTCTGGGTCTCCACCCCTCTTTCCTAATGCAAAAGCCCCAAGTTTAAGATGGATTCCAGTACCAGGTGACATGGTCACATGTCCTCTGAGATCCCAAGGCTTCATTCTTCCTGACCTGACTCACAGGAAGGCTTGCAAGTAAACAGAGCCATTGACAGTCAATTGTCCTGGTTAATGGGAGCCATCAAGATTCCAAACCACCATTAATGGCCCACACTTTGCATAATTACAATAGGACTTCAGAGTAATACTTCATATTTGTAGTTTCAGATACAAGAATGATACATACATACAAATAGGATGAACACACTCAGTAGATTATAAGCTTTGTAATGATACCTTACAAGAGACCTTTTGCATGAAGCATATTCCAGTTACATTATATTCACACTTATTAGCATATTTTAATAAAATAATATGGAGTGCAATGTCACAGTAATAAACGTGATGCCAAGTTTCTGCATATACGGATTGCATTGCTCCTGGCAGGTAATGAACCGTGACAGCCCCATGCTAAGGGGATTCCATCTTGTCATAGGTAGAAACCTGCCCAGCCCAGACCCCATGGCTGCTCCCCAATGCTGATAGAGACCATGTGAGATCCCGGCCACGGCATGGATATAACGGGTATAATGAGGAAAGAGTGTCCCAGGGCACACAACCCTTGGAGGACAGGGTTGGGAGAGACACAGAGCCAAGGCAAGGATAAAGCCAAGGAGAGGGGCCCAGACTGGGGTCTCCCAGCACAACCCTCAATGAAAAGCAATAGACAGAAACTGCAAGCTAGGAAGGAGCTGCGGTGGGGGAGCCTAGGGCTGGGACAGCAGGAGCTGTGGGTCGGACTCAGGATTGAGGGGCACCAGCAGAACTGGATTGCTCATGCCCTCCTCCTGACTGTGCTTGTGTTTCCTCAGAATTCTACTCCACTGGCCCCAGGAAATCGTCTCACCCCTCCCTGCCCATGGAAGGAGTGCCTTGTGACTGCAGGAATGCTGCTTTCCCCAGCTCTAGGCCAGGCACAGACTCTGTTAATGGTTCATTCACTCAGGGATAAGAGGCTGGAGCAGCCCCTGAGGGAGAGCAAGACCCAGCGGGGACAGGACCAGCTGCTGTCAGGCAGGGACCTCACTGCCTCACGGAGACTGTCCAGGTGAGTGGGACACAGAAACTGTCCAGGTGAGTGGGAGCTACTGGGGCCACCTGAGTCCTGCACAGCCCAGCCCTGGCATGGCTGGGGTCACAGAGACATAGACAGGACATATTATTGTAGGGTCTATTGTGAGCAAGGGAGAAGCACCTGGTATGTTATTGTGGGGTCTTGACTCTCACAAACACAGCTTAGCAAATTCTGGGGGAAAATGTTGTAAAGATTTGTTGCCCCTTACAAGAGAAATTAGACTCAGTGGAGGTATTGACCTGCCACTCCTTGTGCTCTGGGAACATCTAAGCGCCACTTGTTCAAATTCTCATCAAAAGTGATTTTTTGATTGAAAAGCTGAAACATTAACTGCAAGAAAGTGCTGATACTTAGGAGGAGAGGAAAATCCACAGGAAATGCTGCACTGAGAATATAACCATTGGGTTTGTTATTGCAGAGTCTCTGGTGGGTACAGGTGTGTAACCAGACTGGTTTCAAGTATCAGAGGGGTAGCCGTGTTAGTCTGGATCTGTAAAAGCGGCAGAGAGTCCTGTGGCACCTTAGGCCATGTCTACACTACGAAAGTACTCTGATTTTACAGAAGTCGATTTTTGGGGACAGATTGTATAAAGTCGCGTGCATGCATCCACACTAAGCACATTAATTTGGCAGTGTGTGTTCACAGTACCCTGGCAAGCATCAACATTCCGAGTGATGCACTGTGGGTAGCTATCCCACAGTTCCCGCAGTCCCCGCTGCCCATTGGAATTCTGGGCTGAGCTCCCAAGGCCTGATGGAGCCAAAAATTTGTCACGGGTGGTTATGGGTAAATGTCATCAGTCAACCCATAGACTAACAGACGTATTGGAGCATAAGCTTTCGTGGGTGACGAAGTGGGTATTCACCCACGAAAGCTTATCCTCTAAAACATCTGTTAGTCTATAAGGTGCCACAGGACTCTGCCGCTTTTACAGACTGGTTTGTTATTGTAGGGTCTACCCACAGCATTTGTTATTTTGGCAGGGCTGGAATGTTGCAGACACCCCTTGTGTCACCAGGGAGGTGTGGGCAGGGGGGCGGGGAGGGGGAGGTCACAGGGAACTGATGGGTCTCTCCCCTACAGGACATCCCTTGTGCCATCCCTGCTGGAATCTGTCAAGGGCCCATCCCCACCAGAGATGCTGATCCTGAGCTGCTCCTCCAAGCTGCGGCTGCTGGAGGGGACACTATGGAGCGTCCTGCCTGATACATTGCCGGTGACACGGACCCATCTTTTTTCCCACGTGCCACTTCCTGGGACGGGGATGGGAGCAGGGCAGAAAGTTCTCTCTCCCCAGGGTAAAGGGGTGGAGATTGGGCGGGCTGGGGGCAAGCCCCAACCCCTGGGTCAAGGGCTAGCTAGAGGGGGCAGGCCCCTCCCCCCAGGTGCTGGCTGCTCTCCCAGCCGCCCCCTCTCCACTCGCATCTCCTGTCTCCCAAAGTCCAAACCCAGCAAATTCCTGCTGTTCATCCAGTGTAGCCAGCAGGACCTCCCCAGTCAATCACAGGGCAGATTGGCTCTATATCAACCAATTACAGCGCCGGCAGGTTCTGAGCCAGCCAGTCACTGCATTGGCAGGCTCCGTGCCAGCCAAAGACCTGGGTAGCTCTAGCTTCCTCCATGACTCCATGCCCATCACATGGCTCAGGTGTATGTGTGGGGGTCAGCAGCCCCTTTGTCCTCCCTCTCCCACGCTCAGGGTCTCCCCTGCGATACCAGGCCCGGACCCACAAATAAGGGGTCAGACCCCTAAATCAGAAGAGTAAACCCAGGATGGTGGTTAGAGACTGGCCCCGCCCCGGCCCTCATCCCTCATAATCCCTTCCCCATATCTCTCCCCTCCACGTCTCTGCCCCCTCCCTGCCCCTCACCCCAACGCCTAGTATCCCCCACATCTCCCCACACGCTTCCCAATCGCCTCTCCTTGCTGCTCCTCACATTTCCCTGCCCCCCATCTCTGGTACCCAGAGCCTGGGGCAGCCGTCTTCCCTGGCCTCAGCCCCCTGAAATCATTGTGAGGTGGTGGCCATCTTGACTAAGGGCAGCCTGTGGTGTCAGCCCCATTGGCAGGGATGGGAGAGGGTGGCCATGTTGGAGAAAGGCAAAAACCTCACCTAATGTGCAGAAAATCACGAGATGCTGAAACCCCCCAATAAATATTGTGAGGCTCCAAACAGAGTTGTGGGATTGGGAATTGCTGCCCCTCCCCCAGCTCTGACCCCTACCACCTCCATGTCTCTGACAGGTCTATGACACTGTGATGACCATAAACCGAGGGAACCTGGCTGCGCAGGAGGTGCTGGTGGATTCATGGCCCAAGTTCAAAGTCGTGCTCACCCGGCCGCACAGAGAGGTGCCACCCCTCAGTCACCATGCTGCACCTGGGGAACTGGATGGCTCGGGAGGACGTAGAATGGGACCAGAGGCCTTTCCTCTCCAGGGGACCCCAGGACGGGGGGCCAGATTGGCTTGGGGAGGAGACAGGGACTGGGATTGGGATTGGGATTTGGAGCCCTTCCTCTTCAGGGGCCCACAGGGTGGAGCCAAGTTGGCTTGGGGGCTGGGAATGGGACATGCAGCCCTTCCCCTCTAGGGGGGGCCCAGGGCAGGGACGAGGCTGCCTCAGGGGATGGGGGGCAGGCAGATCAGTCATTCCATTGGGAGTTCTCCCGTCTTGGCTGTATGTCTCCCCCTGCAGGTGGCATCGGATGACTCTGATTTCTACACCAACACATACACGGTGTACTACCGGGACCTAGGTGCCTACCGGACCCTGCTGGGCAGTGCGGGTGCTGTCAACTGGGGACAGACCTTCCGTATCCATAGTAACATAGGCCCCACAGCATCTGGGAGAGCCCCACAGCAACTGAACACATATGTCGTGTCTGGGCCAAACCCAAGGATCCCGCCCTACAATGCCAGCCCCGAAGCCCTCCACTGCCCCTCCCCCAGGCTGCAAGGCTGCTCCCATGAGCCCTATGCAGGGCAGGTATATATGGGGTAGCCCCTTGCCAGTGCTGGGCTGGGATCAGCTCACCTGACCACACCCTCTTCCCTGATGGCTGGGGGTTTGGAAGCTCAGACTCCTGCCCCTCCCGCCCCCTGTGCCAGACTGGGCTCCCCACACATGTGGGCCCTTTTGTCACCACCATTCAGTCCCTTTCCCCACTGCTCATGGTCCGTCGCTGCCCCCTGCATGGCTCCAGGATGGAGTGTACAAAGTCTCTAAGGACATCGCCGAGGCTAAGGGGATCAAGCTGGAGGTGTTCTGCTACTTCACCTATTTTCACCCAGATCCCAGCTCCATGCCTGAGATCCGGTCAGTGTCTGCCTGTGTCACGGGGCCCCACAAGGGGCGTGGTAGGGAAGGAGGCAGCCTAAGAGGCGGGGGCATTGGCCAGTATGGCACCAGGATTAGGGTGACCAGACAGTAAGCATGAAAAATTGGGACAGGGGCTTCGAGGTAATAGGCACCTATATAAGACAAAGCCCCAAATATCAGGACTGTCCCTATAAAATCAGGACATCTGGTCACCCTAACTGGGATGCCCAAGATCTGGCTGGCTATTCCTTATGCAGGGCCCAGGGCATTGGGGTCATAGAATCATAGAATATCAGGGTTGGAAGGGACCTCATGAGGTCATCTAGTCCAACCCCCTGCTCAAAGCAGGACCAATCCCCAATTAAATCATCCCAGCCAGGGCTTTGTCAAGCCTGACCTTAAAAACATCTAAGGAAGGAGATTCTACCACCTCCCTAGGTAACGCATTCCAGTGTTTCACCACCCTCCTAGTGAAAAAGTTTTTCCTAATATCCAACCTAAACCTCCCCCACTGCAACTTGAGACCATTACTCCTTGTCCTGTCCTCTTCTACCACTGAGAATAGTCTAGAACCATCCTCTTTGGAACCACCTCTCAGGTAATTGAAAGCAGCTATCAAATCCCCCCTCATTCTTCTCTTCTGCAGACTAAACAATCCCAGTTCCCTCAGCCTCTCCTCATAAGTCATGTGTTCCAGACCCCTAATCATTTTTGTTGCCCTTCGCTGGACTCTCTCTAATTTATCCACATCCTTCTTGTAGTGCGGGGCCCAAAACTGGACACAGTACTCCAGATGAGGCCTCACCAGTGTCAAATAGAGGGGAACGATCACGTCCCTCGATCTGCTAGCCAACTTTCTACCCACCTTATAGTGCATTCATCCAGCCCATACTTCTTTAACTTGCTGACAAGAATACTGTGGGAGACCGTGTCAAAAGCTTTGCTAAAGTCAAGAAACAATACATCCACTGCTTTCCCTTCATCCACAGAACCAGTAATCTCATCATAGAAGGCGATTAGATTAGTCAGGCATGATCTTCCCTTGGTGAATCCATGCTGACTGTTCCTGATCACTTTCCTCTCCTCTAAGTGCTTCAAAATGGATTTCTTGAGGACCTGCTCCATGATTTTTCCGGGGACTGAGGTGAGGCTGACTGACCTGTAGTTCCCAGGATCCTCCTTCTTCCCTTTTTTAAAGATTGGCATTACATTAGCCTTTTTCCAGTCATCCAGGACTTCCCCCGTTCGCCACGAGTTTTCAAAGATAATGGCCAATGGCTCTGCAATCACAGCCGCCAATTCCTTTAGCACTCTCGGATGCAACGCGTCCGGCCCCATGGACTTGTGCTCATCCAGCTTTTCTAAATAGTCCCAAACCACTTCTTTCTCCACTGAGGGCTGGCCACCTTCTCCCCATGCTGTGATGCCCAGCGCAGCAGTCTGGGAGCTGACCTTGTTCATGAAGACAGAGGCAAAAAAAGCATTGAGTATATTAGCTTTTTCCACATCCTCTGTCACTAGGTTGCCTCCCTCATTCAGTAAGGGGCCCACACTTTCCTTGGCTTTCTTCTTGTTGCCAACATACTTGAAGAAACCCTTCTTGTTACTCTTAACATCTCTTGCTAGCTGCAGCTCCAGGTGTGATTTGGCCCTCCTGATTTCATTCCTACATGCCCAAGCAATATTTTTATACTCTTCCCTGGTCATTTGTCCAATCTTCCACTTCTTGTAAGCTTCTTTTTTATGTTTAAGATCCGCAAGGATTTCACCGTTAAGCCAAGCTGGTCGCCTGCCATATTTACTATTCTTTCTACACATCGGGATGGTTTGTCCCTGTAACCTCAATAGGGATTCCTTGAAATACAGCCAGCTCTCCTGGACTCCTTTCCCCTTCATGTTATTCCCCCAGGGGATCCTACCCATCAGTTCCCAGAGGGAGTCGAAGTCTGCTTTTCTGAAGTCCAGGGTCCGTATTCTGCTGCTTACTTTTCTTCCCTGTGTCAGGATCCTGAACTCAACCAACTCATGGTCACTGCCTCCCAGATTCCCATCCACTTTTGCTTCCCCTACTAATTCTTCCCGGTTTGTGAGCAGCAGGTCAAGAGAAGCTCCCCCCTAGTTGGCTCCTCTAGCACTTGCACCAGGAAATTGTCCCCTACATTTTCCAAAAACTTCCTGGATTGTCTATGCACCGCTGTAGTGCTCTCCCAGCAGATATCAGGAAGATTAAAGTCGCCCATGGGAACCAGGGCGTGTGATCTAGTAGCTTCTGCGAGTTGCCAGAAGAAAGCCTCATCCACCTCATCCGCCTGGTCCGGTGGTCTATAGCAGACTCCCACCACTACATCACTCTTGTTGCTCACACTTCTAAACTTAATCCAGAGACACTCAGGTTTTTCTGCCACCAGGATCCTGTTGCCACCAGCAGAATCTCAGTGGGATTGGCACTGAGCCCAGCCTCCTTCAGGGACCCTGCAGGAACTGGGGAGGATAGCCATTGGGTGTGGCCAGTCATGGGGATGGAGATCCCTGTTCAGCTCCTGCACAGGGCCCCCAGCCTCTGCCAGGAAACCCTGATGCAAATGGCTTCTGTGCCATCAATGGGGCCCCATCCGTGGCCCCTGAGGACCAGGCACTCCTGCAATCATCCATCAGCCCTGGCAGGGCTTGGGCAGCGAGAGGCCATGCTCCCCACATCCCTGCACCACGTCTCACCTGGCCCAGGATGGAGAGGAACCATCCCTGTCCACAGCCTGTTCAGACCTCGGCTTCTCACCCAGGACCCAGGGAAGGGCAGATACCCCAGGGGCACTGTAGGGATGGGGGGGGTCTCTATCAGGAAGGGTAATGAGACACTCAGTTTTAATGAGAAGGGATATTAGGCAGCCTTGCCCCTGTGTGGGTAAGAGGGTAAAGGCCCCGTGTCCCATTCCCCACTCCCTGAGCCAGCGGATCCCCCTGTTCTGGGGCCAGATCAGAGCTAGCGCCTCCTAGGGGGGAAAGGCCCTGTGTCCCATTTCCCATCCCCCAAGCAAGGCAGCTTCCTCACCTCTCCACTTGGCTCTATCATCCCCCTCTCCTGAGTCCCACAAGTTTGGCCAGGTCTGGAGCCCATCTTACAATGACCTTCATGGGAATCCCCCCCGTCCTGTGGGGGAAGCCCAGTTTGATTGACTGCCTCTCCCACATGCCCCTCCGGGGGAAGAGCTTCTGCAGTAAGAGGTCCCTGCCCCTCCCTCTCCCTGCAGTAACATGACACATTCTCATGGGACGGGGAGGGGGAAGAGGGAGCAGAATTTGCTCGGACATCTCAGGGTGGTTCCACTCCCTACTCCCCCGCCCCTCTTGTGAGCAATGGGACAGCCTGGTGTCCCTGTTCACCCCTTCCCTGGGACACCCAGCCTGGGAGGGGAAGAGGGGAGCCTGCTGCAGCCCCCACAGGGCTGGGAGGGGTGGAAGAACACCAGGAGGTGCAGAGGGGAAGCTGGGGCTTGGGGTTGGGGGCGGGAGGCTGGAGACAGAGTTGATGGGTGCCTGTGCGGGGGCAAAACTGATGGGGCAGAATGATTTGCTGGGCAGCAGATGGGCAGATATGGGGATAGGAGCTTCTGCAGGGAGGCCCATATCACCATAATAAATCTGGGAGTTTTGGCAACACTGATTATGTCACACCCAGGGGTTCGGGCCAGGGGAGTTCAGCTGTCAAGGGAGACCAGCAATCACAGCGTCATATTTTTAAAAAACCTCATGATCTTAGGGCCATCTCATGATTCTGAGGTGTCACTCTGATCATTGACATTTGGGGGTTGGCCCTGCTGCTCTCTGCTGCACCCAGGCTGGACCCGGCTGTGAGGCTCTCGTCCCTGGATGTCTCCCATGCCGGCCTGCTGAATGAGACATGGGTCTTTGGGGGGAACGAGAAAAGCGGGAAGTACCTGGCCAGCCTGATCCGCCACTTCCCCAGTGTCTGCCTGCTGGATGCTGTTGGCCACCCAGTCAGCTGGACCGCTTCAGACCTGTTTGGTGCCATGGGGCCTGCCTACACTCTACCCCAGCACCGGGGACGCGGCTACATGGGGATGCTGAATAATTTGATGGCCAAGAGGTTGCACGCACTAGGCTATCCCAGCTATGGCAATGCGGCCGCAGAGAACTACCACATGCAGAGTTTGCAGGAGAGGCAAGGCTTCCAACGCCAGCCCAGCCTGTGCCACTTCATTCACAGAGTTATACTTCATATTTCTAAGTATCAGAGGGGTAGCCGTGTTAGTCTGTATCCACAAAAACAACGAGGAGTCCGGTGGCACCTTAAAGACTAACGGATTTATTTGGGCATAAGCAAGCCTTTGTGGGTAAAAAACATCTGAAGAAGTGGGGTTTTTACCCACAAAAGCTTATGCCCAAATAAACCTGTTGGTCTTTAAGGAGCCACCGGACTCCTTGTTCTTTTCATATTTCTAGCTTCAGATACAAGAATGATACATGCATACAAATAGGAGGAATATATTCAGTAGGTTATAACCTTTGTTATGATACCTTACAAGGGACCTTTTGCATAAAGCATATTTCAGTTACATCATATTTACCCTCATAAGCATATTTCCATGAAACATATGGAATGCAACGTCACACCCTGCTCCTCAACTTACTGCCAGAGACTTGTACACTGTCCATGGCGGAGGCAGTATACATAAAATTCCTCTTTTCTGGACAGGGCATCTGCTACCCAGTTCTCTCTTCCTGTAATGTGCATAATTTCCACCTCAAATTCCTGCAGGACCAGGCTCAAGCGTAGCAGTTTGGAATTTGTGACCCCTCCCTTGAGGGCATCAGAAAGCATGCCTTGGAGGGAACTCCAGGAAGGTGGGGGAGAAGTTTTTTGAAGAGGATGGGAAACTGTATAGGGAGTCCCCTCTAGGGAAGAACCGAGGCCCCGGCCAACCCTATAAGCCAGGGATCTCAAACTCAGATCACCATGAGGGCCACATGATGATTAGTACATTGGCCTGAGGGCCGCATCACTGAAACCTTTTCATACAACAATACAAAAGTATAGTCAAAAATGAAAAAAATGAAGAGTAATATAGTATGCTATTAAAAGTCAACGTATTAACTTTTTTAAAACCGTAATGCGAAGAGGGGTTTTAATAAAATGTAAACACTCAGTAATGCACCTCACTCAAATGACAAAACATGCATTTACTTTTAGAATTACTTCGGTTAAAGCCCCCCCTCCCCTGCCCCTGGCCCTGCCCCCACTCCATCCCTTCCATGAGGCCCCACCCCTCTTCCCGCCCCATCCCATCCCCATTCCAACCCCTTCCCTAAATCCCCGCCCCGTCCCCACCTCTTCTTCCCCTCCTCCCCTGAGCACGCTGCATCCCCGCTCCTCCCCCGTCCCTCCTGGAAAGTCCTAAGTTTGGCAGCGGGAAGCACTGGGAGGTAGGCGGAGGAGCTAGGACGTGGCGTGCTCGGGGGGGGGGAGTGGAGGGCGGGGAGCTTGGCTGCTGGTGGAGTCGGCGCCTATGGCGGGCCGCAGGAAATAACTCAACGGGCCGGCCGCGTGTTTGAGACCTCTCCTATAAGCAGTTGGTTGTACCCAGTCAACCTGGGGAGGAATTAGTGCTGGTAGCGCATGATAGTCCTTTTGCTGGTCACTTCGTGGTACAAAGGACTTATGACAGGCTGAGGAGGAATTGCTACTGGCCAGGGATACAGAATGATGTGAGGGATTATTGTAGGACTTGTGCTGTGTGTCAAGAGAGGAAGAAACCAGTGGGACCCCAGAAGGCTCTGCTGCATCCCTTTCCTGTCATACAGGAGGCATTCCAAAGGGTGGCAATGGACATAGTGGGTCCTATGCCGTGCCCCACTCAGAGGGGGAACAAATATATTTTAGTCGTGGTGGATTTTGCCACTCGGTATCCCAAGGCAATTGTGCTGTCTAACATAGAGGCTGAAATGGTAGCAAGAGCCCTGCTCACCATATTCAGCAGAGTGGGCTTTCCTAAGGAGATTTTGTCTGATCGGGGGGCAAATTTTACGTTGCAGTTCTTCAATGAGTTATGGAAGGTGTGTGGGTGGAATGAGACAGCTTAAGACGGCCCCTTATCACCCCCAGGCCAATGAGCTCGTGGAAAGGTTCAATGGGACCCTAAAATCCATGCTGGGGATGTATGCCAAGAAAAGGGGCCAAAGTGGGCAGACAATTTATGAGTTTACCCTGTACAAGCTTTATACAGAGTAAAACAGATTTATTTAGGGTTTGGATCCCATTGGGAACTGGGTGTCTGGGTGCTGAAGAGGGGTGACCTGCTGAGCAGTTTTTGGTTAAAGTCTGCAGCTTTGGGGGTGTGGACCAGATCTGGGTCTGCGTTGCAGCAGGCTAGCGTGTCTGGCTCAACAAGGCAGGGTTCTGGAGTCCCAAGCTGGCCGGGAAAATGGGCTCAGAGGTAATTCCAGCACATCAGGTGACAGTCCCAAGGGGGTCTCTGGGACCAAACCTGTCACAGGTATATCTTATAAAAGAATAACAACCAGTTTTGGGTTGTGTTTGCCCTATTTCTCAGCAGTTCATCCTGAATTTGGCATCCTCAGTTGTGATCCACAAAGGCACGGTTACGGTGTGGGGCTCCACATGCTGTTGTGCGGAGTGGTAACAGCACGTGCAGAGGTTTGCTGCTGGTCACTAACATTACAAGGCATTATGAGAGACAGCCCAGGCTGGAGAGAGTTCAGGGGGGCACAGCGGTCCCACAATCCCAGGCTACACTCCGGGGATCCCGTCACACCATGGCACATGGCTGCAACCCTGCCCCAGTACCGTAGGCGCGGCTACATGCAGGTGCTCAGCACCATAACAGCCAAGCAGATGCATGCATGAGGCTGCCCCATCTTTGACCCTGGACAACCTCCCCATACAGAGGCTACAAGAGAGCCAGGGCTTCCAGCGCCAGCCCAGCCGGTGCCATCATTATCCACACTCCAGAGCCAGTGATGGCTCTCGCCTGAGCCCCGTGACCCAGCACCAGCTACCACCTCTTACCTAAGTCCCCTTCCCCAGCAACCTCCATGGGGCAGGGCTGAGGGCCAACAGTGTGGCCAGGAAAATCCAGCGTTCCGCATTGGGCCCAATGGAACTAGAAACATCTCCCGTCTCTCCAGCACCTCTCTGTAACAGAGCACATACCAGCCTCAGGGGTGGGGCCCTACCAAATTCATGCTCCATTTTGGTCAATTTCACGGTTTTAGGATTTTTTAAATTGTAATTTTCACAGTTTCAGATATTGTAAATCTGAAGTTGACCCCGTGGGTGTCCTGACCCAAAAGGGGGTTAGGAGGGGGTGCGGTATTGCCACCGGAGCTCTGAAGGCAGCACTGTCACCAGCAGCAGTGCAGGACTAAGGGTGCGGCCCCCCCTACAATAGCCAGATTTCATGGGGGAGACCAGATTTCATGGTTGTGAAGTTGGTAGGACTCTACCTATGGGGCCAACCGCTGCAGCCCCATAACCAGCCTCCTTGGATGGAACTTGCCCATAGCCCTATAGGCATAGCACCCCGCACCCCAGATCCCCTTTGCTGTCCCCTTCTTTGGCTTTCAGACTTCCTAGCCACTGTAGCAATCTCCCATCCAATGAAGCTACATGCCAACCACAGCTCCCAGGCCCCGTGTAGCTCAAAGCGGGGGTATTACAGTATCAAGGAGGTTGAAGGCTGAAAGTTCAAAGCCAACCCTTGGCAGAAGTCAGAGAAGGAACCATGCCTACTGCTATAACCAGCCTCTGCCAAAGGGGTTCTTAATCTTATTATTTGGGGGCGTGGGGAAAATGTAATTGCAGGATAGCAGAAGATTCAGAAGGTGCTTAAAATAGTTCACATAAATAAATGACCTCTGTGAATGCTTGCTGGGAGGGGAAATAGGGATAGAGGAGTTTGGGGCTTCAGCAAAGGGAGGAGGATTAAGGGGAGGTCAGAGGGGTTGGGGGTTCAGGTGAGGGGGTGGGATATTGGGACAGGTGATATGATGGTGGGAGGGAGGGTGAGTGGGTGTCAGTCACCCCCATATTCTTCCCTCCCATATGTGCCCTGGGATTGGGAGGACCTTTCCCTCTCGGGGTGTCTGAGCCCTACCTCTCTGCCCCTCTCATGTGAGCCAGAATCTGGGGGGCCCTCCCCCTTTAGGAGGCTCTGAGCCCCTCTCCCTGCCCCTGTGCATCCACTGGGATCTGCGGGGGCTGTCGCTCTCAGGGTCTCTGAGCCCTTTGTGTGTGCCAGGATCTGGGGTCCCTGCCCCTTTTTGGGGTGTCTGACCCCATTCCTTGCCTCCCCCCATGTGTGCTGGGATCTGGGGGACCCTGTGCCACTTCGATGGGCTGAGTCCTTCTCCTTGCCTCCCCTGCCCTTCTAGACAGTAGCTGAGCTCCTTCCCCTGCCCCCACAACACTAGATTGGGGCAAGGAACTAAGCATGGGCAGGCTTGGTGTATAGCAAGGGCTCCCAAGCACTGACTGAGGGAGGAGGGCTGAGAACACCACCGAGATGAATGGAGCTATTGGCCCAGGCTGTATTATCTCAATGGGCGCTCTCCTTCAGCTGATACCATCGCACTGAGATCCATAGGCCCCACGATAGCAAAGCAGCTGCTGCTGGTTAATTTCATACAATTTTACAGCTGAGCACCAGGTTGGCTACGATTAAAATTAAGATTTTTGTTTCAAAGCAGATTATTCTAGGTGCTCTAAAATCCTCATGCTTACTTGGATTGTCTTGAAATATGGGATGCCTCCTTGGGGTACGACGTAGGGTTAGTGACCCACATTTGAGATCATTTGATCCAGGGGTTCCTGAACTCCAAAAACAACTTTTCTTCAAGTTCACAGCTTCTACCAGTGGTTGTTTTGCACCACTGCCTTCAAAAATGCTGACGGCTTAATGGGATTGGAAGGTGAGGGTGAGCTGGAAATGCTGGGGGGGGGGGCGGGGAATACTAAATGTTGCAGGGTATGGTGGAGAGGGGGAAGGAGAGAGACACACCAGTCTTTTTACACATGTAACAAATAACCGCCACATTTTTGGGTCATAGACCAACTACACACTCCAAACGTTACAAAGCACAATCATTATCACCAATCCACTGTTACGTAGTGTGTGTGGGGAGCGGCGAAGAAATGCCCCGATACACCCATAATACACTTACTCATGCTCTGTCATTGCACTGTACTGAACAGGGGCTTCAACTACGTGAAGAGGGTTCCAAAGAGGATGGATCTAGACTGTTCTCAGTGGTGGCAGATGACAGAACAAGGAGTAATGGTCTCAAGTTGCAGTGGGGGAGGTCTAGGTTTGATATTAGGAAAAACCATTTCACTAGGAGGGTGGTGAAGCACTGTAATGGGTTCCCTAGGGTGGAATCTCCAGGTTCTTAAGGGCCAGCTTGACAAAGCCTTGGCTGGGATGATTTAGTTCGGGTTGGTCCAGCTTTGAGCAGGGGGTTGGACTAGATGACCTCCGAGGTCTCTTCCAAACCTAATCTTTTATGATTCTGTGATTCCCTACACTTGCCCAGCACACAAATGCTAAGGGCGAGTTTAGACTACAAAGGCAGATCAAGCCAGGGAAAAATTCTCACCCTGGAGCGAAGTTGTTACATTGGCCCAACTCCCTGTGCAGACAGCGCTAGGACAGCAGAAGAACTGTTGCTACAGCGTTTTCAGTGTAGACACGGACTGAGCCTGCTCTACATCACATCTGTTCAATTTTACAACCTCTTCAACCTCGTCCCCTTCGGGTACATGATGCCGTCTAACACTACAATGTCTTTTACCTTTCATTCCTACCCACCTCACTGATGACAGTCCCCCAGGCAGGAAGACCCCATGCCCCATTAGTGACACAACGTGCACAACCCAGTGCTGTAATGAGGTGAAATGGATCTCTCGGGGTACGCGGGCACCTTTCCTTTGATCACAGACCTGGGGGAGGAAGAGGGGCTCACCTTCACCGAGGGGAACAGCCCTCAAAACCACTTTGTCTCTGCCAAGCTGCTCCAGCTAACCCCTCTCCCATTCAGTACAGCGACACATAGAATCATAGAATCATAGAATATCAGGGTTGGAAGGGACCCCAGAAGGTCATCTAGTCCAACCCCCTGCTCGAAGCAGGACAATTCCCAGTTAAATCATCCCAGCCAGGGCTTTGTCAAGCCTGACCTTAAAAACCTCTAAGGAAGGAGATTCTACCACCTCCCTAGGTAACGCATTCCAGTGTTTCACCACCCTCTTAGTGAAAAAGTTTTTCCTAATATCCAACCTAAACCTCCCCCACTGCAACTTGAGACCATTACTCCTTGTTCTGTGATCAGCCACCACTGAGAACAGCCAAGCGCCATCCTCTTTGGAACCCCCTTTCAGGTAGTTGAAAGCAGCTATCAAATCCCCCCTCATTCTTCTCTTCCGCAGACTAAACAATCCCAGTTCCCTCAGCCTCTCCTCATAAGTCATGTGTTCCAGTCCCCTAATCATGGACAGGTGTAAGAGAGAACAAGTTGCCCTGGACTCGGAGGGAACTCTAGTCCAAGCCCTGAGAACTAGATTAAAGTCCCAGGCTGGAGCGGGTGATGTCACATGGGGGAAGAGAGTCCCAATGCCCTTAAAGAATCTACGCATTAGTGGTTGAGCAAACTCCAAGTGGGAAGCCATTTTCACCATGAGATGTACCTTAAGGGAGCTGAGTGAGAGTTTAAAATGTAGTGCAAAATCAAAGGGAGGAAAGAAGAGGTTGGGTCTGTCCGTTTGGAATGGTGCAAACTTGGAGTCGTTTCCATTTTGTAGATAGGTATGTGGAGTGGTCAACTTGTGGTTGTGTTGCAATATGTGTTTCAGCTTGACAGAGCATTCTGCTTCTAAGCCTTGGAACAAAGAAAGATCCAAGCCTGGAGGCGGAGGACCCATGGGTTGGGGTGAAGGGTCAGCCCATTGTTTTGAGAGAGCGGGTGAGGAATGGGCTGACGTCAGAGGAACAGGACGGCATATTGCCATCTGCATCAGGTAAGGGAGCCAGACTTGTCATAGTCAAGAGGGGCAATCACAATAACTCTCGCTTTGTTTTGTTGAATTTTCAACAGAATCTTGGATAGGGTAGGAAACTGGGAAAAAAGGCATACAAGTGGGCCCTGTCCCCTGGGAAGGTGAGGGCAACTGCCAGTGAATGTTTCCTGAAGCCAGCCCTGGAGCAGTAACAAGGACCTTTCTTGTTCCGATAAGTAGCGAAGAGATCCATAGGCCGGGTTCCCCAAAGGGTGGCTATATCTTGATGCACCTCTGAATTCAGTATACACTTATTGTTGTGAGAAAATTCCAGCAGAGACTGTTGGTTGTCCAGTTCTGTATCCCTTGTAGACAGACAGCTGAGATGAGCATATTGTGATGGGTGCATCAGTTCCAAAGTTTGAATGCTGTCTTCCAGAGGGAGGGAGATCTGGCAGCTCCTTGGCAGTTTATACAAAACATACAGGTCACATTAAGTCCATCATAACCTTTGTGGGTTGTTTTTGATGAAAGGCAGAGTTTGTGCACAGGCACTCCTGACAGCCCTTAGCCCCAAAAGAGTGATATGGAAGGTCATTTCTGTTGAAGGCCATTTGTCCTGAACCTTGTTGTTGTGTAGTTGAGCTCCCCAGCACATTAGGGAGACATGTTTCCCAGGGTGGTGAATGTGGGTAGTGAGAGGAGCGCTCTTGCTTGTACTGCATCAGGTTGGTGCTGATAAAGTCCAGTCACTGTACCGGGCTTAGTATGCCACTACAATGAAGTGAACCTTGGAGAATACCCTGTGTGGAGCAGTCTGTACCTATAGTGATCCTGCCCCAAAGGTAAGCAGTAGGAAATCTCCTGTATGATGGTTGTATTGAGATATGGAACTAGGCACCCTGTAGGTTCAGGGCTAGAAGTCAATCTCTTTGCTCTAGAGCTGGTCCTAACTGCTGTGAAGTAAGGTAAGGTGACTTCTGAGTGGTGTGACAGGTGTATAGATGGCAGCTGATGCTGTAAGGTATCATTGTTCAGGTCCCCGACCAGCTCATCAAAGTGCTTATAAGAGGCAGTTTCAGAGGTCATGGACTGGGGTGCAGACTGTTCTCACTTTTGAGCCCTGGGCCTCTTACACTGTGGCTCATAACAGCACAGAGATGGTGAGTATTGAGAAGGTTGTGATCTGTGGTGTGGTTGAGAGGTATATCTTCTCTTCTGTTCCACAGTGTAGATTCCTAAGGAGTGTAGTGCGGTCCGAGAATCCTTCAGGATGTGGAGGGAAAATCTGTCTTCTCCGCAAAGAGTTTGGCCCTTCAAATTGGAAGTCTGTAGCTCTTTGGGCAATCTAGAGAGGTGTAACAAACAAAAAAACAACCCACAACCCACCTCAGTACCACTGTCATGGAGACTGGGCGGGCAGCTGTAACAGCTACATCCAGTGGTATCTCTAGGACCTGTCTGGCTATTAACTGACCTTCTCTAAGAAGGGTCTGAATCTGTTCTTTTTGTGTTTCCAGTAATGTTTCAGAAACATCCTGGGTTTCCCAAGATTAACAAAATTGTTTTGGCCATGACAGTTTGGTAATTTATGACTCTAAACAGTAATGTTGTCGATGACTACGCCATCTTGCGAAGCCTGATCATATGGAGATGACTTGGCATTATGTTGGCATTATGTTGGCATTATGTTGCTTGCTTCATGCATTAACCACATCCACTATGATGGAGTTGGGTTGCGGATGCTGAAAACAAAGTCTGCCTCTTTGGGTAGAGATGTAGGGTTGGTTTTTTTTTTTTGCACTCTGTTGCTGGTTGGTGCGATGGAGGCTGGCTCTGCCAGATGATTTTGGTAGGATCTAGAATCAGCTCATTAATTGGGAGGACAGTTCTAGATGAGACGGTAGTGTGCAGAACTTCCACCAACTTGTGATGTGTATCTGCCACCTCCTGTAAGGGAATCTGCAGCTCGTCTGCCACCCTCTTGGTAAGATCCAGAAAGTTCTGAAATCTTCACCTAGTGATGCGGGGTGGGCAGCACAGTCTCATCTGGGAGAGAGGAGGAGAAGTGCGCTGAAGAGGTAGCTTCCTCTTCAGGTGGGTTTTTTTTCTTCTTCTTCCCCTTCTTTCCTGTTCTGAAAAAGCTTTCTCCTGCCCTGGCTCAGGTGCCAGGATGTAGCAAATCATCTGGTGGACTCTCCCTGAGAGACGGTCACGCCATGCGTGTGTATATACCCGAAGAGTTACAATATGGCCTTGGGAGGGAGAGGCAGGAAGGCAGGCAGGGGCGGCTGACGTGATGGAATTGGGGATGACCCTTGTAGTGTGGTGGTGGGCCCCCTTGAGGGGCCAGGGAATGATCTCCTCCTGGCCAGTGTCAGATTCGTCAGTGGGTGAGGGTGCCGCTGACTGGGGTATTGGCAGTATACAGCCCAGTGCTAAAACGATTCTGGGTGCCGGGATGTGCTCGATACCGGGGTCCTGGTACCAAGTAATGGGGATTGTGGTTCTTCCCTAATCATCAGGTATCCAGGGTACCAGAGCTCATGCAGTACCATGGGTCCATTTGGTACCACAGAGGAGGGTCCACGGTACATTCTCAGTACCGATAGTTGGCCAGAGCATTCCTTAAATGAGAGTTTTGCCCAGTACAAAAAGGTTGTTGGTGCCACTTTTTTAGAGACGATATGGTAATTGTCTCTCCCTGGGTATTGAGGCCACAGGTCTCCAGAGTATCAGAGTACCTGTGCTACCATGGGCTCCATCCGGAATCCCAGAGGAGTGTCTGTAGTCGGTATCAATGGTTGGGAAGGTGCAGAACACTTCCTAGATGGGAGGTTTGTTGCATCTGGTACCAAAGGGTATCTCTATGCCGCTCTTTTAGAGATGCTACGGTAACTGTCCCCTCTCCTTAGGGGACCATACCCTTGCCTGAGAGCATGAAGGTGGAAGCCTCTGGTGTCTCCCTGCAGAAGCAGAGCTGACAGCAGGGCTTCTCTGTGTCACTCTTTTAGAGCTGGTACATAACTGTCCCCTCTCCCTGCAGTAGTTGCCCAGAGTAGAGCTCAGAGCAGCACAGAGCTCACAAAAGCCCCTTGTCTCTGCTGAGAGCAGAGCTCAGAGCAGGGCCAGTTCACAGCAGGAAGCCCCTTCACAGGTTTCAGCTTCCAGAGCTTCGGTGCCCAACCAGAGCAGCAGCAGGAGGTTCCTCTGCGGGGATCCGTGCCGAGATGGCCACGCTGGGGAACGCCCCTCTGGCTGGCCAGTCGCTGGGGTCGGTGCCGAGATGGCCGCGCTGGGGAACGCCCCTCTGGCTGGCCAGTCGCTGGGGGTCGGTGCCTAGATGGCCACGCTGGGGAACGCCCCTCTGGCTGGCCAGTCGCTGGGGGTCGGTGCCTAGATGGCCGCGCTGGGGAACGCCCCTCTGGCTGGCCAGTCGCTGGGGGTCGGTGCCCAGGTGGCCGCGCTGGGGAACGCCCCTCTGGCTGGCCAGTTGCTCGGAGGCGCCTTTCCAGGGGGAGTCTCCTGGTGGCTTATTTTTCCCCGTTTCTCCCTCTCTCTTCTGTTCTTCACTACTTGACCCCTTTTGAAGGGTGAGCTCCGGGGATGATCAGGGGTCAACACCCACCAGAGGCCCCTGCAGACTGAAGTGTTTTCTCAATAGGGAGGAATTTTTACTTCAGCTCCCAGCTCCTGTGAGGCTGCAGTTTTAGGTGTGGCAGGTACAGCACTTTTGTGAGGGTCTCCCAGGCACAGTGAGTGTCTGGCCATTACAGGAACTGACTCCTGGCAGGAGAGGCACCGCCTGGAGCAGAGAGAGCCAGGCAAGCCCCTGGGTTAGGGGGTGTCATCCTCTAGCAGGGAGGAATATGCAGAAGAACATTGTCTTTACTTTTTTTTTTTTAAACTGAAAAAGAAAATAATTATGAGTCTACTAGATGCCTGCGGTGGGGAGATGCCCCCAGACAGGAAAGGAAAGTGAAGTTCTTTTCCTTTCTCTCTTTTCTTTTTAAACCAAAGGAATAAAATAAAACAAAACACTAGCCTGAGTACTTTTAGGGAGAAGAAAGGTAACAAAACAAACACTACTTATGCTAATGACACAGATAAGGACAACTGCTCCTTCCATCAGAGGCCAAAGGCAATAGAGAAGAAAGTGAGGGGGGTTCCCTGTGCAGTGCTAAAGACCCTCCAGGCAGACCACAAGGGAGGGAGAGCACATGTCCGGGCTCAAGGGGACACTGCTACCAAAAATCTCCGATTAGAGGTGCAGGGGAGCACCCATAGGGACACTAGTCGAAGAAGAACAGTTTTTCAACCAGGTTTTCAAATGAAATTTTCCAAAAAAAGGTTCTGCTTGTTCCCAGTGTCGGCTTTGTGTCAAAATACTGAGGGCCTGAAAACCAAAGTGTCCTGGATGCATAACCTAGTCTACAGGGTGGTGTCTGCAGCAAGTAAGGTCAGGGTCAAATATCTAGGACTTCCTTTTGAAAAGTAACCAATAGCACCTGTTGGAATCATCCCGTCCTGCCTCCCCCCACCCCACCCCCCCGCAACTTTCTGGGATCACTAAATATCTTCCCTGGGGGGACTTTAAGAGCAAACACTTCCTCACTCACAAGCGCTGAGTGTGTATGAAACAAGAAGAGCTTTGTTGGAGGGGATGGGGAAACCAGCACCCAACTGGGGAGAGCACAGCAATTACAACTCACCTATCTGTAGTTATGAATCGTAAGTAAACACCCAGTCCTGTCCCTTTGTGTCTCCAGCTGTGTCCCCTGATTCAGTTCCCCACCCACAACCACTGAACAGATGCCCCTTCAGCAGTGGTTTCCTCCTCTGCTATGCTCCACTCACTGTTTGGTGTCAGCTGTTGGCCTGGTCCTAGAGCCTGGAATCAGGCAGGCCTGTGCCCTATCCTTTGAGAAATGCCAGCTGGGCCAGCCCCCAGGCTCCACCACTTCACTCAGCTCTGGTGATTTCAGTCTCATTTGCTGAAGGGAGTAAGGGAGGGCTGCCCAGGGCTCCCTCAGCCCTGCTGCCACCCTCTGCCACTTTGGCAAAGAGCCACCTCGGTGCTGCCTCCCAATGAAGAGTTTTCTGACTTTGCAAAGTCTTTAGCAGAGTCACTCCACGCTGCGGCAAACAGGCCCAGACCCAGAGCACGCCTCTGCTGAAAAAGACAAATTCCCCCTTCTACCTTCCATGCTCCACTACCCACTGGCTGCAGCTTTGCTTAGGGTGACCCCTCGTCCAGGGCACAGTCAGTACAGTTCCCGTGCCCGCTGCCACACAATAAGCCTTGCAACGTTTCACTGCTCCAACAGCCAAAACGGACATGAGCTTTAACCACAACAACCCAACGTTGATGCTGAGATGGTGAGGCGTCCCGCGGCTTCCCCTGCCCCCATCCAGAGCCCAGCATCATGCCAGAGATCAGGTCAGCGTCTGCCCACACTACGCAGCCCCTGTAGGGTGGGGGAAGGAGCCCCAGGGCAGCCTGAGGATCACTCAAGATATGGCCAGCTGTCTCTGTCCTTCACCCCATGCAAGGGCCCACGCACAGGGGTCTTTATGGCACCAGCAGAATCCCCGCGGGATTAGCACTTAGCCCTGCCTTCCTCAGGAAGAATAATCATGGGGCAGAGAGAATCATGGGGTACAAGCTCCCTGCTTCAGCACCTGCACAGAAGCCCCTCATCCTCAGCCAGGAAAAAGTGATTCAAATGGATTCCGTGCCACCAAAGGGGCACCACCCACAGCCCCTGGTGGACCGGGCACTCCTGCCGTCAGCCATGGGAGGCCTTGGGCAGGGAGTGGCCATATTCTCCCCATCCCTGCATCACGTCTCACCTGGCCCAGGATGGAGAGGAACCTTCCCTGTCTAGAGCCCATGCAGAATTAATGGGCACATGGAGACTGGGCGGATGTGGGGGTAGGAACTTTAGCAGTGGGAGCCCAAATCACCTTAATACATTTTGGAGTTTTGGGAACCTAGAAGTCTCACCCACACTTGTGGGGGTTGGGCAGCGGGGGGTTCGACACTCCTCAGACAGACCAGAACACACAGTGTCATCTGCTTTGTAAAGAATCTCAAGATTTTGGGGCCTGACAGCCAACTGCTGACCACAGGGGCAGGGCCCTACTGCCTGAGGCTGGACCCAGCCAGGGGGCTCTTGACCCTGGACATGCTGAACGAGATGTGGGCCGAGAGGCATAACGAGCAGAGTTAGTGGTTCCTCTCTGGCCTGATCCAGCACTTTCTCTACTCCTTCCTCCTGGATGGCGCCGGCCCATCAGCTAGAACCTCATAGACCTATTCCTGTTCCAGGACAGGGGCCGAGGGAGAGGGTTCGGATAGTCCTGGGGTCAGCGTTGGGCCCAGTGGGATGCATAATATTTTCCAGCTCAATCCCCATGGGGCCCGCCCTGCCCCTAGCCCCATAACCGGCCTTATAGGGTCTGTCCTACTCTCCCAAAGAGTTCTGGGTGTGTAATCCCTTCTGCCAGGTGTTGTCTGCAGCAATGAGGGCAGGTTCAAATATCTAGCCCTTCCTTTAGAAAACTAGTGAATACCACAGACTCGAGCCCCAATCCAGAATTTCTGGGGTCGCTAATTATCTTCCCTGGGAACCCTTAAGAGGCAAATATTTCCCCACTCTCAAGCCCTGAATCTGTGTATGAAACAAGGAGGGCTTCCATGGTGGGAAAGGGAACCCAGCATCATCTTGGGAAAGCACTGCAACAATATGTATCCATAGGGTTACCATATTTGACCATTCAAAAAAGAGGACACTCCATGGGGGGCGGGGGATATTTGCTCGCACCCCCCCACCCCTGTCCCTGCCCCAACTCCACCCCTTCCCCAAAGTCCCCACCCCAACTCTGCCCCCTCCCTGCCCCATTGGACCCCTTCCCCAAATCCCCGCCCCAGCCCCACCTCCTCCCCTGAGCGCACCGCATTCCCCCTCCTCCCCCCTCCCTCCCAGCTGCACGAAACAGCTGTTTCATGGCGCAAGTGCTGGGAGCTAGGGAGAAAAAGCAGGCACTCTCTTGAGGGATCAACAATCACTCTCTTTCTTGAATGATCAACTCTTCTTTGGGGAAAAATAATAATGGCAAAATCCCAGACATGTTTAGATATTTAAAAATTCCTCCTGGATGGCGATTTAAGAACCAAAAAGCCGGACATGTCCAGGAAAATACGGACGTATGGTAACCCTTGTATCCAAGTTGTGAATAATAAGTAAATACCCGCTCCTACCCCATGGTATCTTCAGCCGTGTCCTCCAACTCCTTCCTCCCCACTGGTGTGAATGACCAAATACAAGTGTCCTTTCAAAAGTTCCTTCCTCCCTCCCTCCTCTACTATGCCCCACTCATATTTGGGGCAGCTGGTAGTGTTATCCCAGAGTCTTTGAGTGCACTCCATAGCTTCCACCTCCAAACCCATCTACGGTGATTCTAGCTGTTAGCGCTGGTATTAGGGCATCATTAGACTTCACTCCACCCTGGTTTTACTTCCCACAGCTCCAGCAGATGATCACCACCTTCTCACGGCTTCACAGCAAGAAACTACCCCACTTCTTTGCAAAATCTTCCAGGAAAAAAGATCCACAGTACTTCACACCCTTGAGCGAAGTCCTTACCACCAAGCATGTGGCCATAACAAAAAAAAGCACCTTTCCCTCTCTCTTTAGATCAGGGGTCTCAAACTCAAACACATGAGGACTAGTACATTGGCCCGAGGGCTGCACCACTGACCACCCCCTGACCTGCTGCCCCGGCCCCGCCCCCACTCCACCCCTTCCATGAGGCCCCGCCCCTGCCCCGCCTCTTCCCACCCCTTCCCTGCCCCCACTCCAACCCCGTCCCCGAAATCCCAACCCCAACTCCGCGGGGTGCATCAGGGAGCTCAGGGCAGGGGGTTGGGGTGCAGGAGGGGTGCAGGGTGCCGCAGGGGGCTCAGGGCAGGTGGTCGGGGTGCAGGAGGGGTGTGGGGTGTGGCAGGGGGCTTAGGGCAGGGGGTTGGGGTGCGGGGTGCAGCAGGGGGCTCAGGGCAGGGGGTTTTGCTGCAGGAGAGGTTTGGGGGGCAGGTCTGGCCCGGCGCACACTGGGGGCAGGGCAGGCTCCTTGCCTGCCTGCCCTGCCCCCTTGCCGCTCCGGGAAGCGGCCGGGACCTGGGGGAGGGAGGAGGGGTCCACAGGGGTCTGTGTGTTGCCCTGGCCGCGCCTCCAGGTACCTCCCCCAAAGCTCCCATTGGCCGGGAACAGGGAACCGCTGCCAATGGGAGCTTTGTGGGAGGTACCTAGAGGATCAGCCAGGGCAACACACAGACCCCTGTGCCCCCACCCCAGGTCCCGGCTGCTTCCTGGAGCGGCGCAGGGGCAGCGCAGGCAGGGAGGGAGCCTGCCCTGCCCACGGTGCACGCTGGGACGAAGCCGCTCTAGGTAAACGCTGGGCGGGCCGGGGGGGGGCCGTGGGGAGCTGGCGGGCCGCAGAAAATAACCCCATGGGCTGCGTGTTTGAGACCCCTGCCTTTGTCTCTCCTGCTGTTTCCTCTGAATCAGTTCCCCGCCCACAACCACTGAACAGATGCCACTTCAGCAGCAGTTTCCTCCTCCGCTACGCTCCACTCACGGTTTGGTGTCAGCTGTTGGCCTCGTCCCAGAGCCTGGTGTCAGGCAGGCCTGTGCCCTATCCTTTGAGAAATGCCAGCTGGGCCAGCCCTCAGGCTCCACCACTTCACCCAGCTCTGGTGATTTCAGCCTTGTTTGCACGGGGTAAGGGAGGGCTGCCCAGAGCTGCCTCAGCCCTGCTGCCTCCTTCTGCTGCTTTGGCAAAGGGCCACCTCGGTGTTGCCTCCCAGTGAAGAGTTTTCTGACTGCAAATCTGACCCCCCAACCCCCATGTCTCCAGCAGACCCACAACGCCACAGTGAACATTAACCACGGGAACCCGGCTGGGCACAAAGTGCTGGTGGATTCACAACCCTCGTTCAAAGTTGTTCTTACCCAGCCACAGACAGGAGTGTCACCCCTCAGCCACCACTCAGCACCCAGGTGGCCAGGCTGCTTCAGGGAATCGGGAATGGGACACGGGGCCTTTTTTCCCTCTGGGGGCCTCCAGACACAGGCCCGGCTGACTTGGAAGGGGTGGGGTGGAGGAGCAGGCAAATCAATCATTCCATTGGGCTCTATGTCTCTCCTGGCAGGTGGCATCAGACAACTCTGATTTCTACCAACATGGACGCAGAGTTCTACTGGGCCGTGCTGGGCAGCGCGGGCGTGATCAAGTGAGGTTAGGTCTTCTGCATCCACGGCAATGTCTGGGGCTGCCTCCTTCTGAGCCCCACAGCCACTGCATGTCCCCCTCTACCATCTGGGACCAAACTCCAGCAGACTCCGACACTGCCAGACCCTGAGTCTCCAGGTCCCCACAGTTCCCACCAGGCTGCTCCCATGTGCCCCATGGGCTCAGGACAGGATTGGCTCACTTGGTGCAGGCTCCCTTTTGTGAGACCTGCATACCAGTGGGTCAGCTTGGTACCCTCTCCTGCCCATATTCCAAGCTGGGCCCCCCACAGCCACGTTCCCCATTCAGGGCTGCCACTGCTCTGGGCCTGTTGCCACCTCCTGTAGGGCTCCAGGATGGGGTGTACGAGGCCTTGAGGGACATCACTTGGGCCAAGGGGGTGCAGCTGGAGGCATCCAACGACTCCACCTACCTCCACCCGGATCCCAGCACCATGCCTGAGATCTGGTCAGTGTCTGCCTGGGGGTGGGCACAGTGGGGTGGACCGAGTAACTGGAAGGCCCACAGACTGGCCAGCTGGCCCCATTCCTCACCCCATCTGGGCCCCAGGCACAGGGGCTCACGATACCAATTGCCGTATCCCACTGGGATTGGCACTGCCCACACAGCCTGCTCTCTGGCTCCTCAGGGACCCCACAGACACTGGACAGCTCAGGCACGGGGTGTGTGTGTGGTGGGCTCCTGATTCCCCAACACTAGAGGTGTCATTTCAGAAAAAACTCAGGGGGCAGGAAGAGCAAAGCTGTGTGTGAACATTACAGGCGATCCTGTACCCTGCAGAGCCAGGTGGGACAAAAAGTGGAGCAGATAGACCCATGGGGGGAGGGCAAGCCAAGATCTAGAGGGGCAATGGCCTCCCTTGCTCCATAGCAAATGATGGCCCTGCCCAACAGTTGCCCGCCCTGCACCCCTGGAGACCTGCACCCTGGCAAGCAGCCCAGGCAGAGCACAGGCAGCTACCAGCCACTTGCCCCATGCCACGGCTCCATGAGCCACAAGAGCCCCCCGGGGGCAGGGGCATCTTCCCTCCCCAAAGCCTGTTTAGTCATCAGCAGCTCATTCAGGCCCCCAGCAAAGGGCCTGGCTCCCGGGGATGCTCTGGGAATGGGGAGAAGCTTCCCTGAGGAATGAGATACCCCCTCTGAGACCCACCGAGCAGGGACATGACACAGCGCTTCTCCCACCTGTGTTAGCAGGGAAAGGCCCCATGCACCCCACTTCTCTGAGCCAGCCAGCTGGCCAGCCCCAGGGCCGGATCGGAGCCAGCACCCATTGAGGTCCCCACCTCCCCATTCCCCACCTCCTGAGCCATCCTGTCCCTCCCTTCCCTTGGCTCTACCCTGCCCCTTTGAGCTCCCCAGGCTGGACTCTGCCATGAGGCTCTCGTCCCTGGACGTCTCCCACGCCGACCTGCCGAACGAGACGTGGCCCCATGGAGGGACTGAGCAGAGCTGGCAGTACTTGGCCAACCTGATCTGCCACTTCCCAAGCTTCTGCCTCCTGGATGCCACTGGCCACCCTGTCAGCTGGAGCCCCATGGACCCCTTTGGTGCCATGGCGCATGGCTACACCCTGCCCCAGCACCGTAGGCACTGCTACATGCGGGTGCTCAGCACCATGACAGCAAAGTGGATGCATGCGTGAGGCTGCCCCATCTTTGGCCACGTGGCCCTGGACAACCTCCCCATACAGAGGCTACAGGAGAGCCAGGGCTTCCAGTGCCAGCCCAGCCTGTGCTATCATTATCCACACCCCAAAGCCAGTGATGGCTCCCGTCTGAGCCCCCTGACCCAGCACCAGCCACCTCCTCCTACCTAAGTTCCCTTCCCCAGAAACCTCTATGGGGCAGGGCTGAGGGCCAACAGGGTGGCCAGGAAAATCCAGGGCTCCGCATTGGGCCCCATGGAGCTAGAAACATCTCCCATCTCTCCAGCACCTCTCCATAAAATAGCACACACCAGCCTCATAGGTGGGGTGGGGCCCAACAAAATTCATGGTCCATTTTGGTCAATATCACAGGATTTTATAAATCATAAACTTCATGGTTCCAGATATTTAAATCTGAAATGTCAGTGTTGAAATCGTGGGGGGTTCCCGACCAAAAATGCAGCTGTAGGGGCAGGTTGCAAGGCCATTCTAGGGGAGGTCACAGCATTGCCACCCTTAGTTCTGAGCAGCTGCTGGCAGCAGTGCTGCATTGAGAGCTGGGTGGCTGCTGGCCTGGAGCCCAGCTCTGAAGGCAGTGTTGCCACCAGCAGCAGTGCAGAAGTGAGGGTGGCATAGTAGGAGAGGGGCCATCACTTTTTTGGGACAGGAAGGGCTGGTCTTAGGGGTGAGCAACAGCCCAGGGTGTCGTGGTCAGAGGGGTGCCATGCCCTCCGCTACATTCAGTCATCCCAAAGCCCCTTAAGCCTCTGCGTGCTGGGACCAGAGACAGGGAGGAGCAGGGCTGGGGGCTCCCCAGGTGGGGCCTCCTACCACGTACTGAGCTCCAGCTGCTGGTCCCATCCAAGCTGGGGAGGGATGGGTCTTCCTCTTCCCCTGCATGGGCCACCTCCGGGACCCTCCCCTGGCTTCAGGAAGCTCCGCAGCTGATGGCTGGGAACCCAGCTCTGAAGGGAGCACCACCGCCAGCAGCAGCACTCAAGCGAGGGTGGCCACCCTTACATTTGTGACACCGCCAGCAGCAGCGCAGAAGTAAGAATGGCAATACCGTATCATGCCACCCTCACTGCTGCAGTGCTGCCAGCAGTGGCGATGGCTTCAGAGCTGGACGGCCCAAGAGCAGTGGCTGCTGGCTGGGAGCCCAGCTCTGAAGGCAGTGCTGCCGCCACCAGCAGCGCAGAAGTAAGGGTGACATAGTATTGGGGGGGCTGTCGCTTTGGGGAGGGGGGCAGGTCCAGCCTTATGGGTGGACAACCCTAGGGTGCTGTGGCACAAACACAGCCAGCCCAAGGCCCCTTTAACCACCGAGTGCTAGGTCTGGAGCCAGGAAGGGGCAGGTCTAGGGCACCCCAGCAGAGGGCTCCTCCTGTGCACTGGGCTCTACACTCCAACCTCCAGAACCTCCCCTGGCTGCAGGAAGCTGCTGTTGGTGGCGGTGCAGATGTGCGGGTGGAAATATCACACCATGAACCCTCACTTCCGGGCTGCTGCTGGCGGCATCGCTGCCGTAAGAGCTGGGCTCCTGGCCTGCCGCCGTCACTTTCCAGCTGCCCTGCTTCTAAAGAAGCACTGTCACCAGCAGCTGCGGAGGACTATGGGTAACAATCCTGCAACCCCCCTACAATAGCCAGATTTCCTGGGGTAGACCAGATTTCATGATCGGTAATGCATTTTTCACAGCCGTGAATTTGGTAAGGCCCTACTCTTGGGGCCAGCCACCGCAGCTCCATAACCAGCCTCCCTGGGTGGAACTTACCCTCAGTCCTATCAACATAGCACCCTGCAGTCCAGCTCCCCTTTGCTGCCCCATTCCTTAACTTGTAGACATCCTAGCAGCTGTAACAATCTCCCATCCAATAAAGCTGTATGTCAGCCACAGCTCACAGGCCAGTATCAATGTGGCTGAATGGCTGTAAGTTCATATCCAACCCTTGAGAGAAGTCTGAGAACAAACCATTCTTGCTGCTACAACCTGACTCTGCCAAAGGGGTTTTTAATCTTATTATTTGGGGCTGTGGGGGAAATGTAATTGCAGGATAGCAGAAGATTCAGAAGGCGCTTAAACTAGTAACAAATAAATAAATGCCATATGTAAATGTTTGCTGGGAGGGGGAATTAGGAGGCAGGGAGAAATAGGGGTAGAGGGGATTGGGGCTGCAGGAAAGGGAGGGGGAGTACTGGAGATCTGAGTCGTTAGGAGATTTCAGGTGAGGGAGTGGGATATTGGGACAGGATATAAGGTGGTGGGAGGGAGGCTGAGCGGGTGTCAGTCACACTCATATTCTCCCCTCCCATATGTGCCCTGAGATCTGGAGAGGGTCTGTTGCTCTGGGGGTGTCTGAGCCCATCTCCTTGCCCCTGTGTCTGCCAGGATCGGGAGTCCCTGCTCCTTTACAGGGGTGTCTAATCGCTCTACTTGCCTCCCCTCAGGTGTGCTGGGATCTAGGGGACCCTTCCTCTCTAGGTGTTATCTGACCTCCTTTCCTTGCCCCACACGTGAGCTGGCATCCAGGGAAGCCCTGTCCCTCTGGCAGGGAGCTGAGTGCAGCCCTCCCAGGAGCATGCACCAAAACCACACCACTAGATCGGGGTGAGGAACTAAGAACAAGAAGGCTTGGTGCAAAACACAAGCTCCCGAGCCCTGACCAGGGGAGAGGGGCTGAGAATACCCACTGAGATGAATGGAGCTATTGTCCCAGGCTGTATCGTCTCAATGGGTGCTCTCCTTCAGCGGATACCATCACACCGAGATCTATGGGCCCCGTCACACAGCTCAGAGCCACCTGTACTTTCAGGATTGTCCCATGCTGGGGATCTGGAGATAGCAAAGCAGCTGCTGCTGATTAATTTCATACAATTTTACAACTGAGTGCCAGGTCAGCTACAGTTAAAATTGAGTAGGCTTCTATTTAAAACCAATTCTTCTAAGTGCTCTGAAATCCCCATGCTTACTTGGGCTGCCTCCTGGGGGTATGGAGTAGGGGGAGTGATAGGGTGACCGCATGTAACATTTTGGCCAGGATAGTCCCTTTTTGAAGCCAAAAGAAAAGGAGGACTTGTGGCACCTTAGAGACTAACAAATTTATTTGAGCATAAGCTTTCGTGAGCTACAGCTCACTTCATCGGATGCATTCAGTGGAAAATACAGTGGGGAGATTTGTATACACAGAGAACATGAAACAATGGGTGAGCTACACATACACACTGTAAGGAGGGTGATCAGGTAAGGTGAGCTATTTCCAGCAGGAGAGCAGGGGGTGGGGTGGGGGGGAACCTTTTGTAGTGATAATCAAGGTGGGCCATTTCCAGCAGTTGACAAGAACATCTGAGGAACATTGGGGGAGGGGGTGGGGTGGGGTGGGGGAATAAATACGGGGAAATAGTTTTATTTGTGTAATGACCTATCCACTCCCAGTCTTTATTCAAGCCTAACATTCAAAAACCAGTCAGAGAACACTTCAATCTCTTTGGTCACTCGATTACAGACCTAAAAGTTGCAATCCTTCAACAACCAAAACTTCAAAAACAGACTCTAACGAGAGACTGCTGAATTGGAATTAATTTGCAAACTGGATACAATTAACTTAGGCTTGAATAAAGACTGGGAGTGGATGTGCCATTACACAAAGTAAAACTATTTTCCCATGTTTATTCCCCCCCTCCCCCCACTGTTCTTCAGATGTTCTTGTCAACTGCTGGAAATGGCCCACCTTGATTATCACTACAAAAGGTTCCCCCCCTCCCCCTGCTCTCCTGCTGGTAATAGCTCACCTTACCTGATCACTCTCCTTACAGTGTGTATGGTAACATCCATTGTTTCATGTTCTCTGTGTATATAAATCTCCCCACTGTATTTTCCACTGAATGCATCCGATGAAGTGAGCTGTAGCTCACGAAAGCTTATGCTCAAATAAATTTGTTAGTCTCTAAGGTGCCACAAGTCCTCCTGTTCTTTTTGTGGCTACAGACTAACACGGCTGCTACTCTGAAACCTTTTTTAAGCCATGTCCCTGCCATCCCAACTCTTTTTTTTTTTTTTTGCAAAAATGGGCGTTTGTCCCATTTGCTCTTGTTGACTTGATCAGTTGGCAAGAGCAAACAGGACACATGCTCACTTTTGTCAAAAAGTGGGGTGTGGAAGAATGTGAGGGAGGGGGGCGAGCTGTGATGCCAGCCCCACAGAGGGAGGGTGGCAGGGCTTGGGTGCGGGGGCAGGCAAGGCTCGAGCAAGCAGTGATGCCAGTCCCAGCCTCGCGTTGGGAGGGGCTCGGTCTAGTCCCATGTGGTGTCCCATTTTTCCTTTGGAAAATATGGTCACCCCATTGAGTGACCCACATTTGAGGTGATTTGAATAAGATGTTCCTGAATAAGAGGTCATTTATGATCTGGAGGATGGCGTGGATTGCACCCTGTGACGTTATTGACATAATCTGGGACCATATAGATCATTGTTGCAATCAAGGTCCTGTAGTGGCACCAAATCTTACATAAAGGGGGTCAAATGAGGTGTCTAAGACAAGGTTATGGTTTGCTGGTTATGATTATGCTATCTGTATACGTGTATCATTTTTATAGTTGAAGTTATGAATATTGGCTCTATACTGTCTGTATTTCAAACTTATGCTATGCTTCTGGGGGACACCCCAGAGAAGTTGGTGTCAGCTCTGCCTAGCCTGCTTGATGGCCCATTCAGGACCATCAGCTATACAAGTGAACAACTGAGAGAAGGCACATACGCCTTGCGACTCAGCAAGGTATGCAGGGACCTGCCTATGGAGAGAACTCTGAGGTTTTTCCAGGCCATGTGATGGACAGCTTGTCTTTGGGACAAAAAAAGAGAGACCACATGGCAAGAGACTATAGAAAGCTGCTGCAGCTCCTCCATCTGGTCTTCAATCCTGCTTCTTACCTCTGGAGGAACTTTGCTACGATGAAGCTTTGAACGAAGGACGGAAAGACCCATCCCAGCTGTGGATGTTCTCCAGAGACGTGATTTGAACCTGCAGTTTATTCTATCACTGCTACACGACTGAACCAAGAACTTTGCCATTACTGTATGTAATTGATTCCATTTAACCAATTCTAGCTCTCATCTATTTCTTTTTCTCTTTATCAATAAACCTTTAGATTTTAGATTCTAAAGGATTGGCAACAGCGTGATTTGTGGGTAAGATCTGATTTGTATATTGACCTGGGTCTGGGGCTTGGTCCTTTGGGATCAGGAGAACCCTTTTTCTTTTACGGGGGTATTGGTTTTCATAACCATTTGTCCCCATAACAAGTGGCACTGGTGGTGATACTGGGAAACTGGAGTGTCTAAGGGAATTGCTTGTGTGACTTGTGGTTAGCCAGTGGGGTAAAACCAAAGTCCTCTCTGTCTGTCTGGTTTGGTTTGCCTTAGAGCTGGAAAAACCGCAGCCTTGGGCTGTAACTGCTCTGCTTTAAGCAATTTGTCCTGAACTGGCACTCTCAGTTGGGTCCCACCAGAACCAGCATCGTTATACACCTTCAGCAAGTTTGCAGATGACACTAAACTGGGAGGAGAGGTAGATACGCTGGAGGGTAGGGATAGAATACAGATGGCCCTAGACAAATTAGAGGATTGGGCCAAAAGAAATCTGATGAGGTTCAACAAGGACAAGTGCAGAGTCCTGCACTTAGGACGGAAGAATCCCATGCACCGCTACAGACTAGGGACCGAATGGCTCGGCAGCAGTTCTGCAGAAAAGGACCTAGGGGTTACACTAGATGAGAAGCTGGATATGAGTCAACAGTGTGCCCTTGTTGCCAAGAAGGCCAATGGCATTTTGGGCTGTATATGTAGGGGCATTGCCAGCAGATCGAGGGACGTGATCGTTCCCCTCTATTTGACATTGGTGAGGCCTCATCTGGAGTACTGTGTCCAGTTTTGGGTCCCACACTACAAGAAGGATGTGGAAAAATTGGAAAGCGTCCAGCGGAGGGCAACAAAAATGATTGGGGGACTGGAACACATGACTTATGAGGAGAGGCTGAGGGACCTGGGATTATTTAGTCTGCACAAGAGAAGAATGAGGGGGGATTTGATAGCTGCTTTCAACTACCTCAAATGGGCTTCCAAAGAGGATGGATCTAGACTGTTCTCAGTGGTAGAAGATGACAGAACGAGGAGTAATGGTCTCAAGTTGCAGTGGGGGAGGTTTAGGTTGGATATTAGGAAAAACTTTTTCATTCGGAGGGTGGTGAAGCACTGGAATGGGTTCCCTAGGGTGGTGGTGGAATCTCCTTCCTTGGAGGTTTTTAAGGTCAGGCTGGACAAAGCCTGGCTGGGATGATTTAGGGTGTGGCTACACTTGCAGATGTAGAGTGCTGTGAGTTAAACCCGCCTTCGTACAGCGCAGTAGGAAAAGCGCTGCAGTCTGTCCACACTGACAGCTGCAAGCACACTGGCGTGGCTACATTTGTGGCACTTGCAGTGGCATTTGGAGGGATGCATTGTGGGCAGCTATCCCACAGAGCACCTCTTCCCATTCTGGCGCTGTGGCTTGTGGGAAGGGGGTGGGGAGTGCGGGGCATTCTGGGTCCTGTCCCAATGCCCCGTGATGCATCGCTTCACATCCCAGCAATCCCTGTGCTTCCGTCCACATTCGGCGCCACCTTTCAATGGTTTTTGTACTGCGCGCTCTGTCTTCCCTTTCGGTCTGCGGGAATGGAGCCCAAACTGCTGAGGAATATGCTGACGCGTCTCACCTGCACGTCACATTTGGCAGTTGAGTTATTCCTTAAAATCCAAAGTGACAGTGAGGACTCTGACGATGATATCGACTCGAATAACGCAAATGACACGAGTTTGCTTGTGGCATTCACGGACATGCTCACCACCGTGGAACGCTGCTTTTGGGCTCGGGAAACAAGCACTGAGTGGTAGGATCACATTTGTCGTGCAAGTCTGGGATGACAACCAGTGGCTGCAGAACTTTCAGATGAGCAAAGCCACTTTCATGGGACTGTGGGAGAAGCTCGCCCCCACCCTGCGGCGCAAGGACACGAGACTGAGAGCTACCCTGATGGTGGAGAAGCAGGTGGCTATTGCAATCGGGAAGCTGGCAACTCCAGACAGCTACCGATTGGTCTCTAACCAATTTGGAGTGGGGAAGTCAACCGTTGGAATCGTGTTGATGCAAGTTTGCGGGGCTGTTAATCACATCCTGCTCAGAAGAACCGTGACTCCGGGTAACGTGCGTGACATTGTGGCTGGCTTTGCACAAATGGGTTTGCCTAACTGTGGAGGGGTGATAGATTGGGACGCATATTCCAATTCTGGCACCAGCCCACCTAGCCTCCGAGTACGTTACTCGGACGGGCTATTTCTCTATGGTTCTCCAGGCGCTTGTGGATCACCGTGGGCATTTCATTGACATTAACGCAGGCTGGCCTGGAAAGGTGCATGACACACGCATCTTTATTAACACTGGCCTGTTCAGGAAGCTGCAAGTCGGGACTTTTTCCCCAGACCAGAAGATCACCATAGGGGAAGTCGAAATGCCCATTGTGATCCTGGAGACCCCGCTTACCCATTGATGCTGTGGCTCATGAAACCCTACACAGGGAGCCTTGACAGCAGCAAGGAGTGGTTCAACAACAGGCTGAGCCAGTGCAGAATGACTGTGGAATGTGCTTTTGGCCATTTAAAGGGTCGCTGGCGCTCTCTGTATGGGAAGCTGGACCTGGCCGATAACAGCATCCCCGCAGTTATATCCGCGTGTGGTACCCTCCATAGTATTTGTGAAGGGAAGGGTGAAAGATTCACTCAGGCATGGAACTCGTAGGTTCAACACCTGGAGGCTGAATTTGAACAGCCAGAGAGCAGGGCTATTAGAGGGGCCCAGTGTGGGGCTGCAAGGACTAGGGATGCCTTGAGGGAGCAATTTGAGGCTGAAAGCAAACAGTAATGTCTGGTGTGGTGCCCTGCACAGGAGTGAAGTGCAGTGGGAATCTGTGTTTGCTACGTATGATACTCTGACTTGCAGTGCCTGTTGGTTTCCTGCGCTAAGGTTTCTTTTACGATATGCAATAATAAAGAATGTTTTCAAAGCCAAAAAATAAATTTATTGAAAAGAAACACACCACAACTGCTTGGGAAACACAAAGGGCAAGGGGGTGGGGTGGGGAACGGTACAATCACAGATTTGCGTATGTCCTGTCTGGAGTGCTGTGCAATGCGTGCTGTACTTCAGGATGGCTATACTGCATGGTGATGGGGGTTGAGTGCAGTGGGTAAGGGTTGTAATTTTCAGGGCTGCGTGGTGAAGCTACAGGTGTTGGAGGCAGTGGGTGGCGGTAAGAACCCAGATGTTGGGGAAAGTGGTTTGGAGTGACATGGTGGCACAAGGGAAAGAGTTTTGGGACTCTTTCCCTTGTGCCACCATGTCACTCCAAACCACTTTCCCCAAGAGCTGCAGGGGGCGGTAGGCACGGTAGTGCTCCGCCTGCATGGCTACGAGCACCTGGATTGAATCCGCTTGGCTCTCCATGATGCTTATCAGCCACTCTGTGCTTTGGTGCCGGCAATCTCCATTCTGCTGGTGGACCCTCCTTTCCCTTTCCCGCCACTCCTGCACTTTTTTATTTTCATTAGTTGAATGCTGCATGACTTCATGCAGCATGTCCTCTTTGCTTCTACATGGGCTCTTCCTGATTCTTTGCAGCCTCTCAGCCATTGATAACACAGACGGCTGAGGTCTCAAGGGTTGCATCTGTAAAGGCAAAATGCAACACTTAACAGAGGCAGCATTGTTCACACCAGACAGAGCAATGATTCCCCCGTACTCAAGGGCAAGCACAGTCTACACAGTAGCATAATTTGCCCATCCCAAAGCGAGCACACATAACCCACGGGAGCCCCAAAATGGTAAGTAAGCACAGGGTCAAGCATGACTGATTGTTTCACGGCTGTACTGTCCTCTGGATTTCTGTGCCTTGAGGAGAGCCAACAGCGGCAGTGGGCCCCTATAATGAACACTGTCCCCACATTTTCCACAGGAGTTCCTCCTGGGAAATATCTTGCTGCTGAGGGTGACCAGGGCAGCAAGGGAGGGTCTTCTACTACAATGTGGATTCCGCCCTGCCCCATATGCAGCTTGCCTGTGTGGAGCAATGGTCCCCCCGCCCCTCACGGCACAGTGGCGCGGACATGTCAGCGTTACTGGGACAAAGAACACAGTAGCTCTCCCAAAAAACCTGCACAAGCGTATTGCCCAAGTTCTGGCTGAGACCTTTGAAGAGAGCACTGAGGCCCATTACCATGATGTGAGAGAGCACATCAATCCCCTATTCCGCATCTAGGCATGCATGCAGCCCTAACCCTCCTCACCCCAAGAGCCCGCACCAAATAACTTCCTTCCCAAAATAAAAGCCGGTTACCGAAAACCTCCTCTGGTGTTTACCCTTCCCCAAGCACCGGCCGCTGCGACTGGTAACCTTCCTCCTGGCTTGAGAACAGCTCCTGGCTGCATGCATCTAGGGATGCCGGGGTGTCTTCCTGTGCCGGAGCACCCTCGCTCCCGCTTTGCTGCTCCTCCTCCTCCTCCTCCCGCCTTGTTGCACTGGGCTCTGAGGTGTCCATGGTGGTGCTTGGAGTGGAGGTGGGGTCACCCCCAAGTATTGCATCCAGCTCTTTGTAGAAATGGCAGGTCGCGGGAGCAGCACCGGAGCGGCTGTTTGCTTCACAGGCTTTGCGGTAGGCGTTCCGCAGCTCCTTCACTTTAACTCTGCACTGCAGGGCGTCCCGGTCATGGCCCCTTTCCATCATATCCCTTGATATCTGCCCAAAGGTATCGTAATTCCTGTGGCTGCAGCGCAGCTGGGACTGGACAGCTTCCTCCCCCCGAACACTGATGAGGTGCAGCACCTCGCCATTGCTCTATATTGGGGATCGCCTGGCGCGTGGAGGCATGGTCACCTGGAAAGATTCGCTGAGAGCACTCCACGCCTGGCTGAGCAAACAGGAAGGGGATTTTCAAAATTCTCAGAGAATTTAAAGGGCGGGTCTGACAGTTGGTCACCTGAGGGCAGGGCAGTAGAGGTCAAAGCGATGACCAGAGTGGCTAGAACAGGCATTGTGGGATACTTCTGGAGGCTGATCACAGCGCCATAACAGACCAGGGCATCCACACGCGGTGCTCCAGCGGGGGCACAGAAAATGTTATTCTGCTCGCCGAGGTGGAGTATCAGCGGCGCTGTATCTGCGGAGTCAGAGCGCTCTACGTGCCTTGCCAGTGTGGACGGGTAGTGAGCTAGTGCGCCCGGGGCTCCTTTATTGCACTGTAACTCACAAGTGTGGCCAAGCCCTAAGTTGGGGATTGGTCCTGCTTTGAGCAGGGGGTTGGACTAGATGACTTCCTGAGGTCCCTTCCAACCTTGATATTCTATGATTCTATGAACTACAGCTATCCACCCAAAAACTGCTTTTCTTCAAGTTCACAGCTTCTACCAATGGTTTTTGTGCACCCCTGCCTTCGAAAATGCTGATGGCTTAAGGGGATCGGCAGGAGATGGTGAGCTGGAAATGCTGGCAGGGTACCAGGGGAAGGCTGTATGTAGTAGGGGATGGAAGAGGTTGGGGAGGAGCGAGACACCAGACTTTTTACACATGTAATAAAATAACCACCAAGTTTTTGGGTCATAGACCAACTACACACTGCAAACGTTACAAAGCACAACCGTTATCTCCATTCCACTGAGGACAGCTGGGGCAGAGTTAAGGACCATAGGCAGGCACCTTAACTCCTCATTGCTTGGTTTTCAGATGTGTGAGTTTTGCTGGGCTTGACATTCTGGAAGGGTGCGTGGAACCTCTGGGCAACATTAACTCCACGGTTTGCCAGTGACTTAGCACACAAGGGAGCAGGAGACATGGACACAGCTCTGCTGCAGCTTGGAACAAAGACACAGTGTGCGAGGGAGGTGACTGTGTTTGTGAGAACCCCAGAGACTCAGCATCCCAGGAACTCACACAAGGATGCAGAGACAAAAGGAGGGCGAATCAAGATGGATCCCACAGAGTTGCTGGGCCACCATGACCTCTGCCTTCAGCTCTGATTCTCTGATGCTGGATTCCAGCTAATTAATAAATATGACGCTAGGTCGTGACAGATACTGATTGCATTGCTCCTGGCGGGTAATGAAACATGACAGCCACATCCCAGAGGGCTTCCATCTTTTGGTAGGTGAAACCTGCCCACCCTGGACCCCATGACCCCTCCCCAATCCTGAGAGGGACCCATGTGAAATCCCAGCCTCTGCATGGGCAAAACAAGCACAGAGTGTAGGGCACACATGCCTCGGGGGACAGGGCTGGGAGAGACACAGGCCAGAGGGAAGGATGCAGCCAAGGAGAGGTGCCCAGACTGGAGGCTCCCATCCCAGCAGAACCCTCTATCAAAGTCCATGGCCCACTTCTGGCTGTGCTCATGTTTCCTCAGAATTCTACTCCACTGGCCCCAGGAAATCATTTCACCCCTCACTGCCCATGGAAGGAGCCTGATCGTGCCTTGTGACTTCAGGGAGGTGCCCCCGGCTCAGGGCCAGCCACAGGCTCTGTTAATGGTTCATTCGCTCAGGGTTAAGAGGCTGGAGCAGTACTCAAGGGAGAGATCCAGTGGAGACGGGACCGCACTGCCTTCTTCAAGGCTGCTCCTGACCCTAGCACAGAGACTGCCTCGGTGAGCGGGAGCTAGTTGGGCAACCCTAGCCCTGCACAGACCAGCCCTGGCATTGCTGGGGCCACAGACAGGGACTGTTATTGTAGGGTCTCTGGTGAACACAGTGGCTGCACCCAGACTGGTATGTTATTGCAGGTTTGTTATTGTAGAGATTGGAGGTTGCAGACACCCTGCCTGCTTCTGGGGTCACTTGGGGGTGTGGGGATAGACACACATAACTGAAGGGTTTCTCTTCTCCCCTCCTCCCAGGTGTCCCCTACATCACATTCCCGGGAAGCTGCCAAGGGCCCATCCTGACAGAGATGCTGATCCTGAGCTGCTCCTCCAAGCTGCAGCAGCTGGAGGCGACTCTACGGAGGCGCCTGCCTGAGACATTGCAGGTGACATGGCTGTGTCTAGCCCCACTGCCCGCACCCCTGGGACGGGACTCAACCCCCCCACCTCTGCCCCACCCATGGAGCAGAGAGCAGGGGAAGGTCCCTCTGACTCCCCTGGGAGGTGGGTTAGAGAGCAGGCTGGAGGGGCAGGCTCCTCTGCCCACAGGGTAGGAGATAGCATGGGGGGCAGGACTCCCCCCAGGCACTAGCTGCTCAGTTCTCCTGGCCACCCACTCCTACCTCGCTCCTTGTGTCTCCCACAGACCAAACCCAGCACCAATTCCTGCTACTCATCCAGCGTAGCTGGCGGGACTTCCCCAGCCAATCACAGGGCAGGTTGGTCCCGTGCCAGCCAATCAGAGAGTTGGGTAGCTGTGGCTCCCTCCATGACTGTACGCCCATCACATGGCTCTAGTGTCTGTGGCGGGTCACCAGCCCCTTCAATCCCCCTCCCCTGACACACCTGACCAAAGGTTGCCAACTTTCTGACTGCAGAAAATTGAACACCCTTGCCCCACTGCTGCCCCAAGGCCCCGCCCCTTTCCCAAGGCCCCATCTCCTCTCACTCCATCCCCCTTCCCTCTGTTGCTCGCTCTCCCCCACCCTCGCTCATTTGCTTATTTTCATTGGGCTGGGACAGGGGGTTGGAAGTGGGGGGTGACAGCTCCAGCTGGGGGTGAGGGCTGGGGATGAGGGGTTTGGGGTGCAGAAGGGAGCTACAGGCTGGGGCTGAGGAGCCTGTAGTGTGGGAGGGGGCTCCAGACTGGGGGTTAGAGTACAGGAGGGGGTGTGGGCTCCGGCAGGGGGTGTGGGCTCCTGGGTGGGGCCAGAAATGAGGGGCTCGGAGTGGGCTCCAGGCTGGGGCAGGGGGTTGGGGTGCAAAATGGGGTGAGAACTCTGGCTGGGGGTGCAGGCTCTGGTGTGGGCCTGAGGATGAGGGGTTTGGGGTGCAGAAGGGGGCTCTGGGATGGGGCTGAGGGGTTTGGAGTGTGGGAGGGGGCTCAGGGCTGGGGAAAGGGTTGGGAAGCGGGACAGGGCGCAGAGTACAGTTTCCGGGAGGGAGTTTGTGTGCAGGACGGGGTTACGAGCT